>NC_049206.1:29435373-30718827 GCF_013347855.1 Anguilla anguilla | reverse complement strand
CCCTAGCAACCACCTAGAACTCCATAGCAACCACCTAGCAACACCATAGCAACCACCTAGCAACACCCTAGCAACCACCTGGAACACCATAACTGCCTAGCAACACCCTAGCAACCGCCTATAACTCCATAGCAACCACCTAGCAACATCCTAGCAACCACCTAGAATACCCTAGCAACACCCTAGCAACCGCCTATAACTCCATAGCAACCACCTAGCAACATCCTAGCAACCACTTAGAATACCCTAGCAACCCCCTAGCAACACCCTAGCAACCACCTAGAACTCCATAGCAACCACCTAGCAACACCCTAGCAACTGCCTAGAACTCCATAGCAACCACCTAGCAACACCACAGCAACCGCCTAGAACTCCATAGCAACCACCTAGCAACACCGTAGCAACCACCTAGCAACACCATAGCAACTGCCATGAACTCCATAGCAACCACCTAGCAACACCCTAGCAATGACCTGGAACACCATAGCAACCACCTAGCAACACCCTTGCAACCACTTGGAACACCATAACAACTGCCTAGCAACACCCTAGCAACCACCTATAACTCCATAGCAACCACCTGGAACTCCAGAGCAACCACCCAACAACACACTAGCAACCACCTGGAACACCATAGCAAATGCCTAGCAACACCCTAGCAACCAGCTTTAACTCCAAAGCAACCACCTAGCAACACCATAGCAACCACCTAGAACTCCATAGCATCCACCTAGCAACACCGTAGCAACCACCTGGAACACCATAACAACTGCCTAGCAACACTATAGCAACCACCTAGCAACATGCTAGCAACCACCTAGAATACCCTAGCAACACCCTAGCAACTGCCTATAACTCCATAGCAAATGCCTAGCAACACCCTAGCAACCGCCTATAACTCCATAGCAACCACCTAGCAACATCCTAGCAGCCACCTAGAATACCCTAGCAACACCCTAGCAACTGCCTATAACTCCATAGCAAATGCCTAGCAACACCCTAGCAACCGGCTATAACTCCATAGCAACCACCTAGCAACACCCTAGCAACGGCTTAGAACTCCATAGCAACCACCTAGCAACACCATAGCAACCGCCTAGAACTCCATAGCAACCACCTAGCAACAGCCTAGCAACCACCTAGCAACACCATAGCAACCGCCATGAACTCCATAGCAACCACCTAGCAACACCCTAGCAACCACCTGGAACTCCATAGCAACCACCCAACAACACACTAGCAACCACCTGGAACACCATAGCAAATGCCTCGCAACACCCTAGCAACCAGCTATAACTCCAAAGCAACCACCTAGCAACACTATAGCAACCACCTAGAACTCCATAGCAACCACCTAGCAACACCCTAGCAACCACCTGTAACACCATAACAACTGCCTAGCAACACTATAGCAACAACCTAGCAACATGCTAGCAACCACCTAGCAACACCCTAGCAACACCCTAGCAACCGCCTATAACTCCATAGCAACCACCTAGCAACATCCTAGCAGCCACCTAGTATACCCTAGCAACACCCTAGCAATGGCCTATAACTCCATAGCAAATGCCTAGCAACACCCTAGCAACCGGCTATAACTCCATAGCAACCACCTAGCAACACCCTAGCAACCACCTGGAACACCATAACAACTGCCTAGCAACACCCTAGCAACCGCCTAGAACTCCATAGCAACCACCTACCAACCACTTAGCATACTCTTGCAACCACCTAGCAATGCCCTAGCAACCACCTGGAGCTCAATAGCAACCACCTGAAACTCCATAGCAACCACCTAGCACCACCCTAGCGACCGCCTAGAATTCCATGAAACCAGTTAGAACTCCATAGAACCACCTAGCAACACCCTAGCAACAGCCTCAGACATCATAGCAACTACCTACCACTGTTCACTCCGTTCAGCACAAAGTCGACTTTGCGTTGGCGGCAACCACACTTCACAATTTCTGCAGGAATTGTCTAGTTGCACATATTATTATTATTATTCTTTCCGCCTGTTTTTTGGACCGCTACTCCTCCCAGAGTTTTCGCACCACATACACGTGCAATATGTCAAATCGAGCGGCTTGATCGGGAATGGTGTGCTATTACTTTGTGGAAAGATTGGTTGCACGGTTTTTGAAAAATTTGAATTTTTGTGGGCAATTTTTCCCCATAGGGAATGAATGGCGTAATGTTCACCCTTGTGATGTCACAGTGCCCTGTCTTCTAGCAGCAGTACTATGGTCTCTCTCTAGATTTGAACATTGTGCCATTCATCTCTATGGGGAAAAATTACCCACAAATTGTGCAATGCCTCATTGGACATAGTAGAGAGTTCTTTGTCCATTGGTGGAGATCAGCCTTGCCCCCCTTCCTGATTGGCCGATGTTTGATATTTCATAACTTTTGAACCGTTTGTCATAAAGAACTATGGGTCGCGTCATTGGACTCAGTAAAGACCTAGCAACCCCCTAGCAACACCCTAGCAACCACCTAGAACACCCCAGCAACCGCCTTGAACTCCATAGCAACCACCTAACAACACACTAGCAACCACCTGGAACACCATAGCAAATGCCAGGCAACACCCTAGCAACCGGCTATAACGCCATAGCAACCACCTAGCAACACCATAGCAACCACCTAGAACACCATAGCAACCACCTAGCAACACCCTAGCAACCACCTGGAACCCAATAGCAACCACCTAGCAACACCTTAGCAACAATCTGGAACACCATAACAACTGCCTAGCAACACCCTAGCAACCACCTGGAACACCATAGCAATGACCTAGCAACACCCTAGCAACCACCTGGAACACCATAACAACTGCCTAGCAACACCCTAGCAACCGCCTATAACTCCATAGCAACCACCTAGCAACATCGTAGCAACCACTTAGAATACCCTAGCAACCACCCAGAACTCCATAGCAACCCCCTAGCAACACCCTAGCAAACGCCTAGAACTCCATAGCAACCACCTAGCAACACCCTAGCAACCACCTGGAACTCCATAGCAACCACCTAGCAACACCCTAGCAACCACCTGGAACACCATAGCAACCACCTAGCAACACCCTAGCAACGACCTGGAACACCATAGCAACCAGCTAGCATCACCCTAGCAACCACCTGGAACACCATAGCAACCGCCTAGAACTCCATAGCAACCACCTAGCAATACCCTAGCAACCCGGCTATTACTACCATAGCAAACCCCTAGCAACACCATAGCAACCACCTAGAACTCATAGCAACCTCTAGCAAACACCCTAGCAACCACCTGGAACACCATAGCAACACCTAGCAACACCATAGCAACGACCTGGAACACCATAGCAACCAGCTAGCAACACTTAGCAACCACCTGGAACCCCATAGCAACCACCTAGCAACACCATAGCAACCGCCTAGAACTCCATGCAAACACCTAGCAACACCCTAGCAACCACCTAGAACTCCATAGCAACACCTAACAACACACTAGCAACCACCTGGAAACTACCATAGCAAATGCATGGCTACACCCTAGCAACCACCTAGAACTCCATAGCAACCACCTAGCAACACCATAGCAACCACCTAGCAACCACCTGGAACACCATAACAACAGCCTAGCAACACCCTAGCAAGCGCTTATAACTCCATAGCAACCACCTAGCAACATCCTAGCAACCACTTAGAATACCCTAGCAACCCCCTAGCAACACCCTAGCAACCACCTAGAACTCCATAGCAACCACCTAGCAACACCCTAGCAACCACCTAGAACTCCATAGCAACCACCTTGAACTCCATAGCAATCACCTAGCAACACCCTAGCAACACCCTGGCAACCACCTAGAACTCCATAGCAACCACCTAGCAACACCCTAGCAACGGCCTAGAACTCCATAGCTACCACCTAGCAACACCATAGCAACCGCCTAGAACTCCATAGCAACCACCTAGCAACATCCTAGAAACCACTTAGAATACCCTAGCAAGCCCCTAGCAACACCCTAGCAACCACCTAGAACTCCATAGCAACCACCTAGCAACACCCTAGCAACCAGCTGGAACACCATAACAACTGCCTAGCAACACCCTAGCAACCACCTATAACTCCATAGCAATCACCTAGCAACATCCTAGCAACCAACTGGAACACCATTACTGCCTAGCAACACCCTAGCAACAGCCTAGAACTCCATAGAACCACCTAGCAACACCGTAGCAACAGCCTCAAACTCCATAGCACCATCCTAGCAACACCCTTGACACCACCTAAAACACCAAAGTCACCACCAGAACATCATAGCAACTACCTTCCACTGTTCACTCTTTTCAGTAGAAAGTCGACTTTGCATTGGCGGCAACCACACTTCACAATTTCTGCAGGAATTGTCTAGTTATTCTTTATTATTTATTCCGCCCATTTTTTGGACCGCTACTCCTCCCAGAGTTTTCGCACCACATACACGTGCAATATGTCAAATCGAGCGGCTTGATCGGGAATGGTGTGCTATTACTTTGTGGAAAGATTGGTTGCACGGTTTTTGAAAAATTTGAATTTTTGTGGGCAATTTTTCCCATAGAGAATGAATGGCGGAATGTTCACCTTTGTGATGTCACAATGCTCTGTCTTCTCACCCTTGTGATGTCACAATGCCCTGTCTTCTGGCAGCAGTACTCTGGTCTCTCTCTAGATTTGAACATTCGGCCATTCATCTCTATGGGGAAAAATTGCCCACAAATTGTGCAATGCCTCATTGGGCATGGTAGAGAGTCCTTTGTCCATTGGTGGAGATCAGCCTCGCCCCCCTTCCTGATTGGCCGATGTTTGATATTTCATAACTTTTGAACCGTTTGTCATAGAGAACTATGGGTCGCGTCATTGGACTCAGTAAAGACCTAGCAACCGCCTAGAACTCCATAGCAACCCCCTAGCAACATCCTAGCAACCGGCTCTAACTGCATAGCAACGACCTAGCAACACCATAACAACCAGCTAGAAAACCCTAGCAACCATCTAGAATTCCATAGCAACCACCTGGAACACCATAACAAATGCCTAGCAACACCCTAGCAACCGCCTATAACTCCATAGCAACCACCTAGCAACATCCTAGCAGCCACCTAGAATACCCTAGCAACACCCTAGCAACTGCCTATAACTCCATAACAAATGCCTAGCAACACCCTAGCAACCGGCTATAACTCCATAGCAACCACCTTGCAACACCCTAGCAACCACCTGGAACACCATAACAACTGCCTAGCAACACCCTAGCAACCGCTTAGAACTCCATAGCAACCACCTACCAACCACTTAGCATACCCTAGCAACCACCTAGCAATGCCCTAGCAACCACCTGGAGCTCAATAGCAACCACCTGAAACTCCATAGCAACCACCTCGCACCACCCTAGCAACCGCCTAGAATTCCATGAAACCACTTAGAACTCCATAGAACCACCTAGCAACACCCTAGCAACTGCCTCAGACATCATAGCAACTACCTACCACTGTTCACTCCGTTCAGCACAAAGTCGACTTTGCGTTGGCGGCAACCACACTTCACAATTTCTGCAGGAATTGTCTAGTTGCACATATTATCATTATTATTTCTTTCCACCCATTTTTTGGACCGCTACTCCTCCCAGAGTTTTCGCACCACATACATGTGAAATATGTCAAATCGACCGGCTTGATCGGGAATGGTGTGCTATTACTTTGTGGAAAGATTCGGCACACGGTTTTTGAGAAATTCCACTTTTTTTGGGAAATTTTTCCCATAGAGAATGAATGGCGGAATGTTCACCCTTGTGATGTCACAATGCTCTGTCTTCTCACCCTTGTGATGTCACAATGGTCTTCTAGCAGCAGTACTCTGGTCTTTCTCTAGATTTGAACATTCTGCCATTCATCTCTATGGGGAAAAATTGCCAACTAATTGTGCAGTGCCTCATTGGACATGGTAGAGAGTCTTTTGTCCATTGGTGGAGATGAGCCTTGCCCCCCTTCCTGATAGGCCGATGTTTGATATTTCATAACTTTTGAACCGTTTGTCATAGAGAACTATGGGTCACGTCATTGGACTCAGTAAAGACCTAGCAACTGCCTAGAACTCCATAGCAACCCCCTAGCAACATCCTAGCAACCGTCTGTAACTCCATAGCAACGACCTAGCAACCACCTAGAACACCCTAGCAACCACCTAGCAACCACCTGGAACACCATAGCAAATGCCTAGCAACACCCTAGCAACCAGATATAACTCCAAAGCAACCACCTAGCAACAGCCTAGAAACCACCTAGAACTCCATAGCAACCACCTAGCAACACCCTAGCAACCACCTATAACTCCATAGCAACCACCTAGCGACACCCTAGCAACGGCCTAGAACTCCATAGCAACCACCTAGCAACACCCTAGCAACCACCTAGAACTCCATAGCAACCACCTAGCAACCACCTGGAACACCATAACAACAGCCTAGCAACACCCTAGCAACCACCTAGAACTCCATAGCAACCACCTAGCAACACCCTAGCAACCGCCAAGAACTCCTTAGCAACCACCTAGCAACACCCTAGCAACGGCCTAGAACTCCTTAGCAACCACCTAGCAACACCATAGCAACCGCCTAACACTCCATAGCAACACCCTAGCAATCACCTAGCAACACCCTAGCAACCACCTAGCAACACCATAGCAACTGCCTAGAACTCCATAGCAACCACCTAGCAACACCCTAGCAACCACTTGGAACACCATAACAATTGCCTAGCAACACCCTAGCAACCACTTGGAACACCATAACAACTGCCTAGCAACACCCTAGCAACCGCCTATAACTTCATAGCAACCACCTAGAATACCGTAGCAACCCCCAAGCAACCACCTGGAACTCCATAGCAACCACCCAACAACACACTAGCAACCACCTGGAACACCATAGCAAATGCCTAGCAACACCCTAGCAACCACCTAGAACTCCATAGCAACCACCTAGCAACACCCTAGCAACCACCTGGAACACCATAGCAACCACCTGTAACACCATAACAACCACCTAGCAACACTATAGAAACAACCTAGCAACATGCTAGCAACCACCTAGCAACACCCTAGCAACACCCTAGCAACCGCCTATAACTCCATAGCAACCACCTAGCAACATCCTAGCAGCCACCTAGAATACCCTAGCAACACCCTAGCAACTGCCTATAACTCCATAGCAAATGCCTAGCAACACCCTAGCAACCGGCTATAACTCCATAGCAACCACCTAGCAACACCCTAGCAACCACCTGGAACACCATAACAACTGCCTAGCAACACCCTAGCAACCGCCTAGAACTCCATAGCAACCACCTACCAACCACTTAGCATACCCTAGCAACCACCTAGCAATGCCCTAGCAACCACCTGGATCTCAATAGCAACCACCTGAAACTCCATAGCAACCACCTAGCACCACCCTAGCGACCGCCTAGAATTCCATGAAACCACTTAGAACTCCATAGAACCACCTAGCAACACCCTAGCAACTGCCTCAGACATCATAGCAACTACCTACCACTGTTCACTCCGTTCAGCACAAAGTCGACTTTGCGTTGGCGGCAACCACACTTCACAATTTCTGCAGGAATTGTCTAGTTATTATTATTATTATTCCACCCATTTTTTGGACCGCTACTCCTCCCAGAGTTTTCACACCACATACACGTGCCATATGTCAAAATGACCGGCTTCTTTGGGAATCGTGTGCTATTACTTTGTGGAAAGTTTCGCTGCACGGTTTTTGAGAAATATTAATTTTTATGCCCAATTTTTCCCCATAGAGATGAATGGAGAAGGTGACGTCATTCATATGCGAACGGTGAAGTTACAGCATTGGTCGGCTTTGCACACGTGATGCGGTCAGCTCTACGGTCTCAGCAGGCAGGATAGGAAATAGCTGATTGCGGAAGTGAAAGAACGATATTCAAAATGAAAAATTACAAATGAAAACGCTGTCAGCTAGGTATATCAACAAACATATGGCTTAGGCATAACCAGAAGTCCTCAATAATAATAGTATTTCAAGAGACATTACGCTAATTCGTTGACGACGTTTCGTCACATGCAGCGTCTTAGAATGCTAGTGCTAACAAACAGTGAATGGCTTTAATGTGATAATGAGAGCACTTTCGGTTGACCTAAAAAAACGATATTAAAAAACCAACAATATACGTGCTGTTATACCTGGTTAGAAAGCTTATGCTCTCAGCTACTGAATAAACGAATTTTCAAACAAGCCAGACTTTGCGTATTTGCATGCTAGTGCTAACAAAGAGCGAATACGTTCTATGACATGATGACATAGCTTTCGGTTGACCTAAAAAAACGATATTAAAAAAACAAAAATAGACGTGCTGTTATACCTGGTTAGAAAGCTTATGCTCTCAGCTACTGAATAAACGAATTTTCAAACAAGCCAGACTTTGCGTGTTTGCATGCTAGTGCTAACAAAGAGCGAATACGTTCTATGACATGATGACATAGCTTTCGGTTGACCTAAAAAAACGATATTAAAAAAACAAAAATAGACGTGCTGTTATACCTGGTTAGAAAGCTTATGCTCTCAGCTACTGAATAAACGAATTTTCAAACAAGCCAGACTGTACTGAAAACTGGAACAACGCCGTCAACAGCACGTGTGCAGCAGCTTCAGGTCCAGTCTAACTCCAGAAATTTGGGTCGGGTAACACGTAGTAGGCTATCCTGTGTCTATGAGTTCGTATCTAAGGTAACAGATTAAACTCTGAATTGCAGCACAGTTAAATGTTTTTATTTGAATTGTAAAAATGAGCTGAACTTAACGTAAAACCATAAATCAATCACATTAATCTCCCTAGCCCTGTCTTGCTTTTTAAAATGGAGCGGTTGTGCAGTGCAGATATAACGTTTTTCCAAGACCCTCTGAAGTGGCCAGCTAGCTTTATGATTCGCCGTCACTCGTCACAGCATACCGTGAGTAAATCGCTGATCTCAAGTATTGATGAAGGGTTAATTTAGCTCTGAATATGTGTGTTGCAAATGAACTCGTTGCCGTGATGTTATAGCATGTATAGCATACTCTGTCTCTGCTTATACTACAGAAACTGTTCACTCCGTTGAGCACAAAGTTGACTGCGTTGGCGGCAACCACACTTCACAATTTCTGCAGGAATTGTCTAGTTATTATTATTATTATTATTCCACCCATTTTTTGGACCGCTACTCCTCCCAGAGTTTTCACACCACATACACGTGCCATATGTCAAAATGACCGGCTTCTTTGGGAATCGTGTGCTATTACTTTGTGGAAAGTTTCGCTGCACGGTTTTTGAGAAATATTAATTTTTATGCCCAATTTTTCCCCATAGAGATGAATGGAGAAGGTGACGTCATTCATATGCGAACGGTGAAGTTACAGCATTGGTCGGCTTTGCACACGTGATGCGGTCAGCTCTACTGTCTCAGCAGGCAGGATAGGAAATAGCTGATTGCGGAAGTGAAAGAACGATAT
This sequence comes from Anguilla anguilla, assembly GCF_013347855.1. Lineage (NCBI taxonomy): Eukaryota > Metazoa > Chordata > Actinopteri > Anguilliformes > Anguillidae > Anguilla > Anguilla anguilla. Next base: position 30,709,280 of record NC_049206.1, on the reverse strand, counting down.
TCAAAATGAAAAATTACAAATTAAACGCTGTCAGCTAGGTATATCAACAAACATATGGCTTAGGCATACCCAGAAGTCCTAAATAATAATAGTATTTCACAAGATATTACGCAAATTCGTTGACGACGTTTCGTCAGATGCAGCGCCTTGAATGCTAGTGCTAACAAACAGTGAAAGGATTTAATGCGATAATGACAGCACTTTCGGTTGACCTAAAAAAACGATATTTCAAAACCTAAAACAGACGTGCTGTTATACCTGGTTAGAAAGCTTATGCTCTCAGCTACTGAATAAACGAATTTTCAAACAAGCCAGACTTTGCGTATTTGCATGCTAGTGCTAACAAAGAGCGAATACGTTCTATGACATGATGACATAGCTTTCGGTTGACCTAAAAAAACGATATTAAAAAAACAAAAATAGACGTGCTGTTATACCTGGTTAGAAGGCTTATGCTCTCAGCTACTGAATAAACGAATTTTCAAACAAGCCAGACTTTGCGTATTTGCATGCTAGTGCTAACAAAGAGCGAATACGTTCTATGACATGATGACATAGCTTTCGGTTGACCTAAAAAAACGATATTAAAAAAACAAAAATAGACGTGCTGTTATACCTGGTTAGAAAGCTTATGCTCTCAGCTACTGAATAAACGAATTTTCAAACAAGCCCGACTTCACTAAAAAGTGCAACAACGCCGTCAACAAAACGTGTGCAGCAGCTTCAGGTCCGGTCTTACTCCAGAAAAAGACGTCAGCTTGTAATACCACACATACTGCATTGAGTGTTCTGTAACTTTGTAGTACAAACTGCCTTTATCTACACTTCATCGATCCAACAGGTGATAGAATAAGCTTTCTAACTATGTATAATATGTCACATTTTACTTTTGTAGTACCGTTTTATATTCCAGCGAGTTGGAAACTTTGGTCTCTTTATAACTGCATTGAGGCTAACAGGTAATAGACTATCCTCTGTCTATGAGTTGGTATCTAAGGTAACAGATTAAACTCTGAATTGCAGCCCAGTTAAATGTTTTTAGTTGAATGGTAAAAATGAGCTGAACTTAATGTAAAACCATCAATCAATCAAATTAATCTCCCTAGACCTGACTTGCTTTTTAAAATGGAGCGGTTGTGCAGTGCAGATATAACGTTTTTCCAAGACCCTCTGAAGTGGCCAGCTAGCTTTATGATTCGCCGTCACTCGTCAGCATACCGTGAGTAAATCGCTGATCTCAAGTATTGATGAAGGGTTAATTTAGCTCTGAATATGTGTGTTGCAAATAAACTGGTTGCCGTGATGTTACAGCATGTATAGCATACTCTGTCTCTGCTTATACTACAGAAACTGTTCGCTCCGTTGAGCACAAAGTCGACTTTGCGTTGGCGGCAACCACACTTCACAATTTCTGCAGGAATTGTCTAGTTATTATTATTATTTCTTTCCACCCATTTTTTGGACCGCTACTCCTCCCAGAGTTTTCGCACCACATACACGTGCAATATGTCAAATCGAGCGGCGTGATCGGGAATGGTGTGCTATTACTTTGTGGAAAGATTGGTTGCACGGTTTTTGAAAAATTTGAATTTTTGTGGGCAATTTTTCCCATAGAGAATGAATGGCGGAATGTTCACCTTTGTGATGTCACAATGCTCTGTCTTCTCACCCTTGTGATGTCACAATGCCCTGTCTTCTGGCAGCAGTACTCTGCTCTCTCTCTAGATTTGAACATTCGGCCATTGATCTCTATGGGGAAAAAATTGCCCACAAATTGTGCAATGCCTCATTGGACATGGTAGAGAGTCCTTTGTCCATTGGTGGAGATCAGCCTCGCCCCCCTTCCTGATTGGTCGATGTTTGATATTTCATAACTTTTGAACCGTTTGTCATAGAGAACTATGGGTCGCGTCATTGGACTCAGTAAAGACCTAGCAACCGCCTAGAACTCCATAGCAACCCCCTAGCAACACCCTAGCAACCACCTAGAACTCCATAGCAACCACCTAGCAACACCCAAGCAACCGCCTAGAACTCCATAGCAACCACCTAACAACACCCTAGCAACACCCTAGCAACCACCTAGAACTCCATAGCAACCATCTAGCAACACCCTAGCAACGGCCTAGAACTCCATAGCAACCACCTAGCAACACCATAGCAACCGCCTAGAACTCCATAGCAACCACCTAGCAACATCCTAGCAACCACTTCGAATACCCTAGCAACACCGTAGCAACCACCTAGCAACACCCTAGCAACCGCCTAGAACTCCATAGCAACCACCTAGCAACACCATAACAACCGCCTAGAACTCCATAGCAACCACCTAGCAACACCCTAGCAACAACCTAGAACTCCATAGGAACCACCTAGCAACACCCTAGCAACGGCCTAGAACTCCATAGCAACCACCTAGCAACACCCTAGCAACCACCTAGAACTCCATAGCAACCACCTAGCAACACCATAGCAACCACTTAGAATACCCTAGCAACCCCCTAGAAACACCCTAGCAACCACCTATAACTCCATAGCAACCACCTAGCAACATCCTAGCAACCACCTAGAATACCCTAGCAACACCCTAGCAACCGCCTATAACTCCATAGCAACCGCCTAGCAACACCCTAGCAACCACCTAGAACTCCATAGCAACCACCTAGCAACACCTTAGCAACCACCTAGAACTCCATAGCAACCACCTAGCAACATCCTAGCAACCACTTCGAATACCCTAGCAACCCCCTAGCAACACCCTAGCAACCACCTAGAACTCCATAGCAACCACCTAGCAACACCCTAGCAACCGCCTAGAACTCCATAGCAACCACCTAGCAACACCATAACAACCGCCTAGAACTCCATAGCAACCACCTAGCAACACCCTAGCAACAACCTAGAACTCCATAGGAACCACCTAGCAACACCCTAGCAACGGCCTAGAACTCCATAGCAACCACCTAGCAACACCCTAGCAACCACCTAGAACTCCATAGCAACCACCTAGCAACACCATAGCAACCACTTAGAATACCCTAGCAACCCCCTAGAAACACCCTAGCAACCACCTATAACTCCATAGCAACCACCTAGCAACATCCTAGCAACCACCTAGAATACCCTAGCAACACCCTAGCAACCGCCTATAACTCCATAGCAACCGCCTAGCAACACCCTAGCAACCACCTAGAACTCCATAGCAACCACCTAGCAACACCTTAGCAACCACCTAGAACTCCATAGCAACCACCTAGCAACATCCTAGCAACCACTTCGAATACCCTAGCAACCCCCTAGCAACACCCTAGCAACCACCTAGAACTCCATAGCAACCACCTAGCAACACCCTAGCAACCGCCTAGAACTCCATAGCAACCACCTAGCACACCATAGCAACCGCCTAGAACTCCATAGCAACCACCTAGCAACACCCTAGCAACACCCTAGCAACAACCTAGAACTCCATAGGAACCACCTAGCAACACCCTAGCAACGGCCTAGAACTCCAAAGCAACCACCTAGCAACACCCTAGCAACCACCTAGAACTCCATAGCAACCACCTAGCAACACCATAGCAACCACTTAGAATACCCTAGCAACCCCCTAGAAACACCCTAGCAACCACCTATAACTCCATAGCAACCACCTAGCAACATCCTAGCAACCACCTAGAATACCCTAGCAACACCCTAGCAACCGCCTATAACTCCATAGCAACCGCCTAGCAACACCCTAGCAACCACCTAGAACTCCAAAGCAACCACCTAGCAACACCCTAGCAACCGCCTAGAAATCCATAGCAACCACCTAGCAACACCCTAGCAACCACCTAGAACTCCATAGCAACCACCTAGCAACACCATAGCAACCACCTAGAACACCATAGCAACCACCTAGCAACACCCTAGCAACCACCTAGCAACACCCTAGCAACGGCCTAGAACTCCATAGCAACCACCTAGCAACACCATAGCAACCACCTCGAATTCCATAGCAACCACCTAGCAACACCCTAGCAACCACCTAGCAACACCATAGCAACCGCCTAGAACTCAATAGCAACCACCTAGCAACACCCTAGCAACCACATAGCAACACCTTAGCAACGGCCTAGAACTCCATAGCAACCACCTGGCAACACCCTAGCAACGGCCTAGAACTCCATAGCAACCACCTAGCAACACCATAGCAACTGCCTAGAACTCCATAGCAACCACCTAGAACTCATAGCAACCACCTAGCAACACCATAGCAACCGCCTAGAACTCTATAGCAACCACCTAGCAACACCCTAGCAACCACCAAGAATACCATAGCAACCACCTAGCAACACCATAGCAACGGCCCAGAACTCCATAGCAACCACCTAGCAACACTCTAGCAACCACCTAGAAACACCATAGCAACCGCCTAGAACTCCATAGCAACCACCTAGCAACACCCTAGCAACCACCTGGAATACCATAGCAACCACCTAGCAACACCCTAGCAACTACTTGGAACACAATAACTGCCTAGCAACACCCTAGCAACCACTTGGAACACCATAGCAACCACCTAGTAACACCCTAGCAACCACCTAGAACTCCATAGCAACCACCTAGCAACACCCTAGCAACCGCCTAGAACTCCATAGCAACCACCTAGCAACACCCTAGCAACGACCTAGAACTCCATAGCAACCACCTAGCAACATACTAGCAACCACTTAGAATACCCTAGCAACCACCTGGAGCTCAATAGCAACCACCTGAAACTCCATAGCAACCACCTAGCAACACCCTAGCAACGGCCTAGAACTCCATAGCAACCACCTAGCAACACCATAGAAACTGCCTAGAAGTCCATAGCAACCACCTAGAACTCATAGCAACCACCTAGCAACACCATAGCAACCGCCTAGAACTCCATAGCAACCACCTAGCAACACCCTAGCAACCACCTAGCAACACCATAGCAACGGCCCAGAACTCCATAGCAACCACCTAGCAACACCCTAGCAACCACCTAGAAACACCATAGCAACCGCCTAGAACTCCATAGCAACCACCTAGCAACACCCTAGCAACCACCTGGAACACCATAGCAACCACCTAGCAACACCCTAGCAACCACTTGGAACACAATAACTGCCTAGCAACACCCTAGCAATCACTTGGAACACCATAGCAACCACCTAGCAACACCCTAGCAACCACCTAGAAATCCATAGCAACCACCTAGCAACACCCTAGCAACCGCCTAGAACTCCATAGCAACCACCTAGCAACACCCTAGCAATGACCTAGAACTCCATAGCAACCACCTAGCAACATCCTAGCAACCACTTAGAATACCCTAGCAACCACCTGGAGCTCAATAGCAACCACCTGAAACTCCATAGCAACCACCTAGCACCACCCTAGCGACCGCCCTAGAATTCCATGAAACCACCTAGAACTCAATAGAACCACCTAGCAACACCCTAGCAAACACCTGGAACACCATAGCAACCATCTAGCAACACCCTAGCAACCACCTGTAACACTATAACAACTGCCTAGCAACACTTTAGCAACCACCTAGCAACGTGCTAGCAACCACCTAGAATACCCTAGCAACACCCTAGCAACTGCCTATAACTCCATAGCAAATGCCTAGCAACACCCTAGCAACTGCCTATAACTCCATAGCAACCACCTAGCAACATCCTAGCAGCCACCTAGAATACCCTAGCAACACCCTAGCAACTGCCTATAACTCCATAGCAAATGCCTAGCAACACCCTAGCAACTGGCTATAACTCCATAGCAACCACCTAGCAACACCCTAGCAACCACCTGGAACACCAAAACAACTGCCTAGCTACACCCTAGCAACCGCCTAGAACTCCATAGCAACCACCTAGCAACATCCTATCAACCACTTAGCATACCCTAGCAACCACCTAGCAATGTCCTAGTAACCACCTGGAGCTCAATAGCAACTACCTGAAACTCCATAGCAACCACCTAGCACCACCCTAGCGACCGCCTAGAATTCCATGAAACCACTTAGAACTCCATAGAACCACCTAGCAACACCCTAGTAACTGCCTCAGACATCATAGCAACTACCTACCACTGTTCACTCCGTTCAGCACAAAGTCGACTTTGCGTTGGCGGCAACCACACTTCACAATTTCTGCAGGAATTGTCTAGTTATTATTAGTATGGTTGCCTTAGGCAACACATATTATTATTCTTTCTTTCCACCCATTTTTTGGACCGCTACTCCTCCCAGAGTTTTCACACCACATACACGTGCCATATGTCAAATTGACCGGCTTCTTTGGGAATCGCGTGCTATTACTTTGTGGAAAGTTTTGCTGCACGGTTTTTGAGAAATATGACTTTTTATGGCCAATTTTTTCCCATAGAGATGAATGGGGAACGTGACGTCATACATATGTGAGCGGTGAAGTTACAGCATTGGTCGGCTTAGCACACGTGATGCAGTCCGCTCTACGTTCTCACCAGCCACCAGAAAGGATATAGCTGAATGCGGAAGTGAACGCGATAAAACGGTATTCTAAATACAAATGAAAACGCTATCAGCTAGGTATATCAACAAACATATGGCTTAGGCATACCCAGAAGTCCTCAATAATAATAGTATTTCACAAGATATTACGCAAATTCGTTGACGACGTTTCGTCAGGTGCAGCGTCTTTGAATGCTAGTGCTAACAAAGAGCGAATGCATTTAATGCAATGATGAGAAAACTTTCGATTGACATAAAACCGATATTCCAAAACCAAAAATAGACGTGTTATACATGGTTAGAAAGCTTATACTGTCACCTATTGAATAAATTAATTCTCAATCAAGCCAGACTGTACTAAAAAGTGCAACAACGCCGTCAACAACACGTGTGCAGCAGCTTCTGGTCCGGTCTTACTCCAGAAAAAGACGTCAGCTTGTAATACCACACATGTTGCTTTGGGTGTTCTCGAACTTTGTAGTACAAACTGGCTTGATCTACACTTGATCGATCCAATAGGTGACATAATAATCTTTCTAACTATGTATAATATGTCAAATTTTACTTTTGTAACACCGTGTAATATCCCAGCGTATTGGAAACTTTAGTCTCATTAGAGCTGCATTACGTATTCATTCTGTTGTAGCAGGGAAAGCAACGCTTTCTCACCCCAACGCGTTTGCTAAAGTACACAACTCCACTTGCATGTTGTTGATGCACCCCTTGCTGCAACAGAAGCTAGTAGTACTGGCTACCAGCCGATACTTATTCACAGAAGCTGTATTTAAAATGCAACTATTTTAACACATATTTCTCGCCTCATTTTCGTTCTTGGAAATTCGTCTCGGCTAACACGTAATAGGACATAACAGATTAGACTCTGAATTACAGCCCAATTAAATGTTTTTAGTTGTCTGGTTAAAATGAGCTGAAATTCGCGCAAAATCATACATCAATCAAATTAATCTCCCTAGCCCTGTCTTGCTTTTTTTTTTAAATGGTGCGATCACGCAGTGTAGACGTAGGGTTTTTCCAAGACCCTCTGAACATGCCAGCTAGCTTTGTGATTCGCCGTCACTCGTCACCGCATACCGCGAGTAAAACACTGAGATCTCAAGTTTTGATGAAAGGATAATTTAGCTCTGAATATATGTGTCACAAATAAACTCGTTGCCGTGATGTTATAGCATGTACACAATACTCTGTCTCTGCTTATACTACAGAAACTGTTCGCTCTGTTCAGCAAAAAGTCGACTTTGCGTTGGCGGCAACCACACATCACAATTTCTGCAGGAATTGTCTAGTTATTATTAGGGGTCCAAGCAGCGAAGCTGGTGGAACCCTATTGTATCTGTTAGGATTATTATTATTCTTATTTTTTTCCGCTAAAAGTGTCTGAGGCTCAGCAACCATAAGTTGTAGACCAACCAAATTTGGTAGGTGGGTTCCTATGGCCCCTCACTACTCAGGCACTACAAATCACCTATGTCGGCCAGATGGTGGCGCTATAACAAAGGGTCATACTTTAAAAGGCCATAACTCCCACACCATAAGTCAGATCAACACAAAACTTCATCGACCGATGCACCTGAATGTGCTCTACAACTTTGCCATTGGGACCACCTATGTCCGCCATATTGTTTGCCCGCCATTTGGACATTTTTAGGGGTCCAAGCAGCGAAGCTGATGGAACCCTGTTGTATCTGTTAGGATTATTATTATTATTATTATTATTATTATTCTCCGCTACAAGTGTCTGAGGCTCAGCAACCATAAGTCCTAGAGCAACCAAATTAGGCAGGTGGGTTCCTATGGCCCCCCACTACTCAGGCACTAAAAATCACCTATGTCGGCCAGATGGTGGCGCAATAACAAAGGGTTTTGCGTAAAAGGCCATAACTCCCACACCTATGTCCCCCATATTGTTTGCCCGCCATTTTGACTTTTTCGTTGGGGCGTGGAAGCTTTCTCCGCTAAAATGTCTGAGGTTCAGCAACCATAAGTTGTAGACCAACCAAATTTGGTAGGTGGGTTCCTATGGCCCCCCACTACTCAGGCACTACAATTCACCTATGTCGGCCAGATGGTGGCGCTATAACATAGGGTCATGTTTAAAAGGTCATAACTCCCACACCGTAAGTCAGATCAACACAAAACTTCATCGACCGATGCATCTGAATGTGCTCTACAATTTTTTGCTTTTGGGAGCATCTATGTCCGCCATATTGTTTGCCCACCATTTGGACTTTTTTATTAGTTGGGGTGCGGAAGAGCTGTAGCTCCAAATCTAAGTGTTACGACATCTAGTAAACTTCTTTACGGCAAGCGACATCCATGGCGACGCAAGTAATCCGACACCGTAGGGTCTAGTTTTTATCAGTGAGGGGAGGGTCTGAACGTCGGGGAAGCAATGGAAGACAGTGCCACCCAGAGTGCATGCTAGGCTACCAAAAGTTTGTTAGTAAAAGCTTTTTGAGAGGATGAATAATTACTTTTCTTGAGCCTGGATCCATTTTAAGACAGTATCGGGTGAGTTTGTTTAGTCTTTGAATCTGTCATTATGCTGAGAAATAGCTAAACCATTTTATTGATAGGTTTTGAGTTTCTGTGCAAATGCGCGAAAACACGCTGGTATAATGAAACAATGACGGTAATACATATATAGTCCGCTTCGTTCCGTTGCTACCATAACATAAACTATCTTGTGTCTACAGCTGCAGTTTCTCGCTGCAATTACTAATATTGAATATAAACAAAAGACACAATTTATGCTGTAGTAAATAATACGGTACTCTGAGCGCAGTACGCAGGTAGCAGGGATGGCGAGTTGATATTTTGTTTTTTGCTACTAAAAGTTTGTTAGTAAAAGCTTTTTGAGAGGATGAATCATTACTTTTCTTTGACATGGATCCATTTGAAGACAGTGCGTTCGTTTAGTCTTTGAATCCGTCATTATGATGAGAGAAATCGTATTCTCAATTTAATCTCTAAATTGACTGTAAGCTTAGGGTTGTAACTAGGTAGCTGTTTCGTAGGTGACTTAATGCACTCGTCTTAATAATTGCTTGTATTTTTGCATAGACTGCGTTGTTGCTGTTCTTGTTTGTGTTAGTGTTAATCAGTTTAACCTACAGGGTCTAAGTTGAACTAGCGGTTGTTCCCTGCACTTGGAACGGTACTTCTCTCTAGGGTTTTCGACACAATTGTTCCTGGTTATGGTTATACACTTTGTTGTACGTCGCTCTAGATAAGAGCGTCTGCCAAATGCCTGTAATGTAATGTAATGTAATATTCCGTAGCAACAAGATAAACCCGACATTAGCCCTAAAATATTCCAATACAGCATTGAAAACGCTGCTCACTGAATAACGAAATAAACGAGACGAAGTATTTAAAAATTATACCATTCTACAGTCAATATCTGGGACTAAACATTGAATAAATATACAATCTTACCATTGGTTTTACGCATAGATATGTCCCTTTTGAGACTGAGTGGTCATATATTGTCTTGGACAATCCGTTTGTGAAATATACGCGCATTTGTGATGCCTGAGTAGGCTACCTTCAAAAATAGCTGTGCGTAATACCACACCTGTTGTTTACGGCATTGTCGCCCTTTTTAGTACAATTTGGCTTGATTGACAACTCATTTATTCTGTAGGTGAGAGTATAAGCTTTCTAACAATGTATAACATGTCTGATTTTTCTTTTGGAATAGCGTTTTATAGGCCAGCGTACCAATGTCTAAATAAATAAAACGGTAGCCTGCTCTGCGGCCAGCACGCAGATCGCGAGTTGATATTACGTCTTTTATTTCCGTTTTTTCTCAATGTCGTATTTATTATTTGAAATGTGCATTTATGTGTTATCATTCTATCTGTCTTTGAGGTGCTCTGAAATGTGCATTCTCTGCTAAGCTGAGCCATGGATTGGAATACGTGTCTGACACCTATTTTAGTTGCGGCGCGGAAGCGCTGCAGCTCTACATACACGCCAGACCATCTAAATGCTGTTTTATACTTCTGCTTAGTCTGCATAGTTTCCGTTGTGTGCGGCACTCGCGAAGGGCCAAAACATTTGTGCGGCATATTTCACAGGTTGCGCAGGCCACGTAATTAGATTTTGTTACTGACCGTTATAGTTCAAAAGACAACACCTTCAATATACTGCACCAGTGACCACAAAAATGCTCAGCTAAATGTAACTTGTTGCAACGAAGACATTCACCTGACAAAAGCACTTTAGTCGCATATTTAACGTTGCCTATCGGTTTTATGAATCAACTGTTATAACCTGTTAGTCAGAGCCGTATGCCAGTGACCTCATGTCAGCAGTCAACCAATCATCTTCTTCACGGCGTATGCGGGCACTGGTTACTAACTACGCGCTATTAATTTCTTGAGAGGTATGCGTCTTCAACGCGGCCGTGGTCTGCAACTGTCGCACATGCCGCACATTGCGGCACAACCCCTACACAGACCCATTTTTACGTGTACTATGCAGAAGTACAAAACAGCCTTTAGTGTTACGACATAGTAAAGGCCTTTACGCCTAGCAGCTAGGAGACATCCATGGCAATGCAGTAGATATGTTGGGTGAAGGTATATGATCATGAGGACAAAACCATTTAAAAATCGCTCCATAGGGGGCGCACTTGTGTCAATGCTTGGACCTTTCCCAACGCCGCTTGCGGCTTTAATTAAGATTCAGATTCAATCCAAGACTGTGTTGCTCATCCATGCACCACAGTGTGGTGCTATAACTGAATGACCCACCCAGCAGCCTGACAATAATGAGGTTTGACAAAGTATAACTGGTCATACTACTTCCGGCTGGCCCATTGGTCTGTAACTCGGAGGCTGTCATATGAGGTCTACACTTCTTAATATCAGTGCAAAAGTTCAAAAAAAATTCTCCCTATGCCCCCTTAATTGACTGACAGCAGTCAACCTGATATATTTACTGTAGTCAACAATCTTGCACATTTTAGCATTGTGTGAACAAATCCTTCTATAGTTCTGACATTTTATGTAGTTGTTCATCAGTTTTTGGGGATGTTTTCATTTTGTTAAATGGTGCCCAAGTCTTTTTACAATGACTTTTGCATTTTTTTGATAGTTACAAACCCATGGCAAGTGCTTTTTTAAAGGTGCTGTTTCAGTTACTCCTTTAGTTGAAAGTCCCCCTGGTCTGTGAGACCTCACCTTGATGTCCTTGTTGTACTGATCCATCTCAGAGAGCTTAGCCGACGTCTCCTTCTCAAGTGCGTCCAGCTGCTCCTTTAGTTTCCTGCAGGTCAACTCCTTCTCTGAGGCGTTCATCTTCACAGAATTACATGTCGTGGCTATAGAAAGAGAACAGAGGGTCATCCCATTCAGCCCAAACTAAGATGATGACACACTGGTGCTATCCACAAGCAAGCTAGTGTCTGTCACTTCTTTGGAGCACTGTAAGGCTTATGTCCATCCCCTTCATGATTCTCCTTATTTACCAGAACCCTACTACAAAGCAGTGACAAATAAATCAGAGAGCAGCAATGCTGAACTACATATGGTAATTATTCAGGTGGGGTGTGTGTGTGTGTGTGTGTGTGTGCGCATGTGTTTGTATTGTGTATGTGCATGTCCATGTCTGTGTCCACTGGGCCTAGAGGCATTCAGAGGAGAGTCCACCAGCAACAATGACCAGGGCAGAGTTTTAACTGCATTTGACTCACTATGGTGCCATACCTCTACATCATCAGTGCAACAAAAAACCTGATATTTCCAAGAAATGAAATTATCAGGTAAAGCAAAAATAATTGCAGATATGATTACAAAGTTAACTGAAATACATATAGTTGAGGCCAAAAGTTTACATTTGCCTAGACTAAAGACATTCAAACTCAATTTTTCACAACTCCACACATTTCATGTCACCATAGTCTTCCTGTGTTAAGTCAATTAGGGTATCTACTTTATTTCCATTTCAAAATAACAACTAAGAGACACATTTATATCAGCTTTAATTCACTTTATCAAACTTCTGACCCACTGAAAATCTGATATAGGGCATTGACGCTGATATAAATGCGTCTCTTAGTTGTTATTTTGAAATGGAAATAAAGTAGATACCCTAATTGACTTAACACAGTTAATGTATGGTAACATGAATTATGTAGAGTTCCGAAAAATTGAGTCTGAATGTCTTTAGCCTATGTGTATGTATGGGGCGACATAGCTCAGGAAGTAAGACCGATTGTCTGGCAGTCGGAGGGTTGCCGGTTCAAACCCCGCCCTGGGCGTGTCGAAGTGTCCTTGAGCAAGACACCTAACTCCTAACCTCTAACTGCTCTGGCGAATGAGAGGCATCAACTGTAAAGCGCTTTGGATAAAAGCGCTATATAAATGCAGTCCATTTACCATTTACCATGTAAACTTTTGGCTTGACCTGTAGGATGAAAGCTTTCAATACACAAAAAGATAGATGTCAAACAATGGACATGAGGCACAAGGATTGGCACTCACAGGGTAGGTTGTTCAGACTCAGATTACGCAGCCTGTCACTGAGCATCTGTTGCTCAGGGACCAGCTGAGATAGCTTCTTCTGACTATCCTGGACAGTAAAAACAACAAGCCATTTTACACAGGCAGCAGCAACAACCATCAGCCTTAAATTAAACTCAAATAAAAAACTTGATGCAACAGGAGAGACTGGGCAAGTTAAAACTTCCCACATAAAATGCTTAAAAACAGCCTTAGCTCTCTGACAGCTGTCTGGCAACAGTTTTCAATTCAAATACTTAACTAACTGATTAATGAAATTATATAAAATGTTCTCTTTTGACAGGAGTGCTTAAATGTTCTGTAAAACAGGCTATAGGCACAGGCTATATAGGTACCAGTGAAAAAGTTTTGCTTATTTTTTAAATTTAGGAATACACAATTTGATGGCACCCCAGCCAAGTCAGAACTAAAGCACACAATGCACAATGTAGACTATGGGCCAGACAGTATCAAAGCTTTAGCCGCGTTTCCACCGCAGGAACTTTACCCCGGAACTAGGAACCTTTTGAGGAACTCCGTGCGTTTCGACCGCAGGAACTAGGGTCTAAATTTAGTTCCGGGTGCTTTATTTTACCCCCAAAAAAGTTCCTGCTCGGCGGGAAGTACTTTCCTAAAGTACCGGAACCTTTGGGGTGGGGCGCAAGCGCTGAAAATTTCTGATTGGTCGACTACTTGCAGTGTTTTATTTCAACCGCCATGTTTAAAAATCTGCAGCCGCAAACCAATTTATTTTCATAATAACTTCAAATCAAACTTGTATGTTATGCGGCGCAGTAGCCTAGTTTTGGTTATAGCCTGCCAACGTCTTACGGAATTATAACGTATGCTCTTCTGTTCTTTTCTTGCTTTAGTATTCGTTTTATAAAATGCTAAGCATTCGTGCTGGGACAGCATATTATGTACCAAAACATTCAAACGGATTAATTCGGTTGCTGAATATTTTCTTCCGGATTTTCTTTGTTAGCCCGTTGTAATGGACTCAAAACATTTGATACAGTTATGTGAGGTATGCGGTAGTTCTCCGTAATTCACATTGGTGATACAGTAAAAGCAAACTGGAAATCACCTTCCACACTTTTTGTCAGGGTAAAATAACAGGTTAATTCTAGTAATCGTCCCTTTAGCTTTTCCAGACTGCCGTAATTTTACTCTGCCATTCTTCAATTCCACAAAAAGACCAGGAAGACTATGGACTAATTTATGGTGCATGGTTCGCATCTGGAGGGCACACTTCGCTGCTCGGCTAGCAGTAACTTCGAAGGAAAGCAAACTGCTAATTTAAATTTTCACGCAAGTCCGAGTTTTCATTCTATTCTTGTCATTTTGCGATTAGCCTATATGGAATTGACGATGAGAAAGTAATCAAACAGCAAATTGTTTACAACGTGTGCATGTTTTCTGCGGTTGTTGCCAGTTATATTGGAAATGTGAATGCATTCTGTCGCCTCGGATGTCAAGACATAAAAGTGAATGTTCGCATAAAAACATAATGAATGTGTTTGAGAGGATATATAAAACAGTTACAATCTGACTATTGGCCTGTTATATCCTATTTGTTGCATAACAACGGTCCAAGTTCAACTACCAACGACAGTTTTGCTTGACAACGGTAAAATATGCCCAAACGGCTGCGGAAGAATATTTCAATTCCAGGTGATTAAATCGATAAAAATCAATAAATACAAAAGTAACCATATATAGTCATTGTTGGTAACCCGTTGTATATAAGTGGAATAAACCCCTCCGGGCTGTCCCGGTTATTAGAAAATAATGTAGGCTACTTCGGTGGTAGTATGGGGTTACAGAAGAAATCATAGGACAGATGGACCGACGACAACGTCGCTTTTTCATACGTCAGTGGGCTAATTTGCCTAATCTTCGCGGGACTTTACACCGCGGTGGAAACGCAGACAACAATGGGCTGAAGGAACCTTTTAGTTCCTTGAAAAGTAGTTCCGGGTACTTTTGGTGGAAACGCGGCTTTTGACACAGCCTGTAATTTAATTATTGATGATGCTGCTGTTAAGTCTGCTGCTGCTCTTCAGGAGGTAGGAACAGACCTCAAATTGCTTCTGTAGGCTGTTGATCTCTAGGATGCGAATATCCCGGTTCTGATTGACCAGATCCAGTTCGCTCTTCTGGACCTTCCTCTTGCTCTGGGCATCTCGGAGCCGGTCTGAGATCTGCTTGTGCTTGTCACCCTGGGGATCCAGGAACAGGGTAGGTATGAGTATATCAATGTGATGTTATCATCTTTTAAACTTTATTTTGAAAATGCCTGTACTTCTGCCTCTAGCTCCCATAGTCCATTGCAAAGTCACTGTCACAATGTCTGAGAGTTTTTTTTTTAACTGCAGTAGACAACTACCACAATAACCAAATATGGATTGTACAAGTGTGGTGAATATTTCCTTCAGAAGACCCAGGGAATTGTTAGTCACAATGCAGTTGTGGGGATGGTGGCTGAAAGACATCATTTTATTATTTTACAAATTTGTAATTATTCCACTAAGACTACAGTAAACTCATTTCCTTGTTGTTTTGGTTTTAGAGAGGTTGATGGTAAGATTGTTCATGGACAATTGTTCCTCCTGAGGATGTTGGTCAGATACTGTATATCACCAACCTCGGTTGATTTTGAATCTCATCCATGCCTCCACTCTTATTTTCCTTGACACTCACCCTCATTTTTTGCGTTCTACAATTTAATATTAAGTAATACAGGCATTCATAATTATTCATTGATAAATGTGAACTAATTTATCCACTATGACTACAGAGGAGACTACAGAGAGTGCAGTACTATTCTGAAAAGCAGTGTGTGACAGCACCTTCATGAAACAGGTCAAGTCTGTGGTGTTCTTATATGAAGTGTTCTGCTTTTCCACAATTATCAACTCTTATGGTCATATGACACTTAAAAAAATTTTTTTTAACTGGTGCATGATGAGATATGGTCACCTCGGCAAACCCTCCCTTGCCACAGTGCGCTAAAACCAACTGCGTCTCGCCCTGTGGGGCTGCCAACCACGGTCGATGCTGGTCTGGTCCTGGATTCGAAAAGTGCTTTAACAGGATGAGCCACCAAGGAGGAGCCCTTTTTAGTGTGGAGTATGCAGCACTGAGGCAGGTCCAGCCGCTCCTCACCACAGCCTCCAGCTCCAGCTCCAGGCTCTTCTTTTTGGCCTTTAGCCGGGTGATCTCCTCCTGCTCCTGGCTCTTCTGCTTCAGCAGCTCCTGCCTTTTTCTTTGCTCCCACTCCAGCTTCCTCTGCCTCTCCAGCTCCTGCTTGGCTGCCTGGAGGGGTAAAAGGGTTTCATGACCCATGATCATTACACAAGTATGGGATCAATATGAAGGTATGACGCTGGGACCTTTAAATGTGTGGTCGACATGGTGGGAAGTCAACACATATGAAATTTTAATTTAAACAAGTTTTTTGGAAACACCAACATTTACATGTTTTAAACATGTTTTCTTTCCTGATGACTACTAGCTTTAATTGCATATCTGAATGTGATTAGGACCAGGTGGTTCCAGTACTCCAATAATTACAGGACTAAAGAGCAGGCAGTATATTCCATATAGACACTGACCTACCTCTACCCATTTACTTATCGATCAAATGTAAACTCTATATACCCTCTCCCACTCCCTCTACCCATTTACTTATCAATTGAATGTAAACTCTATATACCCTCACCTACTACATCTATCCATTTATTTTTCAATTTAATGTAAACTCTATTTTTAAATAAATAACCATTAGTGAGATTAAGCAGTCAAAAATCTTTTGATATGACAGTACAGCAGGACCAGTGAGTCAGCAGAGAAACACGGGATGACAGTATAAGGTGTCTGTCATTTCCAATCACCAAATTATTAAATTACACAAATTATTCTTGTGTACACAGAAACGTTTAGCTGTTCAGGGCACTTGATGAAAGGATGTCTTTAACTGAACAGACACAGATGGTGCTTTAAACATCTACTTTAAAATAATAATCATTGTTTAAAATTTGTTTTATATACAGTACCATATATGCTAGTGTACATCTGTAGCAATTACAGAAGTACTAAAATAAGTAAAAACCTGAAGCTTGCCTCTTTTCTCTTGAGCTCCTTCAGTCGTTCCTCCTCTTTCTGCCTCTCAATCTCTCGCTGACGCTCCAGCCTCCGCTCCTCCTCTTGTTTCCTCCTCATCTCCTGTTCACGCGCCTCTCTGTCTCTCCGCTCCTGCTCCTCCCGAGCTTTCTGCGCTCGCCGCTCCTCCTCCCTGCGCTGCTGCTCCAGGAGGACCTGCCGACGCTTCTCCAGCTCGGCATTCCCCCGCTGGAAGTTCTCCTTCAGCTTGTCCTCAAACGACACTGAGACGACCACATACGCACACACACGCATACACACACACGCACACACGCACACACATAGACACACACACAAACCCACATACAGAAAGCCTAGCATCAGCAGCTTTCAATGAACTCCCAAAGGCTTCCATAAGGATTTTTCACTTTTACATCAATAAACTGTCTGGTTACTAAACAAAGAATGAATAAATACTATGAACATGGGAAGGCGAAAGAGGAGATTGAGAAAGAAAATGAAGAAAAGGGGGGACATAGGACAGAAAACAAAAAGATGAAGAAGAGAATTGAAAACGGAAAAAAGAGCAGCTTGAGCGCAACAGCGAAATCTGTGACCAAATACTCAATTTCACAACAACAGCACAACCCACTGTACGAGTGGATGTATGAATAACACTGATGAAAAACTGGGATAGAATTGTCCCTATTCAAAAGTTGTTAAAACACTTCACATGTAATAATGAAGCAATTAATTGCATTAAGGTGACAGTACGTACATTAATGCCTTGTATTTATCAATTTACTTTTATTTTCAGTATTACAAATGAGCTAATAAAAGCAATTTTAGTTTGCAATTTGTGTATCTTTTTGGACAAGTTTACCAAAGAGTAGCTTATCTAAGTGATTACTCACATCACAACACAATGTAAGTGGAGTGGTGCATCAGTGGTGGTGCATCATTTAACATTTTTGTTGAAATGTTCCAGTGACAGCAGTGCCTATATTTACAAGTTTGCAAAGCAGCAGTATAACTTTGATTCTAAACAAGCAAGATCAAAATATCAGTTAATTTTACGTTTCAGTTGAGCAGACGGCACTGCCATGTGGCCGATACATTTAAACTAATTTTGGATGCTGCACCACATTGTGGTTCATGCACAAGAAATTCTCACTCTAGAAAAATAAACCCTGGAATTCTCACTCTAGAAAAAAATTCCCAAGACCATTTCACTGAACAGCCATGAAAGACTGTATTTTCTTTAAGATCTTAATCCATGACAGGCTACAACTGAAATTATTATAGCAACCTTTTCAATGTGTGTGTGTGCGTGTGCATGTGTACCATTAGGCTTGGTCTTCTGTGGGGGCTCTGCCTCCAGTTCCTCTGGGATTCCAACAAAGAGGGGTTGCACTGTCCCATTCACTGAATCACCAGATTTCCCACCTCTGGAAAACAACCAAAGCAAACACATTTTACATGCAAATGTAGACATATTAATTAATCAGTCTCCCTATGCTTAAGGGAAATTGTATGACATCTGTCGTAAGTATACTGCCAGAGGCCACTTCTGGTAAAAGCACGTCTGGAACTGCAGCTCTCAGTTAATCTCTCAGGGCTCATTCAGTCCCTGAGCTCTTCCCATCCAGTAATAATTCTCATTCACTTAGGAGAGCACATTAACTAAGCCCAGGCTTTTCTAGGTAGTTGGTTATGAAAAAAAATCATATACTGTACAAGGTACCCAACCTGGCCAAACGTATGTGGACACCCAAATATTACACCCATATGTGCTTGTTGAACATCTCATTCCAAAACCATGGGCATTAATATGGAGTTGCTCCCCCCTTTGCTGCTATAACAGCCTCCACTTCTCTGGGAAGGCTTTCCACTAGATTTTGGGAGCATGGCTGGGGAAATTCCATTCAGTCACAAGAGCATTAGTGAGGTTGGGCACTGATGTTGTGTGATAAGGCCTGGCTCGCATTCGATGTTCCAATTCATCTCAAAGGTGTTTGATGGGGATGAGGTCAGGGATCTGTACAGGCCAGTCAAGTTCTTTCACATCAAACTCAGCAAACCATTTCTTTATGGACCTTGCTTTGTGCATGGGGGCATTGTCATGCTGAAACAGGAAAGGGCCTTCCCCAAACTGTGGCCAAGTTGGAAGCACATAATTCACTAGAATGCCATTGTATGCTGTAGCATTAAGATTTCCCTTCACTGAAAGTAAGGGGCCTAGCCCCCGGGCATTTCCCGTCAACAGCCAATCAGAGTTTCAGGCTTCCTATTTCTCCAACCGATATGATACCATTTGGTGAATTATTGTTCCGCTCAGTGAGGAAAAATTGAGGAACAACTTAGCATTGTGGTACAATCACACCTGGTGTCATACAATGTTTTTGAAAAAGAGTACAGGGACAAGCGTCTAAAAATTATGCTTGGACAACAGTTTCAACTTGGTAGCTAGCTAGCTAGCTAGAGAGAGATAGAGAGATTGCTGGCAAGGTAGCTAACTAGTGAAAGAGAAATATGGAGAGATTGCTAGCGAGCAAGCTAGTGAGAGGGATAGAGAGGTTGTTAATTAGGTGGCTAACTAGTGAGAGAAATAGATAGACACAAGGCTAGTGAGATAGCAGTAACAAATATTTGTCCGTGTCCTGACATAACTATAAAAACTAAAGGAGATGTTATGTGGCTATACAGCAAATATGCGTAATGACGCCGTTATTTCTCTTCAATAATACGTAGCTGCACGAGACCACTAAGGATACAACGGGAAGCTCCGGCCCCTCCCTCAGCCTAGTACACTTGAACTACTCATCAACCGAGCTGCTCGCTGTGTGAACGCAGGGTTACAGTTGACCTAGGCAGATCTAGCAGAGCAGAAATTTGACAAACTGACTTGTTGCAAAGGTGGCATCCTATGACAGTGCCATGTTGAAAGCCACTGAGCTCTTCAATACGACCCATTCTATGTTTGTCTACGAAGACTGCATGGCTGCATGCTTGATTTTATGCACCTGTTAGCAATGGGTGTGGCTGAAGTAGCCAAACCCACTAATTAGTATGGGTGTCCACATACATTTGGCCATATTGTGTATATTCAGATGTTATTTACAGAGTGGAGTCATGTTTTCAAATGATTGTTTGCATATGACTGTAGAGCTACATTTTGTATATGATTGTAGAAGTATATTTTGCATAAATATGACTGTAGAAACATACAAAATAAGTTGTTATAATTGTTTCATACGTATCCCAAGACGCTCTGGAAAAAGGCAACAAGTGTTGCTGAATGGACCAACCTGCACTTGACGCTGGTGTTGAGAAAAAAAAAGTTTGAAATTAGTCTGTTCATTTCCCCAGCCAGCATTACCAATGCCCATCTACCTGAGAGAGGGGGGGACCAGGTCGGCAGGTAACGTCAGGGGCAGTGGCTGGCCGGTTTTGGCCATGTCCACCAGGTGCATGGCCAGGATGAACTCATCCGCCTTCAGCTGCCCGTCTTTGTCCACATCTGCCAGGTTCCTGTGGGAGAGCAAGGACAGCAGGCTGTCAGCAGACAGCCCATTCTACTCCAGGCCTCTGTGTCCAGAGCTCAAGGAATTTTAGTACATGAATAGAGTTCCAAGGTGGCACCTGTTTCTTAGCCCATAATGAATCTGCTTCAGAAGTTCGGTTCACTGGAACTGAAGGAAACCATTTTATAGGCCTTGACTTGTGATCTTTTTCTCTTGTTAACCATGGGAAGGACATAAGACAAAAATGTTCGAGGAGTGTGAAAAGGGCAGCTATAAAATGAAACTTTATCGCCAAGAACTGGTGCAGCCTGTAGACTGTTCTCAGTATAGTCCTATACAATTCAGATGAATAGCAGCCTTTTTTCCATTAGCTTCCTATCAAAGGACACCTGTGAGTCACAGCTTACACTAAGAGCTTGTTTCCTCACATTATTAGTCAAAACATGTAAATCACAACACCTTTGGAAACAGGTGTTTTCATCAGAAAAAAAATATTTCTCTTTTACATACTACAGGATATGTAACTATATTTTAGGTGTTTTACACAGAGTGTAGATACCTCTGTAAAACACCTATAGACATTTTGTATACAATTGTAGAAATATATTTTGATGATAATAAACTTAATAAATAATTAATTTATATAGCAGCATTAATTGAAACAGCAGCTCAAAGTGCTTCACAACAGATAAAAAATATTTTTACATGACAGGAATAATGGATCAAGCATAAATACAGGGCATGCAAGGTGATAAATAACACATTGAAAATAGCCAATACAAAGCAATACAGCAGAGCTAAAATAGCTGAAAGAGATTAACAAATGATTGACATAAAAATGTAAAAATATGTAATAAGTTGTTCTGATTGTTTCACATGTATCCCAAGATGCCCTGGAAAAAGGCAACAAATGTTGCTGAATGGGCCATCCAGGATTAACAAAATAAATAAATAAATAAAACCTATGAAATATATTACATTTGTAGGCATCTTATCCAGAGCGACTTTTATTTTTTTTTACATAGCATTTACATTGCATCCGTTTATACTGCTGGATATATACAGAAGCACCTTGCTCAAGAGTACAATAGCAGTGTTCTAACCGGGAATCGGACCTGTGACCTTCAGGTTACAAGACCACCTCCTTACCCATTATATTACACTGCTGCCCATCTAGACAAGGTTTCCCTGTCCTACCCTAACCTCAGCCAAAATAAGATAAATAAAACTGATCAGAGGTCAACACTCCACCTCTGATTGGATTCCAGGGTCTGTTTTTTTAAAACATCATCTTTGACCTGCCAAAGGTGGGGTGAGATTAAGCAAGCAGGATTCCACGGGTTACTACTGCTTTGTCCTCCAACTATGCACCAGGGCACACAGGCTACAAATTGATCTCAGCGGTGTGAAAGACTTACCATATGGTAGCCAGCTGTGTCTGAGTCAGGTTTGTTGTAGCCAGAGCATTCTTCACCTGAGTACCTGAAAATTAACATGGAAATGTGGTCAGGTGGGCCTCTTATCAACGAACACACATGACGATGGGCAGGGCTTACTGCCAGCTTTATTACTGTGTTCAATATCACCAGTGTCGATGCATGTAGTAGTAGTTTTATTGTCACCATCCTCCACATGACCTTTGTTACCTACAATGTTCTGTTCAGTCTTGCTGCGGTATTTGTGCATTCATGCACTTACCTATTAATTAATTTGGCATGGTAAGGCTCCAGGGGATTTTCACCAAGGGATCCTTTTACTGTTCTACAGTTAATCATGAGCAGTCTATCTGGCACATGTTTATTAATTCAATCAATGAAATAAATCAAATTTTATTTATATAGCGAATTTCACAACAATCGTCACAATACACTTCAGAGACAACCCTGGCCTAAACCTCCACAGGAACAAGCCTACAGCAGTGGCAAGAAAAAACTCCCTGTGGCAGATGGGAAGAAACCTCGGAAAGGAACCAGGCTCAAAGGGGAAACCCATCCTCCTCTGGTCAGCTCAGGGTGTAGATTGGTGACCAGCCAATTGGTCAGTCAATATTTATGTCGATCAAATTGGTGGCAACTAAATGACAGTCCTGAGGTAGCGGCAAATTTAATTAGAACTCAAATGTATTTTTCCCCAAAAAAGGTCAAAATTAAAAATTGTTTTAATTTATTCATCCTCAAGCTTCAGTGACATGTTGAACACAGGCAACCCCTGTAAGGCAGGTACAGTTGAGGCCAAAAGTTTACATACACCAAGGCTAAAGATATTCAAACTCAGTTGTTCACAATTCCGCACATTTTAGGTTACCATACATTTCTTTTGGCAAGTCAATTAGGGCTTTGTTCTACTTTGTTCACATCAGAGGTAATTTTAAAACAATTGATTAAAGACAGAGTTATTTCAGCTTTAATTCACAATATCAGAATTCCAGTGGGTCAAAAGTTTACATACACCAAGTTGACTGTCTCTTTAAACAGTCATGCATGATTCCAGAAATTGATGTAATTACTTTTTAGAAACTTCTGATTGGCTAACTGTCATAATAAGGAGTTATTTCGGAGTTAATTGGCACCTGTCGCTGTATTTAAGGGCCTACCTTTAGAACCACTGCCTTTTCGACCTTGATACCATGGGAAATTCCAATCAACTCTGTCAAATTGTGGACTTCCACAAGTCTGCTTCCTCCTCAGGAGCAATTTTGAAACAACTGAAGGTACCACGAGCACCTGTACAATTTTATGCGAACATAAAAATCTTGGGACCGCACAGACACTGCATCATTCAGGAAGGAGGCACAAATGAACTCTCAGGCCTGAACGAACTTTGGTCCAAAAGGTTCAACTGAACCCCAAGACAACAACAAAGGAACTGGTGAAGGAGTTGGAGGCATCAGGTACCAAAGAATATACATCCACCATTAAGAGAATCCTACATCGCCAGGGCCTGAGGCACAAAGTAAATTTATTCCAAAGGTTAATAAAAGTATGTTGAATAAGAGTATAAGATATTTAAAAATGACAGCACAGAGTAATAAGGCTGAATACTGTAATATGCATGCTAAGGTTAAAAAAAGAACTACAGGAAGCAGGGTTTCCCCCAAAAAAGTTGTTAGGCCCGGTGGCAAGTATCTTTTGACGGGGGCCAGTGGCCCGGCAGTCAAGTGTCTTTTTTGACAGGGGCCTGGCGCAGGCCAGCGACAGACTGATGGCAGCATTAAGGTAGGGCCCTATAGTTTCTGTGATAACAGAACCACGGACAGAATCGCGGAATTGAGAATTTAAAAAAGCTATAACAGATTCCATAGGATAACGTAATGTGAATGTTGTTATAAATAAGTAATTTATTCAACACACATTTTAAAAAATCAACAACTATTTACAGCATAGCAGAGTCTTACAAAGAATCTGACAACACTGTACAGTCTTGGAATGCTGCGTTTTCAACAACAACAAAAGAAATTTAAATAAATAATATCAAAGTTACTGCACTCTACAAAAAACTTCCCGATTGGCTACTGAATCTTACAACAAGCCTTGGAATGCTGGGCACATTTAAATAGGGATGGGAATCGAGAACCGGTTCCAAGTTGTCCTATACATTGGAATCGTATGCCTCCGAGCTTATCGATTCCGCTTATCGAAGCCAGCATGTTTTTACGACAGCTGCGCATTGCAAAGCAATGACGTAACGCCTTGAGGAAGGCATGCATGCAGGCAGCCTTTCTCAGGTGTTTATTTTGGATGGCAGCTGTCACCAAAAATTTGATCCGGGGAGTCAGCCTTGATACATTCTGTTGCGATAAAGATTCTAAGACAACTCAGCAATTTCTCTGGATTAACAGGTTATTTTCTAGCCTGATATGCGATCGTATTACTAAATGGATACACGTCATGCAAAGTGCAAGTAGTTGGCTATCTCCCTGGATATGAAGTAAATGTTTTTACCAATAAATAATAATAATAAATGCGATTTTATCCATGGAAATAGCTATACAAAAAGGCAAAATAAATGTTGTGGTTGTGATTGCCGTCATAGATGTCAGAAGGAAATGTCACTGACAAAAAAAAGTTTGCTCTCTTTGCAGTGGTTTGGGCTGGAAACGAGCTATAAGAGCAGGATATGCACAACACTGCCTACTGAATCTTACTACAATGTACAGCCTTGGAATGCTGGGCACATTTCAACAACAACAAAATATCTATGTATCTGTGTTACTGACTGTTTGGCTAGCTAGCTAAGTTAGCTAAATGACCATGTTGTCGTGCACATCAATGTCATCAAGCTAATGTTATTAATAAACAAGTGAAGTCGTTATTTTGATGGAGATTAATAAGTCATATAATGTTACAATGTATCGAGCGTTACATTTATGCTATTAGTTTAACGTTACCTACACACTGCTTAAGTTAATATAAAACGAATGTACTTATCGATGAGATGAAGTGATAACGCAGTTTGTAACAAGGTTAGTTAGCCTACTAAATAAGAAATGGTGGCTTGCTAGGTAACGTTACCTTGTTACCTTGAAGTGTTGAACGTCACTCTACGCACAATGAGGGTAAATGAACACTTAAACCTGCTGTTTTCCTATAGTGTGTTCGCATTTTAACCAACAGAGGTCGCTGGGGAGCTTTCCAACCGAGGCACCCCACTGTAACTGTAGTTTAAAAATATTAATACAATATAAAACATATTGAAAACATATTGAAAAACATATCCAAAAAAAATTCCCCGATGCTTAGGCCCGGCGGGCCACCGGGCTTGCGATACACTGGCGGAAACCGTGGGCAAACTGCCCAAAAAGCAAAAACTAATCCTAAACATTTCTTTCAATACTGTAGAAGGGAAAGGAAAGTCAAAGAGGATATCAGGTGCATCAGGAATGACGAAGGAACATTGCTTTCTAAGAATAAAGATATTGCTGATGCCTTAAATAGTTATTTTGTTGAGAGTTTTACTAGAGATAAGGTTCTAATAGACCGGAAGGCATATTCAGTACTCAGAAAGTCTTATCAGATATTGAAATATAGTACTGCATGAATTACTTAAACTAAAGACAAACAAGGCAGTAGGTCCTGATGGCATATACCCAAGAATACTCAAAGAGCTGAGATAATTTTTAAATCACTGGCAGGTATTTTTAGACAGTCCTTAGAAACTGGAGAAATTCCCGAGTACTTGAAGCGAGGTAATATAATACCAATATATAAGAAAGGGGACCGTATTGATCCAGAAAACTACAGACCTGTAAGTTTAACTTGCATGATATGTAAAATACTGGAATCTATCATTAGAGACATGTTGTAAGTATTTCTTTAAAAAAGCAAAATCCTAAGGGATAGCCAGCATGGTTTTCGTAGAGGAAGGTCATGTCTGAGAAACCTTCTAGTATTCTTTGAAAAGGCTACCAAGTGTTTTAATTATAACAAGGCGTATGTGTATGATATTATCTACTTAGATTTCCAAAAGGCATTTGATAATGTACCACGAGAGACCTTCTTGAGCCATGACTAAGAATATTGTGGTATTCTTTGAAGAAGCTACCAAGTGTTTTGATTATAACAAGGTATATGATATTAACTACTTAGATTTCCAAAAGGCATTTGATACGGTACCACATGAGACTTGTTAGTAAAATGAAGACAGTAGGAACTAGAGGATGTATTTCAAAGTGGATTCGGAACTGGCTACAGGGTAGAACACAAAGAGTGGTAGTAGGAGGGATACTGTCTGAGCAGGGAGTCCCACAGGGATCGGTGCTGGGACCACTGCTCTTCCTCATATATACCAATGACCTCGACAGGGACATTGAAAGTACATTGGTCAAATCTGCAGATGATACAAAACTGGGAGGCCCAGCTAATAGTTTGTAAGCTACTAACGTAATCCAAGAAGATTTAAATAAAATCCAGAAGTGGGCGGAAACCTGGAAAATGAAATTTAAGATAGCCAAATGTAAAGTTCTGCATGTGGGAAATAAAAACATTAAAGCTATGAGGATAGACTTAAGATGCTTAAACTCTTCAAGCTTAGTAAAAGGAGACTCAGGTGATTTTATTGAGGCTTTTACATTCATAAAGGGGATCAACAAAGTGAACTACAAGAGATTCTTCAGGTTGAGTTCCGTTAGTAGAACAAGGGGACATAATGGAGAAAGCTAAAGCTTGATCGCAACTGGGTCTTCCAGCAGGGCAATGATCCTAAGCATACCTCCAAAGTTGTAACAAAATGGCTTAAAGACAACTAAGTGAAAGTATTGGAGTGGTCATCACAAAGCCCTGACCTGAATCCCATAGAAAATCAGTGGACTGAACTGAAAAAGCGTGTCCGAGCAAGCAGGCCCACAAACTGACTGAGTTACACCAGTTCTGTCAGATGGAATGGGCATAAATTCCAGCAAAGTATTGTGAGAAGCTTGTGGAAGGCTACCCCAAGCATTTGATTTAACTTAAACAATTAAAAGGCAATGCCACCAAATAATAACAAAGTGTATGCAAACCTTTGACCCACTGAAAATCTGATATAGTACAAAAAAGCTGAAGTAAATCTATCTCATAACTATTATTTTGAAATGACCTCTTATGGAAATCAAGTAGACTTAACACAGGATATGTATGGTAACATGAAATGTGTGGAGTAGTGAAAAATTGAGTTTGAAAGTCTTTAGCCTAGGTGTCTGTTAACCTTTGGCCTCAACAGTATACAGATCCTCTGCAAATTCTACATATTTCTACACGCACGCACGCACAAACACACACAAACTACATGGCCGAAAGTATGTGGACACCTACACATCACGCCCATACCCTTTCCAGTTTGCACGATGCATTTGGGCAGGTAGAGTTGTCTTGGCATTGCCAAACCCAGATTTGTGTGTCAGAATGCCAGATAGTAAAGCGTGATTCAACACCCCAGTGAAAGCGTTTCTACTGCTCCAGTGTCCAACGGCAGGGTGCTTAGCACCACTCTAGCCGATGTCTGGCATTGCACATACTAATCTCCGGCTTGTGTGTGGAAACCCATTTCATAAGGCAAGCATGTTCAGATATCTAGTGGAAAGGCTTCCCAGAAACGTAGAGGCTGTTAGAGGGGACCAACTCCATATTAATGCCCATGGTTTTGATATGAGATGTTCAATAAGCACATACAGTATCGGTGTGATGTTCAGGTGTCCACATACTTTTGGCCATGTAGTGTTTTATGCAGAGTTAAATATTCTGCTTTGACATAAATACACCTAATTCTGTGCAGTTCAGCGTGCATCATAGCTACACTGATTGCTCTTAGACCATATACAGGCATTTTAGTTAGTGCGCTTTTGTCCCATGACCAAGTGACTTCTTCACACAGCAGAGACAGCAGAGACAGGTGGATGAACATAGTGTTCATTGCAGTGATGTGGAGGCCTGAGCTAACCTAAGCTGGGTGGCCATGACAGCCTCAGGCCAATAACAATCTATCACTAGGCAGAGTGAGCGGCCAACTGACCTGAGAGGTACCCAGTCATCTGCTTGTCAAGCCCATTGAATTGCTGGCGGTATTTCAGCCGGGATGACTGAGGCACTGCCCAGTCCAAGGACCCCACTTTTGGAGAGTTGCTGGTCAGAGAGGTGGTGGAGGAGGAGTTGGAGCTACAGGGATAGAAGAGGAGGAGGAAGCAGTTGGATTTGACAGTAATAGCAGTTTAAGCAACGCACTGTTTGCTTATAACTTAATTCATAATATTATTCACTTACATTTATACACTTAGACTAAAGGAAGATGCTTCTCTCCAGAATGAATTATACAGCTTACATTTCAGACAATCAATTGACACGCTAGCTCCCTAACCACTGTACTACATATAGTGTTCCATAACAGCATATGTGTGGGATTTGCAATTTAATGTCTGTATACCAATAGGATTTTGAACAAAGCAACATTTCAATCAAAATACTTTGAATTATAATAGAAATACTGAATCACTGAGGAGAGTTTACACCTGATTCTACAAGTGTTTCCCTAGTCCTACAAATGTTTCAAGGAAATTATAAATATATTATATATATATCATTTTATTATATATAATAAAAAATAGGAGACCTCGGAATTGTATCTATTACTACATGTAAGCAGTATGCATTAGAACAACACCTTCAGTTATGTGGAAAATATTGTTAAATGTAAAATAAAATGTATTGTTGACCACTGTACTGACAAGATACATCTATTCCATGACATTTTGAGGACATTTGTATATCAATTACATCATCACATCAAATGTTCTTTTTCAAATACTGAAAACAGATTTGGTTTTCACACGTAAAATACAAGTCACACCTGTATTAAAGACAGAACATCTCAATACATTATTTTTTTCAGCAGCCTTGTTCCCCTGGGCACTCACCTGCTTGAGCCGAGGTCCAGCAGAGACTGTGTCTTCGTCACACCGGCTCCTCCAAACCCAAGTGGAGGAGAAGAGAAGGAGCTGGACAGTGGGAGAGCTGCAGGGACATGAAAACAAGACCTCCTCTCACAAGCACTGCGTGAAGCAGGAGCACAACCCAGCATTTCAGGGCTGCTGCATGTCACTTTTCATTCCAACTAATTACCCTGGCCTAATTCTCTAAACACTTACAGTTTTTCTCCATTGTATACACAAAAAATTGAACTATGCACACAATTCTGAAAACTTGAAGCTCATCAACAACAAGACTCCACACTTCTAAACTCTAAGCACAATTCCATTGTTTTCACTCAAATAGCAATTCTAACTCACATGTTTGCAAAACTGTAAGCACAAATCTCATTCAGCACACTTTGTTCACCTGGAAAACACTGGCCTTCAAAATGCCACACCCTAATTACCAATTGGTCTCACTCACTTCTCACCGGTTCAAACTCAATTGGCAAAACAATTCAATCATGTGTCAGAGTATAAAAGAGGTCTCAGGTGACCTCTACTGTGTTGGGGAAAAAAAGGAGCAGCATGGAGAACAGAGAGGAAGAGGAAGAGTGAGAGCAAGAAGAGGAGGAGGAGGAGGAAGAGGAAGGGGAAGGCGAGCCAATATTTCTAATGAAATCCGCGCAACTTTGGTTGACCATGTACTCAATCATGGCCTAACAATGACCGAAGCTGGGCAGTGAGACCAGCCGAATTTGAGCCGCTTCACGGTAGTCTCAATTATCTGGGCATTTAGAGATAAGAATAGGTAAGTAACCACTTCAGTAGTCTTCTATACTCTCTACAGTAATTACAGTAATGTAACTTTATAGTTTCTATGGATATCTACAGTGCTTAGAGAAAAGTATAGTGTAATGTTGTTTTGTCTTACATTTATTAAATATGTCTAGCCTATACTGTATATACTTTTCACAGCATAGAAAGACGACCAGCAAGAGGTGGCAGAGGCCGGAAATTTACAGATGAGCAAGAGACCGCCATAATCAACATGGTGTTGGCTAGTACTGTAAATATTTGCTTTGTTACCTTTTTGTATTTGTGCACTGATTTCATCATTACACTCCCAGAAAAACAGTCTAAACATTTTCTTACTGTAGTGTTTTTCATTTTACTCATCAGTGTGAAAGCTTACCCCAAGCGTTTGATTCAAGTTAAGCAATTAAAAGGCAATGCCACTAAATACTAACAAATTGTATGTAAACTTTTGACCTACTGGAATTCTGATAAAGTGAATTAAAGCTGAAATAAATCTCTCTCAGATCGATTGTTTTAAAATTATATCTGATGTGAACAAAGTAGATGTCCTAATTGACGTATTGATGTATGGTAACATGAAATGTGCGGAGTTGTGAAAAACTGAGTTTTAATATCTTTAGCCTAGGTGTATGTAAACTTTTGGCCTGTACTGTTCAACTGTATCTTGAATACCTGAGGGAAACATAAATAGTATTTGTCGCAAGTGACATTAAAACCAATTATTTTCCCCCTCACATAAGTTCTACATCTCATAACCGAAAAGACTAATAAAGTAGGTTAGAAACTCCATGCAACTGAACTAAAATGCTTTGTTGGTTAATGAAAACAAGAAACCTTCTTGTGGCGCTCCTGAAACTCTTTCTTTTTGACATTAAAGGTGAAAAGTTTGTCATTATATTACTTACAGAAATGAATCATACCCATACTTTCCCTATCCTTGCCAAGTAATTCTCAAAAGGCTGAGGGCCTGAATTGCCCAACCCCTCTTCCCTCCCTCCTTCCTATAGGATTTTACTGACCTGAGGCAACAATTTATGGGACTAAATTAGGTTTTTGCCATATGGGTTATACCTGTCCACGCTCTACAGATCAATAAACCAATGAAGAACACAGCCTATGTCCCACACCTGACCCCATATGCAACAGATTAATACAGTGGGCTGAGCAAAAGGACGAGCGAGGCAGAACCACCCACTTACTTGTGGTCATGGCAAGAGTTGGCTGCAAGATTGCTGCTGGTCCGTTCGGTAGGGTGGGGATGCTGAGGGATGGCACCAGGGACATGGGCAGCCCGGTGGGCATCAGTGGCCCCATGGTTCCCATGGTGCTCATCGACGTCATGGAGGTAGTCATAGGCATTGGTGCCAAGATGGGCATGGTAGGCATGATGGACAGGTTTGGCATGGATCCCATCCCTTGGAGAGATACACAGGCATAACAACAGTTAGAGAACCAAAGGCACATATATAAAGGGAAAATTGAAAAGGTAATTTGCATTTTTTTTTTTTTTAAAAGGAGAGCAGGACACTCATCCTTTCATATTTTTTGGCAGGGAAGGGGCCAGAGCTGCCATCACAGGGGTCAAACCCCCCTGCTCCCGTGGGAAGAATTGCATATGGCCGATATTTGGTTGCCCTCTGGACTGCACCACAAGCCTCCCCATTTATTTACATTTTGAATCACTCAAGTTGCTCCTCAAGTTACACAGTCAGAACTGCCATTTAGAGCACTGTAGCTGTTGTTTGGCCTCTAGTGGTACATACAGACATTTAAAAAATAAACAGCTGCAGACAGGAGAGAAGGGTTTCCAGTGGTAATCAGAACCAATAATGGAAAAGTGGAAGAGGGAGATGGAGTATGTAGAAGCTAGAAAATAAAGCCTTGCGATATTGAACTCAGTTTATTGTGAACTTGCATTCCTTTTGCTACGTGCCATTCTATCAACCTGATGTTTTGGGCAGGTGGGTGGGTGGGTGGAAGGATGAACGGACAAACAGACAGACGGACAGATAGACGGACGGACAGGCATATACAATACACACCCCTGCTAGGCAAAGGTTTATGGTACAGTGTTGCAATAGCTGTCAGAGCAGAAAAGGACCTACGTTACAATAAAAATGAACACATGCTGCATGAACGAGACCAGGCCTTGGGTCCAGTCCACCTCCAACAGAACACACGTGAATTTGCCTCAAAGATTTGTGACACCAGCCATGCATTTCACCCCTTGCATCTTGTGTAACTTGAAGAAACCAGGACACAGATGTCTACAGGTTCAATGCAATGGCTTCCTGAAATGACCGTGCAGGAGAAATCCCCTAATCTTTCCAGCTTCCTACTCTAACCAGACAAAAGGCCAGAGGGTGTGTGTGTGTGCGAGTGGGCAGGGCATTTACCAAAGCGGGCTGAGGAAGATGCCATGGGAGATGGTGCGGGTACAGGCGGCTGCTTCATGATGAGGGGTAGAGAGCTGGGCAGGCTCTGGCCCTGCAGCTTCATCTTTATCAGCTTCATGGCAATGGAGAACTCCAGCTGGTCCATCTTCCCATCCTTGTTCATGTCTGCCAGAGCCCTTCACAACAAATGCAGAGCCAAATACAAATTCAGATTCAAACAAGTTTCAAACAATTTGGCAGCAGCTAAAACTGTTGCTAAACCATCAATGATAATGTCAATAATAAAATGACATCAACAAATCATAGCTACTTAATCAACACTAAGTGCTTCCATTCAGAATAAAAATCCTGAGGTTGTCTGCAGCCTCAAAATATTCTCAGCTGAGATGGAAATAATAAGTTTCGTTTTCATATCTGAGCTGAGTTAACCATAGTGTACATCACAATTTCATTTCCGACACCGCAAACTTAGAAGCGGCTCCAGCTGTGGGGTTTGGTTTCCAGGGGACCCTGATTTAATCTGGGGCTGTAACTCAAGATCCTGCCTTTGTGTGGCCAGTTGATTACACGTGGGCAGCGCTAACGAAGAGTAGTGTTTACTTTTTGGAGCAACTGAGGATGATGGGGGAAGTGGTGGTCAGAGCAGGAAGCTCAATACAACCAGCAAGGCTTGTGGGCACCAGTGTTTCTATCCATGGATGCAGGAACACCTCTTCAAAACACTCTGATTTAGATTTTCTTCTCTAACTTAAGTGCAACATACATGCTTCAGTCTCATTCAGTTCAATAATCCATACACTAATGCTTACTTGCCGAAGATCTGATGCAAATGCTTGTATTATGATATGAATTTCTGATTTTCCTTAGAATAAAAGGAAAATAAAAAGTATTTATATAAATTGAAAATATCTTTTCCCACAATCATGGAAAACTAGCTCCCTCTTGGCAAGCTTACAAACAAGAATGAGCAATATTTCAATTGTATGTATTTGAAATATGTTTTGTCTATTTTGCAATTTATGTTTTATAAGCCTGGAGAAATTCTGATGATAATCTGTATTAGGAAACAGTAAGAGGAATGTCTGTTTTTTTCACATCCTGGTCTCCCTTTATAAATAAATATACCCTTTACTTTCCCCTCGCTCTGTTCCATCACTGTGTTTTGTTAATCCACTTATCCGATTTGCTCATCCACTCATCATTTAGCCTATCATTGTGGTCTCACATTTGTGCTTTGCGGGTGAGTTAACTTAAATTAATTCTGCTCGCATCAATCTGACATGCCCAATTGCAACTCTGAATGGCTCAATGATTATCCAGGGGTACACCAACTATGGGAAACTGATAAACATTATTTATCTTCCAAGACACATAGACTTGTTTCATTAATAAGGAAATTTGTGCATTGTATGTCCAAAAAACAAAAACATAATGGTGTTGGTGATATCCTGCAGACCCTTTTTATGAAAAAAGGCCTCTTCCATTTGACCAGGACGCGCAACAATTTTTGTAGGAAACAAACAAAATTGTTATCCAGAATAAGGTACATGGCAAAATGATGTGGTCCTATGCTCTTGACAATTCAACATGATCCTTATCAAGAAATACATTTTGGTATATTCTAAATATTAGAATCCATTTTATTTTGATAAAATTGTTGGAACCCATATTCTGCAGTTATTTTGATACTTTCATTTCTAGGGTATTTTGTATTTTGAGTAAAATACATTCCAATGTATTTTTTCCCATGTCACCTCACATACAGGATCTCCCAGACAGCTCCTCAACCTAGTCACAAATATCAGTTGAACTATTTAAGCAGAATTATGATGTATGAAACTCACAGTGTAGTAAGAATACAGTGCATAATGAGGTTGAAATACAATGAGTGGCAGTAGGTCATTTTTCTGCTCGGATGTTACCATATTTCGGCGAGCACAGTTGAGGGGAGGCCAGACTGCAGGAAAAACTTTCGCGCCTGGTCTCCTGCAGGGGCAAAGACAGCACAGAGTGAAAAACTCAAGCAACTGGAACTTCACAGAGCAGTGGGCTGCAACAGGTGTTTTTCTAAGACCAACATTGCCTAACTCTAGCTCTAGTAGTTTTTGCTGACCATGCAAAATGCTTTTGTAAGTCACTTTGGCTGAAAGCACCTGCCAAGTAAATACATTCTTGACAAATGCTCACCTGATGGCCCACAAGATAAATCTAGGGCCCAATATTTTCAATATTTTTTTCCCCAAACAAAAAAATGTTTTTTAAAAATGATTCTGTTTGGTAGCGTGGACAAATCTACATTTTCCCCTAGGATAAACAGTGCCATATGTTTGCTGATATACCGAGCTGACATAGTTTTCTGGAGTAAGTCAGAAGAGGAGAAAGACAGCATGGATTTTCTGTCTCGATCCACTGAACACTACTAACATTTCATCATTACTATGTAAGTATTATTGATGAAAATATTTTGGTTATATACGTTATTATAAAAACTGAGTGCCTTTAAATAGGTTAGTGGTATTTTATAATGAGGATATTTCACACTGTAATGTAAGCGTTCATTGGTAGTTCAGTAGTGTTTGTGTTTCATGCACCGGATATGACATGAAAGCTGGAACATTGCCAAAACGTGGTGGACGGTTTAATATTGTTTTAATATCATCCCAACCCCAATCAAGAAAACATTACATAATACAGAGTACAGAAAAACACACAAGAGTTAATGATTACACATTTAGGTACTATACCACATAGTGTGATAATGTTTTTGCATAATTTCTTTTATCTGATATCAATGTTTCACCTTAAACATTCATAAGGGGCACATGTATATGCTTTATAATGAACAAAAAGCATTTTATTGATTTTTAGAGAGATTTTGGATATGTTGCAGGACCCCTAGATATAAGAGGCCTTATATTTAAGCCACTGTTCTGGCGGAAAGCTTGTAATTCCCACTTACAGCAATGCATAATTTAGACATTTTGGATAGATTTGGAGACACTGGGTACACTGCTTACTTTTTGATTCATAGATCTTTAGTAGTTCTGCATATCCACCCTTAGATTTGACACACCTGTGGTCAAGGAGTTTTTGATCCAGGACATGTATCGTTTAACCTTCTTGAGCCATGACTAAGAATATTCTGGTATTCTTTGAAGAAGCTACCAAGTGTTTTGATTATAACAAGGTAGGCTATATGATATTAACTACTTAGATTTCCAAAAGGAATTTGATACGGTAACACATGAGACTTGTTAGTAAAATGAAGACAGTAGGAATAAGAGGATGTATTTCAGAGTGGATTCGGAACTGGCTACAGGGTAGAACACAAAGAGTAGAAGTAGGAGGTATATTATCTGAGCAGGGAGCTGTTAGAAGTGGAGTCCCACAAGGATCGGTGCTGGGACCACTGCTCTTCCTCATTTATATCAATGACCTTGACAGGGACATAGTAAATTAGTCATATGTGCAGAAGATACAAAACTGGTCCAGCTAATAGTTTGTAAGCTACTAAAGTTATCCAAGAAGATTTAAATAAAATCCAGAAGTGGGTGGAAACCTGGCGAATGGAATTTAATATGTCCAAATGTGAAGTTCTGCATGTGGGAAATAAAAACATTAGGCAGGATTACTTTATGGGAGGAACAAAATTGGAATGTGCTCTGTTTGAAAAAGACTTTGAAGTAATGGTTGATCAAAGCCTTTCTGGTTCTAGGGACTGTGATGTAGCAGTAAAAAAAGGCCAACAGGATGCTGGGATATATAGCCAAAAGTACTGAGTATAAATCCAAGGAAGTTATACTTATCTTATACAATACATTTGTTAGACCACACTTCCAGTATTGTGTGCAGTTCTGGGCACCGTACCATAAGAAAGATATAGAGACTCTGGAAAAAGTTCATAGAAGAGCAAAAAAACTGATTCCTGGTATGAAAGATAAAATCTATGAGGAAAGACAAGATGCTTAACCTCTTCAAACTTAGTAAAAGGAGACTCGGGGGTGATTTGATTGTTGATCCCCTTTATGAATTTAAAAGCCTCAAAGTGAACTACAAGAGATTCTTTAGTTCTGTTAGTAGAACGAGGGGACATAAATTCAAATTAACAAAAGGCAGATTCCATGTAGACATTAGGAAGAATTTTTTCACACAGAGTAGTCAATTTCCCGTACCTGTGTATATCTTATATGACTTGATACATACTCTACGCAAGGAAAGCAAATGCCAGTGCACTTTCAGGACATATGCAAGCTCATTGCTTACATACGATACACACGTTTACCAGCTTCGTTTAGCCCTGTCTGACGTCATATACTACTAATCCACAAGGTGGCAGTCGGCTAATCTGGTTGGAGTCAGTAACCTTGGAGCAGAAATGATTACTACTTTGTTTGTAGTTGTTTGTTGAAAAGCATTTACTTTTAGCTCCTCTAATGGAAACACATAGAATCACACCACGTGTTTCTGTCGGATTGCAAAATTGGGACTACACATTTTTCTTATGATGGAATGTAAGAAACGCCCCTTGCGTTGCTCGTTGCGCATAAGAGTATGTAACAAGCCTAACCCTCATGCAAAACCCAGAGATGTGTCTAATGTTGGAGATTCTAGAAAAATAAGCACCTACTGCCAAAAATGAATGAATGAGACACCATCCCAACACACCCAGAGCAGAAACAAATGCACTACTATTAGTGTTGGGAAGTTTAATTAATTAAAATAAATCCGTTTGTTTGAGGCAGTTCATCTAAATGAATAGCTAGTACTTTCGAGTCATTGAGTCTTTAAATTTATTTTCCCAGACTGCAGTGCACCTCCTACGTGATGCTTCGGTTTGGTTCTGCTGTGTTAAAAAATAATAAATTTTTCCGAACATAGGGGATAGCCGGGAAATAACTAACGACTTAATTCTGAAAATATAACTAGAGATAATTTTTAATACAAACAACCTTGGCTATGATTACACCACAATGAAATTCGATGTCACATGTCACTATGTTGCCTGAAGTTAAAGTTGAGTTAAATAAGTGTAGATTCAACTCAGACAGGATAAAGTCTGATCAATCAATTGGTTAATTAATAATCGACTGACAACTGGCTAACAACCCCACGGGGGGTGTCTGCACTTTTACCTGGCTAGCAATCCCCGCAAGCTGCTATATCAAAACTATGCAATACATAGACAGTCACTAAACGACTGTTTACGATTACATACATCAGGATTCCTTGACATACACATACAATACAGTAACTGAAAAACACTTCCGGTAAAAATATCTCCCAAAATATTTATTAAACTCTCCTGGCGTTAGCTGGAGACAAAGACATGATAATTCTGTGTGTTTACCTGAAATCCGTGTTGCATTTTACCCGTGTTAGGTTTTGCATTACAGGCAATTTACCTTGGTCTGCCCTATTTACTCTTAGTTTCTGACATGCTTAAGCTCGGTTCACAATGTCAAAGGTTATACCTACTATTGAAATAATATAGGCTATAGTAATACTTATTATTATATTACATTATTATTGCATTTAGACGGGTTCACATGGACCATATTTTTCCTTGGTGGGATGTTGAAAGTTTACATAATTTGCTTAACACAACAATGTGGTTTGATTGATGCAGAATTTTATTCAATGTTTATGTTATGATACTAAAATGCATCTGTGACAAGCACAATTGAACACAAAATGTGAGGCAATATTCTCTCTTGATTCTGTGATAGGAATTTTCCCCGTCATGTTAAAAGAAACAAAACTGAAATTAAACGTAACTCATATAAAGAGACACGCTCTCGGTGTGAGCTCCCAGTTTCGGCCCCAAACTGTGGAGACCAGCACACCTTTAAGCACCTGGGCTGATCACCAAACGCAAACCAAACACTTTTGCTGTGAAATCCTACACGTCATTTAATTGTTTATTATGAATTACAAATAAGACTAATTTCATTGCTACAATCTGTTCATACTGTATTAAGGGCAATGCTGTTTCTTAGCACAAGTGAAATAATAAAATGCTATAGAGATATACTGGATTTTGTATATGGTCCATGGGCTAATTTGATTTTTTCTCCCAAATGCAGCGAGTATGCCCTAAAAAAGTTCTTTTTATCATCAACGTTGTCATTAATGTAATTAAGATCCCAGTGATACTATTTTTCAAAGAAACTGAACACTTCTTTCGCAAACATACCATTTCCTGTTTGTGTTTGTGTTGCTGCTGCTCAGCCATTAGTCATTAGTATGCCCACACTCAAGTCAGTATCACTTTTTCAGTAAGCTTCTTTTCGAGTTTTCGTACCAGTTAAATCTTTCAGTAGTTTCATTCGTTTGAATCTTTCAGTAGGCTACATTCTAGAGCCCGACCGATGCCAGATTTTTGGGTCCGATGCCGATCCCGATTTTGGAGAGTCCTAGCCCACCGATTACCGATGTTTTTACCGATATTTTGTCAAGAAGTGCAACATTTTCAAATAAATTTGAAAAACTTATATTTTATTAAAGTTTCTATATTTAAG
The DNA here is from genome assembly GCF_013347855.1 of Anguilla anguilla. Classification (NCBI taxonomy): domain Eukaryota; kingdom Metazoa; phylum Chordata; class Actinopteri; order Anguilliformes; family Anguillidae; genus Anguilla; species Anguilla anguilla. The sequence continues at coordinate 30,670,510 of NC_049206.1, read as the reverse complement.
AACATTTAACTTATAAGCAAACAAAAATTTTAATAAACACACAAAGAACTTTTTAGATTAAAAAAGTAAAATATGATATTACATGAAATATATATATTAACACCATCTTTAAGTGTGTGAAATCAAAATAACTCCACACCTTTCTTTTACTCCTTTCTTTTGAATTTTTCTATAAAAATTAATTTTAAAAAATCAACTTTCCAGTTTCAAGCATATATTTTTATGAATATTATTATTATTGTTGTTGTTATTAATTTGTTATTATTTCTTAGTATCTATTCTCATATACATTAATTATATTTTCTTTTTTTATTTCTACTACATGATCTCAAAGAGTAAGACATTATCTAGCGGACCTAAAGAGTGAATCAAGTGTAACGTTACATGAAATTAAATTGACTGGATGAAAGGCTACGTGAAAAAAACTACAATGCGCTTTCGTGCAGGTTACCCGCGCTAACTGTTGGTTGATTCACTTCTCCAACAGCAATCCTTCTCCCATGTTATCACGACAAAGCTAGATAACATGGCTTAAAATGATCCATGTTAGAAGTGTTTTATCTGCGTTTTTACTGTCTGGTTAGCTTGCTACGATGACGCCTGACTAGATGACACACTCGCTTGCAATAACGCGTTGGCTATTGACAGAGCATCATATAGTAGCTAATATCATTATCTCAGATTTTTTCTGGTTATTTATTTGAGAATACAGCGATGTCCTCTGGAAATGTAGATCCTACGCTGCTTATGTGCTCACTGCCACTTCATAAAGGCTTGCTAGCCAGCTAGCTTGCTAAAGTAAACCAAATATGTTAGCTAGCTCGCTCGCTTGATAATGAGGATTGATAAACATAGTGGTCGTATAAACGCATTTAATTAAAAACTTTCACTAAATATACATACCTTTACTACGGCAATTGAATCTGTGCAGACAAGTCTTGCAGTGGAGAATATTGGATGAGGCACGACTGACAAACGTCTTATTAGAGAAGTAGCGCGTCAGCTGCTGCAGTTCACACTTGTATTAGAGCTCCCTCTACTGGATAATTCTAGTAAATAGCAATTACAACGTTCGAACAGACAAGTACATATAAATAATCATTGTTTTTTTGTTTATTATACTTATTATACTAAAAAATCAGGACACATCGGCAGCATAACTGCCGATCCCGATGTCGTCAAAAAAGTCAAATAATGGCCGATATATCGGCCAAACCGAAACTACTACATTCAGCACATTTTGGTCATTTGAGTCTTTCAGTAGGGAAAATTCAGTACATTTCCTTCATTTGAGTCAGTACATTCAGCACAATCAGTTAATTTCAGCCATTTGTCTTTCAGTAGAATTTGGTCATTTGAGTCTTTCAATACATTTTTTTCATTTGAGTCATTCAGTACATTTCGTTTATCTAGTTCATTTTAGTCTTTCGAACTTTGAACGAATTGAAGGAAACAAACGAAAGACCAGTCTGACTTGCTTCCGCTCCAGCACAGTAGTACACAAGCGATTTCTTATCATTTATTTAATAACATAAATATTATTTGCAATGCCTACAGTGCAAATACAAAACAATCCCATAGGCATATGTCAGCTGCCTACATTTTCAGAAATAAATCTCCTACTGAATTTCTACATAGCATACACCGTTGTTAGTCTTTTCACAGATGTTTGCGTAACATTTAGCCTGCATTTAAAAATAAAAGGAGTGCAAGTTAGGTGACGTGAAGTTATGAATAACAGATTATAACAATATAATCTAGAGGCTATTTTATTAAAAGAGCACACTATTCAGCAGTGTGGGACAACTTCTAATGAATGGGTAGCTGTATTGATATAGAATCCATTGGGAAATGCCTACTGAATACACACTCTTTCATTCACGTTTTATTTAGGCTACATTATATCATGCAGTCAAAGATCTTGGTTAATTTGTAAGCCAATCGCTTTCATTTTACACAGGTAGGTGCTTGTCATTGGGCGTTTGGGTGAGGGAGAGCGGTAGGGATCCAGCAACATGGACGAAAAACATCCAAGGCTTCAGCCCCGGAAGCCCACCCCTAGCGATCCCACTGATGTCTACTACTACAAAGTTTGTCTAAGTATACATTTATTTGCTTTGAGTGCTCAGCATAAAAATAAGGAAACAAGAAAAGGGGAAAAAACCCTGAACCATCCTCTCACTGTGAGCATCCTACTGCACACCCATAATCCCAGCATGCAGCAGACAGATAAAGAGAAAGAGAGATGGAGAAGGGAGGAGAGAGGAGGAAGAAAAGAGAGAGGGAGGAATGGAGGGAGAGGGGGAAGGAGAGGGAGAGTGAAAGAGACAGTCAGGAGGAGAGGGAGAGCAACAGAGAGCAAGAGAGTGCCAGACAGACAGCAAGAGAGAGAGTGAGGACAGGGGTGGGGAGGAAGGCTGCTGTGTGTGACCCTGGCTGCACAATACTCCCTGCACAGCCTCAGTTTATTATTAGTCATTTTGTTTCTTTGTTTCTTATGGCAGAAAATAAGCTGGAGACTTGTTGAATAACACACCTTAAAGGCACACTATGCATGATTTGTTATTTGAAAATATTATAAAATAACTATGCTAAGGCATATCTATGATGCATTGGCATTCTCTGTCTTTACACACTTCAGCCAAATTTGTGCACCTCTTACCTGTATTTGTTATTCAAAAATATGTTTGGGACATTTCTGGGCATGGTGCTCTTTTCTGTGTGGGGAGGGGTGGGTGTGGCTACAGAGCCTGTGTTTTGGGATCAGATTCCAAGTGTTTAGCCGCGTTTCCACCAAAAGTACCCAGAACTTTTAGTCCCAGGAACTACTTTTCAAGGAACTAAAAGATTCCTTCAGCCCATTGTTGTCTGCGTTTCCACCGCGGTGTAAAGTCCCATGAAGATTAGGCAAATTAGCCCACTGACGTATGAAAAAGCGACGTTGTCGTCGGTCCATCTGTCCTATGATTTCTTCTGTAACCCCATACTACCACCGAAGTAGCCTACATTATTTTCTAATAACCGGGACAGCCCGGAGGGGTTTATTCCACTTATATACAACGGGTTACCAACAATGACTATATATGGTTACTTTTGTATTTATTGATTTTTATCGATTTAATCACCTGGAATTGAAATATTCTTCTGCAGCCGTTTGGGCATATTTTACCGCTGTCAAGCAAAACTGTCGTTGGTAGTTGAACTTGGACCGTTATGCAACAAATAGGATATAACAGACCAATAGTCAGATTGTAACTGTTTTATATATCCTCTCAAACACATTCATTATGTTTTTATGCGAACATTCGCTTTCATGTCTTGACATCCGAAGCGACAGAATGCATTCACATTTCCAATATAGCCTAACTGGCAACAACAGCAGAAAAAATGCACACGTTGTAAACAATTTGCTGTTTGATTACTTTCTCATCGTCAATTCCATATAGGCTAATCGCAAAATGACAAGAATAGAACGAAAACTCGGACTTGCGTGAAAATTTTAATTAGCAGTGGTACAGCCACCGTTTGCTTTCCTTCAAAGTTACTGCTAGCCGAGCAGCGAAGTGTGCCCTCCAGATGCAAACCATGCACCACAAATTAGTCCATAGTCTTCCTGGTCTTTTTGTGGAATTGAAGAATGGCAGGGTAAAATTACGGCAGTCTGAAAAAGCTAAAGGGACGATTACTAGAATTAACCTGTTATTTTACCCTGACAAAAAGTGCGGAAGGTGATTTTCCAGTTTGCTTTTACTGTATCACCAATGTGAATTACGCAGAACTACCGCATACCTCACATTACTGTATCAAACGTTTTGAGTCAATTACAAAGGGCTAACAAAGAAAATCCGGGAAGAAAATATTCAGCAACCAAATTAATCCGTTTGAATGTTTTGGTACATAATATGCTGTCCCAGCACGAATGCTTAGCATTTTATAAAACGAATACTAAAGCAAGAAAAGAACAGAAGAGCACACGTTATAATTCCAAGACATTGGCAGGCTATAACCAAAACTAGGCTACTGCGCCGCATAACATACAAGTTTTATTTGAAGTTATTATGAAAATAAATCGGTTTGCGGTTGCAGATTTTTAAACATGGCGGTTGAAATAAAACACTGCAAGTAGTCGACCAATCAGAAATTTTCAGCGCTTGCGCCCCACCCCAAAGGTTCCGATACTTTTGGAAAGTACTACCCCCCGAGCAGGGACGTTTTTGGGGGTAAAATAAAGACCCCGGAACTTAATTTAGACCCTAGTTCCTGCGGTCGAAACGCACTGAGTTCCTCAAAAGGTTCCTAGTTCGGGGGTAAAGTTCCTGCGGTGGAAACGTGGCTTATATCAGAGTAGGATGGAGAATGGAGAGTTTTGTCTGTACATTTGGTAAATGCGGAGTTTAGACGAGGGGGTCCACTTTCTCTTATTTCCGAATGTGTGCTAGGTGTTTTGATGACTTGCTGAAACGAGTAGCACCATTCATCAAACATGCAGGAACTCACAGAATTCCCATCTCTACAGAAGAGAGATCGGCGTTGATTCTCCGCACATTAGCATGTGAAGTCTGCCCTCTGAACGCTCAACCGTGACGTAACCAACCATGTGATATTTGGACCAATAGCTGAGAGGGGGAGGTCGGAGAACAAGAAAGAAGTTTTTGAAAAGTTCTCCCTGGAGGCCGTCGCACACTGCACCGTACAAACACACAACACTGCGTCTTTTTGTTCTTCAGTTGTTCTCATTGCTTCGTTTTGCTCAAAAAGTTCTAGACCGGTGCTGATGTGTTGCCTACCTGACACATAGCCGAGAGTGGGGGAGAGGGTGTCAAACTGCTTGTTGTGTTTGTCCCTCTCCTCAGGAGTGATGGCCCAAACACTGTGACCACCTGCAGGGAGAGAATGAAGGGAACTCATTAAGAGACTAACACAGAAACAGCGCAACACGCAGGGATTGGATTTCCATTAAGCCTAATGGGAATTTAAGCAACTTCGATTGAGGCAACACTACCTTCACAAAAGGTCCTCACTCAACACAAAAGGAAGGAACATTTGTGAAAACCCACATCAATTGATGCTATCATTTTTAAGAAATATTTGGCACAGTAGCACAGTCGCGGTGGCAACTTTGTTTTCTAAGTCGAAGCCAGACAATCTCGAGGCCTTTGATCGTGGCTTGCTTATTTATTCGCAGCCTACAGGAAATACCACGCTGTTAATTACATCACATCCTCCTTCAGTCTACTTTCAACCCAAACAGCAGGTCTAAAACTGTATGCACACCGCAAAGGAACAGCACAACCCCGCACAAACCCTTTCTCACTTATAAACAGAACATTTAAACAGCATTGCGATTCATCGCTGAATTTGCCACTGTACAAGCAACTGAATCTAGGATAAAATGAAACAAATTCAGGCAGAATGGGGAGTGACTTGTAGCCTAAAGCAGTGACAAAGCACATCTTTAAAAATCTCTCAAAAGCCATTCTCACAGAGGTTTAAATATTGAAAGAGGAACATGACATACTGGTCCCAGATCAAGTGAGGGAGGGGCCACTGTGTTTCCTCCTTCAGTGCTATTGACACACATGCATACTTAAAGACCCAGCACCGTCACAAATGTTTGACTGCAGACTCTAACTACACTACAGGCAATGCTGAAGATCCTGCATTTACATTTCACTGCAAATGCAATTAGCATTTTCAAACCATATTTGGTTACAGCAGCACATTTTATACTGACATAAGAGGTAGTAACAACATAGACAAAATGCAAAGCTGCAGCCATTTTCAAAGGAAGAACAGACATTGCAACACCTGTACCCAACAATTATGTTATTCAATAACAATCATATGGTTAGTACAAATGAGCAGCATCAGCCTTTGTTTAACAAACAAAAATGTCAGCACTAATTTGTTGGGATTATAATCAATCAAGTGATCAATGACAAAGTGATTGGCAACTGACGATTAAAATCAGTTTGCGTATATTGAGAGACGGAATTATGTGCTCCTCTCAATAAATTACAAAAAATGTTTCTATTATGCAGTTCCATTACGTCTGAGTATAAATTTGCACCAATTTGCACAGCTCTAAATGAGTCGTCACCCGCTTATTTTTCTTACTTTACAATAATCTAGTGAAGCTTTAAATGAAAATTTCAGATTAAAAATGTATACTTCTGTATACACCAGGTGAAGTGCATCCAGACAGTACACTGGCCTGGTGAATAGCACATCTATACTATCCATTGGCCTGGTGAACAGCACATCAATACTATACATCGGCCAGGTGAACAGAGCATCTACACAGTACTCCGGCCTGTGAACAGAACGTACACACAGCACACTATTGGTTAACATACAGTATAACAAATCCAAACCCACTGACAGGAATGAAAAGGGTATATTCTCAGGATTATCACAAAGCAGCTTAAAAGGCTATTAAACTAAAGCAAAATACATGAGGTAAAGGCACAGAAACAAAATTAAATTCATTCAAAAATGTTCTTTAAAATTAAATTAAGGCTTTAACAGAAAAACCTGAGACGAAATGTCATTTTTTTAGGCATGCACAATAATACAAAGGTTGTCTTAGCCAATAAATAAATGTTTAAAACAAAACTAGAAATACTGTCTCACGGTTGTATGCCTCCGCCAACCAGTAGCCAGTGCTCTGTTTTTGGTGTTTTGGTTTTTGCATCTGGTGATGTGCTGGGGTGGTGGTATCAAGGCTTGGAGGTCAGCAGTCTCAACAAGCTGTTAAGGAAGGCCAGCTAGGTGATCAGGTTGGAACAGGACAGTGTGGAGGCAGTGGCGGAGAGGAGGATGTGTGTATATACGTATGAATTATTACATTATAGATAAAATGAACAGAGCGGAAGCATTTTTCTTGGGTTTCAGAGTGGTTTTATACACAAATGGTAAATGGTAAATGGACTGCATTTATATAGCGCTTTTATCCAAAGCGCTTTACAATTGATGCCTCTCATTCGCCCATTCACACACACTCACACACCAATGGTGAAAGGTGTGTGAGTGTGCAAGGTACCAATCAACTCGAAGAATCAACACAAGAAATGCAATGGAAGTTGTAGCGGAATTCCTTGAGTCCAAGTGGATGTGCTAAATTTGAAGAAATTCCCTCAAGGCGTTCCTGAGATACAGCGTTCACGAGAGAATGGGACGGACATGAGGTCACAGTGACCTTAACCTTTAACCACCAAAATCTAATCAGTTCATCCTTGAGTCCAAGTGGATGTTTGTGGCAAATTTGAAGAAATTCCCTCAAGGCAAAACTGTGTTTTGTGAGGTCAATGTGACCTTGACCTTTGACCACCAAAATCTAATCAGTTCATCCTTGAGTCCAAGTGGACGTTTGTGCCAAATTTGGAGAAATTCCTTCAAGGCGTTCCTGAGATATCGCGTTCACGAGAATGGGACGGACGGACGGATGGACAACCCGAAAACATAATGCCTCCGACCATGGCTGTGCCGTCGCGGAGGCATAAAAAAACAAGAAAAAGGTATCTGCTGATCAACTAATATTATGGCTGATACAATGGGCCCATAAAATGATGCAACGTGCAACGTGCTAGGGAAATATGTAGGCATATTTTAAAATTATTTTTCCAGACACCCACATGAAAATCTATACAGACTTGGTAGCTCAATACACTCCTGCTCTCTGCTTAATAATAAAGTATGTAAGTGGAAATATTTTAATAATCAATATTTTATTGTGCTGATGCAGCATAATTTGACATCTACGCTTATGTACTTATTCCATGAATGGACTGAAGTTTGTGTTTGTGCTATAATGTGCTATAATGCAAAACCAAACAACCAAATAGGCTTATCGGATATCAGCCTCAGACCTTCCACGCGTTATTTGCAGACGTCAATTTCCCATGTTGTTGAGATATCTGGCCACTTGCCCAATTTGAACGTGTGCACATGTGCCCTAACTACGTCTGTATGCCCAGGGGTGGCCTACCACTATTGAACAAACTAAGGATTCTCTTTTTGTTGTCTTTGTCCTTCTTTATTTTGGATAATTTATAATTTTTACAAATAATGACATACTAAAGTAGTCTATCAGATGTAGCATTAAGGATAATATCACGTTATAAATTCCTTGTTAGAGTTTGTCATATCCTACAGTATGCCAGTGATTTAGCTACCACTAGGTGGTAGAAGGAATCCAATTTTGTGGAAACCCTTTCGTTATCTGAACAAAGCGGTATTTGGATTGGATAGAACTATTAAAATTAAGATCATTAAGATCGCCAAGACCTCATCACGCTCTTCAAAATCATCTATTTACACCTTCACTATGATGTAGGCCTATAAGGCAGAATAGCTGCAGTTTTAAAGCAAATGGAGTAGATGGCATGCTAGATGGGCCAATTTCAACAATTTCATGATGTTACATTTGCCCCATATGTGTTTATCATTTGACATTGTATGTTAGAGTCAATACTGTGACCATAGTGTTTGTTGCAGGGGCATTTAAATCAAACAATGTGAAGATCCTGACATAAAAATGGTCAAAGCTTCAGTTCCTTTTAAGTAACTGTGTGAAAACCAAAACATGTCACAATTGCCCCCAGTCTCCCCTATATGATTTTAACGCACGATGCAGGGGAAAAGAACCACCAGATGCAAAGCTAGCCATCTAACTCCATATACTCCATAACAGTAGCTATACTGTTGTATAAATCGTTGCGACGGTGTTAACAGATGATTTTGAAAAGCATAAGATAATATTTTATAATCTTTAAGTTCAACGTTTTAATAAATTTATCCATTCAAAATACCATTTAGTCCAGATAATGAAAGCGAAGTTGCTGGAATCCTATTGCTTTCATTCCGATTATTATTATTTTTTGGCATCCAAGCAGCAAAGCCCCCCCCCCCCCCCCCCCCCCCCATATGTTTCCGCCCATAACTCCCAAACCGTGTGGTCTAGAATCAAAATGATTCCTTGGCTCATGCAGAACGAAATGTATATTCCCAATTTCACTACGCACATGGCAAAATTTGCCATTTCCAATTTTTTTAACTTGCAAGCTAGTCTCTGCAGTTTGATCCTCCATAATTTTCAAAAAAATGTTGACTTTTTAAATAATATGGTAAATAAATGTAAGTAAGTAAATACTTGTAGGTAAGTAAAACTCATGAACGCTATCTCTGATCTTCATGAAATTTGGAATAGAAGTATGTGATTCAGAGGCACGCAAGTTTTGGCACCTCTCTGCCAATAGATGGTACTATAAGAGTCAAATAACTTTAATTGGCAATAACTCATCAACAGTTTAGCAAATCTGGATTAAATCTTTTGACGAAACATACTTTTGCGAACTAGTTCTAGGCTGTTGAGGCTTGAAAGAATCTGTGGAGTATGAAATTAAATAATTATAAAAAAGTGGAACTTTCTAAACATATGGTCACCATATGCAAATCAACAGTTGTGGGTGTGGCCATTTTTACTAAATTTTTACCACAATAATGCAGCTCGGAGGACGCAAACTGTGAGACAAAAAAAAAAATGAACCACAGCATATGTAATCTGCACAGCTGAGGACATGAGCCTAAAATACAGGTTTGGGTTATAAAAATAAATAAATAAAAAACAGCTTTGGAGGAAACACGTTCTGTGAGGAGTTTCTAACTAGGCGTGCATTCCTTTGATGGGACCTGCTCAAATGGGGGGGAATTCGAGAGTCATTTTTATTTTTAGCCAAGTCGGCATTTTTTTATGAAAAAAGAGGGCACAATGATTAATTATGAAATTAAAATATATCATTTTCAAATCCCATCGTCTGGGTATTAAATGAGTTTTGTGCCTCATAACTAATATGAAAGTGCCCTGTGTACATTCACTGGAGAATGGTTTGTAATTCTGGAACTTATTGGTCAAATTTCCACAGGATCAATTGTTAAATCTACAAAGTGAGAACATCTGCCTTTTCACCATAGCTTTCAGTCTCCTTGTTTATCAGTTTACACACAGGCACCTGACAAGGTTCTTTTCTCCTTCTCCTGTCAATGAAATCCTTAAGCCTAATGATACCAGAGCACATTACTTATAACACTATAGTGCCAGTGTAGGTACAGTCAAGCTTATTTGGCTAAATGGACAGTCAAACAGGGAAAGGTCATATATGACCACCAGCTAGCTGCTCAATGACCACTGCATCTCAACAGCAAAAATGTCAGTTCTTTTCAGTAAGTCATTCTGATTAGAACCAGTGTAGGTACAGGCTTTCCTCAAAATTTTCTAACGTCATAGAAGTGGAGTGTTCTGTCAAATACAAACTAGCTAACTCATATCAAATACTTGTTAACAGAACAGAATATTCAACACTCTGAATATAGCCTACCTAATTGCAAATGTAAATTAATAGGGTCACGTATTTTATCATCATTGTTGTTATTCTTTGCTGCACATTACCTTTCAAGAGCATCATTTAAAGCCGTTAATTTAATTCCACAGTATCTCTGAGACATAAGAGGGAGATGCCTTTCAGCCACTGCCATGTACTGACGGCATTCACTCAAATCTAATTTTAAGCCAACAGCACAGAAATACACAACACTAGTCCTTTAGTTAACCAAGAACTACAGCACAAAAAGTGTCAGCCACCTTCTGGCACCAAAGCACTCCACAATCAGCCCACAGAAAAACTGACATTTCCTCATATACTTGCCCGCCACAAACTCGAATAGCATTTGTTGAAGCATGCATATAGCATCTTAATACCGACCGTGCCAGTAGCAGACAGACAGATAGAACAAGAGATCCTGCAGAAAAGTACAGACCCATGTTCAGTAATAAGCAGCCCTGAATCCATCAATATCCCTGCAATATGCGACGCTGACCAGATCCACAGATGTGGACGTTTCCCTGGCAATTTCACGAAATCTGTCAGACAAAGCTTTTGAAAACTAAAACCATATTGATGATGCATTTTGGCAAGGGATGGGATGGACATTTTGTGACATCCTCCCTCTGGTTATTTCTGCAGCCCTCTTATAAAGAAGTGCTGCTTTGACAGCAGCCGGGAAAGAACTGCAGAATGATATCAAAGTTGATGCTTCCCTCTTTTTTAGTTTCCCCCACAAACAGCACTCTCATGTAAAAATTAGCATCTCATAAAATATCATCAGAAAATATCATAGCAATTTGGTCCTCAGATGCCAATCAAATTGTTGCACTCTTTGTACAACTGGTATGATTGTGTCTCCCCCCCCCCCCCCCCCCCCCCACCCCACCTGGCAAAGGAGGGGGAAATAGAAGCACTGAGCCATAGCGTAGTAAAAACAGCAAAGTAGGCAAGAGACTGGCTTGCTGCGGCTTCCAGGGTTCCAGCTCAATTTCTCTCTGTAGGGACAGCAAACCGCTCGGAAATACATTGACACCATTCCTCAAGACGTGCACATCACCACACACATGCTTATAATAGCGGTACTCTTACCATTCATGGCTGCAGGAGCGGTGTGGGGGGGAGGGATGGAGAGGGAGTCGGGGGGGGGGGGGGAGGGGGGTCGCAGGCAGTCCCAATCTTCTACTCAGCAGGATAGCTCACAGTCATCCGCATCACTGGAAAAAAAAGGAAAACACAACCTCCCATTAATAATGCAAGCAGAGCACAGAGCTGATCAGACCAGCACAGACACGATGGGGAGGGAGGGGGAGAGTGGGAGAGAGAGAGCAAGCGAGAGAGAAAGCGAGACAGAGAAAGCGAACGTGAGAGAGAGAGAGAGAGAGAGAGAGAGAGAGAGAGAGAGAGAGACGTTCTGCATAGACCAATCTGTGACAATGTCCACCGGGCAGATAGAAAGAAAGAGAGGGAGACTGCTGCTTGTATAAAATGTATAAAATCTAACAGATGCCCTGTCCAAGGCTACTTAATGCTTATAACTTGTATACATACTGGAGGAGAAGATGGGATAGAGAATCAGAGAAAGAGGGAGGGGGAGACAGAGAGAGAGAACGCAAGAGAGAGAAACACGAGAGAGAGAGAGAGAGAGCATTTTAAAAAGACCAAAATAATGATTTTCCAAAAAAAAGGCCAGGTCTCTGTTTCACCTTCTGTAACACAATATTGGAAGACAACACAAATTACACATATCTTGGTCTGAAAATCAATGTATCAGGGAGCGTTAACCTAGCAGTGACTGCTCTAAAAGACAAAACCAAAAGAGCATTTTATGCCATTAAAATTTTTTTTACAACATTAAAATACCAATAAGAATATGATTCAAAAATAACTGACAGCGTATGACAGCCGACTGTGCTATATGGAAATGAGGTATGGGGCTCACTTAGCCATCAAGACTACTTACAATGGGACAAAAACCCAGTGGAAACCCTGCATGCTGAATTCTACAAAACAATACTCCAGGTCCACCGAAACACACCAAACCATGCATGCAGGGCAGAATTAGGCCGTTACCCTTTACTTATTAACATTCAAAAAAGAGCATTAAAATTCTGGATTCATCTAAAACAAAGTGAACCAAATTCCCTCCAATATAACGCCTTCCTATCCCATGAGCTAAGCCCCAATAGAAGTCCTCTCAGTCAGCTCGCCCTGAAACTATCAAACTGAACAACTAACAGCACCAAACCATGACCAGTTTCAGACCAGCACTGTTTCAATTAAAATCAACCAATTAATAAATCAAACAAAAGATTATTATTTGGAGCATTGGGAGATAACGACAAAACTACAAAACAAACTAAATTGTTATAATAAGCTAAAAAGAAGTTATGAATTGGCAGAATATCTCTCCACTGTCAGAGATATGAAGCAGACAGATCCTTACCAAATACAGACTAAGTGATCACAGCCTAGCCATTGAAACAGGAAGACACAATCAAACATAGCACCCCAAACAGGAGAGGATATGTGATCACTGTGAGACAGGAGAGGTTGAGACAGAAGTATACTTCCTTCTACACTGAAAAAAATATATTTAAATTCGGAAGGAGTTCTATGAAAAAATTAAAATAATACATCCAAATTTTGCCACAATTCCGAATGAACAAAAATGACCCATCCTACTGGGTGAAGGACACACAGCCCCACTAGCTGCGCTGTATGTGACAACCTGTCATAAACACAGAAGCTCAATGACTGTCAACACCAGCAGTTAATTCTTGTCTGTATTTATATGGCAGCATACTGTTTATGTCGTATGTGTGTATAATGTGTGTATATTAGTTTACAGGTTATATAGTTGATTTTTATTAGTATGATTTTGTTGTTATGACTGTTAACTCTTTATTTGGCAACACTGTGCATGTCATGCCAATAAAGCACCCTGAAATTGAGTGGGGAGAGAGAGAGAGAGAGAGAAAGTGCAACACCGCTTAAACAGTGTTCTCAACATATTTTTCTCCATCCCTCTCTAACACCCTGCATGTGAAACTCTGTGAAAGCATCCTTCAGGTACAGAGGAAAACGGCAAACAAGGCATGCAGGACAGAAGTAAGCCAATATACTGTACCAATAAAAATAAAAAAGAGCCATCAAATTTTGGAAGCATATAAACATGAGCGTCCCCAAATTATATCATTGCAAAGCCTGCAATGCCAACAAAATATGAACCCCAGCTGATTTCTGTGTTGAGCACAAGCTGTGTGTCTCTAAGCGACTCTTGCTCTGCCATCACAGGCTGAGGAAAAGGAATGTTGCCCAACTACCAACCACTTTCAACATTTATCCAGTCCTTGTCTGCCCCTTCAGGGTATTACACACCGAAACCACATGCTTCCTACACCAGGAATACCACAAAATGTCAGTACTGGGTTACTACTATATTAGTGAATGCAGGCACTTAGACAAAAAAATTAGAAAAAATCAGGAAGACAATAAACACTTGTTTTTTGTGAATAGGACATACATTTTGATCACCAATTTGTCTGGCTGCTATTTACTACAGATATAGGATGTGTTAAGCCACCATTCTTGTCGCTGAGGCACATTACCATCAAACCAAATCAGAACATACTGGTACTGTAAAGATACTAATGATATTGTAACGTGTTAGAACATATGATATTCAATGCAGTAGTTTATAGAAATGTTCGTGTTGCCTCTCCTTCAGAAATGATGAATTTTCAGTAAATCACAAGTCTCATTTTTGTGCTAGATAAAAGAGAGCATATGGGTAGAATATATCTAAAATCTGTTACATTACTGTTGCAGACCCTAAGAGTTCCCATACTTACCCATGCTACAAATTCAAGGACTTCTTGTGTCCTTACAAGTTCCCATTCCCATAAATTTAAAGAAAGACCCAAGACGACTGTACAGTAAGAAGAACAGTACAACAAGAAAGTTGTACTATTAAATCAACAAAAAAATAAAAATAAATACTGTCCCAAGCTTTCAATCTAAATCCAAACACCAACCATTTGAAGCAGAATGTGGATTCTGATGTTGGATTAGCTTCAAAGGGCATAAACAAAGTTTTTCCAGATGGTTAGAAAAAAAAAAGCCTGTTCAAACATCTCTCAGAGGTAACGTAACATGACAAGTACAGGCCGTTCAACCCAACAATGTGTCTTATTTTCCTAACTAAATTGTACCTCTAATTACCTACAGACTAGATAGTATCCAACACCATATCCAGCTAGGTCTTCAAAACCCCAATAGTTTCTACCTCTACTACATCACCTGTCAGACTGTTCCACAGCCTATTGATGTTTTTGATTCAGGAGGAGCTTCATACGGGAGTAATTTTCATCAAGTGTGGGAGCCATGCTAACTGCAGATACAGTTCATCTTAAGCATATCCTAAATCACATCCAGGTCTCTGTCCCCAGCCTCTCCTCATTCACTTCAAAGCATTTTGCCTGGTACAAGATCAGCTGGTCCAACCATAATCCTAAAAGTTTATACTGATCTAGCATTAGAATCATGATTTCAGTTCCCTTATTTGCCTTGTAGTGTGGAGGGGACTCAAACCCAGCCTTGTTCCCTTCCTGGTGCGCACACAGGGGCGACATAGCTCAAGAGGTAAGACCGATTGTCTGGCAGTCGGAGGGTTGCCGGTTCAAACCCCACCCTGGGCATGTAGAAGTGTCCTTGAGCAAGACACCTAACTCCTAACCCCTAACTGCTCTGGCGAATGAGAGGCATCAATTGTAAAGCGCTTTGGATAAAAGCGCTATATAAATGTAGTCCATTTACCATTTACCATTTACACAGGGAGTCATTATATCCCTCCTCGCCAACGCTGACCACGCCTGCTACAACTCTGTCCTGGCAGACACCCTCGCCGGAAAGCAGAGCGTTGTGTTCCCCTTTGTCGCCCTGTCCCAAATCCATGTAGGTCACTTCCTGCCATAGCCCAATGGGGTTGAAAGAAACACTCCAGCCAATTAAGGATGTCCCAGCTACTGTACAACAAAGCAGCTGCTGAAAGACAACTCGCTTATACTGCTCTGATGAATCACATTACGGGATCAAATGTGTTCTTCTGCAGCCTGCTGTTCTCACACCTGAATGTGCATTACACTAGGACTATGAAAGATCACTTGACTTTATTTCAGTTAGTTTCCTCAGAAGCAGAGCATGCATAAACAGTTTTTTTAAATCATAAAATGAGGCTGGAAGTGACCCAGACAAAATCTATTACCGAGTAAAAGTACTTCATGCATTTCATGCTGCTGTAAATGCGTTCTCCCCACTGATCGCCTAATATAGCCTAAAGGCTGCTGCATGGCCCAGATATGTTGTATGTCTGTCCTATATTCTGTAGATACACTTTGCAGACTATGCTTGCAGCCTCACCCCAGAGACTCCTGCAGCCAAAGGCGCCTGGAGACACACCATGTCTCCCCTGCCTGGAACTGACGCATGTGTTTAGAATTTGTATGTGATTATATTATCCTCCAAATCATTCTGATAGCATAAAGGTTTGTCTGTAACTGAGGCTATTACTGCAACAATTGTTTTAGTTTGTCAGTTCATTCTGTCTATCGTCAGTACAACTTGACAAAATGTGAACTCTGTCTGCACAGTCAAATTTAATAAACAGTACAATACAGTACATTACTGGCCACAGATGACATTGGCCCAAGCAGGATTTAGGCGGAATGTGGGCGTTAATCAATGCACTAGAACAGTGCCTAAACAGGTTCTTCTGAAAGGTAAATGAAAGAGAGAAACACACAGCACTCACTAGAATATTATAAACTATTGTTTTATTGCATCAATGTATGAAGGCACAGCATGCACAAACATTTCAGCCTAAGCATTCCCCAGGGTGCTGAATGTGCCAAAAAATAAACGTGATTTATTTTTTTATTTTTTGTGTGTGGCAGGTAATGGGCAGCTAAACAAGCTATATGACCCAATCCTAACTGGGTTTTGAAGTAGGGCTCCTATTTTCACTCCTACTGAAATGGAAGCCATTCTCCTGCGTAGGCTCTGAAGCTTACAGAGCAAAATTTATTTTAAAATACAATACACATTATCTGGCCCTGTCCCCAGTTGCCACTCACCAGTATACTGATTTATTCTATATGTTGTCTTTCCTGCTGAAGTACTAAACAGGTCTATGTAATGGTTTTATATTTTAAAGCAGTTTGGATAGGTATCTCTGGGTTTAATTTTATTCCCGCTAAAAACTGATCTTAAAAATATATTTTTTTTTTAAAACATCAGTGATTTTGCTAATTTTTAATACCAGGCATTTCATAAGAATATGAATTTCAGGTCCAATAGGATATCATGTTTGGAAAGTAATGAGGAGTTGAGAAGGCCTAACATTTCAAATACCTTGGCTCAGCGGAATCGGTGAGATAAAACAGATCAACTTCCTACAGTGTGTGTCTAGGTTTCCTGTTACCGGCATCCCATGACTGGATTGATGATAAAATTCAAATCTCCATATTACTTAATGCACAATCATGCAAGTTGTCACTGTTCACATAGTAACTCTGCACAAGGTCACTGTTCTCAGTGGGTCACTGAGTTCATGATCAAGCACACAGCACCTGCATGTATAGCAACTGTGCACAAGGTCACGGCCATTGCAGTAGTATGTAGTTGGTCACTGCATGCATGGTTACTATCCACAGGGTCACATTTCTTCAACTGAAAGAGGGAAATTTCATATGGCCTCAATCTCTGCAATGTATGAGCTATTTTTAAGCCTGTTTCTTAGTTCCCAATCCACTCCCTGCCCTCTAGGGACTTCACATAAGGCACACAAGCAAGGAAAAGGATATGACATCCAGTACAAACAAAAAGCCCACGTAGCATGGGGAATTGCCCCATCTAAAGTTTAGATAAATGAGAGGGTGTCTTGAGTATGTGTAGTGTGTGCAGCACGTGTGTGCATGTGTGTGCGTTCATACGCGCATATGTGTGTGTGAGAGAGTTTCCTGCAGTCATATCTGGACAAAATGGCCCACCTAGTTTAAAAAAAAAAAAAAATTTACAAAACCCACCTGAACAAGCAATATGTACATTGGAATATTGTTAGTAATAATTTAATAATTAATTCCCAAGTTGATATTGAGCTCAAAACAACATTCAACAGAAACAGAGCACCAGGGCAGTTAGCTATAGAGGTCAGCCTGTTAACTGCACTGAGTAAAACCCAGAACAGCTCTTTTAACTTCAATCCATGTTCCAGTTTTTGGAGGGTTCAAGGTTCACAGGTTTCACCTGTGGTTGTTGGCACTCCGTTTCATTCTTTTATGCAATTAAGCGGATGCTACTGTAGTTAATTTAACGCATCTAAGGTTGCACATAAACTTGAAAGCAGTCAAAATTTGAAGCGTGACATTCAGTACCATAAAATCGTATTTCATGGACCATTTCAAAAAGTTTTACACGTTAATTTTTTTTCGTGATCTGCTTGAAAAACCATTTTATGCTCCCACCTAAGACATTTCAATGCAGTAAATCCCAAAGTAACAAGCTTGCAAGCTAAATACATCGGGTAACCTCAGGGGACTGGTGGCTAACAAGCCAGCTAGCAATTGCCAGAGGCTACTGAATCAAATCGCTTTAGCTTAGTCATAAGTTAACTGCCTACATGTGATGCCTGGCGAAATAAGCAAAACAACCTAACACTGCGAAAAGAACATTGAACAGCCCTCTTATCAACTAAAGTGATAAAGCTAAAGCCGCGTTTCCACCGCAGGAACTTTCCCCAGGAACTAGGAACCTTTTGAGGAACTGAGTGCGTTTCCACTGCAGGAACCAGGGTCTAAAGGGTCTAAGTTCCGGGGACTTTATTTTACCCCCAAAAAAGTCCCTGCTCAGGGGGTAGCACTTTCCAAAAATACCGGAACTTTTGGGGTGGGGCACAAGCGCTGAATATTTCTGATTGGTCGACTACTCGCAGTATTTTATTTCAACCGCCATTTTTAAAAAGCTGCGGCGGCAAACCGATTTATTTTCATTATCAATATCTTGAATTCAAACTATGTTATGCGGCGCAGTAGCCTAGTTTTGGTTAGAGCCTGCCAACGTTTTGGAACAAATGAGAAATTAAGATTAAGGATTATAACGTGTGCTCTTCTGTTCTTTTCTTGCTTTAGTATTAGTTTTATAAAATGTTAAGCATTCGTGGTGGGACAGCATATTACGTACCAAAACATTCAAACGGTTTAATTCGGTTGCTGAACATTTTCGTCCGGATTTTATTTGTTAGTCCGTTATAATTGACTCAAAACGTTTGACTTATAGTTATGTGAGGTATGCGGTAGTGCTGCGTAATTTACATTGGGGATACAGTAAAAGCAAACTAGAAATCACCTTCCGCACTTTTTGTCAGGGTAAAATAACAGGTTAATTCTAGTAATCGTCCCTTTTGCTTTTTCAGAACGCCATAATTTCACTCTGCGAAATTTTCAATTCCACAAAAAGACCAGGAAGACTAGACATATTTATGGTGCATGATTCGCATCTAGAGGGCACACTCCGCTGCTCCGCTAGTAGTAACTTACTACTAGTGGCTGTACCACTGCAATATTAATTTAAATTTTCACGCAAGTCCGAGTTTTCATTCTATTTATTCTTGTCATTTTGCGATTAGCCTATATTGGAAATGACGATAAGAGTCAAATTAATCAATTCAACAGCAAATAGTTTACGACGTGTGCATGTTTTCTGCTGTTGTTACCAGTTATTTGTAGAATGTGAATGCATTCTGTCACCTCAGATGTCAAGACATGAAAGTGAATGGTTGCATAAAAACATAATGAATGTGTTTGAGAGGATATATAAAACAGTTACAATCTGCATATTGGCCTGTTATATCATGTTTGTTGCATAACAACGGTCCAAGTCGAACTACCAACGAGAGTTTTGCTTGACAACGGTAAATAATATGCCCAAACGGCCGCGGAAGAATATTTCAATTCCAGGTGATTAAGTCGATAAAAATCAATAAATACTAAAGTAACCATATATAGTCGTTGTATAAGTGGAATAAACCCCTCCGGCTGTCCCAGTTATTGGAAAATAATGTACTTCGGTGGTAGTACGGGGTTACAGAAGAAATCATAGGACAGATGGACTGACGACGACGTCGCTTTTACATACATCAGCGGACTAATTTGCCTAATCTTCGCGGGACTTTAGACCGCGGTGGAAACGCAGACAACAATGGGCTGAAGGAACCTTTTAGTTCCTGGAAAAGTAGTTCCGGGTACTTTTGGTGGAAACGCGGCTTATTACACTTATTTACTGAATAAAAAATGGTTGTTATACAAGTAACGTTATGTACATACTCATTCATTGTCTAACATTAGACTTAAGCTGTCTTTACACTGCCAAGGCGGGTTAAAATGCTGTAGCAGACCTGGGGTAGAATTAGTGATGATCAATTTCCACAAACGTTCTTTATCCACCTTTTGCTCGGTATGAACATCTTTACACTGCAGAGAAGAATTCGCGGGATTCGCTGTGGCTCGTGCAATTATGTATCTCGTGCATCATCATCGTGAATGATTGTTGTGTGATATTTTTGAAACAACTGCCTTGTTTCTGGTTTTGCTAGCTAAACTGTTAAAGAATAAAGCTGAGCTGGGTGTTAAATTAGCAATAAGAAGAATAAAACAAAAACAAAGGAGATTTCTTCAAAAATGGCATCAAGGCTGAAGGAACATATGAGGAAGCGTAATAAAATAATAACAACGCTAATCCATACTGCCGTATTCTTTTATTTAGTTTTCTCCGGCTTGACATCTTTACACAGAAATCAGACCCGGCTCTGCTCCACCTATACTAATAATGGTAATGTTAAGGCCAGTTAAGATCAATGATTCGCAACGAGACAAAACGGTTTTAGAATGTTGCAGAGAAAATTGCAGCCGTGTGAACTGGTTAGTTGCAAAGCCTCTGAAGCCGTTGCCTAGGGTCTCAAAAGACCCACCATGTCAAATCGCCAAGTGCAGTTTTAGAACGTTTACAATCAGATGTCTTGGAATTTTGCAAGTTGCATCCAGTCTCGTTGCGAATCATTGATCTGAACTGGCCTTTAGTTAGCTACGTTGCAAGGTTGCAACTAGGTAGCATTGCATTCGATTTGGTTTGCGAGGTCGGTACCGGTCGGTAGCGTTAGCTAGCGTTTTTTCTAATTGTTAGCTGACATTAGATTGTGTTAATTACATTAGCTAGCTAGCTAACGCAACGTTACCTGATATGAGAGATGGATACTGTGCGCAACGTTGTCTAAACTAATGTTGCCTTTATTGACATGGCCCGGGAGCTAGCGTTAGCTGTGCAAATAGCTATGTAATTTAGTAACGTTACATTGTCATCAAATGTAATATGAAATCTACAGCAACAAATAATGACCTCTCATGTTACCCAAACACATATTAGGGTTCCATAACCTCCCCCACCTTAACGCTAGCAGACACTGGAAAAACCAGTACGCCGCTCACACACAAGTGAGTTGAAGAGCAAGCCTGTTGCGTTAGCTCCGCCTACCCTCTCTGGCGGTCCAACCACTGATGGGTGATGGAAAACGCGTCACCATCTATGCGCCACTTGTAATTTTTTCCTGGGAATGTCGCCACAAACAACCCCGTTCTTTAATCATAAATTATTATAATAATAATAATATAAATTAATATAATATTAGGCTCAATCACCATTGTGTTACCTAATTCAGCGATAGATAGTGACTTAACAGACATTTATTTTAATGAAAATCTTCGAGATTATTACTTTAAACCAAACATCATTCCCATGCTGCTATGTGAGTAAATCTGAAGTGATTTATCTGCAAGGAATGGCAAGCCAATGAGAGAAAAGTACAGGAGTTTTCTTCACCTTAGATGACCTTATTACACCCCAAGCAGTTAATCATTAATGAGTGTACTCTATACACAAATTCTCCTGAGATTTCACCTACCAAATGTTCCATATCATTTGCGGTACAACGAAAGTATAATTTATCAGTGGTGAAACCAAATTATATAAGATTTTCCAGGACTGTTTTACACAATAGAAAAGGCTCAAGGCTTAAAGTTACAATCTCAAAGATCTCCGTTTCATTCTCTTTGGCGGTACCGATGGCGAGAAGCGGTAATTGCAGGTGTGTTTTTGGACCTCACTTCCCAGAGATCCAACCGGATACAACCAGTGTCGCCTGAGTGACGTCAGTCAGTTGGCACCTGGGCCACGCCTCCATAACAATTTGAGGTCACCAGTACACATGAAAGCGAAAAGGGAATGATGTCTTCTGAGACGGTAACTATAACACTTACTATTTACTGAAATAGTCTAACATTAGGCTAACATTATTCACTGTCTAACAATAGGCTAACTTAAGCCGTCCTTACACTGCCGAGCCGGTTTAAAATGCTGTAGCAGACCTTGGGTAGAATTAGTGATGATCAATTTCCACAGATGTTCTTTATCCACCTTTTGCCCAGTATGAACATCTTTACACTGCAAAGAAGAATCCACGGGATTCGCTGTGGCATGTGCAATTATGTATCTCGTGCACAATAAACATTGTCTTTCTTGTGAATAACTGTTGTGTGATATTTTTGAAACAACTGCCTTGCAAAATGTTACCCCTGGTGTTTCTGGTTTTGCTAGCTAAACAGTTCGAGAATAAAGCTGAGCTGGGTGTTAAATTAGCAATCAGAACAAGAAGAATAAAACAAAAACAAAGGGGATTTCATCAAAAAAGGGCATCAAAGCTGAAGGAACATATGAGGAAGCGTAATAAAATAATAACACTAATCCATACTGCCGTATTTTTTTAATTTAGTTTTCATTTCGAATTATCAACAGCTCCCTCACCTCGCTGTCCCCCCAATTGCCCCTCTCGATGCTGGCCATCGAAGCCTATTAACTTAACAATATTATTAGCAAGCTAGCTCCAATTTATTATGGTTCTCCGTCACTTGAATTAATGCCAAGTGACTGTTTTGCCAGTTTCCCGCTGACAGCCCAATTTCCACGCGCTGTAATGGAACGCTTGTAGTGGCGCGCGAGATGGTTACCATGGCACTTGCTCCGGCTATTCTCCGGCTCTACTTTACACAGAACAAACACCGGGTCAGCTCTGGCTTTTCTCCTAGGTGGTGAGGTGGATCAGACCCGGCTTAGTTTAATCCACCTTTTCTCCGGCTTGACATCTTTACACAGAAATCAGACCTGGCTCTGCTCCACCTATTCCCCAGGGTTAATGCTCTGAGTAAAGACGGCTTTATTCCGATCATTATAATATATTGATGAACTTGATGGCAATGTAAATAATGGTAACGTTAAGGCCAGTTCAGATCAATGATTCGCAACGAGACGAAGCGGTTTTAGAATGAAACCAAACGGGTACACCTCCCCGTAGGGCTGTGCAATATAACGTGACGATAATTATCGATATCAATAATGGTCGTCCACACCATATGGTGTACTGCCTTTCTTTTCATCCTTTTCCCTTTAATTATATCTGATGTGATTGTAACCAACCATGCTTCAGAGGTTGTGTGAAATGCTTCCGGAAAATAACATCACCGCTGTTATCTACCGGGAGACCATAAGACAGCCAATCAGCAGCAAGACCTTGCAGCTTCTATGTGATTGACAAAAAACACCACATGATTACATGGAAGCTGTAAGACCTTGCAGCTAATTAACACCAAATCGATAACATTCCTTATGCTTTTTTTCTCCAGAAGCATTCCATGAGGCCTCTGAAGCAAGGTTGTTTACCATCGCATAATGAAAGAGGAAAAAAGGCAAAGAAAGGTTATACACTATATGGTGACAATGATTGATTTGATATTTATCATTGTGGTATATTGCCCAACCCTACATACCATTATTCAAAACCATTATTGTCATAACTTTCTGACCTATCTGTGCTTACTGTGTGAATTGGACTAAATCTGTTCATGGCTATAGATAACTTACATAATAAGTACTGTACCTTATCGAATCTGTGTTGTAGTTGTAGTTGTCCAATGACCTTCATTATGCACTTATTGTAGGTTTGGATAAAAGCGTCTGCCAAATAAATGTAATGCATTGTAAAAGCATTATTTTGCTATTCAGTGAGCAACGTTTCTCACCATTGTTTTGCCATACTTTCGGCCATTTTGTTGGTTTCATCTTGTTGCAATGATGGTATATGAATTTTTGGCAGTGAAAGAATATTTTTATTAACTCTAAGATAGATGGTATTGTCCAGTTTGTAACACTTGATTGTTATAGCTGCAGGTGAGACGGAGCATGGGGTGTTGGACGAACGACGCAACAATGGTGGCACTTACCAAACTGTATTTGGCATCACTATAGAGCATCATGTACTAATAAAGCTAAAACACAGAGTTTGTTGTTTCCAGTTGTAGAATGATTGCAGGAGTAATGAATGTCTGAGTTCAGCAGTCCCAGCACACTGGCATCCAGGACGCTAGGGGGCTTGCGTGAAGGGTTTAAAATGTCCTCATTTTTAATCCCATCTTAGAAACAGCAACTTTGGATGGCTCAGAAGAGTTTCATCCACATTAAACTGCAAACCTCAATTAACCTTGAATGACCACTTTATAGAACTGCAAATTCTGTCACACATGTAGCCATGTATCCTGTGGCTAAGATGCTAGGAGCCCATGAGTTACACAGTACTTAGGATAATATGGCCTGATATAGGGTTTGCAATGACAGAAGGTTGGACACCATAATGAATAACATCCCTCTCACTGTGGGGGGAATATTACTTCTGGTTCACATTTTTCATTTTTCATTTTTCAGTACACAGGTCAAAAGTTAGGGCACAGCTGTTATCAAACCTAACACCATCATCTGTAAATATAAATAAATGTATAATTAAAACCGGCATTAAAGTAACAAACAATATCTTTCAAATTTCCATGCACTAACGGCACAATTAAAATTAGGCCCATGAACCTGTGTGCTGATGAGAAACGGCAATTCAATGTTATTTTAGTGCGTTTCACCACTTTTTACAACAAAAATGTTCACAGGGGTTTATCGAGGGCAATGTGACCAAAATAATTTCAACTTGCATTACAATATAAATCCCTGAAGGTTCACTGTAGGCATTGGATTGTCACAATCACAGAGCCAATTGTACAATTAGGGATCAATTGTGAAAATTACCACGTAAATGTTGAATGTTTTATAATGATAATTGCATTTAAGATAAAAAACAGAAGACATTTGAAATGCAAACAACTGTATTGGGATGGGTGACGGTCACACAGATGAGCAAATAAATAGTATGCATTTCCTCCTTTACAACTAATCATATTCAAACACGAACAGCAAATTGGATGGATGAGTTGCACACTATAGAGGACTAAACATGCCAAAATGATATAATTATATAAATATGGGATTATTTATGAAAAATACGGAGTATAATTATATAAATAAATATACACTGTGTACCTTAATGTAGTGAGTTGCAGCTCATTCGCGGATAGCATCAAGCAATGCCCAATGAACTTTGAGGTTGATTTCAATGTCACGCCATTTGTCTTAAATAATACAAATTACAGGTTGAAAGCATACAATTAACCTGCAAGGTTGCTGCCAAATGCAGTTTGTTCAGTATGTAATGCTCACATTGTGATATTCACAAGTGGCATTTGGGCTGGTAATTTCCTAAAAGCTGACAACTTTCATAGGAGTAAACAAAGATTTTCTAACATTCTCCAAGCAGAAGGTTACGCTACACAGTGTTTAGATGAGTGCATTAGATGAAGCCTCAGCCTTGACCCTAAAGCCGCTTTTCCACCACATGGTACCAGCTCAACTCGACTCGACTCTACTCACTTTTGGTACCAAGTAGGTTACTTCGGTTTACACTGCAGATAGTACCCCCTTCAATGTAGCTGGTCGTTATTAGCGACACCGCATGAAACGCGTTGCTCTGACCAATCAGTGGTCTGCAGTGTTTTCACATCACCTTTTGGTATCGCCTCAGCTGGCTTGGAACCTCGACAGAGGTGATATAAAAAAAGTACCAAGTACTATCCACAACTTTTGCCCGATGGAAAACCAAAAAAGTCGAGTAGAGTCGAGTCGAGTTGAGCTGGTACCATGCGGTGGAAAAGCAGCTTAAAACTACACAATACTGCTGCAGCATTTTGGGAGTAGGCCTACAGTAGCCTACTTCCAAGCTAACTGATTATTAGCATATGAACAAGACACTGCAGTGACACTTGGCGAATTCTGGGATAGACACAAAAAACCATTCAAAATACTGTGCTGTACAAAAGGCGAGCAGGACCGAGGTTTGGGAGCCAAATTCTGTAGATTAATTTCTGTTATCACCTATTGGAACTGGTTTTACTGCTTCCGGGGGCCCACTTCTCCCCCCTGCCTTGGGTCAAGCCAAAGCTAACCCTCTGGGCCTGCCCCCTCAGGCACTACAGTAAGGGATTGGGGAGGTTTATTGCCCGGCAACCGGCCTCAGTAGACTCCCACCAATCAGCACGGGGCACCAAGCACAATAGTTTATGGTCAATCTCAACCCCACCCCAGTTGGGGACAGAGGGGATGCTTATCTAGCAGATAAGAAAGGACCATGTGATAGTAGTGCGTGTGTACCCAAAGTAAGTGCCTGGACATCTGTTTAAGCTGGGGGACAGCTTATTCTCATTTTATATTGTATATATTTCCTTTATGTGTGTATATTATGAGTATTATTGTATATGAATGTACAGTATAATGGTAGAACCACCCTGCATTGACTGTTATCTGCATGCTTGGAATGTGTATTAGTGTAAGTTCGCTATGTGTGTCTTAACAATTGACTATAGTTAATGATGTTAGTCCATGCTAGCTAATGCCTGTAGTTGCATGAGTGGGTCAGGCTCAACATGGCTGCCCTCTGCTAGTTTAGCTAGGTGGCCTCCAAAAATGGCCGCCGTACCCTTTCATTGAGCCTACCAAGATGGCCGGCTAATGCGGTAGGCTTGATGGCTCCATCTGGGGGTGAATAGCAGAATGGCGCAAGGGTTAAGAAATGTGTACGTATTAACTAGCTAGTACTGACAGATGCAGTTTCCTTGTATAGCATGTAGCAGCAGTGGCGTTCTAATTTACTGTTCAGTCATGTCACTTAATATTTAACCCCTCCCTTTTAGGACCACACCTTATCACACCTGTTCACATGGGATCATACCTGATCACCCCTCATCACCTCATCCCATTGCCCACCTCCACCTGTCTGCCTGTAATAATGTTCATAAAATTAGAATCCTTGTCCATCCGTGTTCTTGCTGACACCCCTTGGCGATCACACCTCAAGTGACAGTAAACCTAGGGATCCGAGGGAGCAGGTGCTGTCTGGATAGCAGAAATTATCCAGGAACACTGCCCTTCCTTACATGCGCAGATGGCAAAACAAGACTGGTTTGTTCAAACTCTGCTGATGCAAAAACACACATCTCTTCCTAATGACAAATGTACACTAACCATCCCCAAAGAATGATAGAGAACTCATAACCAAATTTAATCTCTAAACCTTGAACAGTTTGTCGGTTTTAACCTTTAGTTTTTTATAAGCCTACACTGCTTCAAACAACTTCATTATATGATTAGTCTTATTTAACCAATTCAGCACAGGCAATATAATCTTGTCTACTTTTTACTGCTTACTGTAAAACAAAAAACCTTATACAATACTTGTCTGCAGTTGTATGAACTGAAAGCATTGGGAACATAGCAGTCAATCACTGTCTGCAGTACTTAATTATTGGCAACTAACCTGGGGAGGGGAAATGTGATGATTGACTGGCAAGAAGTCTCCATCGACCTCTATCTGAGGAATGACTGAAATCATAAAGAAAGTCTTCATTTCACAAACAATTTCAATTGGCAATTTAAAAATGAATAACTTGTTATACATTTTTTGTATAACAAGTCAACAGGTGTGGTTTTGATTCAGAGAAGAACATTTTTGATAAGAACAGCAAACACTTCTCCTTGTGCTAACTTTACAACTGGCAAAAGACATATTTCACACTGCAATGGTGGCCACCACAAGCCTTTCAACAGGAGGGCTCTTTCTTACAGCAGAATGACTACTGCATTCCTCCAAATGACAAATGGTGAAGACAATTCATGCATGGAATGCTGGAAGACTGGGATTGGCCCAGCAAGATTTTATAGAAAATAGCTTCAAAGCAGCCGTTACAGGCCTTTCTATTTTGACTAGCTGGGACTGTGCTAAGACAGACCAGAGTAAGTCCAGTATTGAGCTGTTGTTTATTTACTGCTATATGTAGATAAACAAAATTAGTTTTAAAATAGGTTTATGTAAATGCGACCATTGGTTCAAAATATTCTTTTTCACTGAAAAATTAAAAGTGTTATAAAGTATCTATTAAGATATTGTTAATAACAGCAGAACCATCTTGGATACACATCATAACCAAACCAATATTTCTGTCATAAAACAATTTTAATAGGAGTGGATAGGATAGCATGAAAGCCTCCCATGCCACGACTCCACTTGTACACTTTCCTTAACGGGCTATGATCATTCTATTCACCATGAAATGTGTCTATTCTACAAACAAGTTCCTCTTGGCCTGTCTCCCAAGACCAGAAGTTAGTTAGCTCTCCCTCTCCTCCGTCATATTGGCTCAGCTGGTTCTGCCAGTACAGTGTAACCCACTGAGCCTGTTTGCTTTGAGTCTTGAGATAAGCAGACTGAGAGGCATAATGGGGCTGCTAATCAGGTAGATTTAAATAAATCCAAGAGTTGAGCAATTGGCCGGGTCCAGCCTGGGCCGCCTGCATTCGGCCGCAGAAGCACATACATTTTCAGTCTCGGCTTGCTGATGGAGCGGTCACTCCATACATCACCATTCAGGAATCCGGCATGGCAGGTTTCATCCAGAAGCACAAGTCATGCCGAAAGTTCCACGGGGCAGACAAATGAAGACAAACAGGACTAGGGAGCACCTGTGAAGTTGTGCAATCATCGCTAGAACACAGCCAAAGGAGAGGAGACATGCATGCTGAAGTCAAACATGCTAAATTAAGAATGTGGCACTGCTAAAATTGCTGAAAAAAAGTCAAAAATTGAAGATGGCAGCTTTGAATGGTAATTTTGTCAGGAATGAATGGCAAAATGTAATTAATATTAAAAAATATATAATTGTTCATAATGTTTGGAACAAAGTTTTTGTTTTATTTATTTTACAGACAATTCAGTGTGGTTAAAGTGCACACACTCAGCTTTTCTTTAAGGGTATTTACATATTAGGCTATACATATTGGTTTCACTATGTAGAATTTACAGAACCAGACATTTTGGGGCATATTAAAGTTTTGTAAATGAGAAGTCATCATGATTATTACTTTGCCACATATTCTTTGCGTGTAATGAGTACTTTAAGTCTGTGACCTGTAGACATTACTAGGTGATGCTCCGGTGATGCTCTGCCAGGCCTGTACTGTAACCACCTTCAGCTCCTGCTTGTTTTGGTGGCTAAATTGCCTTAAGTTCTCTTCAGAATATGAACACATAATGTGTTAAATTGGATTCAGATAGGGTGAATGACTTAACCAGTCAAGAATTTTCCATTGTTGCTTTGGCAGTATGTTTGAGATTATTGTCTTGCTGTAGGATGAAGCACCCTCCAATGAGTTTGGAGGCATTTGGTTGAAGCTGAGCAGATAAGATGCTTCTGTACATTTCAGAATTAATTCTCCTGCTGCTATCAGCAGGTACATCATCAATAAAGACAAGTGAGCCAGTGTCTCTGGCTGCCAAACATGTCAAAACCATAACACTCCCTCCACCATGTTTCACAGATGAGGGAGGGTGCTTTGGATCTTGGCCAGTTCCTTTTAGCCTCCACATTTGCTCTTGCCCTCATTTTGAAACAAGTGAATCTTGGTCTCATCTGTCCACAAACCCTTTTTCCAGAACTCTGCAGGCTCTTTTAGAGAATTCTCAGCAAACTGTAATCTGGCCATCCTGTTTTTGTGGTTAAGTATTGGTTTGCATCTTGCGAAGTAGCCCCAGTAGTTCTGTACGTGAAGTCTTCTGCAGACAGTAGTCACAGACACATCCACGACTGCCTCCTGAAGAGTGTTTCTGAACAGTCGGACAGGTGTTTGGGGCTTTTCTTCATTATGGTAAGAACTGGCCTACCATGCTGTTTGCGAGCTTACCAGTGCTCTCTTAGTTCTTAATGATGTTCCAAACAGGCAATTTTGGTAAGCTTAACATTTGGCATATGTCTCTGACTTTTTAAAATGAGCCTCATAATGGCTTCCTTGATTTTCATTAGCACAACTCTGGTCCCTATGTTGACAAATGCCAATAACAGACTCCAGAGGCAATCTAGAATCTAGACTAGATACTCAAAGCTCTCTTATACCTGCACTAAGGAAGCAATTGAAGACACCTGACTTATAAGAAACACCAGTGAGTTCACTTGTCCCAAATATCATGGCACCCCATGGGGGGGCTATGTATAAAAACTGCTGTAATTTCTACATGGTGAAACCAAAATCTATGGAAATACTATGTAATAAAAGCCGAGAATCTTTACCATAACCACATGTGACAGGCAGGCACATACATACAGGAGCACAGCTGAAATGATGGGGAAACCAGCTCAGCTTGACAGCCCTGGTAGCACAGGCTAGACAAGCATTACACCTATTATAAAAACAACAGCTTCCATTCAAAAGACCATCTGTTTACAAAACAAAGAGTACAAAGACATATCCCAGCTAATCAGAGATTGCCCCAGGGACGCTAATTCCCCACATTACCTGCCCTGGATGTTTGAAAACTGTGCTGTGGCTACATTAGACAAATATGCAGGACAGTCATGGCTTATGTCTTGAAGTTGAAGAACAAAATACCTGTCATGAAACACTTCTTTTCAGAATTACGAGTAGCTAGCTCAACGGCGTGATTCAGAGCACAGAGTGAACTCTCCTGAATAGATAGCAAAAAAATTGGCTAATTGTTGGCCAGCTATTTCAATCTGGCACCTTCACATTCCAACTATACCACCTCATTGCTATTCCCACTGTTTTTTTATTTTTATTTTATTTTTTTTAATATACCTTTGCGTTTTTCAGCAGTGTAAAATTACAGACAGGAAAGAAATTAATATTAATTAACAATCATTATATGGTTTAAACAGAGCTTCCCCTTAGCCTTGGGCTACAGCACCATTCCATGCTATGGGAAGACCACTGTTTAGGTTTTGGTCTTCCCTGAAGTGGCAGTAATCAGCCTGGATCCTTGCTCATTTCTGCTGTCAGAGTGGCTTGGGGCTGACTTCCTGTAGCCAATAACAAGTCTACAAGCTGAGCCCTCATGGCTGACAGACCAGAAGTTCTACCACAAAAAGAGCTGCACTAAGTCTCATTAAGTGCAGCTCCTGGCCCATCTGCACCTCAGAACTGGCTATCCTTCAGATTGGGCTGCAATTGATACCACTTTCACAATTTTAAATGAAAATGTACTACTGAAAGGGGCTTTTAAAAACCTTTTTAGAAAGCTTTTAGCAATTTGCACCAATTGAATGCAATGTCTAAAGCAGATTTGTATTTTTCAATGATCAGGTGGGAAGGTGGTTTTTTGTTTATTTGGCTATTCCCACTGCCTTGCGTGTGACATTTTAACGGCTTGAGTAAATCAGACATCCTATTAAACATAGGCTTTCAAAATTCAGTCTTAATGTTCCCAGTACAGACTGGGATTTGAACACTAAAGCACAGGTTCTCTGACTTTCTCTTAAGAGAAAGAACTCCTCTTTCATAGAGTGGGAGATTCAAATTCAATGATCCCAGCATGCACTGCAGCTCAAGAGAGTAGCCGTATTTCTTTCTTGTCAGTAATGCACAGGAAAACCCGATTAGAGGAAACATAGGGAGAGTGTTACGCTCCATTGACATTTTTAACCTACTACAATTCTTTATTGTTACTTCTGAGTAGGGCTGGGACCATCGATAATTATCGATAACATTGTGAAATCGATAAGTGAGATAATATTGTTTCTTTCATGCATAAATAAACATACTGCCAGTCACTTATCCAAACACTAAGCATCATTTCCTGACAGAATGCGATTCTATAACAATCGCCACAGATACATGGACACAGCAATGCCAAGAAGCATATCTGTCCCTTCTCAAAAGGTGTTCAGTAAGGCAGGACAGAATTAGGAACAAATTCAGGTCCTGTCTGAAACCAAAGAATGTGAACACAAGCTGTTGACATGTCAACTTATGTTTGATTGTATACATAATAATAAATAACAACTGTGGTTTCTCCTAGAGTCAGTAACACGTTGTGACCAGTTGTTCAAATAATGGTTTTACGTGACAGTAGTGTTTCCTGCAATAAAAAAATAAAGAAATGTTCTGTGAGGTGAACTGTGAGTGATCATTGACTTAATTACAATATTTAGATGCTCATAAAATGTATAAATATGTAAACTGTTAAGAACGCATTGCTGAAGTAGAGTCATTAATGACATCTTTGTAGTCCACCCAGTCAGCAGCATACAGGCACAGAAACATAGTGATTGTGTTCATCAAATTCTTAGCAAATGTGATCTTCCATTTAATTTATATTTTTAAATTATATTTATGGCTAAGAGTTGATTATTTCACACTTCACTAAAAATTACAGGAGAAGAGAATGTTCACTAATAATACTGGCAACTGAGCCAGCGATGGGGACAGAGTTCAATACAATTTAAGTCTCAGCGATGGGCACAACAATGATAGCAACGATGGAAAATGGTCCATCTCTTTAGTATACACTAAAAGTCATTGCAACCAACTAACAAATGTGATAATCGGCAGCGGCATCGCCTAACTATAAACTGGCCTTAACGCCAGTGGAACATGGCTTAGCTGAATACATTAACAGTACGTTATCATTTTAAGGAGATTTCTTCTACGTTTAGTATTGACTAATGCTTAACAACTTAATTTGTTTTCACGATAGCCATGAATCTTCAGCAAAAAGCGAAGCGGTTTGGTTTCTCCGAGTTAGTAATGAAAAATATCCATTTTTGTTCAAATAACACAGTTTACCTTTTGGCAGTTTTTGCTGCATTTAATAATTCTTTAACTGAACAGGATATTGCTTCAAAAAGATTTCTTTTAGTTTCACGTGTTTAGTCACAGTGACTAATGCCTCTGGTGCAAATGAAAACTACAGGATGTGAACCCAGATGTATTTGAATATTGAACTGTTGAATACATTTTCAAATAAAATAATAATAAAAATATTGATATATATTGATGATTTTGTCCCGATTTATCGATTCCTCAATTTCTTATCATCCCAGTCCTACTTTTGAGATTAATTATTTCCACATGAATAAAGACATCTCCAGAAATGATTCCCACAGACTTGAGTAAAAATGCATTTACTGACAAACACAATTTTCATTAGGCCTACACCTCCTCATTACACCTCCTAGTGCTATTCTTCAAAATCATAATCAATCATATTTAAAATAGTTTGCTCTGTATTTGGAGAAAATACAATGCTGTATTCACACGCCTGCAAATATACGTAGGCTAACTAGACAGCAGAGAGAGGACACTGTACTATGTTCACAAAGCTCCTACGGTTAAACCAAAACTATCAATTAAGCCTCTGAGCATTTTGTTATTGTAAACTCATACAGACATGAGTCAGAAGTAGATTGTTCATGCATAGCTTTAGCAAGCAGGCCACAGAGGCCATTCGACCAGCGGGGGTCGCTAATAGAGATGACATTTATCCTAGATGACTGAACTTTCCCTAACCTTGAGTGACACTAGCCTACTACTAATTATGCATCATTCTGTGGGGCCCATCCATGCACTAGATTAGGGCCTTAAAGGGGAATTCCACAGCAAAACATTAACATTTTTCCATCTACGCAATATCTTCAGACTCAGACCCTCTCTCACCCATCCTGATGCAGAAAAACTTATCCACGCATTCATTTCCAGCAGACTGGACTACTGCAAGGCACTCCTCACTGCCTCTTCCCTCTTCCCTCTTCCCTCCCGCCTCCGACACAAACTGCAATTGGTTCAGAACTCGGCTGCAAGAATACTGTCCTGCACATCCTCCTGGTCTCACATCACCCGTCTTGAAGGATTTACACTGGCTCCCAATCACATCACGCATCACATTCAAACTCCTCCTCCTAGTTTATAAATCCCTAAATAGCCTCGTACCCAGTTACCTCTCTGACCTCCTGCTCCCCTACCAGCCACCCAGACAGTTACGTTCATCCACACTGTGACTGCACCTTCTCAGTTGCCGGCTCCAAACTCTGGAACGCCCTCCCCCCTGACATCCGTACCTCAGACTCACTCACCTCCTTCAAATCTCGTCTTAAAACCCACCTCTTTTCCCTAGCCTTCCCTTGATGTTTGTCTTCCCCCTCTCACACCCCCTCCTACCACTGCCACACCACTAGTCCCACTGAATTCTTTTTTCTCTGATTTGTATGATTCATTGTATGTATGTATGTATGTATGTATGTATCATGTATTGTAAAGCGTCTGAGACCATGAAAAGCGCTATATAAAATAAATGTATTATTATTATATTAACCTCCTTTAACAGATCAAAGTGTAACCGATTAAGACTCTTAGCAGCTGGCCAATGCAATCTGAAAAACCACCCCACCAACCTCCCATACTGGGTGAAGGGTATTAGCTTGTGAACTAGGTACTGTAGTGGACTTGCTTGTCTTCAGCACTCTCTGACGGCAGAAATGAAATCTCCATTTGTACATAACCTAACCCCATGCCTACAAAACACACTGAGCCGTTTATATGCTTTGGTGTGATGGCTGCTCAAGCATCAGAAACACATGTTTTAAAAAGAACACAAAGACTTGACAAACTGTTTACTGAAAACATTGTAGACAGGGTAACTATACATAAAGTGAGGTAGAGTAAAAATCTTACATTTAAAACATTTATTTCTTTAACTGGCAGTAAAACTAGTAATATTGCAAACTGATTTCTCAGACCCACATATTCCGTCTTGATTCCACTAAACTGATAACTCGGGCAGGACGTGTGCATGTCACTGTTGATCTGTCATTTAGACAAGCAACAAAGAATGAACAAGAAGACACAGACATGTTTTTTTTGTCAGATAATTTGAAATATATTCACAAAGTCCACAAATTTCCTATGGTATTCAGGTCAGGGCTTTGTGATGGCCACTCCAATATTTTCACTTTGTTGTCTTCCAGCCATTTTGTTAAAACTTTGAAGGTATGCTTAGGATCACTGTCCAGCCAGTTGCGACCAAGTTTTAACTTTCTAGCTGTCTTTAACTTTCTGTCTTGAGGTGTTGCTTCAGTATTTTTAGACAATCCTCCTTCCTCATGATGCCATCTATTTTCTGAAGTGCACCAGTCCCTTTTCCAGCAAAACACCCCCACAACATGATGCTGCCACCCTCATGCTTCACATTTGATGTTGTTCTTCAGATGAAAAGCCTCACCCTTTCTCCTCCATACATAGCGCTGATCATTATGGCCAAACAGTTCAATTTTTGTTTCAACTGATCAAAAAACACTCCTCCAAAAAGCTAGGTCTTCGTCCTGGTGATCACCTGCAATCTTCATTCTGGCTTTTTTATGCTGGTCTTGAAGTATGGGCTTCTCCCTTGCATGACAGCCTTTCAGGCCATGTAGGACTTTCTTAATGGTGGATGTAGATACTTTGGAACCTGATGCCTCCAACTCCTTATCAAGGTCCCTTATTGTTGTCTTGGGGTTCAGTTGAAACTTTCGGTCCAAAGTTTGTTCAGCCCTGGGAGTTAATTTGTGCCTCCTTCCTGAATGATGCAGATTCTGTGTGGTCCCAAGATTTTTATATTTGCACACAATTGTTTGTTCAGACACTCATGGTAACGTGAGTTGTTCGGAAATTGCTCCTAAGGAGGAACCAGATTTTTTTTCTGAGGTCTTGGCTGAGTTGCTTGGATTTTCCCATGGTATCAAGGGTAAAAAGGCAGTGGCTCTAAAGGTAGGCCCTTAAATACAGCCACAGGTGCCAATTAACTCCCAATTAATTCCTAATTATGACAATTGGCCAATTGGAAGCTTCTAAAAAGTCATTACATCAATTTCTGGAATCTTCCAGACAGTTTAGAGAGACAGTTAACTTAGTGTATGTAAACTTTTGACCCACTGGAATTCTGATATAGTGAATTAAAGATGAAATAAATCTGTCTCTAATCAATTGTTTTAAAATTACCTCTGATGTGAACAAAGTAGATACCCTAATTGACTTGCCAAAAGAAATGTATGGTAACATGAAATGTGCGGAGTTGTGAAAAACTGAGTTTGAATATCTTTAGCCTAGGTGTATATAAACTTTTGGCTATTAGGTGTTCATTAGACAGCCAATCAGCAGCAAGCTCGTACAGCTCCCATGTGATCATGTGATGTGATTCTGTCAATCACATGGAAGCTATGCAAAGCTTTGCTTCTTATTGGCTCTCATATGTAATACATAATAGTGGAGACGTTTTTCCCTGGAAGAATTTCAGGCGGCCTCTGAAGTTTAGATGCTTACTACTGCATCAGGTATAATAAAGAGCCATTCAGATAAGCATGCTGATCATAAAAATTTGCTATCATTATATCATACCTCCTTCCTGCTCTTTCACACACACTCACACTTAATGACACACACACGTCCACTCACACACATTCCTCACTGCATGCTATCCCAGGTGAGAATGTCGGACACACGCCAGGTATCATGACTGGAATTATTTTATCTTTCTGGGTCATTGCCACATAATATTTACCAATACTATCCTATCACTTTCTGATAGAAGGCAAGTTATCTGGAGCCCTGACACACTTCCCAGCACACTTCCCAGAGAGTCAGGAACTTCAAACTGTCAACCTTTGTTTAAAATTCTTTACGATAAAATTTCTCTTTGCAATACTGTTGATATAGAACATGGTGCATGGTAGATTTCATAGAAATTTTAGATATACAGACGTGCATAATTAAAAATGTGCTAACAGGATTAGTTTGGGTTGGTGAGCAAATTCAATCTCTTAACTGTTAGGAAAAAAAACACACCGATATATAAGACTATCAGCCATGAATGCCTTAACCCACAAGAGACCTTCATCTAAACATCATGCAAATTAATTCATCAGTAATACAAATAGCTGCATCTAAGGCAGCTCAATGCAAATGACAGCACAGTCAACAATCACATGGTAATTTCAAGTCACAGATTGTAGTATTTAAATAGTCAGTCCCTAACACTACAGAAAAGAGCTTCTGATGGAAAATTGTTGTGACTGTGGGACTAAGGTTTGTCTTGGTACTGTCAGATGTGTTTGGGCTTTTATTTTTAGAGGAATTGTGTTTTAGGTCTGTGTACATACTGTGACTATTTAAAATATATTGTATTGCTGTTGCACTGGAAGAGCATGATTACCTTTCACTTGCATGGTCTATTAATACTCCCATTTAGGTGACCTCAATGTATTTATTTATTTGTATGTATGTCTATATGTATGTATTTATGTTTTTACCTCCATTTACTTTGGCAGTGAATGGTATTACAACTCTTGAGATATTACAACTCAGTCTAACCTCATTTCCACCCTGGCCCAGATAAGGTGCCAGCAGCTGTGATGACTGCCGAGTTGCAGTCTGCCTTGTCTACCAGCCTTACAGACAACTTCTAAGATCTCTGCACAGTGCCATTAACAGTAACCCAGAAACAACAGTTTACAGTTTATTTACAGTTACAGTTTCTCCTCTGCTATGCCATAATATTAATTAGTATATCAAGGACACTGTCATAAATATTTCTGAATTTAATATTTAATTAACTTAAGTAGTGGTTGAGCTCTAGCCGCTTCATACTGAATAGCCATAGTCTACTATTCTGATACTAGTAATGAGCCTTGTCATTTGCAAGTTGTTTGCCACAAAAGCATCCCCTAAATGAATAAATGAACATGAAAGTGTCTTCAGAACATTAAATTGTCACCTGTGAATCCCCTAAGACAAACTACCCACAGGAGGCAATAAATGACACCCAGTCGTAAACAGGCACAGAAAAGAGAATTTACCACCATATCCATGATACAAAATGTTGGTATCATGCATCAAGAATACATGTGAAGAAAGCACTCATTGCACAATGCACTTTGTCATTCGCTAAGATAGTATCATAATTCACATAACATGCCATACAAGTGAAACATCTTACATAAATCAAAATAACCACAGGATAACTTGAGTGTATTCACATAAGTTGTTGCAGGACACTTCGTTCGGCACCCAATAAACATGTGCATGCAATTACAGTAAAGGGCACTGCCTGAGAGCGTTTTTCACAGACCTGTTGATCACCGAAAGCTCTTGAAGTTAGAGTCTCCTCAAATTATCAGCTTTTACTGTTTGTAAGATGCAATGAACTTGACCCCCTATCGCTGCATACTGAACTGTGTGAGAAGTCACTGACAGAAGATCAGAATAGTACACCATGAGGGTCAGTCAGCAAGGGTCTCAGTCGGCCTGCCCTGGCCTCTTCGTGTTCACTATACACATTCAATCCAATTCTGCACTTCACTCAGCAAAACAGGCTAATGTGAATGGCCTATTTCACTATAATCCAAATGTCTGGCCATAATGTGGACGGGACAGAAACCTGTTCAGAATTTAGTCCCTCTGGAAGTCAATACTTACTACTGTGTTCAGAATAATTTATGGTCTACATGCAGCGTGTTTTTGCTGTTAATATACTCGCAACAGAATTAAGAGATGTATCTAAATGATCAAGAACACTCAAGTTGTCCCTTCCTAACCCCCTACCCTGACAATGTTTCAACAAAAAAGTGCAAACCAAAATTTTTCCATTAAGTAGCCTAGGACACTAAGTCCAACTCTGTGTGTTCGTAGGCATACGTCAGAATTATTCTGATAAATGAAAGTGACAGGCTCCTGCAGTGCTGCGTTTTCTGGATTACTTATTCTACTGCTGCGAGGAAATGCATGTAGCCAAGCAGGAAATTCTCCTGCCGACAGTAATCACAGGTAATGCCAATGAGAAATCATGTTGTTATCGTGAGTTTGTCAAAAATTCGTTTTTGCTTTACAAAGTCAACACAGCACGTTGCAATCCCTGTCTGACGTTAGTGGTAACTTATTTTAACCAGTAAGTGTGCGCTAGACAAACTTGTGGTAGCCTATATACTATGTTACTATTCTTGTGTTGTGCAAACGTTTATTACAACGAATTTATCAAATCTAAAGCAGAGGACGAGTTAACACAAAATAAAGGCATATCATCCGATAGTTCAGAAGATCAAATTAACCCAAAAATACGTGTAGTCTCATGAATTCCGGAATAAACAAGGTTGAAAACGCTAAACACGGATACTGTAACTTAGGCAAGCATTCCCTGGTGTGTCGCAAGCTGACATGGCTAGGTAGCTAGCACTACAACTTTGCAACCTGCTGAACGAGTTAGGTCATGGATTCATTTTTTAGAAACTCATCATGAAACCACTGTTTAAAAAGCCACCAAATTAGACCACAACCCCTATATTACAAAAATTAATGTACGAATCATTTGGAAACATTTATATTTTCATCGCCACTGTGCACACTTCGAAGCGCCTTTATGTAGTATTGTATTGCACTAAAACGCGTTTCTGTGTATATCCTTGCAAAGGAGAGCTGCATCCAGCGTGAACAATCTACGTTTGATACAGACGAAAGTAGCTACCTACGTGATAAGTCTTTCTTACTTACTTATCGCGGTGCTACGCACAACTGGTTTTGGATTTCTTCTTTAATCCTTGGTCTGGACGATGAACACATTCCCCGTCATGAAAATCCTTCAAGAAAATAATGGCAAACGTAAAACTTGGTCTAGTATTTAAAAAAACAAAACAAATATGCTTGGCTGGGTATTGTACCTGTTGCTGGTGGTAGTGTGGTGTCACACCAACAACATGGCTGACAGTCAGAGCGACGCTTCATTACTATTCAACCGCAGGATGGGAGGAGAAATCGCTGCTTTGGAACCTTACGGTCACACTGCCCTCTATTGTTCAGGTACAAATCACACCCACGGTCCGCCCCTCATATGTCATGAGACAGGGCACCGGCCACAGGAAGCAGGTCCCGACGTGCGCAAACATATACTACATGGCCAAAAGTATGGGGACGCCAGAACCTCATACCATGTGCTTGCTGAACATCTCATTCCAAAACAATGGCCAGTAATATGGAGTTGATCCCCCCTTTGCTGCTATAACAGTCTCCACTCTACTGGGAAGGCTTTCCACTAGATTTTGGAACATGGCTACCTGAATTCTCTACCATTCAGCCACAGGAGCATTAGTGAGGTTTGGCAGTGATATTGGGCAATTAGACCTGGCTCGCAGACAGTGTTCCAATTCATTCCAAAGTTGTTTGATGGGGTTGATGTCAGGGCTCTCTGCAGGCCAGTCTCTCCTACACCAAACTTGGAAAACCATTTCTTTAGGACCTTCCCCAAACTGTTGCCACAAAGTTGGAAGCACACAATTCTCTAGAATGTCATTGTATGCTGTAGCATTAAGATTTCCCTTCACTGGAACTAAGGGGCCTAACCCAAACCATGAAAAACAGCCCCAGACCATTATTCCCCCTCCAGCAAACTTTACAGTTGGCATTATGCTTTCACACAGGTTGCGTTCTCCTGACATTCGCCAAACCCAGATTTGGCTGTTCGACTCCCAGATAGTGAAGTGTGATTCATCACTCCAGAGAACATGTTTCCACTGCTCCAGAGTCCATTGGTGGTGTGCTTTAAACCACTCCAGTCGATGCTTAGCATTGCGCATGGTGATCTTAGGCTTGTGTGCTGACATTGCTTCCAGAGGTAGTCTGGAACTCTTGGGTGAGTGTTGCAACTGAAGGCAGATTATTTTAACACGGATTTCCCGTTCCGTGAGCTTGTGTGGCCTACCGCTTCATGGCTGAGCTGTTGTTTCTCCTAGACATTTGCACTTCACAATAACATCACTTACAGTTCATCAGGGAAGCTCTAGCAGGGTAGAAATTTGATGTGCAGACTTGTTGGAAAGGTGGCATTCTATCACAGTGCCACGTTGAAAGTTACTGAGCTCTTCAGTATGACTCATTCTACTGCCAATGTTTGTCAATGGAGACTGCATGGCTGTATGCTTGATTTTATGCACCTGTTAGCAATGGGTGTGGCTGAAGTAGCCAAACCCACTAAGTAGAAGGGGTGTCAGCATACTTTTGCCCATGTAGTGTATTATAACATGTCCCTGCCACAGTGTAATTCACACTTGTAATTCACATGTGAATGAAAATACATTTATTGAACATCACTTCTATTTTCTTTCCATACTGATAGGAGATTGGTAGGTTTTTATGAAACTGGACACACTGTGATCATTACCTAAACATCTGTAGACAGTTAAAGCTAGCTCCCATTTCAACCTCCATTTGGAAAAAGAAAAACTGCACAATTAACATCTTTACCACATGAAATAGAGACCTAATCCATAAGCAATTGTGCATACACAATTCACTCATTTTTAATTCTATATCAACAACTTTAAAATAACACAATTATTTTGACATTACTTACTTCATAGTCCCAGTCCACCTGTAAGGTTTTTTTTTTTTTTTTTTAAATCCCTTTTAAGGAATAACATTTCTAAGGGGACAAGAGCCCATCCACCTGAACAGAAAGAACCTTGTTACTAGAGAAAGCGAAAATGTTCAAAAATTCAAAAAGGACTGTAAATAAGTTTGGCCTAAATTTACTGTAAAGAGTGCCTTCAGAAAGCTTTCATCCTACATTAATCATCTCTCATTTTGCTCTTTTGCAATATCAAATTAAAATTTGGCCAACAGCCATACCAGCCTATACTTTTCTCAGGCATAACTGCTGAAGCTGAGCAAGTATGGGCTTCCTTTTTACTTAAATGGGCACTTTACTTAAAAGCACTCCTGGAAAAACTATATTGTTGGAAGAGTTGTTGGTTAGCCAATAGGAGGCACTCATCCATCTGGACAAAACAGAAATGCAACACCCCAATGCAGTGATGATGTTGACTCACACCTAGTTTACGATAAAACAATAAAAGAATGTAACAATTCAGGTTGAGAATTTTGCTGACATGAGTGGTTTATGTTCAATTTAGAAATCCATTTCAGTAAACCTGGCATTTAAAATTTTACAGGTATTATTGTACTTAATGATGTCCTGTTTAGTGCCCTTGCCTGAGTTTAGAAGATCTGATTTATACCATCTAGCATCCACAAAGTAATGTTCTCAGCAACTGCATGGCCATTTAACTAAGCCATGTATGTTAGGTCTCCAGTTTGGGACCAATAAAAAAAAAAAACTTGTAATATTTACCCACTATTTATCCACAAACGGTGTGCTGGACCTTATCACACCAAAAAAATGTTTCTGTGGCTAAACCTAACATTTTTACTTCAATTTTTTACACAGATATCAATTAGGTTTATTAGGTTCATTTGAATGGGCCTAAAAATTAGCAATCAAGAAAACCTACAAAATGCAGGTGTAACAAATTGAAGTAACATTTTTGGTTTATCCACTGAAATACATTTTCAGTGTACCATTCCAGTCCAGTTATCAAACACAAGGTTTGTTAGAATTCACCTCTGCAATGGGTATTCACATTCAGAATCAAGACCAACATTTCTAAGGAAACTACATAGAAAACCTACATAGAAAACATGGCAAAATACTGAAAAGAAAAACAACAGAGAGCATGTGGTGCAGACTGTAGGGCAGCTTTCACTCATATGTGCAGTTTACCTCTGGATGTACACGTTTGCCACCTAGGAAGCATCCTAGAAAAGCTGTCTCACTGAGCAGCTGACTTCATTTGGCAGGTAAATGTGTTCAAAGCCTCAGTTGACAAGGGCACAATTTGCATGGGTTGTAATACAACCATGAAGACAGCAATGAGGCATACAACTGATCAGTCATTCCATAAGGCTTTTACACCAAAATATACTGCCAAGAACTTTCAGAATGACACATCCTATGTAATCCATGTATTCCGATCAACTCATACATTCAGGAATCAGTGGGAACAGAATGCATTTATTCTTAGTTTTGTGAACGCATACCCAGATTATTGATTCATACAGTTAAGAAGCTACTCTGAATGAGGACACAGATAATTGCCTGGTATAGGCACAGGACTACCAGTATTATAAATCGCATCCAGTCTGCTGAAGTTGGTATAACTTTCTCACCACCTACTCAACCCAGCTCCTGGTCCAAGTAATGGTTCTATCCCGCCTGGACTACTGCAACTCTCTTCTGGCTGGACTACCGGCATCTGCCACCAGACCCCTGCAGCTCATTCAGAATGCTGCGGCTCGTCTGGTCTTCAACCTCCCCAGACACTCCCACGTAACTCCCCTGCTCACTACCCTCCACTGGCTGCCTGTTATAGCTCGCATCAAATTTAAAACATTGGTCCTAGCATACCAGGCAGTCAAGGGATCAGCCCCAGCATACCTTCACAAGATATTCAAACCCTACATGCCAGCCCGATCCCTCCGTTCTGCTACCTCAGGACGCCTAGCACCTCCCCCTCTTCGCACCTGCACTTCCAGAACACGTCTCCTGTCTGTTCTGGCCCCACGATGGTGGAATGACCTCCCTGTGGAGGTCAGAACAGCTGAGACTGTGACCCATTTCAAACGACGACTGAAGACCCACCTCTTCAGGCTGCACCTCTCCCCATCCCTCCCTTCCCCCCTGTAAATGACTAAAACTTAGGGTTGTAACTAGGCAGCTGTTTCATAGGTGACTTAGTTGATGCGCCTGTCTTAACGACTACTTGTATTTTTATTTATTTTTATTTTTCCATAGATTGCGTTGTTGCCATTCTCGTTGTTAGTGTTAATCAGTTTAACCATCAGGGTCCAAGTTGAACTATGCGGTTGTTCCCTGTACTTGGACCGGTACTTCTCTCTAGGGGTTTTGTCATACTTGTTCCTGGTTATGGTTATACACTTTGTTGTACGTCGCTCTGGATAAGAGCGTCTGCCAAATGCCTGTAATGTAATAATGTAATGTAATAATTGAGACTGAAGGCTCAACTAAGATATGACAGCTGCCCTGACCTGTCATGAAGAAAAATAAATCGATGAGCTCATGTCTGTGCAGCACAGCTGAGAAGAGCATGTGAGGCCACTTCAGCAGGCCCGTTTAGTCGAGCACATACAGTACTCACTCAGGGTCATAAACATGACAATGATCCACATGAGCTCTGTGCTGCCACCTATAGGCAAGTCCTAATATTAAACCTGCATGAGCAATACTCCCAGTTCATGTTCAGGTTTTAATAGGTGGTTTTATAACACATCAATTATATCCAGACAGATAGCTGTCCTTTAAGATGCATGAAAAATATCCATTTCCCTTTTGCCTGTCAGAATCAAGACACCATGAAAAATATAACTTGTTATTTAGTCACTTACTGGTAGATACTTTGTAATTTAACTCATTATACTGCAGTCCAGGGATACTAAAATCTGGACCTCAAGGCTGGGAGTACTGCTGGTTTTCATTCCTCCCGTCTAATCAGCACTGGTTTAAACCTGGGACCCCAGGTGACTTAAATCTCTGTTCAATCAGTGGCATTAATCAGTCAATGAACTATTGGGTAGAAAAGAAAACCAGCAAGCAGAACTACAGGCCTCAATGGCCTGATTTGAGTTTCCCTCTTGTAGTCTATTCTAAACAATCTATATTTTTGGAAAGTCAATTCAGATGTAAGAAAAACTCAGAATATTGTTTTCACACGCTATGTTTCTATGTGGTGTTTGTGTCCCAGTTATTGCATAGAAATAAGAAACAAAGACTATTTAGGGGCCACAGCTTAAAGCCCACGCCTCTCCTTGAGCAGTAGTAAAAGTGGTATAAAATTTGCTTTTCCAACACAGTATATTACATTACATTACAGGCATTTGGCAGATGCTCTTATCCAGAGCGACGTACAACAAAGTGTATAACCATAACCAGGAACAAGTATGACGAAACCCCTAGAGAGAAGTACCGGTCCAAGTACAGGGAACAACCGCATAGTTCAACTTGGACCCTGATGGTTAAACTGATTAACACTAACAACGAGAACGGCAAC
Source organism: Anguilla anguilla (assembly GCF_013347855.1). Lineage (NCBI taxonomy): Eukaryota > Metazoa > Chordata > Actinopteri > Anguilliformes > Anguillidae > Anguilla > Anguilla anguilla. The sequence continues at coordinate 30,625,836 of NC_049206.1, read as the reverse complement.
AACGCAATCTATGGAAAAATAAAAATAAAAATAAATAAAAATACAAGTAGTCGTTAAGACAGTTGATGCGCCTAAGTCACCTATGAAACAGCTGCCTAGTTACAACCCTAAGTTTAGTCATTTACAGGGGGGAAGGGAGGGATGGGGAGAGGTGCAGCCTGAAGAGGTGGGTCTTCAGTCGTCGTTTGAAATGGGTCACAGTCTCAGCTGTTCTGACCTCCACAGGGAGGTCATTCCACCATCGTGGGGCCAGAACAGACAATAAAACATAAATGACATTAACTTTTAAAATTTAATCAGCAGCACTGTAAAAGCTTGTGACTGAAATGAGCTCACCTCAAGGTAGTAGGGAAAGTAGTTTTGGTATACTGTGGTCTCAATTTTAGTTACATCTTGTGGTGGAGGCTTGCTGCAATCTGACTGATTATGGCGTGTTAACCAGGCTGTTTTACAATCTGTCATTTTTCCGAAATTTGTGATTCAACTTAAGTATTAACTCTGCATTGGTCTGTTAGCAAAACACACCTCCAAGTAAGGCAGAGAATTAACTTTACACAGGAAATGTATGGTAACATGAAATGTGTGGATTTGTGAAAAACTGAGTTTGAATATCTTTAGCCTAGGTGTCTGTAAACTTTTGGCCTCAACTGTATTTTAATTGCAATGCAGGCTAAATGTATTAGACTAACTAGACTGTGGGGTTTATAAAAAAAAATAAAATAAAATAAAAAAAAAAATAAAAAAACTTAAGTTAGATAAGATTTCACACAACTTAATTACCGCTCCCCCTCCCACTGTAAAATGATTGGATAGACTTCCAATAATTTGTTTAATTGTAATTAAAGCCAAAGGAGGCTATTTAGAGTTGAGTCAAAGATTATTTTTAGGCAAGTAAAACACACCTTTTTGTGTTACTGCAGGTAGAAACTGAAAAAATATTATACTTTATTTAATAAATGTGCATATATATTTTAACTGAATTCTGTTCTGCTTAAGTTATTTTAAAAAACACAGGTGGCCTAATACTTTTGGCCTGTACTATATGTAAAAAAGAACCATGAGAGAGAGAGTGCCTACATCTTGTGGAATTATAGTGTAACAGTTTTGTCTAGGGTGTCTCATGATGAAACGCAATGAATATTGCATTTTATCAACAATCAAATGAGCAGCATCTGATATGCTTTTGCAATTTTGTATGTCATACAACATCCAAGCTGACCAAATTTTTGGGAAACATCTACTACACAAATAATTAAAAAATTACTACAATATACATTATATTTTGTGGCTCAAACATAACCAGTGCAATTTATTAAAACACAAAACACCACAATCAGTCCAGTCCTCTGACTCTTCAATCCAGAAAGCAGGGGTTGATATATTCTCAGATTTTGAGTCCACCCTAAGGGCGTCATAGTTAAAAAACATTTTTAGTTAGTTTCATTAACCAAGATTTTCAGTTAAGCAAAAAAAGAAGTTCATTTCCCTTCTTGTGCTTGCCGTCATTTTTGGATTGAACAATTCCATCATAACTTTCCAAATCGGAACGCTAGTGACATTCAATTTTGGCTCTGTCAGTTTTTGTATGCGATGAAGGCATTTTATATTTTTACAGAAGTATCTAACAACCGGCTAGCCTTATAATGGCAGTTACTGGCCCATGTAGGGATGTGAATTTCACTAATTAATTACGGAATACTGATTTTTCAGACCCCAAATGCAATCAAAATTCAATCACAAAAATACAAACAAAATTACAGATTGAAATATAAAATGTCTCTTGGTCCACAAGCATTTTGCTTTATTTCTGAACATCGTCATGTGCCATCATCTGTCAAGAGGGAAAAAACTCTATGTGCCCTCTTATTACATACCCAAGTCCTTCGCTTCTGGTTGAGACATTTAGGGTCTCAAAACCATTATTCCCGATTATAAAGGAAACATCAGGGAGAACCCAATAACTGCTGAGCCCAGCCTAGATGACCCTCTTTCTGACAAAAACCTGCTGTGACCTGCTGTGACCCTGCACGTAAGGCGTAGCTCACTTGCTTGCCTCCTCCTGCAACTCCTGCCTGAGGCTCTCCTCCAAGGAGGTGGTGTCATACTCCTTGAGCATGTCAAACTCCAGCCAGGGTTGAGCCCATTTCTGGGCCTCTTCCATCTTCTCTAGAGAGAGGCACAGGTCAAATCGGATGCCCTGGACCTTGTATTTGGGCCTTTCCCAGCGCTTGGACCAAGGCTTTGGCTTCATCTTCACTTTCAGCTGACAAAGAGGGCACAGACAAAGAAGGTTTACTACATCAGTAACTTACTTTGCATCCAAATTTTTGGGTTGAATACCACAACTTATTCTACAGTTACCAATATACTCTGAAATCCACTTATTACATTGCAGTACATCCTCAATCTCCCTCTTGTGCCTACTGAAGCACTTAACATTATGTTAGTAGTAACACTGATAACTCAGCATCATCTCTGCTCTTTGGTCAACTCTTTGCACACTTTTGTACATTGCTCTGGATCACAGTATCTGCTGAATGGCTAAACATAAAACCCCAGGGATTATTCAGAGCTCACAAACAGCATTCCCTCTATAAACTGGAGTGTGTTACAGTAATCACTGGAAGCAAATGTTTCCTGAAAGGACCTGACTTTCTGCCCGTCATAGCTCATCATTTCACATACTGTCTAGAGAATCTAATGAGCTTCTGTTTATATATATATATATATATATATATACGTACAATTAAATGCATTTAATTGTACGTATATATAGAGTGAATGAGCATGAACTCTAGAGGTTAAAGATATTAAAATATTTTAGTGTGCATACAACAGCACTTTAACAGCATACATACATTTTTGAAAATAGAGATCCATAGGACCTTTGCACAAGTAATGGACTACACTGAGCAACTACAGCTTTTGGCAATAGGTTTTAATACCCGCATAATTAGGGACACCAGTGTATCTAGGGCACATGACCCAAAATAAGTTCAACGTGCATTACCATGTAAATCCCCATGGGGCACTGTAGACACACCAGTCAAAAAAATTTCATGCATTTGTCCAGGCAGAAAATTGCGCGAGACTTTCCATTCCCAATCTGTGACCTGGATATTGACATCAAACTGGATACTGCTGTGCTCACACAGCAGTGAGAGTTTTCACAAGACTATGGATTAGGGGCATTGGGCTGGGCGATTTGGCGGAAAAATTCTCAATATTTTAAAGTTTTCTGGCGATGTACCATACATATCTCAATATCTCATTCTCTGAAATAGCATGGAGTGATGTTCAATCGGAATCATAAACTTAATGTAAACAGGGTATATTTAGTGCAATCAGATATGCACAACTTGTGCACAGACTCAAAACAATAACAGTGCCCAGACAAACTTATGCCTGCGCTAAATATTGTTCCAATTTATTATTTTTTTTAAAGCCTGTGTGCAAAACAAGTCATCATATGCAAGATACAAAGCTACAGCATAGCCGTAAAATCAAAATAAATTATTGCACTTTGGTTTGATCACACAGGATTAAAAGGTAAAGACAAATTCTCCAGATATAAAATGTATAACAGAGGTGACCGGGTGGGGTTGAGGACAGAGGAGACTTCGATTGTAAACACAGGTCCACAGCAAAAACTAAAAAATCTGTATAATATGCCTTTAAACTAGAGCAAATAAAATACCCTCAAAGAAAATACATTTTGTCATTAAAGATATGCAGAAAAAGTACTTTTAACCGGTTGGTCATGAATAAGAATTAATTTCAAGTTTAAGTTTTGACTGCTTTCCAGTTTGTGTGTAACCTTAGACATGCTAAATTATCTTCAGTAAAATCCTTTTAATTGCATAAGAGAATGAGACACCAAGATAGAGTGCCCTGCATGTGCCACTGAAGCACCCACTTTACACACGATTTTCAACAGAAACCACTTGCATTCAAAAATGTTGGCGGATGTGTGTGTTATTGGGAAATTGTCAGTTTATTTATGAGGCATCTGCCGACTTTCAACATATATTTATAGAACATTATGCGATGTAATAGGACATTATTCCATGCAAATATCTGAAATATGCAATAATGGTTTATGCAAATATGCCATCTCTTTACAATGGACTGAATTGGAAATGGTTTGGGGTTTGGCAATTAAGTGAACTGTATTATCACTATCCTACACTGTTTTTGCATAAATGTGCAAATTGAACTGAGTAATACCATTCTGAAAAACCTTTTGTTGTCACAAGGTAGCCTACAAGTAACACCAGTGACAAAAAAGGATGGTGAAAGCATTCTAAGTGAATGTATAAACACTATTTAAACACATTACGGTGCCATTTTTGAGGATTCATTATGTTACAAGGTTAAAATTGTACCCTAAGTTTTGACAAAGGGACAAAATGAAAATGCATTTCAAGAAGTACTGTAATTCCAAATACCACTATCCTATAGCATGACCCCATACAATGTGTTCAGAATTCAGTAAAGGCTATACCTTGGGATCATTTCTGGGCCTGAGGTGAAAAAATCTTTCCAAATATTGTGCAAAAGGCAAAATGAGACTAGTCTGTTCTAGCAAACTCCACTGATGCAGAAAGATGCATCTTCCTATGGACAAGGACGATGGATTTATCCTGTGCATCACCAAATGACAGAGGAGACTGTTAAATAACTGACCCCTATAAAATGTAAATCACATTTTATTGTTACAATTAGTCTGACGAATTATTGTGCAGACAATATAATTACAGTTTTTATCTGCAGACCTACTTTTTCCATGGCTGAGAAAAAAAAAACATTACCAATGATCTCTATAAAGCAGCAGCAAAACAGTGTGGGAACACTGCTGTCAATCATTGTCTGTGCTGAATTACTGACAATTGATTTAGATTACTGGGGGGATGTAATGTGATAACTGGCTAACAAGAAGGCTCTATTGACCTCTTAGAGGTACGACTGAATTGCAGGTTAGAATACTGCCCAAGATATCCTGGTGTCCCTGCCGATTATGTATGTAGAACTTAGACATGCATTTAATAAAAATATGCAGCAATGCACAGCTACTGTGCTTCCAGGCAACCGAAAGCTTCAGGTACCGCAATAATCACAAAGAAAGGATATGTAGATTATGCAATTATTTTAAGGAAGTGGACATGTAAAAGCACTTACTTGATTGAGAGCCACCTCCCCACTAATGGAAGAGGGTACAGGCTTCATGTTTATGTCCACTGTGCTATACTCAGGCAGGGCATCTCGGAGGTACAAGAGATTGTCATCCAGCCTCTTCTCCAGCTTCAAAACCTCCACCTGCTGTATGCGGGGGTTGTAGAGTTCAAAGCAGATCTCCACACCTGGAGCAAAAACAGGACAATTTTGACCAGCTACGCAGAAAACATTGCTATATACAGAACAAACATGCAGGGAATTCCCAAGAAAAATAATAATAATATGCAATGCAATAATAACTGTGAAGAAAATTGCATTAAGTTACCTTGACCATCAATAATGTTTCGGAGGACGAAAGTGGCTCCTAGGCCCTTGCCCGATCTCTGGATACATATACCCACAAAGCGGTTGGTTTTTTCACTGGCGTGTGGGTCCCACATGGTCACCGCTAAAATGCTTCCTATAAAAAAAAAACCTTCTGCATTATTAAACATAGATCATTCAAATGCTGGTAAATATTGTTTAATACAGTGGTTCTCAAACTCCTGGGGGACCCCTGCGTATCCCAGTTTTCATTGCAGTCTATCACCTGCTCACTTAAGGCTGTTAAACACATGCGTTTAGGTTCTTTCATATTTTTGTCCTTTAAACTTATTCACACAATGCAGATTTGGATTGTTATCATTTGCTTTGTCTTTGAATTCTTCAATATCTACCAAATGATTCATTTTAGTCATCAGGTATTCACACACTAACCAATTAGGAAACTAATTATTCATTCAGTCTTTAATTCGATTAGTTAAAAAACCTTTTACCTCTTTATGCACTCGATTGTAATGTACAATATGTAATATGTGAACATGGGATGTTTATTTTTCATGGCATGCATAGCTATTTCTGAAAAAATGTGGCTATAGAAACTAATTCCGAAAAATGAACTGCTTGTATTAAAAAAAAAAAAAAAATCAGGGATTGCAATTGTAGTTGGAACGAAACCAGCTTACACAAGGGTCCCCCAGGACCGAGCTTGAGAACCACTGCTTTAATGCAAAAATGTAGTTCAAAATTATCCATTGTCACGTGTTTACCGAAGAAAAAAATCGGACTCACCAACATAAAATTCAGGAATGTTCAGCGTCGTTCGTCGTTTTACCATGTCTTTCCTTTCAAGAGCAAATTTCAGTGGATTTGTTCTCTGCCGAGGCGGGATGAATTCGGGGCTCAGGAATCTCAGGGCAAACGGAGAAAGGAAGGTTGGATTTAAGAAATGTATTTTTATCTTGAAATAATTTCATCTTTAAATTAGGGTTGTGAGAAGAAGTGATCGAAACACACTAAACATACACTGGGCTATAAATGAGAAGCTAACGTTACCTGCGGACCGGTAGCTTGTGAGCGCTGTCGAGAATGACGGGTTTCGTAGGTGGCATGAATTTAGGTGGCTGATCACTTTCTCCTCCTGCTGCCAGTCGCAGTAAAGATGTAGAGAGAAAGCCTGATGGAACAAGATAGTTAACGTTAATAGCTACAGATTCTGTGCGCATTTTTAAGCAAACCCCAGCTGGCTCGACACAGAGCATATTCTTCATCTAACGATAACCTTGAAAACGAACTTGTACACACAGGGACGATAAAAAGTTATAACCAGAATAAAAATTTAAAAAAAACGACTCACGATGGTTTTTTCCTCCAAATGCTCTCAAGGAGCATATCGCCGTGCATACGCTCCGCGCAGTGGAAGCCATGCTTTTGCTTGACCTTCTAGAACAACTACGGGGTCCTTGATGGGACAAACAGCGGATATATTGTGACGTCAATAGTTAGTTGCTATCAGCAGGAAGCTAGCAAGTTTTACTTTAAAAACTGTGTAAATTATTTATGTATTTATTTATTTTGTGCCCATTTCCATCTTATTCCCCGAATGGTAAGTTTTATATGAAGAAAAACACGTTTTCAACGTACATGAAAATGCCAAGTTACTCACAAAGAACTGTCTTTAAAGTCATTAAAACGAGCAAAATCTAGGCCTGCCCCTGCCGTTGAAAGAACTGAAACCAAAATTAGGCCAAGTTATAAGAAACAATATTGCCTCTTAGCTCTTTAGTATTAACACAAATTAATCAAGCCGTATTCCAAAGCAATGCTGCTACTTAATATTTTTTTAATTATTTCAAGTAACTTGGCCCTGTATTTTTTCATCTTACCATCTGAAGAGAACGTGGTCAGGCAGGCACAAAGTTTATCTTTTGAATATATTTATTTATTGAATATATATTTTGCGCGTGTATCCGATGTTTTTATTGGCTGATGTAGCTAAATGTCCAGTTGTGGGCCTGGAGCATGTGATGATGTAATCCGCGGGGGAAAGAATAAGGGGGATGAAAAAAACAAAAAAACAAAAACAAAATCCACTAAATTTGGGGCTTTTTTTGTGTGGATATGTGAAGTTGTGAATTCTGTCTGTTTACACAAGGTCAGAAGGTACAAAAGTCAATGGGCCTCATTCACCAACCGTTCTGAAGAAGAATTTTCTTCTTAAAACCCACTTACGCAGCTTTCATGAAGATTCTGACATTCACCAATGTTTTCTTATTTTGGATTTGTTCTTAGGTAAGAACAGAATCTATGCACACTCAAGAGCACACTTATGCACATTTGAGTGCTGACATGTTTATGCAAAATAATTGGTTATTGCGTTTTCTTCAGTTCTACAGTTGTATATTATAGGATTTCAATTAGGCCTACATGCTTTATAATATTTTTAATAATTATTTTCATTATTTTACAAAGCATTAAGGTGGCAGCTGCTGCCTCAGAGTGTGGCTGCCATTAAATGATAAAAATCAAACAATTGTAGTGACCTTTTATTTTTGGGGGTTTCAATTATGCAATGTTTGGTCTATACTACAAAAGCAAATGTTTAAATTTTGAACACAAACTAAGCACTTAACACTTTTTAAACACATGGACATGTTGAAGAGAACGTCACTAGGAGGGTGACACCAAAATGACTGGCAATACATTTTTTTTGCAGTGTTTTGTGCAGCGACTGGTTTACTCCGATACAGTTTACTGCCGGTTGATTTAATTAGCGGTATGTGACGAGAAGCGCTTTGTTGTTTGAATGCATAACACGCAATTCCTTGCGCCCACTCCCACCAGTATTTATATATTTTTGTTTGCCTCAGATTTGACATCAAACCATTTTTTTTACTTCAGCAGTTGTGCGCCCTTCTCCGGATACAGCGTTCACTGAACGAATAATATCATCCCATGCATCTTTTTTGTTATTTTATATCCACTACTGACGCTACTAAATATGACAGGTCGTTGCAGCAAAACCTCCACTTCAGAACTACTTTAGATTAGATTCTTCCACCGTCTTCAGATTTTCGTTTTGGCATTATTGACTTCGTTCGCTCTCAACTTTTCTTTTCGATTTCTGTGTGCGCACAAGGCCCTGCAGTCTCATGCCCTTTTATGGGGATTGGCGGGGCGTTTACCGAAGCTAATTAGGAACAACTGGCACGCGCTTTACACTTACGAGGACAATGGGACTCATCATTTTAAGAACACGTGTGCGAACAATTCTGCGGTTTAAGAACACGTCGTGAATCTGACGTAGATTTTTCTTAGGAATTTTCTCAAGAACAAATTTAAGAAAAAACTTTGGAAGATATTGGTGAATGGGGCCCAGTGTTCTTAAGGGCTCAGAGTCTGTGGTCATTGAGAATATTTCTGTAGAAAACCCTGGAAAGTGCCAAAATCTAGGTGCTGCATACTGTAAGTATGGGGCATGCAGCCCCACCAAGGCGTAACTTAGCGGGATGGCATACAGATGGCATACCTGCCATCCAAATGTAATAGAAATATTCCAACATTAGAATATATGATATACTTCATAATACAAATCATACATATGTTATGCAATATAATGCAACATTTATCAATGCCGACAAAGATAATGTTCTATAAATTAGCTAACATTTAAAAGAAGAATACTCTTACATTAATTTTCCAAAATTTAAGAAACAATTATGGCGGTAAATCTGGTCAGTTTAAATCAAAGGAAAATTGAGTCAAGGCTCTGCAGTTCTGTGCACAAACCTCTAAGTGTCACTATTATACTGGACTTCTCATTTTAATTGTTTGAAGTGCAACTATGCAGTGTTAGGGATATTTAATTAACCATATATAATCACAGATCGAGCTATGGTCATGTTATTCAACTATACTGTAGTGTGTCTTCAACACGTATTATATGTATCACAAATACAACTGCTGTAGTTACCTTATATATCATCTTTCTGAATAACATTTACTCTCATTGTAAATGAGAGGGAAGTAATGATAGGTTGAAGAAGCAGAACAGTAAATGTTGTGGTGAAGAACAGAAATACTGAAGTGAGTGTACTGGGGCTGACCCAGTGTTAGGAAATCACTGACGGAACAATGAAAGAAGAGGAAACATTACAAAATTATGAAGGATAATTTCATTTTCATTTGTTTACTGGGATTTTAGTGTGGAAGAGAGTTCAGCATGGATATAATTACAGGAATTAAGATGAGAAATATTGTTTGAACTTTGGTGAAAATATAGTAAGAGATTATTTGTTTAGGAATTCATTAATATTAGGCCTATAAGTTAATTTTTGCATAACATGTCACAGCACTGTTTTCAATCACAGCAGACATTGCAGGCTACAGTTAACATAATAATCATAATCATAATCATAATAATAAATGTCATACCTGAAATATTGTTGAGTCCTTGGTGCTGAACTTGATTTTATCCAGTGAATATCCAAATTCATGACTGTGTACTGATGCCCTAGACAAGGGAATTGTTAAGCAAATAATAATGATGATGATGATGATGATGATGAAGTGTTCCGTTATGCCATACTTGAAATCAGCAATTTCCTGTAATGTTTTAGAGCACTGTTCATGTAGTTTCCAACCTTCAGCATTTCCTTCAAGGTGTTCACATAACAACCTGCGTTGATGGTCTCCTTTCCAGAACTTGTTTGTTAGTGCTACCAGTTTCTTATCTTCCATTGCTTATTCAGTTATATACCTGGTTTTCCTGTTAAAAAGAAAATCAAATTGCACTTTCTGATAAACCAGTGAGGGGGAGTTCACAAAAGCCCACATAAGCCATTTATTTACTGTTTTAGCACTCTCAACATTGAAGTTGCAAAAGTGCTATATGGATTTGTCAGGATACCACTATCAGTTCATTTCATAATTGCACATAATGTTGTGTCCTACTGTACTGCATTGTATTTTGGCTAGTGAGTGTTATCATGGATTATATCAGTGATTTATTTTATTGTGGTATTATATACTGTTGGGGCTTTAAAATTGTTGTCAGGCTGTCTGTTACAGTTGGGTTGCCATGATTTTTACATTACATTACATTACAGGCATTTGGCAGACGCTCTTATCCAGAGGTTAAACTGATTAACACTAACACAAACGAGAACAGTAACAACGCAGTCTATGCAAAAATACAAGCAGTAGTTGAGACAAGTGCATTAACTAAGTCACCTACGAAACAGCTACCTAGTTACAACCCTAAGTTTACAGTCAATTAAAAGATTACAGGGAGGTAGGGAGGGATGGGGAGAGGTGCAGCCTGAAGAGGTGAGTCTTCAGTCGTCGCTTGAAGTGGGTCAGTGTCTCAGCTGTTCTGACCTCCACGGGGAGGTCATTCCACCATCGTGGGGCCAGAACAGACAGGAGACGTTTTCGGGAAGCGCAGGTGCGAAGAGGGGGAGGTGCCAGGCGTCCTGAGGTAGCAGAACAGAGGGGTCTGGCTGGCATGTAGGGTTTGAAGATCTTGTGGAGGTATGCTGGGGCTGATCCCTTGACTGTCTGGTATGCTAGGACCAATGTTTTAAATTTTATGCTTTTTAAATTAATTAATTTTATAAAATTTTCAAATTTTCATTATTCTGGTAAGACCAGAGTGCAAATTTAAAACCACTGTACCACTGTGCAAAAAAGAAGAAAAAAAATCAATTTTTTCTGTATGCGCTTTTCATGCCAATGTAAAATGATTTATACTTCTGAATACCACCTAACTTAGTTGCCATCTATAACAGTTTGCTATTATTAATGTATGTTATTGGAATACAGCGATGTACACTATATGGCAAAAAGTATGTGGACACCTGACATCCAACATCTCATCCAAAACTGTGGGCATTAATCAGATCTGGGTCAAATACCTATTTGTTTTGGATTCAAATACTTTTCTGTGCTCTGTTGATCTTGCTTGGTGTAATTGAGCATGCCAATATGACCAGAAGGCAGGGTTTGCACTTTTTGAGAGTATTTCATTGGTTCCAATACATCAGACAAGATCAGGCATTAATATGGACTTGGTCCACCCTTTTCTGCTTTTCTGGGAAGGCTTTATACCAGATGTTGGAGCATTGCTGCAGGAATTTGCTTCCATTCAGCCAGAAGTGCATTAGTGAGGTTTTGCACTGATTGGGCAATTAGGCCTGGCTCACAGTTGGCTTTCTAATTGATCCAAAAGGTGTTGGATGGGGTTGAGGTCAGGGTTCTGTGCAGGCAAAGTTCTTCCACATCGTTCTTGACAAAACCATTTTATATGGACCTTGCTGTGTGCCCACGGGCATGTTCATGCTGAAATAGGAAAGGGCCTTCTCCAAACTGTTGGGGAAGCACAGAATTGTTTCAGATGTGATTGTATGCTGTTGCATTAAGATTAGCCTTCACTGGAATTATGGGACCTAGCCCTAACCATGAACAACAGCCAAGGGGTGTCCAGATACTTTTGGTCATATAGTGTGCTATAACTAGGCTGCAGTCTTTAAAACCAGTTGTGCAGTATTCATATAATGCTAACAAATAATTAATCATGGAGTGCATTAAGGGGTGCAATACTGATGTTGCAGATACAGAATATAGGCCTGAATGCCTGAATGAATGTTCTTCTTCTTCTTCTTCTTCTTCTTCCTCTTCTTCTTCTTCTTCTTCTTATTATTATTATTATTATTATTATTATTATTATTATTATTATTAGTAGCAGCAGCAACAGCAGTGGTAATAGTGGTAATAATTTACGGACCGTGTGTGTACCAGCCAGCGTCACAAGATCGACCAGTTTATTTATTTATGTATTTGTCGTGAAATGTTTTAAAATAATGATTCAATTTTTATTTAATGGGGCGTTCAGAAACAGACTTTTACTAAAAATCTATATCTGCACAAGTTGCTGCAATTTGTATCACAGGTGATTCAGGCTGAATTATCCGCCATGAAAGGCAACGCTATTGTGAACTTCCAGTGCGTTAGGACCACGCGGAAATCCGCTCTCCAGGTAGGCAACAGTTTGTAAGTTTCATTCCGCCGTTCGAAATAGCTGCCTAGCTGTTGTTTCTTTTCTTTCGGTACGATGAGTTGACTGTGTTCATGGGCGATGGGACTAGGCATCTACATTTAGCGACGCAGATCCTGATAATAAATACAGTTTACACCTCTATAGAAGTTTAGGACCAGTTATAGCTTCAAGGATGTTCTTCCCAGACGTGACTCTCTCAGCCATAAATTACGCGCTTGTGTGGGGAATAACGTGCTTGACTATCTGCAGCAATTTCACCCAAAGTTCTTCTGAGTTTTCAGGTCAGAAAGCGTTCTTTCTATATTTATTGTATGATTTTGAATGTGTGCACGCATGCATTCCTAATTTGGCATGTCATAATCTACAGTGTGTGTGCTTTTCCTATATAATGGAGTTTCCCTGAGCCGAACAATATGCTATGTTGGAACGATGTTTCATTCGTAAATGTAGGTCTATTTATGACGATGTTGTATCACAGTCATCCGAACTGCGCAGCATGTAGGCTAGATCTTGCTTCAAGTTCCGTGTTTTAAGGCTCTTCTGTCAGGTATTCCTTTGCTGCCTACTTATCCGTGTTTGGTCACGAGAAGCTGTAAATGGTTATGCAAACACGATAAGTCAAATTTGTTGGAAAAGCAACTATAGTGCCATAAACCGAGAAGCATTCAAATCTGCATAAACGCAATACTAATTCCATCTTGCCAACATTTAGTTTAAGATAACATCATTACGGTGATGATAATGGGCATTGCTGTGAAGAAAACTCCTTTATCAGAATGCATTTCGCATTCCTTGATGTTTATATGTTTGTATATGGACATGTTACACTTTTCCGAATTTATTTATTTTAAGTGATGCACTTCGAGGTTTGTTCTCAGAATGAGAAAGAAAAAAAACCGAAACTACTGGACGGCATTCTTTACTGTTATGAATGGAAACTCCTGGTCTTGTGTCAAAGAAAATCCCTTGCCATGTTAAGTGTGTTTATTCCTATAACGTATACCAAATCCAAGGGTGGGAAAACCAGGACAGCCTAGCACGGTTGTGAAGAATTTAGTCTGTCGGGCTGAGTAACGAACGATTTGTGAAATTACTTCTAATGAGGTTCTAATAATTTTGAATTTGCAGACAAGTGATAGGGTGATGGTTGTGTTAATTATGTGGGTGCTAACAAAGCTGTTGACGTTTTCTGGATAATTTAGGTACTATTAAATGATGAGATGGTTTACAAAACGCATCCTTTTGCCTTTGTTTTGCTGCCCACACTTGCTTTGACTTTGCGGTTTACCTGAAGCACCATGAGGGTGCTGATGTTCTGGAAGTTCTAGCTGACCCACTGTGCATTTCTTGTGTTCCAAGTCCTGCCTTTCCTAATTATGGGTAATGAAGCTGTTTACCCATACTGATGTAAAATTGCTATCATTTAGCAGTTAACAGTTTATGAACAGTACTGTGACTTATATGAAAGGGGTAGTGTTGAATAAACAGTTAGTGTGTCGCTTGGAGGAGTATTGGAAATATGGTGTAATTGTTGGGAATTTGGATTTGTTACCAGATGTTTGTATATTTTGTTAGGTGCTTGCACATGGTGCTATCCATAGATCGTATATGGTGTATAATTAATGTGTTCTCCTATATTTTTGTATATCTGGTATGAGTCACCCTTGATATTGGTGTCTGCTGAGGCAACAATGGTCAGATATGAAAGTTTTTAGGCACCCAGAAAAAAAGAGTGATTCCGAAAAGCATTAAACATAAAGCTATTTAAATAAAATGTTGAATAAAAACCCCATGTCCTGGGAATAATGTTGAGACTGGGTTGAATTGTCTTTTCTGGCATTATAATTTCTTTTCTGGCATGTCCTTTAGCATGTGCGATTTACAAGTACTTTCCCTTAATAATTTTGGAGGCTGTCATTTGCATAATTGATTGTCTTAATTTTCCTCCACATTGCCATTGTAAAGGTGTAATTAAACTGAACCAACACTATTGTATTTGTTTTAGAAGCCTGTGGTAATAATAGACTAATCAGTCAGTAGAGGTTAAAGTATGATTAATTATTATACAACCTGTTTATTTTTATAATTGCATAATTAGTTATGCATTTTGTGTAGGTTTTAATGATCAGTGTACAGAATGTGCTATACACAACCAGGTGTGTTTTTGTACTAAAAAGGTTTAAGGTTCCTTACCGTAAATCTCGCAAGTTCATGATTGAGGACAACAATATTGCAGGGCATTGTGATGAAACATTTTTCAGGTTGGGGAGGTCTGTTTATGTTACCCTGCCTCTCCAGGTTGAAAGAGGGGTGCAGTGCCAGCTTGTTCCATCAGCACCTAATATAGATCCTTGAGAGATGTGGGGCTGTGGGAATAATGAGGTGGCTAAGAAAGGCAGCCATGCAAAGCAGGAGGAACTGGGGTTGTCTCTGTGAAACACGAGAATGGTAGACTCTATACTTCCCTGTGAACAGTGTGAGAAGGAGACTTCTAGAAACTCCAGCAATAAGCTGAAGCATGAAGAGAGCGATATGGGGGATGGAAAAAGCAGGAATTGCAAGGGATACCCAGGGAGGGAGTGGGGTGCGGGAGATGAAAGGGAAAGACAGTCACAACAAGACCAAACACTAACGTAGACAACAAAGGGTTGGATTGTCCCAGAACATCACAGAACATAATTTGCACGTGGAACAGTAACAAGATTTGTGGACATGCATGCTCATCCCATTTCAGAGAGTGATTGTCTCCACTGAACTTGCAGCTAGTCACACAGCCTGAAAATACAACGCTTGAAAAGCTAGTTCAGCTGACTTGAGTGTGCTTGTAGTGCATATTTTAGTACAACAGTGCTAATGCTGTATTGAATTCCTGACCAAAGTCCTGTGGGATGTGATGAGAATCTTGAAGAGAGCTCCACAAGGACAAAGAGGAAAAGCCCCAGCAGAGGTGTTTGAAAGTCTGATGGGCAGGTCAGGAAAGTTGGAGAAATGGCAGCTGGAGAACCTCAGAATTTTCACTGGCAGAGAGGATTGCAAGTGGGAGGGTCTTTACACCAGAGTGTATCAGTAGGATACAATTATTAGGAGATCATACTTATATCACCCAGAAGCAATACTACTAATATTAGAGGGTCTATGACAATGAAATTTGTTTTGATTTGCCATTTATTTGACTACACCCAGCTGGGATGTTTCAGCAATTTAAAACACACAAATTTTGCACAAATCATGCACATGAATATTTCTTGAATATCTGAAGGTTAAAGATTTCACTAGTTTTGATGTAAAGATGAATACAGCATATTGTAAAAAAAAATAAAAATAAATAAATAAAAAATAAAAATATTGAGGTTCATCCTTGCATACATCATCCTCTCTCTGATTAAACAAAGGAGGTATGAGATCCGAGTAAGATGTAAAAATTTAAGGGGTAGTATTTCTAAAAGGAAATGTATGCATATTCTATATGCACAATGACTCCTTTGTTCCTAAAATGTTAAGTGATGGCAACCCTGAATAACCCATGTTAAATATAATGATTTTTTTCTATCAAGAGGAAAAACCACTGGTGGCCATTTATACAAAGCCCGGCAGGACACCTCATTTAACGGTCATACTGTTCTGGGGGTTGTAAAAACCTGTTGCTTCTACCCATTTAGTACAGTGAATAAAATTTGTAGCAGCGACTGGGTCAAAAGGTCAAAAAGGGTCAGACAATTGTGTGGCTTCAGGGTTGATGAAATGTCTATGACTGCAGATCAAAGGAGTTACGACTCTACTGGCTCTGCCCTAACATAGATGTGCTTGTTTAGATTTTAGTCCTCATCTGAAGTTAAATGATGATGTAGTTTACACTTAGCTCCTTCACTGATGCAGTGTCTTTAATGTGACATGGCAGGAATCATCTCTAATGTTGTCTTGAACTCACACACTAGCTCTACCTGGTGCTTATCTTGATCAGTAAATTTTCTCTGTAATTGACACATATATTCTTTAATACATTTCATCATGCTATTTGTTTGTTTTCCTTTTTGAGTGTGCCGTAAGGATAGTTGGCAATTTTTTACCAGCAGTTGTCAACCATAGACAGGTTAGTCTATTGCTGTGTGCATACATTAATTGCATTGCACCCACTGAAAAGGAGATGTAAGCTATAATGCAGAAAACTGAATGTTTTGACGAGCCTGCTTATGTTTATTCGATTTACAACTACAAAATTAGATTTAGCCATTCTTTAAAAATAGCATTTTCATTCTGTATGCCAACAGCCCAATAAAGGATTCAAATGCAAAGTGATTTATTTTGACTTAACTTTCAGTTTCAAATGACCCCCATTCCTGATGTGTTCATATCTCTGTGGGTCCACTGCTTATCTGTAACTGACTATAGGTGATTAGCGTTTCCCCGTATGTCAGGATTACATAAAATCAGGCATATTAGTGTCTCTCAGTGTTGGAATTCGGCGAGATTGATTTCCCAGCCTTAGCCTGATATTTAGCCTTTAATGGGAATGATATTTTGCTACGGTGAGGAAGCAGAGACACAGACCATACACAGTGATACCACGTCCGCTACCTCCAGTACAAATAACATAATAATTCTGTGTATTCCGCAAAGTGTATTCATCCCAGACAGACTGTTTAACTGTGGACATATTTCACGTGCAGCAGGGGTTCAATACTGTTTTCAGGTCAATGTTCGTCCATTTAAGACATTGCATGAAGTGACAACCTTCACAGCTTGCCATTCTCCATGCTCTTATAGCAAACCTTGTGGTATTTCATGTATCACCTGTATTGTTAGCTGTGCTACACAAGTTTTTTTTTAAAGCTAGCTTATATTACCTTAAAATCTTGCACAAAAGAGATGTGTGCAACATTTCCCTTTCGTAAAACAGATTTAAGCGCAGATGCTGGGTCAGTTTGTTTGAACTTGAATCTGCTGTTAAAGTGACTAGGTAAGCCAAAGAAGCCTGAGAAGGCTTCAGACTACATTGTATGGGGTTACTATAGTATGTATTAAGCATCAGTGATGGTATGAGAAATCAGTTGCATCGCAATATCAACTTGTATCAATCTAAACATTTTAATCCTTTCCTATTTGTGGATTGAATGGGTGGAGTTAAATTTGGGTCCAGGACCTTCATGATGTCACAAAGGATCTGACAGTAATGGTCAGTAAATGTTTTAGTCTCATTGCATATCTCCTCCCATTGTTTGAGTCAAATAAAGGTATTCTCTCTTGCTAAAACAGCTTTTTTGAGTCTGAGCAAAGCTTTGCCATAGAGAATCATTGTCCACGTTATAGATATAGATTGAATATTATTCTCTCCTCACAGGTTCATTCGTATGAGTTAGGCGATAGCAAACGGCTCCTATAAAGTTCCAAACTCATAAAATGAAGTTCAAGTCCTTTACTGGCATGATCATTTCTGGTGAAATGGCATGCACAGAAATAACAGAAAGAAAATGTGTTGCAAACTTGCATTGTTTGTTTCTTTTTTTGTTGTTGTAAACCTATGCTTATAACAATATATGGGAATTAGCGTATTATTACTAGTATTCATAAAGACTAGATTGTAACAAAGAAACTACATAACGCTATATAGCCTACTAAAATAGGATATGTATTAATGTTAACCACATGAGGAAGCCAGCTGTCGATGGATAGTGTAGAACATAGAATGTCAGCTATTTCAGTGCAGAAAAATACATTCGCCTTGAGGGTCCATTTGTACCAAAGCATGCACTGGAAAATACTCTCTAATATTCAGAAGTAGGGTATAGACTATTGCTGATTTTATGAGGTAGGCTACAGTAGGCTATATGAAGGGTCTCATATTTCTTGTCTTGCAGAAAAATCGCAGACGGAATCACAGAATCTGCATTAAAAGGCAGAATTTACACATGAACCAGAATGCCACAGAATTGTGAGCTCTCTGTAAATTTTACAAATAGCATGTTGCACTGTAACACTGCATGACTACACAGCTGAACTCTAGTCAAGTTGAAGGGACTGTTTTCTTTTAGAGGTAATGAATGCAAAAATGTATTTAATTAATAATATGAACAAAAAACAATTGGTGCTGAAAAGCTTAGTCATGCAAAAATAGTAGCCTAGTTGTATTAACTCATCATGCTCCAGTGTGTAGCGCTGGTAATTGTATTGTACAACCAAAGCAGTGACATTGCTACTCTTCTTTCTACATTCTCTTTAGCCTGTGCCATACTTGTGGCTCTTATTAATCATTTATGGAACTGACACACCTGCACAGAACAGATCTGCTTTTCTGTTTTACCAACAGACAGTTATTGATTGATTAGTAATAAAAAAAGGTTTTGCAAACCGTAAACCTATTCAAAAATCCATTTAGAATTTGCAACCATAGTAATTTTAAGGCTATGTGTATAATGCAATGTGGGAACAGTCTATGGTAGGAATGTAGGAATGTCGAAGTTATTTTAGGTGTCAATCAGGCATAATCCTCCTGGTGTGAAATGCTGTTATGCTACAAGGCCACCTAAAGTTACAAGTGAGGAGTACATAATTAATAGATGCAAATGGTACCATACTGGGCTAGTTATGTGTGTTGAATCTTTTTCTTATTTAGGGGTTCAAGCCCGAAGTGCTGAAACCCTATTGTTTTTGCTTTTGTGCTGGTTTATTGTTCAGAAATCTATATTATTCTGATCTTCTTCAGAAATGTTTGTGCAAATTCCCATGAGATGGTAAATGGTAGAGAAATTCTGCCCATTGATTGGAAGTTATGTGCAAGTGTTGCCCAAGAAATATGACCCCAATCGGCCTGATGGGGGCGCTATAATTAAAGGTCAAAATTTTGAACTTTGAAAAGTCATAACTCCTACGCCATGAGTCCGATTTACACAAAACGTAATACAGACATCCATCTATTCTCACGCTACAAATTTGCCTCAAGAACTACTAAAGTCCATCTACTAGATTTTCCGCCATTTGGAATTTTTTGAAAAATATATGTTTGACATCTCCTCCTAAACCGTAGGTCCGATTGCTACCAAATTTTCTGTGGAAAATTAAATGGACCAAGCTTATTGAAAGTTTTCAAAAGCTTGTTGATATCTTATTGCGTTTTGAAGATATTGACCAATGAACTTCAAAAGGGCATGGCTCAGCACATAAATAGATCAAAGTCAGCAATCGTTGGGCCAATCATCACAAAACTTGCAGGATATGTCCACATAAGTACCTGAAACATACCCTGAAACTTTCATTTAAATCGACCACTAGGGGGTGCCACCAAAGCAAAAAATGGGCGTGGCACAACACAAATCAGACTATAAATCAAAATAGTTTGTCCAATCATTACAAAACTCGCAGGATATGTTTCATCACACTGTTGAACCATGTGTATAAAATTATTTTGAAATCGCCCAATAGGGGGCGCCACCAGTCTCTGAGCACAGGTTGAAGGTCATAACTCTTATGCAGTGAGTCCGATTTACACGAAACTTGCTGCAGAAATCCATCTCTCCTAACTCTACAAATTTGCCTCAATAACCATTAATTAACTGACTGAATTACTGAGTGAGTTACTGACTGAGTGAGTTACTGACATTGCCGGCCATAAAGGTGCTTCACATCTAAAAATGACCATTCAAAAATGTAAATTGGAACTGGATTTAGCTTGAATGAGTATATATGGGTATATCCTGGTATTATGTGGCACCTCAAATGTACCAGTAAAATAAATAACAATTACAAACAGAAATATAGCCATTAATTATACTGTAAGTGTGTTGAAGCCTCCCTTTTCCCAAACCCAATACCTATCATTAAATAGTTTTCATGCAGACACAATCAAACCATCATTTATTTTTTATTTAGTTCTTGTATGACATGATGATGATGGTCCTATGCTACTGTTAGTTTGTTGTGCAATTAAATCTTTTCATTCATTCATAGAGAATGAACATATTGTGTCAAGTCAAATTCCTTGTATGTATAAATGGACTTGACTATTCCAATTACTCGGATTCTGACTAGTTCTTATTGCACTTCGCAGCTTTCACCTTCTAACGGTCCATGTTGGCTTGAACCCCGGAATCGCCGCTTGCGACTATATTACTGTTAATGTTTTTTCTTGGTCATTCGATTGGATGATGCTTTATAGTTTACAGAGAACTTGAAGCTTAAGAGACTATAATATTGCAGTATATTTAAATGCAATTGTCAAATGTTTTGCATGTGCAATCTTTCATTGCTCATATTGTCTTTATGAGAAAGTAATACATGGAATCATATGGACTCCCGATAATAATAATGTATTCTTAATCTTCTCGTGTATTGTACTGCTAGTCCTCCCATCATCTCACACAACCTGGCAATTCTAATATCCCTTTTATTGATTCTTCTCAGGCACTGTGGTTTCTGTAAACACAGTGGGGTCTAAGTTAGTGCTGGCCTTTTGGTGTTCAGCTGGGAAATTTCACCTCAGATTACCTCACGTACTTAACATGTGATTATCAGGGAGGATTGTGGATTCTATCAAAGGTCAGCTGATGCTCACTTGCTCACTGGAACATTGTGCACTCCAAGTTTACATCTAAATTATATAATTTGCAACATACTGTGATTCCACAATGGAAACACTAAGCATAACCATGCATCAGAAAAGGTTAGCCATTGTGCAGGGCTCACTGCATCACAGCTCTCTATGAGTTCTGCAAGGACGCCTTAAAATGATCTTTCCTTGCTTCAGTCTTGTTCACTTACAGACACACGGTACTTAAAATTTCTGATGTGTTAATCCATTCCATCTGTCACCTCTTGATGGTAACAACTAGGGTTGGGTAGTATCCAGAGTTTCACACTGTCACACCATCATTGAAAAATACTATGGTAATGCATACCATTTTAAGAGAAGCAACTATGATGGCATAATAGCACTTTTGTAGTTCTACCTACTGTTCATAATTCAGTTCATTTACATAGCTGATTTCAAATAAATGTTTGTTATAAATACAGTGATATCTAAATGAGGCCAAGTTACGACAAACAATATTGGCTATCCTAACTTATCCACATTAAACAAGCTCTATAGCCGCGTTTCCACCGCAGGAACTATACCCCGGAACTAGGAACCTTTTGAGGAACTCAGTGCGTTTCCACCGCAGGAACTAGGGTCTAAATTTAGTTCTGGGGGCTTTGTTTTACCCCCCAAAACGTTCCTGCTCGGGGGGTAGTACTTTCCGAAAGTACAGGAACCTTTTGGGTGGAGCTTGCAGCGCTGAACATTTCTGATTGGTCGAGTACTCGTAGCATTTGTGTTGTATTTATTTTCCGCCATTACCCGCCATGTTTGAAAATATGCCGCGGCAAACCAATGTATTTTCATAATAACTTCAAATCAAACTTGTATGTTATGCGGCGCAGTAGCCTACTTTTGGTTATAGCCTGTCAACGTCTTGGAATTATAACGTGTGCTCTTCTGTTCTTTTCTTGCTTTAGTATTCGTTTTATAAAATGCTAAGCATTCGTGCTGGGACAGCATATTACGTAGGCTACCAAAACATTCAAACGGATTAATTCGGTTGCTGAATATTTTCTTCCGGATTTTCTTTGTTAGCCCGTTGTAATTGACTCAAAACGTTTGATACAGTTATGTGAGGTATGCGGTAGTTCTGCATAATTAACATTGGTGATACAGTACAAGCAAACTGGAAATCACCTTCCGCACTTTTTATCCGGGTAAAATAACAGGTTAATTCTAGTAATCTTCCCTTTAGCTTTTTCAGACTGCCGTAATTTTACTCAATTTTACTGCCATTTTTCAATTCCGCGAAAAGACCAGGAAGACTATTGACTCATTTATGGTGCATGGTTCGCATCTGGAGGGCACACTTCGCTGCTCGGCTAGCAGTAACTTCGAAGGAAAGCAAACGGTGGCTGTACCACTACTAATTTACATTTTCACGCAAGTCCGAGTTTTCGTTCTATTCTTGTCATTTTGCGATTAGCCTATATGGAATTGACGACGAGAAAGTAATAAAACAGCAAATTGTTTACAACGTGTGCATGTTTTCTGCTGTTAATGAATGTGTTTGAGAGGATATATGAAAATCAATAAATACAAAAGTAACCATATATAGTCATTGTTGGTAACCCGTTGTATATAAGTGGAATAAACCCCTCCGGGCTGTCCCGGTTATTAGAAAATAATATAGGCTACTTCGGTGGTAGTATGGGGTTACAGAAGAAATCATATGACAGATGGACCGACGACAACGTCAGTGGGCTAATTTGCCTAATCTTCGCGGTACTTTAGACCCCGGTGGAAACGCAGACAACCATTGGCTGAAGGAACCTTTTAGTTCCTGGTAAAGTAGTTCCTGGGACTGAAAGTTCCGGGTAATTTTGGTGGAAACGCGGCTTATTTCAAAGCAATGCTACCTGATATTTCCTAAATTATTTCAAGTAGCTTAGCCCTTTGTTTTTCATCTTACCATCTGAAGAGAGTGTGGTCATTCAAAGTTGACCTCATTCAATGAAATTCAATGAATGGTCATTCAATGAAACTGTGAAATTCCAGTTAGGCCTATTTATAGTGGAAATAATCTCCAATTCAGCTGTTAGGCCTACACCTAAAACATTTTTAAATGACTACAGTATATATTTGAACAATTGTCTGCATTCAGTGCTTTTGGTGTATGAAAGGCACATCATGAATAAAGTGCATCATTATTATTATTATAAAATTCTGTTCACAAATAAAAATTATTTAAAAAGTATTTTACATTGTAATCATCTTCTTATTTGGCTAAATTATCTGACTCGCAAACAATACTGTACGTTAATGAGACAAATGTCTGGATAGGTTTGTAGGATTCAGTATTTATGTAATAGGCCTAAATATTTGACATTTTTTATCTGTATTTATTTGTTCATCCCCCTTCTCTAGTGTAAATGATCGTGTGTTTCTTGGTATAAGTGTGTTTTTGTAAATGTGAATGTTATATGCTGCTAGTGTCCTGAAAATGTCCCCATGAAGATAATGAAGAATTCTATTTTACAATTGGTATTTAAAATAAAATATAAATAAAATGTGTGCATTTTGTTAAATTAACTTGACAACCAAGTATAAACATATAGGCCTACTTTCTAGAGTAAGTTTTCTTCAGCTGTTTATAGCATTCATTTAAAATTATTCTTCCATGAGGCCATTCTTGTTATTTGGCACTTTGATGTTACATTACATTTACATTACAGGCATTTAGCAGACGCTCTTATCCAGAGCGACTTACACAACTTTTTTTTACATAGCACTTTACATTGTATCCATTTATACAGCTGGATATATACTGAAGCAATGCAGGTTAAGTACCTTGCTCAAGGGTACAACGGCAGTGTCCTTACCCGGGAATCGAACCTGCGACCTTTCGGTTACAAGCGCAGTTCCTTACCCACTGTGCCACACTCCGTCCTGATGTGACACATAGCCTACATTTCGAATTATACATTTCATATAGCCTACATGGTAATATGAAAAAACACAGGGCCAAGTTACTTGAAATAATTTATGGAACATTGGGTAGCATTTCTTCGGAATATATTTTGTTTAATTTATGTTAAAATATGTGTTGAGCTAAGATAGCCAATATTGTTTGTTGAAACGTGGCCTCATTTTGACATCAATACTTTCAATGACAGGCCTAGATTTTGCCAGTTCTTTTTACGTTGAAAATGTGTATTTTGTTGAGATGTCTTTTCTTTTTGTACTGTGCTTGTTGTGAGTAAGTGATAATGATGCATATAGAGGGTATGCACATGACGTCACAGTAAGTGGAAGTCACTGTGGTTACACCCACTGAGTGGCAGAAAGACTACAGAGTGGCAGCGTTAGCGTTCATCTTGAATGCCGCGAAAACACAAAAACACATCTAAAATGGGAAAGAGCTGTTGTGCGATTGACTGTACAAATAGATTCCACAATAAATTGGAGCTGTCTTTTCACAGACTGCCGAAAGCTAAAGAAAAGAGAAGCAAATGGATCGCTGTAATTCGCAGAAACAACTGGAATCCAGGCACCAAAACGTGGATTTGCGGTTGTCATTTTGTGTCAGGTATGTTGGATTTTTGGGTAAAATCATACCTTAAGTTAGGTAGCTACTGTATTGACTACTCATCAATTAAATATTTAGCATCTTTCATTTATATTATGTGTAACTGTAAAGTTTTTGTCAGCATTTATTAAAAAACATCTATGATGATGAGCCTTGTGTTCTACAAACAAACGGGGGATGGTTAGATAGTGTTAGCTAGCCAAGCATATGAATTAAGGTATGCTTTTACCCAAAAATACAACATACCTCACACAAAATAACAACCGCAAATCCACGTTTTGGTGCCTGGATTCCAGTAGTTTCTGCGAATTGCAGCGATCCATCTGCTTCTCTTTTCTTTAGCTTTCAGCAGTCTGTAAAAATATAGCTCCGATTTCTTGTTGAATGTCCATGGACCACTGGTTCTTTGGTAAGTTGTAAGGATCACTGTCAAGTCCAACTGCCTTTAATTTAAGCAGATAATCATTTGTTTTACTCCCGGTTTTGCAGTTTCCTATACTAAAGGCAGCCATGTGGCAGCATGTTTTGCCACTCAGTCCCGACTGAGGGGGCGTATTCCGATGTGAAAGTGACGTCAATGCATACCCTCTATAATTGTATGAACCATAAGATCATAAAATCTAGAAAGAGACATGAATATACACACATGGTATTCAAATTGTTTCTACATTTTGGGTTTGTGTTCCTGACCAGGCAATGAAATGTCTGTTCTGAGTAACTGATGGAAGACAGTTCCCTGGTCCAATACAATGTTGGTGGTTCAACATTATGGGCAGTGAATAGCAATTGCAACTAGACAGTTAACTGTTGTTATCTTTAACTAGAGATAATGTCATCAGTATTCTTAGTTCTATTTAGCCAGAAGTTAAGAGCACAGAAGGTTGCTAGCTAGTGCACTGTTGTAACGAAGAATAGCTACTATTTAAGCAGGCATCTAGTTAGTCATCCAGCTAACATTAATTATTTAATTGATGCCACATGACAGTGTTGGCTAGCTAACGTTCAGTAACATTAGCTACATTATTCATTTTGTCTGAACTGAGCTGAAGTTAGCAAGCTAGCCAGTCATACAGGTTGATTAATGAAGCTGTGTAGCTAAGTAGCCAGCCAGCTGTATGAATGAAACAAACGTGGATATGTTGCTGGCTACACCATGTTTTGTTTAAAGAGTAATGTTAACAATTACAAATTCAGTCCGAGGCTTTATGACCTACCTTGTAGTCATGAAGCTGGCTGAGTCACAAACAAATATTATGTGATTTACATGTAAAATAGGGAATGCATTTAAATTAAATAAAACACAAAGTAAGCTAATTTATATGTCAGGCCCCCCTTGCAAAAGATCTCAGTGGGGTTTTTTTCCTGGTTAAATAATGGTTAAATAAAAATAAAAAAAACAGTTTTTACAATATCCTTTTGCATTGTCCTGCAATTGGTTAAGTAAGGAATAAACCACGGCGGGCTGCCCCGTTATTGGAAAATAATGTACGACGGGGTGGTGATGCGGCCGAGGCGACGTCGAGTTCGTTTAACACCCACAAAGTAGGCTACATTATTTTCCAATAACGGGACAGCCTGGAGGGGTTTATTCCGCTTATACGAGTTACCAACAATGACTATATATCGTTACTTTTATATTTATTGATTTTTATCAAGTTAATCAGCTGAAAGTGAAATATTCTTCCACGGCCGTTTGGGCAAATTATTTTACTGTTGTCAATCAAAACTCTGGTTGGTAGTTCTATTTGGACCGTTGTTATTCTAAAACTCTGGTTGATAGTTACTAGTTTTCTTTGCACCGTTGTTAAGTAAAAACCTCTGGTCATTAATTCTATGAAAACAATGATTCTATCAAGAAAAAATAGCCTAGTTCATTCCCATTTTATACCATACAATTAGCAGCAATTTTGGTCATTTTTGCCATTGTATTATTTTACAAAACCGCATGAAACCATAACTCGATCAAAGTAATCTCCCTAGCAATGTCTTGCTTTTTAAAATGGTGTGGTTGCACAGTGTAGACATAACGTCTTTCTAAGACCCTCTGAAACCGGGTTTGAATGCCAGCTAGCTTTATGATCGCCGTCACTTGACAGCTGGTAGGTGACTTAGTTAATGCACTCGTCTTAACTACTGCTTGTATTTTTGCATAGACTGCGTTCTTGCTGTTCTTGTTTGTGTTAGTGTTAATCAGTTTAACCTACAGGGTCCAAGTTGAACTATGCGGTTGTTCCCTGCACTTGGAACGGTACTTCTCTCTAGGGTTTTCAACACACTTGTTACTGGTTATGGTTATACACTTTGTTGTACGTCGCTCTGAATAAGAGCGTCTGCCAAATGCCTGTAATGTAATGTAATGCAATAGGGAGAAGTATTGATAGTGGTACTGGAGCATTTGTGACTATGTAATCAGCAGGAAAAAGAAGAAAGAAGAAAAACACAAAACAAACCAAGTTTGGGGTTTTTTTATTGTGTGTACATGCAAAGTTATAAATTATGTCAGTTTACATGAGGTCAGAAGGTTAATGTTCTTAAGGACTCAGAGTCTGGTCATTGTAGTTATTTCTGAAGGAAACCCTGAAAAGTGCCAAACTCTCGGTGATCTATAGGTATGGGGCATTCCCCGTCAAAGTGTAACTTGGCATCACTATAGCTATAGGTCCATTTATGTTTTCTTCTGACCAAGATTGATGTAATATAGCTTATAAGCTATATCAAAATGTATTCTTATTGCTAGCTAGTTATATCAACCTTTTGGATAATGACATATTTAACTGCTTGATTGGCACGATTGCATATTGCAGCTGCATGAAATTGTGGAAACTCCTAACTAGAAACTTCCAACAACTGACAAGAAACAACTACAAAAAAGCTATAGAACTTAGATGACAGCATTCAGTTTTACATGTATTAGTGATTGTAAGATACCAGCAGGCCATCCAGAATAAAGCATTTGAGTTCCTTGAGCACTGATAAATATGTAACTATTTCCAAGATAATTTGGCAGCCAAAATTACATACAACTACATTCAGATGAGATGCTGAGCTATTACAAGGAGGTTGCACACTCAATTACTAGTGAAAAAGAAAAGATTTTGATCTTACAATTCCTCATAATTTTTATTCCTAACCTAAAAAACTCTGTTTAGACATTTTCATTTGATCAAGACAAGAGTCCACAGCCCTGCCCCCAAAGTATAGATATTGTATTTATTTCATCCAAAGGCTTAATTGCAATAGCATACCAATTGTTATTTAGCCTACCTGCTAAGGTCACAATGGAAACATTCTCTAAGCGGGCTTCAGCTGAGGACAGGGAAAGGCATGAAAATATGGAGAATGAATTTCCTCAGAATTAGGTTGGATATGTCTGGCATAACCCATTTTTCCTGGGTGGCTCTACCAGTATGAAACCGGCATAGTTTAAGGGTGGAGGGAAGGAGTCATGGAGGTCTGACATAGGTCAAAGGGTCAGCTCATCACCCTTTGTTTCTGAGTGATATCCCCCTGCCCCTGCTCCCCTGAGTGGACAGGGGTTTCGAGTTTCAGCAAATAAAACTTCCAAGGAGCTCGCTGGGGGTTTCCACAGGGATTTGATCAGCATGTAACCAAAAACTGTGGCCTCCAGTTATAAAGTTGTTTTTGCATTCTGCTTCCTGGTTATCCAGTGAGCAACCCCCAGCACCCCCCCCCCCCCCCCCCCACGCATACACACATGTGGGCATGCACATAACCTGTCTGTTCAGGTCTTCCGCTGCTTTCCTGATTAACGTTTCCTGTGTCAGTGTACCAGGTGAGCCATGGAGCCATGTTGAGGCAAATCCCTCCTGCTGTCTTGTTTAGTCTATGGTGTGGGAGGTGTCGACACAAACTACATTTCTAGCATTTGTTTTTCCCAAACAAGTCAGTGGAGTGGAGCTTTTGCTGGATGGAACTACCACAGATATTATGACTTTTATTTTCTGAGCTGAATTAGGATGTGAAGCTATAATGGTCTCCTTCCTCATAGTGCTTTTTTAAAGCCAGCATTTGGTTAAATTTTTTATGTTCTATTTAGCAATCTTTTAAAAAATTTAATGAAGTAAAAAAAACAAAAAAACAATTTATTTAAGGAATGTTTTCCAGCCTCTATAAGAACAGTGATATAGTGTTGTATTTTCACCTCTTGACACATATGGGCTCTTGGACAAGTTGGGAATAAGGTTATGGTTAACATCACTGGGTAGCTAGTATTAGTATAGGCCACTGTATAATTGATTGTGCACATAGATGAGCTGGTCTTCTCTCACGTGAAGACAGAGCTGGTCTCCTATCCTGCTTTGCTTCACGTGGGGAAGACGAGCAATGCTTTTTTTGATGAGTGAGTCCTGGGGTGGGTCTGTACTGCTGATGTACTCCCAAAAATGTGCATAAAATGTCTGATGACACAGACAGTATAAGAAACAATAAAGAATGCTTGTTTTAATGTAAAGTCCCTCAGTAGGTTAAAGAGTTAATTGTGGTTAGACTGTTCAGAACTCATATTATCCTTTGTTTAAATTTGCTCAGCACAATTGTTTAAGTATTAGGACTCTTTGAAAATGATGACTGGGCTCCTTTTGTTGTTTTTTGTGGCAATAAGGAAAACATGTTTATATGAATTAAAATATGTGTTATTCAGTATTGCCAGGTGCTGCTGGCTTTGTTTGAAGGAAAAAATATATTATTGTATCCCGTAGGTGTGAAAATTTCAAGACCGTACAGGTAGAAGGGAACTGACTGGGGAAAGGTTTGTCATGTGACTTGGCTGTAGCCCTGGCTGTAGTTAAATCTGACAGCAGAGGAAAGACAAGTTACAAGTTACCACCCTCTTGAGAAATGGCAAGTTTGCTGTCCAATTTTAGTTATTTTAGATATTGTTTGAAATGCATTCGAAATCAATTCAAAGACTTTGACACTGACCTCCCCAAAAGTCTTATCTTGAACTTGTGAACTGAAAGGGAAATATTAATCAGGAATGAGACTGTTCTTGCTGTTCTTATTTTTGTTCATTCTTCTTTATTTAGCACTAGCTTAAGACCATACAGTCCAAAGGATTCTTTCTTGGAAAGGTACAGTGACTTGCAGATTTTGAAGTGAGTCTGGGTCTGTTTTGTATATCCTTTGCAGAGTAGAGTATAGTAGAGTAGAGTGCTGCATTCGTAGTGTAGGAAGGTTTGAGTTGGGTGTACAGATGACATGAAAAAATGAACAACAAGCATTGCCCAGCCAGTCCAGGATGTCCTTGCAATATTCAACACAGGAACGTACAAACCCATCCTGCTTACATACCAACGCAATGGGACTGCTCCATGCATTGGTGGATTTTTGTATTGCCCCCATTTCTAGCATAGCCTGCAATTCAGCCTGCACAATTTTATTTTTAGGCTCAGGCAATCAATAGAGCCTAGAATGTGCCATCACCCCAGGAGATATTTCAGTTCAGTGTTGAATGAGATTTTTGTGCTCTGGCAGGCAAGAGAACACATCCGCAAAGTGTTTTTGCAACTGGGCCACATCTGCTCTTTGGCATGGTGAGAGATGGTCATCACCAAGGACTGAAGTAGAATTGATCGGTTTTGTTACCTCTGAACCCAACTCATCTCTCTCAATCATCATGGTAACCAGCGAGACATGAACTCTTCATGTTTTTAGAAGGCTGCGGTGGTATATCTGTGTTGCCCCACCCCTTTCTGGTCACATAACCTCATAATCATCCTTTCCAACTTGCTGTGTGACCATAAATGGCCCTTTCCACTTGGTGAGCAGTTTTGAACTAGAAGAAGGAAGTAATACAAGTACCTTATCTCCTGGTGTAAATTGTCTCAGTTGAGCCCCTCTATTATATGCATGCTGCTGTCACTCCTGTGCCGGTAGCAAATTCTCCTGTGACAATTACCCCAGTATATGGAGTTGTGGGGCAAGAATCTACTGAACTTAATTTTTACTGGTGCTTGCCGGCTTTCTTTAATTTGGTCTAATATACGACACGGCTACCAGCCAAAAAGTAGCTCAAAGGGAGAAATACCTGTGGAGGCCTGGGCAATGCACACAATAGAGTGTTCAACCATTTATTCCAATTTTCAACAATCTTTGTGCACAGACTTTCAAATCACTGTTTTCAAGTTTTACTAAAATGTTCCACCAGTCTTTCTGTTTGCAGATGGTAAACAAAGGATCAAATTGTTTTAATCCCCAACAATACGTACAGTTTGCGTAATGTGCCTGATATGTCTTGTTACCTGAGCCCCGATCTCAATGCTGGCAGAACCAATAGAGATTAATACTGATTATAAAATTGTCTACGGCTGCGGCTGCAGGCCAGCTTAGCCATTCCAGCCTGATCCCCGCCTGCAGCTAGTACCA
This sequence comes from Anguilla anguilla, assembly GCF_013347855.1. NCBI lineage: Eukaryota > Metazoa > Chordata > Actinopteri > Anguilliformes > Anguillidae > Anguilla > Anguilla anguilla. Next base: position 30,594,804 of record NC_049206.1, on the reverse strand, counting down.
AAATCATGCCCTTACTCCAGAGCACCATATTCCACCGACAACACAGGTGTGTATAATATTCAACATGAATATGAACCTACCATATGAGTTAAACATATCTTATTATAAAAAATAATTCCAGATTTGAATTTTAAATACAATTTCTCACACAGAGCTAGGACTGCCACTAACGACTATTTTTCTATCGAATAATCTATCGACTATTTTACCGATTAGTCGATTAATCTAAACGATTAATTTCCCTCCAAAAAAATCAAATTGACCGTTTCAAGTTCACTTTATTTTGACAACAACAAACTGTATATGCCATTGTATAATTCAGCACAAAACAAAATGTAAACAAAGGTTTACATATTAAAGTGCAAAAATGTAGGTTTAAACTGGCAACTGGCAACATAATTTAAAAAAAAAAAAAATACAGAGGGCTTATTATTTAAGTCAGTAGTGCAACTCCAAAATAAATCCAAGTTTCTATTAAACCCCTTATCAAAGTAAAAAAAATGTTCTGCATATTAAACAAAGTGCAACATGTTTAGAGTGTAAGAGACAATGGTGTCCAGCTCAAAGTCCAACTCAAATATTAGAATCAAACGTCTGTTAGACGTGTTTTATAATGTAAGAATGTCAACATGTTCACATGTTCTGGGCTTAGGCTAGCTCTTTTCTTGGAAACTTTTCACTACTAACTAACGCTTACATTACAGTGTGAAATATCCAAATTATATAATACCGCTAACCTATTTGAAGACACTCAATTTCAAAAATAACGTATATAACCGAAATATTTTGAGCAGTAATACTTACATAGTAATGATAATTTTATCTGTGTTCAGTAGACAGTAAATCAATTACAGTTCTATCCGCTTCTGTTTTGCTCAAGAAAACGATGTCAGATAGGTCTATCAGCAAACATATGGCTTAGCTATGCCCAGAAGTCCTCAATAATAATAGTATTTTTCAAGAAATTATGAAAAATTGTTGATCATGTTTCATTAGGTGCAGCGTCTTTTACCGCTACCAGATTGAATGCGTAAGTGAATGCGATGATAAGAAAATTTTCGGTTACGCTGACCTATAAAATGCTATTCCAAAAGCAAGATTAAACATGTCATACATCGTTAGAAAGCTTATACTTTCACCTACTGAATGAATGAATTGTCAATCAAGCCAGACTGTACTGAAAAGGGCGACAACGCCGTAAACAGCACGTGTGGTATTACGCACAGCTATTTTGGAAGGTACCCAGGCATCAAAATGCGCGTATATTTCACAAACGGATTGTCCAAGACAATATATGACCACTCAGTCTCAAAAGGGACATCTCTACGCGTAAAACCAATGGTAAGGTTGTATATTTATTCAATATTTAGTCCCAGATATTGACTGTAGAATGACACGGTATATATAATTTTTTAACACTTTGTCTTGTTTAATTTGTTATTCAGTGCACAGCGTTTTCACTGCTGTATTAGCATATCTTAGGGTCTTTGGAAACTTTTACACTGAACCTCTTTCGCAACCGAGTCGGACTCTGTTGCAGCCGCCATGATTTTTTTAAAAACTGTAGCGTTGACTGGAGCCGATAATGACTGGAGCCAAAAACGACTGACGTCATGCACACAGCAATTACGTAGTGATATTGAAGAAAAGCATTTGTTATAATGAATTGAAGCGTCTTAGAAATCAAAAGGGTAAATTATTAAAAAATTTTAAAAAACGATGCGTCGGTTTAAAATATTGATGTCGACGCTAAAATGTTCAGCGCGGCAGCCCTACACAGAGCCGCTCCTATGATTGTGACAAATCACACACAATGACATAGGCATAAAGAAGTCTACAACTATTTTTTTAGAAGTATTGGCATTCATGCAGTCTATACAGTATGTGTGCAGGTATAGGTATTTTTCCTTGGTCAATCTAGTGTGCTGAATTTGTGCCATGCATTAAGTTAGGTTCAGTTTGTGTCAGCGTAAATCTGTTGCTTTTCTCAGGTAGAGAAAGAAAAGTAAAAAGGTGTCGAAAGCAGAGTTCTTAAAAGGTAGGCACTTTTTCTGAGCTGAAGCCTGCTTTTGCATGCAGAAAGGTTGATGTAATGACTGGTTAGAGAGACAAAATCTCACTTTTCAGACTGCTGTTGCTTTCTGGATTATGTGAGATGACATGGAGGGAAGTCTAATTATCTCTGGTCTGGTCCACCCTATTTACATGAGGCTATCAAATTATCCATCAACATGATCCTCCCCCTCTTAAGCTCTTAAAAAAAGAAACATCTCAAAAGGCTCCATGAGGATTCTGACCTTTCAAACATGAATTTATTTGTGCAATTTATTTATGAGCATTTGTGACATCTACAGTACTGTTGGTCAAATGTGTCATATGCAGCGCCTTTAACTGAAAAATATAAATCGACTTTTTTTGGAAAACCTGGAGCCCCTATAGATAAAGTATGAGAAGCTTGTGTAAATGCAACTCAGACTTTTGCATGGGTGCACTAGAACAAGGGAGCATTGTACAGACTCTTCAAAGGCTGCCATTCCACATTACTGCATGGAACAGTAACTGTTTCAGAGTGATGGTAATCTTGTACTCACCTCATAACAAAATGAGGTGAGCTCATGTACAGGAGCTTGCAAAACTTGCAGCTTGCAGCTTCCAGTCCGCAGGGTGAATTTGTTGAAGCATAATGAGTTAATGGGCTGCGGATTATTTTTTTGGCTTATATGTTTACATGCTTGACAATGAAATAATTTCATTCTTTTCTTCTGATGTGCACATATATGGCAAAAATGTATTTTATTGAATCTGTATTGGACTACTGGTGAAGGTATACCATATTCTGCAAATGGATTTTTCTGTGAGAGCAGACTTCTTGCAAATGAAATTGAAATGATTATGGTTTGCTGGCCAGATTGATAAAATTGAAAAGGTATCAAAATCAAGTATTGATAAAACATTTTAAGCATTATTTGATGTTAAGTAAGATTGCATATTTTGTTTCTTCAGTTATTTTCTCATTTTTTTATAAAACAGTAAGATTGTAGTGACACAGGGATCTGAGTCAGAAAGGACCATGTTGTGGTAATGAAATGAAGGCTAGAGACCACATTCCACATCAGCGGGCTGTTTCTCAGGTAACAGCATGAGCGTGATGTGACGTGTAGGTATTCTGCCAACAGATCAGAGATGAAGGTGGACATTTAAAACTACATGAAGTTCAAGATGAAAAGGGAAGTGCAAAGGGAAATGCATACCACAACTTTTTTTGGCCTATAGGACCATGGGACATTTTGTTCTAAGGTGTGACAAAGCTCTTTGGAGAGTTGGGGTTTTAAGTCCAATGTCTTGGAGAAATTCTTGCTAGGCTGACTCTCTGTCTTTGGCCAGCTGAACATCCCCCTTTCTGTAATTAGCTACGCAATCGCTTGCTTTCTGTATCTTCTTTGATTGCCTAGGTTGTCACTCCAGATAAGAACTGAGCTCTCATTAATCTACCCTGTTACATTAAAAAGTTAACTAATCAATTACAAACTCTAGTTCTCCCTGCCTTTCACATAACTGTTGATCTAACTATTTCATAATTATTTTTTTTTGTGCAACATTTGGTATTATTTTTGTAACAATGAAGCACCAGTGTGGTGTTGAAAATTAAATAAATGAAAGTTTAAAAGAAAAGACTCCAACAATTATAAGACATTAAAAGACATTGTCACAATAAAATTACGAAGATTAAATTTGGCCTTCTCAAATCTTTCCCAGCTTACATGTGTCTTCTGCTGGCTAGTCTGGAGTGGTCATTTCGACTGCCCCCACCATGAGTAATGTTTCACTGGGTGCAAAAGTGGCTATTAAAGTGATGGTTTCTGTCATTGGCTGGCTGACTGACTGGCCGGAGTCTCTCTGACTCTGACTGTAACGGCAATATGTCCCGACCCACTCTCTCGGTAACCCCAGGTTTTGTGGGAATCAGGGGTCATTATGGTGTGACCTCCAGGGGTCGATTGTGGGTACAATGGGAGAGCCCCCAAATGATGAGAATCTCATGTGGGGAGCCTGGGTGCTTGTGCAATCCGTGGATCAGGCTGTACTCACTCTGGAGTCTGAGTATGGAGAAGGATGACAAAAGGCCTATGCCCTTTGTTTTCCCTGCTGCAGTTTTAAGATTGAAGTAAAACCTGTGCCTGTGTATGGGGTCAGTTACCAAAATGATTTTGAAGGGAAGCACCTAGGCTTTTAACCCGGTATCTACCAAGGAGTTGTACTTATGAAAAGCCTCAGTCAGCATTTTCACTGTAATCCTGGTGGCATTCCTGTGTTTCCAGAGCTGGGAGCTATATAGGTTAGCATAAACACAGATGAAAGCATTCAGACATTACCTTTCCCTGAGACCACAGCCATAGCATATAGCTTTGTGTGAGTCCCCTTGGTTTGCATCTAGGGCATTAAGCTGTAAGCCTGTAGAAAGATCCTAATGAGTAAATTTATAGGATTTACAAACAACTGCTTGATCATACCAGCTCTTAGAACTGAATGAAAATTTGGACAGTAAATTGACGGAAGCTGTCAAAATGAAAGGACAGGCATACTGCTTTATACACATAAATATTTGGGTCAGTATACTTAGTAGTTGCTTGGTTTTGGTGGAACCACATGTATTAACCTTTTGTCCGAATGCCATTACCTCTGAGTGAGGTATAGCTTCAGTACAAAGTGCCTGTAATGCTGAAATTTTGGTTATGTTGAGTGTGCAATACAAGATCAGCAATGTCCTTATATTTGGAGAGTAATATAAATGAAGAAACAAATCATGTCTTTAAAAAAGCATGCCCCATTGATTTAATTTACTTTATTGACAAATGTAGCGGAGTGTAGCACAGTGGGTAAGGAACTGGGCTTGTAACCGAAAGGTCGCAGGTTCGATTCCCGGGTAAGGACACTGCCGTTGTACCCTTGAGCAGGGTACTTAACCGTAATTGCTTCAGTATATATCCAGCTGTATAAATGGATACAATGTAAAATGCTATGTAAAAAAAGTTGTGTAAGTTGCTCTGGATAAGAACGTCTGCTAAATGCCTGTAATGTAATGTAATGACAAACCAATCAGGAGGCAGACAAGAGATGCAGAGTTGGAGGTGCGAAGCTGAATCTCATACCCTTATTGTACATATTCAGCAGAATCAAGCTGGTAAATTGAGTCAACATAGCTCACTTTCTTTTTACACTATCCATCAGAACATATGGAGCTGATATAATCAGGGCCATTTTAGGGCATAATCGCTATTTCCAGCACAGAAAGGCTAGAGCCATATCTGGACATGATGCATGGTAAGTAATGTGATTGGCTGAAATGAAATAGAAAACCATACCATGGACATTTAGAATAAGCTATGACTGTAAACTTGGTGTGTTGTCATTTATCTTGTGCATACTAAATGTTTTCGAACAGATTTAATTGAAATTCAGAAACACTGCCTATTTGAAGAGACAACAAGAAAGTTTCCTTTGTGAAGGGTTTCTATTTACCAGCTATTACCCATCATTTACTGAATTGTAAATGCCATGATGTAAAAAAAAAAAGATCTGTCACTTTGACAAGAAAGAATGAATGACTGGACTCGTGACTAATAACAAGACCAAACAAAATGCCAGCTGGGCACTGATGTTTGCTGGGTAAAAGTGAAGCATTTCTCCTGAGTTCACTACAATATGAACAATCCCAGCATTATTCCTGTATTGGCACCAGTGCCTGCACCTTTCCACAGTTCTTGTCTGACATTTTATGTAACTTCAAATTGTTGCTTGGCCAAAATTTAAGGTAGTGTCAAACTCACTTGAATTTAATTTATGCACTTCCCTGCCAGTGCCAAAATCCTACCCCATCCAGTGATGACATCATCATAAAGGTATAGCACCTCCCCCAGCTCAGATAAACTCGGACCAATACCATATTCAAAGTGGTGCTGGTACGATGGTGTGAAACCTCTCATACTGTTGCTTACCCCAGTATGACTCGGCTCGGCATGGCAGTGTGAAAAGTGTCCACAGAAACGTTTCTTGTTTTGGATGGCATGTCTTCAGGTGTTTCGTGGAAAACAGGGAGGATTGCTTTTGTCTATTTTTCCACAGAAATCTCTTCATTGATGGAATTCACTATGTTGGGCATTATGGTTTATTGAGACAAACTTATTCTGCAGTCAGAGACAAGCATACACATACGTACCAAATTTCAGAATGCTCGGACCTGTCTGTAATGAAGTCTGAAATTTGACTGGCTGATGGTGGCCATGATTTTTTTATCTGTCAACTTGTCCATGTACCATCTATCTAGAGTTTTCACCAAGAAACATACAAAATGTCAGGTTATTTTTCAGTGTCAGCTGTCTTTAGTCACTCTCAGGACATTGACACTTTCATAACATGTTTGAAATGCTGTTTTTAAATATAACCCTTTTTAACTTAGGATGGGGGTCCCCATTATGCCTTTGAGCAAGGTACTTAACCAAAATTGCTTCAGTATATATCCAGCTGTATAAATGGATACAATGTAAAAATGCTATGTAAAAGTTGTGTAAGTCGCTCTGGATAAGAGCGTCTGCTAAATGCCTGTAATGTAATGTAATGAGCCTGCGTGGGGGTTGCTGGATCAGAAATGAAAATCAATCAGGATTGAAAATCCCTTCTTTAGGTGTTTCAAGAGATCTGGAAGACATTTTGATGAAAGTTTTTATGAGCAGGCATTTTGTTTCCACACTCTACCATGTGCTAGTCTGTCATGACTCTGGCCTGGTAGGGCGTCTTCAAGGTTTGGTTTAATTTCTACCATGCACTACTTGATTTCTGATTTTGCAGTCACACAAATTTCCACTATCTGAGGGAAATAATTACAGTTTTTGCTAAAACAGGGTGCTGAAAGACCAATGAGTGTCGGTAACAGTATGAGGGTATCAGACTTGTGTAATGTATGGGAGGGCATAAGCTTTAATTTCTGTACATAATTGAGTCCATAATTAGATTTAAGAGCTCAGTGTTGTACTGCTCAGGAATAGTGGGAAAATCTGCTGGACTTCTTTGCTGATTCAGTATCAAGGATTTGTACGCTTGCCCTACCCCATGAAAGCCAGGTCAGAGTCAATTAGATGCTCTGTGCGGCAAAGAAATGTGTTCAACACTGGGCAAAAAATGTAAAACACAATGGAAAGTCCCTTAATAAGGTTTTGGGCCACCATGTGGTATAAGTACATCAGAAGAGCAATAGTTGTGGCGCTTACTTAGATTTGGTCATTTCAGAAAATATAAACTTTCAAGAGAATTTCAATGGGTTAAACCACTGACTGAGAGGTGATGATCCCCAAAGCAGTTATTGCTTTGTTGGTTTGAAGTAGGCTATGTGTGGCCTTTGCAGAGAGTTAATGCAAAGAATATGCCATACTGAGCTATGTACCCTCAGTGTGGGTTAAATACAGTTTTCCTAAAGCCCACGGGGTAAACCCCTTCCTTATGTGAATAAGCCCGCTCAGCTGATCCTGTGCAAGTTTGTGGATGGGATGCCCACTATTCCACAAATTGATCCGCCTTGTGAGCCCCTTATTAATACCTCATCTGGCTGTCATTATACCTCACAGTCAGTGGAAACATCAGCAATGTGGTACAAAATTAAATCTGAGATTGATATGTATGCATGTGAGCATGCATGAGGCCACATATGCAGGTGTTTGTGTCTCAGTGCATGCACATGAATGATTATATGTTAGCACATACACATGTACATAACATGCATATATATGCACATAAAGTAATAACACATATGGTAATAGCATACTTAATGTGGGTGTGAGTGTATGCATAAGTATGCAATTTGTGTGTGTGCCTGTGTACATATGTGTTTAAGTTACTGGTGCAGAATTTGTCCTATTGAAGGGAACAAAATGTTGAAAAGTGAATGATAAATTAACGAACGTGCAGCAACAATCCCAAGATAAAATCTACTTGATATGTATATCGCCCAGAGGATGGATGGATGTTGACTCCTGTGAGAGTTCTACACTGGTATCAGGATTTTCCCTGTTTATTTCTGAGCCTGCTGTTTTGTTTTTATTTTAAAATATAAATATTCTTCAGCGCTTACCAATTAAAATGAGTGTCATATAAAAAAAATGTATTATTATTGCACACCCCCTCCCACATTGATTCCCCCAACCTAGGCCTTCAAAATGGTAGAAAAAACCATGTGATTAATCTCTTACTTCCCTTATTACTTATGGAGTGTAACCACTAGTTTTATAATTGGCGTAAGCAGAGGATGCGGATACAGGTCTTGACATATTTAAAAATTGCTGCAACGCCATATAAAATCATCAGCAGCCACAGAGCAACTGGGCATTCAGTATAATACTGTTTGAGTTTATAAAACAATTTGCAAGGTTTTTCTTATTTCCTGCTTGATTTGTAGCATCATGCTGTGGCGAACACAGTGTTGGACCTGTGGGTCATGGGTTTAAGTCCTTGATTGGCTGACCATGTTTTGCAGACTACACAATTGCAGTTGATTCACCACTAAGGGGTCCCAATATGAAAATGCAAAATCAGCCATTGGCTAATATGCTTTGGCTAATAGATAGTATTAGCTGATATTGTTGATGTTTTATTATTTTGCTGTATTCATTATATTTCCCAAATCTGAACAGAACATTCACTGTTTTGAATAAATATGGCTGAGTACAAATTATTTACATTACATGCTGTGGTTTCCAAAAGGTCAGTATCAAGGAACACTAATTTTTAGGGTATGTGAGAGTAGCTACAAATTCCTATACTCAACTATAATTTGAAGGCAAATTTTTTTTTTAAAGATGTTTGCTTTATCATCATTGTACAAGCATTGTCATTTTTGCTGATCTACCGTATAGCAGGTAGAATCCACTGACTAAAGGCATTGGATACTCCCTTATATTGGATGAACAGAGGCAGATTATGGGCATTTACAGTACCGTGATTTGTCAAAGCCTGACAGCACATTTCCATAGTGCACATACCTGATATTTACACTCCACCAGAAGTTTAGGAGTAGTTATATGGGTCATTTTATTACTGCTAATCTATGGAGTCTGGCTTCTGCTTGCATACCATGTGAACAAAGTTTATTGAAATGGTATTACAAATTACAGTATATGTGAAATGGGCATCAATATCAGGAGGTACTGATGAGAAAATATGTCTAGAAAATGTCATACTTAATATATATAAAATAAAATGTTTTTTTGAGTTTTATGTATGTATCCAAATTTTCCAGCGTGTCTACAATATTGTATACTCTAATGGATTCACATGTTTTTCCAGTCTGGCCTTTTACTTGAGAAACAATAAGAAAATCTATACACCATAGAAATATTGTAGATTGAATGATTGAAGTACTGACAAATGAAGTACACATCCCAAACAAACAAGTGCTAAGAAATTTGTTCTTGCTTTTTTTCCATTTTACTATGATGCCAATGCTGGCCGTTATTATTAAGCATTATGTTTTACACTAGCTATGTCAGGAACTCTTCTATATATATATATATATATATATATATGTATATATATATATATATATTAGTGTTGTCCCGATACCAAAATTTTGACTTTAATACTGATACCAGGTTTAGTATCATGATACGTGAAACTTAAACGATACTGATACGATACTCGGTACCTAACGATACTGAAATGACCTTAATAGATCAGAAACTTAATGTCCACAAGGGTTGACCTCATTTTCGAATTCACGGTTTATTAACAACCTTTAAGTTGAAGTCTGTTCAACATATGAATAGGCCTATAGTATTAGAACACTAAAGAATAGAAAAATATATTAAATATATTTCAAAAATTAAACAATTGTAAACTAAAGAATCTTTAAACAGGTCTTTCACTTTAAAATAGATCTAAAAACAGCATATTTTAATAACAATATAGCATCATCCTAAAATAAAATATTTCCAAATTAGAACACCTACTCACTACTGAAGTGAACTGAGTTGAAGCTTGCGTTGTATCAACGAGGTTGAATGCACAAGCGTATATAACCTGACTTGGCTACCTTAGTTGCTACTGCCATCTAGTGAAGATTCAGACAAATTACACCTTTCATCCTCTCAATCAGTAATGCGGGAGACACATTTCCCTGGCTTTTACATTTGACCTAGTACAGAACGTCAGAAAATTCTAATACCGAACCGTTTATTTTTTTTTTAAGTACCGAAGTTTTGGTATACCGTGCAACACTAATATATATATATATATATATATATATATATATATATACATACACACACACACAAAGTGCAAATTAATGGTTGTGGCTGTATATTTTAAATGTGGTGTTCTGATAATTCAGTAATCTTCCGGCAGGGACATTTTCGCAACAGAAGCCAGTCTAGCATTCTGTTGTCTCTTGACAGCGCCTGACTGTGGGTCAAGCAGGGGGCTGGCCTCATTGTCACCGCAACAGATTTGCATCACATGTTTGTGGTGGAGGCCCAATTATGACCAAAGCCTTTGCAGTCGAGTCATATGGTGGACAGTGCCTCACACGCTTTCCTTCCTCAGCCAGAGATGTGAGATGAGTGGGGGAGAGTTTGAATCTTCTGAAACTGATTTAACTGACCTACCATGTGGTGAGCACATTCTGTCTGAATTTAAGCCACAAAAGATACAATACCATTTTTAAAAGCAGTGTGTGTCTCTTATTTTAGTTTAAATGCTTGTTTCATACCATTGTCACTCTTTCCCTTAAGATATACTTTTTGTCTTGAATTATAAATATGCATTAGATTCAGACATTTAGTAGATGCTTATCCAGAGCAACATACACAGCTTCCTTTTTCATATAGCCTATATAAAATGCATACAACTGGATATTGATATTTGCTACCTATCAATCATGATCTGCTTGTCTAAAAGGATGTGTATATGTGCAAAAAGCCATTGCTATATGCTATTATCCAGAAGAAAAGACTCCAGTGGGCCAAGCATCATCAACACTAGACCAAAAAGATTGGGAAAAGGCTGATGCTCATAATTTTAGACCAGCAGATCATAGTTGCTGTTTCACTGTAGTGAGGGGAACTTGTTTCTCTGTAGCTACATTGAGTTCTTCCTGTAGATGTGGTGCAATTTTACCACAGTTTATTTTTTGGGACACCACAAGATATTTATCTTCTGCCCATCAGCTCGACCCTTTTGAGCGTGTACTGAACACTGCACTTAGGAATCTTAACCTTCTTTTCCATTTCCAGCAGGGAATAACCTTGCCGGAATAAAACAGAAACATAAACAAAATCACTTTCAAGTGCTCCAGACTGCAAATGTTATTTTTTAATTATATTAACCGGTTAATAATGTTACTTCTTTGTACCTACAATTTTCTCCTCAGTGAACACTGTCCACAATTTTGATAGAAAGAAGATTAGTCATTTCCTCCCTGTACTACTACTAACTAGCCTCATTAACTGCTCTTCACTGTTCATCTGCCCGTTTAGCTCCTGCCAGCTAATCCCACACAAGCAACAATGAGATGTGAAGGTGAGATTTTATATTCATATTATATCGAGCTAAACGGTAAACATTTTCTGTTGTCCCAATAATTTCTTACACATTTTGTGTATATGTGTTGAACTGATTAAAGTAATAATCTCAAAGATTTTCATTTAAATAAATGTCTGTCAAGTCAACATTATTTTTATAACAACCATTTTTTATTCAGTAAATAGTAGGGATGAGCGAGTACACCATTATCTGTACCTGTATCTGTATCTGTTCAACCAACAAAATTATCTGTATTCGTATCCGTACTCGGAATGGGCGGGGCTTAAACCGGAAGTGGACGTGGCATAACCGGAAGTTCGTATTTTAACGTCTTAGCAAAGCCCCTAGTGGTCGGCACACCGGCGTGCCGAGATTACTGAACTCAGACATTCCATGCTACTGCAACCAAAGTATGAGTTAAAAACAGAAACGCTTTGTTTTAGTTTCATTAGTAGATGATACATGACAACTATGCCGAATACGGAATTGCGCCACGCCACCATTGTCGCTCTGGTCGTTCATTTATCACGCACTCCCTCCCTGCAGTCTCATCTGTAACTACACCCCCCACCCATGACATAATGGACAATATTGTCTATCTGGGCATTCATAAAAAGATAGATAAGATTAGATATTTGATACCTGTGTAAGCAACCGACCCCCCCCCCATCCATCCAATAGAAGCCCATTCAACGTCAAACTCCACGTTAGACTCGCTGTAAATTCGTCCCTGCTTCTCATGACTGATCTTGTCCTTCTGATGAATGTGTCGCCCTTAATTTTTCGATTAATTATTTCATTATGTTAAAGTTACAATCTCAAAGATTTCCATTTCGTTCTCTTTGGCGGTACCAATGGCGAGAAGCGGTAATTGCAGGTGTGTTTTTGGACCTCACTTCCCATTGAGCTTGTAAGTCAAATTGCCTCCAGGAGGCGTCTGGTTTGTGACGTCACAGCCCAATGTTAAAATCTTATTGACTTTAAAAAAATCATTGATTGTAAAATATCTATAGCGATTAAAAATAAAAGATTTCTCACGTTTTTTTGGGACCGTAGCATGTGCTTGGTTATATTTATTTCAATCTCTGGAGGAAAAAAACGGATTTATGTCGATTTACGATGTGCTGACGGTCCTGAACTACACTAAATCAATCAGTCGCACGGATACACGTCACAACCACGTGTGCTTGTAAGTCTACCCGCCAAGTGTGGTGCCTTGGCTGCCCCCAACTGCTGGTCTGGGATCAGATTTCCCTTCCCAGGTCCTAACTTTAACCATTAGTAGGAGAAGAAAATAACTGACTGTGGACCAGCAGATAGGGCCAACTGCACCCAACACCGGTGGCTAGCTAGCTATACCCACGACAAATGCGGTGCCACTGGTTAGCTTAATGCATTTTTTTCAATGGTCAGGACAATGATGTTAAGAAGGGAGAAATTCATTCCAAATCCAACCATGTAGAGCAGGCCATATACAGCCAGAGTAGATTAGCGGGTCTGTTAGCGCCAGCATGAAATATATCATTTATAAAGTTTCGGTTAGCTAACGTTAACGTTAGGAATAGCTGGATCAGCAGGTAGCTAGCTAGCTGTCAAAGTCAGGTTTATTTGTCATTACAAACCATATGCTGTACAGTACATGATGTAACGAAACTTCGTTTCGCAAGGCTTTGGTGTAACATAGACTTTCAGTCTGCTCACAGCACTTACAAAGGAATACACACATTGTGAAAATCAGAATCACAGTGCACTTAGACAAGACAGGTGCAGTAGACAAGAGATAGACTATTTCTAATAAATAGTTTTATTAAAAGATAGTAAGTAGTAAATATATTGTCGGTAATTTATCGAAAACCATGCTGGCTAGCTATATTGTTGTTGTGTTGTGATAAAAATATATATGACGTTATATTCCATTTGAAATTACGTCTTAAGTTAGTTAGGTTAGGTTGTAGGCTACTCTTTTATACGGTCTATGGTTGTACTTTATAGATCCATGAAAGGAAATCCTGTTGTCATCACGACCGTACAATTATGATGTGAAATAAACAATATAACTTAATAGTAACAAATCTGTTATTTCCAGTAATTTTAAATTGAAATACGATATCAAAGTGACACTAGAAGTAGAAGGGCGCAAGCGTGTTCCAGCTGAGCCGTGACCATATAAGCGTGCGTCGTGAGCACAGTACCGGTATGTGTAGTTCCTAAGTGTACTAAACGTACACAACATTGTACCTTGTACTTCTCATGGGTCAATCGTGTTGCTGATATTATATTTCATGAATCATATATGTCATGAGTACCGCATACCAATAGCTAACTGGTTCCCGACTTGTAACTAAAAATATTGCTTATTGAATATTGCCCCATTCATTTTCCCATTGACAAATTTGCGGGAAAACGAGGGGAGTGGCTTGGTGACGTTTACACTTACAAGCTCTATAGATCCAACCGGATCCTACCAGTGTCGCCTGTGTGACGTCAGTCAGTTGGCACCTGGGCCACGCCAACTATTACATTTATTATTTACTGAATAAAAAATGGTTGTTATACAAGTAACGTTATGTACATACTCATTGTCTAACATTAGACTTAAGCTGTCTTTACACTGCGGAGCCGGGTTGAAATGGCAATGTAAATAACGATAACGTTAAGGCCAGTTCAGATCAATGATTCGCAACGAGACGAAACGGTTTCAGAATGTTGCAGAGAAAATTGCAGCGGTGTGAACTGGTTAGTTGCAGAGCGTCTGAAGCCGTTGCTTGGGGTCTCAAAAGACCCACCTTGTCAAATCGCTCAGTGCAGTTTTAGAACGTTTACAATCAGACGTCTTGGAATTTTGCAGGTTGCATCCAGTCTCGTTGCGAATCATTGATCTGAACTGGCCTTTAGTTAGCTACGTTGCAAGGTTGCAACTAGGTAGCATTGCATTCGATTTGGTTTGCGAGGTCGGTACCGGTCGGTAGCGTTAGCTAGCGTTTTTTCTAATTGTTAGCTGACATTAGATTGTGTTAATTACATTAGCTAGCTAGCTAACGCAACGTTACCTGATATGAGAGATGGATACTGTGCGCAACGTTGTCTAAACTAATGTTGCCTTTATTGACATGGCCCGGTAGTTAGCGTTAGCTGTGCAAATAGCTATGTAATTTAGTAACGTTACATTGTCATCAAATGTAATATGAAATCTACAGCAACAAATAATGACCTCTCATGTTACACAAAAACATATTAGGGTTCCATAACCTCCCCCACCTTAACGCTAGCAGACACTGGAAAAACCAGTACGCCGCTCACACACAAGTGAGTTGAAGAGCAAGCCTGTTGCGTTAGCTCCGCCTACCCTCTCTGGCGGTCCAACCACTGATGGGTGATGGAAAACGCGTCACCATCTATGCGCCACTTGTAATTTTTTCCTGGGAATGTCGCCACAAACACCCCGTTCTTTAATCATAAATTATTATAATAATAATAATATAAATTAATATAATATTAGGCTCAATCACCATTGTGTTACCTAATTCAGCGATAGATAGTGACTTAACAGACATTTATTTTAATGAAAATCTTCGAGATTATTACTTTAAACCAAACATCATTCCCATGCTGCTATGTGAGTAAATCTGAAGTGATTTATCTGCAAGGAATGGCAAGCCAATGAGAGAAAAGTACAGGAGTTTTCTTCACCTTAGATGACCTTATTACACCCCAAGCAGTTAATCATTAATGAGTGTACTCTATACACAAATTCTCCTGAGATTTCACCTACCAAATGTTCCATATCATTTGCGGTACAACGAAAGTATAATTTATCAGTGGTGAAACCAAATTATATCAGATTTTCCAGGACTGTTTTACACAATAGAAAAGGCTCAAGGCTTAAAGTTACAATCTCGAAGATCTCCGTTTCATTCTCTTTGGCGGTACCGATGGCGAGAAGCGGTAATTGCAGGTGTGTTTTTGGACCTCACTTCCCAGAGATCCAACCGGATACAACCAGTGTCGCCTGAGTGACGTCAGTCAGTTGGCACCTGGGCCACGCCTCCATAACAATTTGAGGTCACCAGTACACATGAAAGCGAAAAGGGAATGATGTCTTCTGAGACGGTAACTATAACACTTACTATTTACTGAAATAGTCTAACATTAGGCTAACATTATTCACTGTCTAACAATAGGCTAACTTAAGCCGTCCTTACACTGCCGAGCCGGTTTAAAATGCTGTAGCAGACCTTGGGTAGAATTAGTGATGATCAATTTCCACAGATGTTCTTTATCCACCTTTTGCCCAGTATGAACAGTAGGAAAATGCGTCACTAACTATGCGCCGCTTGTGATTTTTTTTTCGGGAATGTCGCACAGACACCCAGTTCTTTAATCGTAAATTATAATAATAAGAATTATATAAATTAATATAGGCTAATAGTAGGCTCAATCACAATTGTGTTACCTAATTCAGCGATAGATAGTGACTTAACAGAGATTTATTTTAATGAAAATCTTCGAGATTATTACTTTAATATTTTACGCTGTTTTGTTGCTTTCCTTTACAAATGCAGTAAGTAGACCCAGGCAGTTTAGTGTCGAACTCAAGGATGCATATCATTGCATTAGGTTAGTCGTAGAAATAATGTTGTATTACTGCTAGCTAGCGAAACCGAAAATGTCTGAGGAGAGCAGGAATACACAGAAGAAGAGCTGGCTAATTTGCAGGCTGGTCGTGCGAGAGCAAGTCAGGAGTGGGCCGAGATCGAGGAACCAGAGGCTATTTCCAGGACAAACGGCAACTGTGTATTTCGGCTCGAATCAATAGGGCACAACAATCCCATGATCAAAAACAAAATCTCCTTCGTCCTCAGACACTTTCGGTTTTGCTAGCTAGTAGTAATAAAACACTATTTCTACGACCAACCTAATGTTATTATAAGCGTATATATTTTTCCAGTCAAGTCTCGGTCGTTTGGTTGGGTCACACACCCACTGACAGGATGGAAGGGAAAGGGGAACGGGCAATTTTGTTCCATCCGAAAGGGTCAATTTGCCTAAGTAGTAACGTTTGTCTTGGGGAGACAAACCGTGGAAATATTGTGACCAATTTTCTTTTGATTCATTTTTCTTTTGATTAATCTCTGTCACATCGAGCACATCCCTCCGTAGACTTCAACAACTCTTTCCCGGCTTTCTGCCACCATGTTTGTAAACATTCAGATTGGTCTATAGAGGGTATGCACATGACGTCACAGTAGGTGGAAGTCACTGCGGTTACACCCACTGAGTGGCAGAAAGACTACTGAGTGATAGCGTTAACGTTCAGCTTGAATGCCGTGAAAACACAAAAAACACATCTAAAATGGGAAAGAGCTGTTGTGCGATTGACTGTACAAATAGATTCAACAAGAAATCGGAGCTATCTTTTTTGCAGACTACCGAAAGCTAAAGAAAAGAGAAGCAAATGGATCGCTGCAATTCGCAGAAACAACTGGAATCCAGGCACCGAAACGTGGATTTGCGTTAAGTTATGTAGGCTACTGTATTGACTTCTCATCAATTAAATATTTAGCATCTTTCATTTATATTCTGTGTAACTGTAAAGTTTTTGTCAGCATTTATTAAAAAAACATCCATGATGATGAGCCTTGTGTTCTACAAACAAAGGGGGGATGGTTAGATAGTATTAGCTAACCAAGCATATAAATTATTAAGGTATGATTTTACCCAAAAATCCGACATACCTGACACAAAATAACAACCGCAAATCCACGTTTCGGTGACTGGATTTGAGTTGTTTCTGCGAATTGCAGCGATGCATTGCTATGGAGGCGTGGCCCAGGTGCCAACTGACTGACGTCACACAGGCGACACTGTTTGGATCTCTGGGAAGTGAGGTCCAAAAACACACATAGAATTACCGCTTATAGCCATAGATGCCGCCAATGACAACAAAATGGAGATCTTCGAGATTGTTACTTTAAGATTCCATCTGAGATCGTGGATAAGATAGAAGCTAGCTTGTGCCAATTTGCTAGCTAACATGATGTATGTTACACCCAGCCAAAGAACATAAGATTGTTCATTCATATTTTAAGTTATATAGCTAAATAGGTTAATGTTAGCTCTCACTGTGTGGTTGTTTCATTGGGAAATAAAAACAATGCAATGAATAAACATTTAATTTGTGAATTAAGTAAATGAGTAGCTCATCTGAATGGTTTTATGTAATAGAATGCTATTCAGGTGTCATGTAGTGAGGTTTGGACAGGTTTATTCAGATCACCTGCGTTCAACAACCAATCAGAATTCTATACGTCTGTAGAGCCCAACTTACTAAAATAACATTGACACGACAGTGGTTTGGAAATAAAGGATATATATTTATTGGCTGTGATAATGAAATGTGAATAAACTAATTGAAAACAATAATTTCCATAAAAATTCAAGTAAAAAAAAAGAAGTAAATTCAATTTGATTCAATTCAATCAATCAATGCAGTACAAACAATTCAAGTAAATTCAATTCAGTTGAGTACTAACAATTCAATTCAATTCTATTCAATACTTCTTCAGGTGCCTTGCGCGTTGCATGCTTGGGCGATCATGGCTTCCCACATCAAACGATCCCTCGCAGCATCAATGATGTCTCGTACACTTAAGTCTGTTAGTTCTTTCACATCGTCCATATATTTTCTTCTTTGCCTTCCTCGTCCACATTTCCCAGGCATACAGCCTTGTAGTGTAAGGCATTCTATTTCTCCCTTTCTGATGACATGGCCGAGGAATGTAAGTTTTCTGTCATTTAATGTTCTCATTAATGATTTTTGTGTGGGCGCGTGGGAGTACCGCCTCATTAGTTACCCTATCTCTATGTGATATTTTCAGCATTCGTCTAAGGAACCATATTTCTACAGCTTCTAAGTGTCTATGGAGTTCTGGTGTTATAGTCCATGTTTCTGAAGCACACAGCAAGATTGACTAGATGTAGCATTTTAGTAACCTGAGCCTTGTTGTCATAGAAATGTGTCTATTGGTAAGAAAGGGTTTCATTTTTTGGAAGTTTGTTTTAGCAATGGCAATTCTTATTTTTATTTCTATTTTGCTTCTAGCATCATGTTATATGAAGCTACCAAGGTAACTGAAGCTGCTCTTTTGCTCAATCACTTGGTTACCTGTGTACAATTGGCAGTTGGGAGTATCTTGCTGTTTTGATATTACCATACATTTGGTTTTCTTACAGTTAATGGTTAGACCAAATTCTGAACTTGTTTGTACTACTTTGACTACCTACTTTGTGGGTCTTCTGCAGAACTTCTGCAGAAATTAGGGTGGTATCGTCTGCATATCTTATATTGTTGATGTTAACACCTCCAATTTTTATCCCATCTAGGTCTTCTATTTCTCTGAGAATCATTTCACTATATATATTGAATAATTCCAGTGAGGCAACACATCCCTGTCTAACTCCTCTTTGAATTTTAGTCCAGCTGCTCATATTATCATCAATCTTTACTGCCGCCATTTGATTCCAGTATAAATTTTGAAGTAGTTGTTAGTCCCTCCCGTCAATGTTTAGTTTAGAGAGGATTTGAAATAACTTTACATGCAACATGCAACATTGTCATATGCTTTAGTGAAATTAATGACGCATAAATTCATTTTGATGTTCAATTGCTCTCTCTAAAACCATTCGTAATATGAAAATTGCATTTCTAGTTCCTCTGTCCTCAATAAACTCATATTGCAGTTTAGAGGTTTCTGGCCTTGACTTGTTCTTAATTCGGCTCAGAGCGATTCTCAACAAAATCTTTATTATGTAACTCATAAGACTGATTGTTCTATGATTTTCACACTTGATAGTTCCAGGAATATTTGGCAGAGCTATAAATATTGATTTCAATAAATCAATAGGCAATAAACCAGACTCATATATGCCATTAAACAGCTCAGAAAGAATATCAATGCCAAGATCTTCTAGGGCTTGTATCATTTCCACTTAAATTTCATCAGATCCAGTGGCTTTACCATGTTTCATGTTTTTCATTGCTTTAGTTATTTCTTCTTTGGTAATAGGTGGGCCAGTATTAGGGGTGTTCAAACAACTCAATTAGCCTAATTAAATTCATAAATAAAACACACAATCTTTACAATTTTTTATATTAACATACCATACAGGTAGAGGACTATTCCTGATTTGATAAGAAGTCCTGTCTTAGTAACAGAATATTAGAGTGGAGGCACTTAACAGAGGTAGAACCCCCCTCTTCCCCCCCTCCTCCAAACCCATAGGCTACCTTCTGCAAAAATTCCAATACTGGAGCACACTACATATAAGACATAAAATGCCTTAAAACACACATCCACTGCCCCAAGTAGTGTGCTCTGTTCTAGCACCTATCCAGCCATTATCACAAATGCTTAAGAGGACAGGTGTTTGTCTCCCAAGCACATGACATACGGGTAAGGTCATGTCCACTGCTCCTGCTGGAGATGCTCCACTCATGTTAGTTCCAACCTGAGCCGGGAGAGAGGGAGAGAGTAAGAGTGTGACAGAGTGAGAGTTGGTGTGAGAGAAAGTGAGCGAGAGAGAGTGAGATAAGAAATTGAGAAAAGTATTCACATGTACAGACCCAGTGAGCACAGCCAGGCTATAAAAAATAAAAAAAACAGCTATCACAGGTACACCTGGCTGCCCAGAGAGGACAGGCTATGCTCTCACTGCAATCTGCCTGTCTTTTAACTTTGACATTTAGATACACACTGTCTTTTACTGTTACCTGCCTAGGGACAACAGATGCAGTTTAGCTTGATAGCTAATTCTGGGACAGCCAAGAGTCTGCCCACTCTCCTTAATCAATCAATCAATCAATCAGGGGGCATTTCCTGACAGAATGCCCAGAATACCCGGACATAAGGGAAAACGTCTTTTTAATACTTGGAACCATTTTACTAAAGTTCACAAATTACAGAAATCTAGGAAAATTCCCCTATAAATCAGTATGTGCGGCATTGGTGGCAAGGTATGTGGCCTCCTGTCACAGAATGAGAGACAACCAGTGAGGCACAAACTATTATTTGTATTAGGCTAGTAGTTTCTGTTCTTATTACTGTCTGTATTTGTGCATGTCTGGAGGTTTGGCTTTGGTTAAATATATATTTAAATTGTGAGATTATGAATGTATGAGTGAGAATGTAACTGTGAGAGAGTGTGAGTGTGACTGTTAGAGTGAACAAGAAGCTAAAAGTTAACACCATGGGAAAGCTTTTGAGGAGATCAATACAGATGTACTTTAGTCAAGACTTTGCTTTTATGATCTTAAAATGCCATCATTTTCAACTTGTATGCAGAAACAAGTGGATATATGTATTCTAAATGTAATTTAATTAATAATATAATTATATAATAATATAATTAATTTCTGAAAAAAAAATCTAAAAATGATTCTTGGGCAATCTTACAGGCTGAACATCAATAAATACCTTCTTGGCCTAGTCAAGGCTGGGACAGAAAACCTTCCAGCCACCTTCGTACCACCTTAGGTGGCAACTGGATGGGCAGCAGCCTGACAGCCAGTTCCCCTTTGGCATCTGTGTATAATGACATTTAATGATAAGTTTCCACAAATTATAGGTAAACTGTTCCCACCACTCATTGTAGAATAATCTAATTAAACCACAGCTAATACTCATATGTGTAAACTGTGTGTATGATACTCCTGTGTAGAGACAAGCAACATAAGAGAGGAGATAATACTGTATGTGTAAAAGATCCCTGAGCAGTGCATGATGGTGATATGACCAGGGCTTCATGAACTAATACCTCACCTTGGGTCAACTCCTCTGTCTGTACATCAGCTTCCCCTCCATTTTGGCCAATTGTCAGAATTTTCTGTGTTAAATTTGGCAGCCATGTTTGAGACAGTTTTGGTGCCAGCTGCACATAGAGAGCCATGAAATCCTGAGCAATCTAATGAATAGAAAACAGTTAACAGCATATGTTAATACAGGAAGTTCGTGAAAAGACATGAATGATCTATATTGTTAGTAAAGGTACATACTATGCCTGGCATGGTAAGCCTGGGGAACTCGATCAGGACCTCCTGGTTGGACTTGGAGCTGTTCGTTTTTATCCACTGTCCCCTGTGGACTGCAGATTCAATCATACAAATTACCAAATTTACAAATTACAATAAATCAAAAGCTTGATAGAGAGACTCACAAACACTGGAACAACATGCAGGATCAGTCGGGCTGCTTGGTCAATCACGTGGCCACTGACGTTATCAATCACTGGTGCCACATCCATCTCAGTGATAGGTGGTGGGGCAGTTTATTTTGCCATCTATTCACATCACATAGCAGGTTAACAGATCAACAACATATAGATATAGATGTATAGATTCAGAATACCAATGAAATTGAGCAGACTGTATGACCAATGATTTATACTCTGAGAAGCTACAGGGAAACAAAGTGTGCAGACTTTTATCTTATATACTGTTTAAACAAATAAACTGTTTAAATGAAAAGGTTTTATAATCACTAATAATAAAAATTTGAAAATGGAGGCAATGAAACTCAGAACTTCGAAAACTTCCTCACATGCTGTTTGGCTTATAAGAGCATTTTTTACAAAATAATTTTGTAAAATCTTATAAATAATTACTTGAAAAAACACAGATGCAAATGGATGCCGTAAACAACATTAGGCTGTGCCATCATACATCTCTGGAACCATAGCACAACAGGTAACACGAAACACCAGAGAAAAGTCTAAAAAGAATTTAATCTAAAAACCTAAAACACTTGATATCAAAGGACTACATACAGTTGGCCATCATCCTCCCTGTAAGATTGTATTGCATGCAAAGGAAGGGGATCCACAAGATCTTTTGGGTCAACTGCTACCAAGGTCTTAGAAGGCAACACACTATAGGCAAAAAATGCCTCTCAGATCCTTGAATGTACCATCTTTGTACCACCAGCTGGTGTGTTGATCTGTTGTGTGATCCAGGAGTAGGATGGCTCTTACAAGACCAAACCGGGGTTCATCCTCTTGATCATAGGACAGGAACAATGTCATATTGGCATGCACTTTGTGCCCTTAAAGGTAACCCACTCTGGCATGTAGACCTCAGAGAACACAGGTACACCCCCTAGACCACTTTTGGTGTCTTTAAACCCATTAAAGGAGACTAGAAAGGTGCTGTGTGCCTGGCTAACCTCCAAATTTTATGTGAACAAAGTTCTGGGCAAAAAGCTGTAGCACTGCATTAGTTGATGTCTTTATGCCATTGTTTTACAGATATTCTTTTTAAAAAAATTGTCTCTCTTTAAAAAACCTGTGCTTAGTTTCAAAGCACATGGTCCAGAACTGTATCAGCAGACCCAACTGTAACATTGCATGTGGCTAGTGCAACATGAATTGATGCTTGGGTCGTAAATGATGGTCTGGGCACAATGGTGCTCCTCTATAATCAGGCTTATGTAAGCCACAGCCTCCTGAGTTAGGGATGGAGAGAAGATAAACTCGATGCAATGATGCAAGAGGAGCACCAGCTCCCACTCTCTGTTTCCCTCAGGGATCAGGCCACCTATCATAGTTGATAACAGCCTCAACAAACACCACATTTGAGTGGCTGAGCAAAGTACTGGAGCTGTTCGTGGTCTGTCTCGAGACCCCTGAAGGGCTCTGCAGCATCTCTAAATTCTTGAGCAAGTTATTCCACCTCTGGAGTTTGTCTGGACTTTGTCTTTGAATGTAGTCTGTCTACAATGTCATGGATCAAAGAAGATGTCTGCTGGACTACAAAGTTAATAGTTGAATGTGTAGTATTTTGACCTTAGTGTAGCCAAAAAAGGGCAACACTCTCTTGTCATGTTGCAGCAAGTGTCGTCTATATGACCTAATATGCATAAAAGTTCTGCCACAACCATTTTGACAACATTGGAAATAGTGGTCGACCGATTAACCAGTTGGCCGATTAATCGGGCCGATATCTGTCATTTTGAGATAATCGGCATCGGCCGATGTCTGCGCTCATGAGGCTGGTAAACAAAAAATGTCTGCAGACACATCTGCAGGCAGTCTTGTCAGTGTGGCTGCTGTGCTGTGATGTTAGCACTCCTTGTGTCAGTTTAGCCATTCTACGAGCAGACGTCAGTGAGAAACATGCCAATGCTGGATGTAGGCTACCTGAGAGAAAATGGTAAGACTTAAATTCCTAGATTTCAAATCTCAATATATTTAATTGGCTACTCTTAATAACATATACAAGGTTTACTGTCTGTATAATTAGGTTGATTCCAGTTTTTTAGTGAGAAAATGTGAATAACTTTAGTTGGGAATTGTAATGGTTCAAAGCCCTGACCCTTGCCTACACTGCTGCCAACAGGACAGCCCCCATCTACTTGCAGGACATGACTCAATTCTATGTGCCTGCTCGACCACTCCGCTCTGCGGCAGCAGGGCGCCTTGTAACCCCTCCCACCCGCCCAAAGGGATCACAGAGCTTCTCCACCCTAGCTCCCCAGTGGTGGAACGAACTCCCCGTCCCTCTCCGAACCTCCCCCTCACTATCCATCTTCCGCCGTGGCCTGAAGACTCATCTCTTCAGACTATACCTAGACTAACCACCACCACGCTGTATAATAATAAATAAATAAAATAAAATAAAATAAAAAAATAAAAAAAACCTTTTTCCTGTCACTTGTTACATGTTGCCCCTTCCCTGCACTTCTTGGTAATTTGTATTTGTCCTAATACTGTAGCTTATTCTTCTGCCTAGTTGGCTTTGCAGATGTTAGGCCAGAATAGTGTTCATTGTTCTCGGCTAGAAATAGCTGTTCAAAATAAGTATTGTACCTTACTGAACCCGTGTTCAGCAGTTGTCTACGACCATGAAATGCACTTTTTTGTACGTCGCTTTGGATAAAAGCGTCTGCCAAATGAATGTAATGTAATGTAATGGTAACGTTAGCAAGCCTGGAACCAGCTAAACTAGCTTACAAGGCTCGAAAAACTATTGTATGGCGTCCCCAGCCCCCACTCCTACTCCCGACGAGCCGGGGTCATAAAACATTTATCAGATTTGTCATTTGGGATGGTTGTGGGACGGTAAGCAAGTGTAACTGTGAAGCCTTTTATTGTTGGTGAGCCTGTGGTCTGCCGTTGTTAAGCACGTTACCTAAACATTATTTTCGCTCATAGACATGATTATGCCAGTGCAAAGTTTGCCAGCAGTAGAGTAACAATAATAGCCAGCTAGCAGAACTATTCTCAAGTGGGCAAAGCCAGCAGCACCTGCTGTCAGCTGAGGCAGAGGATGAAGACAGGATTGATGAACCTCTTCTCTCTCAAGTCAACAATCTGCTATCGTAAGCAATTGATTTGATAGTTATAAGATACCCAACGTTAGTTACAGTCTGTTGCATTTGCTAGAGATAGCCTCGATTCAACAAGTGGGCTTACGTTAACAGGAGTCCGAAAGCTAGCGTTAACGTTGTCAACAACGTTTTGGGGAACTAACGTTATGGGCTTCTAGCTAACATCACGTTTCTGCACTTATGGGCATGTCGCTCTCCCTCTGCATGTATTGTGTGTGTCAACTTGCCAACAAACTTTTTGTTCCGCATTGTTCTAGCGTTTTATTGCTAAGGTTAGCTAACGTTAGCTGCTTTGCATGGTAAATCATAGAAAGACATGATGCGTCACAAAAACTATTACACTGCTAACTAATGCTTACATTACAGTGTGAAATATCCTCATTATAAAATACCACTAACCTATTTAAAGACACTCAATTTCAAAAATAATGTACATAACCGGAATATTTTGAGCAGTAATACTTACATAGCAATCTGTTTTCAATAGATAGAGACAGAGACAGTAAATCAATGATATATTTCTATCCACTTATGTCTTACACCAGAAAACGATGTCAGCTAGGTCTATCAGCAAACATATGGCTTAGCTATGCCCAGAAGTCCTCAATAATAATATTATTTTCCAAGAAATTATGAAAAATTGTTGACAAGGTTTCGTTTTTTGCGTTTTTTTTTACTGCTACCACAAAGTGAATGCGTAAGTGAATGTGATAACAAAACTTTCGATTACGCTGACCAATAAAATGCTATTCCAAAAGCAAAATTAGACATGTTATACATCGTTAGAAAGCTTATACTCTCACCTACTAAATAAATGGATTGTCAATCAAGCCAGACTGTACTAAAAAGGGCGACAACGCCGTAAACAACACAGCTATTTTGGAAGGTACCCAGGCATCACAAATGTGTGTATATTTCACAAATGGATTGTCCAAGACAGTATATGACCACTCAGTCTCTTCTTTCTTCTTCTTCGTCTTCCAACCGGTGCATTCGCGCCACCCACCAAAATTAAAAACGCAAAAAAAAAAAAAAAGCAAAAGGCCATCTCTAGAGCTGTTTGTCCGTTCTGGGCTACTGTAGAAACATGGCGGTGCAACATAGCGGCCCCCATGGAAGAGGACCCGCTCCCTATGTAGATATAAAGGGCTCATTCTAAGGTAATGAAAACACAACGATTCTTATTTTCATGGGATTATACACTAATTAAAACATACTTATGAATATTATATTCTATTTCTGCTTAGTACATTCCGCTAGATGCCACTAAATTCTGCACACTGCACCTTTAAATACCAGTCACGTTCTGAAATCTACAGCATAACCCAATGTATTTTTCTATTTCATTAATTAATAAAAATTCTAAAACAAGAATGTTACTGGCTAAGATAACGTGTATTATATTGTAATGTGCATGGAATAATGGAATTAATTAATAATCTACTTAAGCAAACAGAGAGAATGCAGACAATAACATTAGTGTTAAATAGATGTTCATTTAATTTCAGCAATTTTGTGTCTCATTTGTTATTATTATTAAATTCTTGTATTTTATCAGATGCAAAAAAAAAAACAAAAAAACAACAATAACATGATATTGGCATTATATATAGGCCGCCCTACTCTCTAAATATCGGCATCGAAATATCGGCATCGAAATCGCCATTGAAAAACCCATGTCGGTCGACCACTAATTGTAAATATGTTGATGAAAGATTTACATTATGAATGGCACAAAAATGTGTGAAAAGCGTGCCCAGGAATTTGGGCCTTGCATCTGAAGCATATATATCCCTCTTTAAAAATGCCAACATATCTGAGTGTGACTTTTACACAGGACTTACATGCTCTCTATGGTGCTTAAGGAACTTAAGCCTGAGACATTGGGAATAAGGCTAGTGATTAATCCTTCATCCAAAAGTTTAAAAGTCTCCTCATCTATTGACTGATCTGAAAGGCAAAAAGCACACAGCAAAACAAAATGTATACTCATCATTAATAAGCCCACGGAAAAACAAAATACACATACACACACATGCGCACACACACACAATTTCCACATAAATAGCAGAGAACTGTACCAAATCTAAGGGCCTCTGATCTGATGTTAATTTGAGTCAGTTAACACCATATTGTTCAGCCTTAAATTGGTTTAGTTCTTCTGTATTCTCTGTGTGGAAATAATGTGTGTGTGCGTGTGTGTACACGTACTGTACTGAATCAATCAATCAATCAAATTTTTTTTACTATTTACAGTAGGAACTAGATAAACCCATTACATCACAAAAAAGACCAAAAATTATCCTGACCTAGGTATAATAATGTGTTGGATTACACTGGTATTTAATGTTTCGTTACTCTTATGGTTGTTTAAACTGAATCGTAGTTTCGAGTCTCTCAGACTAAATAAGGGTTGTTTCCCTAGAGTTCGTTTTCACAAACAGTATCTGTTGTTCGAGCAACCCCTCATTACCTTAGCTTTAATTAACAGTTTATTCTCAGAGTGGACCACATCGATTTTAACGTAGTCCGCGATTAACAGAAGGTCTGCCTTCCGGCAGCTGTCCAGCTGCTCGAATGTTGGGTAATCAAGAAACCGTTCTAGTTCAAACTCCATGGTAACTTTAGTCGCGTTTCCACCCAAAGTACCCAGAACTTTTAGTCCCAGGAACTACTTTTCAAGGAACTAAAAGGTTCCTTCAGCCCATTTTTGTCTGCGTTTCCACCGCGGTCTAAAGACCCGCGAAGATTAGGCAAATTAGTCCACTGACGTATGTAAAAGCAACGTCGTCGTCGGTCCATCTGTCCTATGATTTCTTCTGTAACCCCATACTACCACCGAAGTACATTATTTTCCAATAACTGGGACAGCTGGAGGGGTTTATTCCACTTATACAATGACTACATATGGTTACTTTAGTATTTATTGATTTTTATCGACTTAATCACCTTAAATTGAAATATTCTTCTGCGGCCGTTTGGGTATATTATTTTACCGTTGTGAAGCAAAACTCTCGTTGGTAGTTCGACTTGGACCGTTGTTATGCAACAAACAGGATATAACAGGCTAATATACAGATTGTAACTGTTTTATATAATCTCTCAAACACATTCATTATGTTTTTATGCGAACATTCAC
This sequence comes from Anguilla anguilla, assembly GCF_013347855.1. Lineage (NCBI taxonomy): Eukaryota > Metazoa > Chordata > Actinopteri > Anguilliformes > Anguillidae > Anguilla > Anguilla anguilla. The sequence goes on along the minus strand of NC_049206.1, from coordinate 30,566,721 downwards.
TTTCATGTCTTGACATCCGAGGTGACAGAATACATTCACATTCTACAAATAACTGGTAACAACAGCAAAAAACATGCACACGTCGTAAACAATTTGCTGTTGAATTGATTAATTCGACTCTTACCGTCATTTACAAAATAGGCTAATCGCAAAATGACAAGAATAAATAGAATGAAAACTCGGACTTGCGTGAAAATTTGAATTAATATTGCAGTGGTACAGCCTTGAAAGTTACTGCTAGCGGAGTAGCGGAGTGTGCCCTCCAGATGCGAACCATGCACCATAAATATGTCTAGTCTTCCTGGTCTTTTTGTGGAATTGAAGAATCGCAGAGTGAAATTATGGCGGTCTGAAAAAGCAAAAGGGACGATTACTAGAATTAACCTATTATTTTACGCTGACAAAAAATGCGGAATGTGATTTCTAGTTTGCTTTTACTGTATCCCCAATGTAAATTACGCAGAACTACCGCATATCTCACATAAATATATGTCAAGCATTTTGACTCAATTATAACGGACTAACAAAGAAAATCTGGAAGAAAACATTCAGCAACCGAATTAAACTGTTTGAATGTTTTGGTAGGTAATATGCTGTCCTAGCACGAATGCTTAACATTTTATAAAACGAATTTCTCATCTGTTCCAAGACGTTGGCAGGCTCTAACCAAAAGTAGGCTACTGCGCCGCATAACATACAAGTTTGAATTCAAGTTATTATTATGAAAATAAATCGGTTTGCGGCTGCAGATTTTTAAAAATGGCGGTTGAAATAAAATACTGCGAGTAGTCGACCAATCAGAAATATTCAGCGCTTGTGCCCCACCCCAAAAGTTCCAGTACTTTTGGAAAGTACTACCCCCTGAGCAGGGACTTTTTTGGGGGTAAAATAAAGTCCCCGGAACTTAATTTAGTTTCTGCGGTGGAAACGCACTCAGTTCCTCAAAAGGTTCCTAGTTCCTGGGGAAAGTTCCTGTGGTGGAAACGCGGCTATAGCTAGCAACAGAAACGCAGGTTGTCAGAATTGAAAAGCAAAGTTGTATCTCTGAACGCCCACAGGAATGAAATCACAAGATAGCAACACTCAACTGGTACCAGTAGGTAGTATGTGACAAGTCAAATGCTGCAAAATGACAAAAGTAGCGCACCTCAAAGTGACACTCCAAGCTAGTACTACAGACGGGATGAAAAATCGCACCAAGCAAAGTAACACTGTTACAAATTCCAAAGCTAGTACTACAAACTTTGCACAAAGTAGTACCTAGCAACAAAGTAACCGTGCTACCAATGGCAATTTTAGCATGGCATTTCTGGTGGGGCAGTTTTGTATGATGTCACCATAACAAAAAATAAAGGTACCCAATTAGTCTACGGTAGGCCTTTGCTATTATATGGGCTGCGCTGTAAGTGCCAAGAAGCAGAAAGATTTCCAAACCGAGTAATAAAATAACGCTAGCTAGAATGAAAGCACCTATTATCGGGGGGGGGGGGGGGGGGGGGGGGGGACGTGTATCGACCACCCTTAACCAGTAGTGGTATTTACTTAGTATTTATTAGAGAGAACTGGAATTCATTAAATGTCCTGTAAAAATACACATAATAAACTGTCTTAAATGTAAAAAAAAAAAAAAAATTAATTAATTAATTCAGCTTATTTACAATATCAACTTAAGATAAGCAACACACTCGGAATTATCTCATCCCGACCCTTTAAATGCAATGGCGCAGAGGTTGCTTCGTAATTTCAAACTGCTTTCCTAACGGCTATTTTGCGTCCTGCGACTTCGGTTACAACAGTGAATATGTACAGATTTCTAGACGTGCTGATAGCAAACCACCCTTTCTCCTATAACCCTCAAATACGCAAGATAGGACACTTATACAGTATGCTAGCACATTTATGTCAAGTTCCATTCATTTATATGGGGTGGTCGATACACGTCCTCTTAGCAACCAAAAGCTAGCGCAGGACCACCTCTTACTTATTTGCCGGCACAGAAAAATATCATGTAAGTACTGCAGAAATAACCACTGGAGGATAACAAGGACATTTTTTCCTACATAACTAGGTACAGGTTGTTACTGATATTTTGCCTATTTCATATATAGTTACAAATATGTTTACGTTTTCTTGTCTGTCGAACGAAAGTGGTAGCTAATAGGTGCTCTCACTCTAGCATTAGCGATAGACGCACATCAACCGATTAACGGTTACGTTTATTATTTTTTCATCACCTCAGGTGGCCCACCAGTTGCTAGGCAGAATTCATAGGGGCAGAAACATTTCTGCCCCTCCGCCCAACATAATTTGCGGGAGGTTTTCCCTGCTTACGCAGATCACGCTCACGTTGTTCTCCTAGCAACGATGGGGCAGAGTGCTCCGCTGCTCCACAGCAGAGAGATAGGACAGGGAGCGCAGTCCGCAGTGCGAGCACACATACACACAAATGAAATTACTCCAAAACAGCACTATAAGGATTGTGAGTCAAGTGTATTATATTTATACACGCCAATTTCACCACTGAATTACTATTTTGTATTAAATAGAAAATACATTATGCCACAATGTTCAGATGTTACGATAATATTGTACCACAGTGCCACCTTTGGTGGGGTACTGCCCCATGTGCCCCTAATGTAAAAATGTCCCTGCGTGCTACAAATCACAATGCTCTGGCACAACGTAGTCCCTCAAGTAGCAAAACAGCATCAAAGTAGAGCAAGTCTACGGTTCTATACTGGACGAGCCCCCATTCTCTTATGTCCCGTAACTCACCCGTGTTAAATAACCAGGTGTACGCTACCGGACATAACACTAAGCAACTTCAATATTAACCACAACCCGAAAGAAGACCCAGTCAAACATAAAGTGGTATGTTAAAGTGCAAGAAGGCGTTTATTTCCAGCAAAGCAGGGAGTTAAGAGCTATTAGTTTTAGAGGAGTTATAAGCAGATGTGTACAGATGTATCACAGGTAGCAGGATCTCATTGGGCAGATAGATATAATCCAGCACGATGGTCCTCTGGCCTGAAGGTCCGTTCTCCACTTTCTTACGGATGTTTTGAGTCAGAAACTGGGATATCGTTGACTATCGCTGCAATATGCTCTATAACTAAGAAGTAACACGAAGGCCATAAATGCCAGTAATATAACATTTATTAACTATTTATTGAATATTATTTGATTCTGTTTATTATCATGTTTCCAATATATAGTGACCCTTTATTGTTAGATGTTTACTCACTGTCAAAATCCTCTCTGATCCTTTAATTACATTTACAATTACAGCAACAGATGCTTAAAACAACTAAGACATCCAAAACATCTGGTGCTATGTAATGATACAGACAGAATTTGTAGCATAGAGGTAATTGAGCCACTTGGGACAAGCGATCATTTTGCAGTTAGATTTGATGTGTCATGGCAATTTAACAAGGCCTCCTCTATGGCCAAAATTAGAAATTTTAGACAAGCCAATTTCAACAAGATGCAAGAATATTTATGTAATATTGACTTGGTGAAACCTCCCAACTGCAAGACTGAATGAATAGTGGGGTAGGTTCAAAAGGGTTATTCTTGATGCAAAGGTAAGGAAAAGTAAGTTGAAAAAGCGCTCCCCCCAGTGGATGGACATACGGGAGAGTTTGAGAAAAAAAACTGTAAAAGATAGCCTATATAAAATGACAGCACTGAGAGTAATAAGGCTGAATATTGTAATATGCGTGATAAGGTTAAAAAACTATGGAAGCCAAGAGGCTCTTTGAAAGGCAAAGTACCCAAGATGCAAACAGTAATCCTAAATGATCTTTCAATACTGTTGTAGGAAAAGGAAGGTCAAAGAGGATATCAGCTGCATCTAGAATGAAGAAGGAGCATTGCTTTCCAAGAGTAAAGATATTGCTAATGCCTTAAATAGTTATTTTGTTGAGAGTTTTACTAGAGAAGAGGTTACTAATAGACTGGAAGGCATATTCAGTACTCAGAAAGTCTTATCAGATATTGAAATAGAGGATAAAGAAGTACTTCATAAATTACTTAAACTAAAGACAAACAAGGCAGCAGGTCTTGATGACATATACCTAAGAGTACTCAAAGAGTTAGCTGAGATCATTTTTACATCACTGGCAGGTATTTTAGTCCTTAGAAACTGGAGAAATTCCTGAGGACTGGAAGCAAGGTAATATAATACCAATATAAAAGAAAGGGGACTGTACTGATCTAGGAAACTACAGGCCTGTAAGTTTAAATTACTTACTTACATCACATGTAAATACTGGAATCTATCATTAGAGACAAGTTGGAAGTATTTCTTGAAAATAGCAACATCCTAAGGATAGCCAGCATGGGTTTCGTAAGGTAAGGTCATGTCTGACAAACCTTCTGGTATTCTTTGAAGAAGCTACAAATGTTTTGATTATCACAAGGCATATGATATTATCTACTTCAGGGTGTAAAATAACTTTTTTATGCACTAGCCACTGTGTCTGGTAGATTCTTAACTTCTACCAGCCACTCACCTTTTTTACCAGTCACTTTTTAAAAATCAATATTAAAGCAGCGGCGACTGAGCTGAAAATTGGTGGGGCGCAAAACTTTCCTTTAAACTAATCATTGATCTCAACCTGTTTTCATTAATTTTTCCTTTATTATCAAGCGTGCCAACGATCGGACTAATCAAATGGCAAGTAGCCTAACACACAGCGTCTTCATACCGTGTTAGGGGATTAAATCATAAATTCAATCTACCCGTTAAAAATCCGTTTTAATCACCAAGTAGTCTACACTTAACAAACAAGATACACCAGTCTGTTATCTACCGTGTTAGCTTACAGAATAACCAGCAAAAACAAAACCTGCACTTCAAGATTGTTTACAATCTACGCATTGCAGATATTTGCCATAAATATGAGTGCAGAGAAAGAAGTGCATGTATCCGCAAATAATGTTGATTAAAAATGTGCACAATTTCGTACTGCGAATGAAAATAAATGTAGGCTATAAGGCCTAGGCTGCTCGCTAAAACTGCCTATTTGAGGAAGAGCAGGCTATATATGATAGTAGCCTATTGAGTAGCCTATTTAGTGGATTCATTGTATTGATACTCAAGGAAAATCGGGAAGTTTCCGCCACTGATTAGTGATTAAAACTGATTTTTCTAAATCACATTTATCATTTAATCTCCCTAACACAATGCGAAGAAAGAAGCTGTGTGTCACTTTCCAATTGATTAGTCAGATCGTTTGCATGCTTGTTAATCACTGAAAATTAATTAAAACAGTTTGAGATCAATGATTAGTTTAAAGGAAAGTTTTGCGCCCCACCAATTTTCAGCTCAGTCTCCGCTGAAGGCTAAATACGACAGTGGCACTGGGAGCAATACTTTTTGCTAGACGGCTCGAACACCTGATCATGTCGCCACGTCTCATTAAAATATCGTCTTGGGGCCATGATGCGAGATGGGTTGCCAGGTTACTGCCATGTAAATAACTTGATAACACAGTACAGACAAAGTTTGGGCATCCGCCACTGTGGCTGTGAGCCTCACAAATTTACCAGCCACTCTGCAAAATAACCTGCTTTTGGCGGGTGGCGGGTGTTGATTTTACACCCTGATCTACTTAGATTTCCAAAAGGCATTTGATAAGGTACCACATGAGAGACTTAGTAAAATGAAGTAGGAATTAGAGGATGTATTTCAGAGTGGATTTAGAACTGGCTACAGGGTAGAACACAAAGAGTTGTAGGAGGGATATTATCTGAGCAGGGAACTGTTGCAAGTGGAGTCCCACAAGGATCGGTGACCACTGCTCTTCCTCATTTATATCAATGACCTCGACAGGGACATAGAAAGTACATATTCAAATTTGCATATGATACAAAACAGGGAGGCCCAGCTTAATAGTTTGGAAGCTACTGAAGTAATCGAAGATTTAAATAAAATCCAAAAGTGGGGTGGAAAACCTGGCAAATTAAATATAGACAAATGTAAAGTTCTGCATGTGAGAAATAAAAACATTAGGCAGGATTACTTTATGGGAGGAACAAAATTAGAATGTGCTCAGTTTGAAAAAGACTTAAGAGTAATGGTTGATCAGAGCCTTTCTGGTTCTAGGCACTGTGCTGTAAAAAAAGGCCAACAGGATGCTGTATATATAGCCAAAGTATTGAGTATAAATCCAAGGAAGTTATACTTATCTTATACAATACATTTGTTAGACCACACTTAGAGTATTGTGTGCAGTTCTGGGGAACATACTACAAGAAAGATATAGAGGCTCTGAAAAAAGTTCAAAGAAGAGCAACAAAATTGATTCCTGGTATGAAAGATTAAAAGCTAAGAGGAAAGATTTAAGATGCTTAACCTCTTCAAGCTTAGTAAATAGAGACTCAGGGGTGATTTGATTGAGGCTTTTAAATTCATAAAGGGGATCAACAAAGTGAAATACAAGAGATTCTTCAGGATGAGTTCTGTTAGTAGAACAAGGGGACATAAATGGAAATTAACGAAAGGTAGATTCCATACAGACATTAGGAAGAATTTTTTCACACAGAGAGTAGTCAATGTGTGGAATAGCCTGCCAGGTCATGTAGTAGAGGCAGAAAACTCTGGGGATTTTCAAGACTAGGCTTGATAGAGTGTTAGATACTATCTAGTCTGTAGGTAGCCTAATCAGAGCGCTAATTTAGTTAGGAAAATGGCGAGCATTGTTGGGCTGAACGGCCTGTTTTCGTCATTATATGTTATGTTATACAGTTACTGTTATTCTGTTGCTAGTATGACGTAGTTACTGTTATATTGTTGTTGTTGCTTTTTAGTTAGCATGAATAAATTGCACTGTATGTTAACCTTGGTTTAATGTGATGCTTAGTTAACTTGGCATTTCATGGTAAATGGAAGATAGGCACTATTATTTTTTAGATAAATTACAAGATTGTGATTCATTATTGTTGTACAACAGAGAAAATAGCCTGCTATGTTTTTATACTTACCTTTTGCCAATGTTCATTGTGTATGAGTGAGTATAAGTCTTGGCCTTGTTTATATATTCAGGTAGTTTATTTTATTTTTTTGGGATTGAGTTCCACAATTGGATGGTGATGTTCCAGACAAAATTGCTTGTAAAATATTGAATCATTTCCCTTCTAGGAGAACAATTCCCCACATTTCAGGTTCATATGCTCCTCTGCCAGTGGGGTAAGATGAGCAGACCATCATCTGTGTAATTGATTGCGAAACCTGGAACTGAGTGAATACCTCATTTTTTATTTTAATTGTGATTGTGTAAAGTGAATAAAATTGTTTAATTTTTAAATATCATTATAGGGGCACCTAAGAAAGTGTTCTTATGGGTTTATATTTACATGTTTACTGTTACCTGAACGTAACACCAGTTTGTTTATGTTTAGGGGGGGATAAACATTCTGTTTACCATTTATGTTTATTATTTTTATACCTACATATTTTACAAAAATACCAGTTATTAAAATATTGTGCAGCCTTGTGAACTCTTTCACTTCTATTGTTTTGTGGTCCTTCTGCTGTCCTATGTAATCTAGTGTCTTCTGGTGTATCTGATTCCTGCTATCTTCTGAGCATATGCTTCGCATAATCTCTGAATAACACATGCGTCCTGAAGGAAACTTTCATTTCAATATTTCAATAGCACCAATATCAGATGAAGCGTGTATCTTTCATATTTTTGCCTAACTCAAATATTTTCCCTACATTAAAATTTGTTCCATTGAAAGATTCTTCATAGTCAGGTGTTTTGTGTCATTCATTACATCTTGAAATTCTAAAAAAGATCTTGCAGTTGTGAACCATTTGACCAATAGACCCCAACAGTTGCCACTTGCAGCTATATTTGCTCGAGTACAGTTTTTGAGAGGCGCTAAACTTGAAACATTCCAATTTGCTTAATCATATCAATATTCATGAAGGAGCATAACCAAGAACAATACTGTTATAATAGATGCTGTCTCCTTGAGGCATGCTTTTTGTGAAAGATCATAAACTACAATATAGTATCACAATTTCCTGTTACCACCTGGAACCTCTTGCAGTTAAGAACCATAGAGGACTGAACAATTGCAGCAGCTGACCATTTGATTAGTCTAAAGAACCTGGTGTATAGTGGTGCAACTGCTGATTAAATATGGGAGAAATTGTAGGGGAAAACAAAATTAAGCTTCTTCAGTTTTGCTCTTGTATCATGTGTTTATGCACTTTTTTTCTATTGGGTGAGGGCCTGAACATTGGCTCCTGAATTATTTACCAAGCTTTTGACAATGTGGACTGTTTACGATTGCAAAATTCCAGGAATATTCAAGGATGGAAACTTTCCATGGGAATTAACAGGAATTTATGGAAATTAACGGGAAATAACGAGAATAAAATGGAAATATAGCCCTATTTGCTCAGGCTGCATTTACCATGTCATATGCAGATAGAAACAAACATTTTACCATATCATAAGCAGACATAATTGCAAACATTCCCTATAACCCCCCTCCAAAAAAAAGACTTTTCCCATAACACCTAAAACAAACCATAAAAACAGTCTTCCAAGTGTTGTTTTAGAATTCTATTTACATAGATAGTAGAAGAGCAAGTTTTTTAGAAAACAGGAATGACAGACACGTGGAATAAACATGAACAAAATACATTCCATTTTACTCTGCAAGGGGTCAGTTGACTCCGCGGTTCTAGTGACGAGCAGTAGCCTATACCTTGAGTAGTGCCAAGTGATGTCAGCAGCACACTACGTGACCAAAGTCGGAAGTTTTGAAGAGAAGCTAACTGCTTGTCCGAAATTACCAATATTTCTACGACGTCTCTATGCCATTTCACAGCGATAAAAATATCCTACTTATCAGACGGCGTTAATTTAGTCAACAAAACATATTCGTTACGACCCCTTTTTCCATGATGAAAACAAAACATAACGAAATAACAATTCAGAGTAGGCCTTAAGGGTTTAAAGTGAACAACTTATTTTACAATAAAGAATTAATGGAAATAGATTCATCTACAGACAAGTGCACCTCTGATTATTTTCCTGTGTGTACAGGTGCACTTCAAAAGACAAAAGGACATTAAACAGCATATGATTTAGAATAAATGTATAAAGCAATGGTATATTTTCTATGTTGAAAACAAAAAAAGATGGATATCATGTCTTAAGTTATGTCTAGTTTTAGTAATACAGTACTCTCCAAAATTCAAGCTGAAGTTCAGTGCCATTCTTTCCTAATCTTCATCAAGAGTGTGCATAATAATATTCTTTGTGACATGAAAAATATAAAATCATTCTAGTGTTTGTTTCTGAAGTCATTTTTAAACTTTTATGGAAGACATTGCCTTAGGTCCTAAAAACTTCTGTGAATGAAAGAGGAAGTTTTTGGAATTGTAGTGGGGGCCAGCCCTACAAACACGAAAGTCTGTGACTGACTGAGTGAGTGATGAAGTTGCACCATTGGTCGGCCGGATCACATGTGTTAGGTCCAGCCATATACTAGGTTTTAACCTCGTCTTGTTTTTATATGCTTGAGTGGTTTCTGTGGATTACATTTTCACTCTGCTGTCCAGGTCTTTCTTAGTTAAGAGAAATGTATTTAATTTACCACAGCATTGTAATTAGGCTAATTGCAGAATTATGAAACTGTGGACTGGATTCACTGAAAAGTTGGCTCTAGCTTTGACTTAAGAGTAAAAGCAATTTTTTGCTTCATTGTGGCCTCTTTCATTGCAAACACAGTTTTGGAAGTTAATTGAGGTTATCACTGCACTCATGAAACTGTATTTGTGAAGGTAGACTTGTAGTTATCTTCAGTCATAATTAAATGAGCAAGTTGTTATAATCCGTTTCTGTCAAGGGAAGGATTTATATTTCATTTAAAAATATTTTTTGAACTGTCTGCCACCATTTAATTAGTTTTCACAGTGTATGCCAGGAGTGGATGGCCTGAGTCAGGATCTGAGGCCACCCAGGGTTTCTACTATTGCCAGTGGCTTTGGGACCTGGGCCCAGAATGTCTGTAAAGTACTTTAATCCTTTGTGAGAAGTGTTTTACATATAAAAAAAGAGGAAAAATAAATGTACAGGCCTAGATTATAGGGACCAAAGATGGTTTGAATTAGCAGAACAAGAAGGAGAAAATATTAAAAATTATCCTTGAATATACACATTACTGATTGATCTCAATAAAATGTACAAAAATGTCAGATCCTCAGTTGATCTCTATTGATAAATCTGGAATGAAAAAACAATTTTGCCAGTTTGTCAGTATACATATAGCTCTGAAGTATTAGAATAATTTGGACAAATTCCTGTTTTGTGTATGCATGAGACCTTTTGGGGGGCCCTTTGTTTTTTATGCTCTGTAACCTTTGTGTTTGAGGTTCTTGTGGCTTTCCTGCTGATCTCTACATGCGGTTCTTGACATTCATCAACATATATTTGTAGTCCCGACATCCTGGGAGACTTTCCCATGAAATGGCTTAGTTAATTCCCTAACTGAATTAATTTTATTAAAAGGGCCTGAACCAGTGAACCAATCAGAAGAATGTCTACTTTCTCTCCTCTGATGGTGAATGGGGAGTGGCTACCCCAGAAAAGCAACTCTTAGTCCTCAGGAGGCAAACAGCCGCTTCAGGAATGAAGTTAGCCATTTGTCTGGGCTTGTCAAAGTGTAGCATAACTAATCATCCGTGAAGGCAATCACCTTGAAGACACTCCAAAATATTCTGACTAAGCCAGAACACAGCATACACCTCATCTTGGGTGTATCATGCAGCAAGCATTTTGCACACCTCTGAGTCAGCTAGCATGCTACATGGGGGCTCAGAAAGATACTATACCATCTGTAGATTATAACTTTGAGATATTAAGCGTTAGCATTTTCAGGTCCCGTAACATTGCAGTGTATTGTATTGCACCGTTGTTTTAACATGATAAATGACATTTCCATGATAACTCATTTTTGAATAAAAAGTGCACATAGGCCCGCCCTCCAATGATTAATCACACGAGGGATTGCAATTAATTAATTAATTTTTTTTTTTTACTACTTACTTTTTTCATTTTCAAGGTAGACATGTTGCAGCTCATGTTGTCTTCAATGCAATTCAAGATCTTATGCTGTCTGCAATGCCATTCAATGTGACATGAGACTAAACATGTCCCCGTTGAAAATGGAAGACAAAGAAGTTATAATTCTATACATTTTTTTTAAAAAGTCGTACAGATTTCAGTGGTACCTGCTTCAGTCAGTGTGGCTGTGAATTGGTCTTGAAGGTTCTAGTGAGATGCTGCTTAGTGGTACACTATTGTTATTCTTGGAAATTTTCTGGTTTTCTCCATTCACATGCACCTACATGTTAAATGTAAATGTTCTGCAATGCCCATTGAAGAATGTCTTCCCACAATTCCATGAGTGCCCCACTTAAAAAATAAATGATTAGGGTCCAAATACAGCTGAGTATGGAGGCTGCAGTAAAGAGCTTTGGGAAGCATGAACTGATCAAGCTAAATGAGTGACTGTATAATGTAGTTTTAGTGCAGGTACTGACTGTTGCCATGGTTTTGCCTCTCAGGCTACCTGTCCAAAGTCTTGAGGAACTACACAGAACAGGCCTGCGATGGAGAATACTTCTCAGTACACTGTCCACCCAGCACAACCATCAGCATTCAATCCTCTTTCTATGGCAGAAGAGGCTCTGCACCCCAGCACTGCCTGCCCCATCATAGTAACCCCAGCACACAGCTGCTGGGAGATGACAGACACTGCTTTGTCTCAACTTCACTTCAGGTAACTGCAATTACTTTCTTTTCTGAACAAAGGCAATGCCAAAGAACAGTGTATCAGCTTGCATTCTCATTTGGCTGGTTATCCTTTTACTTATTTGTCCATACAGCTCTTTGGGTATTATATATATATATAGCCTATATATATGTTTGAACAGAAACACCCTTCAGGAGGCAGGTGTGTATGTGTCAGTGACTACTGTGGACAGAAGACTGATGCAAACCACTACTTTGCTGAACAACAGAATGGCTGGGTTACAGCTTGCTTAAAAGCACCGAAAAGATCATGCACAGTTCTGGAAGGTCATGTGGCTAAATGAGACCAAGATTCACTTGCATCAGAGTGATGACTACAAGCAAAGTGTGGAGGGAATAGAATGGACTTCATTTATCAATGGGAATGGCAAATGAACTGCCTTTATATAGCACATTTTCTAGCAACTACTGCAGAAATTGCTTTACAGTGAATGCCTCCCATTCACCCATTCACGCACAAACTCACACACCAACGGCAAAAAGCAGCCATGCAATGCGCCAACCAGCTCATTGGGAGCAATTGGGGTTAGGCGCCTTGCTCAGTATATGTCTGCACAAGAACATCTTTTTAACTTACAAAAATGCCAAGCTACTCACGCATATAAACTTCTGTCTATAAACCATTAATTAAAACTAGCAACAAAAAAATAAAAATTAGTGCCCGACTGCAGTAATGTTCTTCTGACTGAATACAGAGACACAAATAATGGATATAAGGTGAAGACTACAGCAAGGTGAGCACACACCAACTAGCTTCAGATAGATGATTTTTAGATATACTTTATTTAACCCTGTGGGGTAATTTGTCCTCTGCATTTTGGCCCATCCTAGTTACTTAGGAGCAGCGCCCGGGGACCAACTCCAGTTCTGAGGCCAGTGCCTTGGTCAAGGGCAACTGCAGGAGTGCACCTAACATGTATGTCTTTGAGTGTGGGAGGAAACCGGAGTACCCGGAGAACATGCAAACTCCGCACAGAAAGGCCCCAAGCTGAGATTCGAACCCACGACCTCATCTTGCTTTTTCTTGATGGATTGCTTTTGCTTGAAGAATTGCTCTTTCTTGAGGGTTTGCTCTTGCGAAATTGCTTATGCCTGATAGGCACTACCAGTTTGGTAATGGAGAGTTTGTTGGTGGATTGTATTATGCTTTCAAGTGTGTATTTGATAATTAGTTTGGGTTTTTAAAACCCACATTTTATAAGCAAGGCAAGGCAGTTTTGCTCATAAGGTTAAAATCTTTGTTGTCATTGGGTGACAGAGAGGGAATTTTCTATTTTTTCTCTATTAAGCACTTGGCTCACAAACTAGACTTCTTGCTGACAGGAGGTTTTTTCAGTTTTTTTACCCTCTCCGGAGCAACCATAACTATCGTTAGATGTTGTTAAGCTGCTAACATTAACTGTAGTTTATTATAATCTGAATCCTGATTAATTTTGGTTTTATTTTGTTCTGATATATAAATAATGAATGAATTAATGAAACATTGCATTTATATAGCACTTTTCCAGAAACTCAAAGTGCTTTACAGGGGGAACAGCCACCACCAATATGTAGCACCCTCCTGGGTGATGCACGGCAGCCAATTTGCACCAGAATGCTCACCATACATCAGCTGAGGCGGAGACTATTTTTAGCCAAATAAATCAGGAGATGATTAGGTAGCAGGTTGAGAGATCCATGTTGAAAATTTATCTAGGATGCCTGGGAACCCCCTACTTTTTGCGATGAGCATAATTGGATCTTTAATGACCACAGTGAGTCAGGACCTCAGTTTAACGTCTCATCTGAAAGATGGCATCTCCTACAGCACAGTGTACACGTCACTGCACTGGGGCATTGGGGTTTATTCGAACAGAGGTAAGACTGCCCCCTTGCTGGCCCACGGAATAAAACATTACCTTGTACAAGAGTTGTTTTCTTTTAGTTGCTGTTTGGTAAAAACTAGCTAGCAAATGTAATCTAACTGAAGAATTTAACTGGTACGAAAACTCAAAAAGAAGTTTACGGAAAAAGAACGACTTGAGGAGTGTAGGCATACTAATGGCTGCTGCGAGCAGCAGCAACACAAATGCAAACAGGAAATGGTATGTTTGCGAAAGAAGTGTTCAGTTTTTTGAAAAATAGGGTCACTGGGATATTTATAATGACATTAATGGTAATATTGATGATAATTAGAACTTTTTAAACAGTGTTATGAGGGCATAGTCTCCACATTTGGTAAAAAAATAAAATGAGCATGTGGACCATTTCTCTATACAAAACCCAATGTATCTGTATAGCATTCTGTTGTATTGCTTGTGCTGAGAAACGGCATTGCCCTTAATTATACAGTACAAACAGGTCGTAGCAATGAAATTAGTCTTATTTGTAATTCATAATAAACAATTAACATGTAGGAATTCACAGAAAAAGTATTTAAGTCAAAAACAAAAAAGCAAGATAAATAGAAATATTTGAATATAAAATATGCATCCAATCCAAGTTAAAAATATAAGAATTAAAGGCAGCCTATGGTAAGATCAACAAATGAAAAATAACAGCCAGGAAAATAGAATAATAAGGAATTAAGGATAATATTATAAAAACAAATAAGAACTTTAATAAAGAATGAGAATAAATGAAATAAAATAACTAAACATCTATGGGGCTTCAGTTGGATAAACCAACTAATGTTGGCTACATATCTGTGGCATTCAGTCCGGCGGTGAACCAGACTGGTCTCGGCTGTGCCGGCTGGTGGAGAGCACACGCACTTGGGTTGTGTTAGCTAGTCAGCCCAGGTGCTTAAAGGTGTGCTGCTCTCCACAGTTTGGGGCAGAGTCCCGGAGCTCACACCGAGAGCGTGTTTCTTTAATTGAGTTGCGTTTCATTTCTTTTAACAAGACGGGGAAAAGGACTGACAGGCTCAAGAGAAAATATACCTATCACTACATTGCCTCACATTTTGTGTTCAATTATGCTTGTCACAGAAACAATTTAGTATCATAATATTGTAAACATTGAATAAAATTCCGAATCAATCAAATCACATCGTTGTGTAACCAACTTTATTTATGTAAACATTCAACATCACACCAAGGAAAAATATGTTCCAAGTGAACCCATCTAAATGAATTAATAATAATAAAAAGTAAATAAGGCAGACCTGGGTAAAATGCAACACAGACTTTTCAGATAGATGCATTGAGCTTGCTTTGAACAACGTATTTCAGGTAAACACGTAGAATTATAATCTCTTTGTATCCAATGAACGCCGGGAGAGTTCAATAGATATTTTGCGAGGTATTGCCAGAAGTCTGTTTTGGCTATTTGAAAGTGAATTATTTTTTACCGGAAGTGTTTTTCGGCTACTGCATTAAAATCAGCATTACTGCAGTAAAATCAGCGGGAACTGCGTGATGCTATCGAGTAAGCATGGACCAAAATCCATAAAGAATCTTTCCAGTGCTTTGTTTAATCCGTACCGCAAAGAATTCAGGCTGTTCTGGAAGCAAAATGAGGTTCTACCTGGTACTAGATACAGTAGGTGTACCTAATAAGGTGGCCACAGAGTGCATGTGCGTATACATGTACTTGACAAACCCACAAAGACATTTTTACCCACATCTGCCTTAGCGTATTCATTTGACATTTAAGAAATATATTATTACAAAACATTTTTAATGTCTTTATAACAATTAAGTAATTAAAGTCAATACATTCTTAATAATAATAAATACATGAAAAATGCATTACAAAGACATTTTAATGTCTTTATCATCATGATGTAATCCAGTATATCCTGTAGATGTGACTTGTACCATTAAATCTCACACAGAGCCAAAAATACGTTTGTTTGAAAAAAAACTTTTTGGAACGATTCTGAAAAAAAAAAAAAAAAATCATCCATGCATCCATATGCTGTAGATGAAAGGCAAAACTCTAAATTGCTGTTCAACTGATCTTTGCTGCTGTGCTTGATATAATTGTAAATCAATAAGTTAAGGGTATGTTCTGTACAACTTAATTGGCAAATTTGATTGAAAAGGGTTCAACCATGGTTGACTGGGGTTACAAACTGGATGGCACAGATTGCGCAATGCTTTGTATTGCCGTTTTCTGCCAAATTGCACACTTTTGAAGAGGTGGCCTTCCAGGCCATCCACAAAAAGATATTTCATGGCGTTTTTATCGCTAAACCCCTTAAAATCACTGGGTCCGTCTGGATCAGGGGCCTCCTTTTGTCCTTAGCTTCTCATTCAGTCTCAACACTCAAAAACACTGAGAGGAGCCCAAATGATGAACAAGGAAATCAGTCTCTTGGGACCATAATCGATATAGAGAGAGAGTTTCTCTGAAAAACCGCCCTGGGGGAGATACCCTCCATGCTAAAGAAAGCATTTCAGACATCTTTCCACCTCAGGTATGGAATTCCCAAGCAAGTTCCAGGCATACCTCTGGGTGATCCCAAGCTCTGGTGTAAACAAGAGCGATGCAGGCCTTTGGGGCTGGAACTACAGAAAGAAAAGAATCTCACCACAGCTTCCTGAAAAGTACATAATTTAACATTTATTCATGTGTAAGGTCATTTTATCCAATGCCACACACAGGGCTATTTTGGGAAGCAACACCAAGTGGAAATGAGGAGAGTAACGGCATGCACCAGAACACTATAGAGTAGACAGTAGCACTGACTATTTCTTGTAGAAGTGATTTGAGGCACACAAGTAAATCTAGCAAAAGGTGCTAAAATAATTTACCACGCTCGGTTTATAAACTCGACCCATACTAGGCCAATAAGAAAGAAAGAGACATAAAATGGCCCTGCAAGCAATCAACACCCTGGAGACTCTGCCTCCCTTGACTTTCCTTGTCTCAACAGAGGTTAAATGTCGACTGGATGGATGAGATTCAGAAGATACGCAGTACTAGTCAGAGGTCTTTACTTCATGCACAGCTAGTGCAGTGAACTTTTCAAAAACAATGACAGTTGTAAGACTATTTCTTTTTCTTTCCTTGACTAAACATTTTTTGTTTTTTTACAATATTGTTTAGTACAAAGAGCATTTTTTCAGGAATCCACGCAATTTGCACCAGTGAACTTTGCACTAAGTATTTACATTGTAACTGGCTACTGTGTTCCAGTGCTCGTAATTACACTTGATATTTGAACTTGGTGTTGGTTGCCTTCTAAGCAGTGTTGGGCAATAACGTGTTACTCAGTAAGGCATTATAGTAATGCTGTTCCTTTTTTCAGTAACGAGTAGTGTAATGGATTACAATTTCAAATTCAGTAGGTGGGCAGAATTACATCAGTTAAAACAAAACAAAAAATGGAGATTGAGATGTATACTTTCAGCAGATTGTGACTTAATCACAGTCAAGGATTTAAAATCGTTGTCCTTTGTAAACATTTTGTTAGACAGAAAAATGCTTTCCAGAGCAAAAACACAACATCTAGCCTAATTTATCTAAACATCTAATATGGCAACACAGTAATGTGAACCTCAGTGAAAAACAAGAAAACAACTCGCTGATGAAGAGGCCTCATGCGCTGCTGCCAAAACAGCCAAAGTTAGATTTCAGAACAGGACAAGATGGTGGATGGCCATAAAGTTAAAAAAAAAACTGTGGAAGCTTGTGGCTGGGTATATCATGGAAGAGATGTTACCCATTTCCACAGTTGATTCTCCCTTATTTAGACACATTATTGAAAAATTACCTACGAGGAGCAATGACAAGGTGCGAAGACATATGCTAGCTACCTTGACAGAGAATATGGTTTGATGGAGTCTAATCCGATGTACACATTTAGAGAGGTAGATTACCTCAGCTGACATTTGGATGATGAGCAGTAAGAGCTCTCTAGGTATGGCAGTTCTTTGGATCAATGATTCCACTTTGGAGCGCAAGAAGGCCGTTATCACATGCAAAAAAATTGGAGTCAGGCACACTAATGATGTTATTGCTGCAGATAGAACGGATCCATTCATCCCATGGACGGCTAGCCAGAGCAACAGCCTCTGGGACAGATAACTTTGCCAAAGTGTTTAAAATATGAAGAAAAACACATTTTCAACATACAAAAATTACTCACACATACAAACCACTATAAGTCATTACCACTTGCAAAATCTAGGCCATTAAGAGTAGCCTACTGATATCAAAATTACGCCAAGGTACAATAATCAATATTGGTTATCTTACCTAACATAAATTAAACATGCTGTGTTCCAAAGCAGTGCTGCTACCCAATTCTTCCTGAATGATTTCAAGTAACTTGGCCCTGTGTTTTTTCATCTGACCATGTGAAGAGAATATGGTCATTCAAAGCATATGTGTCATATCGAAGTGTGAAATGGCAATAATTTATAGTGGGAATAATGTTGCTGAATAATTTCAGCTGCATTACACCAATGTATATTTTTTGTAATGACTACACAATATGTTGAAACAACTGCCTACATGCAGTGCTTTGGGTGTATGGGAAGCATATCTTGAATTAAATGCATGAATAAAATAGGTTTGTTTAGAAAATTATGTTCTGAAAGAATTCTGAAGTTATTCTGTAGCATTTCAGAAGAAATGATACTATTGTACTTATTTGGCAAAACTTCATGTGACTAGCAAGCTATTAGTACATAATTGAGGCAAACATATGTCTGGATAGGTCTGTAAGGTGCAATATGTAGGCTATTTCATTGGCCTAAATATTTTTTATGTGTATTTATTGCAAGTGGTAATGACTTATAGTGGTTTGTATGTGAGAGTAACTTGGTATTTTTGTATATTGAAAACTTGTTTTTCTTCAGATATCATTTCTTTTTGCAATGTGTTTGTAATGAGGAACTAATATGCAGTGCATATAAATGTAGACTGTGAGAAGTATGCGTACACACACATACATGCCAACACGCATATCGCAGCTAGTCCCAGATGTGATGTGTAGACTGGTGTGATTGAGAGGCAGAGCGAGAACAGAAAGTTTATATAGGCTGCACAATGATTTGATGGCCATCCAACGAGCGGTCATGTACAAAATGGTGAGCTCCTGAGCTGGCAACTTGTGTACCCTTCTGTCCTGCTCCTTTTCTGTTTTTTTCTTCAGCAATGCAATTTTCGTGTTTATGAAGTTTATAAGGCATCTTCATATGCTGAGCTGTAGGTAGGACTCGTCTTTGCTGAATTCCTCAACTAGATCAGTGATGTTATGTGACAGTATGAGAAGCAAAACTTGGTAACAGTTCTGAGAAATATAAGATTTGACATTGGACAATGGCATGCACAGACACATTTCCCAGCAGTCTTTGCATATGAGAAATTAACAGTAGTAGTGCCAAGGAAATGAACACAAATGATTTAATTGAATAGTTGAAACAGTGTTTTCTGCAGAATGGGCATTTAGATAAAGTTTGACATGATCACAGACTATTGTACAAAGAAAATATAGTAACCATGATTGAGATGAGTTTCCTTATTGAACGGTATATAAAGCAGATGGTATCTGACAGTGATATATGTAGCTGTTGAAACAATGCATAAAATAGCAGTAAAGACCTGTTGTACAAATGTACTTTTTTCATGTAGTCTAGTACTAGTTATAATAATGAATGAGTCATGTTTTTAAATGGAATGTTTTTAATGGGGGGTTGTAGATAGTAGCCTACAGACATAGTAATTGTTTGTATGTCAGCAGATAGAGAACAGGGCAAGGTAACCTGAATTTGGAAACGTGGTGTTTGCTGATAGTAATGTTTACTACAGTAGCCAAGTGAAGAAGTAGTGAGTAGAAATGGCACAGTTTTCAGCAATTGTAAGTTTTAATGAAAATCAATAAATTCTGCCGTCACGAAATGCATATGGCCTCCCATGCGTGAGTTTTGCCAAACTTAAGCGTTGAAGATTGTTATATTCTGATGACTGCAAAACCAATAGTTAAAAAGCAGTTGGAAAGTATTAGTTATTAAATAAGTGTGCGTAAGAAATTAAAGATATGCCTGAGTATTAGATTGGATTCAATGCTCTGACTTTGTGATTTGAAGGCAATGGCATTAGCCACCAAGGAAATAGCTGTTAAATGAATGTGTAGATGGTATGTGATAATACAGTCTATATGTTTGGCGAAAGACCAGCGAGATTTGGTGCAGAAGGATCCATAAGTATTATACAGTACAGTTGCAAAAGCAATAGTAGAAAAATAATAGACAATTATGTTATAGAAAAATAAAAGACAATTAAAGCCGCAAGCCGCGTTGGGAGGGGTCCAAGCATTAGCACCATCGCGCCCCCTATGGAGCGATGTTCAAATGGCTTTTTCCTCATGATCATATGCCTTCACCCAACATATCTACTGAATATCATGATGATTGTATAAAATATTGATGACTTGTGGCCAATTTTGTACTAAGAGACGCTGTCGGAAGACTTAGTTGCGTCGCCATGGATTTGTCCTGGCCGCTTCTTGTAAAGGCCTTTACTATGTCGTAACACAGATGGGATGTGGTAACACTTAGATGGGATGTCGTAACACATATATGGCCCAGCGTGTATGTACAGCTGCAGCACTTCCATGCCGCAACTAAAAAAGGTGTCACACTAGTGTTGTCACGATACCAAAATTTTTGAAAAATTTTTTTTTTTGACTTTGATACCGATACCAGGTTTAGTATCACGATAATTGATACTGAAACGATTCAATACTCGGTACCTAAAGATACTGAAATTACCTTAATAGATCAGAAACGTAATGTCCACAAGGGTTGACCTCATTTTCAAATTCACGGTTTATTAAAAACCTGGTTTATTAACAACCTTTAAGTTGAAGCCTGTTGAACATATCAATAAGCATAGGCCTATAGGGTTACAACAGTAAACCATAGAAAACTATATTAAATATATTTAAAAAATTAAACAATTGTAAAGTAAATTATCTTTAAACAGGTCTTTCACTTTAAAATAGATCTAAAAACAGCATGTTTCAATAACAATGCAGCATCTTCCTATAATAAAATATTTACAAATTAGAACAGCTATTGCTACTGAAGTGAACTAAGTCTAAGCTTGCGCTGTATCAACGACGGCGAATGCACAAGCGCAGGTCACCTCACTTGCCAACCTTAGTTGCTACTGCCATCTAGCGAAGATTCTGACGAATTACACTTGTCATCCTCTCAATTGGTAATGCAGGAGACACATTTCCCTGGCTTTTACATTTGACGCAAAACTACCGAACGTCGGAAAATTCTAATACCGAACCGTTTCTTTTTTTTTTTTAAGTACCGAAAAAGTGCTGAAGTTTCGGTATACCGTGCAACATTACGTCAGACACATACCTATTCCAATCCATTGCTCAACTTAGCAGAAAATGCACATTTCAGAGCGCCTCAGAGACAGATAGAATAATAATACACATTTCAAATAATAGATAGGACATTGAGAAAAAACGAAACAAAAGACAAAATATCAACTCGCGACCTGCGTGCTGCTCGCAGAGTAGCCTACCATATTATTTATTTAGACACTGGCATATAAGAACATTTTTGGTTACGCTGACCGATAAAACGCTATTCCAAAAGCAAAATGAGACATGTTATACATTGTTAGAAAGCTTATACTCTCACCTACCGAATAAATGAATTGTCAATCAAGCCAAATTGTACTAGAAATGGCGACAATGCCGTAAGCAACAGGTGTGGTATTATGCACAGCTATTTTTGAAGGTAGCCGACCCAGGCGTCACAAATGCGCGTATATTTCACAAATGGATTGTCCAAGACAATATATGACCACTCAGTCGCAAAAGGGACATCTCTACACGTAAAACCAATGGTAAGATTGTATATTTATTCAATGTTTAGTCCCAGATATTGACTGTAGAATGACATGGTATAATTTTAAAAAACTTTGTCTCGTTTATTTCGTTATTCAGTGAGCAGCGTTTTCACTGCTGTATTGGCATATTTTAGGGCTAATGTCGGATTTATCTTGTTGCTACGGAATATTACATTACATTACATTACAGGCATTTGGCAGACGCTCTTATCCGACGTACAACAAAGTGTATAATCATAATCAGGAACAAGTGTGTCGAAAAACCTAGAGAGAATTACCGTTCCAAGTGCAGGGAACAACCGCATAGTTCAACTTGGACCCTGTAGGTTAAACTGATTAACACAAACAAGAACAGCAACAACGCAGTCTATGCAAAAATACAAGCAATAGTTTTTTTATTTTTTTATTTATTTTTTATTAAGTAAGCAAAAACAAACAAAACAAAAGGGCAAAGGAGGTAACAAAGTCATACAATAAAATGACCTAAGCAAACCAGAACAAAACAGTAGGGAGAGTGCCCTGAGGACAACAAAAAAGAAACTAAAGAAACAAAAAAAAAAAAAAAGAAAGAGGGAAGTGATAGATTAGAGAATGCTGGGAGGGGTCTGAATGAGTGTATGTTTGTTGGGTGTAGGTTTGTGATGTCTGTGTGTGTGCAAGTGTATGTCAGATTCTAAATTTGGTAGGGATTGTGGTGTAGGTATAATGGCGGATATGTTTATGTGAGTGACGGTGAGCATGTTTATTGTGGATGGTGGACAGTCAAAAAGGGGTGATGAGTGAAGTCAGTGCAAGAATTAAGAATGTAGGGTATTAATGAATGGATTCCAGATTATGTCACAGTCAGCGGTTTGTATTTTAATGGAGGCAGATAATTTTTCCATTGATATGTATTCGATTAGTAGGTTTTTCCAAAGTGCAATATTGATTTTTTTCCTTGATTTCCAGTTCATGGGGATAGTTTTCTTGGCGATGATTAGGGCTATGGGGAGTATTCTACTGGATGTGTTGTTTAGGTTGATGTTGGACATGTCTCCTAGTAAGCAGAGTGGAGGGGTTAGTGGGATGTGGCAGCCTAAAAGAAGAGAGAAGTTGTCAGTGATGTCCCGCCAGAATTGTTTTATTGGTGTGCAGTCCCATGTGGCATGCATATAGCCGTCTGTGGTGTTCTGTGTGCAGTGCGGACAAATTTCAGAATCTATAAAGCCCATTTTAAACATCCTTTCCTCTGTGTAATGTACTCTATGAATAATCTTGTATTGTATGAGTTGTATGTTTGTGTTGGTGGATATAGAGAAGATGCTTTTACAGATTTGAGTCCAGAAGTCGGCACCTGGGGTGATCTGTAGGTCTTGTTCCCATTTATTTGAAGGGATGGATATTGTTAAATCGGATGTGGAAATTGTCTTGTAGAATTTGGATAGTAGTTTTTTATTAGTAGTGATGTTGATCAGATTTGATGTTAATGGGGGAAGATCTAAGTTAGATGATTTGATGTTGATTTTGGTCTGAATAGAAGATTTAATCTGGAGAAATTCTAAAAAGTGATTCTGCCCAATGCCGTACTTCTGGACCAAATGAGAGAATGCACTTGTTGTACGTCGCTCTGGATAAGAGCGTCTGCTAAATGCCTATAATGTAATGTAATGTAATGAGACCAGAGTGTTATTATGGAATATATGTTTGAGGTGCGTGATACCTTTACTAATCCAGAAAGGGAAGTTTAGTGGTTTTCTGTTAACTAAGAAATCAGGATTGTTCCAGATGGGAGTGTGTTTTGTGGGTGAGAATGTGGTGTTAGTTATTTGATGAAATTTCCACCAGGCTGTCAGAGTTGTAGCTATGGTAGGGTTTTTGAAACAAGGATGGTGTGCAATGGAGCGACTTATGAATGGTAAGTCTGATATATGGATTTCATTACATAATGTTTGTTCTATGTCTGTCCAGGAGTTGTCGGATTGATTTGAATTGGTCCATTTATGAATGTATTGGAGTTGGTGGGCAATGAAGTAATGGAGAAAATTTGGTGCTTCCAGACCTCCCTTGGTTTTGGATTTTTGTAAAATGGCTAGTTTGATTCTAGGTGTTTTGTTTTTCCAGTAGAATTTTGTGATGATGGAGTCTAGGGATTTGAACCAGGAGGGTGGGGGCTTGATGGGGATCATTGAGAATAGGTAGTTTATCATGGGTAGTATGGTCATTTTGATTGTGGCAATTCTGCCTATGAGGGATATTGGTAGATTCATCCAGCGCTGAAGGTTGTCCTCTACTGTTTTGAAAAGTGGGGTGAAATTGAGATTAACTAACTCTGACAGCCTAGGGGAAATGTTGACTCCTAAATATGTGATATTCCCAGTGCGCAGAGGAAGAGGTGGTGTTTGGACTGCCACATCCCAGCTATTAGGGCTGAGTGGGAGAATGGTGGATTTAGACCAGTTGATAGTGTAGTCTGAGATTTTAGAGAAAGTGTTTATGAGGCGGATGGTATCAGGTAATGAAGAGGAAGGATTTTGTAGGTACAGTAGAATGTCATTTGCGTAGAGACTGATCTTATGGTGTATACTTTTTGTTTGGATTCCTGTGATGTTTACTTTTTGACGGATAGCTACTGCGAGTGGTTCAATGAATATGACAAATGAAGATGGGGAGATTGGGCATCCTTGCCTAGTGCCCCTGTGCAAAGTAAAGCGTTGTGATATTAGTCCGTTGGTGGTGATCGTGGCCATTGGTGATGTGTGCAAAATCCTCACCCAGTGGATAAATGATTCACCAAAAACGAATTTTTTTTAGTGCAGAAAATAAAAATTCCCAATTTACTTTATCAAATGCTTTTTCTGCGTCCAGTGAGACTATGGCTGTTGGTGAGTTTGTGTGAGATGTGTAATGGATTAGGTTAAATAGTCTACGTAGGTTGTTAGATGAGTATCTTCCTCTAATAAAGCCAGTTTGGTCTGAGTGGATGATAAATGAAGTAACTGTGCCGATTCGTGATGCCAGAGCTTTGCTAATGATTTTTGTGTCTGTGTTAATGAGAGGAAGGGGGCGATAGCTTGATGGGGAGGTGGGGTCTTTATTGGGTTTTATTAAAAGAGAAATTGTAGCAGTGTTCATGTCTATGGGCATTTTGGATTTTTGTTTAATTTCTGTAGTTAGTCTGTTGAAAACGGGAGCTAGAATGTTCCAAAAGTGTTTATAGAACTCAGCAGGGAAACCGTCAGGTCCTGGTGATCTATTTTTAGGCATGAGTTTGAGTGCGTTGTGGAATTCTGTTATTGTAAACGGTTTCTCAAGTGCATTTGCTTGGTCTTCAGTAAGTTGTGGTAAATCAATATTGGTTAGGAAAGTGTCAATGTCTTCTTGGGTTGGTTTATGTGTTGATGAGTATAAGTTGGTGTAAAAATCTTGAAAAATCTTATTTATTTCTTCAGGCGTCTGCACGATCTTCCTTGCTGAGTTCACAATCGTTGAGATAGTTGTTTTTTCTTTGTTTCACTTGATTTGATTGGCCAGGTATTTTCCAGATTTATTACTGTATTCAAAATGTTCATGTCTGAGTCTTTGTAGGAGGAATTGAGTTCTTCTATTTGTGTGTTCATTAAGCTGTAAATTGTATTTCCGTAGGTCATTCTGGGTTTGTGCTGTGGGGTTATTTGCGTTGATGTTCTCTAGTTCTTTAATTTTTTGTTCTAAGTACGTTTCCTGTTCGTTGTCTTTTTTTTTCTTGTGAGTGGAATATGATATGATTTTTCCTCTTAATACCGCTTTCCCTGTTTCCCAAAGTAGTGATAGTACTATTTCCGGTGAATCATTTATTTCAAGGAAGAAAGCCCACTCTCTTTTAATATAATTATCAAAGTCGGGGTCATCAAGTAAGGATGTATTAAGTCGCCATCTGTTGGATGGTTTGCGAGAACGATTGGTATTCCAGGTGAGTGAGACGGGTGCATGATCGCTAATGGCAATGGGGTGTATTAGCACATCTGATATTTTGGAAATAATTGAGTTACTGGTTAAAAAGAAGTCAATGCGAGAGTAGGAGTGATGGACCGGTGAAAAGAATGAATATTTTCTATCATTCGGGTGTTTTAATCGCCAACAATCGCCAAGACCAAAATCACTCATGAACTGTTTAATTGTTTCTATGGATTGGCAGTTACGTGTACTGTTAGAATTGTTAGATCTGTCTAAAGATGGGTTCAAGACTGTGTTGAAATCTCCTCCGATTATTATTGGGGGAGTCAGACAGATTGGAGAGAGATGTAAAAAAAGTATGAAAAAAGAAAGTCATCTTTTTTTGGGCCATAGATACATGCAATAGTAGTAGGGGTGTTGTGTATTGTGATATTTATTATGATAAATCGTCCTTCAGGATCTGTGATGGTGTTGTTGTGAATAAATGAAATGTTTTTGTGTATTAAAATGGCTACCCCTCTTTGCCTGGAGTTGAAATGGGTGGATAAGATTTGATTGAATTGTGGTGTTCTTAATTTATGACAGTCAGATTCAGATGTGTGAGTTTCTTGTAAAAGGCATAGGCCTATATCTGCTTGTAGTTTGTTTATGTGGTTGAGTACCTTAAGTCTTTTTGCCTGTGAACCAATTCCACGTATGTTCCAAGTTACAAATTTAAGTGAATTAATGGTGGCAGGATGTGGGAATCTGTTGTTTGAATGGTTTTTGTGTTTTGTGCATGTTTATGTGTGTGTATGGGCATATGCACGTGTGTCTGGGTATGTTTGTGGGTGGATGGGTGGGCAAGTGTTCCTCCATTAGTGTGGAGCATGAGTGGAATGTGTGTGTGTGTGCGTGCGTCGTGCGTGCGTGTACATGCGCGTGAGAGAGAGGGTAGATATGGGCCCTCCCAGAGATATAGTACATGGGTGTGTTTTGGATGATTTTATGGAGAAGAGAAGAGAGACAAAGAAAACAGAGAGTAGACAAAAAACAAAAAAAATGAAAACATAAAATACAATGACATAAACTGTTTTTTTCTTCCCTTTTTTTCATGTGTAATTTTTATAGTTTAAGTGCAAAGGTGCCTGGTGAAACCAAAGTGCATTTTTATAAATACATATCAGCGTTGTTGAGTGAACAGAGAGGAATTAAGGAGTCAAGGGGTGGAAAGAGAGAGTGATTATGCTGGGTGTAGTGGATTAGAATAGCCAGGGGGTTGTTTTTTTGTCACGGAATAGTTTGCCATCAATGTACAACTTGTCGACTGAAATGACTGCTTTTTTTCCTTCTTGCATATTCTGTTTTCTGATTGGGAGTAGTATTTTGCGTCTGTCCATGATTTCTCGGGGGAATTGGTCGTTAAGTCCATAGTCCGTGCCTTTCAGTTGTCTGCCGTGACGTTGTACCAGTTGTTTTTGTTTGAAATGTTCGAATTTTGCTACTATGGGTCGTGGGCGTTTGTTTGCGGGGTTTTTTGCTCCTATGCGGTGTACTCGGTTGTGTCCGGGGATATTTTGAGGTGAGTAATCATAAATTCCTGTATTAATTGTTCTGGATTGTCGTTATGCGTTTGCTCTGGGATACCGGAAGAAACGAGGTTGTCTCTCATGCTGCGTGATTGTAGATCGAGTATGGTTTCTTTCATGTCCTTGTTTTCTTTAGTAACAGAGGCGAACTGGGTTGTGAGGGAGGTAACGGAGTGTTGGAGGGATTTATTTTCTTTAGCCAGTGTAATTTGTTCTTGGCTGAATTCCAGGCTCTCGCGTAGCTGCTGGAATTCCTTATGAAGCACTTCGATAAGCGCAATCCTTGCATCTAGTCCAGAGAGTTTATTGTCGATTGAAAGCAAAATGTCACTGACCTCGGTACAGCATGAATTGCCTGGAGAGCTATGAATGGAGTCTGATGGCCGGCATCTCTTGGACTTTGGTGTGGAGGCGGAATTGTCCTTCTCTCTGGCTTTTTTGGTGTCGCTCATAGTGCAGAGTCGGTTGTAATATTGATCGATGTAGTCCTCAAGGTCTTCCAGATCGAAACGTTGAATTATTCCAATTATTAGGCTAATAAAAAAGGGTATATTTCATGGGAGAAATTAGTTTTTGTTGTTTGCAATCTAGCAGCTGCGGGCTGCCATCATGAATCTCGCACCGGTCTCGTCAGATCTCGCGGTCACAGACGCATCTCCCCTCCGCAGCCCGCAGAATCATACAAGCAATAGTTAAGACAAGTGCATTAACAAAGTCACCTACGAAACAGCTACCTAGTTACAACCCTAAGCTTACAGTTAATTTCGAGATTAAATTGAGAATACGATTTCTCTCAGCATAATGACGGATTTAAAGACTAAACAAACTCACCCGATATTGTCTTCAAATGGATCCATGCCAAAGAAAAGTAATGATTCATCCTCTCAAGGCTTTTACTAACAAACTTTTAGTAGCAAAAAATATCAACTCGCCATCCATGCTACCTGCTTCCTACGCTCAGAGTACCGTATTATTTATTTAGACATTGGCAGAGTACAGCATAAATTGCATCTTTTGTTTATATTCAATATTAGTAATTGCAGCGAGAAACTGCAGCTGTAGACACAAGATAGTTTGTTATGTTATGGTAGCAACGGAACGAAGCGGACTATACATGTATTGCCATCATTGTTTTATTATACCAGCGTGTTTTCGCGCATTTGCACAGAAACTCAAATACTATAAATAAAATGGTTTAGCTATTTCTCAGCATAATGACAGATTCAAAGACTAAACAAACTCACCCGATACTGTCTTCAAATGGATCCATGCCAAAGAAAAGTAATTATTCATCCTCTCAAAAAGCTTTTACTAACAAACCTTTAATAGCCTAGCATGCACTCTAGTTGGCACTGTCTTCCATTGCTTCCCCGACGTTCAGACCCTCCCCTCACTGATAAAAACTAGACCCTACGGTATCGGATTACTTGCGTCGCCATGGATGTCGCTTGCCGTAAAGATGTTTACTAGATGTCGTAAAACCTAGATTTGGAGCTCCAGCTTTTCCGCACCGCAACTAATAAAAAAGTCCAAATGGTGGGCAAAAAATATGGCGGACATAGGTGCTCCCAATGTGGGAGTTATGACCTTTTAAACATGACCCTTTGTTATAGCGCCACCATCTGGCCGACATAGATTATTTTTAGTGCCTGAGTAGTGGGGGGCCATAGGAACCCACCTGCCAAATTTGGTTTCTCTAGGACTTATGGTTGCTGAGCCTCAGACACTTTTAGCGGAGAAAAATAATAAGAATAATAATAATAATAATAATAATCCTAACAAATACAATAGGGTTCCACCAGCTTCGCTGCTTGGACCCCTAATAATAATCCTAACAGATACAATAGGGTTCCACCAGCTTCGCTGCTTGGACCCCTAATAATCCTAACAAATACAATAGGGTTCCACCAGCTTCGCTGCTTGGACCCCTAATAATCCTAACAGATACAATAGGGTTCCACCAGCTTCGCTGCTTGGACCCCTAATAATCCTAACAGATACAATAGGGTTCCACCAGCTTCGCTGCTTGGACCCCTAATAATAATAATAATAATACGAACAGATACAATAGGGTTCCACCAGCTTCACTGCTTGGACCCCTAATAGTAATCCTAACAAATACAATAGGGTTCCACCAGCTTCGCTGCTTGGACCCCTAATAATCCTAACAGATACAATAGGGTTCCACCAGCTTCGCTGCTTGGACCCCTAATAATAATAATAATAATACGAACAGATACAATAGGGTTCCACCAGCTTCACTGCTTGGACCCCTAATAATAATCCTAACAAATACAATAGGGTTCCACCAGCTTCGCTGCTTGGACCCCTAATAATAATAATCCTAACAGATACAATAGGGTTCCACCAGCTTCGCTGCTTGGACCCCTAATTATTAGTTAGTAAATCAGCATGCTTAAGAAATAAGATATTTGCCCAAGGTGGGATTCAATCCTGTGACTTAGTGGTCTGAAGGCCGCAACGTTAACAGTGAGCCACAAACTTACTAGCTGTACTGAGTGGGAATTTTCTTGGGGAAAAAGGTAGAAGTCCATTTTGCGTGTGTATGTGACATTTTGATCGGCTGATATTGGTAAATGATTGGCAGGTGCAGGTAAATTTCGAAGGGGGAGACATATTGTTTGTGGGCTTGTTGCATTGTGAAGATGTAACCGGGCAGGAAAAATAAGAAGGCGAAGGAGAAAACGCGAAATACCCTTAGTTTGGGGCTTTATTGTGCAGACATGTGACGTTTTTGTGAATTCTATCTGTTGAAATTGGGTCAGAAGGTACAGAAATTAATGTTTTTAAGGGCTGATAGTCTGTGGTCATTTTGGTTATTTCTGTAGGAAACCCTGAAAAGTAGAAAACTCTCAGTGCTCTATATGTATGTGGCATGCTGCCCCGCCAAGGTATAACTTGGCGGGATGGCATACCTGCCATCCCAATATATCAGCCTGCCAACACTGTATCTGATTCTGAACCGGATGAAGAAGACAAAGATTCAGGATGTCACATTTACAGACCTTACAGACGTCTCCACTGACTCTGCAGTCCAGTTTGCTCTTCCCACAAATTACAGGTGTGTGTAGCAGCTGTAGCTTGGCCAGTTCACTAGTGAATGACTGTAAAGATGCGGTAAAGCGAATGTCTTGTTGCAGGTTACCTTGAATCTGGGTGGATCACTAGATTAAAATTTTAAAAAGTAAAATATAAGCATTGCTACATTTTTTCCAGAATGATTGTATCCTGCTTTGTTCACTGCACAGGATAACACATGACCCAATCTTTAATGAGGTGGAAACTCATAGACCCAGTATAGTTAGGGCTGCACACACATATGGTTATCACAACATTGACAGAGAAAGGTGGCTGTTTCACTTCATTCAAGTTGAGCTGTGATGGTTTTTTGAGCTGTGAGGCAGATTAAAATCATAGATGTTGAGGTGTGGTATGCAAATTTGGCAGCACATATGTTGCGCTGAATATTTAGCACATATCTTTCATTAAGCTTTTCAAAATCATTCCACGTGGCACTCTTGCAAGCTGGCCATATTTTCAATTGACAGTAAGTAACATTAATGTGAATGACAACAAGCCCCGCCTGCCCCCTCTATTACCCATTCATAGCAGTAGCCTAGGTAACATTGGTGATCTTTATTTTGAATGGTATACATATTTGATTATCTAATTTTACGTTCAACGTGTGCATGCAACAATCATTGAATCAACAAATTGTTCACATCCCTAACCAAAATTCCCATCTGCGAGCTCAATAGCCTGTGCCTCAAACTGGGAACAAAGTGTTTATCTGACAAGGGGGAGCACCTGTTCCTGCAAGAGTATTGTATCACCACAAAGCCCCTTACAACAGCATTAGACAACTTACAGTGCCTTCAGAAAGTATTCAGACCCCTTCATTTTTTCCACATTTTGTTACGTTACAGCCTTATATTCTAGAATTGATTAAATTCATTTTTATTCTCATCAGTCTACACACAATACCCCATAATGACGAAGTAAAAACAGGTTTTTAGAAATTGGACATGATTTGGAAAGGCACACACCTGTTTATATAAGGTCCCACAGTTGACAGTGCATGTCAGAGCAAAAGCTAACCCATGAAGTCGAAGGAATTGCCCGTAGACCTCCAAGACATGATTGTGGCGAGGTACAGATCTTGGGAAGGGTACAAAAAAAATTCTGCTGCATTAAAGGTTCTGAAGAACACAGTGGCACAATGAACACATCATTCTTAAATGGCAGAAGTCTGAAACCACCAGGACACTTCCTAGAGCTGGTTTCCCGGCCAAACTGAGCAATTGAGGTAGAAGGGCCTTGGTCAGGGAGGTGACGAAGGTGACCTGAGGGCCACTCTGACAGAGCTCCAGAGTTCCTCTGTGGAGATGGGAGAACCTTCCAGAAGGACAACCATCTCTGCAGCAATCTACCAATCAGGCCTTTATGGTACAGTGGCCAGATGGAAGCCACTCCTCAGTAAAAGGCACATGACAGCTCGCTTGGAGTTTGCCAAAAGGCACCTAAAGGACCATGGTGGCAGCATCATGCTGTGGGGATGTTTTTCAGAGGCAGGGACTGGGAGACTAGTCAAGATTGAGGGAAAGATGAATGGAGGAAAGTACAGAGAGATCCTTGTGAAAACCTGTGCCTGAGTGCTCAGGACCTCGGACTGTGGTGAAGGTTCACCTTCCAACAGGACAACGACCCTAAGCACACAGCCAGGACAATGCAAGTGTGGCTTTGGGACAAGTCTGTGAATGTCCTTGAGTGGGCTTAGCCAGAGCCCGGACTTGAACTCAATCGAACATCTCTGGAGAGACCTGATAATAGCTGTGCAGCAACGCTCCCCATTCAACCTGACAGCTTGAGAGGATCTGCAGAGAAGAAAGGGAGAAATACCCCAAATACAGGTATGCCAAGCTTGTAGCGTCATACCCAAGATGACTCAAGCCTATAATTGCTGCCAAAGGTGCCTCATCAAAGTACTGAGTAAAGTAAAGAGTCAGTTATTAATAAATTTTTATTAAAATTTGCAATACATTTTTAATAAATTTGCAAAAGATTCTAAACCTGATTTCACTTTGTCATTATGGGGTATTGTGTGTAGATTGATGAGAATAAAAATTAATTTAATCTATTTTATAGTAAGGCTGTTACGTAACAAAATGTGGAAAAAGTGAAGGAGTCTGAATGCTATCCGAAAGGCACTGTATATGGGGATATCTGTTTTAATGGAACCTTACTACTGACCCTTTCAGTCCTGATGTCAAATGAAAGTCACCCTCTCAAGGATGACAGGAAACCTTCCAGATGTTTTTTTTAAAGGTGCATATATTTTTAACCTGCTAACTAGCACTGGCCTGAACTTGAGCCAGAATGGGATTATATGCATTCATTGTGTCTGTGCAATGAAATTCTCAATCAATATATCGTTTGAAAGTGTTAAGACTCATGATTCTATATATATAAACAATTTTACAACTTGTATTGAGTGGACACAAAACTGGCCCGATTGAAATGACAACTCCAGGGCTTGACATTATCATCTGCCACCCGCCAAATGCGGGTAGAATTCGGCAGTGTTGTGTAACTCACCAGCATCTGAAACAATTAAATCAATTTGACGTGATGAGCACTGGGTGCATATTGTGTGCTCATCCTATTACCCAAACCAGGTTACTCTCTCGTGTCTGGCCTCCTCAGTGGAGCTGGGAGTAGGGGAAAGCAGGGAAATAATAATCATACCATTCACTAGCAATCTGACCGTAAGTAAGAGAGTGAAATGTTACATTTAACCCTGAGGTACGGGGTTTATCTAACAGTCTTAATAGTTTTAAAAGTTAACACAAAGTACGGAAATTCAGTACCGTTCCATGTTGTATGATACAAACCGTCTTTAATTTATTTGTTGATTACATTTATATGTTTTTTGTGGCCTATCTATATCAGTGAACATCTATCACAAGACATGTTCAACGTGGATTTGCAATTGTTATTTTGTGTCAGGTATGTTGGATTTTTGGATAAAATCATACCTTAATTTATGTGCTTGGCTAGCTAACACTACCATCCCCCCTTTGTTTGTAGAATACAAGGCTCATCATCATGGATGTTTTTTAATAAATGCTGACAAAAACTTTACAGTTACACAGAATATAAATGAAAGATGCTAAATATTTAATTGATGAGTAGTCAATACAGTACATAACTATGACCTGACACAAAATGACAACCGCAAATTCGGTGCCTGGATTCCAGTTGTTTCTGCGAATTGCAGCGATCCATTTGCTTCTCTTTTCTTTAGCTTTCGGCAGTCTGTAAAAAGATAGCTCCGATTTTTTGTTGAATCTATTTGTACAGTCAATCGCACAACAGCTCTTTCCCATTTTAGATGTGTTTTTTTGTGTTTTCGCGGCATTCAAGCTGAATGCTAACGCTGCCACTCAATAGTCTTTCTGCCACTCAGTGGGTGTAACCGCAGTGACTTCCACTTACTGTGACGTCATGTGCATACCCTCTATTCCCTGGTTCCAGTCTATTGTCTGTTCAATCCAAACAGCTGTATCAGTCGATGTCACATGCCACCATGTAGCCTAAAGTTAAGCCTGAGTTAAATATATGTATGAAGATCTGGTCTGAGTTGAACAAATCCAATCAATTGTTTAAGTAATAGTCTACTGACAACAGGCTAACAACTCCAAGGGGGTGTCTGCACTTTTGCCTGGCTAGCAATCTCAGCAAGCATTCAGCAATTGCATACTGCATCAAAACTATGCGATCTGTTAGTCACTAAACTGTTTACGATTACATACATTTGGATTCCTTGACATACACACACAATACTGTAGCTGAAAAACACTTCCAGTAAAAAAATGCACTTACATATAGCCAAAACAGACTGTTTGCAATATCTCCCAAAATGGTTATTGAATTCTCCCACCATTTGTTGGCACTAAAGAAATGGTAGTTCTGCGTGTTTTACCTGAACTACGTCATTCAAGCTCGATTGCATCTACCTAAAAAGTCTGTGTTACATTTTAGTCCATGTTAGGTTTTGCCCCGCACTCCCCTATAATTGATAAAAAGAAGAACTTGGCCGAAATTGAAACACTGGTAAACATGGCCCCACAAACAAACTGTATACTCATTGTGGTTTTAACTTTTTGTTTAGTGACACTCCACGGTAGTGGAGAGCACAGATTAAGATTCTGTGGCTGTGATGGGAAAACATTGGGCCTCATTCACCAACCATTCTTAAGAAGAATTTTCTTCTTAAAACCCACTTACGCAGTTTTCACGAAGATTCTGACATTCACCAATGTTGTCTTATTTGGGATTTGTTCTTAGGTAAGAACAGAATCTACGCACACTCAAGAGCACACTTAACCACATTAGAGCGCTGACATGTTTGTGCAAAATAATTGGTTATTGCGTTTTCTTCAATTCTACAGTTGTATAATATTATAGGATTTAAATTATAATAATATTTTTATCATTTATAATATTTTTAAATAATTATTTCCATTATTTTACAAAGCATTATGGTTGTGGCAAACAAGCCTGCCACTGGCCACCGAAGTGGCTTTCCAAGGGGCCCTCCAGCACAGAGACACAGGGAAACGATGTTCCAACAGTCCACATTTATTTACAAGGGTCAGCAAGATGTTACAGCCAACTGAGCAGATGTAAAACAGTCATGACAGAGGCTCCCTTTGTGTGAGTGGGGATGGCAGATTTAACCTGTGCGCACTGATTACCTCACTACACACAGGTGCAGCCACTCCTGTTCCTGGGTCCAAATAGCCTAGCCATTTATCTAATTCTTAACCAATTATCCAATTGGCCAGGTCTAATTAGCTTGACCCAGGGCAGGTGTGGCTGCTTAAACCAGCCATCCCCACACCACAATGGTCTTTTAAAATAAACAAACACTACACTAGCACTTCATGGTGGACAACTGGCAAACACAGAAACAATGTACCAGGTTAAATATATCTGTATAATTTTCATTTCTCGATCATAATGTGTGTAAATGATTGTTAACAGTTAGCCTACATGTAACAAGTACCTTCTGTTAAAGGCATGCCGCTAATACTGTAACTACAAACAACAGAGTTTATGCCTCGCTTCCATTGTCGTGCGTTCGGCAGGTCCTCGTCAACTTGTAATGTCAGAAATTTATCTTGTGACCAACAGTGGGTGATCTCATTGGTCCACCTCCTTTACATCCCCAGCGGACATACGTACTGTTCATGTGATAAATTTACCAGCTGCCATGACCGCCCGAACGCAAGCACCTCGTAAATACGACTTGGTCACGTGATAAATTTCCGACTTTACAAGTTGACGAATACCGTCCGAATGCACGATCTGTGTGCACACACGGCCCTGCGGTCTCATGCCCTTTTATGGGGATTGGCGGGCCGTTTACCTATGCTAATTAGAAACAACTGGCATGCGCTTTCAATTTACAAGGACAGTGGGATTCATCATAAGAACACAGGTACAAACAATTCTGCGGTTTAAGAACACGTCATGAATCTGACGTAGACTTTTCTTAGGACCTTTCTCAAGAACAAATTTAAGAAAAAACCAGGAAGATACTGGTGAATGAGGCCCATTGACGATTGCCGTACCGAACGCAGAAAACAACAAGGGCTCAATAAAGGAGAATAAACTTGACAGATGGATGTCCATGATTTCAGAGGCACTTTAGTTTATTTAGTGCTGCGAAAAAAAGAAAATAAGAAAGTAAGCTTGTCGCAGTGTTTGGGTTTAACTCATAAGGTACATGACCCTATGCAGGCGTAGTTTAGTTCTTTTCTAACACCCAATGGTAATTTGCAATTGCAATTTAAGACTAAGTTAAATGTAAAAAAAAATAAACAGTGCATTTGCAGAGCTTCAACGTTGATGTTATTAAATTAATATCAGCACATTATATTCACACAATGCTCAATACCATCAGAAATAGCCAGTTCTCCTCAATTAGGCTATAGATGAGTAATAAAATAATTTTTATTTGCATCGCAAAATTGCACACATTTTATCGCCATTATTTAAAATTGTGATTATGTACTCTTCGTTCTCTGACACTGACACGTGGAGAATATATTAGTGGTAATGATCTGCAATACAGAGATTTTGTAAGTCAAACAATCTTGAAGTGCATGTTTGGTTAAAGATAACATTTATTGTCAGTTGTGTTTTTCTTAAGTGTAGGCTAGTGATTAAAACTGACTTGTCTACTCTACCATCAAATTGACTTTTTTGCATTTCACCCAGAGCCCAAGGTTAGCTAGTCAGCAGAAAAAGAAGTAATGGATTATTTAACGTCAGGAGGATATGAGATTGAGGTCCTCAACCAGTTCTCAAACTTCAAAAAGATTTACATTAAGTACAGTACCCCAACCCCATCTAGCGCACATGTGGAATGGCTGTTCAGTTTGGGAAGATTGATGCTCACCCCAGAAGGAAAAGACGGCCTGTCAAGAGGTTTAAGAAGCTTCTCTTCAATCGTTGTTTTACTTCTGAACAGAAGCTTAATGTGGGGAGATCACTAGCATAGTTAGCTTACCAAATTTCTTTTTACAGTGCCATTAAGTTTGGTGTTATTGGAGACATTTCATGTCACTGAAGCTTACTGATATTGATAATTTGTTATCCTTTGCATTTGGATATATTGGCTGGACATTTTGCTGATTTATTCTTGTCGTTGTTTTTCCTGTGTGCAGCTGTCCTTTATTTGCTTTTGAAATGTGTGCAGTTGTGTGGTTGGGCTGACTCATGGCCACTACTTTGTAGGCTATGGTTCAATACAGGTAACTGCAGGTATCTATTGGTCTTGCTGCGGCCAGGAGATCAGCTTTTCCTAGTTCTCCTAATTGTTTTAATAAAGGGGATATATTTAAAAACATTTTTGTGTCCTTCATCATTTCATGTAGCTGTTGTAGATCTTGGTCTGCTAATAATGGGGTGGACTAGGCTAGACTAGAGGTGGACTCCTCAGTTCAGTTTTTAGTTGGGGGGTTGGGGGGCTTGGGGTTGTGAGTAACAGAATTTAATGTGACAAGCAATGTAATGAAGTAATCTGATTACTTTTCAAATGACTAATAAGTAAAGAGTGCTTAATTACATTTTCAGAGTAACTTGCCCAACTTGCTTTTAAGTGGCTTTGAAAAGATGTTTCTGCCAAATAAACAAATGTGATTTTAAAAAATAAAAAATAATAATAATGTGGGGTGAAAAGAAATGCCCACTGGAAAATATTGGAAGATAGGTAGCAACGAATGCTAATCATACTTTTTTTTCATAAACTAAATGAAATAATCATTTAAAAAAAACTGTTTTGTGTTTTCTCAGATCCCCTTTGTGTAATATTACGTTTTGTATAAAGATCTGAAACCATTCAGTGTGACGAATGTGCAGTAATAGAGGTCATCAGGTAGGGGGCAAATGCTATTTCATGGCACTGTATGTATGTATGTATGTATGTATGTATCGAAGATAATAATGTTTTTAAACATTTGAATTCACACCTCACAAATTCAAAACTAAATGTATTGAATTCACAGAAAAATTCTAATCAGTTAAATTCAATGTGTTCTTAAATTCAAATATTTTTCAACCTTATGTTCTTGCATAGCTCTGACTTGAATTAGGCGTAAGTCCACAAAATGTGATGTGAGCATGAGTCCTCTATAAACACATGCATGACTGTACTGTGATGTGAGCACGAGTCCTCTATAAACACATGCATGACTGTACTGTGATGTGAGCACGAGTCCTCTATAAACACATGCATGACTGTACTGTGATGTGAGCACGAGTCCTCTATAAACACATGCATGACTGTACTGTGATGTGAGCATGAGTCCTCTATAAACGCATGCAGGACTGTACTATAAAATGTGTCAAAGCTGTTCTAATATGCACACTTGATCACACTTGCACGCTTGGGCACTTGGCATGTACGTTCAGTACTTAGCTTAAGTGCGCACGTGTGCCCCATTTCTTGAATAGTCATGCGGTTGCCGGTTTGTATGTTTACTGTAGGAAACTGCCACTGAAGAAATATTAATGTAAGAAATATGTTTGTAAAGATGCAAATGTTTTACTTATATTTTATTCATATGTGAGCATCATGGTGGTATTGTTCATGTGATTATAACATTAGCAGGCTAGGTTAATTTGTCTGTAGTTAGCAAGCCCACATCAAGCTTTGCAGAGCTATTGCCAGCTATTAATAGCAGTATGACTACAATAAATTATTTGAAATAGGGAGCACGGAACTAAAAGTGTTGTCCCAATTGTTTTAAAAATCACCACCCACTTGGGCACTTAATACATACCTGAACATTATATGCAAATTTGCATTCCACATCACAATATGTCACTGAAGTGTGTAAGTACCCAAGCACACTTAGCCAAGTGTGGAGAAATGGGACAGTCCATAAAACTGGTAACATAAAAATGGCTTGCTAACAATGCGCACATTTGTTTAAGGATTCCCGCTATGCTGGGTTCTGCACCTGCCCATTTCTAATTAGCATCACACATTCCCCTGTGACATAACTGGAGGTGGTCTGGGAGGTCTTAAATGGATATACACATATTATCTAGGTAGCATACATGAACTAGCCTAGCAGAACTGGGTAGCCGTAGTTAGCTAGAACTTACCTGACTAGTTACAGAAGTGCTTGACACATGAATATAAAGTACAACTGGCTGCACTCACCCTTTATGCCTCGCTTGGTAGACAGTTGCTATATGTGTCTGCTGCAGGTTGCTCAGATCTCAGGTTATCAACTGGTATCTTTTTGCATTGCCCCTTTTCACAGAGATTGATGATGATTGGCTACAGGTAGAATCGATTGTGTCCACATTCTACTCCTTTTTCTGAATAACCCAGATGCTCTGTGCACATTTGGAAACTGAATTTTTACAAAGTGAACTTTTAACTGTATTTGGGGGATTGGAAAAATGGAACCTGAATTTTTGTGAGCCTGGTGTTTTTTAATATTTGAATTTTTGGAAGCTAAGTTTTTGAGATGTGAATTTTGAGAACCAAAATTTTTTAAATATGTTTTTTAAACATTTGAATTCACACCCAACAAATTAAAAACTATAAAATTCCAAGTGAATTAATTCAAATGAATTTAATTCACAGTTACAAGATTCAAATCAGTTAAACTGATCAATTTGTTCTTAAATTCAAATCTTTTTAAACCTAATTTTCCTCCATATATACAGTTGAAGTCAAAAGTTTACATACACCTCAGCCAAATCCATTTAAACTCAGTTTTTCACAATTCCTGACATTTAATCCTAGTAAACATTCCCTGTCTTAGGTCAGTTGGGATCACAACTTTATTTTAAGAATGTGAAATGTCAGAATAATAGTAGAGAGAATGATTTATTTCAGCTTTTATTTCTTTCATCACATTCCCAGTGGGTAAGAAGTTTACATACACTCTGTTAGTATTTGGTAGCATTGCCTATAAATTGTTTAACTTTTAAATTGTTAAATTAACAATTAAATTGTTAGGGCGACATAGCTCAGGAGGTAAGACCGGTTATCTGGCAGTCGGAGGGTTGCCGGTTCAAACCCCGCCCTGAGCGTGTCGAAGTGTCCTTGAGCAAGACACCTAACCCCTAACTGCTCTGGCGAATGAGAGGCATCAATTGTAAAGCGCTTTGGATAAAAGCACTATATAAATGCAGTCCATTTACCATTTACCATTTAACTTGGGTCAAACATTTCGGGTAGCCTTCCACAAGCTTCTCACAATAGGTTTCTGGAATTGTGGCCCATTCCTCCTGACAGAACTGGTGTAACTGAGTCAGGTTTGTAGGCCTCCTTGCTCGCACATGCTTTTTCAGTTCTGCCCACAAATTTTCGATTGGATTGAGGTCAGGACTTTGTGATGGCCACTCCAATACCTTGACTTTGTTGTCCTTAAGCCATTTTGCCACAACTTTGGATGTATGCTTTGGGTCATTGTCCATTTGGAAGAGCCATTTGCTACCAAGCTTTAACTTCCTGGCAAACATAACGATGGTCATTATGGCCAAACAGTTAAATTTTTGTTTCATCAGACCAGAGGACATTTCTCCAAAAAGTAAGATCTTTGTCCCCATGTGCAGTTGCAAACTGTGTTCTGGCTTTTTTATGGCGGTTTTGGAGTAGTGGCTTTTTCCTTGCTGAGCAGCCTTTCAGGTTATGTCGATGTACTGTAGGACTCGTTTTACTGTGGATATAGATACTTTTGTACCTGTTCCCTTCACAAGGTCCTTTGCTGTTGTTCTGGGATTGATTTGCACTTTTCGCACCAAAGCACATTCATCTCTAGGAGACAGAACGCGTCTCCTTCCTGAGCGGTATGACGGCTGCGTGGTCCCATGGTGTTTATACTTGCGTACTATTGTTTGTACAGACAAACGTGGTACCTTCAGGCGTTTGGAAATTGCTCCCAAGGATGAACCAGACTTGTAGAGGTCCACAATTTTCTTTCTGAGGTCTTGGCTGATTTCTTTTGATTTTCCCATGATGTCAAGCAAACAGGCAGTGCTGAGCAAGTACTTTTGGAACCAGGATGAAAACGTTCCAGGATTTGTTGCATGCCGTGGCTGTGTGTGTGTGCGTGTGCAAGTGCCCTACTGTACATGATGTGTGTGGTAATGCTTCTGGGTGATTTGCTTCTTTATTGGTATCTATTTAATGTAATTAGCTTGCCAGCAGGGGTAGTGCACATTTGGCACTGATGTCAGACTTCTAGTTAATAATTTACTCTACACTAGTCAGATTTATCAATGAAAAAGGAATGCAGTGTACACAAACTCTGAAATTGCATTGTCGAATATACCGTCT
Source organism: Anguilla anguilla (assembly GCF_013347855.1). Classification (NCBI taxonomy): domain Eukaryota; kingdom Metazoa; phylum Chordata; class Actinopteri; order Anguilliformes; family Anguillidae; genus Anguilla; species Anguilla anguilla. The sequence continues at coordinate 30,525,697 of NC_049206.1, read as the reverse complement.
GTTTTCAGTTCATATTGCTTACTGTTGTGTTTGTGCAATAGTCACATGCAATCACAATGCCAACCCAATAACCCAGGCCTGCTATGAAATTGGACTTGCTACAAACTCATTCTAGCGTAAAATAAATCTTCCCTACAGCTCTGAGACGTGACATTTAAAGCTGGTGGGTTTCCAGTCACTTAGCACTCATTCACTACCCCCCCCCCCCCCACTCTGTCTTTCTCCCAATCCCTTTTTCTCACTGCTCTCTCTATCCCTCTCTTCTTCCCAATCCTTCTGTCTCCCACTCCCTGTCACTTTCTGTCCCTCTCCCTCTTTCTCAGAAGATGCTGGATGAGTGCCAGGATAAGAGGAGCTGTCAGGTCCTTGTCAACAGCCGCCTATTTGGGACAGACCCATGCCCAGGCAGAAGCAAATACCTCATTGTGTGGTACAAATGCCGGCCAAGTAAGTGCCCCCCTACCCTCTCACTCTTAGTCTGCCTGTCTGCATCACTCGTCTCACTGGAATCCTTGCCCTAATCCTTCCAGTGCACCGTGTTCCATGCCGTGCATTGTCACTCCTGCCTAATCTTTTCTTTGCCTCTCCCATTTTGTCAGGATGCTCAAGGCATTATTCTGGGGAAAGAATAACAAATTTGAAAACTCCCTCCTCTCACTTCCTCACCCATCATTAACACCTCCTTTCTTCCCTTTTATTCACTTGAATAGAACAGGCTGAATAGAAGTGAGAACTGAATATTCCATCCTGGTACTTTATTTACACTTTGTCTGCATGCTCGATCTTGCATTTTTCAGCAGGCCTTTGTTCTTCCTCTCCAATGGAATCTGGCCAACAAAGTTTAAGCATTTTGGTGAGATTTAAATAACAGGTGTCAGTGCTTACACGCATGCAAAAAGCTTGGACCTGCTATTGATAGCTCCTCCTCTCTCTCCCTATCTCTCTCTTTCTGCACTTTGGGTTCCGGGGAGGTTTTACTGAAATTTCCTCCCTTCAACTCTGCATTCTCCCCATTGTCCTTCACTGTGGAGCTGCAGATTAAAGGAATGTTTGGGTTTGTCTGAGGACAACCACTGTACTATTGTGTCTTGTTTGTTTATTAGGGGTCCAAGCAGCGAAGCTGGTGGAACCCTATTGTATCTGTTCGGATTATTATTATTAGGGGTCCAAGCAGCGAAGCTGGTGGAACCCTATTGTATCTGTTAGGATTATTAGGGGTCCAAGCAGCGAAGCTGGTGGAACCCTATTGTATCTGTTAGGATTATTATTATTCTTATTTTTTTTAGGGGTCCAAGCAGCGAAGCTGGTGGAACCCTATTGTATCTGTTAGGATTATTATTATTCTTATTTTTTTCCGCTAAAAGTGTCTGAGGCTCAGCAACCATAGGTCCTGGAGCAACCAAATTTGGCAGGTGGGTTCCTATGAGCCCCCACTACTCAGGCACTAAAAATCACGTACGTCGGCCAGATGGTGGCGCTATAACAAAGGGTTTTGCGTAAAAGGCCATAACTCCCACACCATAAGTTAGATGAACACAAAACTTCATCGACCTATGCATCTGAACATGCTCTACAACTTTGCCATTGGCACTACCTATGTCCGCCATATTGTTTTCCCGCCATTTTAACTTTATCGTTGGGGCGTGGCAGCTTTCTCCACTAAAATGTCAGAGGCTCAGCAACCATAAGTCCTAGAGCAACCAAATTTGGCAGGTGGGTTCCTATGGCCCCCCACTACTCAAGCACTAAAAATCACCCATGTCGGCCAGATGGTGGCGCTATAACAAAGGGTCATACTTTTAAAGGCCATAACTGCCACACCGTAAGTCCGATCAACACAAAACTTCATCGACCGATGCATCTGAATGTGCTCTACAACTTTCCTATTGGGAGCACCTATGTCCGCCATATGGTTTGCACAGCATTTGGACTTTTTCATTAGGTGGGGTGCGGAAAAGCTGGAGCTCCAAATCTAAACGATTACGACATCGAGTAAACTTCTTTACGGCAAGCGACAACCATGGCGACGCAAGTAATCCGACACCGTAGGTCTAGTTTTTAGCAGTGAGGAGACGGTCTGACAGTGCTACCTAGCGTGCATGCTAGGATAGGCTACCCAAAGTTTCTTAGTAAAAGCTTTCTGAGAGGATGAATAATTACTTTTCTTTGGCATGGATCCATTTGAAGACAGTATCGGGTGAGTTTGTTAAGTCTTTAAATCTGTCATTATGCTGAGAAATAGCTAAACCATTTCATTGATAGGTTCTGAGTTTCTGTGCAAACGCGCGAAAACACGCTGGTATAATGAAACAATGACGGTAGCCTAATACATATATAGTCCGCTTCGTTCCGTTGCTACCATAACATAACGACCTACAGCTGCAGTTTCTCGCTGCAATTACTAATATTGAATATAAACAAAAGACGCAATTTATGCTGTAGTCTTCCAATGTCTAAATAAATAATACGGTCCATTTGAAGACAATATCGGGTGAGTTTGTTTAGTCTTTAAATCCGTCATTATGCTGAGAGAAATCGTATTCTCAATTTAATTTCTAAATTGACTGTAAGCTTAGGGTTGTAACTAGGTAGTTGTTTCGTAGGTGACTTCGTTTTAACTCGTCTTAACTATTGCTTGAATGTTTTCATAGACTGCGTTGTTGCTGTTCTTGTTTGTGTTAGCGTTAATCAGGTTAACCTACTGGGTCCAAGTTGAACTATGCGTTTGTTCCCCGCACTTGGAACGGTATTTCTCTCTAGGGTTTTCGGCACACTTATTCCTGGTTATGTTTATACACTTTGTTGTACGTCGCTCTGGATATGAGCGTCTGCTAAATGCCTGTAATGTAATGTAATATTCCGTAGCAACAAGATAAACCTGACATTAGCCCTAAAATATTCCAATACAGCAGTGAAAACGCTCACTGAATGCTCACTGAATAACGAAATAAACGAGACAAAGTTTTTAAAAAAATACCACGTCATTCTACAGTCAATATCTGGGACTAAACATTGAATATATATATACAATCTTACCATTGGTTTTACGCGTAGAGATGTCCCTTTTGCGACTGAGTGGTCATATATTGTCTTGGATAATCCGTTTGTGAAATGTCGGATATTTTCAAAAATAGCTGTGCCTAATACCACACCTGTTGCTTACGGCGTGGTCGCCCTTCTTAGTGCAATTTGGCTTTATTGACAATTCATTTATTCAGTAGGTGAGATTATAAGCTTTCTAACGATGTATGACATGTCTGATTTTGCTTTTGGAATAGCGTTTTCTAGGTCAACGTAACTAAAACTTTTCTTATCTGCCAATGTCTAAATAAATAAAACGGCAGTCTACTTCGCGGGCACCACGCAATTCGCGAGTTGATGTAACGTCTTTTTCCCGTTTTTTCTCAATGTCATATTTATTATTTGAAATGTGCATTCATGTGTTATTATTCTATCTGTCTCTGTGGCGCTCTGAAATGTGCATTCTCTGCTAAACTGAGCAATGGATTGGAATATGTGTCTGACGTAGTGCTGCACGGTATACCAAAACTTCAGCACTTTCTCGGTACTTAAAAAAAAAAAAAAAAAACGGTTTCGTATTTGAATTTTCCGACGTTCAGTAGTTCTGCGTCAAATGTAAAAGCCAGGGAAATGTGTCTCCCGCATTACTGATTTAGAGGATGAAAAGTGTAGTTTGTCAGAATCTTCGCTAGATGGCAGCAGCAACTAAGGTTGCCAAGTGAGGTGACCTGCGCTTGTGCATTCACTTCCCTGATACAGCGCAAGCTTTGACTCAGTTCACTTCAGTAGCAATAGGTGTTCCAAGTTGGAAATATTGTATTATAGATGAATGCTGTATTGTTATTAAAATATGCTGTTTTTAAATCTATTTAAAGGTGAAAGACCTGTTTTAAAGATTATTTAGTTTACAACTGTTTAATTTTTGAAATATTTTTAACATATTTTTCTATTGTTCAGTGTTGTAACACTATAGGCCTATGCATATTAATATGTTGCAGAGGCTTCAACTTAAAGGTTGTTAATGAACCAGGTTGTTAATAAACCATGAATTCGAAAATGAGGCCAACCCTTGTGGACATTACGTTTCTGATCTATTAAGGTAATTTCAGTATCGTTAGGTACCGAGTATCGATTTAGCATTGTTTAAGTTTCAAGTATCATTTCAGTATTGAGCATCGTAATACTAAACCTGGTATCAGTATCAAAGTAACAATTTCGGTATCGTGACAACACTAGCATGACGCCTTTTTTAGTTGCGGCGCAGAAACACTGCAGCTGCGCACACACGCCGGACCATCAAAGTGTTACAACATGCCATCTAAGTGTTATGACATAGTACAGGCCTTGACGGGAAGCGGCCAGGACGTATCCATGGCGACGTAACTAAGTCATCCGACAGCGTCTCTTAGCACAAAATTGGCCATAAGTCATCAACATTTTATACGATCATCATGATATTCAGTAGATATGTTGGGTGAAGGCATATGATCATGAGGACAAAGCCATTTTAAAATCGCTCCATAAGGGGCGCGATGGTGCCAATGCTTGGACCCCTCCCAACGCCGCTTGCGGCTTTAATTATTATTATTATTATTAGGGGTCCAAGCAGCGAAGCTGGTGGAACCCTATTGTATCTGTTAGGATTATTATTATTCTTATTTTTTTCTGCTAAAAGTGTCTGAGGCTCAGCAACCATAAGTCCTAGAGCAACCAAATTTGGCAGGTGGGTTCCTATGGTCCCCCACTACTCAGGCAATAAAAATCACCTATGTCGGCCAGATGGTGGCGCTATAACAAAGGGTTTTGCGTAAAAGGCCATAACTCCCACACCATACATTAGATCAACACAAAACGTCATGGACCTATGTATCTGAACATGCTCTACAACTTTGCTTTTGGGACCACCTATGTCCGCCATATTGTTTGCCTGCCATTTTGACTTGTTCGTTGGGGCGTGGAAGCTTTCTCCGCTAAAATGTCTGAGGCTCAGCAACCATAATTTGTAGTCCAACCAAATTTGGTAGGTCGGTTCCTATGGCCCCCCACTACTCAGGTACTACAAATCACCTATGTCGGCCAGATGGTGGCGCTATAACAAAGGGTCATGTTTAAAAGGTCATAACTCCCACACCGTAAGTCAGATCAACACAAAACTTAATCGACTGATGCATCTGAATGTGCTCTACAACTTGTCTATTGGGACCACCTATGTCCGCCATATGGTTTGCCCACCATTTGGACTTTTTCATTAGGTGGGGTGCGGAAGAGCTGGAGCTCCAAATCTAAGTGCTACGACATCTTCTTTACGGCAAGCGACATCCATGGCGACGCAAGTAATCCGACACCGTAGGGTCTAGTTTTTAGCAGTGAGGGGAGGATCTGAGCGTCGCAGAAGCAATGGAACACAGTGCCAGCCAGAGTGCATGCTAGGCTACCAAGAGTTTGTTAGTAAAAGCTTTTTGAGAGGATGTATAATTACTTTTCTTGAGCATGGATCCATTTGAAGACAGTATCGGGTGAGTTTGTTTAGTCTTTGAATCTGTCATTATGCTGAGAAATAGCTAAACCATTTTATTTATAGGTTCTGAGTTTCTGTGCAAACACGCGAAAACACGCTGGTATAATGAAACAATGACGGTAGCCTAATACATATATCGTCCGCTTCGTTCCGTTGCTACCATAACATAACGACCTACAGCTGCAGTTTCTCGCTGCAATTACTATATTACAATATACTAATTTATGCTGTAGTCTGCCAATGTCTAAATAAATAATACGGTCCATTTGAAGACAATATCGGGTGAGTTCGTTTAGTCTTTAAATCCGTCATTATGCTGAGAGAAATCGTATTCTCAATTTAATCTCTAAATTGCCTGTATGCCTAGGGTTGTAACTAGGTAGCTGTTTCGTAGGTGACTTAGTCTTAACTCGTCTTAACTATTGCTTGTATTTTTGCATAGACTGCGTTGTTGCTGTTCTTGTTTGTGTTAGTGTTAATCAGTTTAACCTACTGGGTCCAAGTTGAACTATGCGGTTGTTCCCTGCACTTGGAACGGTACTTCTCTAGGGTTTTCGACACACTTGTTCCTGATTATGATTATACACTTTGTTGTACGTCACTCTGGATAAGAGCGTCTGCCAAATGCCTGTAATGTAATGTAATGTAATATTCCGTAGCAACAAGATAAACCCGACATTAGCCCTAAAATATGCCAATACAGCAGTGAAAACGCTGCTCACTCAAATAAACGAGACAAAGTTTTTTCTTTAAATTATACCATGCCATTCTACAGTCAATATATGGGACTAAACATTGAATAAATATATAATCTTACCATTGGTATTACGTCTTTTTTTTTCGTTTTTTCTCAATGTCGTATTTATTATTTGAAATGTGTATTTATGTGTTATTATTCTATCTGTCTCTGTGGCGCTCTGAAATGTGCATTCTCTGCTAAGCTGAGCAATGGATTGGAATATGTGTCTGACGTATTGTTGCACAGTATACCAAAACTTCAGCACTTTCTCGGTACTAAAAAAAAAAAAAGAAATGGGTCGGTATTAGAATATTCCGACGTTCGGTAGTTTTGAGTCAAATGTAAAAGCCAGGGAAAATTGTCTCCCGCATTACTGATTGAGAAGATGAAAAGTGTAATTTGTCAGCATCTTCGCTAGAAGGCAGTAGCAACTAAGGTTGCCAAGTGAGGTGACTTGCGCTTGCGCACTCAGCTCCTTGATACAGCGCAAGCTTTGACTCAGTTCACTTCAGTAGCAATAGGTGTTCCAATTTGGAAATATTTTATTATAGATAGATGCTGTATTGTTATTAAATTTGCTGTTTTTAAATCTATTTAAAGGTGAAAAACCTGTTTTAAAGATTATTTAGTTTACAACTTTAATTTTTGAAATATATTTAACATATTTTTCTATTGTTCAGTGTTGTAACACTATAGGCCTATGCATATTAATATGTTGAAGAGGCTTCAACTTAAAGGTTGTTAATGAACCAGGTTGTTAACCCTCTGGGGTCGAGAGCTTCGCCGGCGGAGCTCGACAAGATGAAATTAACTTTCGTTTCTATTTGGATGATTAACTTCACGTGCTGTTATCATACAGACGCAACAAAAACATTGACAGAAACCTTAGAATCGCGACTTTCCAATGCGCCCATTGGCAAATAATATAAATTGTTTTAAATGTTCCAAATTTGATGAATTAGATCATGTATGCTTCGCTAAACTTTACTCATTACTATGTGAATTTCGCTCAGCAGGAAGTCCGCCCAAATCGCATTCACATGTTAACAACATTATAATTACTCTCCATAGAAGGAGACTAAAGGAGGGGCGATGCGAGATCCATGTGAGAAATGCCAAGTCTGCGAAAGCGGGATAGAATGTCACAGAGTGTCGCCTAATTCACTTCTTTTGAGGTGAACATTTCGTTTAATTTTGGAAAATGGTCCGTCCGGAAGCCGACACTGATGAAGAGCGGTGTCATTTCGAACAGCGAACTGATCCAGCTGAGGATCAACTTCATGCGTAAGTATATTTCTTATGATCATATTGGTAAATATGTGTACTGTATTGCAACGTATCTGTGTGTTTGTAGGAATATCCAGCAATGTGCGCGTTTGTAAATTCCCACACTACGAACGATTCGAACTATTGCATCTCAAAATTATAGGCTAGGCTCTCTGCGTCTGGTTGTGTTAGAAGTATCAGGTAGACTGTATGTTTTTCGATCATATTCGTAATAAATAGCTCATGCCTGGCGTGTAGTGGCGTGGCTAGGATTCTAAAACTGATGTCCTTGCACAATCGATATTAGCATACTCTAAGTAAGTTCGGGAAATAGCAATAAAATAACCACTTAGCTAAACAGACCTAGCCTAGTTCAGATTGAGGCATTGTTATTGATGAGTTGCTTGTAGTTTAGTTGGAATATCAGTGTTTATTTAGTTAAGCTAATGTTTTTTCGTTGATAGCTTGCATTGTTTGTAAATGTGTGCTGTATTACATTCTCTGTGTGTTTGTAAGAATATTCACTAATATGCGCGCTTGTAAATTCCCACACTACGAATGATTCTAACCATTGCTTCTCAAAATTATAGGCTACCTCTCTGCGTCTGGTTGTGTTTGTTTGGTTCTTTGTATATGATGTCACATTTCATAAATTTTGTTTTCACTAGTTAGTGGTTTGTCCCTTTTTTGTAAAGCACATTTAATTTTCACCTGTTGAAGGAAATGTGCTATATAAATAAAGTTTGATTTGATTTCACATTTCCTAACAATTTTGTTTTTATTATATTTGCAGAGATGTTGATCAGGAAACACGGCCTAGTTCACCACTAGCTAAGAGGCCAGGCAGACGTTGCAAGAGTACACCAGTCTCATCTCATCTTCCATGCAGTTTACTTCAATAAATGTTCTAAAATCAAAAGTTGTCTTTGTTTCTGTCTTCTAAATGGCTCACTGAGTTTTTGTCTTAGTGGTGGGGAGGCATGCGGCCAGGTGTGAATAGCCTACTTAGCTGGCAGGTATTCCTACCCAATGCATATTCATTACAGAAAGGCCATTTGCCCTCCCATTCTCACCTGTTGTTGAAAAATAGTAGTCACAACACTAACTTTTAGCAATTTATTTTATATTTCTCATTGGATTTGCTAAAATATTTTGTCATCTTTTGATACCCAAGACCTTGAAGAACACATTTCAGTGACCAAAAGTCTTATTCACAATTGTTTAGTGTGTTTTATTTCAACATTCCTGTGCATGTTCAAAACTACTGTTTACAGTTTGTGTGTTTTTAGAGCAGTTTACAATCCACACATGATTATGACCTACTTACTGCTGCCATATTATTGTAGCTGAGTGTGTGCTGAAAACAAAGATATGAAACACTTTGGAATCACTGTATATAAAGTTGATGAAATTTACACAAATGTCAGAGCATCGCACAATCACCAGTGTGCCTCATTTTACCCTTAGACCCCAGAGAGTTAATAAACCATGAATTCGAAAATGAGGTCAACCCTTGTGGACATTACGTTTCTGATCTATTAAGGTAATTTCAGTATCGTTAGGTACCGAGTATCGAATTAGCATCGTTTAAGTTTCAAGTATCATTTCAGTATTGAGTATCGTAATACTAAACCTGGTATCAGTATCAAAGTCAAAATTTTGGTATCGTGACAACACTAGTGTGACGCCTTTTTTAGTTGCGGCGCAGCAACACTGCAGCTGTGCATACACGCCGGACCATCTAAGTGTTACGACATGCTATCTAAGTGTTACGACAAAGTAAAGGCCTTTACGGGAAGCGGCCAGGACGTATCCATGGCGACGTAAATAAGTCATCCGCCAGCGTCTCTTAGCACAAATCTGGCCATAAGTCATCAATATTTTATACGATCATCATGATATTCAGTAGATATGTTGGGTGAAGGCTTATGATCATGAGGACAAAGCCATTTTAAAATCACTCCATAGGGGTCGCGATGGTGCCAATGCTTGGACCCCTCCCAACGCCGCTTGCGGCTTTAATTATTAATTTATTTGTTTACCCATAAAGCATGATTCATTTATTAATAAATCAACAGCCAATTCAGATTCAAGAAATCAAGTGATGTGTTGTAAGTTAATTGTGTCATCGCCTGCTTTCATTTATCAATGAAATTCTCAGTAACAATGGAAGCCAGGACACCCTGTGGCTCTCCAGGGTTTTAGCTGGGGAACCGCCAGTGTAAGGACAAGCCACAAATGGTGCTGTCTTTTGGAATAATAATTGACATGAATGCATTTTATTCAGTATTTTCAGAATTTCCTTTCACAGAAAAGACTTAGAAAGTGCACACTGGAAAAATCATGTGCTTTAACCCCCGATAGGAGATTATGAGGTAAAGTTAGTTTGTGTCCTTTTTTTAAATGTAATTGTACGGTATGTATCCAACATTTTGCTGTAAGGGAAAAGGGATAGCTCGTGATGGATCATTTCTTTCACAGATAAGTATAAGAGCAAGGTGGTCTGTGAGGGGGACTGGCTGAGGCTGAATTGCAAGCAGAGCATGCGGATTGCCATCTACTCCGCCATTTTTGGCAGGTCCCAGCCAGGTGCCCTGGAATGTCCACCCTATGACCAGAAGGCACCAGCTGTAGGTGAGATCTTGGGTATCCTCCTCTTTGCCTTGCCTACCTGCAGCACCTAAATGCAATCTTCTCTCCTGTTTTTCCAAACTACAGCTCCACTGCTTGAATTCATTGTTATTCATTCACTGTATATATGAATTTACTACATACCCTATATGTAACACACTAATGGTAATTCAGTGTGCAGCACATTATACTGTATAACAGGTAAATAAGTACAGTACATATTTCAATGTCATTAAGGGGTGATAGGACTCAGACTGGATGTTCAATGTGTTTGTAAAGAGTCTCAAAAAGGAAATGGGTTAATTTTGGAGAAGGGGAATTACTATTGGTCAGTTGGCACCACTAATGAGGAGATTCATGAGGACAAGGTGGCACAATTAGTTTGTCACAGAGGGTGCATGAAATTGTTGAAGCAAGAATAGGTTTTGCTTTAATAGATCCTGGAAAGCGTGTTGGCTTATACCAGAGTATAGAGTCCCCCCCATTCAGATGGCTGTCAGACCTGGGTTTTAATCAAAGTGAGGTTGATTGTTACATTCCTGAAGAATATCTGAAGAACATTGTTCAATCAGGTCCTGGGGAGATGTCTCTTGGATGGAGGCCTACAAGTATATCGGGTTCCCATCAGCCCTAGCATCTGGGGTGATGCTGGAACAACAGGGGAGAATGGCTGAATGTGGTTGGGTGTCACTCAACCCTGACGCCAGACAATGCGAGGGGACATGCCCTAGAGTGGATCAGTGACATTGCACCTTGAATATGTTTCATAGCTACATCGGGTTTCATTATTTGAGCAATGGAGGGGAAAGCAGTGTTGCATTTCCCTTTATGATGCCGGTGAGCATTCAGGTCTTGACTTTGAAAAGGGGGATGCTGTCCTTCACCCTGTTTTAAAAAGAGACCATTTCAAAAAGATACAAAAAAAACTGCACATTTCAGTCTATTTTTTTTATTACTGGTTCACATGATATTCTTGTTAAATGTATAAGATCTGTCAGTTAAGTTATTCTTATTCGGAAGGGTTTCATTTGTTTTGCATGAAAGTACATCAAAGGGAAAGTCTTTTGTTTGGTGATGTTAAGGGTTCATCAATGAGCTAAGAAAGGTTCACGCATGTGGTGCCTGGATGTTGGTATGAACACACATCCCATGGTTTTTTTTTCAGAAACATTACAGTGTCTCTAATGTAATGCTCATCTTAAACAATAATTGTAAGCTGATAACGACTCAGCCTGAGGTGCCCTAATGATGATTACTGTGTTTCTCTTGGGGTTCCCAGAATGTGCTAGGAGCTGTCAGCATGCAGTTAAGTCGGGGCTTTACCAGCATCCACGCCTTCTATGCAGTCTGATCTGTGATGACAGAGGCTTTTCGTACCCAACAGACAAGCACAAGTTACTGTACATGCAGCCAAACTCCTGAATGAATGGATGCTGCCACCCGGCTTTATCTCAACCTAATACTGCAAGCTGTATTAAAAACAAACAAAGCTAAGAACTCCTAAAAACAAACCAATTGATTCTGGCAGAAAAGACACCCACAATTTCGCATTTGCATGAGCTGCAGGATAATCAGTTTGAAATGGTGACATAAAAATAAATTACAAACCCTTGCTATCTCTCACTGATGTTATGAACGATGAAACGTAATAGCCACGTTAAGAACAATGGGAAGAGAGCTAAAAAAGTGTGAAAGTGTGTATCGTATATACAACATAGAATAGGGTTTTTTCATAACCATGTATTTATACCACCCAAATACATCAGATATTGTAGTAATGGGAAAAGACTGGTAGTTTTTCAAACGAAAGCATAATTATAGAAATTTTATTATTATCCCTCTGGCATTAGGGCAAAATTTACAATTATGTGCATGCATCGTGTAAAACTAGTCATAATGTTATTAAATATGGCTGCATTATCAATCTTCTGTATTATACATAAAGTTTATGCAGGGACATAGGAGTGAGTTTGACATTGGGGGGGATACCAAAGCCAGCTATGGGTATTAAAATGTAGACACATACTAGTCTCATGCATTCTCATCTGCAAGAGCTGGCTTTGTTTTTTATTTATTGTTCTGTATGTATGTGAGATAGCCTATCTCCTAGTCAGTAATCGCCCAACAGTAGACACCCTCAAGTCGGCACAATAATGAAAGTATCATGTTTAATCAACTTAAACCTTATTTAACCCTCTGATATGGAAATGCATGAATTAAATTAATCACAAACAGTTTGTTTTTAGACACATAACTAAATGCATGTGTAGTAAATGTGCAATAAATGTGCCAACTGAACAAGGCTGAATAAGAGCTACTCTACACCTCAACATCGCCTCTCTCTACCCATCCAAAGCCTCTACTGATACTTATAGAATCTATCAAATATATCAAAACCTATTTATTTTCTGACAGTATGACATAAAGAAAGATGGAAAGATAAAATGGATAGTTTGTTCTCAACAGGAAATTATTTTCAGTTAGGTGCAGGCATATGAGAACATTCCAAAAACAAACACATACAGTATATAAAAAAGTCTTTGAATTCCCATTTCTCCCTACCAAAATGTCACTCTCAAGAATAAAGAAAAATATTTGGAACTTCATCATGGAAATTCTGTTCAGTGCAACATTATGTTAATACGAAACGTGTGTCAAACATGGTAATACGATGCATTGCGCCAGATTAAACGATGGACTGGATCTGTTTTTTGGCTGCTTTTGTTGGCTTATTTTTGGATGAAAGGATGCTGGAAATAAATTAAATGAAGACCACCAACTCAGCTACTGGGTCGTCCATCTTTCTAGATTTTACCGTAGATTCATGAATGAACCAAAAGGTTCTATTTTTTTGACATACATAAGACACCCAAAACGGAGTTGATTAATGCATTTTCAATTAATGACGTTGAACAATACATATAAAATTATAATAACTACATATTACAATTTGAACAATGCAAGCAACTTATTTGAATATATTATTAGTAATGGCATAGTATTCACCTTACCTTCCTCCCATACGCCTGCAAACTTCCTTGCAAAATCTCATGATGCACAATTTGAATGGGGTGATTTTTTAAAGATTGGGCTCCATTCAAAAGAATGATATTTGCTGTATTGGGCAAACTTGTTGACTGCATTCCTGCAACATGCCTTTCAAAATAGAAGTACACAGAAAGGGTTTTACAATTATTGGGGGTTTAACTGGGCAAGTTTATCTGCTTCCAATATTGGGGGAGCATGTCCCCCCTGTCCCCCCACTTCCTATGCCCCTGAGTTTATGTGCTCTAACATGCATTTAAGGGTATACAGAGTGGTATACACTTTGAGAACAATTTGTTACCCTGGCAATTATATGGAGAGCTCCATGTAGCTGAAAGATGCCCTTGAGTGATCTGAGGTCCGTTATCAATTTTTCTTGTGAATGGAAGCCTAGAGATATAGATGGAAGATTTACTGAAAAAATGTCAGATTGCACTCGTTCAAGTGAGATCACATCTTATCGCTGTCTGCAATAAAGAAACTAAAATTGACACATGACATTTGCAGTAGCCCCTATTGCAAAATAAATTTGCTGATTTCCTGTCAGCTATGATGCTATAATGCCCTATCACAACATGCTAAGAAAGTAGAGAAAATAGTCTAGTAATACACCATAATTACAGGCTGAATCTTGATAAATCATTAATGTTGACTAATGCTTTCTATCATTACAGTGGTCTTATATTGCAATTGACAGCATATTTTTCAGTATCGCCATCACTGGAATTGTCATCTTAAAATTAAATTAGCCCCTTGGGCTCTATTTTCCAGATTCAATGTCACATGGCATATGGGTGCAGTCAATGGACTGTGCATGCAGTGCATGGGCACCCTGGGCGTGGCTAGTGAACATTTGTATTTTTGTTACCAGAGGTGAGGAGCGTACTGCTCAAAGCACACAGTGGACCTGGAAAATGGGCTGGATTATACTGAATATTTTATCAGTCGGTGAGGTGCAACTGGATTTATTACTAACCAATAAAATTGCCTTTTTTCATTCCCTATAAGAGCTGTGCGCATTGCATAGGATGTACTGCCAATTTCCATACATCTACATCTGCAACGAAGTATGAGGATAAGGCTATACTAATCAGATGTTTCTCATTCAAGTTGTGTTGCGGGAGGTGCAGACTTAGGCTGTCACTTTTTTCAAAGATTGAGTTTGAACAAATCTGATAAATAAGAGTAATTTGTTCAAACTTGTTCAAATTTTCTTCCATCAGAATTAAAATAAAACTAAACATTTATTATGGGCCAGTTTAAATTGTCTGTTAAACCTGTAGCTAAATAGTTTATCACGCTATGCTATAATTACTGTATGTCTTATTAAACAAAATAAAACCAGGGAAGATCATAAAATGCCAGCGATCTGTTCACAACAGTAAAATGACTCAGTGTTGCTCAAATGAAAGAAAGAAAAATGATAACGCATGAGTCCATCATTAATTCACAACAATGGCATGGCTTAAATGAACTGAGTGGAATTGGATTTGGATGTGGCGTTGTCATTTCATCATGTTTTAAATACATTTATTTCAATCCATTGTCTACTTGTTGTCTCCTGTTCAACATTGATTGGACATTGATTACTCATAGACATTGCTAAGCAATGACAGAGTAAGTATATCCCCATGCAGCATGGTTTAACATGTACATATAGAATGTAAATAGATGTAGACGAAGTAGAACCAGGTTTTCACCTCACACATGATTAGCAACTGGCCAACAAATGATGTAAAGCCTACAGAAAATCAGAATGAGTTGAAATAGGTTTCTTTTCTCTTCCCCATTGACATGACTACATAGACAAAAAAGTGTGTTTAATACATGACAAAACCATGACTCATCCAATCCCGAATATATACCATTTTGGCAATAAAACAAAAAAGAAAACATGACCTTCCTAATTGGTTGTACCAACCTGAATTTTGTGCTGTAAATATTGAAGATATTAATGATTTATGCAGTTATTTTTTGTTGGAAAATTGTACTGCATCTCTGTTACAACTGCCCCACACATACTTCACAGTTGTAACATCGGATTATGTTAATGTTTGTTTAAATGGAACCCTTTGTGATCACCTCAAACTTTATGTGACTTATTAGTAGCAGACAAGTTACTCAGACAAGTAATTCAGTAAAATATGAAAATGTATCCCCTATTTGAAATATCTTCTTGACCACAAATGGTAATGACATTCTGTGACCATCAATAATTAGAAATATAGATACTGCTTTATTTAAGTTAGTAATGGATGTGGATGTAATCCATCTACTGCTTGTTTGTTTTACATGCTGTCTGTATTCCTTTAGTCATATTAGAATTTGGTTACATCGTTTTGGAGTTGTGCTAAATTAGGAGGTCGTTGTATGCCGGCTAGTGGAACATGATATAATACACCGGCCGACCAATGGTGTAACTTCATCACTCAGTCACAGACATTTGCGTTTGTAGGCCTGGCCCCACTGTTGCGGTCCAGCCAAAAACCGACTTCATACATATATATTTAGTTATATCAATACAGCCTTATTTACAATATCAACTTTAAGACCAGCAACACGCTCGGAATTATCTCATCACGACCCATTAAATGCAATGGCGCAGACGTTGCTTCACAATTTCAAACTGCTATAACTGCTATTTTGCGTCCTGCAACTTGGGTTACAACAGTGAATATGCACGGATTCCTAGACCTGCTGATAGCGACCACCCTTTCTAATATGAACCTCAAATACGCAAGACAGGACACTTATATGCTAGTAGGACACTTATATGCTTGGTATGCCAGTATGCTAGCAAATTTATGTGAAGTTCCATTCATTTAGGCTATATGGGGTGGTCGATACACGTCCCCTTAGCAAGCAAAAGGTAGCGCTGGACCACCTCTGACTTATTTGCCGGCACAGAAAAAAATTGCGAAAGTACTGAAAAATAACCACTGGAGGATAACAAGGACATTTTTTTCCTACATAAGTATGCAGGTTATTACCGATATTTCGCCTATTTCATATATAGTTGCAAATCAGTTTACCTTTTCCGGTCTGTCGAACAAAGGTGGTCGATAATAGGTGCTCTCACTGTACATTGAAGCTGGGATGTTAGCTAGTTAGCTAGCATCATGCCGAAGTAGGGGAAACACAAGAAATTGTACAGGAAGGAATGGGAGACCAAAAACTTGGATCGCCCCGGTTTTACACCACCCGGTTTCTGGCAAGGTTATGATTTGGGCTGGTTTTTATTGAATTGGGCGTGTTTTAAGTTGTGATTAGGCTGGAAACTGTCAGTCTGATCTAGCAACACTGCCCGGTGCGTATGTAGAGCTGCAGCGCTTCTGCGCCGCAACTAAACCAGGTCAAAACCTAGTATATGGCTGAACCTAACACATGTGATCCGGCCGACCGATGGTGTAACTTCATCACTCACTCAGTCAGCCAGTCACAGACATTCACGTTTGTAGGGCTGGCCCCGCTGTTGCGGTCCAGCCAAAAGAATTAGGCAATCCTTGGCCAAAATGTCTGCAGTACTTGACTAGTTTATACTTTCTTTTGTGAAGATGCTGTTGAACTGAACATGGTGAGAAATGTTTGGCAGAATAGAAAAAAAAAACCTGTTTTAGTTCTAGATGGTTACTTTCTTTCTCTCCCTCTTGACTTGTACCTTAATGTGATCACCATTAGAGTTTTATGACAGAGATACTTGACTGACAGATCATGTGAACAAAATAGGCTGATTCTGGAGAACACAGACTGGGGCCGTGTGCAAGTACTGGGAAAGGGGTGCTTCGGAAGGGGATATGAAAGTTCACAGTGTGCAAAACATGATGGCACAGACTGCTATTTTTTTTTTTACAGCCAGTTAAAATTTATCAGTCAAATTAACTAAGCTGAATTAGTATTTTCTGTGAAAGCCATTAAAAACTTGTGTTTTTGTGTAATAAAGCTTAAACTGGAAGGAACATTCAGTATTTTGAAATATTAAAGCTGATAAAGATATTTACAAGAACATTCTCTTTTACTATATTTAT
Organism: Anguilla anguilla; assembly: GCF_013347855.1. NCBI lineage: Eukaryota > Metazoa > Chordata > Actinopteri > Anguilliformes > Anguillidae > Anguilla > Anguilla anguilla. The sequence goes on along the minus strand of NC_049206.1, from coordinate 30,508,452 downwards.
ATAATATATTATATATAAATACAATGAAGCCATTCACAATAAATTATATGTTTATTTAAGAAGTAATTAATAATATGAAAGGCTCACTCAGTAATTTGGGTTGCTAATAAAGTACTAATGGCTTACAATGAGAAAAAAGACAAGGATATGGCACTATGTTATAAAATTAGTCTCCTAATTAAAAGAATGATAAAGATCCTTATGAAAAGCACTTCAAGGGGAAAAATAGATATAAAAAAATAAGTGCAGGTCTGACACTACTTGTTCATTTTCCGTCTTCTACATTTCATTCTTATTCTTTGTTTTTGGTATCTGAGTGTTTTATAGCCCTTGCGCAGCTCATCACCATGGGAACAAACTCTTATCTTACTCTGGATAGACTTCGATATCTTACTGATAATTCACTTATCAGTAAGATATCGAAAAGGAATAGTTAGCTATCGTTTTGCAACATATAGTTGAGGCCAAAAGTTTACATACACCAAGGCTAAAGACATTCAAACTCAATTTTTCACAACTCCGCACATTTCATGTTACCATACATTGCCTGTGTTAAGTCAATTAGGGTATCTACCTTATTTCCGTAAGAGGTCCATCCATCCATCCATCCATCCATCCATTCTCTAAACCACTTAATCCAGGTCAGAGTTGCAGTGGCAAAGGGGCAAGCAGAGCAGCCCAGACGTCCCTCCCCCCAGCAACTTCCGCTAACTCATCCCGGTAGATCCCCAGGAAATCCCAGGCCAGCCTTTGGATATAATCCCTCTAGCGTGTCCTAGGTCTACCCCTGGGTCTCCTTCCCAGTAGCCGAGCCCGGAACACCTCCAGAGGGAGGCGCCCAGGAGGCATCCTTGTCAGATGCACAAACCACCTCAGCTGACTCCTTTCAATGCGGAGGAGCAGCGGTTCTACTCTGAGGTCCTCCCGGATAGCTCAGCTCCTCATTCTATCAAGGAGAGTAAGCCCTGCCACCCTACGGCGAAACCCAATTTTGGCCGCTTGTATTCGCGATCTCAGTCTTTCGGTCACTACCCATAGCTCATGATCATAGGTGAGAGTAGGGACGAAGATCGACTGGTAAATCGAGAGCTTTGCCTTGCGGCTCAGTTCCTTCCTCACCACCACCGTCCAATACAATGCCCACATTACTGTGGCCACTGCACCTAGACGGCTGTTGATCTCCGAATCCCTTTTTCCCTACTTGAACTCCTCCACCTGGGGCAGTTGCTCCTCCCTTACTTGAAGAGGGCAAACCATCTTTTTCCAGGAGAGGACCATAGCCACAGACTTGGAGGTGCTGATCCTCATCCCGACCGCATCACACTCAGCTGCAGACCGCTCTACTGCGCATCAAAGGTCACAGTATGATGAGGCCAAGAGAACGACGTCATCTGCAAACAGCAGAGATACCACTCCGTTGTCCACTGGACACACTCAAACTCAATTTTTCACAACTCCACACATTTCATGTTACCATGAAATGACTTCCTGTTTGTGGTGGAAAGAGTGACGAGTGTTTGAAAAAGTTTGTTACAGGATTGTATTGCTTTCAAGTGTATATTTGATATTATTTTGGGCTTTTTGTTAAAACAAAATCCCCATATTAAGTTGAAAGGTGAAGAGGACTGATATCCCTGAGCACCGTGTTTATTCGGCTAATTCTACCTAATCAGCCAGATAAAACGTAAGTCACTTACGAGGTCTAATGGCTGTTTTCTGCCCTCCAGTATCCCCTCTTTCTCAACCTCTCTCTCCCTCTTGGGCTGTCTCCTGCTCTGTGTGCGATATGTTTAGTTACTCTTTCTCCGCCGTTAACGACAGCTTTACCTGTGATAAGTGTAGGTTAAATGCTAGGCTAACAGAGAATATTGCTGAATTGGAAACTTGCATCCGTACCTTACATGAAATTCGAGATAGTGAGAAGTTTATAGAATCCTTCTTGGTTCCGGATGCACCAGCTAGTCTGTCTACAGTTAGCACCCCGGCTAAGCCTTTGCAGCAAGGCGGGTGGATTACAGTTCGAGAACATAGTCGAAAATTTAAGCCACCAGTGCTCCAACGTCCTATTCACGTTTCAAACAGGTTCTCCCCCCTCAGCAACACACCAGCTGTAAAACCTGTTGAAAAAACTCTGGTAATTGGCGACTCTATTTTAAGAAATGTGATCTTAGCGACTCCAGCGACCATAGTACAATGCATTCCTAGAGCTAGAGCGACCAACATCGAGGCAAATTTAGAAGTGCTGGCTAAGGCTAAACGTAAGTTTTCTAAAATTGTTATTCATGTCGGTGCTAACGATATCCGGTTGAAGCAATCGGAAATAACCAAAGATAATTTTAAATCGGTGTGTGAATTGGCGAGACAGATGTCTGGGTCGGTTATTTGCTCTGGGCCCATTCCCTCTTGGCGTGGTGACGAAATCTACAGCAGATCGACATCACTAAATCGCTGGTTGTCTGTTTGGTGCCCTGAAAATAGTGTTGGCTTTATAGACCACTGGAATACTTTCTGGGGGAGGCCTGGCCTTTTGAAAATGGATGGTATTCACCCCTCGTGGGAGGGTGCCACTCTTATCTCTAGTAATTTATTGTATATTCTTAGAAATTCCATTTCCTGACACACCAGCACCATGGCCAGGCAGCAGACTTACTGTCTTACACAGATTTCTGCTTGTTCCCAAAAACTGCTGCCCAGATTATATGCTATTGAGATAGTGTCTGTCCCTCGACCAAAATTAAGCCTTGCTAAGAAGCCCATTAGGGGTGTTTGTATGGCTAATCTGCAAAAAATCAGACCTGTTTATTCTACTAATAATGCGGCTGACCAAACTCAGCTAAAAACTTTGCTAAAAATTGGATTAATTAATATCAGATCACTAGCCCTCAACTCTTGTAAATGAATTAATTACTGATCACCAAATCTTATGTGTAACTGAATCTTGGCTTAAAACTGATTAATATATTGCCTTAAATGAATCCACCCCTCCTGGCTACAGCTATACTCACGTTCCCTGTCTGACGTGTCGTGGCAGTGGTGTTCCAGCTGTATATAATTCAAATATTTTTGCTACTTTGAAATCTGGCTTCAAATGTAACTTTTTTAAAGTGCTTGTCCTAAGTTTTGCACATCCGGACAAAAAAGCAGTCAGTTTTATCCTTGCAATTGTATACAGGCCACCAGGGCCATACAGTGGCTTTTTACTTGAGTTTGCTGATTTTCTTTCCAGCCTGGTTGTTAATTCAGATAAAGTAGTAATTGTAGGGGACTTCACATGGATAGTGAAGGCGATCCTCTCAGATCAGCATTCTTGTCTATCATTGAACCTATTGGCTTCGATCAACATATACATCAGTCCACACATTCTCATAACCATACTCTTGATCTGGTCTTAACTTATGATACAGAAATAGCAAATATAGCAGTTATGCCTAATAACCCTGTGCTATCTGACCATTATTTAATTACTTTCCAACTTTCACAAGTCTGTCATGTGTCACCAGATCCTTCATTCTACCTTAGCCGTAAGTCTTCCTCCAGGACTGCAAAAGCTTTTATTAATGAGCTCCCAGGCTCATTTGAGCACTGTGGGGATTTTCTTGGCTCCCGCCCAAACACATACAAAGATGCAAGCATTAGCTCAATTGATTAGCTGGCAGACAACATAAATTACGTACTTTCCAGAACCCTGGATACTATTGCACCTCTTAAGAAGAGGAAATTCCACTATGAGAAATTAGCACCCTGGTACAATGATCATACTCGTGCTCTCGCCAACTTGAGCGCAAATGGCTTTCTACTAAATTGCAGGTATTCCTCCAGGACTGGAAAGACAGTCTATTAACTTATAAACATGCCCACTCCACATACTTCTCTACTTTAAAGGAGTACCATGGTGGTTGAACGTGACACTTCCCAGTTGTCTTCAGGCAACAACAAAACAAATGTGCATAATTTTTTTATTCTTCAGTCATTTCAATGTACTTTAAAACGTATTTTTCTAAGCCTAAATTTCCCACTATAAAAATTCACCCAAACCGTCTGGGCGTGGTAATGAGAACTGTCAGTTAGCTATGATTGACAGACCGTTCCCCGTTACCATAGCTACCCCCATGATACGCGCTCTCTTTGGGAGACTGAATTTTCACAAGCTAGCTAGCTTAGTAGTATATCAAGTATCGATAGATAGCTAAGGTAAGGACGTTGACTTGTATCCAGTTACAATTTTTGCTATCTAGCTAGCTAAGTTAAGATAAAAGCACAACTATAACGTCCTCATAAAAGCGAACTAGCAAGCTAACGTTATCGATAACATTGCCTTATGAAAGCAAACCTCCTAGCTAGCTAACGTTAGCTAGCTAGCTAAATGAATATAACCAGAAATAATCTAAAGGAACTCTAATTTAAGTGAACCTAACGTTAGTCAAATATTTGCATTCTCTGAACAGCAGGACGGTGTGTCCTGTCAGATTTCTTTACGGGGCGTGGAAATAGGAGTGGTTACTGTATTCGTGACGTAGAAAAATGACAACTTTCTCAACCGGTTGAAAATGGGACGATGAATTTAAAACGCATATTTCTCCAAAAATACAGAACAGACATATTTAATACTTTGCTCATTGTGTTTCTTCAATGCCTCTTGTGCAAATAGCACATAAAACAGAGAAAGTGTGAAAATCACCATGGTACTCCTTTAATAGATGAACATAGAAACAATCCTAGGCACCTGTTTAACTGTTGCCAGACGGACCAAGACTCAAGTTGATCCATGTGTCTCAATATCATTTAGTAGCAATGACTTTATGAATTTCTTTGATGACAAAATGATAAAAATCAGGGACAAGATTCAAAGTTCACCTACCACCCCTCATATAGGGTCTGCCCTTCCATCCGCTCAACACATGGATGCAGAATCTTCAGAAGAATCTTCAGAAAGACGGGTGGCCTATCTGAACTCTTTTGCTCCAATAGATCTCATGGAGTTTAATGCCATAGTTAATTCCTCAAAATCTTCTACTTGTCTTCTAGACCCTATCTCTACGAAGCATTTCAAGGAGCTACTTCCAGTGATTGGAACACCAATGTTACATATTGTCAATGCGTCTTTAGCATCTGGACACATACCACAGACTCTTAAACTTGCAGTCATCAAACCCGTTCTTAAGAAGCAAAACTTGGATGTGAATCTCGAATCTCCCGTTCCTTTCTAAGATACTAGAAAAGGCAATTTCAAAACAACTTGGTTCATTTTTGCACTCTAATCATATATTGGAAGTTTTTCAATCTGGTTTTAGACCCTCTCACAGCACTGAAACAGCCCTGGTCAAAGTACTCAATGACCTACTCCTCGCTTCAGACAATGGCTGCATCTCTGTACTTGTGCTTTTAGACTTAAGTGCAGCATTTGACACAGTTGATCACCTCATCCTTCTGGATAGACTTGAAAATCTTGTGGGCCTTTGTGGACAGGCACTCTCTTTGTTCAGATCATACCTATCAGACCGATATCAATTTGTGCATTTTAATAATGATTCCTCTTATCAATCCAGGGTTAGATGTGGAGTACCACAAGGATCTGTGCTTGGTCCTTTGCTCTTCTCTCTTTATATGCTCCCCCTGGGACAAGTTATTCACAAACATGGCATTAATTTCCACTGCTATGCAGATGACACCCAGTTGTATCTATCAGTTAAACCTGATGAAGTTGTCCAGCTGTCAAAGATCAAAGCCTGTCTTATAGACATAAAGAAATGGATGGCCCAAAATTTTCTCTTGCTAAACTCCAATAAGACCGAGATAATGGTAGTGGGGCCCAAGTCCCTGAGATGCAAACTATCTGACTATATGCTTAAGTGCTGTAATCAAAGATCTTGTTGTTACCTTTGATCCAGATCTTGCATTTGATATACATATTAAAAACATCTCTAGGGTTGCTTTTTATCACTTGAGAAATATCGCAAAAATTCGGAAAATACTGTCCTTACATGATGCAGAAAAGCTAGTTCATGGTTTTGTTACTTCAAGATTAGATTACTGCAATGCTCTTTTGTCTGGATGTGCAAATTCCTCTCTGAAAGGGCTCCAGCTAATTCAAAATGCAGCCGCTCGTATTCTCACTAGAACAAGGAGATTCGAGCACATCAGCCCAGTGTTAGCATCACTTCACTGGTTGCCAGTTAAATTCCGAATAGACTATAAGATACTACTTCTTACCTTTAAAGCCTTACATGGGCTTTCCCCTTTGTACTTTGTACATTTCCGGACAAGTCTCATCCATCCCTGGTGCTCTGCAGCTGAGGAGCTCTCCAACTACCCCAGTGACTTCTGCCACAAAGATGGACTCTGATCCCCCGGATTGCTCCAGCTCCACCTCCAAAAAGAAGGGCGTGCCTGTTGGATTCAGGAGGTCCTCAAAGTGTTCCTTCCACCTTTTGACAATATTCCCAGTTGAGGTCAGAGTTTCACCATTCCTGCTGACAACAACCTGAATGGTGTCCTGCTTTCCCCTCCTGAGGTGCCAAATAGTTTTCCAGAACCACTTTTGGGCTGACCGAAATTCCTTCTCCAAGGCCTCTCTAAACTCCTCCCATGCCCTGGCTTTTGCTTCTGCCACTGCCACAGCTGTGGCCTTTTTCGCCTGCTGGTACCTGTCTGCTGAATCAGAGGTTCCCAGAGCCCACCAGGCCTGGAATAGCCTCTTACTTCAGCTTGAAAACCTCCCTGACCGCTGGAGTCCACCGATGGGTCCTTGGGTTGCCACCAGGACTTGCACCGGTCAGGTTTTGACCACAACCTGTAGCAGCAGCTTCCACAATAGAGGTTTTGAACAGGGTCCATTCAGACTCCATGTCCCCAACCTCCCCCGGGATACAGGAAAAGCTCTTTCGGAGGTGAGAGTTGAAATCGTTCCGGACGGAGTCTTCTGCCAGGTGTTCCCAGCAGACCTTCAATACATGTTTAGGCCTACCTGGTCTGTCCGCTAACTTTCCCTGCCATCTGATCCAACTCACCACCAAATGGTGATCAGTTGGCAACTCTGTTCAAGTCTTCACCCGAGTATTCACAACAAATGGTCGCAGGTCTGATGAAACAACTACAAAGTCGATCATCAACCTTTAGCCTAAGGTGTTCTGGTACCATGTACACTTATGAACATCTTTGTGTTCGTTATGGACAAACCATGACTAGCACAGAAGGCCAATAACATAACACAGCTCGGGTTCAGATCAGAGAGGTCGTTCCTCCCAATCACGCCCCTCCAAGTTTCCCAGTCATTGCCAATGTGAGCATTGAAGTCTCCCAGTAGGACAATGGAGTCAGTAGGTAGGGCCTTTTCCAGCACCCTTCCCACCTTCTCCAAGAGAGCCAAATACTCTGAACTGCTATTAGGCGCATAAGCGCAAATAACAGTCAACGTTCTCCTCTCTGCCACACGCAGTCGCATCAAGGCGACCCTCTCATCCACTGCAATATACTCCAACTGAGTGGCCACCAGCTGGGGACTTGTGAGTATCCCCACTCCCGCCTGACGCCTCTCACCCTGAACAACTCCCGAGTAGGAGAGAGACCACCACCTATCCAGGAGTTTGGTTCCAGAGCCAACACTGTGTGTAGTGGTGAGCCCAACTATATTTAGTTACTACTTCTCATCTCCATCGGACACACAGGTCCCCGCCCGCATCTCCGCTTGCCTGAGGGACATACAGAGCTGGATGGACAATCACCACCTGAAGCTCAACCCGGGAAAGACGGAGCTAATCTTTATTCCTGCTCTATCCTCTCCCCTCCTCGACTTTTCCATTTCCTTAGGGGACACCGTAGTGACATCATCACCCTGCGCCAAGAATCTCGGAGTGATGATGGACAACAGGCTGTACCTCTCCAACAACATTGCAGCAGTAACCCGGGCATGCAGATTTTTCCTATACAACATCCGCAGAATCCGCCCCTTTCTCACCACCTACTCAACCCAGCTCCTGGTCCAAGCAATGGTTCTATCCCGCCTGGACTACTGCAACTCTCTTCTGGCTGGACTACCGGCATCTGCCACCAGACCCCTGCAGCTCATCCAGAATGCTGCGGCTCGTCTGGTCTTCAACCTCCCCAGACACTCCCACGTAACTCCCCTGCTCACTACCCTCCACTGGCTGCCTGTTATAGCTCGCATCAAATTCAAAACATTGGTTCTAGCATACCAGGCAGTCAAGGGATCAGCCCCAGCATACCTTCACAAGATTTTCAAACCCTACATGCCAGCCAGATCCCTCCGTTCTGCTACCTCAGGACGCCTAGCACCTCCCCCTCTTCGCACCTGCACTTCCAGAACACGTCTCCTGTCTGTTCTGGCCCCACAATGGTGGAATGACCTCCCTGTGGAGGTCAGAACAGCTGAGACTGTGACCCATTTCAAACGACGACTGAAGACCCACCTCTTCAGGCTGCACCTCTCCCCATCCCTCCCTTCCCCCCCTGTAAATGACTAAACTTAGGGGTGTAACTAGGCAGCTGTTTAATACGTGACTTAGTTGATGCGCCAGTCTTAACGACTACTTGTATTTTTATTTATTCTTATTTTTCCATAGATTGCGTTGTTGCCGTTCTCGCTGTTAGTGTTAATCAGTTTAACCACCAGGGTCCAAGTTGAACTATACGGTTGTTCCCTGTACTTGGACCGGTACTTCTCTCTAGGGGTTTCGTCATACTTGTTCCTGGTTATGGTTATACACTTTGTTGTACGTCGCTCTGGATAAGAGCGTCTGCCAAATGCCTGTAATGTAATGTAATCACCCTCACACACCAGCTCCGGCTCCTCCCCCACCAGAGAGGTAATGTTCCACATGCTAAGAATCAGTTTCTGTTCACTCGGCAGATGGTGCACGGATCTACCCTGTTCTTGCCCCCTGCCCATTGGGCATTGCACCCGACCCCTACCCTGAACCTTGCGGATGGTGGGCCCACACGTAAGAGGTCATTTCAAAATAATAACTAAGAGACATACTGTCAGGTTACGGGGGGTTAGGACCCAAACGCAGAGTGAGGGAAAACAGAGCCAAATCCTGACTGTACCCCCCCCCCCCCCCCAAAGGGACATCCCCCCCTGGACTGGAACACAGACGGGACAGGGCACAGGCACTGGACTGGAACGCAGATGGGACCGGGCACAGGATGAGAACCCGGACGGGAAGCCGGGCACAGGAACAGAACTCAGATGGGAGCCGGGAGCAGGAACAGAACCTGGACTGGGAGCCGGACGCAGGAACAGAACCCGGACAGGGAGCCGGATGCAGGAATAGAACCCGGACAGGGAGCCGGGCACAGGAACAGAACCCGGACGGGAGCCAGGCACAGGAACAGAACCCGGACGGGAAGCCGGGCGCAGGAACAGAACCCGGACGGGAGCCGGGCACAGGAACAGAATGAGACAGGGACTAGACTAGACTGGAATTGGACAGGACAGGAACTGAAGTGGGACTGGACTCGACAGCAACGGGACTGAGACAGGACTCAGACAGGAACGGACTGGACAAGAGCGGAAACGGACTGGACTAGATAGGAGCGGACTGGACAAGACTGGACAGGAGCGGACTGGACAAGACAGGACAGGAACAGACTGGGCTAGACAAGACAGAACACTGGACTGGACAAAGACAAGACAGAACACTGGCCTGGACTAAGACCTCACACTGGACTGGACTCACCACACGGAACGGACTAACACACAGACACGAAGCAGACTCAAGACACCACATTGGAACGGACTCAGACGGACACTGGAATGGACTAACACACAGACACGGAACGGATTGACACAGGTAGGGAACGGGCTGAGACACAGACAGGGAACGAGCTAACACAGGCAGGGAGAACTAACAGAAGGGCAGACGGAGAGACAAGCAGTCGGGGAGACACACAACAAGACTAACAGATGCACCAAGGGGCAGACAGACAGGGAAGAAGAAAGGGGAACGCAATGACTGGCACAAGGACTGACAGATAGGCAAACAAGATAACAGACAGGCGGACTGACATACAGACAGACAGGTGGACAGGCGGGTAAGCAGCCTGGACAACGGGTCAACAACCTGGGGGGCAGACACACAGGCCAACACACTGGCCGACAAACACGCGGGCAGACAGGCAGGCCCTGGGATGGGGCAACGACGGCTCGGAAACACTAGGGGGCACGGGCACACTAGGGGGTGCAAGAACACTGGGCAGGACAGGCGACCCCTGCTGGAGTCTGCGCAGGACAGGCGGCCCCTGCTGGAGCCTGGGCAGGGCGGACTGCCTCTGCGGGACAACAGGCGGAGCAGGCGGCCCCTGCAGGACAACAGGCGGAGCAGGCGGACCCTGCGGAATAACAGGTGGAGCAGGCGGCCCCTGTGGGACAACAGGCACAGCAGGTGGCTTCTCCGGAGCTCTGGGCGGAGCAGGACGCTTCTCTGAGGCTCTGGGCAGAGCAGGAGGCTTCTCCGGGGCTCTGGGTGGAACAGGAGGCTTCTCCTAGGCGCTGGGAGGAGCAGGAGGCTGCTGCTGCATTCTCGGCTGGGCAGGCAGCTCCTACGGGGCAGCAGGCTGGGCAGGCTGGACAGGCAGCTCCGGCGGGACAGCGGGCTGGGCAGGCAGCTCCTGCGGGGTAGCGGACTGAGCAGGCAGCTCCTGCGGGGCAGCGGGCTCTGGCGCACTGGGCCTGGAGTACTTCTCGGCCAGAGTACTTCTCCCAGTGAAACGCCGTAATAACTCGGCAAGCCCAGAGCAAATCAGCCTACCATGGAGGGAGTCCTTCATGCCGTCCTGAAATAGCTGGCACACAACGGACTGGGGCAGGTCCGTCTGTGCAGCCACAGCGCTAAACTCAGTCGCGTAATCCAACAATTTACGCGACCCTTGGCATGTGTCAAAAAATTTGTCTGCCATATGCCTGCTGGACAGGGGAGCCTGTCCGACGGCAGGACTGGACCCGGAAGCCCTCCCAGCACCCACCGGCTTGCTCTAGACCGGTGGCATGTTGACACAAAAAAACCAAAAAACCCCAGGGAGAACGAAAAGGAAAGAAAAAAAAATTCTCTGCTGGGTCCAGTACTGGCTGGTTCCTTCTGTCAGGTTACGGGGTGTTATGACCCAAACGCAAAGTGAGGGAAAAAACTCCAAACGGTAAATTGAAACGAAGACTTTACTTCTTAATTCAGGAAACAAAAGCAGGGAACAAAAAAGGCCTCATAGGGCAACTCTCAAAAAACACAAAGCAATTCTTCAAAAACAGAAAACAGAAGAGAATCCAAAAATCCCCAAAAAATGCAGAACAGAACTTGGGTAGGGCAGAACACAGGAAAGAGCGCGGGCAGAAACACACAGGCGGAAACACAGAGTCAGAAACACAGTGGCAGAAACATGTGGAAACACAAGGAACCAGCACCCGAGTCAGGGAAGCAGAGAACTTAAATAGGCACAGAGATAAGATAATAAGACTCAGGTGAACGGAGAGACTCACTTTGCTGTCTTTAAGCCATTTTGTTACAACTTTGGAGGTATGCTTAGGATCATTGTCCTGCTGGAAGCCCAAGTTGCGACTAAGTTTCTAGCTGATATCTTGAGGTGTTGCTTCAGTATTTCTAGATAACCCTCTTTCTTCATGATGCCATCTATTTTCTGAAGTGCACCAATCCCTTTTCCAGCAAAACACCTCCACAACATGATGCTGCCACCCCATGCTTCACAGTTGGGATGGTGTTCTTTGGATTAAAAACCTCACACTTTTTCCTCCATAAATAGTGCTTATCATTATGGCCGAACAGTTCAATTTTTATTTCATCTGACCAGAGAACACTAATCCAAAAGGCTATTCTGGCTTTTTATGCAGGTCTTGGAGTAGGGGCTTATTCCTTGCGTGACAGCCTTTCAGGCCATGGTGATATAGGATTCTCTTAATGGTTGATGTAGATACTTTGGTACCTGATGCCTCCAACTCCTTCACCAGTTCCTTTGTTGTTGTCTTGGGGTTCAGTTGAACCTTTCGGACCAAAGTTCGTTTAAACCTGGGAGTTAATTTGTGCCTCCTTCCTGAACGATGCAGTGCCTTTGTGGTCCTAAGATTTTTATATTTGCATACATTTGTTTGTACAAATGTATGCACACTGTTTGTCTTAGAGGTCTTGGCTGAGTTGTTTGGATTTTCCCATGATATCGAGTGCAAAAAGGTAGTGGCTCTAAAGGTAGGCCCTTAAATACAGCCACAGGTTCCAATTAACTCCTAATTAACTCCTAATTATGACAATTGGTCAATCAGAAGCTTCTAAAAAATCATTACATCAATTGGAATCTTCCAGACTGTTTAAAGAGACAGTCAACTTGGTGTATGTTAACTTTTGACCCACTGGAATTCTGATATAGTGAATTAAAGCTGAAATAAATCTGTCTCTAATTGATTGTTTTAAAATTACCCCTGATGTGAACAAAGTAGAAGCCCTAATTGACTTGCCAAAAGAAATGTATGCTAACGAAATGTGCGGAGTTGTGAATAACTGAGTTTTAATATCTTTAGCCTAGTTGTATGTAAACTTTTGGCCTCAACTATAAGTTTTGCCTAACTACCTCAGACATACTTGACATTGCCACCATAGCGTTATGCAAAGTGCAACTATACTAAAGATTGTTGCTGAGGTTACCATGACGCTATTGAAATATGTTAAAAACTACCATGATCCACAAGGAACTTGGTTGTGATTTTGCAGCCAAAATTACTGAATCAGCCTTTAAGGTGTAAGGTCACAAATATGTGATTGGAATGTTCTTAATTGAACATTTGATTGCTAATGTAAAAATCACTAATGGTAACTGAAATAAATTTATATCTAGGACACTCACAGAATAATTTAAAAAATTGAATTCAGTTATCATTTAAATAGGTACTAATTAGGCGATGGAAAGTTGTACTTTTAATTGTGCTTGGTCGGCTGTCAGGCTTTAAAAAAAATTACCATGGTAAAAAAGTAGAGTTTGTTGAGGATGCAGGGATGGAGTTGCTCAAGCTCCTTAATAGGTCTTTCATAGCTACATGAATAATTCCAGCCTCTGATTTGAATGGATGCCGAAAGGTGTCTTCTTCAGAAGATGCACACTCTACCAGGACTGCCATGCAACTACACTAACATCGTCCAAGCCCTGAAAGAATAACATCATGATGCACCAAGCCACACTCTGTAACAGGATCACAGTAACAACGTCTGTTTATGTATTTATCCTGAAAGTCATAGGGGAGACATGACTCACATTGTATGGCAGGTTTTGGCTCTGTTCCCTTAAACAAAAGTCCCAGAGGAGAGCTAAATTTCCTCTATAATAACTCTGAAGTAAATTTAGCAGACCCAGTAGTAGAGTAAATTAACTCACATTAGAGGACATTTTTGTACCCTGTCTTGCACAAAGTGCTGAATGGGAGAAGACTGTAAAGAATGGAATTTTTTTTCAAAGTAAATACTCTCATGCATAACAAGTGAGCTATGAAGATTATGTAAGGGGTAATATACAGCCTCCGAGTGATTTGTTTCTAAATAAATCCTGACAATCTCACAGATGAGTCTTAGTCACCCTGAAGGGGCTTGTTTTGAGAAGACTGACATGCTTGCATATTATCATGCCCGTACCATTGCTACTTGGCAAAAAATGAATTATCAGACACAAAATCAATTAATTTATTTTGCATATTTGTTGCTAACATTGTTAACTTCTGGCACAAATATAATTCTAACAAACAACTGTACAAACAAGGACTAACAAATTGGCCCGCAATGTTTTTAATTTTGAATAGTTCACACTAATTACAAAAATTTAATTGGAAGTTTTTCATGTTCAATGAGGTATTTTTGGGATGTTGTTATCCAGGGTTTGGAGTGTCAGCTGTTCCTGTAGCATGACAGCTTGTAATACATTTCTTTACTTCTTTTCAAGCTTTTTTGCCATATTGCCTAATCAATATTAATAATTACCCACTGATATGAGAGTGCATTCTGACCAGACTATTTGGCTACAGAGAGTATGGACGAGTATAATTGTGGCAGGGCTCGGTTTGCGGGAGGAATTCAGGGCAATTAGAGACCACGCCTACTGGTTAAGTAGGCACACACCTGGATGATATTAAGAATCGATTGAGGATTTAAAAATGTGCTTCTTTCCACAGTAGGCGTAGTCCTCTAATTGCCCTGAATTCCTCCCTCTAACTGAGCCCTGCCACAATAATCAACAGCCATCATAAAATAATTGTCATTATACAGAATTTATAATTTGTGATTTTTGAATTTATCTTTGACCAATCACAGTCAAATATTTGTTACAATTGGACATAATATATTGCCACAAAAACTATCCTTTAACTTAGTGCAGAATGGACAGCCTCCACACTATGCTGGAAGTGTATTTCTTACATCGTTGATACTGACATCATTCACTGGTCAGTCTCTGTCCTAATGCGCTGATCCACCCCTCCTCCTGGGTCAGATTCAGGAATCATAGGGGGAGAAGGGTGATAGGCAGAACGGGAATCCAACAAGACATTTGAGCCTCTGTTGGCAGTCCGGCATGCTTTTGACTGTGGGAATGCCATTAACGGACTCCGGAGAGAGGTCAGATTCCCAGGCCTACTCCAGGAATGTGGCTTTAATCTGCAGAAATCCTCTCATGGTGTATCTATTACAGGTGACAGCCTAGCTTACAGCTGGCCACTTTCTCCCTGACCAGTTTCCACCTGACTAATTGCTGAGGCGGGAAATCAAAGAGCAGGTTAATGGGTACTGTCGCAGAAGATGAGGCCATAACTTCCTGATGCAGGTCTCATTCATGTGAGGGGTTTAAAGTTGTCTAAAAGAGAAAGGATCCTTTTGGAACAGGGTAGAGAAACAGCACCACGGGTCAGGTCCTCTGTTTAGAAGGGCCAACATAGTGTGCCTCGTGATGAGTACTGTGTTTTTGTCAGTACATTTTTGAACCTCCAGAGCTGCTGTTCACATGTGGTGACAAGCAGATGGTATATTGCCATGCAGTTGCATATTAGAAAGGAGTAGGGGAGATTGGGACTGGTTGGCACAACTGCACAACAGGACTGTTATCATTAGTCACCTCATTTTAGAAAACATTTGTGGACATTTGTGGCACTCTGGTGTGCCGTCAGGCGAGGTCAGGTGTGCCGTGTGAAAAATCCTTTAAAAAAATTTTAATGTTCAAATTAATTAAAAAAACCTAAATGAACAAATCACATTCACAAAAGCCAAAAAAAATTAAAACCCCAAAAATGAGGTTCTGGAGCTGAAAAATAATGAAAGATCTGCAGTAAAATGCCTTTTTGGTCATATGGGGCATTCTTTCTTGAACTTTACGTGTTGTTTGCCATTTGCAGTGGCATTAAATGACTGATGCAGCTGCAGCCTCAATATTTATCATGAAAGATTTTTTTATCTGTCATCCATATGCTATCCATGTTATATCCATATGCTGCAATTATCAGCTCAGTATCAGACACCATGAATATAATAATTTGAATACCTTTCCAGGATGGATTCATTGACTTTATAATTCCATTTTTTTAAAAGATTTGAGATTTGTTTTATTTTCTTTATTTATGCATTCAACCACACACATTCACACACATATAAATGGCAGTAACATACAGCGCTTGTGGCTTTTCAGGGTCTTTGATATTTTATGTTTATATTGAAATAACCAAGAAATGCAGTAACATGCGAATGGGGGTTTTAAAGTAGACAACAATACCAAAGCCAAACCACAAAACAGAAGCATGTAGTATGTTCCTATTGAAAAACCATCTCTTGCAGCAAGAGCTCTCTGACAGTGTTTGGACTTAAAAAAAAAAAAAAGATTAGCAGGCTGCGTGTTAGTGATTTGGATAACCGAAGCAAATAAATTCAGAGTGTCCAATTTGCTGATTGATGCAAGGAGACTTGGACAACAATTCCAAAAATGTAGTGTTACAAAAAAAGACTCCACCATTACTTAGTTTCCCTTTGATCTGTAGTCCTTTTCAGTCTTCATTTCTAATAGACAACATCGTCTGCCTTGGGACTCAACATATTGTGGGGCAGCACTGTAGTGTAATGGGTAATGACCTGGTCTTGTAACCTATAAAGGTCCCAGGTTCAATTCCCGGGTAGGACACTGCCGTTGTACCCTTGAGCAAGGTACTTAACCTGCATTGCTTCCGTATATATCCAGCTGTATAAATGGATGCAATGTAAATGCTATGTAAAAAAAAAAAAAGAAGAAGTTGTATAAGTCGCTCTGGATAAGAGCGTCTGCTAAAATGCCTTGTCACACGCCGTGACTACAGCTGGCAGTATACTAAGTAAGAAGAAAGAACTTCAGGATTGAGAACCACCGGCGAACATGTCCACGAACACTGTTGTCGGTATACTCAGCGAGAACACCGCACCGTTTAAAGTCACTCCACGCCGCTGGGGCGTGAATAATTACGAATAAATTACGAGGCAGCTATTAACCGGGGCTGGAATCTCGCCCAGACCTCCGTCTCGCGGCTAAGCCATGGATGTAAAAAGAGAAGGACTATGCAAGATCACAACACAAAACAAAAGGTTTAAAGAGGCTTTAGTTTATCTAGCTATGCAAAACAAGAAAAAAAGGTGAAGGAGATGGTATGTTCGCCCTCTAAATTAGAGTAGGACGGAGAATGAAGAGTTTTGTCTGTACATTCGGCAAATGCGGAGTTTAGGCGAGGGGGTCCACTTTCTCTTATTTCCGAATGTGTGCTAGGCATTTTGATGACTTGCTGAAACGAGCAGCACTATTTATCAAACATGCAGGAACTCACAGAATTCCCATCTCTACAGAAGAGAGATTGGCGTTGATTCTTTGTACATTAGCATGTGAAGCCTGCCGTCTGAACTCTAAACCGTGACGTAACCAACCATGTGATATTTGGACCAATAGCTGAGAGGGGGAGGTCGGAGAACAAGAAAGAAGTTTTCCAAAAGTTCTCCCTGGAGGCCATCGCACACTGCACCGTACGAACCCACAACACCGCGTCTTTTTGTTCTTCAGTTGTTCTCATTGCTTCGTTTTGCTCAAAAAGTTCTACTTCTTACGAAGTATACTGCCTACTTAACCTGGAAGGGACAGAAGAGCTGGACACGGAGATGCGGAAATTCCGGATATCTCCAGCGTTTTATTGCGAGTGAGAGAGAGCAATCAGCACAAACACAAACGAAAAACCTATCTACCTATTTACCTGTCACGCTCACGGGATCTGGGCAAAAACAATAAACTAAAACAACGAAGATAAAATAAATGGAATTATATGTGTCGCTTTTCAGCTTCATATGTGGTACGGGCTCTCTCTCACCGTCATAGGGGATCCCCAGACTCAGACACCTATGGAAAGAAGCACACTTTTAAATCCTGGACTGATTCGTAACATCATCCAGGTGTGTGCCTACTTAACCAGTAGGCGTGGTCCTCTAATTGCCTTGAATTCCTCCCGCAAACTGAGCCCTGCCACATGCCTGTAATGTAATGTAAATATTGGTCTGGAGATAATCAGAACAGCATTCTTTTGGAAAGTTATACTTATTTGGCATAATTTGTCTCACGTTGCTACTGCGTTTTGACTTACTAACCCCATGGACTCGATTATTTACAGAAAATTCCAGACCACATACCACACCAAAAATCATTTGCAGTTTTGCTGAATTAAAGCCATATTCACATATTCATGGCGTGTTTTTCAGATGTGTCTGGCAATTACAGTACACATTTTACAAAGGCAAGAGAGGTGTAGTTCAGGCAGAATAGAGTTCTTGTGCAGAATTTCTGTCTGCTGGAAGGACTATGGTTGTATGTTTGATGCTCTGGCCTCTTGGGTTATGGGGTTGTAATACCTGAAAAACTAAAGATGAATGTGTCACTGAGCATGTGACTTGTTACAGAGAATGTCTTTTTCCATGTATCAGTGAGCATGTGAGTTGGTTTCTTATGTCTGTCAGCCATGTCTTGGTTCGCTATGTCAGTGACTTGTGTCTTGGTTCCATTTCTCAATGAGAATATGTCTTGAGTCCTATTGCAGTGAGCATGCATCTTGGTTCCCTGTGTCAGTGAACATGTGTCTTTGTTCCCTTTGTCAGTGAACATGTGTCTTTGTTCCCTGTGTCAGTGAGCATGGGTGTTTGTTCCCTGTGTCAGTGAGCATGTCTTTGTTCCCTGTGTCAGTGAGCATGTGTGTTTGTTCCCTGAGTCATTGAGCATGTGTCTTTGTTCCCTGTGTCAGTGAGCATGTCTTTGTTCCCTGTGTCATTGAGCATGTGTCTTTGTTCTCTGTGTCAGTGAGCATGTCTTTGTTCCCTGTGTCACTGAGCATGTCTTTGTTCCCTGTGTCAGTGAGCATGTGTGTTTGTTTCCTGTGTCAGTGAGCATGTGTGTTTGTTTCCTGTGTCAGTGAGCATGTGTGTTTGTTCCCTGTGTCGGTGAGCATGTGTGTTTGTTCCCTGTGTCGGTGAGCATGTGTCTTTGTTCCCTGTGTCGGTGAGCATGTGTCTTTGTTCCCTGTGTCGGTGAGCATGTGTCTTTGTTCCCTGTGTCGGTGAGCATGTGTCTTTGTTCCCTGAGTCATTGAGCATGTGTCTTTGTTCCCTGTGTCAGTGAGCATGTCTTTGTTCCCTGTGTCATTGAGCATGTGTCTTTGTTCTCTGTGTCAGTGAGCATGTCTTTGTTTCCTGTGTCAGTGAGCATGTCTTTGTTCCCTGTGTCGGTGAGCATGTGTCTTTGTTCCCTGTGTCGGTGAGCATGTGTCTTTGTTCCCTGTGTCGGTGAGCATGTGTCTTTGTTCCCTGAGTCATTGAGCATGTGTCTTTGTTCTCTGTGTCA
Source organism: Anguilla anguilla (assembly GCF_013347855.1). Lineage (NCBI taxonomy): Eukaryota > Metazoa > Chordata > Actinopteri > Anguilliformes > Anguillidae > Anguilla > Anguilla anguilla. Next base: position 30,489,573 of record NC_049206.1, on the reverse strand, counting down.
GTGAGCATGTCTTTGTTCCCTGTGTCATTGAGCATGTGTCTTTGTTCTCTGTGTCAGTGAGCATGTCTTTGTTTCCTGTGTCAGTGAGCATGTCTTTGTTCCCTGTGTCGGTGAGCATGTGTCTTTGTTCCCTGTGTCAGTGAGCATGTGTTTTTGTTCTTTGTATTAGGGAACCCTCAGAAATGTACCTCCACCTTCACCTTGCCCTGCAGAAAGTGTCCAGGGCTGTAAACCCTAAGAATCTTTATTTTGCTAGAGTATTGTTTTGGCATACCAAGTGTTTTATGAAATAGTGGAACTTTACTCATGGAGTTCAAGTCATGACCCATGAACACTTTACAGTGCAGAACCATCATCAGCTGTTATTGTGCTTTATCATCTGGCACAGAACATGTCTTAGAGTGTATTCCTGTGTTACTGCAGAGTGCCAGTCAATGGGCGCCCTCCAGGTGCTAACATCCCGTTGCCAGGGTCAGAGGAGCTGTTCTGTCCACGCCACCACCCAGGAGTTTGGGGACCCCTGCTACTCTGGCACCCGCAAATACCTCAGGGTCATCTACACCTGTGGTGAGTGCAAAACAAAACCCCTCCTGACACTGGTTCAGTGGGAAGAAAATACAGGCCACACACTATAATGAGGTCATGGGGGACCCTTAAAATAAGGAAAATCAATAGGGAGCAGACGTGCAAGAGCACTTTTGTACACTAGATGGCGACAATCACACAGCAAAGCACACTTGCATCTGGGAAGAGGGATCAACCTTCCCATCGCTTGCTCTCTTTCTCTCTCCTCCAATTTGTGTAAAACCATTAATTTTTTCAAAGGGAAAGTTAATCAAAACAGCAGACACACAGGTGGAAAAGGATTACTCAAAACCCAAATAACCTATTTGAAATTGCACAGATAATGCATTATAAACACATATTTTTTTGTCCTGAAGTTGATCAATGATTTTTCAGGAATTTTTCTGTTTCTCCTTTCTACTTTTTAAACAAAAATGATCACACATTTACAGTAATAAGACCACTTTTCACTAACTCCTCTTACTCTTCATACCACTTTTTAGTCAATGACTATTTGTTGGGTCCATCTGGAATCATAATGAAATGAATACAATGCCATTTCTTTTGCACAATATAGCATGCATGTTAAATTCTTTCTTGACACGGCATTTATTTATTAGCAGTGCTAGAAGCTATGCTACCAGAAGCTGCATTATCTGTTCACCGCCTTCTGCTCACCTTCTCTGAATCTCAATATTCCCTCGCTAAGGCCATGTTTTAGCTTAAGGACGAGTTGTCAGCTAGCATATTGATAAGAAGCAGAATATATATGGACAAAATGGAAAACAAAATTCTGAGTGACTGAATGCACCAGTATCCACCTGGTACACTGCACACAGATGGAGATATTCTGCATGGTTTGCAGTTTATCCATACGTGCACACAGTACAATCGTTCAACATTTACACTGTTGGAGATTAACAGCAGTCATCTGTTAACAGGGCCAGAGAGAGCTCAGCGGCAGGTAGATGTAATCTATGATTCCTGGAAAGGTCACTGGGAGGTCTCCATGTCAGGACACTGCACTGGCTATGGCCCTTGCATTAGTGTGTGCAATGTTCAATTGCGGCAGAGGTGGTAGGCTTGACATCTGCTTAAGATTCCTGTCAGGCAACTAAGAAATGGGTATACCCTGGAATCTCTGCAACAGTATCTACTGTATGCCTGGAAGATAAGGGCTGTGAATTTTCCCTTGAGTTTGTTGCATGCAGGTGTAGGGCCCAGAGGGCTGTGTGGCATCTTCCCAGAAATATCCTCATCTGGGAGTGCCATTGTCACCATCATGGAGTCTATTGGAGAGGACTAGCTAGTGCCTTGAGCCTCCAAGGATGTCATGAACAGCCAAAGCCTAGCCTGGGGCAGACAAGAAATTTGTTGCCCCACCTTGGCCCAGGAGCGTCTTCAAGAATTCAGGGTAAGCTAGGACCAGCTCAGGCTATGCACTGCATTCTCTGGCCTGATACCAAGACCAGCCAACGTTTTGGAGACGAGGGTACTCTTCTCCTCTGAGTCTGCTGTAACCAGTGCTCAGGTAGCAGAGGGTGCTGATCTGGAGTCATGGCACACTATAGACACACTACCTTGTGGGCCCAGATTGTGAACAGTGAAACAGAGTCCTCAGTATTGTTGCACAGGGTGGCCACAGGCTGACAGAGCTGCAATCTGGCTGAGGGGCGGCTTTGCTTGACAGAAGGGGTGCCCAAAGCTGTGGAGAGAGCATTGCCGGGACACATGGCGTTTCTCTCGGTGCCCTGACAAAGCCTGTAATTTAGCCAAGCATGCTAAACATAAGTGGCCATTTAGAATAAGGCCAGGTGCACAGTTGTATGGGGCCTCCACAGTCTGGATGGCATGTTTCAGCCCAAACTGTGGGTCTATATTGTACCAGAAGTGCATCAATGCTGCCAATCATGCAATATGAACTCACACATGAGACATAAGAGAGCAAGGTAGGAGTGAGCTTAGGACAGAATTGTACAGGACACTGTCTGTCTCGCAGCATTAGACATAGGTGTATGGAAACACTCATGAGAAAAATTGGTTCGTCGTCACTCTGTGTGGCAAGCATCTTGCTGAGGTAACAAACAGGGAGCAATTTTGTCAGGTTGCAAACAGGCCTTTGGAAGTGCAAGTGTGATTTAAGACTTTTTACAAAATAGCTATTTATAGGGAGGGGTGGGTTGATGAGCTCTTTTATAACAAAATTACATAAAAAACACTGCTGCAATATTGTTATGCCCGGCCCTAAATAAGTTTACTGCAACAATTAAATATTATCAGAACCTTTTGTTCTAGATGTCTCCCTATCGATTTTTATGAAATAATCCTCCAACACTTTTTGTAGACCTGATTAATTTGTTCCTGCTTTTGTCTGCAGCCTCTCAGATGAAACATGTCTGCAACTATCTGACTCCTCCCCCCCATGCCTCTACTCTCAACTCCCATCCCCCATCGGCTATAAACCCAAAATGTGTGTGCATTTTGCTTTATTTTTTGGCATAGCATTTTTTTCCCCCTTAGAAATTAGATCAGGGGAATCGGGGTGTAGTCCCACCATCTGTTACTTTAATAAAATGCCTATACTGAACATTTATTTTAAATGAATGTGTGCTACATATTTTTTAACATTTTGTTGAATACAAACATAAAAATCTGCACATTGTTTCATCAGTGATCAGCATGTGAGCCCAAAGAATGTTGGCTTCTTTCCAGCCATTCAGCAAAAGTGACTTCCGCCATTGACCCACTTATAATAATGGGCCCCTCTTAAATAATAACATTAGTCTTCAAGCTCAGAATCAAATAAAAACGCCATTAGTATGTGGTTAGTAATTTGCAGGTTTGCTTATTTTTTATGTGCTGCATACCTTTATTTGTTTTAATCGCTCATGGTGTTTTGTGAGGTAAAAGGCAGCTTATTGGCAAAGAATTGTTTGGGGATGTTTAGCCTGGAACATGCTTGAGCCCGCGGCCATCGGCAAAGCCTCCATGGTTCCGGTGTCATTCCTGACCATGAGAGATACCCGCATAACAAATGCTGAATCTGTTCTGGAACTCAGGGAGAGTGCCTTGGAGTCAAAAGCCGCGTTTCCACCAAAATTACCCGGAACTTTCAGTCCCAGGAACTACTTTACCAGGAACTAAAAGGTTCCTTCAGCCAATGGTTGTCTGCGTTTCCACCGGGGTCTAAAGTACCGCGAAGATTAGGCAAATTAGCCCACTGACGTTGTCGTCGGTCCATCTGTCATATGATTTCTTCTGTAACCCCATACTACCACCGAAGTAGCCTACATTATTTTCTAATAACCGGGACAGCCCGGAGGGGTTTATTCCACTTATATACAACGGGTTACCAACAACAAATATGGTTACTTTTGTATTTATTGATTTTCATATATCCTCTCAAACACATTCATTAACAGCAGAAAACATGCACACGTTGTAAACAATTTGCTGTTTTATTACTTTCTCGTTGTCAATTCCATATAGGCTAATCGCAAAATGACAAGAATAGAACGAAAACTCGGACTTGCGTGAAAATGTAAATTAGTAGTGGTACAGCCACCGTTTGCTTTCCTTCGAAGTTACTGCTAGCCGAGCAGCAAAGTGTGCCCTCCAGATGCGAACCATGCACCATAAATGAGTCCATAGTCTTCCTGGTCTTTTCGTGGAATTGAAAAATGGCAGTAAAATTGAGTAAAATTACGGCAGTCTGAAAAAGCTAAAGCGAAGATTACTAGAATTAACCTGTTATTTTACCCGGATAAAAAGTGCGGAAGGTGATTTCCAGTTTGCTTGTACTGTATCACCAATGTTAATTATGCAGAACTACCGCATACCTCACATAACTGTATCAAACGTTTTGAGTCAATTACAACGGGCTAACAAAGAAAATCCGGAAGAAAATATTCAGCAACCGAATTAATTCGTTTGAATGTTTTGGTAGCCTACGTAATATGCTGTCCCAGCACGAATGCTTAGCATTTTATAAAACGAATACTAAAGCAAGAAAAGAACAGAAGAGCACACGTTATAATTCCAAGACGTTGACAGGTTATAACCAAAAGTAGGCTACTGCGCCGCATAACATACAAGTTTGATTTGAAGTTATTATGAAAATAAATTGGTTTGCCGCTGCATATTTTCAAACATGGCGGGTAATGGCGGAAAATAAATACAACACAAATGCTACGAGTACTCGACCAATCAGAAATGTTCAGCGCTGCAAGCTCCACCCAAAAGGTTCCTGTACTTTCGGAAAGTACTACCCCCCGAGCAGGAACGTTTTGGGGGGTAAAACAAAGCCCCCAGAACTAAATTTAGACCCTAGTTCCTGCGGTGGAAACGCACTGAGTTCCTCAAAAGGTTCCTAGTTCCGGGGTATAGTTCCTGCGGTGGAAACGCGGCTAAAGTGTTTGTGCTCTGTTTCATTGACATTAGAATTCTGTTCGAACACTAAGAGTCACGCCCCCTGTCAGCGTGACGTTAATCAAACACCACCCCCCTGCCCTGCCCACGAAATCCCACCACAAGTTGGAAACAAGCACTCATTTCTGTCGGGCCACACAGATAACAGAGGAAGGGAGATCTGGGAAAGAGGAAATTACACAAGCAAACACCGATATTAAGTTGCTGAATTATTGGTGTGGTACAGGAAGTAATGCTTGTGCCCAGTTTTTAAGTTTATTTTTTTTAGTGGCATTGTGGAAGTGTGAGCCTCTGGCTAGTGTTTGCTTAAAAAGCAACCAATTGGAGTTAACACAAGAGAAGATTTTGGTTTTCCAATATTTTATTTTTGAATAATTATTTTTTTCAAACGTTATCATTATTCCTGTCCAAAATTCCATCCAAAATGTAGCCAGGTACATGTCTTTTGTTCTTGGTATCAGAACTATAGGAGCATTGCTAATCCACCTTAACTGATGCAGTCCAAACAAACATCAGCCACAATGTAGACCACGCACAAATGCAAGTAAACAGTCAGACCAGACGTCAAAATCAGGCACCATGAGAGTGGTTCAGAACAGAATCATTTTTTGTGGTATATTATGGAATACCATAAAAAGTATGATGGAAAATTAAGGGTAACATATGCATGACATTTTTGGCAAGAGACAGTGAATAAAGGAACTGCATTTTTGTTCTCTTTGGATCAAAATGTAATGAAAAGAATAACAGTTACAGATTGTATATGCACATATACCGTAGATGTAGAAAATATAGATTGGCAGAGGATGTGTTCATACCAGGCCGGTTTTGAACTATTTCAGAAGATGCATTAATCGAGACAAATTCAGTCTGGGTTTTGGTTTGTGAGCGAGGGACCTACCAGCGGTTACCTTGCTCTTTCTGAAGTTTCTGGAAGCAAAACCCTTCAGCTAAAAATTGACTCTTTCTTGTATCTTTAGCCTTGGGTTTGGAGTCAGTGTGTGGCATTCTGCTGTTACCTCACATCCATGTGAATGTGGCAGCTAGAGCTGCATTTTTTAGCTGGTGAAAAGAGAAGATTTGTCCTCTGGATGAACACATTGCTTTGGAAAGTAGAGGACCTGAGTTGGTGGCTTCAGACAATGGTCTATTCCCTTAGGCACATTGGTCTAGGGGAATGACTGAATTGGAGATTGCCAAAACTAACTTTAAAACTGTGCTTAAGTTAAGGAAAAATGTTGTTTAAATTTAGTCTGCTGAAGAATGTGTCAGAGAAGTAAGGGACTTGAAAGCCTGTGTATCTCTGGGCCTCTGGCTTCCCAACAAAGGCTCTGACTAAACTAACAGGAATGTGTGAATACTTCTCTGGGCAGTTCTTCTTGCCAAAAGGCAGAATAAAACCAACATAGCGCAAAAGTAAACAAGCAGGTGACAGGGACACTACCAAGCCCTGTTTGGTGCTTCCTAGGGAGGCCTAGCCTATCCAGACTGCCTTCCTTGTGGCTGAAATGCAGGCAAAAAGAAGTGTACTGCTTGGTTTCCTGTCTGATTTTTGGATGTACCGCTCATACACTCAAAGCAGTCTGTGCCATCTATTTATTACCAAGATTATTTATTCAGTTCCAGCTTTAAGCTTTAAAAAGCAAATGTTTCAGACAGATTACCTGTGAAGACACCCAAGCCGAGATTGTCTTCAGAAAAAATTGCTGGAATAAATGTAAATGTAAAAGGCACTTAAATGAAACCATGCAGACAGCAGAATGGGAATTCTCAGGGGGTCTAAGAGTAATTGGGCCTGACTAAGGTTTGTGTGATGTTTTGGTTTGATAAGATGGAAGCGAGCCGAAAAAATGGAAAGCCGCCCCTGCTTCCCCAAGACAGCTCTCCATGGTGATTAATCACACTCTGCTGTGGGGCATCTAAACAGGGTTGCCCCTACTGAGTGGCTTTTCATGTCTCTGAATTTACACCCTAAACGTTCCTGGTGAGTTGGCTGATGTTCTGTTCTGGGGCCCACTGGGGGCCCCTCTCCTGCTGCAGTTGCTCAGCCCTTCCTCGGCCGCACTCCCCAAAATCTCTCTGTTTCTCATACACACGCATGCACACAAACACAAATTTGAAATTGGTCTCTGCTTCAGCAAATGCTGCCGTTTATTCTGGAACTGGCACGTGTGCTTTGTGGCTGCTTTCCACTGTTAGGCTCTCCCGGTGTCTGCTTTGTTGGTTCACCACCATGCATAATTACTGCTCTGATTCCCCTAACTTTTGTGTGTGTGTGTGTGTGTGTGTGTGTGTGCCAAACTGTTTCCATCTACCACTTAATTTCCTTAATGCCTTTTATTGGTGGGGCTCTTAGATTTAGCCTACGTTTGTTCTGATCCCTAGAACAAGGTTTGTGCTTAATGATGCCAAAGATTAAAACTAGCAGATGTAAATATTATTTTGTTCCCCCAGTCATCAGTTTACTAAACAAATTGTAATGAAGAAATCCTGTTGAACACTAAGCACTTTTATAGGTATGTGTGTTTTCTGTATTTTATATTACCATGTGATTATTTTATGTTTTTGTATTGTACACAGTTTTAATGCTGGAGGACAAAGTACTGTTTGTGGGGGGGGGGGGGGGGGGGGGGGGGGGGGGGGGGGGTAGCAAATCCCTGTTGTTTTTATGTAAAGAAAAGTTTAATCATGTTTCACTGTTCTCTCTAACTGAAATGAAAACCACAAATTACACTTACTTAGACAAATTATAATATCGCTGCTTGAATAATATCGGCAACGAGACTATTGAGAACTTGTATCTGTAGTAGGATAATGTTTTGTGCTAGCTGGGTATACTGTGAAAAATAAATGACAAAGTAGAGAGGTATGTACCATTGTACTGGTATTTAATTAATTAATTTATTTTTTCCATATTCTCCCCTGTTTAGTCGTTATAACAATTTCCCGTGTGTATCACACAGTCCTGGTCGATGCGCTATCCTCTGTTGGTCTGGGGAGGCTGTAGACTACCGAATGCCTCCTCTGATACATGTGGAGTCGCCAGCGGCTCCTTTTCACATGACAGCGAGGAGGTTCACTGGGAGAGTGTAACGCGCGCGGAGGTTCACGCTATCTCTCCCAGATCCCCTCCCCACTGAACAGGTGCCCCAACCAACCAGTAGGAGTCGCTAATGCAACGATCAGGACTCATATCCTCACCGGCTTCCCACCCGCGAACACTGCCAATTGTGTTCGTAGGAACGTCTGACCAAGCCGGAAGTACCGCTGCCAGGGATTGAACCCAGGTCTCTGCAGTGGTAGGCGAGTGCTTATACCGCTACAAAACCCAGACGGCCATGTACTGGTATTTTTGACTAGATATAGAAGAGGAATTGCTCAGATGTTATTTTCTGCCTTGCTAAAGGCTGCAGTTTGAACCAGCTGCCAGGAAAAGGGTACTAGTAGTGTTCCTTGCTTCGGCCGCTTCTGGGCGTCTTGGGGAGAAACATAATCCAGGCCTGCAATCACAATTCAGTCATAACATATACTAAACCATGCAAAAGTCCTCAAATAACATCCTTTCACTGTGATGGTCTCAGAAAAAAGGAAAGAAATCACATGGCATTCTGACCAAATATCCTACTATGTTCAGCGTGCTTTTGCCCTTAAAAGGCAGCAGTTTTTGAGAGTGAAAACCCTACCTACCTCATTTGCCTTCTGAGTTATATTGAGCTAGGTCTCAAGGCTTTCTAAATTGGGGACAATGGAGGTACTTTATTTTAGCATAATTACAAATAAACAGAGACCTATAATAGCCTAGTGAAGCTCCCTTGGTTATTATAATCACACAGCATGACCCGTCAATGCAAGTTACTCATACCCAAGCTGAGCAAGACCCAAAGTGTTGAATGGCAATAAGCCCTCCTGCTGTCAACTTTATAGGGATGGCTTGGTGTTGGCCTGTTTCCTTGGAGCACCAGAGCCCCATTTTCTATTTTTGTCTGTAAAACAGAGGGGCGTCGCTGTGGTAAAGGCCCGTGCATGGGGGTTTGGCCCCCAGGAGAACTGCTCCGCTGGTGAAGTGCTGATGCTGGTCTCGGGATTGTGCCTCTTCAGCAGATCCGCGGGTTCTGTTGTCATACCAATGCAAGCTGGCAACAGGGACTGGTGGGCTATGGGCACAGAGGGCTATGGACTCGGACTTACGGCTCCCACAGAATTACACCCTGTTGAAAAAGACTGGATTCTGATGAGAGTGTACAGCTAAACGTACTGGTAATCAACAGGTTATTAGTGTTTCCTTATTTTATTCTGCCTGGTGACAAACTGCTACAGTGGAATATAAAAATGTACTTTCCTTCCAGTATTTACCAGATAAGGATAGAGGCAATAGGACAGTTGAATGAGTAGAAAGTTGTTTGAACTTCATGACCTAGTCTGTGTTACTGACCTTTGCTGAAAGCTACAGTAAAAACAGGGTTCCTAATTATGGTTATGTCCTAATCCCTCTCCAAGGCAAGAAGGGTAATCCACTGTGGTTTTTGTGTTGCAAGGTTATTTCATTGTGCCTATTCATTTATGACATAAAAATGGATTTGATGATGTTTCTTTTCCTTCTGATGGCTCAAAATGTTTCATTGGTTCTTCTTAAAACAAAAATCAGGCGCTAACATTTTGCTAGCTAACTTCATTCTACTACAACAGAAAATGTGGCCATAGACCATACCTATACCAAGATGGTGGTGACAAATAAGGTGCAGACGTATGTTGCAGATGAGGAAATTGATCACTTCTGTAAAGTTATCCCTAAAAGAGAACAGTGATTTTATGTGAATTTCTGAATTAAAAAAACATATATAGTGGTACCATATGTTTCAATTGTAGTGCCAATATAGCTACCAAATTTAATCAATCTGTCAACCAGCATTTGTGTAATAAGCCACACCCACATTGATTTTTATCCACCTACTCTGACCATGTTTTTTGGATTATCAACTTTCTTTGCATAACTTTTTTAGAGGACCTTCGAATGAACAAAATGATAAGTTTAATATTGCCATGTGTCTAGGAGACAGTTTAGGGGGACAGGTTTAAAGGCGCACAACAGGCAGCAGAAGATCATTTATTCCCACAAGGAATCTCCCAGGTTTATTTTGTGTCCTGCGTGAATAGCCCAAATATGCCACCATTTCTGGTTTATGGGTGTATCTGAAATGCCGGCATCCCAGGAATTTTCGGCTTGACTGGCCTGCACAGAGCCCTGATCTCAACCCCATCCAACACCTTTGGGATTAATTGGCTTTCCCAATCAGTGCCCATTCTCACTAATGCTCTTCTGGCTGAATCCCTACTGCAATGTTGCAACACCTAGTATAAAGTCTTCCCAGAAGAGTGGAGGTGATTATAGCATTAAAGGATGGTCCTAATCCATATTAATGCCCAGGTGTCCACATATATTTGGCCATGTAGTGTAGCTAAAAATTAGTTGAATATGCAGATAAAAACCAAATGCCGGCGAATATCTTAGTTGCAACACATTGCATATAGCATTTCTGTGGTTAGGGGTGTGTTTTTTATTAAGTTAGAAGATATTAATGTAGCATAGTTGGGTCTACATAGGCTAAATTACAGTGACACAGCCAATTGCCCCCCCGCCCCTTGATACCAGTCGCTAAATGCTGTTTTAATGCAACTGCATGCCAATTTGCAAATGAAAATCCAGTTTTGTACCTGTGTGTTGTCATATTGTTGTTACATTGCCACTATTATAAGTATATGGTTGTTATGAATAATCTTGGTGGCTTGCTTCGCAGGCACATAATAGCATCTTTTCAATGTGTCCTACCTATCCTATTGGCTGCTTTTGTAATTATGACTAGCCAACTGTCTTCAGTTGTCTTTTGTCATAGCTTTAAATTTCCTTCATGATGAAGTTACCATCTCCAAGAACTGGAGATGTTTTCGCATATTGGGCATCTTGGCTTGTGGATCAGATAGGAAGGAAAGATTCTCCACAGTGGTATGTTTTTGTCCTCTTTCTGAAAAACTATGTCATAATAGTAGATGAACATATATGAATTGTGGTTTGTCTGATGGGAAAACTGTTTGTAAAATTTCTGGTATGTATAAGGCTAAGGATGTAAAGGTATACACATATTGCATTACTTGTAAATTTGCAAATGAGGAGTGTGTCTTATTAGCGTATACTGTAAGAGCTGGATGTAATGCAGCATAAAACATATTAATAAAATATTCGTTCATTTACCTGAGCCATAGCTAAGCACTTGACTGTCGTGTGGATCAGTAATGATCTGATTCTTCATATTGTTAAACCAGTGGGAATGGTAGCAATTTAGTGGTCACAGAGGTTGCAGGGAAGCCCCCATTTCCACAAGAGACAGAGTGGGGCCTCCCCTTTGTTGTTTTTGGGTTACCCGCTTTGATCGTTTTGCTCAAAGGCCCCTGCGTTCACATTCTTTCTCTTTGGCAATAATTCATGTGAACAGGCACATGTCTGTCAAATGTGTTCTAGGTGTTTGTTTTGTCTGCTTTGCAAAGCTCACTTTGTTTAGTTTGTTATTGTTTTCTGCTTTTAACCTTTTGAAATGGTACAAAAGGAGAGCTCACAGAGTCACAAAGTTCTTTCTTACTGTCCGTAAGCATGTTCTGGTCAGTGGTAGGCTACATACAGTAAAGCATATGTGTGGTATATGAATGAATATTCTAGATTGATATTATTTGTGTCATCTGTCTTATTCCGACAGCATCTGGGACGGTTCAAAGAAAAAACAGTACATTTTTATTTTATTATTTTTTATTTTATCACTGTACATTTCTGTCTAGTTATAGTGTAATGAAAATTTCAAATGTCCTGTAATATAACAAGTATTTGAATGTTGAACCCTGGGAGGTGTTTTGATGGATGTACCAATTACACAATACTCTAAATACTGCGAATTTTTACCACATTTCAGTGAATAATTTCAATTTCGGATTTTGTGAACCATTTCAGGGGTATTTCCAAAAGCATGTAGAAGAAGCCAGCTTATTTTTGTTTAAATAAACTGTTTGGGCTTTCTGGTTTTATGAAGATAAAGTTTCTATCTTGCTAGGCTCCTTAGCATACATCCAGTACTGAAACTCTGCTGCATAGCAGGTTAACTTTAAATATGTCACATTGTCCCAACCAATCAAATGTTTGTTTTTTTTTGTTAAAAAATATGAAATTGCCCATTGGCATTGGGACTTAAGGGTAGTTTGTGCACAAATTACAAACTGTCATGTGGTGGGTGTTGTTTGGAGAATTTCACACTTGCTGATTGAATTAAGCCATTAATGAATGTACTGTACATAAACACTGTGATTTATATTTTAAATGTAGTTTGTGCCTTGTGAACATTATCAAAGTTTCCACTGACATAGGTAATGTAGTAAAATATTTTGAAATGTTACTATTGTAAGACATTTTTTAACACTGTTACAAGATGATTGGGTCTCATTCACCAATCGTTCTTAAGAAGAATTCTCTTCTTAAAACCCACTTACGCAGTTTTCATGAAGATTCTGACATTCATCAATGTTTTCTTATTTGGGATTTGTTCTTAGTTAAGAACAGAATCTATGCACACTCAAGAGCACACTTACGCACATTTGAGTCCTGACATGTTTGTGCAAAATAATTGGTTATTGCGTTTTCTTCAATTCTACAGTTGTATAATATTATAGGATTTTAATTACAATAGTATTTTTATCATTTATATTTAATAATAAATAATAATAATTTTCATTATTTTACAAAGCATTAAGGTGGCAGGTTCCACCTCAGACGGTGGTTGCCTCAGCGGGAGTTCATCTGTAAATAAATGATAAGAATCAAACCATTGTAGTGACCTTTTATTTTTGGGGGTTTCAATTATGCAATGTTTGGTCTATACTGCAAAAGCAAATGTTTAAATTTTGAATACAAACTAAGCACTTAAGTAACACTTTTTAAACACATGGACATGTTGAAGAAAAGAACGTCACTAGGGGGGTGACACCAAAATGACTGGCAATAATTTTTTTGTGCAGTGTTTTGTGAAGCGATGGGTTTACTCCGATGCAGTTTACTGCCGGTTGATTCAATTAGCGGTATTAATGTGACGAGAAGCGCTCTGTTGTTTGAATGCATAATACGCGCCCTTGCGCCCACTCCCACCAGTATTTTTTTTTTTTTTTTTTGCCTCAGATTTGACATAAAACCATTTTTTTTTACTTCAGCAGTTGTGCGCCCTTCTCCGGATACAGCGTTCACTGAACGAGTAATATCATCCCATGCATCTTTTTTTGTGTTATTTTATATCTACTACTGATGCTACTAAATATGACAGGTCGTTTGCTGTTCACTTCCCGCAGCAAAACCTCCACTTCAGAACTACTGAAGTTTTTCTTACGTTTGGAGTCCGGTGCTCCACCGTCTTTAGATTTTCGTTTGGGAATTATTGACTTTGTTCGCTCTCAACTTTTCTTTTCGATTTCTGTGTGTGCATACGGCCCTCCAGTCTCATGCCCTTTTATGGGGATTGGCGGGGCGTTTACCTGTGCTAATTAGGAATAACTGGCACGCACTTTACACTTACGAGGACGATGGGATTCATCATTTTAAGAACACGTGTGCGAACAATTCTGCGGTTTAAGAACACGTCGTGAATCTGACGTAGACTTTTTTTTTGGAATTTTCTCAAGAACAAATTCAAGACAAAACTTAGGAAGATATTAGTGAATGAGGCCCAATGTTCATATATTACTGCGTATATTCTTAAATTATAATGAAGAGGCAGATGAGCCTGGATTCAATCAACATTTATTCTTAACTAATTCACAATTAAATGCGAGTGTTCTTCTTCAGTTTGACAAGTTCCGTGATCACCAGCAAAAACTGAGTGTAGAAAATATATCATGAGTCAGAATTAAAGACAAATGCTGAATTCAGGTTGCTGTTTTACAATTAAAATGAGAGTATGTGGCTTTGCCATTAATATACACGTTGTTGAATTTTTAAGTAGACACACGAAGCCCTATAATTGTTGAACTTCTCATATGTTTTTCTTCGGAAAACTTAATAGCTTATTTGCCATACATTACCATACATTCATTTAAATATCCTAAATATACTTATATCTCTGTTTCATTTAATTCTCACACCAGCCTAAGCATTGCCTTCCTTTTCCACATTTTACTTTTTAACTTGCTTGTATCCAGTCGGCTTTATCAATCTACAATGCCTTTTAAGGTGTGACATGCAACATGCACTTATCAAGACAACAAACTGGGCTCTAGTTTGCTTTAATATATAAAATTGTGTCATTAAACTTACGTTAGTTGAGCTAAACCATGTTTATGAATTAATCATCAGGTGCTCCTTGAGGAATTCCACTTTCAAAAGGAAAATAAAATATAGCCACCACATTTTTATTTGTAAGTGCATTTTTTTCAGATGGGGAAAAAACCTTGTAAGGATGTCCATTTTGTCATTTTTTCTGTTTTCTTTTTTTAAGAAAGATAGGGGCTAGATTCCCACTTGCAGCTGAATAAAATTCTCATGTAATTTCCTGTAGCTGCCTTCTAACATTCCACCCTCCTTCTTCTCCATCTCCTTCTCTCTGTCTTACTGTAGTTCTCTCTAAACACTGTTGCTCTCTGACACCCCCCTGCTGATTTCAGCCTCATATTTTTGGAGTACTGGGGTGATCAGTCCATGCTCCCTGACTGTTTCTCTTGCATTCCAGCTCTGTAGTAACTTGGGGCTAACTCTATCTTTAAGCTTGGCATGACTAACAAGGGGGAGAGAGTAAGTCAGTGGCAGCACTCTGGAGTCGTCTGAGGCCAGCCTTAACTTTAGGCTCAGCATGAGTAGGGCTCTGCATGACCTGCCACCCTCTCCACTCCTCCCACAGACTGTGAAAAGGCATGGCTGTGCTTTGTTTACACAGAGGTGTAGTCACAGAGCATACCTCCTTAAAGGGATGATCCTTTTTCTCCTCCCCCTCTTTTTTGCACTGGATCCTCCCATCCTCGTTCTCTCTCTCTCTGTCTCTCCCTCCACCCCTTCCCACCATACACATACTTCTGTCTGTGAACACTTTATAACACACAGCGGATTGCTCGAACATGGGTTTGTTTGCGGTGTTTCAGCCCAGGCGCAATGTTCATTCTTCAGAGTATCAAAGAAAGTTTGAGAAAAAGACCCCGGGGGATTCACAACAGTAGACATGAGCCCGTAAGTGTTGCACTTTAGTCATATTCTCCACTCCCTGCCTTTCCTCAAAAGCGGTGCAAAAGAGGGCAGCAATGGGACATTGTTACAAATCATTTGATTGAAAATTTCTTTGATCAAGCTGTATGAAGAATTTGTCTTTGAGAGGGCTGTTAGAAAAAAGATAATGGTCTGTGAATGGTGAGAGTTTTGTATGTTCCTGATTATTTGTTCCATTTCAATTCATTGTTTGGTAAAAAGAAAGAGTCTGTATGTCTAATGACATGAAACCTATATGAATTCCATATATGTTTATAGATGCAATAGATACATAGATAGAACAAGCAAGGACAAGTGTTGTAGCAGAGTGAGATTTACACACGTGCATATTGGAGTAAGGCTCCTGTTGGCTCATAGGACAGATTTTCATTATGAAAGGAGAAAACGGCGCAGTTCCTGCATTTGTTTTCCCCAGATGGGGGTAGTCAGGGCAGGCAGGCTCCAGGGACTCAGTGGGTAG
The DNA here is from genome assembly GCF_013347855.1 of Anguilla anguilla. NCBI lineage: Eukaryota > Metazoa > Chordata > Actinopteri > Anguilliformes > Anguillidae > Anguilla > Anguilla anguilla. The sequence continues at coordinate 30,473,845 of NC_049206.1, read as the reverse complement.
AGAGGTGGTTATTTTGGGGAGTAGAGTGTTAATCCAAGCGGGTTTTGCTTTCCTTTGGCACTCTGTGGAGTTTGTAAATGAGAAGTAAACATCTCTGCTTGGTTCGCTCATCAAGAGGCCAGCAGTGAGCCTTGGATCCGGCATACTGTGGCCATTACTAGCCGATCTGCAGTATGCCAGGACTCATGCTTGAATTTCCCCTGTGTGTGTTTATTTAATGTGACCCCTCCCCCCACTTCCTGCACAAATACACACATTGAACAACACAAACATCTTATGCATGGATTCAATCAACATTTATCTTTAAGTCTGACTCAAAATTAAATATGAACATTAATTGTTTTTTTTCCTCAAACATAGTCAACTCTCATGATGACCAAAAAAAGACAAAACTTGCAAAACTCCATTTGTAAAGGGAAAAACGTCAGGGACAAATTTTGATTGAATCCAGGCCTTAGTCTGAAGGTATGACAGGCAGGCCGAAAAAAGCAAGCAGCAGTAATGTTTAAAGGGCTTGATTGTTTAGAGCAAAGGATTGTAAACTTAAGATCAGAAACCCAACACCCTGCAGTTTTTTTAAATGTTCCTTAAGTACAAACTTTAGATGGAAAGATGCATGGCTGTGGTTTATTTTGATTTGTGGGGTTGGCCCCTTTTTGTATTTCATTTTGTATTCCTGCTTTTATACTCCGGTAAACCTGCAGAGATTGTTGTACTTGGCTCACTTGATTTTAATGTGTCATTGGTCTCTCACCAAACAAGGCAACAGTTAAAAAGAGTACTCTTGCTTCTGAGTGTCAAGTAAAAGTGTGCATTAGTCCTTGCCTAGTTCATGGGCTTGCCTTCAGTGTATTCACCAGGCATCCATCATTGTTTCTTCCAACAGTGTTTCTTCTGTCTGTCTGCTACACATTTTTTTTTTAGATTTAGTAAAAATCACTCTGAAAACACAAGGTAGCGGTTATTTAATTTACGGTTAAAAGGAAAGAGGATGGATACGTGTTATAGTACAGCAGTAATCTGGAGTGTTTGTGCACATTGATTTTTGCTCTAAGATAGGTTTTGTGCAGTTAAACACCGAGAAGTATTACTAATTTGTTCATAGTGCATCTATGATATGCAACATGTCTGAGAATCACCTTTACATTTTGTCTTATTATACGAGGTACACCTACAAGAGCACATTTCATTCACAAATAACATTTATCTGATAATGCAGAATATGTCTTAGCTTGCAGCCTAGTCAAGCTGTTTGGTGGTGAAAAAGAAAGGTGTTTACTCGTTTGGTGTCCTGGTTCATGTTTTAGAAGAAGAGTGGAAAAAAGACAGGGCATCAGCTGTTTCTACAGTGGAAAAAGTAACTTGGAAAAGCAATGTGTAAAACTGTTACAGTTGGCACAAAGTTGACCCAGAGGAAGGGAGGGAGGGGGGGGAGGAGAGAGAGAGAGAGAGAGAGAGAGAGAGAGAGAGAGAGAGAGAGTGAGAGAGAGAGAACGGGTAGGCTATGACCAGGAATCTCTGTCGTGTCTCTGATAACAGAAGTCGCTAGTTGGCTAGTTCATTTTCCTCCCCGTCAGCACCCAACAATGTCTGTGAGGGAGAGGAAATGTACCTTATCGGACCTGTGTTTTGTAGTTGTTCCAATGACCTTTGGTGTGCATTTTTGTACATTGCTTTGGATAAAAGCGTCTGCCAAATAAATGTAATGTAAAATGAGCCCTCCTTTCTTTTTACTCTCTCTCTCTCTCTCTCTCTCTCTCTCTCTCTCTCTCTCTCTCTCTCTCTCTCTCTCTCTCTCTCTCTCTCTCTCTCTCTCTCTCTCTCTCTCTCTCTCTCTCTCTCTCTCTGTCTCTCTTCTCTCTCTCTCTCTCTCTCTCTCTCTCTCTCTCTCCCACGACTGAGCTCCCTCCCACCTTTTGATCTTTTTCTTGAGTCCAGGCAAGCATTTCTTCTCTTTTTTCCTTCTCCCCCCAAGGCTCCCTCATTCTCTCGCGCTCCTGATCGCTCGCTGGGTTGTCTCTTTGCTGCTCTCGCCACAGCCTGCTATAAAGTTTTTTGGGGGAGTTCTTAATAGAAAGAGCAGATGTGGAGCTACTTCCTGCCGCTCTGTGGGTAATAAGCAGCTGCTTTGTGGCAGGTCCCACTCTCCCACCCTGGGCCAGGCTGTCATTAGCCACAGGGCTGGTGGCTAGGGGAACGCACACTGGGTGATCATTGTTTTAGGATTACATGCCTCAGGACTGAGGCTGAAACTGTTGTAAGAGGAGTCAGGAGTGAGCTGCAGTGACCTGACTGTATGGACGTTATGTATCTCGCGTTTCAGAGCTGAAGGGGTAAGGTCTGCATTTCTTTTTGGTTGTTGTTGAGTTGTTTAAAAAGAAAAAAAAAGTTGCTCACATGTTCTGTGTGTAATATGAAAAATTTTACAGAGGACGAGGCAACTGTATGCAGCAGATGTCTCGTTCATCTTAAACTGCCATATTCCCACTACAAAAATAAGTTTATAGGGTATTGTAAGCCTCTCGTTTTGGGCTTTAGGTAGATTAGGACCTGGTTTTCCACGGTTGCACTGTTTGGAGGTAAGAGATGTATGCTATAGGTTGAATGTTCTTGATAGAAATTTTCACCAGTGAGGCACTCAGGATAAGCATTGTGAGTCATTTCCTGCAATTTTAAAACGTGCTCTTTTATGCTCTTCTTTTGCATTTTATTTGCCCATTAAAATCTAAAATATTAATACTTTCTCTTCAGTACTGTCCTTCAGTTATCACCTCTCCCGCCTCTCTCTGCCTCACAGTAATGCTGTCCTTTAAGTACACTGGCTGAGAAAGATAAACAGGCTAATATGATGAAAATATAATACTACAGGGGGGGAAAGAGGTCAGTGTTCAAATGAATGATTCTGAAGTCACAATTTGTTAGAAAAACCAGCAATTAAGTGGAGTTTGATTCTTCTCATCACCCTACCCTCATGAGACTCAATTTCTTCTGAAATCCACAGACCATTTTGTGTTCAACAAGACGTAATTATCAAAAAATGAAGGCAGAAAGTCTGTAATGATGCCTATAATATTTTGTCAAAGTGTTTTTTTGGATCAGCATGCATGAGCCATACCATATAGCCATAATAATAAAAAAGTATAATCAAATTTTTACAACGGTACAAAACGTATATTAATACCAGCTGTAATTTGTGCTGTTTTGAATGTAAAATAATATATATAAACTGTATTTAAAATTTTGCCTCTCTACCCCAATTAATATGATTATTGAATATGCTACACTTAATGGGAAAACATTTGTATGTGTTTTTGCAAAAACATTTGGTTTTCAACAGCCCGTGAGGTCCAGGCATTTGTTACTTTACTGTACACTGGCCTGCTTCTTTTTAAGTCACAGGTCAGGCTGATGAGTTCTGATTTAGTGGTACAAGTGCCCGCTATGTTAAGTTATGGATGAGAGTTATGGACGAGTTCAAAACGAGTGTGTGTCATTGTCTTTGAGGCTATTGTGTGGATTGGACTTTCAACCGACTAGATTTTCAGTTTCTAACATTTTTTTAACATGTGTAATATAATTGGAAATTGATGTTTTAAGTTTTCTAGAACATAGTTCCTAGATAGGTATTTACAATTCTGCTTTTGCTGACTCCTAAAAAGTTATTTTTTCTTTATATCTTCAGCTGACTTTCAGCATGGCAAAAGCACAGTCCACTGATTAATTTCAGAATGCAAAATGTGAAATTAGCAATTTAAACTTCCACTACACGTTTCTCACCATAACAAACTTTTGTGCTTCTTAGGGCCTTGTTTGCTGGAAGCAAAGATCTCTTCGGAGTCCAGTTCTGTAACTGTTTTCGAAGGGACCTTGGTAATGCAACTTAAGTTCACTCTAATGAAAACTGATCTCGGTTCTAATAAAAAGGACTTTCTCAAAGGTGAAGGTAACCAATTGAAATATCTCATGGCATTTGATTGTTTGATGGTGGAGCAGAAAGCTTTTTCCTTGCTTGAGCTGTACATCCTCCTGCTGTGGAGTTTCACCGCATACCCATGTGTGCTCTGTTGGATGGCCTGGCTTTTAAATAACTGCTGCAATCAGGATGGTTTGTTTTCTTTAAAGATCTCAAACAGCTCAGTAATATTTAATATCAGGCCAGAACCTACTGAGGCAGAAACTTGTACTATAACGTTTTATGTACTATGATTTTGTTCATAGCATAGAGAGGGGTTGTTTTGAAGTTTGTTGGCTGTTCAAGAGCCATTTGACACAGTACCCAAGTGTTAATTAAAATTTTGTTTCCACATCCTTGAGGTGGTAGAGCCATGGGCTACATTCTGAAAATTAGGCTGGAGTGGCTTCAGTGCCATCCAGAGTTGGATAGAATGTATCCTAAAATGTAACGACAATCAAAATGGCTACTTTGCAGAGGTATAAGCCATGCAAAAAAAGAGAAAAAGGTGAGCAGCCTGTGCAATACAAAATACTTACAGTGAGCTGCAGAATTTTTGAGACAAAAACTTTTTAATTTGGCCACAATTTTACATTTGTAATCATACAGTGCACATATGTTTAGAGTGCATACTCTCAGCTTTTATTTAAGGGTATTTTTATATGCTTGGGTTTCACCATGTATACATTATCACACTTTTTTAGCTCTGCTAGGTGTGTACTGCAGCCATCTTGCAGCTCCTGCTTGTTTCAGGGGATAGTTGCCTTAAGTTTCCTCTTTTGTATATTTAGTGCATGTTCAATGGGATTTATATCATGCGACTGATTTAGCCAGTCAAGAATTTTTGAGTTTTTGGCTGTTAAAAACTGCCTTGCTGCTTCAGCAGTACATTTTGAATCATTGTCTTGCTGTTGTCTTGCTTTGGAGCCTGTGATTGGTGACAAACACCAATAACAGGCTCCAAAGCCTAGAATCAATGCTAAATACGGAAAGCTACCCTATACTTGCACTAAAGATGCAATTGAACTCACCTGACTGATCAGAACACCTGCAAAGCCATTTGTCCCACATTATGGTGCTCTGAAATGAGAGGACTATGTATAAAAAGTACAGTAGTTTCTACCTGATGAAACCAAAATGTATAAAAATACCTTTATTAAATATCCAATGAGTTTGGAGGCATTTGGTTGAACTTGAGCAGATAAGATGATTCTTTAGACTTGAAAATTAATTTTGCTGCTCCTATCAGCAGTTACATTATCAATGAAGACAAGTGAGCCAGTACCTGTGGCAGCCATACATGCCCAAACCATAACGCCTCCACCCTGTTTCACAGATGGGGGGCGGGGGTGTGCTTTGGATCTTGGGCAGTTTATTTGACGTGCACACTTCCTTTTGCCATCTCTCTGATACAAGTTAATCTTGGTCTCATCTGTCTACATGACCCATTTCCAGAACTCTGCTGGTTCTTTTAGGTACGTCTTAGCAAACTGTAACCTGGCCATCCTGTTTTTATGGCTAACTAGTGGTTTGCATCTTGCTGTGTAGTCACTGCAGTTCTGCTCATGAAGTCACTGACACAACCATGCCTGCCTCCTGAAGAGTGTTTCAGGTCTGTCAGACAGGTGTTTGGAGGTTTTTTTCTTAATTCTTCTGTCCATCAACTGTGGAGGTCTTCTGTAGCCTACCAGGCCCTTTGCGATTGCTGAGCTTACCAATGCTTTCTTTCTTCTGAATGATACTCCAAACATTTGATTTTGGTTAGCCTAAGGTTTGGCCTATGTTGCCAAATCTTTTTTCTTATTTCTCAGCCTCATAATTCCTTAACTTTCATTGAAACAACTCTGGTCCTCTTGTTGACAAACACCAATAACAGGCTCCTAAGCCTAGAATCAATGCTAGATACTGAAAGCTACCCTATACTTGCACTAAAGATGCAATTGAACTCACCTGACTGATCAGAACACCTGCGAAGCCATTTGTCCCACATTATGGTGCTCTGAAATGGGAGGACTATGTATAAAAGTACAGTAGCTTCTACATGATGAAACCAAAATGTATAAAAATACCTTTAAATAAAAGCTGAGAGCTCACTGTATATGGGTCAAAGATGTAATGTGTCCAAATGCAATTTATTCCTGGTATAACAATGAATACGTACACATTTTGTTTTCTGTAACTGTACACGTTCTCCTTTATTGAACCACAAAAATGTTAATGGTGGTTCATGATAGATTTGGGGCTTTCACTTTGATAAAGACATAAATTCTTGGCTCTCTCGATGCAGATTGTGTTCTGTAACTGTACTCTCTCATGCTTTGAACCACATAAGTGTTAATGGTGGCTTATGATATGTTTTGGGATTTTACTGTTTTTAAGTGCTAGTTGGGGAGTAAATGTAATTTCCATCTATCAATCCATCCATCCATCCATCCATTATTTATACTTGCTTATCCTGGGCACAGGGGGTGCTGGAGCCAATCCCAGTGTGCGTTGGGAAAGAGGCAGGAATAAATGTCATTTCGTTTTTTAATTTTGTTTTTATTCAGACTTTTTCTTGTTTTCAAGTTGTTTTCATTTGCCTACAGAAAGTTGTTGAACAACATCAAAAACAAAAAGACAGGCATTACATAATTACATTATTCATGGTACTATATAACATTTCAGCCAGTCTAAATATTGATGTTGAATCAGTTTCAGTCATGGGAAATACACAGAAAATACATAATTTCAAAAACAATTATGATCACTGAATGACATTTTTGGGGAGTGTTGTGTACACATTATTATTACTATCCTGAATCAAACATGAATGCATAGGGAACCTATCAAGGGAGCATTTAATATTATAATATATATAATTCTATATTTTGCCCCTTTGAAATCCTTATGCAGCATTGACCTACATATAGTACAAACACTGAAAAACTGCCTGTCCCTGGTTCCATCTCACACTGATATGTTATGCTGGATTCCAGACAATTTGGTATTTACACTTTACCTTGATGTTTCCAAATTATTTATAACACACTTGAGGGAAAAGCTTTTGCATTTCTAACGTACGGACAATTATCATGTTTCAGTTTCTCGGGCCTTCGCGTTTGTTTTATTCAGATTTATGCTATTCAAGGGCGCAACAATCAAAAGCTGGTAAGTCAATGTATATTATGTTTTCATATTGCCCTATAAAACAAGAAAAATAAAGAATGTATCATAACTGCGCACCACTTAAGCTCATTATTCTCTGTTCTATCCAGTATAGTTCTTTACATCTAAAACAAAATTGGCTTTGTTTCCAGGTCATTGATGTTTCCATATATTAAAAAAAAAAAGTATTAAATGGCCCCAAGCATAAAGAGAAGCATTTCAGTTATGTCCTTGGCAGCTTGTTTCCATGCCCCAGCCATTGATTTGTTATTATGTTAATTTTGCAGTATCGCCTGACTGACTTCTTTTCTGGATGCTAGGTCCACCACATTGACCTAGCTAACCATTTCCTATTGAATGCTGACTATCTGCTCTCCTCTTCGAGAAGCCAGAACTATGAGTCACTTTAGCAGTGAAGCCAAGAAGCCAGAACTGTGAACCATTTCAAGTAGTGAATGGCATTCTCCCTTAATGGGGATAAAGAAGGCATCCTTACAGGATCTGGGTGGTCCTGTCACTGTGCTATATTTACAGGTGATTCATTTGCTTTCCTCACTGTTGTAACAACTGTTTTAATTATTTCGCACACTTTATGAAAGCAATAGCTTGTGTTTTGCTCAGTGTGCATGTGAACACTGCAATTAAACAGGATCCTCTAAATGACTTGCTGCTATTGTCATAGCGTGTGTTTACAAATACATTGTTTGATCAAAATCAGCGCTGGAGGTGTGCCCACATGCTAAACCACTATCTGCTGCTTAGCTTTCACTGATAGAATTTTGCAGAACTTTGCAGGAATTTCTTTAATTAGTGCAGAATACCATATCTAATCGTTTCCTCCTTTATTTTGTCAGAGACACTCTTTTTTGTTTTGTCATCACTGTGCCTTTGTAATCGGTGCCGTTAAGACCTGAAATTTCACACAGTTCATTTCTGCTCATCAAGATAATCGTTCTTTGAATATTTTGTTGACATTTAATACTTAAGGAAAACTCATGGTGCTGGCATAGGCTAAATTTGAAACCAGACAAAGGAACTCAGTTGTAGCCACCAAGGGTAGTCATGAAACATCATTCTATTACATCATTATTGGCTCAGGGCCTTTTAGTCTGGAACTCTGATGTACCACACTTTCACTTGCAATGGCTCAGAGTTATTGTTCTCTAACTAAATAGTTATTTGTTATTATTATTATTGTTATTATTATTATTATTATTATTATTATTATTATTATTATTATTATTATTATTAACAACAACAACAATAAGAACAATAATAATAAATCAAATTTAGAAAAATGTACATAGGTCAACACTTTACAGCAGGCTATTTAATTATTTACTCTTAATTCTTAATTTGATTCCCCTTTAATGTATTTTTCTGAATGTAAGTAACACAGTTTTTTCTCTGTTTGTTTTTGGACAAAATCTAAATCCACAGCTTGCCAACTGAAAGCTTCAGATGACAGAATATATGCACAGTGTATGTATGTGATGTGACAGAAATAGCCACCTGTGGCCATGGTCTCCTCCACTGTGTTCAAGGCAGGGACATTTTCATATATCACCTTGTGCCTTTTATATTCAAGCAGCCACTAAAATAAAATGAGACTGACATTTGTTCATTTAAATCTCATCCTTTTGTCATATGGAAAAATCAGTGGCGCATTCCATACAATTAGATAAGCAACTTTAGTTTATTTTTGACAATGTCCACATGTTTCCTGCTTTACAGCTTGTTTTTATATCTGGGCTGTGAGTATAGGTCCTGCAGCACAGTACTTAGGAATTTAATCAAGGGAGAACTTTCCAGAAGGTGAAGCTGGCCCCAGGTCTAGAAGTTTCTTGAATACTGAGGCGAAAAAGAAAAGGGGAAATTCAGGGCTCACTCCAGTGAGCAGAAAAATAACAACAACAACAAAATGGAGTAGATTTCAGGTAAAGAGGAAAGCAGGAAACTGTATTTATAAAATATAACTGTGTCTAGTGTGTTTAGTCTAGTACAAAATGATGCCCTTGTTCTGGAGGATGGAACATTTTTCGAAAGCTTTCACATTTGTGAGTTTGGAGAGTGCTGAGTATGGTTTTAATCATACTGCTGCTTACTACAGAGTGCATTTCTGCCAAGGAAAAGGGCAGTAATCTATTGGTTTTTATCATTTGCCACTTGTGACAGAGATGCAGGATATGGCTGTGGACCATTTTCTTGCTACACACAGCCTCACCTTATATGTTAGTCAATCCTTATGATCTGGTGAGACCATTAGAGAAGTTCTTGAAGTACTCTGGGATCAAACACCTTTTAACTTCTAGCTGTGTTTGTGTGTGTGTGTGTGTGTGTGTGTGTGTGTGTGTGTCTGTCTGTCTGTGTGAGTGTAGGTGTGTATAGGAGAGTGTGCACACGTATGTGCGTGTGTGGTGGCCACACATTATTTGAGTGTTCATCATATTTCTTCAAAAACAGCTTCGTTACTGAACTGTGCCTACCATCGGACCAACCCAGGCTCAACTTCATGCTTGTCTGACACTGTGGGGTGTCTATGCACCTGAATCAGAGCTGGTCAGACAAGCTCCTCACCCCATCCTCTTCTTTGCAGATATCCTGGTAGCATTCAGGGTTAACAGGAACATGACAGTATTATGACATTTATGACGTGCGGAGCTCTACCAGGCACAATGATAATATGCAACGGAACAATACCAGTGGTGACTGGATTAACATTTTCTGGCTATACTCTCTAGCTAACCTACTGTGGGCAGTAGTCTCAACATGGCAAATAGAAATGCTATTCATTTTTGCGCCATTACATTTTTTTTTTTGCGACACATTTTTTTTACCTAATGTTTTTTTACCAACATACTCAACTATTGGGGAGCTATTTTCTGTTTTCTGGTCATTAGGTGACTCCCTGGTTGTTTAGCCCCTGTTTAGTGTGACATGTAGAGAGGAAATTTTACAGAATCGTGACTGTTAGAGTCCCACTCCAGTGCTGAACATAAACAAAGGCTGAATTAATGTAATGGGAATTCTTAGAGAGCTTGTTAAAGTTGTTATTATAAAAAAAAACATTGTCAAGACAGTAATTGAAAACTGGATTATGTTTTCTTTCTCATCTTATTTTTAGAAATACCCTGACCTAGATAAGCGGGTATAGATAATGAATGGATGAGTTGTTCATTCTCAAAAAACCTTGCAGTGCGTCTCAACTACTATTTTCGTGACTGCAAGTGTCTTCAAATCAGTTTCTATACATTTATACAGTGACACATTAAAATCAACCATATTTGATTACTAGTGAGTAATTTCTTCTGATAGAGGTTTGGTTTATAAAGGGTTAACTGTTTTTTTTAACAGGTAGACCCAGGTCTATCAGTAGATACATTTCAGTCTTGTACCATGGCTTGCTCATTATTGTACACTTATTTGTTTCAACAGTGGAGAACATTAGAGCCTCTTTTTGTATGGGTTAACTTGAAAGCTGAAGAAATCTATTATTAGAGTAAGCACTTAAAAATAGCTTTCTCTGAGCATGCTCTGAGCATGCTGTATTCCAGCAGCTGTTTTTGATAAAGAAACTCTTGCTCAGTTCTGGAGTGGTGGAGTCAGATCCGCTTACATCACCTCCTCCCTCACAGTGAAGAGAAAACACACACTGCTTCTCCGATGTCCCTCCCCTGATCACTACCCTGTCTGACACACACACATACAGATACACGTGCATGCATGCAGACTCACATATGTAAAGATTAGCTCTTGCAAAGACAATCAGGGAGACACAAATGGACAGAAATGCAAACAAATGGTAGGGCACACACCCTCTCAGACACACAAATACATATGCAAACACACACAGGTATGCACACGTACACACACTCACAGCACAAACACACACTTGCGCAAGACCTACAGAGACACCGACTCACGCACTCACAATCAAATACACAGCATGTATCTCAGCCTCAGAATTCTGTCCATTCTGATCCATCCACGGCTGCTTGTATCACCCCGTGGGACTCTCATTACGAATATCACACCAGTCAGAAGAGAGGTTTGCATGCAACTGGCTCGTAGGCCACTTGCCCCAAGAGATCCTGAAATATTTCAGACTCGCTCCAGGGATGGCCTGGACCCTGCAAGCTCTTCTCACCCATTAAAACAAATGGATCCTGTGCCCAGCCAGATTTTATTCTCTCTCGCAATTTGGATTGTATGAAGTTGATCAGTGCTTTGCGGCATTGTTAGGCACAGATGAACATTTTGCAGGCCTCTGCTTGCATTGCAGTCTTCATCCCAGACCAAGGGAGTATGCCACGGCATTACAAAAGATGCCCACTTCCCTAAGCTTGGGTTTTATTATGGTCTAAACACCAGGGTGGCATGTGCATCTGCTGGTATTCAGACTCAACAGACAGACATGTTTTCCTGGCCCACTTCAAATAAACACCTGATTAGTCCCTGTGATCTGCTGCCTTCAGTCACAACTTCATTTATATAAGAAAACTGCTCACGTGAAGACAAAAGCAGAAAAAAATATGGCCTTATGAAAGAACTGCTGTACTAGTGAAACTGCTCTGGATCAGACTTTACCTGAACGCATACTCTCAAGATCAGTCTCAATTTTCAGATAGGTTAAGCAACTGGATAAGGATTTAAGAATATATAATAACAACCCATTCATCCCATCTAGGCTTGTGAGGGTATTTCTTGAACTTTTGATTTTCTAGATTAAAAAGAACAGTTTAAAAGATTAAGTTTTGTATTAAAAGTAATATATTTCAAAATAAAAATACAGAGCCCTTGGGACATTTTTACTTATCTGAAAATATAGTGTGAGTTCTTAAAAAGCCATCAACACTAGTTATAGCTTTCACTGAACATTTGCTGTTGAATATCTTGTCAAGTTGCATATTTGTGAAGTATATTCTGAAATGTATACATTGTTACGACTAATTTTGGTGCGGCTGCAAAAATGAATGGGAATGAATTGGGAGCCAGACAACCGAGGGGAACGGTGATGCCGTTAATGGTCAACAGGGACAGCTGATGTTGTGATGCTGATGCTAGTGTTCACACTATGCAAATTAAATGGGGTAAGCTCCTTAAAATTACTTGTGTTATACCAAAGTGAAACATCCCTTTGAAGTAGTGAGTGTTAGTACTGACTCAGTGCATTCTTCCAGTGATCCTCTCCCACAAAATGCAATTAAGTTTAGAAAACAAACAGTTGAGCAGGCAGGGGTGTATCTTAGTGGTTAGGGGACTGGACTTAAATTATGGGTTTTCGAATTGTTAGGAAAACTGATGTTGTGTACATAAGCAGGGGGCTTGTTTTGGTTTGCCCTCTCACTGTATGCAGTGTGCACAAAGCAAGCAATGCACTATTAAATCTAGAAAGTACAATATAGTTTTTGGTACATGTAGCCAAGACTACTATGAGTGCACTTGCCATTCTATTTGAGTAGAGTTTGAGTGTGAACAAGCATATTCTTTTTCTTCTTCGAGCTGACAAACCACATTAGTTGGGGAATGTATCACTACATTCAGGAAACTCTTACTGCAGCCAACCAATGGTGGGCCTCAGCAATCACATATTCATCAATTTCCATACTCAACCAATCACCTACATGCCACACATTTTCTCATATCCATCCAATCACATACAAACCTCACCAGTGGAGCACTCCAGTGCTGCTGATTACCTGTGCTGCTTTTGAATGTTGCACAGAATTGCGCTCACCCTCTACTGCCTGAGCTACTACCTGTTGTTTGGATCTGCTTCTAGGTGCTGGTGCGTGCATTTTAGTACCTGAAGCAGATCCATTCGGCCCCAAACCAAAATAATTTATTTACATATTCATTAAAATATTCTAAATATGTGAGTTGTCCTGACTGAAATACTGTAAATGGTAATGGGTGGGTGAGGGAGCGAAGGAAAACTGAATACTAACGGGTGTTTGGTGAAGAGAGAGAATAAATACTAGTGGTAATGGGTGGGGTGGGGGAGTAGGAATACTGTAAATGGTAACAGTGGAGGAGAGAGTAGAAATACTGTAAATTGTAATTGGTGGGTAAGTGGGAGTAGGAATATTATAATTGGTAATAGATGAAAGAGAAAGAGAGAGAGAGAAGGAATACTGTAAATGGTAATGGGTGTTGAATGAAGAGTATGAATACTGTAAATGGTAACAGGACGGAGAAAGAAAGTAGGAATACTGTAAATGGTAATCTCAACAACAGCATGTTTTCGACTTACAAAAATGCCATGTTACTCACACATACAATTAAGGCCAAAAGTTTACATACACCTAGGCTAAAGATATTCAAACTCAATTTTTCACAACTCTGCACATTTCATGTTACCATACATTTCTTTTGTCAAGTCAATTAGGGCATCTACTTTGTTTACATCAGAGGTAATTTTAAACAATCGATTAGAGACAGATTTATTTCTGCTTTAATTCACTTAATTGGAAATTAATTGGCACCTGTGGCTGTATTTAAGGGCCTACCTTTAGAACCACTGCCTTTTTGTCCTTGATACCGTGGGGAAATCCAAACAACTCAGCCAAGACCTCAAAAAAAAAATTGTGGACCTCCACAAGTCCGGTTCCTCCTTAGGAGCTATTTCCAAACAACTGCAGATACCACAATCATCTATACAAACTGAGCCCCAAGACAACAACAAAGGAACTGGTGAAGGAGTTGGAGGCATCAGGTACCAAAGTATCTACATCCACCATTAAGAGAACCCTACATCGCCATGGCCTGAAAGGCTGTCGTGCAAGGAAGAAGCCCCTACTCCAAGATGGACATAAAAAAGCCAGAATTAAGTTTGCAGGTGATCACCAGGAAGAAGACCTAGCCTTTGGGAGGAGTGTTCTCTGGTCAGATGAAACAAAAATTGAACTGTTTGCCCATAATGATCAGCGCTATTTATGGAGGAAAAAGGGTGAGGCTTTTAGTCCGAAGAACACCATCCCAACTATGAACCATGGGGGTGGCAGCATCATGTTGTGGGGGTGTTTTGCTGGAAAAGGGATTGGTGCACTGCAGAAAATAGATGGCATCATGAGAAAGGAGGGTCATCTAGAAATACTGAAGCAATACCTCAAGACATCAGCTAGAAAGTTAAAACGTGGTCTTCCAGCAGGACAATGATCCTAAGCATACCTCCAAAGTTGTAACAAAATGGCTTAAAGACGGAGTTACACCAGTTCTGTCAGGAGGAATGGGCAAAAATTCCAGCAAAGTATTGTGAGAAGCTTGTGGAAGGCTACCCCAAGCATTTAATTCCAGTTAAGCAATTAAAAGGCAATGCCACAAAATACTAAATGTATGTAAACGTTTGACCCACTGAAAATCTGATATAATACATAAAAGCTTAAATAAATCTGTCTTTTAGCTATTATGTTGAAATGGTAAATGGACTGCATTTATATAGCACTTTTATCCAAAGCGCTTTACAATTGATGCCTCTCATTCACCCATTCACACATACACTCACACACCAACAGTGAAAGGCTGCCATGCAAGGTACCAATCAGCTCATTGGGAGCAATTAGGGGTTAGGTGTCTTGCTGAGGGACACTTCGACACGCCCAGGGCGGGAGATCGAACCGGCAACCCTCTGACTGCCAGACAAACGCTCTTACCTCCTGAGCTATGTCGAAATTACCTCTTATGGAAATAAAGTAGATACCCTAATTGACCCTAATTGGCAATGTATGGTAACATGAAATGTGTGTTGTGAAAAATAGAGTTTGAATGTCTTCAGCCTAGGTGTATGTAAACGTTTGGCCTCAACTGTACAAAACACTGTCTAGTCATTACAAACTTATCCAGACATATGTTTGCCCCATACTGTACTGTACTATACTGTACTGTATAGTTTTGGGTCAGATAAAGTTTAAGCAAAGGAGTACTATAGCATAATTTATTTTACGATGTAAAATAATAAAACATTTTTTACTAGTGAACAATTGTCTAAACAACATAATAGTAATAATAATAACAACAACAACTATAATAATAATAATAATAATAACGCATTTTATTCATTCTGTGCTTTTCAACACCCAGAGCACTGGATGGACAGAAATGTTCGAACGTAGACTAGTTTTCTAAAAATTATTATTATTTTTTTTACAATTTTTAAGTGTAACACGGCTCAATTGCAGATTATTTTGTATGATTTGCATTTCACACTTTCATGTGACACTTAAACTTTGGATGGCAACATTATTTACAGATGATAAGATGAAAAAAAACAGGGCCAGATCACATTAAATAATTTAGGAAACATTGGGTAGTATTGCTTTGGAATAGAGCTTTAATTTCTTAGCCAGTACTGTTTGTTGTAACTTGGCCTCATTTTAATATCAATTAACGGCAGGCCTAGATTTTGGAAATTTTAATGACTTATAGACAGTGCTTTGTAGGTGTGAGCAACTTGGTATTTTTGTGCATTGAAAGAGAAATTTCTTTTTGTAGGGAATCCTGAAAAGTACCAAACTCTCAGTGCTGTATAGGTATGGGGCATGCCGCCCCACCAAGCTGTAACTTGGCGGGATGGCATACATGCCCTCCCAATAGGTGGGAGAGTGAGTAGGAATACTGTAAATGGTGGTGAAGGGAGAGTATGAATGGGCTACTGTGTAAGTGATAATGGATAGGGGAGGGAGAGCATGAATACAATAAATGGCAATGGGGGTAGTAGATGGATAATCATTTCCCAGTTGCCAGTTTCTCAGTGCTTGGCTCAGGAGTTAGTGTATTCAGTCCAGGTATTTGATTTACCACCAGTTGGCTGGTTAAGTCAAGGGTTTACCAAGTTCCACCGGGGTCCATAAAATCAAATGTTTGCAAAAGTTGTTTTCAATAAAACCCAACAAGTATGTTTTGATTTGATTTCAAATTTTATTCTCTAGCCCAAAAACGAAACCTCAGGGCAAAGTCAGCAGGGTCCTCATAAAATTCCCAGCGCCTCTGTACATACACTTACAACCTTCAGGACTGTACTGTATATCTAAATGCACTATAAAACTGTACTTATAGTGCATTTCCTGTCTTTCGGATGAGACGTTAAACCGAGGTCCTGACTCACTGTGGTCATTAAAGATCCCATGACACTTATCACAAAGAGTAGGGGGTTCCCCGGTGTCCTGGCTAAAATCCCAGATCTGGCTCTCACAAAAAAACTTGCCATCTAATCATCCCCTGATTCAATTGGCTAAAAAAAACGTCCTCTCCCTCCAGTGGAGCTGCTCAGTGGCCAACACTAGAGGATTGTGGTTTTACTGGGCAGCTCCCAGATGTGAATGTGTATGAGTTTGAAGCAGGGCATTCCTGCAAAAGAGCATCCGTACCCAGCAAACCTACCCTGGGTAAATAAAGGTTAAATAAAAATTAAATTAAAAAAAGACATAATGATAACTATGGGCCATTTTATAACAGTTAATGTCAGTGAGATTAAGAGCTCCCTAGGTTCATTGTAACACTTGGTCAGTTCTAATATACTTTTATTGATATCTGCAAGGTTTTATATCATTCTGTTATAGAAAGCACAGTGTATTCATCTTGCATCTTACGTCACTTAAGATCATTTCTGTTGAATCAAATTATCTCTAATGGGCAGTGTTGTCATATTTGCTTACTGCTTACTGATAGACATTGTTTTTTTCATCAAACACAGTCTGTGATGCACTGAATTAAAACAAGATGGGGAGAAAATGTCAGAGAGCGGAATTCATTCCAACACCAAAACTATTGACCGGTTCATCACATCTTTCTTTCATAAGCTTGCCTGGAGTCATAATAGGTGCTGTTTGTTGGACTTTGCTGTCCCAGTTTAAATTGAGTCTGGCTGGGAAATGATTGAAGCCAGGCCTGCTTGGTCAAGCCATTGAAATACTAGTGGTGCATGGCACATTGTTTTAATATGCTTCTGCCAAATTCAGTTCCCCCTGTGTCACTCATGTTATGTTATATAAGGCTAATCCATTTTTTTATTAAGCCAAAAACCTAATATTTTACTTGTCAATGCCCACTGGAGAATATGTTGTTTTGCTCGCGAGTCGGCTAGTTTATTACTCTTACCGCATGCCACTCAGCCAGTGAAAACAAGCACAATCGCATCGGCCTCCAGTGGACTTGAATGCACTTCCTGCTTTGTGCTGCAGACTCCTCATGGCAGCCTCTTCTCCCACAGAACTAAATACATCTGCTCCCCATGCTGATTTCTGTGAAGATCAGAATGGAGCTCTGGATTCATTCGTTAATATTGAGAAATAATTAGCTAAATTATTTCTGACTTATCAAAAAAGTGCCGTCTGCTTCTTCAGATTTATTTCTCTCTGGTCTTTACAAAGTAGGATCATACTAAAAGCCTGTATTGTGTGCTTTCAGTAATAAGAGTAATCCCCAAAATTCTCTGAACCAAAGACTAAAGGAATATAGTCCTAAGGAGTAACCTTCTCAGCTTTTCTTTAATTTAACTAAGATTCCTTCCCAGAATTGCTATGACAAATGAAGTCACCGTCACTAAGTTTTTTCTCATTCATTCATGAATAGTTTTGACACAATTGGCAGATAAACGTATGTTCTAAGGCAAGAATGCTTGTTCCTGTCGTTTCCATCTTGGTTATTTTTCACCCACTGTTTAAATTTTCCATCTTTAAGTCTTTGTGGATTGTGAAAAAGTTACGTGTTTTCTATGATGAAATGTCTGTGCACTCTACAGATGCATGTCTTTTATTACTGGGCAGCTAACATGGCAGTCGTCAGACACGATACCCTGGAACATGTGCAGACAATTAGCCCCAATCAGTGGCCTGTAATCGCTGTGGAGTGGGCGGTCGGCACGTTACGACCGGTGATTAGTGTGTCATTCCGATGAAAGTAGACTCCACGGCTGCCAGTACATCCTTTATTTGCCCCAGTCTGTTTTTTTTGTTTGTTTTTTTGTTGAAGGAAGGCCTTGCCCCTCCTACATCAGGGCAGAGCACCATTAACAGGGAGCTTCAAATTGTAGGCTTTTTCTTCTGTTCTTTCTTTATAGTTCATGTTTGCTCTAGTTAATAAATCTGCCTCAGTCTGAGAACAGCATTGTGTCTTCCAGAAAAGCAGAACAGGCTGTCCAGATGAGTGGTACACCTGTTCTGCCTGTAGGCCATAAATTAGTCTGGTCTTGTGGCTTTGATCTCCCCTCCATGCACCAATATCCTTTTTCTGTCAGAGAACTGGAAATGTATTATTTATGCGCCAGCACAAGACATGCGTCATTTCAGTTTAACAGCTCTTAATCTGAAACAATTCTGTTGTTTTACGCAATATATCCAAGCATTTTGGGTGCAAGTTTCCATGAAGTGCTCTGTATAAGCCTGGTCTTTGAGAGTATGTCATGTTGCTGCACTGGAGTTGAGGCTGTCCCATCTGGTTACAAGTGATTTTGTCCTCATGCTGTTCTGGGGTCTGCCCTGGGGTTCTGTGGGGACAGCAGTCTAAAATGATTACAAATATTTGGAAGAAGGTGAAAGGTAAGGTGTTTTTTCTCTTACCAGTTCTATACAATAGGATTTCAGGACACTGCATAAGCCATCTGCAGTGTTTGCTGTGTAAGCCATAAATTAGTCTGGTCTTGTGGCTTTGATCTCCCCTCCATGCACCAATATCCTTTTTCTGTCAGAGAACTGGAAATGTATTATTTATGCGCCAGCACAAGACATGCGTCATTTCAGTTTAACAGCTCTTAATCTGAAACAATTCTGTTGTTTTACGCAATATATCCAAGCATTTTGGGTGCAAGTTTCCATGAAGTGCTCTGTATAAGCCTGGTCTTTGAGAGTATGTCATGTTGCTGCACTGGAGTTGAGGCTGTCCCATCTGGTTACAAGTGATTTTGTCCTCATGCTGTTCTGGGGTCTGCCCTGGGGTTCTGTGGGGACAGCAGTCTAAAATGATTACAAATATTTGGAAGAAGGTGAAAGGTAAGGTGTTTTTTCTCTTACCAGTTCTATACAATAGGATTTCAGGACACTGCATAAGCCATCTGCAGTGTTTGCTGTGCTGCCTTAGGCACTATGCATTGATAATTTATATCTAAAATCTCATACAGCTTCAGAGTAAATATTAATGATCATTTTGTATACATCCAAACAATTCACCCTGGCCGGAAAAAATGGTAGCTAAGTTTGGGCAGTTTGTACTTTAACCTGAGTCACATATTACGTGGTGGAGGGGGCTGAGGGTATTTTGTGAGAGAAGCGGGGAGTAGCTGGAGCATTTACTATTTAAGACAAAGCTTTTAATACTTTTTTGTCTTTTTGTCTCTTCATTGAGTTCAGTGCAATGAAATTCACAACTCATCTGAAGACCTTTTCATATGGCACAGGCACATAGCTAGGCATAAGCCGATATGGAAAATTTTACCATCAAACTGAGGCAGCTGATTTAAATTAAGTATGTGGGCTTTGTGGTATGTAGGAGAGTCACAATATTCCCAGAATATGACTATCGTAACAGCCACTTATTACAGTTTCCCAGTGCATGTAGACACTACCATTCCATTTCCCTCTCATGTACCTCTCCCATTCAATAAAAGTGGATCATTCAAAAATGTCCAGTAATCCAACTTCTGATCAAACCAACTGCTTTCTAATTTCAAAACAAATGCAGTCCAAATAAGATTCTGCAACGGTATAGTCAACCTTCTTAGCAAAGTCCAGGGAGCTAAATATTTATTGTGCTAATGTAATACATTTTTCGCAGTTGTGTTTTCTTCCTTCATATTTAACTGGGCAATAAATAATGGTCATTAATTCATCATATGCAAACTGAAATTATAACAAACTTTCCAACTGCTACTATTTGCAACATGCACTGGTTTCTTTTTCGCATTAAATGGTTTATTGATAGCAGATGGGTTGTTGGGAAACCAACAAGACAGTTAGCTGGAACCTGCAATTTAACTGGAAATTCATGTTGTTCTGTTCAGTGCATGTATTCTTATAAGTTAATTGATTTAATTGTGTTGCAATTAAAGTGGATAAGCGTGGCCATTGAGGTGAAATTTAAATAATTTATGATGTATAATTTATTATTTTTTAATGTGATGGTATCATAAAAAACACTGTTTTATGTTTCTTCTCTATTTTACTTTTTGAGGCTTTGGAATAAATATTTTCATTTAGGTGTTTATTAGATATTCTTATCCAAAGCAACTTACATAGATTACATTTCTGCAAACAATCCTTTCAGCTGGATATTTATTGATGCAAGTCAAAGATAAGGGAGCAACTGCAGTGCTCTACCTGGGAACTGAACTTCTGGGTTGCAAGCCCAGTTCCTCTAACCTTTATGTCCTGTGTTTTCCGTCATCTGTCTGTGTCTAACCCAGTGTACCACCTGACCACATCCCTCTGAACAAGGAAATTGGCAGGCTTGTGACATCACTCATACTGTATGTTGTGTATTATTCATAGAAAAGAAAATAGGGATCAAAGAACTGAGATCAAATACAGTGTTTGGATTTCAGTTACTCATATTGTATTGTTACATTACATTACATTACAGGCATTTTGTTCCCAGGGTGATAAAAATAGTAAAACACAGCCCCTGGCAAAATGGCACTGTGAGGTTATTTTAGGTCTGCACTTGGGTTTGGAGCAGAGCCTGACTTTGTCTTGGGAAATTTGGTTTGTATGCTTGTTCACTAAGGGACGGAAAAGAACTGCTTGCTTTTCAAAATCTGATTGCATTTCACCATTCTGCACAGTATTCCCAACTCTCTCCAAGCTGTTAGTTGTTTTTCAGATAAAAACATTAAACTGCTGGACAGTGAAACAAATGTGATAAGTCACATGCAGGCTGGACATGGCCCCCCCATGTCCAGCCTGCATGTGACTTATCACATTTGTTTCACTGTGGGGGGGGGGCTCTGTCACATTTGTTTCACTGGGGGGGGGCTCTGTTAATGCAATACACATGAAGGAGGAGAATGCAGCATCCCACCCCCGCAATGTCTGAGCATGAGTCCTGAGTCACAGTACATGTGGAGGTGAAACACAGGAAGAGTAGCAGCATTTTCGGGAAAAGGGCCCTATCAATGATTATTCAGGGTCACAGACCTGTGATTCAGCTCCACATGATTCATCGGCAAGATTGTATTGCCACTCTAACTTTCCACCTTCACTCTCCTCTTCAGTTCCAAAGAAGCTTCTGAAGGAGGCCTCCACCAAGCAAGCTGTGTACCCTCTGCCACCAAGTCTCCATGACCCAAATGTTGTAGGAGACAGTGCACTTCCTGAGGGATCCACACTTGTGACCTCGGACTCTCTGCCAGGTAATAGCCCCTGTGCATCTCTGCAGGTTAACCAAAACCGTGTGGAAAAAATGACGTGTGTCACTATACTGTAAAATCTGGAATCCAAAATACAGTACAGAGAAATTATTTTTGTAATATGTCCAAATAAACATATGCATCACAAAACTGTATGTTTTTGAAGATTAATTGCATGAAAGTTGTTGCAATTAATGTATTTGGAATATACTTTGAAATGTATTTTGATAGGTTCTATATTTTGGATTTTATACTTTGTACTTTTATACTTTGACTTTTTTTCCTTTGAGCAAATAAAATGATGACAACATTTTATTGTTGCTGTGATAGTAATTGTAGTGCTCAGTACATTTGTTGGTTTCATTTAATGTGCTTAACTCATTTAAGATAAAATTGTATGTAAAATGTAACTGGTACAGAAGTAGTCAAATACATTTTATTAATAATATGGAGAGGTATATTAAAAATATTTTAAAAAGTGGTGCATGTCATGAACTGCTTAAATTAAAATTTAATTTAATTTAAACTCTTAATTGTAAACTCTCCAATTAAATTTGATCATGATCACTTGTCTTTGAGTTGTTTACAAAGGACACCCATCATTTGGCCTTTCAAGATTTGGAAATATTTCTTCTCAGAACTCACCCAATGACAGTGTAATTACTCTGCTTGAAGCTACATTTTTCATTGAAACGTGGTATTAAGTCCAGTGGGAGGACTTAAGCGTCAAGACTCCATATTTGCTTTGGATCACCTTAAGAAATTTGATGAATGCAGATCCCTTACTGAACCCTCCCATACTCTGGGTGAAGCAGTCACCAATTATATCTTGCCCTTTGGAGCTACCGGCCACTGCCGACACTGGCATAGTCTGGATTTGATCTGAGACCATGGGGCTCATCCATGCACCACAGCTGGATGCCATAACTGAATGAGCCACCCAACACCCCCCTGATTTTTATTTTTTATTGTATTTCAACAAGTGTACCAGACCAGACTATTGCATGTGTATTTATTTGACGTTCCATCATCCATGTTCACTTTCCTACCTTTCACTCTCACTGTATTAGGTCAACTAATTGTTTTTTATATATAAACTCACTTTTAGCCAATCATCTGTGAAATCAGTAATTTGACTGTGTCAGGATATACAAATTGAAATAAGGTTAAGGCTCTGGGGTCGTGTGACAGAGGGTAATTAGTGCCCCTGATTATATATTCAGAAAACATAATTATGCTGGATGTGTAGGGTGAATATGCTTTTACCATCATATGAGATTTTGCTGGTAGCCAAACGTTTTGTTAAAGCAAAAGTGTTTCCCACCAATTCATGAGCCATTTACAAAATTCACAAGTCTTTTCTTTTAAAATTGCATAGATGACAGGAATTCTTTCTGTCACCTTATTCTTTGCTGGTGTTAGGTGCTGTTTACAAAAAACATTTTCTTTTTTCCCTGTAGATATAACAAAGTTTTAAATATTGAAAAGTTTTTTTCATGATATATCCAATATGAAGCAGCCAGTGTTATGTGTGGTTTGTAAGTAATTTATACAAAACAGATAGGTCAATACAACAATTTTGAAAATTTTTTTAAAAAGTCATTAAATAATGCTGTTTTTCATCACTGACTATAGACATAATAAACTTAACACCAAATATGTGTATACTCTAGTTGCAGATATACTGTAGCCATATGCAGTGCCAGTAGACAGATGTGCTTACTTTACGTGTGTGTGTGTGTGTGTGTGTTTGGGATTTACAGGGAAGAAAAAGAGAGGGAGGGAGTCTGGCTTGTACTCCTTAGAAGACAAGGCCTTTCCAGAAGGCACGTATGACGGCCCTCTCTGGACCCTGAGACCCCCCGTAGATGCCCAGGCAGTGAATGTGGAGATGGCTCTGATCAGCAATGCTCTAGCAGCCTACAACTTCATAGCAGGTATGCATTGACCAGCAATAGGCAAAAGCACACTAAAAGCACCCAGTTTCAATCAAAGCTCAACATGAGAATTTCAGCTGGAACCAGGTGTTATGGTCACAAGACCAAAACTTAGCCCTTTTTCGCCACACACACCAGTGGTGGATTTGGTGTCAGAACAATGATGCCTTGTTTGAAGAAAAGCATCCGGTTCCAATCAAAGTTCTACATTGGAGCTTCAGTTGGAATCAGGTACTATGGTCACATGAGATCAAAATTGAGCTTTTTGGTCACGCATACCAGCAGTGGGTTTGGTGTCAGTAAAAGGATGCTTATGTTGATAAGGATGTCATACCTGGTGTATATATGGGTTTTTGATATTATGGAATGGTTTTGCATCTATGAATCCTGGGGCTCTTAAGTTTAAAATTAACTAAAACTTGTCCTCAAATGGATCTTTCCACAAGACAATGATACCAAGCGTATCTCAATATCAATTAAATTAACCACAATATTACTGTTTTGCAATGGCTATCTCATCTTCCAGAATTGAACCTTAAAATGTAATGCATGAATTTAAAAGGACAGTCCACAAGTGAGACTGAAGGATCTGAAGGATTTTGAAAATTCTGTATGGACAAGTGGTCAAAGATGTTCACTAATATCATAAAACACAAGAAAATACAATACAGTTGTGTTATCCTTGTGGAGAGTGCACAAAATACTGAAAACAGGGCAGGGGGCAATAATATTTTTGGGAAATAGAATTATTACTTGTTAAAAAGTAATTCTCTGAGCAATTGTATTGGTGTGAAAAATCTCCATATCCTACCCTTTTGAGTATATAATACAGCTAATTATCTGTGTTGTTTATTTTATACACTTTTTTGCTTATCTTTATCAAGATAATGACAAAGTGGCGATCACTGAGTTTCTGCACACAATATAGCAAACTACGCACTGATGAGCTATAAGGCAATGATGAGCTATTGCAATGGACTGAATTGGAATTTATTTTAGGTTAATTAAATTTAGTGGTGCACTGAAGTTGGAAGCAGGTAATCCCCCTTCCTCCCTCCCTCTCTCTCTCTCTCTCAAAAGTTTGGGTAATGTCACTCTCTTTTCCACACTGAACCCATTTATATGACATTTATTTAAGGTTCGCACATTATCTTAACTTACCCAAGTGGACTAATGATGAATATAGTTAAATATCTAAACATACCATAAGTGGGAAGACATTTCTAATTTTCACGGTTCCCCTTTCTCGCCACTAGAGGCCACTCTCTCCATGTCCCTAGTGTTTCCCATGCCATTTGAGTTGTAAATATGTGTGTCTTTAACTGCGTTTCCACCAAAAGTACCTGGAACTTTTAGTCCCAGGAACTTTTCAAGGAACTAAAAGGTTCCTTCAGCCCATTGTTGTTTGCGTTTCCACCGCGGTCTAAAATCCTGCGAAGATTAGGCAAATTAGCCCACTGACGTATGAAAAAGCGACGTTGTCGTCGGTCCACCTGTCCTATGATTTCTTCTGTAACCCCATACTACCACCAAAGTAGCCTACATTATTTTCTAATAACCGGGGCAGCCCGGAGGGGTTTATTCCACTTATATACAACGAGTTACCAACAATGACTATATATGTTTACTTTTGTATTTATCGATTTTTATCAATTTAATCACCTGAAATTGAAATATTCTTCCGCGGCCGTTTGGGCACATTTTACCGTTGTCAAGCAAAACTGTCGTTGGTAGTTGGACTTGGACCATTGTTATGCAACAAATAGGATATAACAGGCCAATAGTCAGATTGTAACTGTTTTATATATCCTCTCAAACACATTCATTATGTTTTTATGCGAACATTCACTTTCATGTCTTGACATTTGAGGCGACAGAATGCATTCACATTCCACAAATAACTGGCAACAACAGCAGAAAACATGCACACGTCGTAAACAATTAGCTGTTGAATTGATTACATTCTCATCGTCAATTCCATATAGGCTAATCGCAAAATGACAAGAATAGAACGAAAACTCGGACTTGCGTTAAAATTTAAATTAGCAGTGGTACAGCCACCGTTTGCCTTCCTTCAAAGTTACTGCTAGCCGAGCAGCGAAGTGTGCCCTCCAGATGTGAACCATGCACCATAAATTAGTCCATAGTCTTCCTGGTCTTTTTGTGGAGTTGAAGAATGGCGTAAATGGAGTAAAATTATGGCAGTCTGAAAAAGCAAAAGGGACGATTACTAGAATTAACCTGTTATTTTACCCTGACAAAAAGTGCGGAAGGTGATTTCCAGTTTGCTTTTACTGTATCACCAATGTAAATTACGCAGAACTACCGCATACCTCACATAACTGTATCAAACATTTTGAGTCAATTACAACGGGCTAACAAAGAAAATCCGGAAGAAAATATTCAGCAACCGAATTAAACCGTTTGAATGTTTTGGTACGTAATATGCTGTCCCAGAACGAATGCTTAACATTTTATAAAACGAATACTAAAGCAAGAAAAGAACAGAAGAGCACACGTTATAATTCCAAGACGTTGGCAGGCTATAACCAAAAGTGCGCCGCATAAGTGCGCCGCATAACATACAAGTTTGATTTCAAGTTATTCTGAAAATAAATCGGTTTGCGGCTGCAGATTTTTTTAAATGGCGGTTGAAATAAAACACTGCAAGTAGTCGACCAAACAGAAATGTTCAGCACTTGCGCCCCACCCCAAAGGTTCTGGTACTTTTGGAAAGTACTACCCCCTGAGCAGGGACTTTTTTGGGGGTAAAATAAAGTCTTAATTTAGACCCTAGTTCCTGCGGTCCTCAAAAGGTTCCTAGTCCCGGGGTAAAGTTCCTGCGGTGGAAACGCGGCTTTTGTGTGAGGGTGGGCCTGCGTGCATTTGTGTGTGAGTGTGTCAAAAAGGGTGGCCTGGTATTCCTCATATTCATACGATTCTGTATCTTAAATTGGTTAATATACCTACTGGCACTGTGTTTCTGGTCAGGTCATACCAGAATAGAGCGGGAATCAGAGTGTCACTACTGACTTTGTAACTTGCTTTAATTGTTGCAAATTAGCCATGCTGGCTAAACTGGCACATTTACAGAAATGTTTATTAATGTGCACTGTCCCTGTAAAAATAAACTGAATAAAGTAAAGCTGCCTGATCTAGTGTCTCCATATAGTAGCTCACCAACATTCCCATAATAACCAAAAGCTGTACCTCCCAAAATGAAAATCCTTAATATGTAATGTCTACATAATGCTCTCTATGAGAGAGGGTTCCGCATGGGTTTCCTTCAGGTACTCCGGTTTCCTCCCACAGTCCAAAGACAGTAGATAGGCTAATTGGAGATTCTAAATTGCCCATAGGTATGAGTGTATGACTCGTGAGTGAATGGTGTGTGTGCCCTGCGATAGATTGGCAGCATGTCCAAGGTATATTCTTGCTTCTTGTTCAATGCATGCTGGGATAGGCTCCAGCACCCTTCGTGACCCTGCCCAGGATAGGTGGGTATAGATAATGGATGGATGGATCTCCAAGAGATATTGAGGGTAAAAATGTTTTTAAAAATGACCAATGTCCAATCTACAACACTAATTTGCATAGGATTGAATGTGTCAAAGTTATAATGAATAAGATACATATTTCAAGTAAGATAAGACAATAAGATGCATAAGTCACATGTATTTGCATGTATTGAAATATATGTAACATGCTGTGACACATATTGGCATGTGCTGTATATTTTGGTCTGTTTCAGAGCACCCGGAGAGAGCGGCCCTGTATTTTGTTTGTGGCGTGTGCCTTGGCCTTCTCCTTACGCTGTTTGCCCTGGTGGTCCAGATCTCTTGCCGCACAGACTGCCAGGCCAAGCCTCACAGGAAGCGAGGGGCACGGGGGCGAGGGGCAGAAAGTGCCAGTGATAGCAGCGATGACAGTGACTCCTCAGACTGGGACACAACCTCTGACCTGTCAGCCCGCCGCCATCGCCGCTTCGAGCGGACGCTTCACACCAATGTCTTCACCTCAGCTGAGGAGCTGGAGCGGGCCCAGAGGCTGGAGGAGCGCGAGCGCATCATTCGTGAGATCTGGATGAATGGACAGCCTGACGTACCAGGGACTCGCAGTCTCAACCGCTACTACTAAGCCCGTCCCCAAAACCCCCTTCCTCAGGGAGGCTAATGGATGTGCGGCGATCCTGCAGTTGGCCTGGGGGGGGGGGGGGGGGGTGCCGGCTTTGTGCTCCAAAGGCCATTGTTTGCCAGACCTACAATAGCGGTGGCACCCTCAGATTTTTTGCAGTGAGAATAAGCTGTTCAGCATGTGAAGCTTGGCCTGAAAACTGTGGCTTTGAGGCAGAGATGTGTGCCACCCTTTCATCCCCCCCCCTCTTTATTTTTCCTAATGAAGTGAGGGTCTGTTGGGGGTTTTTTCACTATAGCTATAGGTCAAATTCTGAAGGAGGACTTAAAGTTCAAGGTCAGATTCACTGACCTTAGTAGAGATGGGTGAGTATGGGCCTATCCATTATTAGAGTGCAGGCTCTTGCCCACCACTGCTTTGATCCAGTATTCAAGAGACTGTTTACAGAGACTGGAGACCCATTTATAAACTGTTGTTGGAAAATTGACTGGAGAAATAGATTTTAAAGGACCATTTAAAACTTGCCAAACTTTGAACCAAAAATCTTTTAAATTCATCTCAGCCCTTATGAAATCAATTTTATTTTTTCTTCATATTTAATAGTTTTATTGTAATTTTTGTTATGAAATATTTTTGTACAACGGCAAAGCTTTGTCTGGCACCTCAGGGATGGAATCCTATTGTTTCATTGTATGAACATTTTATTAAGAAGGGGATTATTACATTGCCTGAGTTGTGTCAGCATTTAAATAAGATATTAAAAAACCTCAAAGAGGGTAACATATTTTGTAATTTTTTGGAAACATGCACAGTGTTGTGCCTTAACCAGCTTTTTTAATTTCTTTGGCTGCGTATGTACATTTGTTAAACACACAATCAAACCTGAATTAGGTTTAATTTAATTTTTTGTGAGGACAAGGCATAGCTGAGCCATTCTTTTCAGAAAAAAATGCTTAGTGTTCATGAATCATTCCTCCATTTCACCTGGACATATTTCAGCCAGTGGTTGTCTTGAAAATACATAAAATTCCCTTCTCTTAGAAGGGTTGGTTTAAGGATGGCATCTCTATAAAAGGTTTGTTGTCAAAATTGAACAGTACAATTGCGGTGGCTTAAATGCTGTTGTCACATACACTTCCATAATAGCTCATCCACCCATAGGTGTCCATGGCAGAATGTGAAGATTTTTCTGTCGGACTGCTGTAATCCTTGATTTATACAGTGTTGAACACACTGTATGAATCAAGTGCTGAAATGTTTGAGTCTGGGCTTACTCCTGTTTCTGATCTGCCCAATAAACATGACTTATCACATTTACAGTTGAGTCTACATACACCTAGGCTTAAGATATTCACACTCAATTTTTCACAACTCTGCACATTTCATGTTACCATACATTTCTTTTGGCAAGTCAATTAAGGCATCTACTTTGTTCACATCAAAGGTAATTTTAAAACAATCGATTAGAGACAGATTTACAGTCTTTCAGCTTTAATTCACTTATATCAGAATTCCAGTGGGTCAAAAGTTTACATACCCCAAGTTGACAGTTTCTTTAAATAGTCTGGAAGATTCCAGAAATTGATGTAATGACTTTTTAGAAGCTTCTGACTGGCCAATTGTCATAATTAGGAGTTAATCAGCACCTGTGGCTGTATTTAAGAGCCTACCTTTAGAGCCACTGCCTTTTTGCCCTTTATACCATGGGAAAATCCTAGCAACTCAGCCAAGAAAATTGTGGACCTCCACAAGTTCGGTTTCTCCTTAGGAGCAATTTCCTAGCAAGTGAAGGTACCACAAGCATCTGTACAAACAATTCTATGCAAATATATAAATCTTGGGACCACACAGACACTGCATCGTTCAGGAAGGAGGGACAAATTAACTCCCAGGGCTGAACAAACTTTGCTTCGAAAGGTTCAACTGAACCTGAAGCATAAAAAATACAATGAAGTTTGCAGGTGATCACCAGGACAAAGACCAAGCCTTTTGCAGGAGTGTTCTCTGGTCAGATGAAATAAAAATTGAACTGTTTGGCCATAATGATCAGCGCTATGTATGGAGGAAAAAGGGTGAGGCTTTTAGTCTGAAAAATACCATCCCAACTCCATTTTGCTGGAAAAGGGACTGGTGCACTTCAGAAAATAGATGGCATCATGAGGAAGGAGGATTATCTAGAAATACTGAAGCAACACCTCAAGACATCAGCTAGAAAGTTAAAACTTGGTCACAACTGGGTCTTCCAGCAGGATAAAGCAGCAGGATCCTAAGCATACCTCCAAAGTTGTAACAAAATGGCTTAAAGACAACAAAGTGAAATTACTGGAAGGCTACCCCAAGTGTTTGATTCAAGTTAAACAATTAAAAGACAATGCCACCAAATACTAACAAAGTGTATGTAAACTTTTGACCCATTGAAAATCTGGTATAGTACATAAAAGCTGACATAAATCTGTCGCTTATGTTATTTTGAAATGACCTCTTATGGAAATAAAGTAGATACCCTAACTGACTTATCACAGAAAATGCATGATAACATGAAATGTGTGGAGTTGTGAAAAATTGAGTTTAAATATCTTTACCTAGATGTATGTAAAGTTTTGGCCTCAACTGTAATTAACATAAATGCATTGTAATTAATTCAGTTATCCTGAATAATGGAATGGATTGAATTGTAAAAAAACAAAACAAAAAAAAAGGTCAAAGTATTAACTAGAATCTACAGTTTCTGAATTAGCATTCATGTCGCAAAAATGATCTCGTTATTTTTTTCCAAGGTAAGCTTTTTAAAACCCTGAAGTTTCTATTTGCAAGTACATTTTTTTGCTGTATTTGGCCAGGGGTCATGAGTTTTATATTATTTCTGTATTTTCAACAATGAGATGAGGAGAAAAGGTACATTGTAACAAAATTCTTTAAAAAGTCAGACCTCCAGCATATCATTTTAAAAGAGAAAGCTTTGTGTTTAAAGTGGAGTGGGATGTAAGATATGCCAACGGCCGGTAAACGAGACCAAATATAACATCTGTGCCTAAAATAAATTGTTTAAAAAATAAAGACTTCAGTTAATGTTTGTTTAGCTAACAAAACAACCAATGTGTTTTTCAAAGAAAGATGTCAAGAGACATTTTACTGGGGAGAGAAGGACAGCTAACCTCACTGCACCTTGTCAGGTAATAAGATCATCACACATTCTGCTTTAGAGAGGTAAAGATTATTAATTGGCTTATCAGACTTTCCCAAGTTTACTGCTATAGCTTTGTCTCTAGGACTGGTTTTGGGAAGGGGGAAAAATGCCTCTGGAGAGACAGTTCTACCTGTACTTCACATATCTGTCATAACACAGATAGAATTTACTCCCCTGATAAATTTGATCCTCTGATGGCACTGGTAATTTATGAGGATAACAGCTGGAAGAACTTGACAATTCTTGACCTAATTTTTTTTAAATTTTAGTCTTCTGATCCGAGCCGAAGATTCATTCTGTGTCAGAATAGTGACCACATACGTTACTGTCACAGGATAAGGATTTTAACTATCTAATTATTTATTTTTATTTTTTTAATTATTTGAGGATTTTCTACCAGGCTGAACATTTAGGGATGAGAAGCAACTATCTTTTCTTCATAAACGCAAGAACTTTTCAAAGAACACAGTGAGTTAACATTTTAGTTTATTATTATCATTGTTACTTTTGTTCTCAGAGTGAAAAACTGTCATTGAAACCTCCCCAGCTAAGTAATATGGTTATGCAAGAACATAATCAGGCAAAATGAAAGTGAAAAGTTAATTTGACCTCAATGGTTCAGAGATTAAGTTGTTTGTTGTAATGTGTGAATCCTTTAAGTCTGAGAGCATGCACACATTGTAGCTCACATTGGTTATGTTTACACGCACATCAATATCCTGATTATTGGGAGTAATCAGTATAGGACTATTTTTAGATTAAGTGATTTGGAATAACATGATTTCACTAATAACTGTGTTTACTTTTCATAGTTGTGCTAAGGTCTATGGAATTGATGTAATAAGCCACTCTTGCAATTTGATTAAGCATGAAGAGAGTTTCTTCATCTTTCCAAAAATGATTACTTATAATTGCACCAC
Source organism: Anguilla anguilla (assembly GCF_013347855.1). Classification (NCBI taxonomy): domain Eukaryota; kingdom Metazoa; phylum Chordata; class Actinopteri; order Anguilliformes; family Anguillidae; genus Anguilla; species Anguilla anguilla. Next base: position 30,442,233 of record NC_049206.1, on the reverse strand, counting down.
CACTCCTCACGCTGCTTTGTGTGTTACTGTTCACCATGCTGGTTTAAATGGGAATTGTACAAACAACATCAGACTCTGGGGACCTTTTGCATGCACATTTTTAAAAAGCTAAACGAAATTCAACTGAAAGGTTTGCATGGACCAATAAAAGATTGAGCAGAAATCTGGGTGTCCTAATTAAGTCAAATTTACTTTGATTTTGACCTTACATCGATTAAGATTATCAGATTATAAAGTGATTACATGACAGCTTTCATAATCCAAGTATTGTCATAATTGGGGTAATCAAATAATCAGTGTACATGTAAATATAGCCATTATAAGTCACTAGATAACTGTCTGCTAAAACAATATAATGTAATGTATTGAGTATCAGGTGACTACTGTTTAGTGTCTTTTGGCTACTAAGCTAGAAAACAATCCATTGATTTAAAAAAATCTCTAGAATACATTACCATCTACTTTTCTCAATGGTCTCTCTTGAGGTCCCATATTTTGAATGGACTTTTTGCTTACATTGTTCCGTGTGCATTTTGCAGTCTGATATTTTCTTTAGGCTACATTCAAGCTTCTTGACAATAGACAATTAGAGCTACCCATGCCAGGTATTCAGGCTTAGACCCTGCTTCTGATGTACATTTGTTTATTCGATTTCTATTTGTTTATTCTAGGGGCAACATAGCTCAGGAAGTAAGAGCGGTTGACTGGCAGTCGGAGGGTTTCCGGTTCAATCCCCCGCCCTGGGCGTGTCGAAGTGTCCCTGAGCAAGACACCGAACCCCTAATTTCTCCCAATGAGTTGATTGGTACCTTGCATGGCAGCCTTTCACCATTGGTGTGTGTGTGGGTGAATGAGAGGCATCAGTTGTAAAGTGCTTTGGATAAAAGCGCTAGCCTATATAAATGCAGCCAGTTTACTATTCCAATTTTCCCCATAGTTTCTATGTTATGTAAACATTGAATTGCACCATCACATAGGAAGACATTACAGATATTATTTAAAAAAGAAGACACATGTAGCGTAAAGAAGACCTGGATTGTTATACTGTAAACACTGAATTTGTAACAGCAGAACCATTTAGCAATGTTTTCCAGATTTGTAAATTCAGTTTACTGAAACAAAAAATGTAAAATTCCCTGTTCTTATTTTGCCAAAGCCAAATAATTCCTAAAGAAATTACACCGCACGTCAAGGTTTGTTAAATAGCCAACATCAAGTTACATTATAATATTTTTGTTTTACTACACGAATTATGGAGTTTGGTGCACGCATGATCGTACTAGCTCTCACCTACCGACAAATACTACTGACAGTGTAGCTTAATGAGCAATTATGAAATAAGTCTTTGAAAGTCGCGTTTTTCCTCTTGGCGAAGCTCTGCATGCCCGAATTGTTTGTATACTGTGTTGTAAGGAGATTCTTCCCTATTTAGTGTCATTGGCTGTGTTAGTGTTAGCGGAGACTAGTGGAATTACCTGGCAGCCATCTTTCAATTGTGTCTTTAACCGAAGATCTTCAAATAGTGCTTTGCTGAGAAGCTTCAGAAAGGTAAGTTTTACTTGAAACAAAATAGCGTTAGTGAAACGTAGAAATATCATGAAGACATCGAGCATGCTTTTGAGTTTATGGAAAATGTAATTTCTGATTGTAAACTATGCAGTTCAAAGTTTCGGGCAGGAGAGATTTTGGAATTGCAAGCAAAATGTAGCAAGCTAAAAGGGATGACTGAATCCAGCAAGCATTGGTTCCCATTATGTGAATGATTTGCCGTCCCTATGACAGTCGGCAGGAATTAAAAACATGTCTTGGTATTGCAAGTAGTTCATTTAGCGTTATCGCATCGATTTAAGAATTTGGTGATGCAAAATGTATATTTTGATGTTACGTTGGGGTATTTATATTCTTATCTGTTTTATGCTGCCCTACGTACTGCAAGACATTCACCATTTTGTGTTATCGTGTCTAATACGCTACAGTGTTTAGGAATCCCTGCTAACTAGCTGGACCTGGCTGTGGAATTCTGGATGTGTGATATTGCAGACCGTAGGCCGTATGTGATGCCACTGCAATTGTGGTCTTTGCTTGAATTCTTATTTTGCATTTGAGAGTGGGCTAATATCAATTTCACGCTTTATACTTTGTTCTTGTACACATGACTGTGCCGTCACTTGCTATTTTCGCGATTACTATGGGGACAAAAGTAGCCGGCATTTATAGTTGAAATTTATGTAAAAATGCTGATATTGGCTAATCGTGGATAAAACAGCTGAATAAACTAATTTTTACACGATCATTTTTGGGCCAAAAGTAATATAACTCAAATCACTTTTTGATAAAGGATATCGCAGACTGCATTTTAAATGTAATTGTTGCGCTTAGAGTTTCTCAACGGGTCTGAAAATTAAAGCCCGACCCGACCCGAAGAAAACCCGATTGTCCGAAAACTGCGCAACTTGCATAGGCTCAGACTGCGCGGCACACACAGGGGTGCAGCTAGGTGAGCAGGAACGCCACACCACTGAGCAAAACACGCACTCGAATCAGAAACTCTCGAGGATGCCCTTAATGAAACAGAATGCTTTATATTAAAACATTCACATTACCTATCTTTAATTATTTCGTCCTTTGTCTGTTTTGTGTGCATTTAAAACTGATCGGTTTTGCTTTCAGCGGTCTCAGTGAAGTAAACCGATGTTGCCCACAGCAAGCAATTGGAATTTACTTCTGTTTTTAAAGTTTGTCATGATGTAGGTAATAACATTTTTAGGATGTGTTTTTCATTAGAACGGTCTTAAAATTGTTTACTGTTGTGTAGTTTGCTTATTCTTGTCGAATCGTTGTATTCATATGGTTATTATTAGCATATCATTAGGGTATTCATCACATAGCATACAGAACTTATAGTTGATAGGATATCCTCCCACCCCTGTTCTGTTCCTATATATCATAATCCAAATGATCAACTTAGTAAGTAAGTGCTAGTGGTGTGTCGATCCATGAAGGAACTGGACAGTCTGTCTTGGGTCCAGGTCCAGATCCAGAAAGAGTTAGACTACGTACAGTTGAGGCCAAAAGTTTACATACACCTAGGCTGAAGTGTGCAGAGTTGTGAAAAACTGAGTTTGAATATCTGTAGCCTATGTGTACGTAAACTTTTGGCCTCAACTGTAGCTGCTGCAGCCCTACGTGTCTCCATTCTCATAATGCCTTCGTATTGCAATGATGAACTTGCCTGTAATGAGTAAAGAATTAAACACAATTGGCTTACACTAGTTGGTTAGCCCAGCTACAGCTAAGAAACACTATAGCTTATCGGTAGCATACTCTCTGGTTACGTGATGTAAATAAAGCTTGAATGAAAGGCCATCAGTATGTTATTTCCCAATGGAGACATCGTATTTTTTAGGCAGAGTCGCTAGGTCTGGTCTCAACTCGAGCGATTAAACTGCAGTCACATTCCTTTATTCAAACATAGTATGCTAGGCTATCACCACATTGTTGATAATTCTGGAGGGCAACACTGGTGCTGGACAATGTTGCTGGAAACAGACACAACAATAAATACAAATATAGTCTAGATGGCACGTATGCTAATTTTATTAATGGACGTGTCAGTCCACGTGAATGATCATGTTTCTTGTGATTTGAGAAATTAGCCTAGCTGTGAAGGTTAGGCCCATTTGATCCATGTTACCAATGAAATGTTATTGCTGACATTATGTTTTTCTTAGTTTTATTGAGCATATTGTAATAAAGGTCCTTTAAAATTAATCGTAATTTAAATGGAATATAATAATAATATTTATAAATAACTTTTTTTCTTATGTAAATTCACTTTACGAGCAACGCGTATAGGCTCAATCATTTTAGATGGAGGGGTGGCATAAATTTTCAAGATCCACATAAATAGGCTATTGAATTAAAAAATTGACTGTAAATTTTAGATCACCCCTCCAACTGATTATTTCAACCCTTTGGGTTATTTTCTCTACGATTCTCTCCCAACTTTTTGGTATGTCTAAGTAAATATGAGATTGATAGATCTAAGTTACTTTGATGAGGACAGCATCAAGATGAGTGACTCTTGAAAGAGGAACAATATTTGGACTCATTTTAATCAGGTGTCAGCAACAATTGCCTCAATTTGCAAGAGTCAGATCTCAATAAAAGGGGCGCCCACTGAAAATCTTCAGACGTAAAAAGAAAACATCCTATGCAGCTGACACAGGTCAGAGAAGAACCTGTACCTACTGAAGAAGATAGCAGCACCAGCACTACTTCAGTTAGTGTTGCCACACTGGGAACAGGTAGGGCCACACAGAGCACTTTGACTCATTTTGTCTCAAGGCCCATTTGTCCGTAAAGACTAAGTGCTGTGGATGAGGAGCTGGCAATAATGATTGTCCTTGATTTTCAGCCTTTTACTTTTGTTGAAGACAAGGGGTTTAGAGGCTACAAAAAGGCATTAAACCCCTCCTATGTACTTCCAAGCTGGAAAACGCTTTCCAAAACAGTCATTCCTGAAATGTTCCAGAAGAACTGTGAGAAAATGTAAGAAAAAGATAAAGGTGTGATAAAAGTGCTTCTGAAGTGTATCTTATTACAGACTGCTGGACATCCAGGGCCACAACCAGCTTCATTTCTGTAACATGCCATTTTATGGAGGATTTTAAAATGACTTATTGCCTGCTTGACTGTGTTGAGGTCAGGGGAAAGGCATGCAGCAGACAATCTGGAAGACCAACTTCTGAGGATTGCCTAGGAGTGGAATATCACTGATAAAAGCCGCGTTTCCACCGCAGGAACTATACCCCGGAACTAGGAACCTTTTGAGGAACTCGGTGCGTTTCCACCGCAGGAACTAGGGTCTAAATTTAGTTCTGGGGGCTTTGTTTTACCCCCCAAAAGGTTCCTGCTCGGGGGGTAGTACTTTCCGAAAGTACAGGAACCTTTTGGGTGGAGCTTGCAGCGCTGAACATTTCTGATTGGTCGAGTACTCACAGGATTTTTTTGTGTCTATTTTCAGGCGCCATGTTTGAAAATATGCAGGCGCAAACCAATTTATTTTCATAATAACTTCAAATCAAACTTGTATGTTATGCGGCGCAGTAGCCTACTTTTGGTTATAGCCTGCCAACGTCTTGGAATTATAACGTGTGCTCTTCTGTTCTTTTCTTGCTTTAGTATTCGTTTTATAAAATGCTAAGCATTCGTGCTGGGACAGCATATTACATACTAAAACATTCAAACGGATTAATTCGGTTGCTGAATATTTTCTTCCGGATTTTCTTAGCCCGTTGTAATTGACTCAAAACGTTTGATACGGTTATGTGAGGTATGCGGTAGTTCTGCGTAATTCACATTGGTGATACAGTAAAAGCAAACTGGAAATCACCTTCCGCACTTTTTGTCAGGGTAAAATAACAGGATAATTCTAGTAATCGTACCTTTAGCTTTTTCAGACTGCCGTAATTTTACTCTGCCATTCTTCAATTCCACAAAAAGAACAGGAAGACTATGGACTAATTTATGGTGCATGGTTCGCATCTGGAGGGCACACTTCGCTGCTCGGCTAGCAGTAACTTCGAAGGAAAACAAACGGTGGCTGTACCACTACTAATTTAAATTTTCACGCAAGTCCGAGTTTTCGTTCTATTCTTGTCATTTTGCGATTAGCCTATATGGAATTGACGATGAGAAAGTAATCAAACAGCAAATTGTTTACAACGTGTGCATTTTTTCTGCTGTTGTTGCCAGTTAGGCTATATTGGAAATGTGAATGCATTCTGTCGCTTCGGATGTCAAGACATGAAAGCGAATGTTCGCATAAAAACATAATGAATGTGTTTGAGAGGATATATAAAACAGTTACAATCTGACTATTGGTCTGTTATATCCTATTTGTTGCATAACGGTCCAAGTTCAACTACCAACGACAGTTTTGCTTGACAGCGGTAAAATATGCCCAAACGGCTGCAGAAGAATATTTCAATTCCATGTGATTAAATCGATAAAAATCAATAAATACTAAAGTAACCATATATAGTCATTGTTGGTAACCCGTTGTATATAAGTGGAATAAACCCCTCCGGGCTGTCCCGGTTATTAGAAAATAATGTAGGCTACTTCGGTAGTATGGGGGTTACAGAAGAAATCATATGACAGATGGACCGACGACAACGTCGCTTTTTCATACATCAGTGGGCTAATTTGCCTAATCTTCGCGGGACTTTAGACCCCGGTGGAAACGCAGACAACCATTGGCTGAAGGAACCTTTTAGTTCCTGGTAAAGTAGTTCCTGGGACTGAAAGTTCCGGGTAATTTTGGTGGAAACGCGGCTAAAGTTGCTGCCTGTGTCATTGACAATGCTGCCAATCTAATGCTGGCCATCAAGAAAACAGGCTGGAAACACCTTCCTTGCTTTGCTCACACACTAAATCTGACTGTAAAGAGGTCCTTGGACAAGTAAAAGGTATAGTTGAATACCTACACCGGAGCACAGTTGCCTCTGAGAAACTGAGGAGCACTCCGCTTCAGATGGGGTGGCCAGAGCTGTGTCTCAAACAAGACTGTCCAACCCATTATAATTCCTCATATGACATGCTCAAAAGGATCTTAGAAAATAAAGACCTCATCATCACCACCCTGGCCTTAGTCAATCGCCATCTGTTTACCCTATCCCCAGATGAGTAGGAAGAAGTGGGAGGGGCCTGCGATGTGCTAAAGCCCTTTGAAGAGGTCACTGTTGAAAATAGTGGTGAAAGGTATGTGAAACCTCATGATTGTGAGAGTTTTAAAACATATTATCATAGTTTATATTATTAGTTAAATGCTCTGATTCTGAAGGCCTGGTTTTCACTTTCACAAGCATATCAAAACAAAGTCGTAAAACCTGTCAGTCAAGGGCGCAATTAATCCTCTTGACCTAGGTTGTTACTATGGGAACAAGATGTGACATAGTAGTAGTGGTAGTATCAGGAGTAATAATAATAATAACAACAACAAGAATAATAACACATTTTCTGTGAGGCCTAATTCCTCTTTCATTCTCTTAGTTATGTGACTGTCTCAAAGGTAATACAACTGGCAAGGGGTATTCAAAATATCACAGCAGACAATCAAAGAGTTGGTGGAAACCTCAGAAGGCCTGTGAGAGATATGGTGGAAGCCCTGGGCAAAAACATGGTAAACAGATTCCACAAAATGGAGTACCATTTACTGCTCTCAGAAGCCGCAGCTGTAGACCCCACATTCAAAAAAAGGGCTTTCCATGATGAGCAGCAGATGAGGCCTATCAGCGAATTTCAAATGCTGCAGCGAAGGTGACAATCACCAACCAGCAGGCTGAGGAGGAGGAACAGGGAGCAGCAGCAGAAGCAGCGGGCACCACACGGGAGAGTGCTGTGTGGAGTGATTTTGATGAGCAGGTCTCTGGGCTTATGACCACCAGGTGCAACCCAAATACAGAAGCCATAATGGAGGCCCACGCATTCCTAGAGAACCCTCTGCTTCCCAGGTCTTGCAGCCACATCTGTCCCATCAGAAAGGGTTTTTAGGAAAACCGTGCAGATAATCTCTGAACGAAGAAGCCGCATAAACCCTTCAAAGGTGCGCCAGATTGTATTGCTGAATGCACACCTGCAGGCTTAACTGATTACCTGCAGCTTTTGTCATTCTGTTGCACTATTTTATTTTATGTACTAAATTTTGTTTATTATTTATGCCTGTTCTGGGCGGCACGGTGATGCAGTGGGTAGCACTGTCGCCTCACAGCAAGAAGTTCATGGGTTCGAATCTCGGCTTGGGGCCTTTTTGTGTGGAGTTTGCGTGTTCTCCCAGTGTCCGCATGGGTTTCCTCCGGGTACTCCGGTTTCCTCCCACAGTCCAAAGACATGCAGGTAGGCTGATTGGAGACCCTAAATTGCCCATAGGTATGAGTGTGTGAGTGAATGGTGTGTGTGCCCTGCGATAGATTGGTGGCCTGTCCAGGGTGTATTTCTGCCTCTCGCCCAATGCACGCTGGGATAGGCTCCAGCACCCCCTACGACCCTGCTCAGGATAAGCAGGTATAGATAATGGATGGATGATTTATGCCTGTTCTTTTGATTTTATTTTTGTTTTGTACAATTTGTTCCTTTTGCTATTCACTTTAATTAATGTTAATATTTTCTTGTAATTGTAATATTTCTTGTTTGCATTTTATTTCAGTAAAATAAAACAAAAATATATGTCTCACCACCTCTCTCACAACAAATAGTGATGTATAATGCAAATGACATTAAACTGAGGGAGTGAGTAACATTTTAATTGAATATGAACAAGCTTTAAAACATGTGAAGACAGTAGTTTGCAAGCTGAATGGGTTTTGGAACTTTTGAGATGGTCTAGTAGATGGAGTTATTCAGGATGAAGAGGATAGTGTAGCATGTCACTACATTAAATAACTGCTCACACTCTCCAACCAGCTTAAACAGGAAGGTGCAGAATTAACCAAAGGTGAGCGGTGATGCTTAAGTGGAGGAATTGGCTAGGTTACAGAGGCAGTCCTCAGACCACCAAATCAAGCTTCTACTAAAGCGCTAGAGGATAAAATATTAAGGCTGAGAGACAAACTAAAAAGCAATGAAGCTACAGCCAGCCCAAGCTTAGCACCACCGCTTAGGCACATAACCAGAGTACCAGAAGTAACAATGAGGCGTGAGTTCAAAATCTGTGGTCAGATTGTGGAGAGAGGTCAGAAAGACAAACTGTCTTATACAAATTTGATGCATCAAATTGAGAGTGGAGTGCATAAAGGCTACTGTGAAGAGGAAATTACTGATGCCATTGTAAGAGCTATCCGCCCAGGTCTGAACATTCGGGATATGCTGGAAATAAAGAACGACCTCACTCTCCCCAGCTGAGAACTATTCTTAAGGGGCACTTTAAAGAAGACAGTTCCACTGATCTGTATCACAAGCTTATTAATGTCACCCAAGACAACCGTGAGTTCCTCCAAAACTTCCTATTCAGGGCTATTGAGCTCAAATAGTGGCTGTTTGTTGCTGCTAGAGACGGCAGGTCAGATGAACAGTATAGCCCTGAGCTCATATAGAAAAAGTTTTTGAGGTCAGTTAGTACTGGGCTGTTGAGTGACCACATTTAAGTTCCAGCTGAAGTACTATCTAGAGCAGTGGTGTCAAACTCGTTGCCATGGAGGGCCGTGTGTATGCAGGTTTTCATTCCAACCAATTAATGCTGCCTTAATTGTCCAATTACTCATTCAGCCATATGCGTTTAACTGCATTGAAGCACAGAATATAAGAAAATTTTTATTTAGACAATGCGGGTCACCATAGACGTCGGGTCACCGTTGTGCACAAACCTGCATCCCTAATTCAGCAAATAATTTAACTAATTATATAATCAAGATCTGAGGCTGGAATGAAAACCTGCATACACACGGCCCTCCATGGCAATGAGTTTGACACCACTGATCTAGAGGATCAGACCATCACAGATGAGGTGCTCATTGAGAAAATGAATGAGGCAGCTAGCTTTGAGAGTGAAAGGCAACAAAAGCTGAGAAAGAACACATGCAGCAAAATTACCAAAATGTGTGAATTACAGACTGAAGTGCAGGTACACCAGCAAAGCCATGAGAGGTCAGTAGAGCAGATAGAGTTGCGTGACCACGCTGCTGACACGGATAACAAAGAGAAAGGACGGAAGGCACCAACGGTAAGCACGAAGAAAGAGTCTGAGCTTTATGAAGTGGTGAAGCAGCTTAAGAAAGAGGTAGCAGAAATGAGAAAAGCCATACGTGAGTCACCACAGCCATATCGTCACTCCCAACCAATGGCAAAGTGAGGGTGCAAGGCCTATCAGGAAAACAGCATCGGTGACCAGTGTGACCACTGTTTTAAGTGTGGGCAAGAGGGGCACTTCTCTAAAGGCTGCAGAGCACAAAAGAGAACAAGTAATGCTGACCAGGTAGCCATTAGGGGGCACACTATAATTCACCCATCCATAACACCTCAGAGCCAGGAAGAAAAATGTAGCAGTGTTCACAAGCTGATATGTGACAGCATTAAACACGTAGAACAGCGTGAGGCAGCCACACAGCAGCATTGGGCATCTGTGGAAGAGCTAGAGGGATCCACTTACGTTAGTCACCTTCTCCTAAACGTCATGCCCAGCTTCTAAACCTCATTGGCAGAAAATGCATGGTGAACTGTCTCTTTGATGGTATAGCTACACAGGCTTTGTGGGATACAGGTTCTTAGGTCTGTCTAATTAATGAAGACTGGAGGAAAAAGCATCTTCCACACAGACGTACGGAGCACCGAGGAGATTTTGGGATTCGGAACGCTGATTGGAAAAGCTGTGAACCAGACAGCCATCCCATTCTCCGGATGGATCTAGGTAAGATTCCAGCTTAGGTCAGACGATGCCCCACAACCAGAGCTGTTGGTTTCAGTGCTTGTTGCTCATGACCCTGACGTTGCAGAGGAGCCTATCATCGGCTACAATGTAATAGAACACCTACTGAGGAGCGGGAAAGAGATGCAACCAGATGCTATAACAAGGGCCATGGGCACCGCATTCTCTGTTGACTGTAGGAAGGCAGAGGTGTCTGTGAAGCTCACACAGCATGAGGACACTGAGGTGAGTGAAGGAGCAGTGCAAGTGGGCTGGCAAAGGACAAGCATTCCAGCTGGTCAGACAAAGGCATTGAAGTGTACAGTAAGAACAGGCTTCATATCAACGAATCAGGAAGTGCTGTTCGTTCCAGCTGACAATCCAAGATGGCCAGATGGACTGCGGGTCAACAAAACCATCTGCCTCAGCTGACAATCTAAGATGGCCAGATGGACTGCGGGTCAACGAAACCATCTGCCTCCCAAAAGGTACGTGGTCCAGATTCAGCATCCCTGTCATGATTGACACATGGCATGACACCACCCTGAGTCCACACACTGTCCTAGGCCAGATTGAGAGTGTCAAAGTGGTCTACCCAGCAGAGGCAAAGCCTATTGGAGTGGATGTAGCTGTAAACCACAGCTCAGCAGAGGTGTCAGAGGACATGAGCCGTAGTACAACACGGACAGAGGAGGATGTTGGACCCACAACACACCAGGATGAAGAATTATGGGAGCCTCCAGTGTCCATCAGCCATCTGACGCCAGAGCAACAGACAAGTGTGAGACAGGTGTTGAGAGAGGGAAGGGGTACATTCTCCCGTGATGACAGCGATGTAGGATGCGTTCCATCTCTGGAACTCAAGATCCGACTGAAAGACACCACCCCGGTGCTACCAACAGCATGTAATAAAACTGACAGCAAAGAAACCAAGTACGGTTCCTGGGAAAGCTTGTGTCCAAAGACGGGTACACAACTGACCCTATCGACATAGCACCGGTGCAAGCCTTTCGAGAGAGAAAACCAGCAACAGTGGGCGACCTGCGGAAGTTGTTAGGATTCATCTCCTACTATTGTCCTTACATCCCGAATTTCTCACGGATCGCTAAGCCGCTATCTGACTTATTGAGCATGGATAAGACTACAGCGAGTGGGCGCCAAAGCTAAAAGGAAAGAACAAAGCTGGAAAAAAGAGCCAACAACTAAGGCCAACTTCCATCTTATCACCCTGTTACATGAATGACAAAACATCAGGAAGTACTCTGTGAGCTCATCAAGTTTTTGTCTCAGCCTCCTGTTATACGATATTCAGACTGCACCATTCATCATGCACTGTGATGCATTACATTACATTACAGGCATTTGGCAGATGCTCTCATCCAGAGCGACGTACAACAAAGTGTATAACCATAACCAGGAACAAGTGTGTCGAAAACCCTAGAGAGAAGTACTGTTCCAAGTGCAGGGAACAACAGCATAGTTCAACTTGGACCCTGTAGGTTAAACTGATTAGCACTAACACAAATGAGAACAGCAACAACGCAGTCTATGCAAAAATACAAGCAGTAGTTAAGACGAGTGCATTAACTAAGTCACCTACGAAACCGCTACCTAGTTACAGCCCTAAGCTTACAGTCAATTTAGAGATTACAGGTAGGTAGGGAGGGATAGGGAGAGGTGCAGCCTGAAGAGGTGAGTCTTCACTTGTCGCTTGAAGTGGGTCAGTGTCTCAGCTGTTCTGACCTCCATGGGGAGGTCAATGAGATAAAGAGTTGTGTGTCGTCGGCATAACAGTGATAGGACAAGCTATGGGCAGAGATTACAGGGCCAAGGGATCTGGTGTATAAAGAGAAGAGAAGGGGACCGAAGACTGAGCCCTGGGGAACTTCGGTGGCGAGGGGACGGGGCGGCGATACTTTACCAGCCCAGGCAACCTGGAAGGAACGATCGGAGAGGTAAGACTCGATCCAGTCAAGGACTGTGCCGCAGATCCCTGTTGCTGCCAGGGAGGACAGGAGGATGGAGTGCTCCACAGTGTCGAATGCAGCGGAGAGGTCTAGAAGAATCAGGACAGAGGAGAGGGAGGCTGCTCGTGCGGCATGGAGTGACTCACTGACCGAGAGGAGTGCAGTCTCTGTCGAGTGGCCAGGCCTGAAGCCGGACTGGTGGGGGTCAAGCAGGTTATTCTGAGAGAAGAAAGCAGAGAGTTGGTTAGATGCAGCTCGTTCAAGTGTTTTGGATAGAAAAGGAAGGAGAGATTCCCGGGTGGTAGTTCTGAATGACTGAGGGATCTAGTGTTGGCTTCTTCAGCAGCGGGGTGATGTGGGCCCTCTTGAAGGATGAGGGGAAACATCCAGAAGATAGGGAGGAGTTCACGAGGGAGGTGACAAATGGGAGGATGTCTGGTGTGATTGCCTGAAGGAGAGATGAGGGGATAGGGTCGAGGGCGCAGGTGGTAGGGCGGTGGGAGAGCAGGAGCTGGGAAATTTCAGAGTCTGTGAGGAGAGAAAATGTGGAGAAACGGGGTGGAGGGGGTGGAGGGCCGCAGAGGTGGCGGAGGGCGCAGAGAGGGCAAAGGAGCTGCGGATGTCTGTGATCTTCTCAAAGAATGCTGCAAAGTCATCTGCAGTGAAGGAAGACTGGGGTGGGGGAGGTGGCACGCTGAGGAGAGAGGAGAAAATAGAGAACAGTTGATGAGGGTTAGAAATTGAGTTATAAATTTTAGTTTGATAGAAATTTGCCTTAGCGGCAGTGACAGCAGAAGAAAACTGTCAGGAGAGACTGATAGGCTGAAAGGTTGGATGGATCCCTGGATTTTCCCCACTTCCTCACAGCAGCGCGGAGGCTGGCCCTGGAGGTGCGTAGGATGTCAGACATCCATGGACTGGGAGGGGATGAGCGTGCTGGCCTAAGGTCAAGAGGACAGAGGGAGTTGAGTGCTGAGGAGAGAGATGCTTGCTTCCCAAGAAGGCCTTGGAGCAGTCTTATACCAGAGACATGAAGGCAAGCTTAGAGTCATCGCTTATGGATTGAGAACGCTAACAGCCCCGGAGAAGAACTACCACATTCACTCTGGAAAATTAGAGTTCCTCGCCATGAAGTGGGCGATTTGCGATCGATTCAGAGATTACTTGTACTACGCCCCTTCATTCAGTGTGTACACGGACAACAATCCATTAACTTATGTGCTCACCACAGGCAAGCTTAATGCAACCACTCACCGCAGGGTAGCTGAGTTAGTGGACTTTAATTTATAGACTAGGGAAGGCAAATGCAGATGCGGATGGCTTGTCAACGATGCCTTTGGGTATGGAGCAGTATATGCAGAGGTGCTCACAAGAAGTGAATCCTGAGGTCATAACTCACTCACCAAATCACTATCGCTGCAGTCCGAAGAGCAGGAACCTTGGATGTGTCCAGTCACCATTGCAACAGCATTGACAGAAGAGAAGAACAGCCAGTTACCATCGACAGTTGCAGAGTTATCAAGAGAGGCCTTGAGAAAAGCACAAGAGGAGGATCCAGTGATCAGCAAAGTACTCCAGAGCATGACCACCCAGAAATGGTCAAAGAGGAGGGCGCTGGAGTGCCATGATGAAAGCACTGCTCTCATGAGAGAGAAGAACAGGCTGTTCACAGACTAAGATGGTATCTTGTACAGAGGAACAGCGACCCATTCCCAACTGGTACTACCCAAGCAGTTTCACCAGCTGATCTTCAAGGAGCTGCATGAAGAGATGGGGCATCTGGGAGTAGAGCGGACTTTCCATCTACTCCGAGACTGATTCTACTGGCCTCATATGCAGAGAGACGTGGAGCATTACATCGCAAAAGCGTGTAGCTGTCTGAAGCGTAAGCGTCCCAACAAACAAAGGAGAGCACCACTCCAGAGTATAGTAACCACCTATCCCTTTGAGATGGTCTCCATAGATTTTCTACATCTGGAGAAATGCAGAGGCGGATATGAGTATATCTTGGTTGTGATGGACTATTTCACAGGCTTCGCACAGGCATACCCATGCACTAACAAGTCTGCAAAAACAGCTGCAGAGAAGATCTTCGGTGACTTTGTGCTCAAGTTTGGCTTTTCCTGCTAAATTCCACCATGACCAAGGCAAGGAGTTTGAAAACCAGCTGTTCGCCAAACTTCAAGAATACTGCGAGATCAGAGGCTCCCGAACAAGGGGAACAGCCAGGTCGAACGCTTCAACAGAATGCGTCTGTCCATGCTCAGAAACCTCACAGATGAAGCTTAAAGCAGACTGGAATAGTTCCTTCACTAAAGTGGTCCATGCTTACAACTGTACATGCAGCGAAGCGACTGGATTTGCTCCGTACTACCTTCTCTATGGCAGAAACCCAAGGCTTCTGATTGACATCATGTTTGGCAGAACACCAAGTGGCCAGGGCTCATCCCATCAAGATTACGTGAGAAAGTGGAGAAAACGGATGGACAAGGCCTATCAACTGGCATCAAAATCTGCACAGACAGAAGGAAACAGAGGAAAAGCCCTTTATGACAGGAATATTCAAGGAGCTGAACTGGAACCAGGTTGCAGAGTCCTAATCCGCAATATGAATGAGAGGGGAGGGCCTGGAAAGCTCAGATCCTACTCGGAAGAACGAGCCCATATCGTGCGAGAGAAGAAACTGGACTGTCCGGTCTATGAAGTGCAACCTGAAAATGGCCAGGGCCGGATCGGAATTCTCCATAGGAACCTTCTGCTACCCTGCGACTTCCTTCCACTGGAGGAACAGCCACCAGAAAAACCTGAAAAACCAGGAGTGAAGAAAAGAAAGGGCTAGAAATGGAAATCACTAATCAGAGAACTCGAGAGTAGTTCCGATGATGAAGAGGTATGAAGAGTCTTTACTGGACCATCCTGGATGGAGACTCAGGAACAAGGCAGTTCCCAGATCAGCCTGGATGCAGAGGAATTCCACCCACAGCAGGCCGCTGCAGCGACAGAGCCAAATGAAGAGGCAGATATGGAACAGAACCCTGTGGCACGTGAAGATGGAATAGCATCAGAGAGAGAGGCTGATAAAATGCAGAGAGTTGAGCCTGGTGAAGAGCTTGTCTATAGCCGCGTTTCCACCAAAAGTACCCGGAACTTTTAGTCCCAGGAACTACTTTTCAAGGAACTAAAAGGTTCCTTCAGCCCATTGTTGTTTGCGTTTCCACCGCGGTCTAAAATCCCGCGAAGATTAGGCAAATTAGCCCACTGACATATGAAAAAGCGACGTTGTCGTCAGTCCATCTGTCCTATGATTTCTTCTCTAACCCCATACTACCACCGAAGTAGCCTACATTATTTTCTAATAACCGGGACAGCCCGGAGGGGTTTATTCCACTTATATACAACGGGTTACCAACAATGACTATATATGTTTACTTTTGTATTTATCGATTTTTTCGATTTAATCACCTGAAATTGAAATATTCTTCCGCGGCCGTTTGGGCATATTTTACCGTTGTCAAGCAAAACTGTCGTTGGTAGTTGGACTTGGACCGTTGTTATGCAACAAATAGGGTATAACAGACCAATAGTCAAATTGTAACTGTTTTATATATCCTCTCAAACACATTCATTATGTTTTTATGCGAACATTCACTTTCATGTCTTGACATCCGAGGCGAGAGAATGCATTCACATTCCACAAATAACTGGCAACAACAGCAGAAAACATGCACACGTCGTAAACAATTTGCTGTTGAATTTATTACATTCTCATCATCAATTCCATATAGGCTAATCGCAAAATGACAAGAATAGAACGAAAACTCGGACTTGCGTGAAAATTTAAATTAGCAGTGCTACAGCCACCGTTTGCTTTCCTTCAAAGTTACTGCTAGCCAAGCAGCGAAGTGTGCCCTCCAGATGCGAACCATGCACCATAAATTAGTCCATAGTCTTCCTGGTCTTTTTGTGGAATTGAAGAATGGCAGAGTAAAATTATGGCAGTCTGAATAAGCAAAAGGGACGATTACTAGAATTAACCTGTTATTTTACCCAGACGAAAAGTGCGGAAGGTGATTTCCAGTTTGCTTTTACTGTATCACCAATGTAAATTACACAGAACTACCGCATACCTCACATAACTGTATCAAACGTTTTGAGTCAATTACAATGGGCTAACAAAGAAAATCCGGAAGAAAATATTCAGCAACCGAATTAAACCATTTGAATGTTTTGGTAACGTAATATGCTGTCTCAGCACGAATGCTTAACATTTTATAAAACGAATACTAAAGCAAGAAAAGAACAGAAGAGCACACGTTATAATTGCAAGTCGTTGGCAGGCTATAACCAGAAGTAGGCTACTGCGCCACATAATATACAAGTTTGATTTCAAGTTATTATGAAAATAAATCGGTTTGCGGCTGCAGATTTTTAAAAATTGTGGTTGAAATTAAACACTGCGAGTAGCCTAGTCGACCAATCAGAAATTTTCAGCAATTGCGCCTCACCCCAAAAGTTCCGGTAGCCTACTTTTGGAAAGTACTACCCCCCGAGCAGGGACGTTTTTGGGGGTAAAATAAAGTCTCCGGAACTTAATTTAGACCATAGTTCCTGCGGTCGAAACGCACTGAGTTCCTCAAAAGGTTCCTAGTTCCGGGGTAAAGTTCCTGCGGTGGAAACGCGGCTTATGGCAACAACCAGGAGGAACTGTCCAGTCATGAAGATGACCAGACTATATCCTTTGGGAAAGAGAAAACAAACTCAAACATATACATACTACCCTCTAGGGCAGCCTACAGTCACGTAGATATACTTACCTTGCTCTTTCACACACACACACACGTTCAGGTAGTTAATGTAAATATGAGGGAATGAAAAGATAAGGGGGAAAGCTCCAGTGTAACCTGCTAGTGGGAAGAGAAGTTAAGAGTCCAAGACTTAGGTTAATGAGAGAGGTTGAGTTTTCCATTGACCCAGTAACCAGAGACACTGACACAGAACGGTGACCAAGAAAGAGCAGTCAACGGGAATGCAGAAGAGTTGAAAAGTCTTTAGTTATCAGCAAATGGGACTGAATGCATTGGGGACACTTACCTGTGGTCGATGTCAAAATCATAGATTTTAGTTAATAGTTAATAGGTACAATGGGCCTTCAGTTAGAATACTATACCCGTATATGATGACGGAGAGTGTATCATAGTGCACGATACCAGCCACGGACACAGAAAACACAGGAGATATATGTTGTGTGTGGTCACTGACTTAGTTCAGCAGAGTATCCTGATCCAGTAAAAGCTGTAACTGACTCCTGTGACTAGCTATATCTATTTAATGTTTAAGACATGCTGGGAAATGTGTGATGCCAGGATGACAAGTTTTTGAGAGGAGAGTGTAGGAGACATGAACCCCCCCCCCCCCTTTTATTTTTCTATAGTTGTATATATTGGTAAGGTATTATGTTAATTATCACTATGTAATCAGTTGTGAATATTTATGCACAGGCAGACAGTAGGGCAGATGGGCCAGCTCAGATACACAGGGGTCCTTATCGAATCAGTTAATGTTATTAGCTTCCTAGCTAACGCAAGCTGCGCTGTCTGTAATGTTATTTGAATTGTTGTTTTACAGGTATGTAAGCTACTGCAGTATGGTTAAAACTATTCACAACATTATAGGGATTAACTATATATATTGTAATTTGTTTTGTTGAACATTAACTATGATATTAATCGTTTTGTGTAACTGTATATATAACGTTAGCTGTCATAGCGAAGACGAAGATCTGACAGTTGAGTAACGTCCTTGGTTACCATGACTACCATAGCTAGCTAGCTAGCTACACAGCTAACGTTAATGTTTTCAGCTTTCTAGCTGACGCAAGCTGCATGGTCTGTAACGTTATTTGAATTGTTGTTTTACAGACATGTTAATAAACCCCTTCAAACTACACTTTGGTGTTGATGAGTGTTACATAGACATGTCCCAAACATTACATTACATTACAACTACATTACATGTAATGTCCCAAACCTAAGTCATCAAAAATGTGTCCTTCTAAGGTATCTTATTTGGGTGAAATTCGAAGGCAACGTCTGATCCATCCTTCAGCTAGGCTATCCCACAGGTCTTTGCGATTTCCTCAGACATCTCACTGCTACTAAATTAATGGTGGCTCAGGGGTCATCTGGGTAGAGGTATAAGCACTCGCCTACCACCGCAGAGACCCGGGTTCAATCCCCAGCAGCAGTACTTCCGGCTTGGTCAGACGATCCTACGAACACAATTGGGAGTGTTCGCGGGTGGGAAGCTGGTGAGGGTATGAGTCCTGATCGTTGCATTAGTGACTCCTACTGGTTGGTCTGGGCGCCTGTTCAGCAGGGAGGGGATCTGGGGGAGATAGCGTGAACCTCCACACGCGTTACACTCTCCCAGTGATACTCCTCGCTGTGAGGTGAAAAGAAGCGGCTGGCGACTTTACATGTATCGGAGGAGGCATGTGGTAGTCTACACCCTCCCCAGACCAACAGAGGATAACGTATCGACCAGGACCGTGATTCACATGGGGAATTAGTATAATGACTAAATTGGGGAGAAAACGGGAGAAAAATAGCAACAACAAAAGAAAAAAATTAATGGCGGCTCAAACCAGCGAAGAGGTAGAAATGTGAATATACAGTGAACACGGTCATTTGTTATAGTCACATCTAAAAGTACATTTTAATTATTTAATACACTGGAATAATGCATTTAATGTTTTTAAACCTCGGTCAGTGAAATTGAACTAGCCAGCTAACTTGCTTGTAATCACGTTACTTCCCAATAGAACAACGTAGCTAGCGTTAATTTGGCTTAAAACATACAGCAAACAACTGAAATCATGATAATCTGGTTAAAACCAAAAAAGATAGCCGAACTAGTGGCTAATTATGTAGTGAGCTGAACATAAATCAAAATTTGTTTTCCCTTAAATAGAGAAGCAGAACAATTATGGCTACAAGGACAGAATCCATATTTATTTGTGTAGAGCAGGGGTGCACAACTCCAGTCCTGGAGGGCTGGTCTGCATGTTGGTTTTAGTTCCAGTCGATTGTCTTAGTTTTTCTTTTCTGACAGCTCTACAAACTATGCTGGTTCAGTCGTGTACTTGAGCTCAGTAAAATCTTTAGGATGCACTCGCTTTATGCAGCTGTAGCTAGTGCTTATACAAATGTCAGATCTAAATATGATTGAGATAATTAAATAATTAACATTACATTACATTCATTTGGCAGCCGCTTTTATCCAAAGCGACATACATTAAGAGCCCAAGTTGCCACAAAATCTTGAAACAGATTGGCCCTTGTTGTGCACCCCTGGCGTACAGTCTGTCAGTTGGAAAATTAAAGACGTCAGCTGTGACAGTAAACACTGATCTCGAGCGGGCGCACAAACTTTCTGTGACGTCGTCCTGCCTTCAAAGTGCGTCCCAAATTTGCCTTTTGAGGTTCCTTTACGTTAGGATAATCCCTGCAGAGGGAGCTGCATTCTAAGGACGCAGACAGTGAGGCAGCTTACTTCATATTGGGACACAGCCATTGTCTGCAGTGCTGCCCCAGTAAAGCAACACATTCATAAGCAATCGTCCCACTGCTAAATATTGTGCTTTTTAAAATAAAATAATATTGCTTTACCAATAGATTATATGGCTATCATCAACCCTTTTTGTCGTTTGCAAATGTTATAACAAGCTGACTAACTCAGCGTATTTGCAAGCTAATAGGCTACTTGAGTAAATTGCACAAAAACATGCCCATATAGGTTATTCATTTTTAAATCTAAAATGTTTCGAAAGCCAAAATGTTTTGAAAATATCAGTGAATGGCATAACATTTATTTAGCTAGGAACTAGAGTCTGATGTCGGAATCAGTCACTGCATGACACTTGTTCTTGTTGACAACGAACTGGAGTCAGTGAACGAAGCGTCAGAAGTTGGAGGAATGAAGGAACTGGTGAACGATTCCAGGAATGAATCCTTTTAGGGAACAGAATGAAAGGATTCGTGTCCCTGAAAGGAACTGGAATGCCCACCACTAGTGTGTGAGCAGTGTCCAAAAAACAATTCAAGCTGAAGCTGTATATTTGCGATCTAGTTAGTAACAGCGAATGGGAGTTCTTGTTTGATTAAACATGAATTTTTACAAGTAGGGAGTGCTTGATAGTAAGTCTGAGTGCTTGATAGACTCAAAAAGTTTCAATGAACACAATGGGTAGTGCTCACATGTAAAAATGTGAGTTGAATACACACACAAACCAACTTAAAAAAAAAATTTAAAACCCAAATCAATTATAAATTCTTGGGCCAAATCCAGTCGGGTCGAGTCCGGGCATCGACAGGCTCTGGCTGACTTTGAGAACTGTAATTGTGCTCTCTATGGAGTAAACAATTTCTTGGATTTTAGAAAATAATAATAATAATAATAATAATAATAAGCTGTAACACATGTTGGATGATTGGTAAAAATAACTTCAGTCTCAAAATTTGACATGATATCTCACAGTTTAGAGGTTCATGATGATCAACCATGTGTACACACAACACAGGCTCCAGAGGGCTTCTGTATATTACCCATGCTTGTCCAGGCCCGTCTGTATTATGACTCCTAACAGAGAGCCACTTGATCCAACAAAAACTTGGTTCAACTGCTGACTGTCAAAAGCTCAAGAAATTATTGAAAGGGCTTTCAGGGTCATGAAAACAACGTGACATTTTCTTTAAGGAATTTTAGCAGACCGCAGCAAAATAACGTTGCAGATGTCAATTTTGTAAATGTTATCTGTACATGTATATATGAAATTCTTGGTTAAATATTTATTATGGTGGCATCGACTAAATGTTTAACAATTATTTCAAGTAACTTGGCCCTGAGTTTTTTAATCTAGGATTTGAGTTTCAAGTTAGGATTCAAAGTGGAACCTGTCAGTCATTTAACCCCTTTGCGCAATGCCAAATCTGGCCAATCTTTGCCGATTTAGGGGGTACCCTATTTAAAGCTTTATAACTCCAGATGTGAGCATCACAGAGACTTGAAAAATGGCTTAAATGAAGCAAGACTTTGCACAATTTACAATACTAAGATTTGTTTATATTCACAATTTAGGAAAAACTAAAGTGCCACAAATTCAATTGTCTAGGCAAAAAATAAAAAATGAAATTGCTCTTTTTTAGTTTGCAATGAACTACTGAGATATTGCATATATACAGCAGGTTAAACTATACATGTCCTGGACCAAAAACTCATTGACCACAAGTGTGGATATAAAAATGTGTGAAGCAAAAAGTAAGCAGTGTACCCAAATATATCCAAAATGTCTAAATTATGCATTGCTGTAAATCACAATATAATCATGTATTTCACTACGAATCTACTGTTTTGACTCAAGAAACTCACTTTTACATAATTTTCGAGTGGGAATTACAAGCTTTCCATCAGTACAGTGGCCTAAAATATCTACGGGTCCAGAATCATATCCAAAATATCTCCAAAAATGAGTAAAATGCTTTTTATCCATTATCAAGGAAATACGTGTAACCTATTTAAAGACACTCAAATTTAAAAATAACGTAAATAACAGAAATATTTTCAACAGTAACACTTACATTTGGATGATGAAATCTTGTCTGTGTTCAGTAGATAGAGGCAGAGACAGAATCAATGCTGTCATTCCCCAGTTCTAACTTAGTCCAGAAAACAGTATATCAGCTAGGTCTATCAGCAAACATATGCCTTAGCCATGCTCGTAATTTCTCAAGAATAATATTTTCCAAGAAATGATGAAAGTCATCAATAAAATTTTGCCACGTGCAGTGTCTTTTACTGCTACCACAGACTGAATGCGTAATGCAGCTATAATAAGACAAAACATTTGGTTACAGTGAGCTATATGTAGGTGCCATGGACTACAAAAGACACTAGAACTACAAAGCTCACATGTCCACCTCCTCATTTAACCACGCCTCCTACCACAGCTTTCCTGTTACAGTATTGGCTTACTGTAAATTCGAAATGCGCAACCTTCAATAAAACGAAGGTTGCCGTTGTTTCGCACTCTCTTTGCCATTTTCCTCTCCCTGGATTCGCCTCCCGTCTCCCTCTCGAGTCCACATACCAGGAAGAGTTTGTAAGGCCTGCAACGGAGCAAGGTGCGTATATCATCAGCTACTGGCTGCAGGAGGAACGAGGCACTCCGAAGCGCTCCTATGATTAGCGGTGGTCGAAGAACCGGGAGAGCCACGCACGACCGACACATCCTGCAGAGAAATCTCACGAAGCAAGTGACCTGCAACCCGGATCAGGCTGCGTGTTTTGGAACCATGAGGAAAGGGCGAACAGCTTCCCCTTTTTCAGACTTTGCACTGGAAACCAGGAGACATTTCTAACAACTAACCAAAAGCAAAGGACACTCAAGTAAGGCTGTAACTCTGGGCATAGCACAACTTGCAACAGACTGATTATATTTATGACTAAATGACTAAATGTACATGACGATGCTAACGGTTATTGTGTTTTAATGATAAATGTAAACGTTTGATGTACCTTAACGTTCTACGAAGGTTTCTAAGGTATACCTTTTAAAGGGAAACCGCTTTTTTATGACTATACCTTAACAGTTGCCTTAAGGGACACTTCCAAAGGTACGTCGTAAGTTGGAGCTGGCCTTCACTGTGGTGCTGAAAAGTTTATCAATCGATGCCAAGCGAATCGATTGTCTCACTTGTAAAGGCTTATGAATGACGTTTTAATATAAGAAGTGTTGTCATAATTATTTTACATCAATCTAATATTGCAGAAGAGGAAACTATGCCTACTAAAGATCATCTGCTAATCTCTTTAAGAGTCAAAACGAGACCTTGTGATAGTTTCAACAAATACATGTAGGCTACAAAAGATAAAATAAAGAGCATCAATCTGGACATATAAGCCATAGTCTGGGACTTCTTGGAAGCCCAGGAAAAGGGATATAGGCTACATGTGGGTGAATTATTTTGTTCTGATTGAAACAAAGGTCTAATGTTAATATGTTTTTGTCACACAATATATAGGCAGTAGCAGCATATCCACTAATTCTTGCAGACTTTTCTCTTCAGTGCAAAAATGATCGAAGATGAAACGCAAAAGCGCGTGCGTCTGTGGAAATTGATCATGATTAATTCTATACCGGGTATGCCTTATGAATAGGCCTACCTGTTAAAGTGATATGTTCATCCACCTTGATTTGCTGTTGGATAGTCTTAAGTTTAACCAAGAATATCTTTATTGGGTTGTTTACTGAAAATCGTAAAACAACATGGTAAGAAAGAAATGTTCTGTAATGTTGATATTTACCCAGTGCTATTTTGTTTTATATAGGAGGTGTGAGCTAAAGGAAAGGGATGTAGATAATTTGTCCTGTTTGTTCATTATGAGCCACCGTACCTGTATGTGCGTTTATGGCTGGGCCAATCAACATGCTTTAGTTCCGTCTAGTTCGGTCATGCAAGTATGCTCACTCAATGTCGGCTTTGCTCACACGGGTTTTATATTCTTAATAAACCGGCGGTTTGTTCCAGTGTAATCAGTGTAATCATTGACTCACACACAAACAAACTAATTTCTACAGGGTATGCAGTCAGAAAAGCCTCAGTAAGCTCCACTACGTAAAAATAATATACGCTTATTTTTTTCACAAATTGGATTAGTATTATGGATAGGCCCTATACTTTATTACCATCATGATGGGAATAGACAGGTGAAACGACAACATTCTCATGATGTGCTATGCACAAAAACGTTGTTTGGCTAATAAATTTTCATAAAGTTAATATTAAACTATCTATGTCATTTGTGCCTTTCAGAAGGTATACCTTAGCTGAGGAGGTGCTGGGAAACAGCTCAACAACTAAAGGAAGACCTTAAGGTATACCTTACGATGCACGTAGCGCTAAGGAGGCTCTGGGAAATGCAGCCCTGTATGTTTGGTTGGCTCTAAGCCATCCACTGTGCTGCGTTAGTTTTAATATATGTCACACACAGAACATATCTTGCATGTGATCTATTTTAATTACTAACTGGTCTTAGCACGGCATCTTGTAAAACATACACCCATAGCCATATAGCAAATATCCTTCATCTGTTTGGTATGCTTCATGCGACATTGTTTTTTCACTAACATTGTCTAAGCTTCAAAAGCCCCTCCATACATACTCCATCTTGTCCCTTTTGTTCTCCGTGAACACATGTCCGCGGTTCACAACCCCCACGTAGGAAAACATCCAACACTCCTCAATCTCATACTCACACATACACACGCACACACAACACTTACACACACGTCCACTCACATAGTTTATTATACATCATTGTAAAGAATTGTGCTTTGCCATTTTTGGTACTTTGTGTTTAATAAACTTTATTATATTTACACGGTTGTCTGTATTTGTATTACTCTTGTGTTGAATTGAGTCAGCTGCTGCTAATCAAAAGAACTTAGTAGAATATCTTCACCTCTTAGCTGAATCATTTACATTAATTTACTATTAGCTGAATGTATGAAATTATGATTTGGTTGAGATTGACTATGAATGTGTAATTTTAATAATAATTCATTTAATTATTAATTTAAATTGTCAATTTATAGTTCGTATACTTAATTTATGAGACTGATTATTATATGCTGGCACCACCTGTGAGGATATTGATGTATAACCTCTACATTTTGGTGCCCCACTATGAGAAGTAGCGGGATGTCCCCTACATATAAAATGCTATTCATAAAGTATAATTAGACATATTATACATCAGTATAAAGCTTAAAGCTCTGTCACCTATTAGATCGATTAATTGTCGATCAGGCCAGATTGCACTACAAATGGAGGACAACACTGTAAACAACATGTGGTATTTTGGAAGGTACCTAGGCATCACAAATGAGCGTATATTTCACTAATGGATTGTCTAAGACAATATATGATCACTCAGTCTCGAAAGGGACATCTCTACGCGTAAAACCAATGGTAAGGGTGAATATTAATTCCATATTTAGTTGCAGATATTGACAGTAGAATGACATGGTATAATTTTTGAAAAACTCCTCTTGTTTATTTCAGTGTTCAGTGAGCAGAGTTTTTCACAGCTGTACTGGTATACCTTCAGCTATTGTTGGCTTTATCTTGTTTCTATGACGGAATACAATTTTTTAGTGGTAAAAGCATGTTTTCATATATGCCCAGATAGACACTGTTGTCCAGTGTAACATGCATGGGGGGTGTAGTCACAGATGAGACTACAGGGAGGGGGTGCTTAGTAAATGGACAACCAGCACGACAATGGTGGCGCTTAGAAACCTTTTTACCTGTCAGTTCATAATCAGTTAGAAAATTGTGTGGCATTAAGGCAGTTAATCATCTGTCATTAAACCTTAAAAGTTTAGAACAATTAATATTGGATTTCTGGGGTGCAATTTTTGGTGGGCCAGCAGCCAGAACACACGAGGGGACCCCAGCCCTTATCATACAGGACATAGTAACTCTACGCATGTGTGCCTTCTGAGTAAGGAGTTTTTCTTCCAGAGAATTTCATAGGAAATGCTATAGTGAACTAATTGTAGTACACTTCATTGTTGCACATCTCTCTTGTCCTAATCCTACATCAATTTGTGAGGTCACAGACTAGCATGTACCATCTGAAACATGTGACCCCACCTGCCACTTTTTTGATTCTGTCATACACCAGGTGAGGTGGAACGTCATTTTTCCAGGGGACCACACCTCTTAAGCAGCTGGTGCAGGTAGGTTGGTGATGCTTCACCAGTGATTTAGCTGGATATTTGCAGATTCAGCTATAAGTAATTTTACAAATTAAATGGCAGAGAATTTTAATAGCACACATATTCAAGCTTGAAGATTGTTTTGAGGGATAAAAGGCCATAAAATTGCCTCAGTTGAAGAATTTTTAATATTTTCATTGGCTCATAGAGTTCCTCCAAGGACAAAACAATCCATGACAAATTCATGAAAAAAAATATTTGTCAAAAAAGTGATGTATAACTCACTTAAAAATGATATGTAGTGAGCTTTGCAGATCAAAACATTCCTTCAGTATTTCAGGATGATTGTTGAAAAATCCAATAAAGATTTTGTTTCTGAGGAATTCATGTGGTGCACTTAAAGGAGGCCCAGACGGAGGCAGACTCTCAACTTGTATATAAATCCTCCTCTGCAGCTGAAGGTTTAGCCTAATTCTCTGCCATAGCACTTTCTGTACAGTGGTTCCATCTCTGTCTGTAACCCTCTCTGTTTCCCTCTATCTGAATAAAGTGAAAGAATCCATAAGGAGCAGACAATCCTCTAATTTTATATAAATAAAGGGCTTTTATTTCTGTGTGGTGTCCCCAGTGTAGCAGGCCATGGCACGTACAAAGCAGACTGCTCGCAAGTCCACTGGTGGGAAGGCACCAAGGAAGCAGCTGGCTACTAAAGCTGCCCGCAAGAGTGCCCCCTCCACCGGTGGGGTGAAGAAACCCCATCGCTACAGGTGTGTGTCACCCATTTATTGCACTCTTCATGGGGACATTGCGTTAGCCATTGTTCCATGTTTCATAAGACACTCCAGACTATTGTAAATGCATATATTTTTCTGTCTTCAAACTAGTGAATGAGAATTCTTACCTAAATCTAGAATTATATGAAAATTATGCAAAAAAAGAACAATGTCCCCATAAATTGCCATTTTCAAAGTCAGGCTTGTTTACGAATAGTGAAAGATGTTACCACTGTTTGTGGTGATATTGACGAGCAAGACTTGGCACATTCTCCTAGTGCTGAGCCTCTCTGAAATACTATGATGAAAGAAATGTTCCCGATGATGGTGCTCTTTTAATGTTCCTGAAAGCTACCAGAAATTTTGAGGTGATTCGCCTCACCTCCCTCTTCCCAGGCCTGGTACAGTGGCCCTGCGTGAGATCAGGCGTTACCAAAAGTCCACTGAGCTGCTTATCCGCAAGCTTCCTTTCCAGCGCCTGGTGCGTGAGATCGCCCAGGACTTCAAGACCGACCTACGCTTCCAAGGGGCTGCCATAGGGGCCTTGCAGGCAAGTATACCAATGTCTATTTACACACTCTAGAGCTGGACCATAGACTCCTTGCAGGTGAGTATACCAATGCGTAATCACCCTCCTATGATAAATGTGGACCATAGGCACCTTGCAGTCAGGCAAGTATACTAATGTCTAATCACCCCTTCCTCTTGTATATTTTGACCGTAGGTGCCCTGAAAGTAAGTATGCTAATGCCTAATCACCCTTTCCAACTGCAGAGCTGGACCATAGGCACCCTGCAGGTGAGTATACAAATGTTTAATCACCCTTTCCTACAGCACAGCTGGACCATGGGCACGCTGCAGGTGAGTATACTAATGTCTAACCACCCTTTCCCACTGTAGAGCTGGACCATAGGCACCCTGCAGGTGTGTATACTCATTTTTAATCAACCTTACCTACAGCACACCTGGACCATAGGCACCCTGCAGGTAAGTATACAAATGTTAAACCACTCTTTTGTACAGCACAGCTGGAACATAGGCACCCTGTAGGTGAGTATACAAATGTCTAAGCACCCTTTCCTACTGTAGTGTTGGACCATAGGCACCATGCAGGCACGTATACTGATGTCAAACTTTAATCTTAGCTTTAAAAAAGAAAAAACTGTCTTCCTAAACTGTCCCCTAAAACTCTGAGGGGAGAAATAGGCAATGTAGTTGATTATTGGTTAATATTTAATCTGCAACACCTAGTTTGAAAGTTTGATCCAAGTTTCTTGAACCAGAGGCAGCTATGTTGGACGCTTAATTTGCATAGAACAAAAACAGAGTACATTCTATAAAGGACCGGCGACAGCACCACACCACTCGCCGGACCGCTTCTATCATGCACTGTTCAGCCTGTCCACAGAAAATGAATAGCATACGTTGAGTGCCGGATCTGGTGTGAACCCCCTTTCATAGCCAACCAAAAGAGAATGGTAACACACAGAACGTTTATAATAACCATTGAAAGACAATAACCATTAGCACAGTTATATACATTCAATCATAAAGTTGTTACATTCAGTCTGCTGCTAAATTATTCGGTATGCCCAGAGTTACAGCCTTACTTGAGTCCTTTGGATTGGTTCCATTGTCAGAATGCTTTCTGGTTTCCAGTGTGAAATCTGTAGGAGTTTGATGTGGAAACGAGGCAGCCATTCACCCCGTTCTTCAGTTCCAAGACTTCAGTTCCAAGACTTGTCTCAGGCCACTTGCTTTGTGGGGCTTACTGGAACCACAAGATCCATAGCTTTTGGTGCATGGTAGTTCTTGGTCCACCGCTAATCACGTAGGCTCTGGGGCATCTCATCCCTTTTGCGGCCGATAGCCGAGGGTATACAGAAGATAGCCTTGCTCGGTAGCCGGCCTTGCGAACTCTTCCCGGCCTGTGGGCTGCATGTGACGAGAGAAGGGTGGCGAGGCCAGAGAGAGAGGAAATGGAACAAAGAGCGAGTAAAATGAAACAGTGTGAAACAATGGCGACCTCTGTTTCATTCAAGGTCGTGTGTTTCAAATTTACTGTAAGCTAATACTGTGGTAGCGGGCATGGTTGAATGTGTCACCCTTTGAAGTGGACATATGGGCTTTGTAGTTTTCTGGAGTGTATTTTGTAGTCCATGGTACTGGACTTTGTACAAATGTACTTTTTCCACATAGACTACTAGTAGTTATAATTATGAATGAGTCATGTTTTGAAGTGGAATGTTTTTAATGGGGTGTTGCAGACAGTACAGACGTACTAATTGTTTGTTTGTCGGTAGAATGGGTAGATAGAAAACAGGGCAAGATAACATGAATATAGAAACGTGGTGTTTGCTGTTAAGAACGTTTTTTTAGTAGCCAAGTAAAGAAGTAGTTAGTAGAAATGGTCAGCTGTTGTAACTGTTTAAGAAAATCAACAAATGTGCCGTCATGAAATGCATATGGCTGGCCGTGCATAACTTATGCTAAACATATGCAGTGAAGATTCTGATAAGTGCAAAAACAATAGTTTAAAAGCAGTAGACAATAATTAGTTATCAAATATGTGTGCATGAGATATTAAAGGTTCGAGATTAAAGATCGAGTCGGGATTCGATCCTCCGACTTTGCAATTCTGAGGCAAAGGTGTTAGCAGTGAGCCACCAAGAAAGTAGCTGTCCAAGGTGTGAATTTTCTTGGTGAAATGTGTTTTTAAGTAAGGCAGACTCAGCTCTGGTTGTATTCCATGTGGCCTGGCTATATTGTAGCCGGCTAGAAAATATTCACATTGAAAGCAAATGTAGCCAGTTAACTGAATAATAGAGCCCGACTGATGCCAGATTTTTGGGTCCGATGCCAATACCGATTTTGGAGAGTCCTAGCCCACCGATTACCGATGTTTTGACCGATATTTTGTCAAAAAGGGCAACATTTTCCAGTCAATTTGAAAAATGTATATTTTATTAAAGTTTCTATATTTAAGAACATTTAACTTATAAGCAAACAAATACAAATAAAAATAAACACACAAAGAACTTTTTAGATAAAAAAGTAAAAGATGATATTAAATTAAATATATATATTAACACCATCTTTAAGTGTGTGAAATCAAAATAACTCCACACCTTGCTTTTACTCCTTTCTTTTCCAGCCATCTATAAAAAATAAATTTAAAAAAATCAGTTTTCCAGTTTCAAACATGTATTTTATGAATATTATTATTATTGTTGTTGTTGTTATTAATTTGTTATTATTATTTCTTAGTATCTATTCTCAGTACATTCATTATATTTTCTTATTTTATTCCTACTACATGATCTCAAAGAGTAAGACTATCTAGCGAGCTTCCCTGTCCATAAGAATTTGGTGGTGAAAATAACTACAATGCGCTCTGACGTGTGACTAGATGACACACTCGCTCGCAATAACACATTAGCAATTGACACAGCCTGATTATTATTTCTTCTTATATATTCTCAGTAAGTTAAATGAATTATATTTTATTTTATTTCTACTACATGATCTCAAAGAGTAAGACATTATCTAGCGGAGCTGTAGAGTGAATCAAGTGTAACGTTAGATTAAATTAAATTGACTGGATGAAATAGGCCTACGTGAAAAAAACTACAATGCGCTTTCGTGCAGGTTACCCACGCTAACTGTTGGTTGATTCACTTCTCCAACAGCAATCCTTCTCTCATGTTATCACGACAAAGCTAGATAACATGGCTTAAAATGATCCATGTTAGAAGTGTTTTATCTGCGTTTTTACTGTCTGGTTAGCTTGCTACGATGACGCGTGACTAGATGACGCACTCGCTTGCAATATTGGCTATTGACACAGCATCATATAGTAGCTAATATCATTATCTCAGATGAAAAAACAAATGTGTGATGCATTCAATCACCATTTTATTTTGGCTGGTTATTTATTTGAGAATACAGCGATGTCCTCTGGAAATGTAGATCCTACGCTGCTTATGTGCTCACTGCCACTTCATAAAGGCTTGTTAGCCAGCTAGCTTGCTAAAGTGAACCAAATAATGAGGATTGATAAACATAGTGGTCGTATAAACGCATTTAATGAAAAACTTTCACTAAACATACATACCTTTATTGCAGCAATCGAATCTGTGCAGACAAGTCTTGCAGTGGAGAATATTGGATGAGGCAAGAGTGACAAACGTCTTATTAGAGAAGTAGCGCGTCAGCTGCTGCATTTCACACTTGTATCAGAGCTCCCTCTACTGGACAATTCTTGTAAATAGCAATTACAACGTTCTAACAGACAAGTACAGATAAATAATCATTGTTTTTTTGTTTGTTATACTTATTTAAAAATCGGGACACATCGGTGGCATAACTGCCGATCCCGATGTCGTCAAAAACGTCAAATAATGGCGGATATATCGGCCACACCGATATATCGGTCGGGCTCTACTGAATAATACTGTGTAGGCTATACTTTCGGTGAAGAAGGATCCAGAATAATTCAACAGTTGCAAAAGCAATAGTTGAAAAGTAATAGACAATTATGAGTGAGCAAATTAGTGTGCATAAGAAATGAGTAATTTGGGCGAGTCTCAGGTGGGATTCGATCTTGAGGCTCAGTGGTCCCAAGTCCATGACATTACAAATGAGCCACAAACTTACTAGCTGTCCTGACCGCATGTGTGTGACATTTTGATTGGCTGGTTTAGGTAAAGGATTGCCTGATGTAGGTAAATGTCCATTGGGGAGACATTTAGTTTGTGGGCTAGCAGCATTGTGATGATGTAATCGGGCAGGAAAAAGAAGAAGCAGGATAAAACGCAACATGACGGAGGGCCAAGATGGCGGCAGTTTAGGAGGGAGTGTTCTTTACGCTCTGTCAGGTAGCTTAAGAGGTTATGTGAATTAACAACGCAATTTGACCTTATGATCGTAGCCTATTAATAATTGGATATTTGTGAGGGTGAAATATTATCTTAACTTGAAATTACGAAAGTGGTTGAGGAAAGAAAATCTCGAGCAGTTTACATCTGAAACCACGATAAAGAACCAAATGGAGGGCGCCATGGCGAACGAAACAGTAAACATCGTTAGCAACAACCCCATGACGGCACTTGAAATAAATACAAACTTGGAAGATCCGTTGCTGAATGATCTTAATTGGTATAAGTCAAAGTCAGAGTTAGCAACGGACGTCTCAACACATCAAATCACCGATACTCCTGTGAAACCCCCGTCCAAGAAATCAAAACGGGAAAGCCGAGAAAACTCAGGTGAGGTGCTGGCAGCCATTCGTGCACTTTCCGAAAAGCAAGATGAGACCTACCGGAAAATTTCAGCTATTGAAAAAATGACTGAATCAACTTCTAAACAAATTGAGTTGCTAGCCATTACCGTTCAACAACTCTCCGTGGATGTTAGCCAACACAAAGACGCATTATGTCACATGGAACGTGAGATCAAAGATTTGAAAGCGGAAAATAAAATTTTGAAATCCACTGTTGCTGACTGTCAACGCTACAGTAGAAAATGGTCGCTGAAAATACATGGAGTGAGAGAAGAGGACGGAGAAAATATCAAACAAGTGGTGACCGAAATCTTTGGAAATGTAGCACCCAAACTCCGCGACTCCTTGAAAGGAGGCGTTGACATCGTTCACAGACTTGGACAGCGGCGACAAGATGGATCTCATAGAGCTATCATAGCTTTATTTGCACTGCGTTGGTTGCGAGATGCTGTGTGGAAAGAAGCGAGGGGGTCGAAGTTTCTTCACGATAACAAACTTCGTATTGCGGAGTCACCGGAGGACAAAGCCGTGAGGGAGAGACTTTGGCCCATGGTAAAAAAAGCGAGGGAAGAAGGAAAAAAAGCATCTTTCCGCGGTCCTTTTGCTTTCATTAACGGAAAAAAGGTGGACTTTTCTGAATCACCCTAGTGTTGCCTAATTGATGTCACTGACAGGTCAATCCTTCAATTGCAATTTAACTCTCTAGATCGTTTCCTCCAGAGCGTCATGCGTTTGCCTTATTTTTTTTATAAACCATCTAAGTTCTGATTTAATTCGTTTTCCTAAATGGAAAATGTAGCCTATGTTCTGTTGAAGAGGCTATACTCAATAGGTTTGGGCTGAACTGGTTCCACCCTCAAAGTGTTCTTTTTTTGGCTCACTTATGTTGTTAATCACTACCTCATTTTAGGAGATTTCAGTCAGCAAATCTCTCTAGCGTTCACGACTGTACAGTATTAGTTTTTCTTTCTTTCTTTTTGTTTTTTTTTTCCTTAAATTGTTATGGAGGTTGAGTTTCATTCTTTAAGTATTATGTCCTTAAATGTCAGGGGTATTCGTGATGCAACTAAGAGGAAAGCTTTTTTTTTATTTTGTAAAAGAAGTGAAGTGGATTTAATTTTTTTTCAAGAAACACATTCTAGTGAGACAGATGCTAATTATTGGAAAACGCAATGGGGTAACTTGACCTATTTTAATCATGGTACAAACCATTCAGCAGGAGTCTCTATTTTTTTGCATAAGTTTAAAGGGGACATTTTAGAAAAAGTAGCCTCTACTGATGGAAGGTGGATATCATTGGTGATTAAACAGGAGAACAGTATTTTTATTATTTGTAATTTATATGGCTATAATTCTCATGCTCCCAATAGAATTTTATTTAGTCAAATAGCTGATAAGCTGAAAGATCTTCAAGATAAACACCCAGGTTCATATATAATATGTTGTGGGGACTTTAATGTATCCCCTGATGATTTATTAGACCGATTTCCCCCTAGAATAGCTCAGAGCAGTCTAAACAGAAATTTGGTGCAACTATTATGTACAGATCTATCCTTGACTGATTCATGGCGTTTTTTAAACCCTGATAAACAGGAGTTCACCTGGTGTAATAGAAACTTGTCTTCAAAATCTAGAATTGATCTATGCTTAATTTCAACTTCAGCCCTACATGTTATTAATGAGGTGTCCCACGCTGCTCCCCTAACTGACCATAAACAAATAATTGTGAAACTAGGTTGTGCACAGAACTCAAGAAATCTACGTGGTTACTGGAAAATTAATAACTCCCTTTTGATAGACAAGAACTTTAATAGCGAGGTTGCATACTTGATAAAAACCATTTTTAGAGATACAGTAGACGAAGAAAACAAGAATAAATGGGAATTCTTCAAATTTAAAGTTAGATGCAGTGCAATCAGAAGAAGTAAAGAACTCAAACACATAAATTCTATGAAAGAAGCAAAATTAATGGAAAAACTTAACTTTTTATTGAATAAAAAAGATATCTCTAATGAAGAACAAGTTGTATTAAAAGATATTCAACTTAAACTGGACCAAGCATATCTGGATTTGGCTAAAGGTGCTTATGTTAGATCTCGGGCTAAATGGTTAGAGAAAGGGGAAAAAAATACCAATTATTTTTTTGCCCTTGAGAAAAGAAATCGTAAAAAAAATTCCCTTACTGCTCTTAATATTGACGGTGCCTTATGTAAAGACCCAAAAAGAATTTCTACCTTTGTTTACAAATTTTATGAAGATTTGTATAGTTCTAAATTTAACTCTGTTGCTTGTGAGGCATTTCTTGGAAATATTCAAAGCAAAATCCGTACTATTGATGATCAGTTTAAACAATTATGCGAGGCTGACCTTACTATTGAGGAAATTAAAAATGCTTTATTTTCTATGAAAAAAAACAAATCCCCAGGAATTGATGGGTTATCCATTGAGTTTTACATTCAATTTTGGGAACTTATTAAAGAACCTTTATTTAAAATGTATAAACAGTGTATCAGTCAAGAAGAGATGGTTCCCACAATGAGACAGGGCATTATATCTCTCATTCCTAAGCCTGACAAGGATTCATTACTAATTGATAATTGGCGTCCCATCACTCTCCTATCAACAGATTACAAAATTTTGGCTTTGGTCTATGCCAACAGATTAAGAAAAGGATTGGACTGTTTAATTGCGGAGACTCAAACTGGCTTTATGAAAAACCGTCATATTAGTAGTAATATTAGACTTATTTTAGACTTATTAGACTATAAAGAGGAGATAAATTCCAATGCAGTTATTTTATTTTTAGACTTTTATAAGGCATTTGACACAATTGAACATAAATTTCTCTTTAATACTTTAAATCTTTTTGGTTTTGGGGATAAATTTGTGGGCATTATCAATATGTTATATAAAAACATAAATAGCTCTGTCATACTTGGCTTTAACACTTCCAATAGATTTCAGATTAATAGAGGGGTACGTCAGGGATGCCCAATCTCCCCCTTTTTGTTCATTTTAATCACAGAATTATTATCAATTAATATTATTAACGAAAATACATTAGAAGGGATTTCAATTTTTGGTAGGGAAGTCAAAATTTCTCAGTTGGCAGATGATACCACCCTTTTCTTGAAAAACCAACATTATATACCTATTGCTATTAATTTAATTAAAACTTTTTCAGATGCCTCTGGTCTAAAACTAAACTTAACTAAATGTGAAATTTTATCTTTATATAATTGCAGTGAATCTGTAATGTATGACATTCCAGTTAAGGATTCTGTTAAATATCTTGGGATACATATTACCAAAGATCTTGTGACTAGACAACACTTAAATTTTTTCAGTAGAATAAAAAAAACTAAAAGCATCCTTAATTTTTGGCTTCAAAGAGATCTTTCGATTATTGGGAGAGTCCTCCTGTCCAAGGCTGAAGGCCTATCTCATTTTGTATACCCATCCTTGTCATTATTTGTTCAGGAATCTACAGTTAGTGAAATAAAGATAGAAATATAAATCACACACTTAAAACATTGCCAAAATCATCAAAAAGATTATCTTATGAAAGGTTTATGGAAACATATAACTTTCCAATCCCCTTTAAGGAATACAATTCTGTTATGCGAGCTATTCCTCCCGGGCTAACTCAAGTTAATTAGAAACTACCTTTGCTGTGGTAAGATAGATAATACATTACCAATATTGATGCTGGATGGTTTAGAGCTCACAGACAAAAATGTATCAACAAACATATTCGCCAAATCTTTCAACAAAGAAACAAAGTGGTGCCAAGAGGTAAATTCTACTGGAGAACGTGTATTGAGAATATTTGCTGGAAAAGGGCTTTGCTTCTACCATATAAATATTGCATTTCTAATAAAACCAAGGAGACTCATATTAAACTTCTACACAAAATATATCCAACTAAAGCATTTATAGCTAAATTTATAGATATTGACAGCCTTTGTACTTTTTGCAATAAAGCTGATGAAACTCCTGTCCATCTGTTTTATAGCTGTGAAATAACAAAGAAATTCTGGGAAGATTTAGCATCTTACTTATTTTCAAATTCTAATATTACATATTCCTTCATGCTAAAAGACATTGTTTGTTATTATGATAACGAAAATAATAAAACATTGGAATATGTAGTTAACTTCTTTATTCTTACTGCAAAATTTTTTGTTCATAAACAGAAATTCTCTAACTCCCGTCCTGCCTTGCGTCTCTTTTTGATTGAATTGGATTCACTTCTATCGTCAATTAAAATACTAAAGGACAATAAAAGTCAAAAGTTGATAAAATATTTACAAAAATTTTTTGAAGAACCCCCTGTTGAAATGTAACTGAAATAACTGGT
Source organism: Anguilla anguilla (assembly GCF_013347855.1). Taxonomy (NCBI): domain Eukaryota; kingdom Metazoa; phylum Chordata; class Actinopteri; order Anguilliformes; family Anguillidae; genus Anguilla; species Anguilla anguilla. Next base: position 30,405,670 of record NC_049206.1, on the reverse strand, counting down.
TGTTCTCACTCCTTACCTTTGTATATCGTAATGTATATTCATTTAAATTTAATTATTTGTACCATTACTGACTAGGGAATGTCCATATTCACACAATTCTTTTTCTTACCTTTTATAATTTTTTATTTTTATTTATTTTTATTTATTATTTTTATTTATTATTATTATTATTATTATTATTATTATTATTATTATTATTATTTTATTTTATTTTTTCCCCTATTATTTTATATATTGTTCCATGTCTTCTGTGTTTCAATAAGATACTGTAACATTTGAATTTACATATTGCTGTACTTTCATGCTTCAACCTGTACTTTGTAATTTCTACCAAAAAAAAAAAAAAAAAAAAACGCAACATCCCCTAAGTTTAGGACTTTATTGTGCGGACATTGTTGTTTGTGAATTTTGTCTGTTGAAATGGGGTCAGAAGGTACAGAAATGAATGTTTTTAAGGTCTGAGAGCCTGTGGTATTTGTGGTTATTTCTGTAGGAAACCCTGAAAAGTGGCAAACTCTCGGTGCTGTATAGGTACGGGGCATGCCGACTCACCAAGGCGTAACTGGGCAAATTTTTGATTTGTAATTAAACAATTCACATTTGGTGAATTTAATTTCAGGCTATGTTTACACATTTTTGTTTCATTGTGTAGACATTACAGTATTTTTTATGAATAGTAGCCTTTTGATTGCCTTTGGAATCTGTTATTGGTGTTTATCAACATGAGGATCAGAGGTCAAGGAAGCCATTAATAATAAGAAAAAAAGGACCAAACAGTAGATTACTCAAAACATTGACAGCTTGTTGTACCCGTACCCCAAATCCCTCAGCCTAAACTTAAAAGCTATTATGATTAGTGAGATAGTGAGGTCAGCTTCTGGACATTTAAAACCTTCTGCAATGAATTCCTAGCAAACTGAGCAGCAGACATAAAAGCCCTTTTTTCCCCAATTCTGTGCGTGCTTTGGGGACAGAAAGCAATTGTTAGGTAAATAGCCTAAGGTGGTTGAAATTAGAATTATGGAGTTATTTAGGAGTTGAGTGCAGATAGAACAAGGAGGAAGAGAGAAGGGAGGATCTCCAAGGCCCAGCTAGTGTAGAACACGCTAGATTTAAAGCTGTGAAATACAGCTCTGACAAAAATGAGTATAGATTGGCGAGATTGGCGACACCGGAATTTCCACAGACTTATAAGTCAGCAAGAACAATGTAGTAGTTGAAAGCTCAGACAACACTGTTTCTGAGCAGAACAAAAACTTGAAGGTCCAGCAGAACGGCGATCTATTAGGTGAAGACGCTGAGGGAACAGGCACTTGCCTAAAAAGGGTTTGCCAAAGTTGGGTAAAAAGGAGGAAAAGGAAAAAGAAGAGAGCATCCCCTGGGGTCATCTACCAAAAGTACCTGGCTGGGTACTGCAAGATAACAACTCACACTCAACTTTCTGTTGTTTATATCCGCTGCATAACTGTATGGGGACAATTTTGAAAAGTGCATCCTGGGGTGGGTGGAGTAGGTGTGTCTATCTCATATGCATAATTCTATATGCAAATGAATTTGTACAGCATAGCTACATCTGGGGTGTGGTCAGAGCAGAATTACATTTTTGATAGTGGGCAGCACCAAGATGTTTTCTACCTGTTTTTTTTATGTCAAATTATATTATTTCAGAAATGTTGAAATAACAGCACAGATTAAAATGTTTGATTATAAAGTACACATACAATATACCTTTACAGATAAAAAGTGGTCTAGGATGTAATTAACCTTTAAAAAAATTTTTTTCAACATACTCTACCAAGTGTACATAGTAATTTTATTATTAGGATTATTTACAAACGCTCTAAGATAAATTACAAATTCTCTGAAATTACAAGTGTGCAAACTGACACTTTCCCTGTTTTTTATTTTTTAAATGACAGAACTCCAGGAGGCTTCCCCCAGACCACATTTGTTTAGTGCAGTTCTGATTTCCAGTAGAGCTAGGGTGGTTAGCTGTTTAATGAGCGCTTTGAGAACTTGGAGTTATAGAGTTGACATTTTTATATAAAATTAGCTATGACAGTATGAATCTTCTTTGATGTGTTATATTTCTATACAGCATATTGTCAGCAAAGTGAGGATTAATTGAAATATGTTTAATTTTCCGAACCTAGCCGTTTTAACCATTAACACCCTTGTTTGACGTCCGGTACTCTGAATACCGAACACAAGTGCATCAACCGTTAAAACACCTCACTTACCCAACATATTTTAAAAATATTTTTGTTTGATTTAATAAGGTAATTATTATCAAAGATATGCATTATTAATCAAATCGCTGAATCCATTGACAGAGCAAACTGTTTGGATCGACATTCATCAAAATGTACAACTAATAACCAGGTGAAAATTAAGAAATTTATTACGTTACAACAAATATTCACATCTATTAGAATATTCCAACAGAACCAGAGATTAAACATAGACGCCAGACCTAGATATAGGACTCAGATGCCCACTTCCAACTGTTAAAAAACTTCCTTCCAAGTTGCCCAAACTAAACGAAACTAAAAGAAAGCTGCAACTGGTGACAAATAGGAGGGGGCAGGGACATGGATACGCCCTCTGACACACACACACACACACACACACACACACACACACACACACACACACACACACACACATTCACACCTCAGATAGCAACCCCCCAGTTCCTGCCTTGTCTTATCTCCAGGCTATGCTGACTGAACTTCCTAAGGCTGAGAATGGCCAAAGGGTAAATTACATGTTTGACAATGGCTGTGTCCCAATATGAAGTCAGCTGCCTCACTGTCTGCGTCCTTAGAAGGCAGCTCCCTGTGCAGGCATTATCCTAGCGGTAAAGGAACCTCAAAAGGCAACGAATTCGGGACACACTTTGAAGACAGAATGACGACCACTGAGAGTTCTCAAAACTAACAACCAAACCAAAGCCAACGGCTTTAACTTGTCAACTGACAGACTCTACGCAAATAAATACGGATTCTGTCATTGTAGCCATAATTGTTCTGATTCTCTATATAAGGGAAAACAAAATTAGTTTTACGTTCAGCTAACTAGCCACTAGTTCGGCTACTTTTTTTTTTTGTTTTATCCAGATTATCATGATTTCAGTTGTTTGCTGTATGTTCTAAGCCAAATTAATGCTAGCTACGTTGTTTTATTGGGAAGTAATGTGATTACAGGCAAGTTAGCTGGCCAGTTTTGTTTAACTGACCGAGGTTTAAAAACATTAAATACATTATTCCAGTGTATTAAATAATTAAAATGTATTTTTAGATGTGACTATAACAAATGATTGTGTTCTCTATATATTCACATTTCCACTGCTTCGCTGGTTTGAGCCGCCATTAATTAAATGGAAGTGAGAAGTCTGAGGAAATCGCAAAGACCTATGGGATAGCCTTCCAGCTGAGGGATGCATCAGACGTTGCCTTCAAATTTCACCCAAATAAGGCACCTTAATAAGTCACATTTTGTGGTGACTTTGGTTTGGGACATGCCTACAAAGGAGAAGTATGAAGAATAGTGAAAATGCTGCCGTCTAAGGCAGCTGAGTTTGTATTGGGACACAGCCTATATGTACCCCATAATTCTAATCTTACTATTTTTATGTTGCAGGAGGCCAGTGAGGCATACTTGGTAGGCCTATTTGAAGACACCAATCTGTGCGCCATTCATGCTAAACGTGTCACCATAATGCCCAAAGACATCCAGCTGGCTCGCCGCATCCGTGGGGAACGTGCCTAATCGCAGGGGTGGACAGTAATGAAGTACATTTACTTGAGTACTGTACTTACGTACTTTTTTTCAAGTATCTGTACTTTACTTGAGTATTTATCTTTTTGGAAACTTATGACTTTTACTCCACTACATTTGAAAGATAAATATTGTACTTTTGACTCCACTACATTTCTATGAAGGTTGTCGTTACTCGTTACTTTGAAGCATAGCTTTGAAGTCAGCAGTTGAATCTTTTTTTATTTTATAAAATGCGATTGGCCACATGCTGTGTTCCTCACAGGAGAAAAACCAATCACAGTAGCCTACTCCTAATATGCTGTCGGTCAAGTTCAAAGTGCTTGCTTGTTGCACCAGTGATTGAACAGTTCAGTTTGAACTCGGCGGCGGTAATGATGGCGACGGCAGAAGATAAGGATGATTCTTCGCCACCAGAGCACCCATGGCCATATCTCAAGTCCATGTTTGAGATTTGTGAAATTCAAAAAGATCATATTGTTTTAAATGTTTGCTCTGCTTACCGCGCACGAACTACATCGCTGCATTCAAAAACTCGCCGTCCAACCTGAAAAAGCATGTCGAGGTATGTAAACGTTAGCTAACGGTAGCCCGTTTGCTAATTATGAAGTTGTCTGAGCTTGTAGTGGTTACAGTTTTTATGCTAGGATTGGTCAGATGAAATTTTATGGAATTTGAGCGAAGGGTCATCCAACTGTTTCACATTTCAGGCAATGCTATCTATCATGTGTTGCTTTCTAATAACAGTAAAAATGCATCTGTAAATGAGCTTCTGTAAATGCATCATAGAAACAATACAACAGTGCGTTGGCATTAAAAAGAAAATGTACATTTGAATACTTAAGTATTTTTAAAAGCAAGTAGTCCAGTACTTTAACTCAAGTAAAAATTTGACTGAACAACTTTCACTTGTAGTGGAGTAATATTTGACCAGGGGTATCTATACTTTGACTCAAGTAATGGAGTTGTGTACTTTGTCCACCACTGTTTAATCGCCAATAGCTACATTTCACATGGAGAGAAAAGTCTATATTCTTCCATCTCACTTGGTAGTGATGAGTGTTAGATTTATTCCATATGGAATGTGACTTTGATATGTATGTAGATACATTTAAAATGGGTAATGGGAGTTTTTTGTTTTTTATTTTGGGGGGGGGGGGCAGTAGTTTTACATTTGCAAATCTAATGGATGTTCCATTAATTCATCTGTGGTTGTTTTTTATTGCAATACCATGTCAGCAAGCATACACTAAAAAATTTGGACAGAGCGTAATTTTAAGCATATTAATGCCGTTTTGTGATTTACAGGATGTACCAGCATTTTTTAAATGAAGCAACTGTTGTTGTTTCTGTACACTATATTTTTGACACAAGCAGTATTAAATCATTATTTCATTAGATTGGAAACAAGCACTAGCCATACTCTTCTATACCTTTGTGGTGTAAATGTTGTGCTTTTCTTGAAATGTTTGCAATTAAAGCATAAAGAAGAAATATGATTGGAGATTTTTTATGCCTTTTTCTGTTTACTCCCCAATTTGGAATGCCCAGTCGTGCTCAGACTGCAAGACTTATCACAACTACTGTTGTTGATTCTGGAGAGTGCAGACCAGCATATACACTCCAAGGCAAGTAATGTCAGCACTGCCCTATAGTACTTAAGTTGGGCTTGAACAGACATGAGCACTTGAGCTAGAGGGAGATGCTTCACGTATAAGTGAGGAGGCCTGATCGACCGACAGGGGCACGATAAGATGCTGCCTTTCTGGCCAACTGAATCCCTCCCATCCCTGCAAATCACCTTGCCAGACCAGGCCATGGGGTCCATCCATACACTGAAGCAATCTATTAAAAGGGCAAGCCACCTATTTAGCCACTTGGGGAATTTTTAAAGACTGTTGCAAACCACTGTTATGTAAAACAAATTGTCCATATATCCATCCAGCTATGTAGTATAAACTGTATACATTGTTGACCACACCTTATTTAAATACATTAATATATATATATATATATATATTATTGTTTTGCTGTTGCTGCTGTTATTATTATTAAATTGTTATATTATTAATCATCACAATTGTGTTCTTTCATAATGTATGTCAATGGGACAAAATATCATGGTTTGTAAGCTACAATGGAAAAAATAATGGCTATTTTTTCAATTTCAGCAAGTCTGGTTGTTTTATCGTTTTAGCTGGGAGGTAGCTTGTTGCGTCCTTGGCTTTTAGAGCCAACACTGTGGCTGTGTCCCAATATGAAGTCAGCTGCCTCGGTGCCTGCAGCCTTAGAAGGCAAGTCCCTCTGCAGGCATTATCCTAATGGTAAAGGAACCTCAAAAGGCAACACATTTGTCATGCACTTTAAAGGCAGGATGACATCATGTGAGAGTTGCATGCCTGCTCAAGATCAGTGTTTACTGTTACAGCTGACAAGAATGTTCATAAGTGTACATGGTACCAGAACACCTAGGGCCAAAGGTCAATGATCGACTTTGTAGATGTTTCATCAGACCTGCTGATGAAACAACTTTGATTTGTTTTGGACACTCAGGTAAAGAGAGGAATAGAGCTGTCAACTGATCAACATCTGGTGGTGAGTTGGATCAAATGGTGGGGAAAGCTGCCAGACAAACCAGGTAGGCCCAAACGTGTAGTGAGGGTCTGCTGGGAATGCCTGGCAGAAGAGTCTGTCCAAATGAAGACTCCGAATGATTTCAACTCTCACCTCCGAGAGAGCTTTTCCCTTATTCCAGAGGAGGTTGGGGACATGGTGGTCAAAAGCTGGTCGGTGGATGTCCTGGTGGAAACCAAAAGACCCGTTGGTGGACTCCAGTGGTGAGGGAGGCTGTCAAGCTGAAGTAAGAGGCATTCCGGGCCTGGTTAGTACTGGGAATCTCTGATTCAGCAGACAGGTACCGGCAGGCATAAAAGGCCACAGCTGCGGCAGTGCAGTGGCAGAAGCAAAAGCCGGGGCATGGAAGGAGTTTGGAGAGGCCTTGGATAAGGACTTTCAGTCATGTTACATTTGCCTGGCTCATGGCAATGCAACAAAAGGGAGACCACACAGGGCAAACATTAAACAAAAGTATTTATTAAGAAAATGTGATTTAACAGAAAAAGAATAGGTTTCAGTGTAATTGGAGTCCTAAAGTAAAGGGTAGTGCAATATGGACTGTGTAATGGTAAAATGTACTGAAAACAACAAAACACAGCTGCTGGAGACCAAGGGAGACAGCCCCACTGCCCCAGCCACCTCCTTTATTACTTCATGAGCCTAGACCTGAAGCCAATTAGCCCAATCACACACACCTGCCAGCATTCCACCTGTGATTGAGAGAGAAGAAACAGGTAACACACCCAAGCAAACCAAAAGAGGGGCGTGACACCCCCCTCCAGTCCGAATAGAGCTCTCAAATCATCTAGCGTTTCTCAATTTTGAAGCCGAGGTCGCAAGACACAGTCACCAGCCCCACTCACATCTCCCTCAGAACCTGCTGCCACCACAGGATCAGATGGGGAAAGAGGCAACCTGTTGACTGTGGCCAGCACAACGAGCTTTACCTCCATGGCTGCATCTCCACTGGGCCTAGTCAAATGAGAGTAATAACATTTCAATACGTTTACATGACAAAGTTGTGTAGACTTCTTACAGTTAGGAATATCAATCAGATAATTCTGTTCAGAAACCTGTCGGATAACAGAATAAGGGCCAGTGAATTTTGCTTAAAATAGCGAACCAGGAATAGGCAACAATGCCAACACTTGATCCCCAGGGCAGAACACTCGTGGTTCAGTCCTGCGGTCAAACAACCTCTTCATCTTACTCTGAGCCTCAGTCAAATTTTCACTCGCCAGTTTACCTGCCAGACCATTTACGTAGTCAATCAGATTGGTAGAAGGTTCAGCATTTTTCAAATCATCTTGCAGAACTGCCAATGGGCCCCGCACCTTATGCCCAAACACTAAGTCATTGGGACTAAACCCTGTACTTTCCTGTACAACCTCCCGAGCTGCCAACATAAGCCAGGGTAGACCCTCCTCCCAATCTTATTTTAAGCTCAGTGCAGTAAGAGCGCAGCAATGGTTTCAATGTCTGATGGAAATGCTCTAGGGCCCCCTCTGAGCATGGTAAGCACTAGCTTGGTTGTGCTTCACACGCAACTGGCACAGAACCTCAGCAAACATCCGAGATGTAAAGTTTGACCCTTGGTCACTCTGTATAACTCTTGGAATACCAAAGATTGAGATGAACTGGAACAACGCTTTAACAATTGATCTGGTAGTGATAGTTTGAAGAGGGTAAACAGCTGGATATCGAGTGGTTTGACACATCACTGTTAGTAAATAGATGCAACCAGACTTAGGAGGAAGTGGGCCAACACAGTCAATAATGAGGTGTTCAAATGGTTTACTCACAGCAGGAATGGGATAAAGAGGTGCCGGCTTAATAGTCTGGTTAGGTTTGCCAGTCAGCTGATAGGTATGACATGTCTTAATAAACCTGGAAACATCCTTCTTCAGCCGAGGCCAAAAGAAATACCATAGTACTCTATCATAAGTCTTCTTAACCCTCATATGCCCAGCCACATCACCATGAGCTGTCTCCAAGACCACTTCCCTAAATTTAACAGGTACAACAACCTGGAAAACAGGGTCAATCACAGAACAATAATCATGAGGAAGCCATTTACAAATCAATACCTCATCCAAGAGGAAATAACCACCGACAGAGCTCTCCAGCTCCTCCTCTGGTTGAATCCCCTCAAACAACACTTTCAGTTCAGGATCCTCCTGCTAATATCAGCTCACTACGAGAAACCGAAGGAGGAAGATCAGGAAACTGGAAGACAGAATTCACAGGAGTAAGATTATCAGGCTCTTTACTACAATCAGATTCAGGAGCTGTGCGACTCAGCACGAGTCACGGCATAGGCTGTAAAAACCTCAGGAAACTCCTTCACACTGCTGTCTGGTTCTGTTGACAGAGGCGACCTAGAACTAACAACAGGAGGTGGTGGCACATCACTCCACACCCATCCTCCTGCCAGGTTATTTCCTAAAATTATTGCCACACCCTCCACAGGCAGTGAGGGTCGAACTGCTATGTTTACTACCCCCTGGACAAGATCAGAGTGAAGTTCAATTTCACGCAAGGGGACAGAGTCTGCATCCCCATCCCTCTTATCAAAACACTGCTCCCAACACTTGACTCCTGAGAGAAAGGCAAATTTGACTCCAATATAAAAGACTCTGAAGCCCCCGTGTCACGAAGTATCTTAACGGGCACTTTCTGTGGAATACCCACCAAAGAAACAAAACCTGCTGTAATAAAGGGGCCATAGTCAGAATCCTCATCAATGGCCCGCACAGTCAGGTCCCTGTAGTGCTACTGCTAACTCTTTAGCCACAGGCAGACTGGATACTGAGACTGCCATTGCCACTGGCCTAGAGTGAGAAGCCTCTGCAACCACCGATGCTACTGGCACAAAACCTACAGCAGGCGCTGCAAGAGCCATCGGTCTGACAGGGCCCCCCCCCCCCCCTCCACTGTGAGGTTTTTTATCTCTCAGTACAGGGCATTCCTTTTTCCAAAGGCCCTTACCAAGACAGTAATTGCAAGTCGAGTTAGAATCCACTCTGCTATGACTGCCATACTCCGACTTCAGAAAAGGAGCAGAAGACCCATGACGCCCACTAGGAAACCTAGAAGAGCGGTTTACAGCCATGTTCCCTGTGTTTCGATCATGTTTTCGACTACTTTCGCCACGAGAATGAGTCACTAAACTGAATTTTGTGGGTCAATACAAACTCGTCTGCTAACACAGCAGCCTCAGCTGCTGTCTTTACTTTGTGTTCATTAATGTAGGTGGCAATTTGATCAGGGACAATGTTTTTAAACTGCTCCAAAACAAGCAGATTAGACAAATCATCCAGAGTTTTTACCCCCACAGCCATAACCCAGCGGTTGAAATGACTATTCAATTCTCTAACAACCACAACATGAGTGTTTCTCACTCTTTCCAACTTCTAAACCACCTTCTGTATGCTTCAGGAACTAGCTCATAAGCCTTTAGAACAGCTGCCTTAACAGCCACATAATTTTTCCTTTCAACACCATTAAGAGCAATATAAGCTTCTTGAGCTCGGCCAGTAAGCACACTCTGTAGCAATATGGTGCAGTGGGAATCAGACCAGTCCCTATCTGCAGCAAAACACTTGAACCGTGGATCCCTTTCATTGAACTTGGGCAACAATCTAACCATGCCAGCCACATCAGACGTACGCCCTGTGCACTCCCTGGTGGAGCTAACCAAGTCTGCATCTCTAGCTTCAGATAGTTTGCCCTCTGCAATCAACCTCAAGCGTTCATGTTCCTGTGCCAACTATGCTTCCTGCCATTTCTGAGAAAATTGCTATCTTTCCAATTCCAATTCTCTTTCCTTTTCACGCTCTTGAGCCTGAAACTCCAATAACTCCCTCTGCTGTCTCTGCTGCAATTCTAATATTTCTTTCTGTTGATCAAATGTTAGACCAGGAATACTACAAGACCCAGAGGCTAATCCATAGGGTGCCACACTTGACTGTTCTGCTGGCTTAATGAAAAAAACTTCACCATGCAGTATGCCCTTCTCTATCAGTTCAACCCGTAACGCATCTTTAATTTCCTGTTTCTTTGCTCGTGACTTCACCAACTCAAGCTCAATATCATGATGCTCAACAACTTTCCAACAATTCATGTGACAGAGTTGCCAAAAACTCATCCACAACATCCATAATTAACTTTCAATATAACAAATACAGATCAAATTGGAAATCTGGAACATCCCAATTACAAACTCATACCAGCAATAACTCCCCAGCCCTGAGTAGTGAGTACCTGCACACGCACACAAAACAGAGAAGTAACTACCGCTTACAAGAGAGCTGCCTCAATTTGAGATCTAACTCAAATTTCCCCCTGACTAACCACTCAATGCTAGTCTTCAGTGCGCCCACATGGAACTCTTCTACTACGTCATGTGAGGTCAATCAAGCGAACAAGAACGAGAGTCATGCAATGACTGCTTCCGACTTCGGTCCCCACCGTTTTAAGTGAACTGTTGTTGCTTCGGTCACATGGACAATGTTGTCGTTGGCAAATGGCTACTACAGACAACAAAGCCCAATGGTGAAAATGGTTAAATAGGTGGAGTAGCTGAAGCTTCAGAAAATGGCAAGTTCTCAGTTTAACTTACTAATTAACTAACGAAAGAAACTAATCCGTACATGGAGGTGAGTCGGTTCCTTTTGTTCACCAGAAAGATTTGTTCAAAAGGAACAAATCGTTCATGAACGACACACCACTACAATCAAGACATCCAGCGATAAAGTTGTCTGTTTACTTTTTAATACCTGGGAACACTGCCACACCTGATTAACTAGATTAGTTTTTCCCCAATGTTTTTCAAACTGGAGAAACACAGTGGTAAACTCTCATATTCCATTTAAACATTCCACTAAAATATCTTTCTGTGAACATCTGAGGTGAGAAATAGGCTATGTAATTGCTCACCCTTGATTCTTATTTCATCTGCAACACCTAGTTTGACAGTTTGATCGGTGTTTCATGAGTCAGGTACAGCTATGCTGTACAAATTCATTTTCATATAGAATACTTGCAAATGAGATGGACACACCTACTCCTCCCACTTTTTGAGTATGCAAAAAGTACCCGGATGTATACTGGATTAGCAAAAATTTCTGAGTATGCAATCCAGTTTACTCAACGGTCAGCAGGCACCCCATAATACATTGCGACTACTTTTCCATCATCTGTGCAACAATCATATGGTAAGAGTGCAATTAATAATTTCTGATGAAACCATAAAGCGTACATAGGAACTGGAGGGGGTAGGAGTGGCCAGTCAGTGAAGACTAGGAAGTATCGGGAAACGGCCTATACTCCGCATGTTCACAACTGTTGAGGGCAAAAGTGCTTGCTGCCCTTTCAATTCAATGTAGAAAGGTGACTTAACCAAAGAAAACATCATCGGCCCTTTTTTGTGATAAAACATTTTATTATGTACAGAAGTTTCTGAAACAATGATTGTTTTTGTCCAGACGTCTTGAGAAAATATTTATTAAAACGTGCATATTTTATTACATAATGCATATTTTTCAATCTGCAAAGTGTAACAATCATCAATTGAGTTTCAAAATACCAGCGGGGAAGTTTTATTTTGCCTTCAAAAGTCTGATGTTCCCCATTCACTTTAATGGGGGGAGCTCAATGTTTTGCCTTCAACAAGGAAGTACATGCTTACTTCCAGGGCTTCGCTGCTTTGGTTGGCTGAGGGCGTGCTTCCCCATCAAGTTACATATGCACGTCTATGGATAAAACAACTGTAGCTGCGTTTCCACCCAAAGTACCTGGAACTTTTAGTCCCAGGAACTACTTTTCAAGGAACTAAAAGGTTCCTTCAGCCCATTGTTGTCTGCGTTTCCACCGCGGTCTAAAGTCCTGCGACGATTAGGCAAATTAGTCCGCTGACGTATGAAAAAGCGACGTCATCGTCGGTCCATCTGTCCTATGATTTCTTCTGTAACTCCATACTGCCATCGAATGTTATTTTCCAATAACGGGACAGCCCGGAGGGGTTTATTCCACTTATACAATGGGTTACCAATAATAAATATATATGGTTACTTTAGTATTTATTGATTTTTATCGACTTAATCACCTGAAATTATTTTTCCGCGGCCGTTTGAGCATATTATTTTACCATTGTCAAGCAAAACTCTCATTGGTAGTTCGACTTGGACCGTTGTTATGCAACAAACAGGATGTAACAGACCAATATACAGATTGTAACAGTTTTATCCTCTCAAACACATTCATTATGTTTTTATGCGAACATTCACTATCATGTCTTGACATCCGAGGCGACAGAATGCATTCACATTCCACAAATAACTGGTAACAACATTTATAGCAGAAAACATGCACACGTCGTAAACAATTGGCTGTTGAATTGATTCATTTGACTCTCATCGTCATTTCCATATAATCGCAAAATGACAAGAATAAATAGAATGAAAACTCGGACTTGCGTGAAAATTTAAATTAATATTGCAGTGGTACAGCCACCGTTTGCTTTCATCTTCAAGTTACTGCTAGCGGAGCAGCTAAATACTTGAAGCGTGCACCTCCAGATGCGAACCATGCACCATGCGAGTCCATATGTCTAGTCTTCCTGGTCTTTTTGTGGAATTGAAGAATCGCAGAGTAAAACTGTGGCAGTTTGAAAAAGCAAAAGGGACGATTACTAGAATTAACCTGTTATTTTACCCTGACAAAAAGGTGATTTTTTCAGTTTGTTTTTACTGTATCCCCAATGTAAATTACGCAGAACTACTGCATACCTCACATAGCTAACTGTGTCAAGCGTTTTGAGTCAATTATAATGAGCTAACAAAGAAAATCCAGATGAAAATATTCAGCAACCAAATTAAATTGTTTGAATGTTTTGGTACGTAATACGCTGTCCCAGCACGAATGCTTAATATTTTATAAAACAGCTTTAATGCTAAAGCAAGAAAAGAACAGAAGAGCACACAAAATAATCCTCAATCTTAATTTCTCATCTGTAGACATTAGCAGGCTATAACCAAAAGTAGGCTACTGCACCGCATAACATAATGTTTGAATTAAAGTTATTATTTTGAAAATAATAAATCGGTTTGCGGCTGCAGATTTTTAAAAATGTCGGTTGAAATAAAATGCTGCGAGTACTCAACCAATCAGAAATGTTCAGCGCTTGCGCCCCACCCCAAAAGTTCCTGTACTTTTCGAACGTACTACCCCCGAGCAGGGACTTTTTGGGGGGTAAAATAAAGTCCCTGGAACTTAGAATTTAGACCCTGGTTCCTGAGGTGGAAATGCACTGAGTTCCTCAGAAGGTTCCTAGTTCCTGGGGAAAGTTCCTGCGGTGGAAACGCGGCTTATGGCAGCAACACAGGGGACCAGGGATTGCCATTCTCGGTGAAGCTTATAAACTCCAGTGGTTACTCAAGGTATTGCAGCAGTGGTATTCCAACAAGCAAATTTCCCCATTGAATCCATTCAAAACTATGAATTTACCCTGGCCAAATTAAATTATTTTGGACAGAACTTTTTCTAAAATTTCTTCACACTGAACTAATTACTCTCCAGGCACCGATTTTGTCCCACATAAGAAGATTTATTTAATTCCAGTTTGGTTTGCATGGTTTTACATCAAAGCGCGCATAACTGTTTAGATAAGCATGGCGCACGCCCGCGCATGAACGAGTATGAGACTGTTATTGACTCACCAGAACCGATGTATCAGAATACGTGGAGTATTAAACCATGACGTAGGATTACATGAATCCATCACCATTATTGTTTTCATTATTGTTATTTTGATATATGAATATTATTAATAATTATATTACCTTCCGTAATTTTCTTGTGCCCCTTGTTCATGGTGTTGACTCGTGACAAATAAATAAATGATTAATAATAAAGCTGGAATGTGTGGCACTTAAATTAAGATTTTATTGTGCTGATTCCACCATATTATTTTGAGTAGCCTACATACTAATTCTGATATTGCTACTAATAGCCCAATATCATTAAAAATGTTATTAGTTGTAGTATTTCTGTCTTTGCATCATGATGGTTCTGATGATGACTAATTACATAGGCTATGAAAAATAAATAGGGCAAAATTTAATTTGCTCTTAAATTGTTTCAAATGATTCTATGGTGCTGATCGTGAAGTGGTGATGATGAAGATGATAAACATCATTTATAAAAATATCGATTGTATGAATATAGAATGAGCCTATTTTATCTAGATTTTACGTCATTTTTGCATTTTGACCATTTATTATTTCTTGGCTGACTCATAGTTCAGTGCACTCAGTAGTGAAAATTTGTATGTGTGCTGTGATAGACCGACCATCACATCAATGGCTATCACTTTTCATAGAAGACTGTTGTTTTTGAAGTCACTTCAAGGTACCCTGTTGTTGGCTACTACTCACCGCATTTATAAGGATACGAATGTTGGTTTTTCAGTGGATTTGTCATCTCTTAGTGTGTATTTCATAATTTAAAAAAACACACAGACATAAAGCACAATTAACTGGGGCAGTTTTTAAGTGATGGGTTACATTTATCAGCACTAGGCAATGACATCCTGAATTTCCACCTTGTACTGCTTAGATTATGTTCGTACCTGAGTTATATATATATATATATATATAGGATATATAGAAGGCTTATAGCCTACTACAATCGAATCACCGATCACCTTTAAACAACAGTAGCTAGATAGTAGCTAGCTCCCATAACACAGAATGGCTGAGTGCACACTTCTTGTCTGTAGGATTTAAACCAGTCAGGAGTTGTGGCTGTAGTGTATTATACCATATTGCTATCCGTAGCTGGAGGAACCCAGATGTAGAAAACACTGGTATGTAGTCTGTAGGTGGCACATGGGAGAGGCGAGTAAAGTTGACTGTAATCTGAAGTTCGGGCGTCCTGGCATTTGTTCTTACAATAATGAACAGACATAACATGGTGTCTGAATTAAAACACGGAAAGACACGGCAAAGCATGGCACAGTTAAAACCACCGCCGAATTTGAGTTTACAAGGGAATCTCCTGGAGAATTGGAGAACGTGGCTACAGCACTTTGAACTTTTCTGTGTTGCCAGTGGAGTGGCAGAGAAGTCTGAAACAGTGCAGTGTGTTTCAGACTTCTCTGAAACACACTGCACTGAAGTGTGTGACATTCCTGCATGTCGCGGGAGAAGAAGCCATAAGAGTGAGTAACACATTTGTTATCCCAGAGGGACAGAGAAACAAAAGTTCCAAGAGTATTGCGAGCCCAGGAAGAACTTACCTTATATTCGGCATGTTTTTCACCCGTGCTCAAGGTCAATCCAAAACGACAGACTACGTCACGGACCTAAAAAATAAAGGGAAAGACTGTGAATTTGGTGATCTACACGATTCACTGATACGTGACAGAATTGTCTGTGGGATACGAGACGATCAGGTTAGAGCCAGACTGCTGAGAGAAGCTGAGCTCACGCTTGTAAAAGCAGTCAATGTGTGTCGTGTCAGTGAACTAACGTCTAGCCAGGTGAAAGCGTTTCGTGACGAAGTTGATAAGCACAAAATTGGCACAGCCAGGGCAAGCAAAAAGGGCGGTTACACAAAAGAAAACCCAATGCCCAGGGAAAGAAAAGCGGTTGACTGTAACAGATGTGGCTATAAGCATGAGCAAAGAAAATGCCCAGCCTTTGGTCAAACGTGCAGAATATGCGAAAAGAAAAATCATTTTGCAATAATGTGCAGAGCAAACAGCCAACCTAGACGCAGAAAAATGCATGTAGTGGAGCAGTCAAGACAGTGATGACATGTTCATTGGAACGATAGAGATGAAAAGCATCAAATCAACTGAAACTGCACAAAGTGACCAAGACAGATGGACTGAAGATCTTATAATGAATACAAGCCTGAATCCGCAATAGCTGCGACCGCCCACGTGCATGCATGCACGCACACACCCTCACACAAACACGTGACCTCTTCTTTGGCTCATGACTAACCTTTCCACAAAGTCGTGTGCAAATCTATGAAACTATTCGGGAGTTATGCGCCTTTTGGTGATAGGCCATGCCCATTGCCATGCCCCCTCTTGGTCAATCGGCCTTGAAAGTTACTCAGCTCTACCTTCGGTCATGACTAACGTTCATGCCAAATTTCAGACTCCTGTGGCGAAAACAGGCCACTATGGGGTGGGACACTTTTTGTGGACCAATCGACCAACCAACCGACTGACCAACAGACAGAGCTATAGAGCTGCATTCGCAGCTAAAAAGGAAGGTCACATTCCGACTTGACACTGGGGCTGAATGTAATGTTTTGTCAGCTAAAACTTTTCAAACATTAGACCTCAGAGGCAAACTCCGCACATCCAGTTGCAAGCTCGTCACATATTCACGCCACAAGACGGCGCCATTGGGCAAAAGGTCACTGACGTGTCAATACAAAGATCAAAAACACAACATTGACTTTGAAATAATAGAAAAAGATGCTCCAGCAATACTAGGGAAAGCAGCGTGCCAGAAATTATGTATGGTGAAAAGGCTGTACAACATGGAGAGAAAAAATAACATCCTGAAAGATTTCGAGCATCTCTTTTCTGGACTTGGCTGCTTACCAGGTGAGCACAGCATAAAGCTAGATCCCGAAGTAAGGCCGGTGATACATGCGCCTAGGAGGATCCTAAGGACCTGAACACAGCGATTAGACAAGAGCACTATCCACTACTCACGGTGGAGGAAGTGGTGTCACGCATGCCCAATGCAAAATACTTCTCTGTGTTAGATGCAAACCAAGGGTTTTATCAAATAAACCTGGATGAAGACAGCTCAAAGCTGTGTACGTTTAACACACCCATTGGAAGATACCGTTTTAAGCGAATTCCCTTTGGCATCTCATCAGCAAGCGAGGTATTTCAGAGAGCTGTGGCCCAAATGATCGAAGGACTGGATGGAGGTGGTTAACATAACTGACGACCTGCTGGTATGGGGAGACTCACTGGAACAATATGATCAGAGGTAGGTGAAGCTGCTACAGAGAGCAGATGAATATGGCCTGAAGCTGAAGAAAAGCAAATGCAAATTCAGGATGACAGAGGTCAAGTACATAGGCCATAAACTCAGTGCAAATGGGCTGAGGCCAGATGAAACGAAGATTCTAGCCATTGTGCAAGTACCCCCACCTGCTGACAAGCAAGCACTTCTAAGGTTCATGGGGATGGTCCAATATCTAGCCAAATTTATTCCAAATCTCTCTGAGGTGTCTGCTCCTTTAAGGAAGCTGTTACAGGGAGAGACAGAATGGCACTGGGAGGAGGCTCAACAACAAAGCTTTGAAAGCTTGAAGCAGCTATTCACCGAAGCTCCCATTCTGAAATACTATGATGTCAACCAGGATGTGACCCTGTCCGTGGATGCCAGTTCGGAGGGCATCGGAGCAGTAATACTGCAGGATGGATGCCCTGTGGCATATGGCCAAGAGCATGGATTGTCAACGCAGGTACGCTCAAATCGAGAAAGAGCTGCTAGCCATAGTATACGGCTGCGAAAAGTTCCATCAACATTAGGGTTGGGTTGATTTCCAGTTTTGCCGGTCCGGTCCGGTGTACGAGCTTGAACCGGTTTGACTTTATGCAAACCGACTGAACCGGCATTTGTCATTATGAGACATTCTGGCAAATTAAAAAGTAGCCTACATCAGCAACCTGTGCCGAAGGCGCTAAATCCAACTCGCATTGCATTAGTAATAAGCAATAAGACAACGTGATTAACATAATATTATGTTTGCTTAAAAACGGAGCCACTAGTGTCTGAGTGCAAAAAAAAAAAAGAAAGATTGACAGGCCGTGCGCAATTTCGTGCCAAGGCCAGCAACAAGGAGATCAAATTTCAGTAGGCCAATCAAAGGTGGGTGGGGGGAAGACGAGTGCACGGTGTGTTTTTTACTAGAAAGTTCATGTGTTTTTTGGGGTGACGAGACGAGACATAGCAGAGTTAGTGCCAAAACAAAAACTGCGCCAATATGGCAATATTTTGGATTTGAAGCCGATGAAAGAGGTGCCGCTACACTCTCATTCATGGGCTCTCATTATGTTCTGTCACGCAAATTTTGATCCAGGCTGCAAAAATGATTCAGGTGACGCAATGACATTCTAAAACAATTGTTATACCCATTGTGAAGTACTTAAAGTTTTGTTGCAGCGTCCGTTGCTATGCCGACGCAGCCAGCCTTGCTACATTCTTTGGTGAGAATGTAGCGATTCTAAGACAACTCGGCAATTTCTCTGGTTTAATGGGTTATTTTCCAGCCTGAAGTGCGATTGTATTGGTAAATGGCTACACATCTCATCTAACTTGTGAGTAGTTAACTATCTCCCTGGATATGAATTAAATGTTTTAACAGAAAAAAATAATAAATGCTATTTTATCCACGAAAATGGCTATACAAAAAGGCAAAATAAATGTCGTGATCGTGATCAGGTCTGTTTCGCATCAGGGCTGCAATTCAAAGCAGAGAAACTAATTGTACCACAGCAACTGAGACCGCAGATGCTTAGCAAAATACACGAGTCACACTTAGGTGTAGTCAAATTTAAAGACAGAGCCAGGGATGTTCTTTATTGGCCAGGCATGTCTACACAGATTGAACAAGTGGTAGCGCAATGTGCTGTCTGCAATGAGAACAGGAATAGCAATCAAAAGGAGCCACTGATCTCGCACCCCCTACCAAATAGGCCGTGGGAAAAGGTCGGCACAGATCTGTTTCACAGCAATGGCTCAGATTTTCTGCTGTGTCGACTATTTCTCAAAATACCCAGAGATCATGAGGCTGAGCGACACAACCAGTAAGGGTGTAATAACTGCCATGAAATCCATATTTGCGAGGCATGGAATTCCTGATGTGGTCATTTCGGACAATGGTCCACAGTATTCCAGTGCAGAATTCTGAGGTTTTGCAGAGGACTGGGAGTTCAGCCATATCATACCCAGTCCTGGTTATGCTCAATCAAATGGACAAGCAGAAAGGACTGTGCAGAAGTTGCTTAAGAAGTCTCAGGATAACACTGGTAACTCTTACATAGCAGTTCTGGAGTATCGGAACACACCAATGGAGGGTGTAGGATTGTCACCTGCACAGATACTAATGGGGCGTCGGTTGAAGACAAAACTTCCGGCCTCCACTTCACTACTCACCTCTGAAGGGGCACTCAGTGTGCACAGAAAGCTGAAAGAAAAGCAAGCAAAACAAAAAACCTACTATGATCGCCAAACAAAACACCTACCTGAGCTGCACGCTGGAGAAAATGTCCGAATGCAGTGTGGAGACGTGTGGAAGCCAGTGGTGATTCTGAGAGGGCACGAACAACAACGATCCTTTGTGGTTCGTACACCTGAGAGAAGGATGTTCAGAAGAAACAGGAGACATTTGAGGAAGACAGCTGAGAGGAAGTTTCCAAGTTGCAAGCTTTGAAAACACACAGTCTACTGACAAGGACAATTCAGACTCAGAACGCTCAGCACCCACTCAACACAGTGACACATATGACTTGTCTACTGTCACACAACCTTATCATACTAAAACTGAAAAAAAAAAAATGCAGTGTATTGTACCATATTTCTATCCATAGCTGGAGGAACCCGGATATAGAAAATGTAGTACGTAGTCTGTAGGTGGCACATGGGAGGGACGAGTAAAGTTGACTGTAATCTGAAGTTCGGGTGTCCTGGCATTTGTTTTTACAATAATGAGCAGACATAACAGTGGCTAGCCTGCTAGCTAGATATAATTACGTGTTACAGTCAACTGCCACTGAATGTTTGTATCGCTCGGAAAAGTTAGCCATCTACAACTGTCCTACTGTCTAGCTACCTGGGTGGGGCTAGTCAGTAAGACAGCTTGATAGCTAGCTTGTGAAACCTAATTTAGTTAGCTAGCTAACCACAACTTCTCACTGTATTTCAGTCTTGCTAGCTCGATGTAGCTTTTTCAGAAGTAAACTACATATCTAGCTTGTTAGCTAATGTAATGTACAGTCTTGCTGAATGCTTCTATAAAAATATTGACTGCCTTATTTATTACTGCCTAATTTTAGAAACCATATCAGAAATGGCCACAATGCGTCCTGTAGCTAGCCAGCAACGATAGTCACAGTTCAGCGGCCACTATACTCTAAGGAGGCTTTCACATTAGGGACCCGGATCCGAGTACACTTGACCCCAAAGTCCAGTTCGTTTGATTACTGTGAACACTTGTGTACCGTACCTGGGCACGGATCAACGAACCGTGCCCGGGTCCACTTGAAAAGGTGGTCTCGAGTACGGTTCATGTGTACTCGGGTACGATTCGCATCAGGTGTGTAAATTACTGTACCAAAACACGGAAGTGGACTGTTATTTAGAATGTGACATCATAACTAGTCTGGTCAACAACTGTTCTGTTTCTCACCTTATTGACGAATGCGAGTAGCAGTCAGCGAGTAGAGTTACATTTTTCAACGCCGCCTGACTCCTCCGAAATCTGCGTATGCGCACAGCACGCGCCAATCTCTTCCTCTGAACTGCAAGGTCATAGTTGATAATGTAGGAAGGCAGGCGAGAGGGTCGTTCTTGACATTGTCTCCAAAATATCAATAACAGTAGGCATAGTGCGAAGGTCGACTCCATTGTATGGGCTTGGGATCTTGCGATTGGCGTGCTTTTCTATACTGGAGCGACAACATAAACAAATGTTGCGTAGTTGACGCAAGTGTCAGCCCCGGTGGAGGATCCCTGGCCGAGGTTGGGAGCTAAACCCAAATCCATCACCTGCTCGACACCCTGTGCTCCAAATCCCTGGACGCTTGTTACGGGGAAAAACAGCGAGGGAGGGATTCTCCCAGCGCCTCTCCACCGGAGCCTCTCCAGCTTGGTAATCGCTTTCAAGTTCTGGATGAGCCGGTTAAACCTTCCTCCCCTTTTCACCAAGATCCGCAGCTTGGTCCCTCTCGATTATCTACCCTTCCAGGAGCGGCTGATGTCCAGAGTCAGGGGACTCAGCGTCAGGCTCCATCCCACCGCTGCCCTACTGGACCGCCGGTGCCTCGTGGAGCTGCTGTCTGCTCCCGCCACCTCCATCAGCCGGAGCCAACCCCTCCTCCTTCGACACTCATTATTGGTGACTCGATAGTCAGAAATGTGAGAGTCATTGGAGCCTATATTCTCTTTTTCCCAGGTGCTACTGTACGAGACATCGCTGAAAAAGTCCCTGATATTTTAAAATCCTACCCTGAGGTTGATAGGATCATATTGCACGTTGGTACTAATGACACTCCAAAACAGCAGTCCGAACTGTTAAAACTTGACTTTGTCCACCTCTTTAATACCCTAAAACAGTCCCATAGCAGTGTTTACATCTCTGGTCCAACCCCCACTCTCGGTCGCGGAATGGGGCGCTTCAGTCGACTGCTCAGCCTCAACACTTGGCTTTCGTCTGCATGCAACACCCACAGCGTGCACTTTATTGACAACTTTAATCTATTCTGGCAACGTGATCATTTTTTCTGGGCAGATGGTCTCCATATGAATAAAGCTGGTGCGCGGATACCATACCATAACGTGCCCATCACTCGTTCCAGTCGTGCTGATCGGTCCATCAGGGATTGATGTTCCCCTGGTCCTAGTCCCTATCACAATGGTTCCACCTCGTACACTGTTACATTTTCTACGGGACTTGGACCATAAAATGACATTTTTAACATCCCTGTCAGGATTAGTAATAGTCAGTCACAGGGTCCTGATCGTCCCCGACCCTGGCGGATGTGAGTCCGCAGAAGCGACGTGGACCACGGGAACCTTCGCCCGTTGGCTCGTGCTGCAACGGCGGCCAGCAGGGAGCTTAATCTTCGTTTGGCTCTGATTAATGTTAGATCGCTAGCAAATAAGACTTTCTTACTAAACGACTTCTTCACCTCTCGCCATTTGGATTTTATGTTTCTGACTGAAACCTGGCTTCATGCTGGTGAGTTTACTCCCTTTTCCGAACTTCTTCCTTCGGACTGTTCGTTTTTCAGCTCCCCTCGGACCACCGGCAAGGGGGGAGGGGTAGCGTCTGTATTCAAATCCACCTTCCACTGTCGGCAGACTCAGTCTGACACTTAATCCAGCTTTGAGCTGCAGCTATGTGAATTAAATGTTCTTTCTCCCATGTTGTGCGCGGTGGTGTATCGTCCACCAAAGTTAAATAAGGATTTTATACAGGATTTTTTGCAGACTTCTTGGCCGGGATCATGTTAAAATACAATCGTTTTTTAATTGTTGGTGATTTTAATATACATGTATGCTGTCAAACCAGACCACTCGTCAAAGACTTTTTGAATGTTATCGACTCGTTTAACCTCACTCAGTCGGTTACTGGCCCAACACATGAAAAGGGTCACACACTGGACCTTGTGCTGTCTTACAGCCTATGTGTATGCATCAGTGAAATTTGTGATACTTGTATATCGGATCATCTCCCTGTTTCATTTACTGCTACAGTCCCTTGTTCTAGGGTTACAACTTGTGCTCCTGCACGCCACCTGCGTGCAATTAACCCTTTAAACGTGTCGCAGTTTTCTATTGCTTTTAAAAACTCTATGCTCTATACCCTGGATAGCTGTTGTGATCTCAGTGCAGAGGAGCTTATCACCCTTTTTGACTCCACTGTCGCTCCATTTAGGACTAGACGCTCTAAGCCACTTTCAGAGCCGTGGCTGAATGATACTACCCGCGCTCTCAAACACGCATGCAGACGTGCTGAGAGAAAGTGGAAGAAGGATAAGCTCCATGTCTCTCTAGGAATTCTATGAGACTGCTTATCAAAATATCAGATAGCCGTTAAAACTGCCAAAACAGAATTTATATCAAACCTCGTCTCTCAAAACAGTCATAGGCCTCAGGTTCTTTTTACTGCTTTTAACTCTCTTATAAATCCTTGTGATACAGCTTGTATTGTGCCATCGCCTACACTCTGTGAAAACTTTCTTACATTTTTTATTGAGAAGATTTCTGCTCTTAGATCTCCATCCACCTCCTTTACCCTAGACTCAGACTCTTCTGTTCCTCCTACGTGCCCAGCTGTCTTCGATCAGTTTGAGCCCGTATCATTCTCCTTATTATCAGAGGTAGTTCATCATCTGCGGCCTACAAATTGCCCCCTAGACAGTATTCCCTCTCGCTTACTAAAATAAGTTTTTAATATTGTTCGGACAAGTATTCTTGTTTTGATAAATAACTCCCTTACCTCAGGGTGTGTTCCAGCTGCCTTTAAACATGCTGTAGTGCAGCCTCTCATCCAAAAGAATAATCTGGACCCTTCTGTTTTATCTAACTTCAGGCCAATTTCCAAGCTACCTTTTCTGTCTAAAGCTCTGGAGAGAGTAGTTTTTATTCAGCTTCAAAGTTTTTAGATAATCATGGCATCTGTGAGAAGTTTCAGTCTGGTTTTAAATCACGCCATAGTACTAAAACAGCTCTTTTAAGAGTTTTTAACAATCTTCTTTTAACTGTTGATTCAGGGAGCTCTGTTATTCTGGTGCTTCTAGACCTGACTGTTGCCTTCGACACTGTGGATCATAAGATCCTTTTATCACGTCTGGAACAGTGCGTAGGCATCAAAGGTACTGCTCTTAAATGGTTTCAGTCACACCTGACAGACAGGAGTTTTTCGGTTCACCTAGGTGAATATTCTTCAATTGCGGCCCCACTTACTTATGGGGTCCCCCAAGGCTCGATTTTGGGCCCCATCCTCTTTTCTTTGTATATGCTGCCCTTGGGGTCCATTTTTAAGAAACATAATATTCCCTTTCATTTTTTGCCGATGATATACAAATTTATCTGCCTATAAAAACAAAAAGTAAAGATTCAATGCAGATTTTATTGAACTGCTTAAAAGATATCAAAACTTGGATGGATTTAAATTTCCTCAATCTTAATGAAAATAAGACCCTGATGGTACTCTTGGCCCTTTAGCTTCTGATAATCGATCTTTTGTTAAGAATCTTGGCGTGATTCTTGACAGCTCCCTCAAGTTTGATAAACAGATTAGTTCAGTTGTCAAAGCAAGCTTTTTTCAGTTAAGACTTTTGGCCAAGGTAAAGCCCTATCTCTCTCCCAAAGATTTCGAGAGAGTTGTTCATGCTTTTATTACCTCTCGGTTAGATTATTGCAACTCTTTGTATGTGGATGTAGATCAGTCGTCTCTCCGTCGTCTGCAGTTAGTGCAAAATGCAGCCGCTCGTCTTCTAACTGGGAAAAGAAAGCGTGATCATATTAAACCTGTATTGGCTTACCTCCACTGGCTGCCTGTCCACTTCAGGATTGATTTTAAGATTTTATTGCTTGTTTTTAAGGTTTTAAATTGGCTGGCACCATTTTATCTAGCAGAACTTTTGCAGCATCATACTCCAGTTAGAGCACTAAGGTCGGCCAACCAGATGCTCTTGGTTGTTATGAGATCCAGGCAAAAAAAATAGAGGTGACCGAGCCTTTGCGGTCGCTGCACCGAATCTCTGGGTCAGCCTACTTTTTCATATAAGAACTGCTCAGACCCTAGAATCTTTTAAGTCGCTGCTGAAGACCCACCTCTTCTCGTTGGCATTCAATTCGAGTTGAGCTTGTCACCTTGTTTTTATCTTCTATATAATTTTTTTATTACTATGTTTATTGTTTCCTTTTATTCTTATTTGTATTACTTTTATATTCATTTTTGGTATTTTAAGTTTGTTCAAGCACTTTGGTCAACTGTGGCTGTTGTAAATGTGCTATCTCATAAAAAACAAAAAAAATGTTTTCAACGTACAAAAATGGCAAGTTACTCACACATACAAGACATACCCCGTCTATAACTCATTCATTCAGACTGCCAAAATCCAGACCTGCGATTAAAAGTATTGATATCAAAATGACGCCAAGTTACAGTAGGCCTACTACAAACAATATAGGCTATCTTGCCTCATCGAAATTACATAAGATGTATTCCAAAGCAATGCTACCCAATATTTCCTCAATTCTTTCAAGTCAATTGGCCCTGTGTGTATAAGCATGCACTACATGGGCAGGCCAAACATATGTGTGGATGGCTTTCTCACAGTCAAGATTGATTGAATAGGCGTGTATATGTCCAATTTGTATTGGTATGTATGTATTTCGCTGCCCAGCCTTTCTGTTGCGTGAATGATAGTATGTTTCTTGGTATAAGTCTGTGTTCGTAAATGTGAATGTAACATGCTGCCAGGGAAATGTCCCCATGAGGATAAAGTTGTCTATGTATGTATGTACAATATGTATTTTACATGCAGTACTTCTTGTACGTAGCAAATATACAATAACTTGTACATTTACTGAAATTCAGTTCAGAAGCGATTATAAACATGTTTTCTGGAGAAATATGCTTCCTGTAGTTACTCACCAGCAGTTTTCTACATGAATTTCAATGTGTTCCATCAGGCAATTCGAAATATTTGACACTTTGATCTGACACAAAGTTTGCATGACATTGTAAAATGGTAAGATTAAAAAACACAGGGCCAAGTGACTTGAAAGAATTGAGGAAATATTGGGTAGCATTGCTTTGGAATACATCTTATGTAATTTCGATGAGGCAAGATAGCCTATATTGTTTGTAGTAGGCCTACCGTAACTTGGTGTCATTTTGATATCAATACTTTTAATCGCAGGCCTGGATTTTGGCAGTCTGAATGAATGAGTTATAGACGGGGTATGTCTTGTATGTGTGAGTAACTTGGCGTGTTTTTTATGAGATATCATTTCTTTTTGCAAAGCGTTTTATTATGAGAGTGAGAAATGCGACCCTGTAAGAAACGGTTGTGGATTATGGCTATCCTTGTGTGAATTTGTACAGTCTGATGAGCGTGTACCGTTTAGCAGTTTTGGTTTGCTATATATGTAAAACAGTGGCTGTGAGAAAGGGTGCAGTGGCGTGAGTGTAAACCCAGCATAAACGCAGGTGAAATATGGCCAGTGTATGTACTCACGGATTAGACGGCCATCCAACGAGCCTTGACTGACAAAAGAATCAGCAAGCCCGTAGAATTAGAGCTGCCTAGGTC
Organism: Anguilla anguilla; assembly: GCF_013347855.1. Taxonomy (NCBI): domain Eukaryota; kingdom Metazoa; phylum Chordata; class Actinopteri; order Anguilliformes; family Anguillidae; genus Anguilla; species Anguilla anguilla. The sequence continues at coordinate 30,379,182 of NC_049206.1, read as the reverse complement.
GCAACTTGTGTACCCTTCTGTCCTGCTCCGTTGTCTGTTATTTCGTGAAGATGCACTTTTAGTGTTTGTAAGGTTTATAAGGCATTTTGATAGGCTTATCTGCAGGTAGGAATCCTCTTTGCTGTTTTGTTAAGCTAGAACCGGAAAAGTTGATAGTGGAGAATAGGAGCAGATGCATATGTGCCAGCAGGCTTTGCATATGAGAAAATAACAACAGTGTGAGATAAATTAGATGAAATGATGAAATTGCGTAGTTGAAACAATATGTTTTTAGCAGAATGGGTAGTAGGTGAAGGTTGACATGATCACAGACTATAGTGCGAAGTAAATGAAGTTACCATGAGCAAGCTTAGTTTCCTTAGCGAACGGTATATATAACAGTCTGTATTAAACATTAGTTGTTGAAGTGGAGGGTTAAATAATGGGTGAAATCTATTGCACTGATGTGTTTTTCTCATGTTCAGTACTAATAGTTATAATTACGAGTGAGTCATGATTTTAAATGTAATGTTTTAATGCGGAGTTGCAGAACGTACATACGTAGTAATTGTTTGTATGTGGCTAGATAGAGAACAGGGCAAGGTAACATGAATGTAGAAACGTGGCATTTGCTGATAAGAAGGTTTTGTACGGTAGCCAAGTGAAGAAATATAGTTAGTAGAAATGGCACAGTGGTGAACTGGTGTATGTTTTGAATAAAAGGAATACATTTGCCGTCATGAAATGCATATGGGTGGCCGTGAGTGAGTTTTGGTAAAGCAAATATAAGCGCAAGAAAACGTTAGTGTAAAAGAGGAAATTATCAGCCTGAGTGCGAGGCGGGATTCAAGCCTTCAACCGGAGGTTTACCAGTCTGTGACTTCGTTAGTGCAGCACCATGCCATAGCTATGCAATGCGTGAAATATCATTAGCAAACCTGCCCGTGGTTTTAAAGAAGAACACAGGCCAGTAAGCACAGAAGAGCTCCCGTTGAATCCATATGGCTTAGCAATATTGTAGCCGGTTAATAACTGAACGTGTATACGTTCGGTGAACGGCGGGTAGATATGGTGCAAAAGCAATAATTGAGAAGTAGTAGACAATTATTAGTGATGGTCGAAGCAGGTTAAAGAAACGTGTTTCTAGCTGGGCTTGAACCTAAGACCCCGTGTTCCCAAGACTGTAACCTTACCCACTAGGCCACAGCAGACTAGCTGTTTAAACAGGAAATGTTTCAGAATAAAAAGGTATGGGTATTTTGCGTGTTTATGCGAGTTTTTGATTGGGTCGTGTAGGTGAAGATTTGGCTGATGTCGGTAAAATGTCCAATGGGGAGACATGTACAGAATTTAATGTTTTTAAGGGCTGAGTGTCTGTGGCTGTTGTGGTTATTTCTGTGGGGAACCCTGAAAAGTGCCAAACTCTCGGTGCTGTATAGGTATGGGGCATGCCCCTGCCAAGGCGTAACTTGGCATACCTGCCATCCCAATATAAAAAACTTTGACTTGACTTGACTCGGGTACAGAACAACATTACTAATGTGAAAGCTGAGTGGCGGGGGAGTGGAGAGGGGTGGCAGTCGTACTCAGGCACGGTACGAAGCAATCGTACCTAATATGAAAAGAGTTTGTCAGACGATTTGAAAGCTTTTTCGGAGCGCACCCCGCGGGTTAACGTCATTTCTCTGCGTTTACCGCGATCCTTCACATTTAGGTACCCATTGCGCACACTCTGGTGCCAACGACCCATAATCAAACATGGCTGCGTCCATGAATTGGCTTCATGAGCCATTGAGCAGCTCCCATAGGAATCCATGGATAGGGAGGTTGAACGTTCTGCCTGCAATGTAATCACAATGGGAGTTCCACGCACAAACATAAAACAAAATGGCATCTGGGCTCACTTTAACAGGTCATTTAAGGAAATATAGAAAATCGGAGTAGATAGAGCAATTAAATAGTTTCAAAAGTGCCCTGATAGTTCAGCGGTTACTCGTTTACTTCAAAAATCAGGAACCATTATGCAAACTTAACTGTTTACGAGCATTTGTGCTTGCACTTAAGGCTTCACCAAAATGAGTGGGGGCATTATAAAAAATCTAACCACATTGAAGGCATTATTACTCATTTCACCACAAGAAAAACTCACTGTGAAATGTTTCAAATGTTAATTGGTTATTAGTTATTGATACGTTTGTATATTTAGGTGTCCTAAAAACGTTACAGCTGCCAGCGTCCTGAGGGACTTTTAGAGGCTGCCCCATACTTTCCGTGTTCCGCGGACAGCTGCGGACTTGTACCGGTTGCGCGGACGCGCACCCGGTTCCATTCATATTACCGCGAGGGTCTGCGTCGGTCTGGTGTTCCACGCATGCGCATTTCCCGATCTACACTCCATTCCAGTTCCATTACCAGAGTGAATGCCATGATACGAAAATTTTCGGTTACGCTGATTTATAAAACGCTATTCCAAAAGCAAAATTAGACATGGTATACATCGTTAGAAAGCTTATACTCTCACCTACTGAATAAATGAATTGTCAATAAAGCCAGACTGTACTAAAAAGGGCGACAACGCCGTAAACAAACAGGTGTGGTATTACGCACAGCTATTTTTGGAAGTACCCAGGCATCACAAATGCGCGTGTATTTAACAAACAAATTTTCCAAGACCACTCAGTCTAAAAAGGGACATCTCTACACGTAAAACCAATGGGAAGGTTGTATATTTATTCAATATTTAGTCCCAGATATTGACTGTAGAATGACATGGTATCATTTTTTAAAACTTTGTCTTGTTATTTCGTTATTCAGCCAGCAGCGTTTTCACTGCTGTATTGGCATATCCTAGGGCTATTGTCGGGTTTATCTTGTTGCTAAGACGGAACACGATTTTTGAGCGGTGAAAGAATATTTTTATGAATGCCCAGCTAGACAATATAAATGTGGGTAATGGCGGATCTCCTGGCACAACTCTCTTCAAAACAAGCATCCATTAAATTTTGTTATCTGGAGCATACGCAGTCGGCGCGCTTGCTCCAGCCAGTTGGAGTTGGTTAAGTTGGAGTTGGCTAGCGACGTTGTTTCAACAAGCTTGTAGATGGCTAAGAAGGGGAAGCTAAAATGATAGCTACTTAGCTAGTGTTAATAAAATTGCAAGTAATAAGTAGCTAACGTTACCTAAGTTCTAGCTGCCATGTTTAAACTACGGTTCATTTCTGCATCAGTCTCACCAGAAGCCTCCCGAGCCAAAGGCAAATACCGTTTTTCAGAGACCGTTATAACGTTGTCGCTACACTGAAGTAGCAAGCTAGAGCTAGACTAACGCAGGTAGACATAGGGTGCTAAAATATTCCTTTGACATGCTTAAATCTAATGTTTTTTAGCTAGCTACAGGCATTTTGTTAGCGTTTCAGCCTTTGGTTGCATATTGTGGCGCCGATTTGTTTTCCCCTCCGGTGGGCGTGGTTTTCAGAGTATGACGCGTTGCGCTCTGTCTTTATGGCGGAGGATAGCGCAGACATAGAGCTTGTAAGTGTAAACGTCACCAAGCCACTCCCCTCGTTTTCCTGCAAATTTGTCAATGGGAAAATGAATGGGGCAATTTTCAATAAGCAATATTTTTAGTTACAAGTCGGGAACCAGTTAGCTATTGGTATGCGGTACTCATGACATATATGACTCATGAAATATAATATCAGCAGCATGATTGACCCATGAGAAGTACAAGGTACAATGTTGTGTACGTTTAGTACACTTAGGAACTACACCGGTACTGTACTCACGACGCACGCTTATATCGTCACGGCTCAGCTGGAACACGCTTGCGCCCTTCTACTTCTAGTGTCACTTTGATATCGTATTTCAATTTAAAATGACTGGAAATAACAGATTTGTTACGATTAAGTTATATTGTTTATTTCACATCATAATTGTACGGTCGTGATGACAACAGGTTTTCCTTTCAGGGATCTATAACATACAACCATAGACCGTATAAAAGAGTAGCCTACAACCTAACATAGGCCTAACTAACTTAAGACGTAATTTCAAATGGAATACAACGTCATATATATTTTTATCACAACACAACAACAATATAGCTAGCCAGCATGGTTTTCGATAAATTGCCGACAATATATTTACTACTTACTATGTTTTAATAAAACTATTTATTAGAAATTGTCTATCTCTTGTCTACTGCACCTGTCTTGTCTAAGTGCACTGAGATTCTGATTTTCACAATGTGTGTATTCCTTTGTAAGTGCTGTGAGCAGACTGAAAGTCTATGTTACACCGAAGCCTTGCGAAACGAAGTTTCATTACATCGTGTACTGTACAGCATATGGTTTGTAATGACAAATAAACCTGACTTTGACAGCTAGCTAGCTACCTGCTGATCCAGCCATTCCTAACGTTAACGTTAGCTAACCGAAACTTTATAAACGATATCTTTCATGCTGGCGCTAACAGACCTGCTAATCTACTCTGGCTGTATATGACCTGCTCTACATGTTTGGATTTGGAATGATTTTCTCCCTTCTTAACATTATTGTCCTGACCATTGAAAAAATGCATTAAGCTAACCAGTGGCACCGCATTTGTCGTGGGTATAGCTAGCTAGCCACCGGTGTTGGGTGCAGTTGGCCCTATCTGCTGGTCCAGAGTCAGTTATTTTCTTCTCCTACTAATGGTTAAAGTTGGGACCTGGGAAGGGAAATCTGATCCCAGACCAGCAGTTAGGGGCAGCCAAGGCACCGCACTTGGCGGGTAGACTTACAAGCACACGTGGTTGTGACGTGTATCTGTGCGACTGATTGATTTAGTGTAGTTCAGGACCACCAGCACATCGTAAATTGAGAGAAATCCGTTTTTTTCCCTCCAGAGATTGAAATAAATATAATCAAGCACATGCTACGGTAGAGAATGACGGTCCCAAAAAAAAAACGTGAGAAATCTTTTATTTCTAATCGCTATAGATATTTTACAATCAATGATTTTTTAAAAGTCAATAGGATTTTAACATTGGGCTGTGACGTCACGAACCAGACGCCCACTGGAGGCAATTTGACTTACAAGCTCAATTGTATCTGCTCGGGTTCGGATTCCAGAGTTGCGCATGTCTCTTTTTCACCATAATTACAAAATGCACCCATTCGTAAAACTCAAATGCTTTATACCACGATGTAGACAAGGTCTTGACGAAGAAATACAAGTAAACACATCATTGTTCAGTCGAGATTTAGCTGTCTAGACATGCCAGAAAACATTTCATAGGGCCTCTTCCACGGCATAGGCTAACTTGGACGAATCGGAATTGAACATTGAAGAAGGCACTGTGCCGAAACGCGTCTGTGCTGAGACGTTCTGACAGAAATAAAAAATAAAATCTGATTATGCAAAGTGCGGGCCTTTTCTTTCAACATTTCATTTCAGCAAAACAAAATCTTTCAGGGGTTATTTTGAATAAGATAGCGAGCGCCGGTTTCTTTTTTTTTTTTTTTTTTTGATGTGCCATGTCGCTTCTTACATAGCCTACCTGTAAAATGACAGTAACGTACTGTCTGTAGCTAGCTTGCTAGCCGACACGCCACACTAGACTCCAAAGTTAAGACAGGTTTTTCGGTTCGGCAGCTCATAAAAACTTGGTTCTGGGTTCTTTATCCAGTTGGTGGTGCATCCCACCACACACCAGCTTTTTTCTGTTGTTTGCTAGCAGACGAAAGTGACAAGGAGGCACCTTTACGCAATACAAAATCAATAGAGAGCGATGAATTGTTTTCCCCTCCGGTGTGGGCGGGACTTAATTGCGCTGTCTCTATAACCTGCTGCCAGTGTACATGTTTTCTGGTGGCTAGGTCACCGGGAAAACTCGCTTGAACAACAATATTTTCACATATATTTTTTTTCTCCAAGATCGTGTCTACAGTATGGTATAAAGGATTTAAGTTTTACGAATGGGTGTTTTTTTTTTTTTTTTTTTAATTTAAATTAGGGTGAAAATTGGGACATGAGCCTGGTCAATTCCAGTCCCCAACTGCAATGGAATTTTGAAGCCACGGGGCTGCTGTTTGAAACTGAGACTGTGAAATTCAGTATTCGTTTTACTGTACGAATACCACAAAATATTGGTTCATGTTGTTAAAGGAAAACACCACCCTAAAGTCGCACAGGTGATGATGCGTTTCCCTCCAACGATAGTGACTATATTGACAATACGTAGCATGTATGACATTATGCATGATGAATAAACTGTCAAAATATGTTTTCTGAAAGATCGCCAAAACAGGTTTGACCTCCCTACCATGGAACCGGTAAATGGAAGCTGTCTCCAGTTCTTGTATAGACTCGAAAAAAATATCTCATAAAAAACACGTTTTCAACGTACAAAAATGCCAAGTTACTCACACATACACGACATACACCGTCAATAACTCATTCATTCAGACTGCCAAAATCCAGGCCTGCCATTAAAAGTATTGATATCAAAATGACGCCAAGTTACAGTAGGCCTACTACAAACAATATAGGCTATCTTGCCTCATCGAAATTACATAAGATGTATTCCAAAGCAATGCTACCCAATATTTCCTCAATTCTTTCAAGTCAATTGGCCCTGTGTGTATAAGCATGCACTACATGGGCAGGCCAAACATATGTGTGGATGGCTTTCTCACAGTCAAGATTGATTGAATAGGCATCTATATGTCCAATTTGTATTGGTATGTATGTATTTTGGTGCCCAGCCTTTCTGTTGCGTGAATGATTGTATGTTTCTTGGTATAAATGTCTGTTCATAAATGTGAATGTAACATGCTTTTAAAGAAGAACACAGGCCAGTAAGCACAGAAGAGCTCCCGTTGAATCCATATGGCTTAGCAATATTGTAGCCGGTTAATAACTGAACGTACAGACGGTACGTCATAATGCATATGGCTTAGCAATATTGTAGCCGGTTAATAACTGAACGGTGATCGGCGGGTAGATATGGTGCAAAAGCAATAATTGATAAGTAGTAGACAATTATTAGTGAGGGTCGAAGCAGGTTAAAGGAGTAACATGGTGGTTGAACGTGACACTTCCCAGTTGTCTTTAGGCAACAACAAAACAAATGTGCATAATTTTTTTATTATTCAGTCATTTCAATGTAGTTTAAAACGTATTTTTCTAAGCCTAAATTTCCCACTATAAAAGTTCACCCGAACCGTCTGGGCGTGGTAATGAGAACTGTCAGTTAGCTATGATTGACAGACCGTGCCCCGTTACCATAGCTACCCCCATGATAAGCGCTATTTTTGGGAGACTTTTCACAAGCTAGCTAGCTTAGTAGTATATCAAGTATCGATAGATAGCTAAGATAAGGACGTTGACTTATATCCAATTATAATTTTTGCTATCTAGCTAGCCAAGTTAAGATAAAGGCACAACTATAACGTCCTCATAAAAGCAAACTAGCTAGCTAACGTTATCGATAACATTGCCTTATGAAAGCAAACTACCTAGTTAGCTAACGTTAGCTAGCTAGCTAGCTAAATGACTATAACCAGAAATAATCTAATAGTCCTTAAAAGGCACTCTAATTTAAGTGAACCTAACGTTAGTGAAATATTTGCATTGTCTTGCCCGTAAACCAGCTGCGCAAACTATGGGTCTCGAGTTATCCATGGGTTTACGGGGCGTGGAAAGGGGAGTGGTTACTGTGTTCGTGAGGCACCAAGTTGAGAACTTTCTCAACCGGTTGAAAATAGGACGATAAATTGAAAACGCGTATTTCTCCAAAAATACAGAACGGACATATTTAAGACTTTACTCATTGTGTTTCTTCAATGCCTCTTGTGCAAATAGCACATAAAACCGAGAAAGTGTGAGAATCACCATGGTACTCCTTTAAAGAAAGGTGTTCCTAGCTGGGCTTGAACCCACGACCCTGTGTTCCCAAGACTGTAACCTTGCCCACTAAGCCACAGGCGGACTAGCTGTTTAAACTGGAAATGTTTCAGAGTAAAAAGGTTTGGGTATTTTGCGTGTGTATGCGCGTTTTTGATTGGGTCGTGTAGGTGAAGATTTGGCTGGTGTCAGTGAAATGTCCAATGGGGAGACATGTTGTTAGTGGGATAGGCGGCAGGAGAAATAAGAATGAGAAGAAGAAGAAGAAGAAAGAGAAGAAGAAGGAGAAAACGCAAAATCCCCTTAGTTTAGGGCTTTATTGTGTGGGCATGTGAAGTTGTTTATGAATTCTGTCTGTTGAAATGGGGTCAGAATGTACAGAATTTAATGTTTTTAAGGGCTGAGTGTCTGTGGCTGTTGTGGTTACTTCTGTGGGGAACCCTGAAAAGTGCCAAACTCTCGGTGCTGTATAGGTATGGGGCATGCCCCCGCCAAGGCGTAACTTGGCGGGATGGCATACCTGCCATCCCAATCTCGATGCAGCAACACCATCTAGCTTTGAAAAGGATCATTAAGATTAAAAAAAAATATATCTATCCCGATTTCCCACTCCCGCATGATCGATCCTTCGCATCATACCGGATCGTAGCTCATGCTATAGCCTATGGAGCCACAAGTTATAATGGAAGTGAGGGAGGAAACCTGCATGCAGCCCCAAAACCACTCAAATATATCCTACTCCTAGAGTTCACCTTCACCAAACAGAATTCCTCGTAATTGTGTCGTTATCCTATGTATGAAGTGTAGATTTTTCTACTTGTATTGTGTGTATTTTTACGGAACTTACATTTTAATATTACATTTTTACGTTCAGCCCTGTGCAATATTAAATAATTCTGTTAGCGTTTGAGGTGGTCGACAGCCCCCCCTCCCAACTCGGTCCGGTCGTCTTGTGCATGTTTATATTATCCATGACAACGACGTTCATTCCGTGGTTGCTAGGATACCTAATATACAATGTAGCAAGGACGGTAAAATGACTGCAGATGCTACGAACAAAGTCTAACCACGATTCAGTGGTTTTAATTCCCGAGCCTGCACTATCACTAGAAATATATTAACTGGTAAACTTAGTAACTAAGTGTTCTGTGCCATGGCTGACTACACAGGACACGGACTGCCCTTTTTACCGGGGAACACTTTCAGAGATATCACGGTAAGACTAGTTAACGTTAAAATGCCGTGAGCTAGTTGTATCAGTGATGCAGAGTTTGCCTTTCCAGCTTAGTTATTTGAAACCTTTCTGTCATTAACACGGGAGTTAACGCTAAATCGGCGTTTTACACCGTATTTCTCAAGAAAGTTTTTTAAAAATCAGTTCGTCGTTGTGCTCCAAGATTGGGTTTAGCCTACTAACTGAACGCGAAAGGTGTTGCAGAAAATATGCTACGTTCGATTGAACTGAGTCGTTATAATGACGGAGTTATCGAGTGGTTTGTATGAGGCATGGGGTGTCTTCATATGATAACAGAACATCCCAAAAGCACGAAACAACTCGAAATATTTTATAAGAATATTACAAAAGAATATTCTGTTAACCTGCATAGCTTACATTACATTATTAATTATTAAATACGAAATAATTATTTAATCTTCATTAGCTACTATACAGTATAATTCCATGCACTGCACTTCTTTAGATTGTTATAAACACACGGGAATGTACACTGCAACGAACTAACTTCTTTATCCTTTCTGGTTTTGTTCTTTTTCACTCCATTAGAAGTCGGCTCAACATAGACCCCAGACTTTGACTTACAAGAATGGCTATGTATTAGCAAAACGCCCCATTGTAGGCATTGGGCAGGCAGCCTTCCTTTCAGACCATCTGAACCAAAGTGAGGTTAACCAGTTGGCTATCCAGAATCTTGCACAAACCCATGAACAATCTCCAGCTGGCCCTTCTACGGAATTCATTCCTGCTCATGTCTTCTTTGACAAGAAGGTATGTTTTACTTCTGTATTTCTCAGTAGGCTAAGGATGTTGTTCATTTGTGATTCATTGCTTAAAACTGAATGACATCACATTATGGAACTGATTAGGCAAATGCCATTGTACGTATAACAATTAATACATTGATCTACAGTGCCCTCTGAAAGTATGTTAATAGTAGAGTGAAATTTATTATTACTGCTATATACTTAAGTATTTGGATTTGAGATCAAAAGATCAATATGAGACAAAGGTACAGACAATCTGCTTTTATTTCATATGGTATGCATATACAGTCCCCTCCAAAAGTATTGGAACAGCAAGGCCAATTCCTTTGTTTTTGCAATACACTGAATACATTTGGGGTTGAGATAAAAAGATGAACATGAGACAAGAGTTCAGAATTTCAGCTTTTATTTCCTGGTATTTACACCTAGATGTGTTAAACTACTTAGAACATAGCACCTTTGGTATCAGACCACCCACTTTTTAGGTGAGCAAAAGTATTGGAACAGAGAGTATTTAAGTAAATGAAAGCAAATAACACTTAATGTTTGGTAGCATATCTCTTGCTTGCAATAACTGCATCAAGCCTGCGACCCATTGACATCACCAAACTGTTGCACTCTTCTTTTTGCTTTTCCAGGCTTTTACTGCAGCCTCTTTCAGTTGTTCTTTGTTTCGGGGGGGGGGGGGGGGGGGGTTCCCTTCAATCTCCTGTTCAGGAGGTGAAATGCATGCTCAATTGGGTTAAGGTCTGGTGATTGACTTGGCCAGTCTAAAACCTTCCACTTTTCTCCCTAATGAAATCCTTTGTTGTGTTGGCAGTGTGTTTTGGGTCATTGTCTTGCTGCATGATGAAGATCCTCCCAATTAGTTTGGACGCATTTCTCCGTGAGTTGGCAGACAGAATGTTTTTGTAGACTTCTGAATTCATCCTGCTGCTACCATCATGAGTTACATCATCAATAAAGATTAGTGAGCCCACTCCAGAAGCAGCCATGCAAGCCCAAGCCATGACACTTCCTCCACTGTGCTTCACAGATGAGCTTATATGTTTTGGATCATGAGCAGATCCCTTCTTTCTCCACACTTTGGCCTTTCCATCACTTTGGTAGAGGTTAATCTTGGACTCATCAGTCCATAAAACTTTGTTCCAGAACTTTTGTGGCTCATCTCTGTACGTCTTTGCAAATTGTAATCTCGTCTTCCGATTCTTACTACTGATGAGTGGTTTGCATCTTGTGGTATAGCCTCTATATTGCTGCTCTCTAAGTCTTCTTCGAACAGTTGATTGAGATACCTTCACCCCTGTCCTGTGGAGATTGTTTGTGATGTCACTGACTGATGTTTTGAGGTTTTTCTTCACAGCTTTCACAATGTTTCTGTCATCAACTGCTGTTGTTTTCCTTGGTCGACCTGTTTGATATCTGTTGCTCAGTACGCCAGCGGTTTCTTTCTTTTTCAGGACATTCCAGGTTGTCGTACAAGCTATCCCCAATGCTTGTGCAATGGCTCTGATCGATTTCCCCTCTTTTCTAAGCTTGCTTTTCTCCCAAAGACAGCTCTCTGGTCTTCATGTTAGTTTATCTTTTATAACACAAATGCAGTTTTCACAGGCAAAACCCAAGGCTAAAACCAAGAGTAGACATTCAGAACTATTTATTGTTTAACCAATCAATCTAACAGGACACATCTGGGCAACAAGAAACACCTGTCAGTCACATGTTCCAATACTTTTGCTCACCTAAAAATTGGGTTGTCTGATACAAAAGGTGATATGTTCTAAGTTGTTTAACAAATCTAGATAAAAATACCAGGAAATAAAAGCTGAAATTCGGATCTGTCATCCCATGTACATCTTTTGACCTCAAACTCAATTGTCTTCAGTGTATAGCAAAAACAAAGGAATTGACCTTGCTGTTTCAATACTTTTGGAGGGGACTGTATGTTGTACCATTTTACAGAAACGGTTGTCGTTGTGTTGAGTTTCAGCTGTCCAAAATGAAGTTAACGGATGAACTTAAAAGTATATCAAAGCAACAAAGTCTAATATTTGGTTGCATAGCCTTTAAATGAAATTACTGTATGAAGTCTACGACCTACTGACATCATGCTTTCACTGCAGCCGCTTTCAGTTGATACTTGTTTTAGGGGGTTTCTGTCTCTAGTCTCCTCTTCAACAAGTGAAATGCATTCTCAATTGGATTTAAATTTGGCAACAGGCTTAGGCAGTCCAAAACTTTCTTTTCGCAAAGAGGAATGCTTTCTAACTGCAGGATGAAGTGTTGGCCAATGAGGTTGGAGGAATACATAGCCAGACAAAATTTGTCTGTACACTTCCAAATTCATCCTACTGCCACCATCCTCTGTTGCCATGTCAATAAAGATGAGTGAACCTGTTCCAGAAGCAGCCATACATGCCTAAGCTGTAGCACTACCTCCTCCATATTTCATAGATACGGTGGTATGCTTGGGATCATGGGCTATTCCTTCCTTTCTTCACATTTGAGCTTTCCATCATTTTAGTAAAGGTTTATTTTGATCTCATGTGTCCATATAACTTAGTTCCAGTACTCTTTATTCTACCATTACCATACTTTTGGAGGGCACTGTATATCACAGGTGCGTAAGACAGGTACGGTACTTTTAATCAGGGCTGCCCAACCATGCTCGTGCAGATCTACTGTCCTGTAGGTTCTCTTTTCATTCCTAATTTTGTGCACTTGATTGTACTAATTAGCAGCTCGAACAAGATCTCTAGCTGTTGACTGAGGTGTGCTTTTTAGGGTTGGAGTCAAAACCCTACAGGACAGTAGATCTCCAAGAACAGAGTTGGGCAGTCCTGCTTTAAACCAACATAAGCAACTTTTTTTGGTCTCAGTTATTATTTTTAGAAATCAAACATTAACACAGCTTTGGGAAATTACTTTACAATTATGTTTTAATTTAAATCCAAGAAATGTTTTTATAAATAAGGCCCCTGGTGCGACCACACACAATAGCACAAGAAATTCCCTAAACCCTACAGCCTGATATTTCCGATTAATACAACTGAGGAAAATCTACACTGCAATAAAAGTTTACATAAATGTTATGAATAGCTGTGTTAGTATAGAATGTTGTGTTGGGGGTTCTGGGACCATCTGGGCAGTTTTAGAATGGGGGTATTCTGGAGAAACTGGTGGGTGAGGACCAAATGGATTCTGTTTTTCCTTGTGATCACAGGCAGGGTGCTACAATGCGTTGTTAAAAACAGCCACTTGTGTATGTAATCTTGGTGATTACACTGAGTAAATATGAAATGTATATTCTTCAAGTGGAATAATTTGTAATTTTCTTCAAGACACAAAAGAACAAAATAATATGAAAGACAGAGCTACTGTATGTAATGTCACAAAGAAAGTAATAAGGTCTGTCCAGTAGAGTCCAATAATGACAACAATGCAGGATGAAAACCTTCTAGCAATTGTAGAATTGTTATGTACTGTAGCTATAATTGTGACATTTGGAAGTCATAGAAAATGAATTAAATACTGAAATTTTAACAAAGATTTTAATAATTGCCACAGAGACGGGACTGTTTGAAAAACAGGATAAAAAAATGAAATTGGAAATGGGCATTTTAGAAGGATTCACCTGCTTTAAGTATTAAACAAAGGTGCCACGATCGTTCACAGAGCTTGTATACTGCTTCCTTTTCATGATGTTTTATGTAACATAGTTCCACTGGCCCTGAGTGCGGTCTTTTTGGATAAATAAACAGATTGTTAATAAATAAATCATAGGATAGTGTCTTTGCATATGAGGGGCAGAAGTCACAAAAATGATTAATTGAATGCTGAATCAATTAAAATGCAATTAAATTAAACTTTGAATAAGTGCAGTCAAATACAAAATTGCATCAAATAAAATACAATTTAATTAAATATTGCATCAAATAAAATCCAATTAAATTAAATAGTGTATTTGATCACCTTGACATTCATTTATTCACTAATAGTTTAATCATTTCACTGCGCTGCAATTCCAATTGCCAACACTTTTATCAATTCACTGCTGCTTTCACTACCATGTTTATCAATTCAATGCAGCTTTCGACACCACTTTTATCAATTCAATAGCAGTTTCACATTTTCACCCAGTGCCAATTAATTTATTCCACCCACCAACGTAGCCTATGTATGCACTCAATGATCAGCTGTTGTCGGACTCACCGGCCGTGGGATTTTGCACTCACCTTAGGAGGGGCCAGGCGGTGAAGCCATAGGACATGCATATTTAACTAGACAGGCAAGCATGCCTTCAGATAACCTAAGCTTGTGAAGTCCTAGAAGTAAGCCCGTCCTGTGCCTGCTGAGGGAAAACATTGGAGCTCCCATGAAATATAAATAAATACTTTCCCAAGACTTCTGAACCAAAACAACCATTGTTTCACAAACTGCTGCACACAATGAAATCTGTGATCACAAAAAATGGACCGATGAGGATTTCTTTGGTTGTTAAATCACCTTGGATTGCACACACTTTGTTAATCCAATTATACAATTAGACTTCTGAAATTTTATTTTCAAATGGTTTTCAAGCTGTATTAGGATCTGTTACAGACATTAGCAAGTAAAACTAAGAACAGTCTTTGCCACTGAAACAACAGGGGTAAGTTTGGGTCCTAAGAGAGCTACAATCCAGATTGTTTTGCACTGGTACTCCTTACCCAATCAGGAGATGCTGTATTTGTCAAGGGTAATCTGTCCATCGTGCTTGGTAAAATATTTACTTTACCCATTTTAGTAGTCTTTTAATCACTCTGTATTAAGGGTATGGGCGTGTATTCAGGGTGACTGTGTTGAACAAATTAATTATCCACCTCTCTTCTCCTTACACACCCTTTACTTGCCACACAGGTGCTACGTTTCTATGGATACTTTAAGCAGGTGATACTCCTGTCACCTTTGGAGCAGTACAGAGTGCGCCCTGTGATCATCAGCTACTTCCTGGAGGATGACAGCTTCTGTGTGATTGAGCCAGAGGTGGAGAACTCTGGGATGCCACAGGGAAAGCTGATCAAAAGACAGCGTCTGCCGAAAGACAAGCAGGGAGATTTTTACCACTGGAAGGACCTGAATGTGGGCATTGACATTTCTGTGTTTGGAGTCACCTATCACATAACTAGCTGTGATCAGTGCACAAAGGTAAAGATGAGTCATTACATGATCTGGCATCATAACCAACCCCAAAACACATTTAAACAGGCATACAGGTAAACCGGTTAAATTCAGTTTACCTGTAAACATTGAGCAGCCAATTGTCCAATTACGTTTGGTCACCCAATATGGGAGAATTATACATAAAAAGGGTTGCAATTCCGACATGGATCACTGGATATGGATGTAAATACCCTTGAGTTAAAGCTGACAGTCTTCACTTTATTCTCACATCCATTACTTCATGTAAAATCCATTGTGATGGCGTACAGGCCAAAACAACAAAAATTGTGTCACTGTCCAAATACTTATGGAATGCACTGTAAATCAAACGTTTTGGGACATATATAAACACTCACACAGCGAAGTCCAGAATTAATGGCATGCTTCATGAAAATGAGGGGAAAATCTGTATAATTTACAAAATAGAGAACATAGATAATTAGATATATTTTATACTCAAACATATGAGAAACTATGTTTCATTGAGTAATGACATTTGTTCCTCAAAAACAGGTGTCAAAATAATTGGTACCCCTTAACATTCTTTCAAATGAAATCAGAGTTAAATGAGAAATAAAATTGTACTTGTTTAAGTTAATCTCAATCTTAAAGAATTGTAATGTGGCCTTCAAGGCATAGGTAATATAAGAAATGTAAAAATGCATTGCGTCCATGATAGTCGGTGAAATCACATCGCAACGTGCCGGGAGCACGTCAACAGAGGGATGCATACAAGGAAAAGCATCTCCTATCTACTTGCACATATGATAGTGGATCATTGATGCCTTGGAGCTGTTTTGCTGCCAGTGGTCCATGGGCACTGGGTAAAGATCAATGGCATAATGAAGTCCATCCATTACAATGACCCCAAACCTCTGAATCAACACAGAAATGGTTCTGTGAAAACACAACCAATGTTTTGCAATGGCCATCTCTGGACTCTGGAAAAGTGGTTCAAGATCCCTCCAAACTAATCAAACCTTAAGAAAGGCTCAGTACTGTTATCCTTGCTGGGGAAGCCTGCACCATGTACTAATCCCAGGAGTGGAAATAATGTGAAACCTATATTTTTGGGGAAATAGAATTTTAAAAATGTTTTATTTTGGTTGGTTCCTTTGAATTATAAATTAAGGCTGCTTATTTATGTGTGGATTATGTCTGTGCTACCTGCAAAGCAGCCTACAGTACAAGCATTTATATAGTAGTTTCCTGATACATTTCTGGGAGGTGTTAACAAGATACTCAAGATAGAATTTTTGCTCATCCAGGAAAAAGGGGTTTATTGTTTGTAGTGCAGTTTTTACAGCTAATTCCATGTTTGGTTGTGGTATAGGAGTTTTTGGAGAGTGAAGGGATATTACTGAACGAGCCTGAAAAGATTCCCCCTGACCCCTACACCCAGCGGCGGACACAGCCCCAGCAGGCCTACATCACCCCCTCCGATTTTGACAGCCTAAAGCAGTTCCTTTCCATGGACCGCAAGGTGACTGGAGCCTGAAATATATCACTCACATAGTGATTGAATTCTGTCATTCTCTTAGCAAATCTCCAATAGGTAAGGGGTAAATTATATAAAAGATGATGCATTGCACAATCCTCTTTCTTCATTTTGGGATCTTTGCGCAAACTGTCATCTCAAACACACTTTGATATACATGTTTGATGGGTTACATTTTATGGTTATGGATATTTTGTAGTTCACAAAACATGCTACAAATCTGTCTTGAAGTGATTCAGACCTATTTATCGTTGTCAGTCTAGGTTATTTTCAAAAATCATTATTCTTGCAGCATGAACACTGCCATTCAAATTAATCAGTGATTTTCTGTTTTTTAGCGTCATAGACTGAATTTGGCAAGGTTATTTTGCTCTCGGTTTTCCAAGGTACCAGACCCTCTGAATGACTGGAAGTGAGGTCAATTCCATGATACATGCAGTACCTGGGGCATACAGAAATGCAAGTCAATCCTCAGGCAAATGTTTTTCTCTGCAAAGTGAGAGGAGAACTGACTCTTGATCTTCCGCCCAGGTGCTGCGTTTCTTTGCCCTGTGGGAACACTCAGACTCTGTCCACCGGGAGACCCGGCCTGTCATCATTCACTATTACCTGGGGGACAACTCTGTAGAGATCCGGGAGACACATGAGTACAACAGTGGGCGGGACCCCTACCCCGTCCTGCTGAGGAGGCAGAAGGTGCCAAAGGATGTAAAGCCCAAAACAGGTGAGCAGACCTCCATTACCCTTATCCAGACACATGCCTCTGTCCCACTCACCTAAAAGGAGAGCTGCCCAAAAATCACCCATTGACTCTCCATGGGCTTGGTGAAAAGCATTTTGAAGCCTGGTAAGTGTAGTTTGTGGCTCCATATTGCACAAATTGGAGCCAGAGACTGCAGTAGGGACATGAAGCCTGGTTGTCCACTAAGCACATGAGATACAGTGACCAGGTAGTGACGCAAACTGTCCCTGATTTGTCCACAAAATGTTACCGTCTTGTCCAAATAGCACAATAACTTTAGACGAAGAGAGCTATAAGAATTGTAAATTGATCGGATTATTACGAATCAACCAACGCACTATTTATTAGCTAACATGCTTTAAAATTTGTGATCTAGTTGATCTTAAAACTGCACAGGTAATGTGCAAAGCACAAAATAATTTGCTTCCTAAGTGTATTCAGGGCTTGTCTGAAATTAGAGAGAGCCAGTATGAATTTAGGGGAATAGGTATGTTTAAAAAAGCAAGGGTAAGGACAAATATGAAAAATAGATGTATATCTGTAAAAGGGGTTAACTTGTGGAATAGTTGTGATAAGGAATTAAGAATGTGTAGTTCACTTTGCAAATTTTAAAAAATGTTCAAAAATAATGTGGTAAACAAACTGAAGTATGATCATTATTGTGTATGAAAGTTTGGAACTTTTGTTTTTTTTCTGTTTTGTTTTGTTTTTGTATAGCCTAAACCTAGTAGTGAATGGGTTGCCTATTAGAATGTGTTATGTAAAAAGGGTAGGTATAATAAGTTAAAACTTCAGCCTACACCTTTTCGGTCAATATTTTTTGTTTTCCTTTTAATTTAATGCCTTATTGTTATTTATTTATTTCTATGTGCATTCTTTTTGGAAAATTGTTAATCAGGACCGAAATAAATTACTACTACTACTACTACTACAAAGAAAAAACACCTATTGCGACTACATTTTCTTGTGGAAAAAAATGATTGACTTCATATTTTGACTGAATACTTACCACTGACTTACATTAAAACGAGTGGCTGAAACACCTATACTAGAGCCAACCGCGCTGGTACTAGTGAGCAACATTTCTCAACAATATAAGGAAGTGAGGTTCAAAAATGCAGTCCGGTTTTGGCCCTGTGGTTGGGACCGGTTCAGACTGTAGGACATCATCAGCTGCAGGGGCCAGAATTCAGCTGCTAGAGGGCTAAAAGGCATTATGACATCACAAGGGTCAACATTCTGCCATTCATTTTCAATGGGATATTTTTTTCCCCCAAAAATTGGAGTATCTCAAAGATCCAGGAAACTGAAATCTGTTGTGTTGTTTTAATACTTTTTTTGTATTCACAAATGGCCATGGGATATTTTAGAATGATTCTTGAAAAAAAATATGTATAAAAGCCTGTGCCAAAATGAGCTTGCTTTTCCCCTTGGTCAAACACCAGGTTTTCAATGAGAGGGGTTACACCTTTGTGTTAGTTACGTAACAAAGGTAACCTTTTCTACATGTAATATATAAATGAGGCGCTTGCCACTTTTGTGTGGCTAAGGCAAGATAGTTTGAAAATTCCTAAGCATTGCTCCTTCTCTGGATGAGGAGAAAACAATAACGCCTTTTTCTTTTCACAAAAATGAAGAGACCTACAAAAAATGGTTTTATTTCTGGAGCCCATGGGCACTGCAGTATTACAATAACCTGTACAGTTAGTATTTACAAGGCCCATTTTCACCTGGAACTTGTCACAGAACACGGTGGATCGGTTAGTAGGCATGCTGTTAGCTAGCGACAATTAAATAGCTTTCAAGCGTATACATGTGGAATCAAAGAGTTTCTTTATTTGGGTGTAATGTCTGGAGTTTGAGACTGCTATTGAGTCTAATGTTAGCGTACAGTATGTCAGTGTTACCACGTTATTACACATTGAATGATCTTCAGGTTTAATTGTACGATGGTACAGTTTATATTGCTTTCTTTTGTTTTGTCTGGTTGTATAAGGCTACTAACTGGCTCTAACTGACTCTAACCTAGCTAGCGATGAGGAATGGTTTACGTATGACGTGTCTTATGGATATGAATGTTAATGAGCGCAGGATACACGCCCACCCTGTCCTTGTCTACTGAACAGGTCACAATAATCTAATGGTGTTTATTACAATTTAATGGTTATAAGCTTTTCTGCAGCAATGGAAGTGAATTAAGCCTTGAAGGTTGATGCAAAAAATTCCTACAGGTGTCCCATCTTTTGTTGATAACTTACAAACCCTCTGGCTGTATAAAATCAGTGTTCGAACTGACTGTATTACTATACCCTCCGAAGAATTATTTGGAAAATATTGCACTGCAGAAAGTAGTATATTGCTATCAACTACAATTAACAAACGAAGACAGACAGATCATTATGACCCTTAAAAGTGTAGGTCTTTCCTTTAGAGAAATTGCAAAGCAAGCCAAGGTGTCAGTGAGTAAAGTTTCCTACACCATCGAAAGGCACTTGGAAACTGGAGGAAACTCTGACAGGAAGAGGTCTGGCAGACCCAAAGCCACAACAGAATCAGAAGACAAGTTTCTGAGAGTCAACAGCTTGCGTGTTGCACAGGACAACAGCTTCAAGCACAGCTTAACAGTGGTCGAAGTAAAAAAAGTCTCAGTTTCAACTGTGAAGAGAAGACTTCCAGCTGCAGGTTTGACAGGTCGAGTGGCAGTACAAATGCCATTGCTAAAATGGAAAAATAAGAAAAAGAGGCTTGCTTGGACCATGAAGCACTGGCAGTGGACTACTGAAGACTGGAAGAAGGTCTTATGGACCGATGAATCAAAATTTTAAATCTTCGGTTCATCACGCAGGGTTTTCGTACGCCATCGAGTAGGTGAAAGGATAGTTCCTTAGTGTGTGACACAAACTGTCAAACATGGAGGAGGAAGCGTGAAAGTCTGGGGCTCTTTTGCTAGATCCAGAGGTGGCAACTTGCACAGACTGACTGGCACCCTGAACCAAAAGAGCTACCACAGCATTTTGCAGCGCCATGCAATACCCTCTAGTCAACGCCTAGTTGGTCTGGGGTTCATCCTACAGCAAAATAACGACCCAGAACATACTCCAGGCTATGTCAAAACTATCTTAGAAAAAAAGAACAAGATGGTAGGCTTCAAATAATGGAATAGCCAGCACAGTCTCTGGACTTAGGCCTAAGCCTCATCGAGCTGGTTTGGGTTGAACTGGACAGAAAGGTGAAAGCAGAGCAACCTACAAGTGAAACACATTTGTGGGAACTTCTGCAAGTGTTGGGAAGATCTTTCTGAACAATATTTGATTTCCATTGCAGAACGAATGCCACGAGTGTGTTCAGCTGTTATATCTGCAAAAGGTGGCTACTTTGATGAGTCAAAAATTAGAATAAATTGTGTTAAACAGAATGATTCCATGATTTCTTTTTTTAAATCTCCAATTGTTTATTTGTTCTATGCTTTAATTTGAGACAAGCGTGTGAATTTCAATAAAAACTGGAAAAATGGAGGTGTTCTAAAACTTTTTACCAGTAGTGCATGATATGTATAAGTAGTGTGAAACCTTTAGGAGTGTAGGAGGAGATAGGTGTACAAAAACTGTCAATAATAATAATAATAATCATAAGCCAGAGGAATAACAATAGTGTGCTTTTGCATAAGTGCAAGTACACTAATAATAATAATAATAATAATAAGCCCAAGGAACAAAAATAGTGTGCTTTTGCATGAATGTAAGCACACTAATTGTAATAATAATAAGCCCAAGGAATAACAATAGTCTGTTTTTTCATGACTACAAGCACACTAATAAGCCCGAGGAATAACAATTGTGTGCTTTTGCATGAATGCTTATTAGTATGGACAATAACAAGTTTGCTTCGCTAAAGCAAGCAAACTCATAATAAGTATAAGTATGCAAGAGAACAGGCAGTGGGTTGTTGAAACAAACACACTAAGGTTTCCTGCACCTCACTGCAATGTATGGTAAACTGTCCGGCTGACCTGTTTTTCAGAGCCATTCCCCAGCTGTGTCCTGGAGGTATCACCCCAGGAAGTGCAGGAGTATTACTCCCCAAAAGATTTCTCTGTGGGGGAACCTGTTAGCATCATGGGAAGACAATTCCTGCTGTACGACTGTGATGAGTTCACCCGAAACTACTACAAGGAGAACTTTAGCGACACCCTGAAGCCCCTCCCGGTCATATCCAAGCCAATCCCAGACATTAAGAGGGTATGTACTGCTGACTTTGACCATTTTGCCATATTCATCCCTACAAAGTGTCAAGGAGACCAGACATTGCCATAAATGTCCTTTTTTAACTTAGTTGCTTATAAATATCAAGCAGAAAGCATGGCTTTCCGGTAGCTTAGCCTGTAAAGGTGTTACAGTTGCAGAGGAATTCTGTAGTATTTCATAATGTAGATATTTCTAAAACAAGCCTGGCAACGAAATAATTACAGTACATTGTTTGACCTGGGGGTGTGCTGTGGTAGGACTCAACTGGCCTCATCTTGCCAGAGTAACGTCAACCAGGGTGCCTTCCATAAGTAATAGACAGCTATTTAGAGTGATTATGGGGTGACATTAAACCTCTTGATTGCTGGTGGT
This sequence comes from Anguilla anguilla, assembly GCF_013347855.1. Lineage (NCBI taxonomy): Eukaryota > Metazoa > Chordata > Actinopteri > Anguilliformes > Anguillidae > Anguilla > Anguilla anguilla. The sequence goes on along the minus strand of NC_049206.1, from coordinate 30,357,260 downwards.
CATTTTTCTTGAAAACAAACTGACACAAAAATATGATTTATACTGCTATGTATATGCCTGATCTCATTTGATGAGGCAATGGAATAACATGTCAGAGGCTTGCACTGTGGCTAGTTGTGCATACACATGGGCTGTGTCCCAATACAAAGTCAACTGCTTTCGTATTGAGAGACAGCCATGGTCTAAAGTTTGTGTGGAGTTATGCATTTTTCCTTGTCAAGTTAAAATACAATTTGTTTGTGTGTAAATAAGTGAATGCACAATTGATATAAGGCCCCAGGTGTCTGTATGTTGTCATGGAAAGAATAGTACAATTTGCCATTCTAAATGGGAGAAAAGGGGCAAGCTGATATCCTGAGTATACCTAGAGTACTATGCTGGACCAGAGTGCACTACTTGGAAATTAAGCATCTGTCCTTGCAATATGGTGTATATCCTGTTTTATCATGTAATTGATTAAACATATTTTGAAATAAAACTCTAAAGACTTAAAAGCAGTTGCAGAAACTAAACTGTTTCCTTCAGAGCCAACTTAGTGGCCACGCTGTGAGTATGACAAGAGAATGCCTTATCCCCACTAATGCCAAGCCCAGGCCTTCGGCTAATTAATAAGTCAGACTGATTCCCAGATTGATATCTACAGGAGATCCCCCCATACAATGGCTTTGGTTCTCTGGAAGATTCCCTTCAAAACTGCAAGTCTCTTATCCCTGAGCCACCCAAGAAGGATCTCTTGAAGATGCTGGAGAAGGACGGCAAAGTGCTCAGATACACAGCCAGACTGGTGAGCTGCTTGTTCTTGGCTGAGTCCCCAAATTTTTTTTTTGCCTTTTTAGGGTACATGTACATTTTAGCTGCGACTGTGGCCTCACGGCTTAAAAGAGAATCACTTGAGGACCCTGCCCCCTGGTGGTACCAAGTATGCATTTGAGTCACTTTTCCCTCAAATTATGTGTTCTGAAGCTGGTATTTGAAACTAATTCCATATGATCTTGAGCAGAGTCACAGGTTAAAATGTAGTTTACATTATATTTTACTTAGAGATGGGCTGTAGTTCAAATAACTAATTTGAAGTATGTATTTCAATAACATTTATACATTTGTATTTGAATTAATCAAACAATACCATATATTTTGTGTCAGGATACTTTTATATGTTTAAATACTCCTAATACATACTGGTAATTAACTTTTGTGCTTGTCCTTGGAATCTGCCATTTCACATGAAATTAAAGTAACCCACAACCTTTTATTTTAGAGCTGATTAGGAATTACAACCTGCACTTAATTTTTTTAGGTTTGTTAAAATTATTTCATTTAAGACAATGCAAATCATATAAAAAATGAGGACACAAGAAATTTGATTTCCCAGCTAGTGATATGCACAAAATGATTTATTTAATACACAAGAACCTTGGTTCTTCAAAGATAAAAAAAGACACTTTCTACCTTGTACTTATTTCTTGCATTTCACCCTTCAAGCTTATGGGAGAGCCATTCATTACTGTCCCATGTTCTTGTTGAAGGTCGCAGTTATGACTCCACTCTGGGTTGGAAACGCCTTGCACTTTAGGTGAAGTTAAGAGTGTGGTGTTATTTGAGAAAATATTCATCCTTTCACAGGGAAACACAGTAGGTGGCAGAGTTGCACAGGGCAGGTTCTGTTCCAACAGTTGGTATGATGGTGTGTACTTCAATAACTTCATTCACATTTTTTTTTTTTGTGATGGGGACGGGGGGTTATTGTTTATGTGTTGAATTCTTTCTGACCTGCTCCGGAATAAAATTAATGGTGATGGCAGGGGTGGCCAACCCCTGGTCATGGAGAGCCATGTCTTTTTTTTGCAGGTTTTGGTTTTCACCATATGCATAAGCAACAATGGACCCACATGAGGACTCCCAAGATCAGAATATACCATCACTGGGTTATAGCGGGTATCGCATTGTTTGTTTCTTTCACAGGACTCCCTAAATCCTGATGACAGTGGCCGCCGCTTCATCCTGTCCTACTTCTTGTCCAATGACACAATAAGCATCTTTGAGACAAACATGCGAAATTCTGGGATCATAGGAGGGAAGTTTCTGGAGAGGACCCAAGTCCACAAACCAGGCAGCACTCCAGAAAACCCCCAGTACTACGGCCCTGCAGACTTCGCCATTGGGGCCACTTTGGAGGGTACATTCCAGTTTGATCTTCACTTGCGATCAAGAGACCAAAGCAGCACTCTAATATATTTCCTCAGTTTATAACATTGATTCCTAGTCTGAAAAACCTTGCTCAAAACTACATTATAAATAGAGACTTTAAAAGAACAAAACCTTAAATTAAGAAATTAAGTAGGTTTCATTTGCGCAGCAGTTTTCATTCCTGCCTTTGGAATGCTGCCAGAAATTTTATTGTTTTCACCTTAAAATCCGAAAGCAATTCAGATCCCAAAAACTATTTGAGATGAGGTAACGGTGTAGTCATCTGCCTTAATTGATCTTTTCTGTGCTGAAAAACAACAGATTGAACACATCCGCCTTGTAGCTCCTCACAGAGCAAATAATTCAGAAGTGTCTTCCATTATGCAGTAACCCAGACAAATGATCAAACATCAATAGATTAACATAAAGCCATCTGACAATACATTATTTCCACAGTGCCTATTGGAATATGTAGTCATTTTGTTACGTAGAAATTCTTGTCTAATTTGGTTATTAGATTCTCATTTCTAATAACCTGTAACTATTTTATGCACACACATATATATATATATATATATATATGCAGTGCCTTCGGAAAGTATTCAGACCCCTTCACTTTTTCCACATTTTATGTTACAGCCATATTCTACAATTTATTAAATTAATTTTTATTCTTTTAATATTTTATTCAATCATATAAAAACAATACCCCATAATGACAAAGTGATAACAGGTTTTTAGAATTTTTTGCAAATTTATTAAAAATAAAAAAAAACCGAAATATCACATTAACGAAAGTATTCAGACCCTTTACTCGGTACTTTGTTGAGGCACCTTTGGCAGCAATAGAGCCTCCTTGGGTATGACGCTACAAGCTTGGCACACCTGTATTTGGGATATTTATTTCATTCTTCTCTGCAGGTCCTCTCAAGCTCTGTCAGGTTGGATGGGGAGCTCTGGTTAGGACACTCAAGGACATTCAGACTTGTCCCAAAGCCACTCCTGCATTGTCTTGGCTGTGTGCTTAGGGTCGTTGTCCTGTTGGAAGGTGAACCTTCAGCCCAGTCTGAGGTCCTGAGCGCTGTGGCGCAGGTTTTCATCAAGGGTTTATCTGTACTTTGCCCCGTTCATCTTTCCCTCGATCCTGACTATTCTCACAGTTCCTGCCGCTGAAAAACATCCCCACAGCATGATGCTGCCACCACCATTGCTTTACCATAGGGATGGTAATGGCCAGGTGATGAGTGGTGCCTCGTTTCCTCCAGACGTGACGCTTGGCATTGTGGCCAAAGTGTTCAATCTTGGTTTCATTAGACCAGTGAATCTTGTTTCTCATGGTATGAGAGTCGTTTAGGTGCCTTTTGGCGAACTCCAGGCGGGCAGTCTTGTGCCTTTTACTGAGGAGTGGCTTCCGTCTGGCCACTCTACCATAAAGGCCTGATTGGTGGAGTCCCGCAGAGATGGTTGTCTTTCTGGAAGGTTCTCTCAGAGTGGCCATTGGGTTCCCCACAGCATGATGCTGCCACCACTAGCTCTGTTTGGCTGGGCAGCCAGCTCTAGGAAGAGTTTTGGTGGTTCCAAGCTTCTTCCATTTATAAATGATGGGAGCCTTCAATGCTGCAGAAATTTTTTTGTACCCTTCCCCAGATCTGTACCTCGACACAATCTTGTCTCTGAGGACTACAAACTATTCTTTCGATTTCATTGCTTGGTTTTTCCTCTGACATGCACTGTCAACTGTGGAACCTTATATAGACAGGTGTGTGCCTTTATAAATCGTGTCCAATCAATTTAATTTACCACAGGTGGACTCCAATCAAGTTGTAGAAACATCTCAATTTTGAGTGTCATAGAAAAGGGTCTGAATACTTACGTAAATGTGATATTTCAGTTTATTTTTCATAAACTTGCAAAAATGTCTAAAAACCCATTTTCACTTTGTCATTGTGGGGTATTGTGTGTAGATTGATGAGAATAAAAATGAATTTAATCAATTTTAGAATAAGGTTGTAACGTCACAAAATGTGGAAAAAGTGAAGGGGTTTGCATACATTCTGAAGGCACTGTATATACATACACATGCAATATATATATATATATATATATATATATATATATATATATATAGTGCAGTCTTAAGTATTTGCACAGTGACACACTGCAGCAAAGGGCTGTAATTCCTATACAGTTCAACCGATCTGGATGTAAATACCCTCAAGCTTCAAATTGTGCCACTGTCCAAATACTTAAGGACTGGTACATCAGGTAATTGGACAAATTAACATATTAGTCATACTTGGTTCTTTGTCGCAAATCCTTTGCATTCAATGACTGTCTTAAGTCTGCAACACATAGACATATGCTGGGTATCTTCCCTGGTGATGCCCTGCCAGGCCTGTACTGCATCCATCTCTACCTTTAAATCAGCTAAGTATTTATCCCCAAGAATCCAGGTGAGTTAACTATGCAGTCCTCTTCAAATGATGGATTAAGTATTCAGTAACAATAAAATTAACAGATTCTGTTTCCAGGACTAAGTTTTGCCACCCTGGTAAACCATTTCCATGTAAAACCCTGTATGTCACTGTCCCCCAATCAGTGTTTGGACGCCGTTTTGTCCTGTTGGATGCTGATCTCTACGTCCTGAATTACCTGGAGACCATTGCTGATCAGATCCCATCTGAAACCCTTGACTCCCTGTACCAGCGCCTGCGTCCAGAGCCCAATAAGACCCAAGCAACAGGTAAGCCCAGCTCCATCTCAGGCTTGAACTACAGGTAAACCCAGCTCCATCTCAGGCTTGAACTACAGGTAAGCCCAGCTCCATCTCAGGCTTGAACTACAGGTAAGCCCAGCTCCATCTCAGGCTTGAACTACAGGTTAGCCCAGCTCCATCTCAGGCTTGAACTACAGGTAAGCCCAGCTCCATCTCAGGCTTGAACTACAGGTTAGCCCAGCTCCATCTCAGGCTTGACCTACAGGTTAACCCAGCTCCATCTCAGGCCTAAACTACACATTAGCCCAACTTTATCACAAACCCTGTTCCATTGCTGGCCTTAACCACAGGTAAACCCTGCTCCAGCTTTCCTAGACTGTGTAAGGAATAGAGAAATCTTCAAAGCAAGAGTCAACAGCTTTAGTCCTGGAGAGCCAGGGGAGCTACATGTGCAGTCAAATACTTCAATTGGGGAATTAAGTGATAAGTAACAAAAAAAACTTAAACCTTGAGGCCCTCCAGAAATAGGTTTGTGGATGCTTGCTATATTTGAATATCTGTCTGAACTGTTGTACTGAAATGCACGATGACATATGCAAGACAGCATTCACTCAGCATGCCAGTTCATTTGAAGAAGTTCAAACAGAAATTAAAAGAATCCATATTACTGCAATAAGTGACCCACAGGACCTTGAGTAAACTATTTTTCTGGGACTTGTGGTTAGAACGACCAGTGGGGTCCTCAGAGACCAAATCTAACACAGAGTAAGGTTGTACACCACCTTACTTGGTTGTACATTCATTCTCACCAGTAAGGTTGTAAACGAGGATGGCTGTTCAGTAAACTTCAAAATTTTCAATAGAAATTTTCCAAGGGAATTTTGTCTTTGTGAATTTATCTTTTCAGTTTTCCTGAACACAGGAGCACACTGATGTCACAGTTTGAATAAAAATTTAAAATGGATAGATGATTAGTAATCTTTAAACAATTTCCTAATCTCTCTGTTTTTATGTATAATTAAAATTGTTTTTAAAGCCATACTATGCAGGATTTTTTATTTGAAAATATAAAATAACTATGCGAAGGCATATTTATGATGCACTGGCAATCTCAGTCTTTACACACTTTAGCCAAATGTATGCACCTTTTACCTGTTTGTTATTCTAAAATGTGTTTGGGCTGTTTCTATGTGTGGTGCTCTTTTCTGTGTGGGGAGGGGTGGGTGTGGCTACAGAGGCTGTGGCTTGGGATCAGATTCCAATGAAGTGTTTACGGAGTGTGGCACAGTGGGTAAGGAACTGCGCTTGTAACCGAAAGGTCGAAGGTTCGAATCCCGGGTAAGGACACTGCCGTTGTACCCTTGAGCAAGGTACTTAACCTGCATTGCTTCAGTATATATCCAGCTGTATAAATGGATACAATGTAAAGTGCTAAGTAAAAAGTTGTGTAAGTCGCTCTGGATAAGAGCGTCTGCTAAATGCCTGTAATGTAATATTTCTAGTTTGCTGCAATGGCAGATGCTATATATACAGCAAAGCAAAAATTAAAAAAAAAACAGACAGGGTTCGTTCAAAAACCAGAGTCAACCTTGGAATTACTTTGGTGCCATCAGCTGAAGTTTGCCAAGAGGATGAAAACGCTGAGTTGGCCTGTATGTAACGTACATTGCTTTTAGCTATTTGCCTTACACAGCTAGATGCCCAAGGTTGGGTAGCTTTTGCATCAAATTCTGTTTTATCAAGATGTCTTCACTCCCTATGGAAACTGCTGTTACTGTTTATAGTAGCAACCTGGCTATTTGGTAATTCACCTGCACTTATTTCAATCAGGGGAAATTAATTTAATACAGCTTGCATGCCATCTATCTAATGTTGCATGTAGCTAACTTCACTAACAAAGCAAACAAAGTCGCTAAATAACTTTGAAAAGGCTACGAATAACATCATGAAAAAGTCATTTACTTTACAAATATATTAGCTAGCATTGATAGACCCATGGCCTACTAATATCACTTATTCCACACGCGTTTCCATGTTTACATGCCAATTCTAGCCAAATGTCCAGGGGGGTATTTCAGAAAGCAGGATTACCGAGTTAGCTGGATAGCTACGCAAAGTAAAACCCAGAACAGCTCTTTTTTCAGTTCATATTACAGATGTGGGGGGGGTTCCGAGTTTTATTCAGTGCAGTTATCCAGCTAATTCTGTAATCTTGCTTTGTGAAACAAGGCCTAGAATAGCTACAGTTGAGGCCAAAAGTTTACATATCTAGGCTAAAGATATTCAAACTCAGTTTTTCACAACTTTGCACATTTCATGTTACCATACATTTCTTTTGGCAAGTCAGTTGCCAAAGGGCATCTACTTTGTTCACATCAGAAGTAATTTTAAAACAATCGATTAGAGACAGATTTATTTCAGCTTTAATTCACTATATCAGAATTCCAGTCGGTCAAAAGTTTACATACCCCAAGTTGAGTGTCTTTAAACAGTCTGGAAGAATCCAGAAATTGATGTAATGACTTTAGAAGCTTCTGATTGGCCAATTGTCATAATTAGGAGTTAATTGTGGCTGTATTTAAGGGCCTACCTTTAGAGCCACTGCCTTTTTGCCCTTGATACCATGGGAAAATCCAAGCAACTTAGCCAAGACCTCAGGAAAAACTAGAAATACCGCCTCGTGGTTGTATGCCTCTGCCAACCAGTAGCCAGTTTCGATATAAAATGTCATCACTTCATCAAGGCTTCATGCATGTGATAATTCACTCCTTCCCTGGTTCCTTTTCCTGGCTAGATTGACCATTTGGATATAAAATGTCATCACTTCATTTTATCCTATTAGACATTTGTGTAAAACTGTGTCATAATTAGAGTATGAATTCTTGAGTTATGGCCAAAAACGTGTTTTGTGAGGTCACAGTGACCTTGATCTTTGACCACCAAAATCTAATCAGTTCATCCTTGAGTCCAAGTGGACGTGTGTGCCAAATGTGAAGGAATTCCCTCAAGGCAAAAACGTGTTTTGTGAGGTCACAGTGACCTTGACCTTTGACCACCAAAATCGAATCAGTTCATCCTGGAGTCCAAGTGGACGTTTGTGCTAAATTTGAAGAAATTCCCTCAAGGCGTTCCTGAGATATCGCATTCACGAGAATTGGGACAGATGGACGGAAGGGCGGACAGATGGATGGATGGATGGACAACCCGAAAACATAATGCCTCCGGCCACGGCTGTGCCGTCGCAGAGACATAAAAATGGTGGCGCTCCACAAGTCTGGTTCCTCCATAGGAGCAATTTTCAAACAACTGAAGGTACCAGGAGCATCTGTACAAACAATTGTATACAAATATAAAAATCTTGGGACCACATAGACACTGCATTGTTCAGGAAGGAGGTACAAATGAACTCCCAGGGCTGAATGAACTTTGGTCCAAAAGGTTCAAATGAACCCCAAGACAACAACAAAGGAACTGGTGAAGGAGTTGGAGGCATCAGGTACCAAAGTATCGACCATCCACCATTAAGAGAATCCTACATCGCCATGGCCTGAAAGGTTGGAAGAAGCCCCTACTCCAAGACCGGCATTAAAGAAGCCAGAATGAAGTTTACAGGTGATCACCAGGACAAAGACCTAGCCTTTTGGAGGAGTGTTCTCTGGTCAGATGAAACAAAAACTGAACTGTTATAATGATATATATGCGCTATATATGGAGGGAAAAGGGTGAGGCTTTTCTGAAGAACACTACCCCAACTGTGAAGCATGGGGCAGCAGCATCATATTGTGAGGGTGTTTTGCTGGAATAGGGACTGGTGCACTTCAGAAAATAGATGGCATCATGAGGAAGGAGGATTATCTAGAAATAATGAAGCAACACCTCAAACCATCAGCTATAAAGTTAAAACTTGGTAGCAACTGGCTTTTCCAGCAGGACAATGAACCTAAGCAATAAGGATACCTCCACAGTTATAACAAAATAGCTTGAAGACATCAAAGTGAAAGCATTGGAGTGGCCATTACAAAGCCCTGACCTGAATCCCATAGAAAATGTGTGGACTTAACTAAAAAAGCATGTCTGAGCAAGGAGGCCCACTGAGTTACATCAGTTCTATCAGGAGGAACGGGCAAAGATTCCAGCAAAGTACTGAGAGAAGCTTGTGGAAAGCAACCCCAAGCGTTTGATTCAAGTTACGCAATTAAAAGGCAATGCCACCAAATACTAACAAAGTGTATGTAAACTTTTGACCCACTGAAAATGATATGATACATAACAGCTGAAATAAATCTGTCTCTTAGCTATTATTTTGAAATGACCTCTTATGGAAATAAAGTAGATACCCTGAAATATTGAGTTTGAATGTCTTTAGCCTAGGTGTATGTAAACTTTCAGCCTGAACTGTAAATACCAAATTAGGAAAAATACAAAATAGCTGCACCGGCACTATGGAGTAGCTACCATATGATGTTCCCACGCACTAAGGGGTACACTCAGTGTAAAGATAGTTAGAACACTGCATAATTACTGTTACCATCTATATGGAATCATTAATTTAGCTAAAAATGCTATTTGCAATATCTCTGACCACCTCAGATCTTCGCTTGACATTTTGTTTGTAGCGATCGAGGGTGTGTCATCATTGGAGGTGTAGGTGGAGTTGAGGACTAAAGTGGTGTGAGTGGCATTTACAGACACAGTCTACAAAAAGGCTGCAAAATCCTACATATCATACCTTTAAAGTGCCATGAACAAAGACGTCCTGTGATCTGACATTTTGGTTGAGCAATTAGGAACCCTGTAACAGTGACAGACAATCAATGCACAGATCACACTTTAATCACAGGCACACTGGGAAAGCAAAAGCTTTCAGTCATCTTTCAACAGCTATTCAACTTGGCAAATTGAGGGCACGTGGTAATAACATGCAAAACAATCTAAAAATACTATTGATGTCTCAAGTCTACAGAGTTAAGCTATATAATGCCTAATCAGTATATGGCTAGATGTTCACATTTGCTAATCAGTGTTAATCAATGCAAGTTCACACATATTCATGTATGAATAAACCGCAGATGCCAAAACGTGCTCTTTATTTCAGTTTTGACCTCGTTAACCTTCTTTCATTTTCATTTTGTTGTACAATTCACATACCATTCTAACAAATATATATACAATAACAAAGGCAAGAGGCAAAGGATACATAAAGTGAATCAAAATCAAATAAATAAATTTTACTTAATTCAGCTCACACCTCTAACTTCAAAAAAAAAAAAAAGCATTTTTGGCTGGACCGCAACAGCGGGGCCAGCCCTACAAACCCAAATGTCTGTGACTGAGTCACTGAGTGATGAAGTTACACCATTGGTCGGCTGGTCCAGCCATATACTAGGTTTTGACCTGGTCTTGTTTGTAGTACATTTATACTGAGGGCGTAGAGAATGAAATATTTATGAATTCCCAAAAATTCCTATTTCCTTGGAAAATTTCCCATATTGAAAATTCCCAGAATTTTGCAACCATACTCACCAGATCATAGTTTATAGACCAACAACTAGCGAAAGAATGGACTGAATAGCCGGTTACAATTTCATTTTAGATTTGCACTCGGCTCCTTACACCTCCAAATGTTTTTTTTTTTATTCTCCAACAGATGAAACTGTGGAAACCATTGAAAACACTTTGTGATGAGTTGCACCTGGCAGCAAACCCCCTCCCTACTCTCATTCATGACCACACGTTGCTTGCCACTTCTCTGATACAGCTGCACAGAAGCCACAACGACTACGGGAATTAAACAGTCATGTTTGACGGAGCAAATAAATGCTATGTTGAGGCGAAAAAAGTTCAGCTTTCTGTTGCTCTTGTACTTCACTGCTGCACGATACAGATGATCATAGGGATGTTTGGATATGTATGAATTGATGAGTAGAATCTCACACCTGAACACCACTTTGAAATGAAAAAATGACAAGTCTTAGAATATTTCACTGGCCTGAACTCAGTTTATTAAAAAGATAAGACATTGTAACTTTAACTCCAAAGTGCACTGTAGTTTGAAGATTGAATCTGTAGTCTAGTTTATAAAATTATAAAAAAAAATATATTTCATACATTGGTCGAACCAGAGCATAATTAAGTCAAATAAATAATCCCCCAATTATATATCATCTCTGAAAACTTCTTCCCAGGCAGGCAGGCATATTGATTAATTTGTGTTATACATGTTATTACGTAGACATTGGGCCGGAAAATTCCAAGAGCATATGTGGTGCTCATACCTGTCTTCTGTGCATACCTGCAAGTGACACTAACTGGACTGTCCTACAGTGGGCAGGTACACATTTGGGCTGCAGCTGCAGCTGAAGCCCTGCACTTTCAAGAGTCGCACGGTCACCCATTTGTACCAATCCCTGTCATTTCCAACCTTGCTCAATACTCCATCCGGAACATGTCAACATACACCCAATTCAGTATGTTTTAATTTATTCCTAGGTGGCTCATTTCTTATCTTGATGTTAAGTAGAAATGGATTCACTTATGAAAGGGCAATTCCATCTCAAATACAGAGTTGCATCAGATTCACAGTTGTACAAATATCAACATTTAGTCTGGTCCCTGTTCTGTGCAGGCTTCTGCGGCTCTGTCTGTCAAATCGACAGAAATTTGATGAGCATGTATTTCCTGATATGCTGACCATGGAAAGCAACAGAGAGCCCCACAAGACACTAGAAACATGGTGTAAGCTGTATGTGATTACTCTACCAACTTTCTGGGATGTAAACATTATGTGAACACAGAAATTTAAACCGGAAAACAAAAAAACTTCCATGAACTATCCAATCTAACAATATTACCAAAATCTAACCTGGCATATAACTATCATATCCCTGTAACTATCATTATTTTAAATAAAATATATTTTATATAGTGAAGTAACTGAACTGTGTGGGGAAAAAAATATAGCCTACAAAGTATGAAACCAGCTTCTGAAAATGAACACAATTATGAAACTGAGGAAAAAATGTCCACACAAAATTTCTTTCCATTTTTTTTTTTACTTAAAACTTCCGACTGATGACCCCATCTCATTAAGGTAAAGGAAAAAAAAATCAGCTGTTTTTATATTTTTCACAGTCAACTTACTGTTTTCAATCACTTTGTGTCAATAGCTTGGCACTGAACTGCTACAGGTAAATACTTAATAAATGATATTAAGCTCTGACATGTTTGATTCCATTGTGATTTTTACACAATTCATGAGTTTAAAAGTAGAAGCAATCCACATATCATGTTTTTCTTGGACTAAAGACTCCAAAAAGGGGATTATTTTCTGATGCGATGAATTCTAAATCAAGCACGTCAACTCTTAAACATTTCCAAAGCAACTTTTATGTGTCTCCAAGTGAGACCGAACTCTGTGATACTGTCCCATATCCTGGCTGAAATGGTGTTTAGCCTGAGCCCAGTTCATAACTGGAAGAACATGGTCTTATATGCATGAAGGAAGTGCGTTGGAATGGTAAAGAAGTCTTCAGGAGTGTGGGGTGATTGTGCAATCCACTCTGTTGTGACAAGTTCTGCTCCATTTCTGAGCTGACACCTGCTTTTCTGTATGCCATCCCTTAAGAGGTTGCAGCGGTCTGTGAACTGACGGGGCATCGTTTCAGGGGCCACTGACAATCCCAGCAGCAGCTGCACTCACAGTTCACCTTCCCCAGTAATACTGAGCCAAGAAAGCAAAGCCACTTCAGTACGTCAGAGCCAATGTTGAGATATAAAGCAGGGGGAATTTGGGGGGTCGGGGAGAGACATGCGTGTATGCAGAATAACACAGTAACACAGGAGCAAGGCCCCCAGTATATTAGAGGAACAGCTCAGCCATCCTGAAAGCACTGAGGGAGATTTAGGTGAGAGACAGTTAGTGTGAGTTTCAGAAAAAAATAAAAATAAAAATACTGATATATATCCGTCAAGGACATTGGCCGTCGCTCCCAACGTGATGCCCTGGTTCCCATGACCTGGGCACCGGTGGCATCGCCTCGGGGCGCCAGCTTCAGAAGGCACAACCAATAACCTGCTGATTTCCCATTTCATACCGGTCAGATCAGAGGGCAGGGTTAAGGAGCTTTGATCTTCTTGGGTCGTGGCGAGGCACCATTCTCCGCTTTGATTGTGCCGTTCTCGTGCCCACCTGGCAAATGAAAGTACAGTGTTGGAGGTTGATTTCTTGTGGCTGGTAGGTCTGGGTCTTTGGGATATTTGAGGCGTGGAACTCACCGCTGTCTCTCTTGGTGGTGCGGGGTGGCTGCTTAGCTGCCACTCTCTTGCGGGCGGCCTGCTCCTGCCTGAACTGGCGCCAGCGTCTCAGCTGGAAGCGAATCAGCTTCCAGAGCAGCCAGGCCTGCGTCAGGCACCCCATCAGCAGCACGACCATCCTGCAGGGGGTGACAGAGAGCAGACTGTGTCAGCTTGTGTGTGTGTGTGTGTGTGTACGTACGTGTATGTGTGTACATCAGGGGTACTTTAGGCATCACCTGATGAGAAGTGTGTTAAAGTTTCCAGCCTCCCAATCCAGACCTTGGCTCTCCACTCGAGCCAATCCAAATCCCACTGCCAGGAACAGCAGTGTGAGGCTCACCATGCGTGTGAATACAAAGCCCACCGCCCACACATCGAACCTGCGAACACAAGTGCAGTTAAGACACCGTTAGGGCTGCCTAGAGCAGACTGCTCCACCGTGCCTTCACCATACATGCATCAGAGATGTGAGTTATCCTGAATAATCACGAGATACTGATTTTAAGACCCTAAATGTCCCAACCAGAGTCATTAGGTACATACACTACATTTCCAAAAATATGCGGACACCCCTTCTAATTAGTGCTTTTGGCTATTTCAGCCACACCCATTGCTAACAGGTGTATAAAAATCAAGCATACAGCCAAACAGACTCCATTTTCAAACATTAGCAGTAGAATGGGTCATACTAAAGAGCTCAGTGGCACTGCCATAGGATGCCACCTTTCCAACAAGTCAGTTCAAATAAGTGCTGTTATTGTGAAGTGGAAATGTATAGGAGCAACAGCAGCTCAGTCGCGAAGCGGTCAGCCACACAAGCTCGCAGAACTGGACCGCAGAGTGCTGAAGCATACAGCACGTAAAAATCATCTGTACTTGGTTGCAGCACTCACTACGGAGTTACAAACTACCTCTGGAAACAACATCAGCACAAGAACTGTTTCTAACTGTTCAAGTTTCCAAGGCCTAACTATTTTTATTATTATTATTTTTTAATGACGTGCCGCATTTTGGACTGCTTATAGCAGGAACTCAGCAGTAAATGCAAACATTTTGTAAACAAACAATAAATGTAAACAAGTAATGCCCAATAATTAAAACTGTGGGGCAGAGGGCAACCAAAAAGAAGTAAATGCTTCATCCTAAAAGGTACAACATAATAAAGGCATCAGATGGCAATCTAAAAGCAAAGACAGTCTTATAATAGGTCTAAGCAACTATCATACAAACAGACTTAAATTTTATTACATAAATGTCCACTTCTCACATTCAAAGTGCTTTTCATTTTGTTTATTTTGAATAATTAAAAGTATTACTTCTATATATATATTTTTATTATTACTACGATTTATTCCTTGAATCTACCAATATGAATGTGTATAGGCCTATGTTATTGCCTGAGGAAAAGGCAACAATTTAGTCCAGCTGATGGGTAGTTATAAGCTATTTAATGATTCACATGACAGATTGTTCAATAGATATTTTACTTAAAATGATTACAAAACTATTTAGCACCTGACTATCTTATTCACTGGTTCATTGACCTGCTTGTCATATCTCTATCGACCTATAGTTAGGCAGTGCCATCTTAAGGCCTTTGGATCAGCGGAATTATGCGATTTCGGATCAGTCGCTAAGTCACATCGTCATTGGCAGCAGGCTTCCTTTGTTATCCCACTTCAGCATCTTATAACACTGGCGCTTCCATCAGAAGAGGTACTCTTTTTAACATATATGTTGTGCAGAACAGCCGTGGCGCTAACAACAGTGCGGACCCTTTCAGACTCAATTCCCATCTCTCTGTGCAAACAGTGAAACCTTGAAAAATTAGAAACTGAATTTAGTATGTGGTATGGCACTGATTGCGCAAGAGGTCTGTAGTTCTTGCACTTTTATTTGCAACTCGCAAGCGATGAATTTTAGTGAACAAAGGTATTATGATCTGCCAGGTAAAATCCTCGCAAATCACTTTTGTGAAACAAGCTCTAAATAGAATTGATCACTTAAAATCCCCGCTTGAGGACTCCTATGCAGCACTCAATGCTGCATCGTGTTCTTGTGTGCACGTTATTGTAATGTTACTCCTGGTCTGTCCTAGGTAATATACACCACCGGTCAAAAGTTTTAGAACACCTCCATTTTTCAAGTTTTATTGAAATTTAAGCAGTTCAAGTCCAGTGAATGACCTGAGATGGTAAGTGGTAAACTGCCAGAGGTATTAAAAAAAAGTTTAGGCTACCAAAAACGGAAAAATAATGTAAATATAATATATATATATATATATATATATATATATATATATATATATATATATATATATATATATATATATATTATAATATATATTATAAAAAAGGCCTTTTTCAGGGAACAAGTAACGGGTTAACAACTTACAGCTTTTCTGAGCAATGGAAGTAAATTAAACCTTGAAAGCTGATGCAAACAATTCCTACACGTGTCCCAACTTTTGTCGATTACTTACAAACCCTATGGCTGTATAAAATCAGTGTTCGAACTGACTGTATTACTATACCCTCCGAAGCATTATTTGGACAATATTGCACTGCAGGAAGTAGTATATTGCTATCATAATGGTGAGAAAAAGGCAATTAACAAAGAAAGTCAGACAGACCATTATAACCCTTAAAGGTGTAGGTCTTTCCTTTTGAGAAATTGCAAAGCAAGCCACAGTGTCAGTGAGTACATTTTCCTACACCATCGAAAGGAACTTGGAAAGTGGAGGAAACTCTGACAGGAAGAGGTCCGGCAGACCCAAAGCCACAACAGAATCAGAAGACAAGTTTCTGAGAGTCAACAGCTTGTGTGAAAGGCGGCTGACAGGACAACAGCTTCAAGCACAGCTTAACAGTGGTCGAAGTAAGCAAGACTCGGTTTCAACTGTGAAGAGAAGACTTCAAGCTGCAGGGTTGACAGGTCGAGTGGCAGTACAAAAGCCATTGGTAAAATGGCTAAATAAGAAAAAGGCTTGTCTGGGCCATGAAGCACCGGCAGTGGACTAGTGAAGACTGGAAGAAGGTCTTATGGACCGATTAATCAAAATTTGAAATCTTTGTTTCATCACACAGGGTTTGTATGCCGTCGAGTAGGTCAAAGGATGGTTCCTCAGTGTGTGACACAAACTGTCAAACATGGAGGAGGAAGTGTGATGGTCTGGGGCTCTTTTGCTAGATCCAGAGGTGGCAACTTGCACAGAGTGACTGGCACCCTGAACCAAATGGGCTACCACAGCATTTTGCAGCGCCATGCAATACCCTCTAGTCAACGCCTAGTTGGTCTGGGGTCCTACAGTAAGATAATGACCCAGGACATACCTCCAGTCTATGTCAGAACTACCTTAGAAGAAAAGAACAAGACGGTAGGCTTCAAATTATGGAATAGCCAGCATAGTCTCCGGACTTAAACCCCATCAAGCTGCTATGTAGTTATCGCCGTTACTATTAGTTATCACTGTCCAGTCTGAATAAAACTCATTTTTGCAGTAACCTAGCTCTGAAAAATGTTAATAAGCTGCCTAGCTAGGCTGTCTAATGTCTAGCTAGTGAGTAACAACCAACAATAACAAAAAAAAAAAAAAAAATTCTTCCTAATGTAGCTATTAGTTGTTAGTTGTTCGTTTCTAACAGCCACCTAGCTAGCTAACCAGATATAACTTCAAAGACATTAGCTGGCTAATTAGCCAGACAATGTTTTTGTTGTTGGTTGTTACTCACTAGTTAGACATTAGACAGCCTAACTAGGCAGCTGACTAATATCTTTCAGATCTAGGTTACTGCAAAAACCTTTATTCAGACAGGACAATGAATATGAAACAACATTTAATCCGGTCAACATTTAACGAACACAACTGTCTGTCAAAAATAGGGGAGACGCCCACAAACAGCCGATTGTGGGGACGCGACGCGGTGCCAGGCGGCCGTCGCCACGTATAGTGTGGCTTCACCATAAGTCATGGGCAGATCCATACCACTGTGCCACCATGTCAATTATCTCCAGACAACCTGCATGTTTAATGAATGGACACCTTTTCTATTCATATACAGAGATTCATCATTCATAGAAAAATGCCAGGTATCCCAGATGCTCTCCGAAAAGTCTCCTTAGTGCGTGCAACTGCTTGCTGGGTAGGAAAATGGACGTGGTGTGGCAAGCAAGCCTTCAATACCAAGCCTCAATGGATTGCCATGCAATCAGATGATTTGTTGGATCATATCCCCTAAAGTATTCTGAAAAGCACCACTTGCATAAAATCTTATACTGTGCTGGTAGCAACTGCAATGCCGAAGACAGTGCACCATTAGATATGTGCTCCAAGTGAGGTGAGAGGTCATCAATTAATTAAAACAGCTCAACCTTGCTGAAACGAAAGTGTTCAATTAACTCACTACAGGCATGCATGTCGAGAGGATTTGTCTGATGTCTTAATATTCTCTTGTGTCTGAAAGTGCGCTGGTTGTGCAGTCTATAAATGTGTCATTCAGAGGTTGTCTTTAATTTTGCAAAAAGAGGTACCCAGGCAAATAGTCCAAAAGTTTCACGTATGCCTACCTCGTAGTAGGCACAGAATTTGCACCCATATGTAGCGCTATGCCCAGTTGGTGCGAGTTGTATTTTTTGCATCTGACCTTACACACATTCCAAGTTGGACGTAACCATAAGACCAGGTGTACGTCCAGTTGGTACAACCAGCCCCAGGACTTAAAACAATTCAACGGCCTCAGTTACTCACAGCTTGTGGTGGCTCTCATCAGTGAAGTAGAAGAGCCGAGAAACATGGAATCCCAGCTCAGACATGTACTGCAGGAAGAGCAGCACCAGCCCAACTCGAGTCAAACTGTGAGGCAGAGCAAAAGGATAAATGTGAGTGAGGGAACTCAAATGATGACAGAAAGGGAGAGCAACACAGAAGGGTGTGAAAAACAAGGGGGAAGAATGTATAAGAATGTCAAAGTGGTGCCGAAAGTCACCGCAATGTAACAAGCTTTATAACAACCAAGGAAATGTATGTATTCATGACATCCTATATACTCAGACGATAAAATGCTAATAAATCCCATAATTCCCATTTAATGAACTCCAAGAAGAAATATTGCTGACATAAGCATAGCTCGAAAATGCCAGCTATTCTGAAATGTTTCAATATTCACACCAGTTAACAGTTGACAATCCAAAGAAGGTTCAATTATCCTCTCAGGCTTGCATAACTTTAGATGGAATTATATTTTCTAAATCAGTCTCAATCATATATCAGCCCTGTACCTAAAGCTATGCATGCATTAGACATTGAAGATTAGACCACCTGTTCTTTTTTTTCCATAGGAGATTGAGAACACTGATCATTGGCTATGAATTAGGATTTTGATCTGCAAGACAACTTTATTAATATTTCCCATTTTCCATTATTTTTAAGATGAAACAAAAAATAAAAAAAACATTTTTAATAGAAGGAAGGAAGCTCCACAAAACCAAGCAACCTTGAAGATGAAAACTGGAGGAAACTGTATGTTCATCTCATTTCAGTCAAAATAGCTGGTGCCAGTGCCCACACATACATCCTGCTGCTTCTGACAGCAAAAGTGTCACCAGTGACTGGACAACAGCATTAAAAGCAAGGCAGAAAAGCAGTGTAGCAGTAACATGAGAATGTAGATGTTGATAGACTTGCTCATAAGTTATACAACTTGCTGGTCAGTGAAAAAAACTGATGCATTTCACTGTAAAAACTAAATTTTTAAATAATTAACCCCTTCGTTCAAGCCCCCTAGTGGCACTGGCATGCCTAGATTGCAAGATTGCTCAATTCGAACATTCACTGCTCCTGCAAGTAAACTATGAGTAGAAACAACAAACTGTGTTTTAGCTTTATTAGTACATGTTACACTACAACAATGCTAAATACAGAGTTTCTAAGTACAACCATTGTACCCACCCCCAGATAGGGTATGGCTCAACTCATACCGTTCTGACAGGCAGCAATACGAATCTATGAAGAATCACAGATCTGATTTTGCTTCTGTCACTAAGGATGTTCCACAGAGTTCGGTGCTGGGTCCTCTCCTCTTCATTATTTATCTGCAACCACTGGGTCAGATCATGCGTTGTCATGGTGTTAGTTTTCACTGCTATGCTGATGACACACAGCTTTGCATAAGTTCCAAACCCTCCCCCATCTCTCATCAACTGTTTGCAGGACATTAGAATTTGGATGACCCATAATTTCCTCAAACTTAACGGTGACAAATCTGAAGTCATGCTTATAGGGTCTAAATCCACACAATTCAAAACCCCAAACTTTTCCATTACTATTGACGGTTTCCCCATCCCACTTTCCACTCATGTGAAGAGCCTTGGGGTCATTCTAGACTCCACTCTCATTTGAACCTCATGTAAAACACATCACCAGATCTGCCTTTTTCCATCTCTGAAACATATCAAAACTCAGGCCCACCCTGTCCTACTCCACTGAAACTCTAATCCATGCTTTTGTAACATCTCAGTTGGATTATTGTAACACTATTCTCACTGGCATCCCAATAAGATCAATACGCAAACTTCAATTAGTTCAAAATGCTGCAGCACGAATACTGACCCACACAAAAACATCCTGTACAAACTTCATTTGCTGCCAGTAAAATTGTGAATACAATTAAAAACCCTCCTGCTAACCTACAGTGCACTTCATGGTTTAGCTCTGGCCTCTCTCACTGATCTTCTCCTGGACCACACACCCACTCGCTTGCTTTGCTTCTCCTCTGCAAGACTAACTGTCCCCACTCCACTCTTGGTGATCGGACTTTCTTCTGTGCAGCACCCAAACTCTGGAACACACTCCCTCCCCACATACGTAATGCTGAGACTCTCCACTTTAAAGAAACGTTTAAAAACTCACCTCTTCACACTAGCTTTTGACTGAACAGGACATAGCTATCCACATCCTCATGGCACTTTTATTTATTTATTACTATTATTTATTGTACTTTGTTTTTTAAATACCATGTCCTGGAAGTGCAGTGTCTGTCTTTTCTAACCGTTTTTAATACCATGTACGTATCTGTAGTGTCCTGTCATTCTTCTATCCATTTTAATACCATGTAAGGTGACCTTGAGTGTTCAGAAAGATGCCTGATAAATAAAATGTAATATTATTATTATTATAGTGTCTATCTAGGAGTTCATAAAGCGACTAGAGCGAAAATATAAAGCCAACAATAGCCCGAAAGTATGCCAATACAGTGGTGAAAAACTGTATTGGTGGAAAAGTGATGGAATAGCGAAATAAACAAGGGATTTTTGTGGAATTATACCACATTATTCTACTATCAATATTTTCAACTAAATATAATGTATAATACACAATTATACATTGGTTTTACATGTAAAGATGTCCCTTTCAAGATCCAGTGGTCATTTGTCCTGAACAATCCATCTGAGAAATAAATATGCAAATAGAAAGCAGGAGCAGGTATTTACAACGACCACAAGAAAAACCCACTTGCATTTTTTATGCAGGTGTAAATCCTTTTAGATGTCTATCCTCTAGAGGACAGTACACGCTTTCCAACCGTATATGGCATGTTTCATTTGAATTTTTATTACAAAGAATGAGAGCCCCACGTATCTGCATGAGTGGTTGCTTCAGCACAGCATTGTGCATAACATAACATTACGCAGTAATATACAAGCACCAGTTAAAACGCACTTGTTTTTTCCTTCAGTTTCTGGAAAAATTGACTATTTCTGCCAACTCATCAGCATAGCTAATGCAAATTCTCTGGGAGTGGGTCAGAAGAAAAAGAAGCATGAAGTATAGCTAGGATATACACAAACATGTACATGTTACTGCTTGTAACATTTCAATTAATTTTAATTAATCAAGTAATATTTTTGATATTGCTCTATTCACATTGGTCACAAGACACAACTGTTAGCCTTTGCCAATAATGCTCAGCACATTTGTACTGGGGGCTTACCAACAGCCCTAGCTGTTAGTATGGGATGGAAATGGCATGGAAAATACTCATTAAAATTTATTGTGCTGATTTGTGCTAGATGAATGTGAAATCTCTCTTGGAGTGATCATAATAGTAACATGTCATCCCATCCCCATGAAACAAAAGATTACATACTGTAGAGAACAGAAAACCATACAAATTATTACATATTTAGGTATGTGTACCACAGTGTGTTTTGCATTGTCTTAAACCATCATAAAGGGGCAAATGGATGTTCTGTAAAATGCACAAAAAGGATTTCATTCATTTTTGGAGACATTTTGGATATGTTTTTGGACCCTTATATATCTAAGACCCATATACTGATGAAAAGACTTGAGAAATATGCAAAAGTGAGTTTCATCAGTCAAAACAGTTGATTTATAGCATTACGTCATGTTATGATTCACAACAATGCAAAATGTAGATATTTTGGATAGATTTGGAGACTCCAGGGTACACCCCTTACTTTTTGCTTCATAGACCTTTAGTAGTTCTGTATATCACCATCATTTTTTGCATACTCGTGGTCAAGGAGTTTATGATCCAGCACAAGGTGTAGTTTTACCAGCTGTGTGTGTATATATATATATATAATCTCTCAGTATTTCATTTCAACCCAAAGGAGAATAACTTCATTTTTGCGAAGATAATTATTCTGGTGGCACTTTTTACCTAAATTATGAATATAATCTAAGTTAGTACTGTAAATGTACTGTACAACAGCTTAAGTCAAAGAGTCTTTGAAGCTAAAATTTGGAGGTATAAAGCCTTAAATAGATCACTCCCTAAATTGGTGAGGATTGTCCAGATTTGGCATCTGCGCAGAGGGGTTAAAATACATGTTATATTTCCCACGATTTTTGAAGAACAGCGGGATATTTCACTTTAATAACTGTGGATTAGTAGCTCTGCTCAATGTGCTTACTTTAATAGATAGGCCACTGCAATGTGTAGCAGGTATAGACTGATGTACTTCAGCTGACGAGGGATCTCTTCCTGAAATGGACAAATCAAATAAATACAACTTTTTCAAATGCAACAAATCAAAAACAACTGTTTACAACAATGTTCACAAAACACAATGGCTGTGTGTGCATGCAAAAACCCCCACCCCACCCAGAATGTTTTCAAAACTGCATTTTCTACTGTGATTTCTAATAAACATCCCACAAACAAAAACACAACACACCAGAAATCACGAAAGCAACAAAATTCAATAAAAAATGTCAAAATAACAAAAATGTCTTTCACATTAGAAACTGTTTTGCACATTTCAGGTTGTCAAGTCAGTATATGTTACTGTGCGACATTCTGGCTCTCCTCACTCACCTTCCTCACTTTCTGGAAGTAAAGTTCAGGCAGGGAGTGAAGCCAATAAGCCAGCTGGAAGAGGTAGAAAAACTTCACCTGGAATCTGGGACAACAAAAACTTTGTTCAACTGGTTAAACAGGATGAAATGTCCAACTTAACAGGTGGATGAAATCCCATCCACTATAGCACTACCACAGCAAGGGCCCTTTTAGTTTATACTAGACTCTACTAGATCCATCCTCAACATAACTACAAAAGCTGATTTAGACTTGCAAACATGCATGCAGAGCAAAATACACTTTGTCCTCAACTCTGAGAAACAAGTTTACATGCTCTTCCGCAAGTCTTACATAAATTTCTTTTGCTGACTTCAGTCTTAACTAATTTTGTATGACAAACAAATACTGTATATGGTTATTATTCCGAATGGCTGAAGAGATCCATGTAACCGCACCTAAGATGAACGTGAGGGTAATTCTCCCATAGGCTGCTGAGATTTAGAAGATATCCTTCCTGGATGTAAAGGGTGGTGGGGAACAAGAAAGAGAATTAGAAGACTGCCATAAACAATAAAGGGTGGTCCTGCTAGCCAGTTCAAATAATCAATCCATGTATGCTTCTATCCATATATATATATATATATATATATATATATATATATATATATATATATATATATATATATATATATACACACAGTTAAAAAAAGTTTGCAGCTGTGTACTCGAGCACATTTGATTTGAAATGAAACAATGAATATGAGGATAAACTACAGATTCTCAGCTTTATCAATTAAACAATTTTATCAAGTGATCCATGTAGGAATTACTACCCTCTTTATACATAGGCCCTGATTTTAGGGGAGGAAAAAGTAATTTGGACAATTGGCTCCATCTTGCATAATTAATGCACAAGAAAGCTAGAAATTATACGTTTTTCTGAAATTAGCTGGACTGAAGATACTCTATTTACCATAAACATTAAATCATTTATGCTTCATCAAGGACACTTCAATGCAAGCTGTATGAAATATGACTTGATGGGTTTGTTTTCCCAAGATGGGTCCAGCCATCTCACCGAGAGAAGAAGGTAAAAACTCCACACAGAGGACACCAGGTAGAATACACACAGTTGTCCAGACTCGTTGAACTTGGTGTTCTTGCTCTTTGAAAGATGGAGTCTCCTGTTTATTTTCTGAACAGAAAAATCAAAGAGGGTGTGATGCATCTGCAACTTGAACATACACAAATAATAGCACTTGCACAAGATGGCTAGACAACCACAAGGACATTTTCTGACTGTGTCTTGGTATTACAGCATTCTGAATACATCGACAGCACTAGACTACAAAAAATACATTGGGGTCTGATGCATTTTTATAATTGGTCTCACAGGCAGCAGTTTGTAAATGTACTATTGTGGCTCAGGGACATTTAAAATGGTGATTTTAATTTTCACTTAAATCTCCATAAATACAAATAAAGGTCTTGTATTGAATAATTGACTGTGGTTTGCAGTCCTGCAGGGCACATAACTGGACGTAACACTGTCCGTGTAGAGAGGGATTCAGTCCGTCCACAAGTCTCACTGCTCAGCAGTGATCACCGTTGGTCATTCTGGCACCTACAAGTCTGCCTGCATGACTTGCACATGAAGTGCCGTCATCCAACTGAAGGAGTGGCCTGACTTCACATGTCTGTGGAGGACAACTTATAGCTTTCTGTCCTCTCCTGATCTTCAGACAGTCAAGAGTAAAGTAATGAACATGGCTGGAGAATGATTATGCATTTCACATTAGGAGAAAAGGGGAAACAAGCATCAGGAACATGCATGCAATTGGAACAGGTATGTTGTCTAATGTACATTTACCACAATTGCATTCTAGTTTATTTCAGTGGCACACATGAAAGCACATGTAATTTACACAAGCATAGTTCACTCTGGCTTAAAGTGTCTGAGAATAACTACAATTTAGTCAAACATGAATCAGTTATTTTAAATATGATAAAAGCTGCTCATCGAATTAATCTAGCTCCATAATTGGCATAGGTCCAGAGCATCACATCCACAGAATAACCTTCCGAAATCAGCACCTCCGCCTTTGCCAAAGCAGCTAGTTACACAGCTCATTCATAGTCCTGTAGGAAACGACATTGATTTACTATAAAATTTGTGAATATTGAAAACCAAAGTTAACAAATACATTCTGGTCATTACATTACAGTCACTTAGCAGATGCATTAATCCAGAGTGAGGAACAGAACTGGAAAACCACATACCTCTCAGGAATACAAAAATGCAATACCACCACTAAGGCACAGTTTTAGAATGATAAAATATGCTTCAAGGGGAAATCCAAAGAAAGACTGAGGAAAAAGTAAGGTTGTCTAGAAGGGGTTAGGGGAGCTTTGGAGCAATCTAAAGAAGTGATTCTTCAGTCTGCTTCAGAACATGGGCAGGGTTTGTACCGTACACTGAGACGTGACCTGGACATGCAGGTACACCTGAATTTTATGCCAGATGACAAGAGATAGCAGAACACAAGGGTCTGTGAAACAGGTAGTTGAATAGGGTCCAAATCTTTTGAAGACATACAACTATTCGTTAGCGCAAATAGTCTGCTCCTCCAAACAGCGAATCATGTGCCTGCAGCTTAATATATATAGCATGCAGAAAAGCTCAAGAGGTTTAGTTGTTGTTTGATCAAACATTAGAAATGAACAAAACACTTAATGCAAGTGACTTTGACCATGGTATGTCTGTGTTGGTGCCAGAAGTGGTGGTTCCAGAATCTCAGAAACAGCTGCCCACAGGGATTTTCATGCACTACCGTCTCAGGAGTTTACAGAGAATGCTGCAGTAAACAAAAAATATCCAGTGAGTGGCTGTTCTGTGGAGAAGCAAGGTCAGGTCAGAAGGGAATGGGCAGACTCGTTCAAGCTAACAAAGGCCACAAATTCTCAAATAACATCTGTTTACAACACTGGTGTGCGGAAGGGCATTTAACATTGAATTGGATGGGCTACAGCTGCAGAACATCACACCAGGTCAATCCTGTCAGCTAAGATCAGACTATGGTGAGCACCAGTAGGGTCGGAATTGGGCGTAAACAGTAATGTAATGGTGTGGGAAATGATTTCTTGCCATACATTAGGGCCCTTAAAAGTGCAGCATGTACATTAAGAACACTTTTGTTTATATTTGGTTTAAATTTCCTTGACATCGACAGATATCAATACATTATAAACTTTAAGAAAAAAAACGGACTCTGATTGCCCCAGGTTCCCGAAATCAGCTATTTCCAAATTTCACCGCACCTGAATCAACTAATCAGAAAAGCTCTCTGCAAGGAGGCCAATCAGACTTTGTAGAAAAGATTATGACCAAAAAGAAATAGAACCAAGTGAGAGACAAGACAAGAGCGAACATAGGTTTATCTTTTCAGCAAGACCTCAGGAATAGAAGGGCTCCAAAAGTGACATTGAGCTTGCAGTATTTCTGCTGGACAGGTAAATTTCTTGCTTGTTTCATTTTTGTCGGAATTTATCATCACCCCAAACTGTGTAGTCGGAAAGCTAGAAAATGTTGGCTAGTTTGCTGATGTATTTAGCTCACTGTTATAGCTATGCTGTATATAACGTATCATATTGTAGCTTATCTGTAGCTAGCTAGCTATGTTTATAGTTGCCTATGCTGTTCAGGTGAGGAGGAAGAAAAATATATAATTGCACACTCCAGTTCGAGATGCGTTTGGTTATGTTAATTTGACCAATGTTTCGCTCATAACTTTGTCTGGGTCTCATACAAGTAAAAACACCAGTGTCTGCATTTATTAACTGTCATTAGCCCATAGCTGTAAATAAATACTATAGCTATGTTTATGGTTTATGTTAAGTATGACATTATGCATTTTATTTTCTACCTGTGAATGAGCATAGGCGGTTTTACCATTGGTCATAGGTAGGCAACTGCTTGGGGCCTCGTCCGCGAAAAAGGCCTCGTGAATTTGTTTCCTTTTTTTTTTTAATGTATAAAACATTTTTCCTTTCTTGTCACTCCAAACGAATGATAATGTGTAATAGATAAAAATAAATCTATCTACATGTAAATGTGGGCCTATCCAATTAAATATCTATATTTGCCAATATTTATTATCACCCACATTTCACATTGAATGGACTATTCCACCTTGACCTCCCTGCATTTGCGCCTAATCAATGACGTTGAAATTCGAGTGGCTCAGAGGCAGAGAGTCACTATGTTACCATGAAGCGTTTTCAAAGTGGATTTGAGAAGAGAAAGAGGAAGAAGGAAGATGCCCAGTTAAAGGAAAGTTTGCCTAAACTGACGAAATTCTTTAATAAAACAGCCAGAGACTCCACGACGGAGGAGCAACAAGTAGAGTGAGAGCACCTATTATCAACCACCCTAACCGCTAGTGTATTTACTTCGTATAGAACTGGACATTGTTTTGTTACCTATTTAAATGTAGGCCTAAGTCCTGTAAAAATACACATAATAAATAGTCTAAATGTAAAAAAAAAAACAATTTCATACATATACATTAATACAGCCTTATTTACTATATCAACTTTAAGACAAGCAACACGCTTGGAATTCTCATCGCGACCCATTAAATCCAATGGCGCAGACGTTGCTTCATAATTTCAAACTGCTTTCCTAAGGGATATTTTGCATCCTGCGACTTGAGTTACAACAGTGAATATGTACAGATTCCTAGACATGCTGATAGCGACCACCCTCTCTCATATTAACCTCAAATACGCAAGACAGGACACTTATTCCATTCGTTTATATGGGGTGGTCGATGCACATCCCCTTAGCAACCAAAAGCTAGCGCTGGACCACCTCTGAGTTAGGCTAGCTATTTGCCGGCACATAAAAAAATTGCGATAGTACTTTAAAAAATAACCACTGGAGGATAACGAGGACATTTTTCCTACATACCTAGGTACAAGTTGTTACCGATATTTCGCCTATTTTTTCATATATAGTTGCAAATCAGTTTACGTTTTACTGTCCGTCGAACAAAGTTGGTTGATAATAGGTGCTCGCACTCTAGCTGACGTTACAACAGGTGTAATGTTAGTTGAAGAAGCTGAGCTAGCTAACGTTAGCAGCCTTACTGCTGCCTCAGCCTGTTGTGCACCCACCGCACCTACTACAACTTCTAGCGCTGTGTCTGCTGGTTGCGGTGAACCAGCTACAGTGTAGGAGGAAAGTGTCAGAGGCGACATAGACAGACAGCAGCAGCCCACCACAAACCAGTCACCCGCTCGGACCGGGAATTTTACCCCTAGAGAATAGTGGATGTTCAAATGCTTTATCAAAAAGCATGTACTATACTTTCGTCTTGGAAGAATTAAAGATTATATACTTATCTTTTTGTTGCCATATTGTCTTCTTCTAACTGACTGAAGATCATTTGAAGTTCTTCAGTTAGAATTCTCATTTGGTCTGTCCTTTAGTTCTGTGGCTTTGTTAACTGAAAAGAGCTGTCTCCAAATAGTTTTCGTTCACTAGCTATGGTTGCATTAAGCAAAATGGAGAAGGGGCTCACATTGGTCTTTGCCTGAGGCCTCCAAATCACTAAAACCGCCCCTGTGAATGAGGCATGATGAGCTTCACTCTTCCTACTTTACAAAGCTCTTGTCCTCTCTACAGTACTCAGATGACAGTCAGCATGCATGCGTTTGGAGGGAGAACGTTTTTTTCCAAACCCTAGGTCTCTCCCTCGTTTCTGCAAACCGACATACTGCACCTTTAATACCAACAGAGCATCATTTGAAGACCACAACATAGCTACGCATTGCTGCTGACTACGTGCATTCCACAATCTACCTTTTTTCAAATGGATACTTCCAGCAAAATAATGTGCAATGTCACAAAGAATGCATCATCTTAAGCTGGTTCCACAAACATGACAGTAACTTCAGTCTACTACAATATCCTACATAGTCCACTCTCCAGATCCAAATCCAATACAGCACATTTGGGATGAAGTGGAATGGGATGTACACAGCATGAATGTGTGGTCCAAAAATCTACAGAAACTATGTGATGCAATTGAGTCAGCATGGACTAAAATCCCTAAAGAAAGTTTCCAACACCTTGTTAAATTCATGCCTCATAGACTTCAGGCTGTTCTGGAGGCAAATGGCAGTCCTACCCTAGTAGACAGGTGTACCTAGAGTTGCCAATGTGTGCCTGTGGTGGTACATGAAAAGGGGAGTGACATGGCAGAGTCTGGGGAGGTTGTAGATCAGATCAGCACAAGCAGTAGCATTTTGAATGAGCTGTAGGGGACTGATGAAAGAGGCAGGTAGACCAGCAAGGAGGGAGTAGTAGTAGTCAAGGGGGGAGATGATCAGTGCCTGGCCTAACAGCTGGTTTGAGAAGGTGATGAAGAAGTGGAATATTCAATCTACAAGGCAAAGCAGCAACTGCCATGATATTTGCAGAGAGGAACAGTTTGTCATTGATTTCAGTCAAGTGGGGCTTCAAACTGATAATCTGACATCCAACTTGAAATGTCTTGTAGGCAGGCTAAGATGTATGCCAAGACCAGTGTATTGGATGTGCAAAAGGAGAGAGAGTGCCACATTGGCAGCATATGAATGATAAGATAGGGCATGGGAGAAGATGACACCAGGTAGGAGTTCCTGAAGCTGTGAAATTGCACCCCTTCATGCAACCTGGAAGGAGTGACAGTCAAGGTAAGAAGCAAACCAGTTGAGAGCTGTGCTGCACATCACCAAGGTAGACAGGGAAGACAACAGGAGTTGGTAGTGAACAGTGTTATATGCTGCAGGGATGTCAAGGAGAGCAAAACAGGAGAGAGAAGCTGCCTTTCTGTTGTGGATCTCCTTGCTGACTGCAAGGAGGGCACAGAATGGTGAGGGTCTAGAAAGTTGTTCTGTTATAGAAATGGACAGAGTTGGTTGAAAACAGCATGCTGAAGAGTTTTAGGAGACAGGGAAGGAGAGAGTCAGGCCGTAGTTCTCAGTGAGAGAGGGGACGAGGGTGGGTTTTTGAGCAGGGGGTAATACAAGCCTGTTTGAAGACTGCAGGGTCACATTCAGTGGACAGAGAGGGAGGGTGGGGGTATTGAGTAGGGAGAGTGGGGTGGTTTGCCTGGAAAGAAGGTTGACTTATGTCGGAACACTCCAATTTAAAAGAATGACAGGACGGTTACCGACATCTGCAAAAGAAGGTTAGAAAGGTCATCAGCATCAAGGGTTGAAGGAGTTGGATTTAGTAAGAAGAAAGTAGAGGCCAGTTTGCATGGGTTATAAGATGAGTTTTCAATTTTTGTTTGATAGAAGTTTGTCTTGCTCCCCTGTCAGCTGTGACAGAGGATGAAAATGCAGAGAGAAGCAAGTAGTAAATGGATCAGCAGGGTCTCTGGTTGTGCATCATTTTTCTTCTGCAGGTAAGGTTATCCCAATAGCATGGATGGTATCAGTCAGCCAGGGGTTAGGAGAGGATAGACTTGCAGGTCTGCTGACAAGTGGACAGAGAGAATCAAATGCTGACAAGTTAAAGTAGAAGAATGTGGCTGCAGCAGTATCGGTGGAGATTTTGGAAAAAGATTCCAGAGAGGAAAGGGATGTAGTAACAGCAGAGGAGAAGGTAGAGGGAGAGCGGCTATGGAGGTTGCTAGTAAGCACAGTGACAGGATCAGGTAGAGGAGAGAGGGGCTCAGACAAGTGTCAAGGAGAAGATGAGACAATGGCAATTGGAGCTCTGCAGGGGGTGACTGCCTGGTTGGGTGCAGAGCAGTTTCTCAGTGTGACCAGGTCCTGATTTCATGTTTTGTTAGTAGAGGTAGAGTGCAACTATCATGATATTCTGTCATGTTTTTCACCATCATGCAATGAGATGAAAAGAAATACAATCAGTTAATGCAAACTGACAAGCAATATTCACAATTACAACTAAGCACTACTACATGTGCCAATACCAGCACTACCCATACTGCTAAAGGATCACATACTCACATCTAGCACATACTCCTGTACCACAGCATGGATGATGATGGCAATGAGGAAGTAGAAGAGGATGGTGACACAGTCCCTCCATCCATAGTGATATAAGGACATTTCCCCCTCTACAGACAGCAAGCAAAAGGAAAGGGTAACAGGTCAGCAACAACTCAAGCAGAGGAAGCTGGGCACTTTATTCAGTCCCCCTTCTTTTCCTGGCCATGTTCTGAAGAAATCTTCTGGGCTTTCAAAACAAATTTCTGGCAAGACATTAAGGGCAGCTCTCAAGGACTCAACTATCTAGATACATTACATCAGCAAATATATATTGGATGACAGACAAACAAACCCTCAGGACGCTCTAGTTAATATGCATTAATAATCTATCACTGTTCAAAGAGTAAACACTGGCCAGGACAAGCCATAGTCCAGACTATGCAGTTCTAAACTTGAACACCTACTCTTAAGCATCTTGAAAGTGAAGGTAATTTTTCTGATTGGTTTCATGCAATCAGACAGGTTCACAACAGTTTTAGCCAGCATTAGTGTTATGGGTCAATGGCTTGACTCCCCTAAATTTCTCTAGTTGGGAGTCCCACCTACACATTATGCCCGAGATTGAAACAAAAGCAATTAGGCTGCTTAAACACATAAGCAATTCATACCAACCACATTTCAGTTGTTTTGTATTCAATCCAAAATAACCTTAAAGCTCTTTAAGACTGAAAAATCCAAGAAACAGGAAGAAATATGGCCTGAAAATTATTGTGTTTGGGCTGGAGGACTTTTTTAAAGAGCAAGTGAATTCAATCTTACCAAATAATCTGTTTGCCTGTCTCCATCTTCGAATTCTCAATGTTTTAATAGAATTAATAAAATATAACTAAAGAAAGAAGTTAAAATAATTTCATAAGTAGGGGAATACCATACTTGATTAATGTAACACTTTCAGAAAGATAGCCATTAAATAATGTAGTAATTTCCCAGTGTAAACTTCTATATTTTGGGCATATGGTATGCATTGCCAGCACCCATACCACCACGCACTCTGCTCCTGCCGACTGGCTGAAGCTAAGTAGGTGTGGGCTTGTTTAGTACTTGGATGGGAGACCACCAGGGAATACTGAGTTGCTGCTGGAAGTGGTGTTGGTGGCCCAGCAGGGGACAATATTCTCTCAGGTCAAATAAACCCCAATGCCCCAGTGCAGTGACAGGGACAATGTGCTGTAGGAGATGGCGTCTTTCGGATGCGACGTTAAACCGAGGTCCTGACTCACTGCGGTCACTAAAGATCCCATGACAGTATTCGCAAAGAATAGGGGGTTCCCCGGTGTCCTGGCTAAAATCCCAGATCTGGCTCTCGCAAAAACTTGCCACCTAATCATCTTGATTTAATTAGCTAAAAAATGTTCTCTCCCTCCAGTGGAGCTGCTCAGTGGCCAACAATAGAGGATTGTGGTTGTACTGGGCAGCTCCCAGGTGTGAATGTGTGAGTGAGAAGCAGGGCGTTCCTGCAAAATAGCATCCGTGCTCAGTGAACCTACCCTGGGTAAATAAAGGTTAAATAAAAATAAATAAAAAATCACTTCTATGCAATAATGAAAAGTGAAACAAACATTGAGAAGTCAGAAGTTTTTCAGAGAAAAACAATTTCAATGACAGCATTCCATGAAATAAATTGACCAAGTTCAACTTTTTAGTAGACATAAACGGTATATGCGCCAAGTTAAAACTGCTGGCCACTAACAATACCCCTTCTCCTTGTACACCAGATCCCTTGGCCCTGTAATATCTGCCCATGGCTTGTCCTATCACTCCTATGCCGACGACACGCAACTCTAGGGGACACCTTAGTGACATCATCACCCTGTGCCAAGAATCTCGGAGTGGTGATGGACAACAGGCTGTCCCTCTCCAAGAACATCGCAGCAGTAAGCCGGGCATGCAGATTTTTCCTGTATAACATCCGCAGAATCCGCCCCTTTCTCACCACCTACTCAACCCAGCTCATTTAACAAGCACCCCCTCCCTGCAGTCTCACCTGCAACTACACCCCCGGCCCATGACATAATGGACAATACTGCCTATCTTGGCATTCATAAAAACATTCTTTCACCACTCAAAAATCGTATTCCGTCATAGCAACAAGATAAACCCAACAATAGCCCTAAGATATGCCAATACAGCAGTGAAAACGCTACTCACTGAATAATGAAATAAACAAGACAAAGTTTTCAAAAATTATACCATGTCATTCAGTCAATATCTGGGACTAAATATTGAATAAATATACAACCTTACCATTGGTTTTACACATAGAGATGTCCCTTTTGAGACTGAGTAGGCATATATTGTCTTGGACAATCCGTTTGTGAAATATACGCGCATTTGTGATGCCTGAGTACCTTCCAAAAATAGCTGTGCGTAATACCACACATGTTGTTTACGGCGTTGTCACCTTTTTAGTACAGTCTGGCTTGACTGACAATTAATTTATTCAGTAGGTGACCAAGAAGCTTTCTAACGATGTAGGCTATAACATGTCTAATTTTGTTTTGGGAATAGCGTTTCATAGCTCAGCGTAACCGAAAGTTCTCATCATCGCATTTGCTTACGCATTCACTCTGTAGTAGCAATGAAAGACACTGAACCTGACAATACGTTACCAATGATTTTCATAATTTCTTGGAAAATATCATTATTGAGGACTTCTGAGCATAGCTAAGACATTTGTTTGCTGATAGACCTAGCTGACATTGTTTTCTGGAGGAAGACAGAAAAGGAGAGATCTACAGCATTGATTTACTGTCTCTGTCTCTATCTACTGAATACAGATAACATTTCATCATCGCTATGTAAATATTACTGCTCAAAATATTCCGGTTATACAAGTTATTTTTGAAATTGAGTGTCTTTAAATAGGTTAGTTGTATTTTATAATTATGATATTTCACACTAATGTAAGTGTTCGTTAGTAGATTAGTAGTTTTTGTGTTTCATACACCAGATATGACGTGAAAGTTGGAACATTGCCAAAATGTGGTGGACATGTCGTCCCATCCCCATACAAGAAAACCTTACTGTCCAGTACAGAAATACATAGTTATATGTGAATATGATTTACAGCAATGCATAATTTAGACATTTTGGATCGATTTGGAGACGTTGGGTACACTGTTTAGTTTTTGCTTCATAGATCTTTAGTAGTTCTACATATCCACCCTTAGATTTTATGAACTTGTGGTCAAGAAGTTTTTGAACCAGAACATGTTTAGTTTAACCTGCTGTATATATGGGATCTTTCAGTATTTCATTGTAGTTCATTTTTGCTTTTTTGCCTGAACAATTGCCTTTGTGGCACTTTATTTCTTCCTAAATTATGAATATAAACTAATCTAAGTTAGTATTGTAAATGGTACAAATGTCTTGCTTCATTTAAGCCATTTTTTAAGTATCTGTGATGCTCACATCTGGAGCTATAAAGTTTTAAATAGGGTACCCCCCAAATGGGCAAGAATTGGCCAGATTTGGCATGTGCGCAAAGGGGTTAAGAAAAAAATGGCAGTCACTGCAACAAGAAAAATGCATGTAACCAAATGATCTATATGGTGTTTTGGATTGTTTTCATAATACATAATGTCATCTGAAGAAAAAAATGGTTATCAACGTACAAAAATGCAAGGTTACTCACACATACAAAGCACTACAAATCATTAATTCAAACTTGCTAAACCTAGGCCTGCCATTAAAAGTACTGATATAAAAACAAGGCCAAGTTACAAGAAGCAATATTGGCAATATTATCACACACAAATTAAACAAGCAGTATTCCAAAGAAGTGCTACCCGATGTTTCCT
The DNA here is from genome assembly GCF_013347855.1 of Anguilla anguilla. Lineage (NCBI taxonomy): Eukaryota > Metazoa > Chordata > Actinopteri > Anguilliformes > Anguillidae > Anguilla > Anguilla anguilla. The sequence continues at coordinate 30,322,875 of NC_049206.1, read as the reverse complement.
ATTTTAGTAACTTGGTCCTCTGTTATTTTATTTTTTATTTTTGATATCAGTACTTTTAATTCAGATATCATTTCTTTTTGTACTGTGTTTGTTATGAGTAAGTGATAGGCTAATACTAATGCGTAGGCGATAAGAGAGACATGCATAGACAAATACATGCGAACACACATACATTCTAGCTGAAAGAAACACATAGGCATGGATTCAGACATTTTTCATTTACCATGAATGACAAAAAAATTAAAGCATGTGTTATTTTTAAATGGAAGTGTTTTTAATGGGGTATTTTGTACACGACAGACCTACTAATTGTTTTTATATGTTGGTACAGGATCTATAGCACTAGCAAACATTAATTTCAAAGTGTGACATTTGCAGGGTAGCTACAGTAGCCGTGGTAAAAAGCAGTTAACAGCAAAAATGGCACAGCTGCTAATTTGACTGTTCTCACTAAGAAAATCGATCTACCTGCTGTGAAGACATCCATAGCCTACGGCTTCCCCTTTGTGACTTATTGTCAAAATGCGAACAATACCCATTCCTAGTCATGAAACAATATTATGTGGAGTTTGCATGTGAAATGATGGAGAATGGATTCCACAAATATCAATGAGTTTCCCTCACGGATTATATAGTTGCAAAAGCGACAGTTTTAATTCTGCAGGAATTTATTAGTAAGCAAGCAGGCCAGTGTCTTAGGGGGGATTTGAACCCATTCTTCCAAAGATCCCACAGGCAAACGCGTTACAAGTGAGCCGCTTTACTGGCTGATCTAGCTGAATGTCCAATAGGGAGACATATTCTTTGTGGGCCTGGAACATTTAAGATGATGTAATTGGCGGGAAAAAGAAGGAAGAAGAAAGAAGTATAAAAAAGAATTAAAAAGGGTAAAATTTTTTTATTGTGGACATGAGCTCTTTGTGTTGACATGAGCTCAGAAAGTACAGAAATGAATGTTTTTAAGGGCTGAGTGTCGGATCATTTGTGGTTATTTCTGTAGGAAACCCGGACATGTGCCAAACTCTGTGCTGTATGGGTATGGGGCATGCCGCCCCACCAAGGCGTAACAACATCTTCAAATCAACATCCTCACTTGGGTCCATGTACAGGTCTGCTATTAACAAAAGAGCTAGATGGAAGTAGGCCTAAATTATACCATTTATAAAGCTGCACAAGCAATGTAAACCAAATACAAAGATTTGTGTCTTTAAACCAAGATAGTTACAAATATAACCAAACATTTTAATCTAACTTAATAAGCGCTGGGCTTGTCCCGGTGATTTTTCTTTTTTATTTAATCAAATGAAACAAAAAATACACTCCTTGTTTCTGAATGCTGAACTGGTACTTAGTCATCTTGAAGTTGCAACTGTCCATTTCCATGGTTTGATATCATTCTGTGCTACTGAGACCACCAAACTAAATTTAGCATGCTTGAACATGTTTGATGCAAACAAAAGTTTTAGGCAGGTTTTTTAAGGTATAACGTTTCTCACTTCTCGTCACGGTGTCTCAATATGCCAAGCAAAGTACTGTTTATGGAGATAAGACCACTGATTAAATCAGAGCGTTTGATTGAACTACAAATGTCCTTAAAGTAATAATCTCTAAGATTTTCATTAAAATAAATGTCTGTTAAGTCACTATCTATCGCCGAATTAGGTAACACAACGGTGATTGAGCCTATTATATTAATTTATATTATTATTAATATAATAATTTATGATTAAACAACTGAGTGTCTGTGGCGACATTCCTGGGAAAAAATCACAAGCGGCGCATAGTTAGTGACGTGTTTTCCATCACCCATCAGTGGTTGGTCCGCCAGAAAGGGCAGACGGAGCTAACGCAACAGGCTTGCTCTTCAACTCACTTGCGTGTGAGCGGTGTACTGGTTTTTCCGGTGTATGCTAGCGTTACAATAACAGAGAAAGGGGTAGGTGTTTTTGTGTAACATGGTCATATTTGTTGATGTAGATTTCGGATTACATTTGATGACAATGTAACGTTACTAAATTACATAGCCTAGCTATTTGCACAGCTAACGCTAGCTACCGGACCATGGCAAGAAAGGCAACATTAGTTTAGACAACGTTGCGCACAGTATCCATCTCTCATATCAGGTAACGTTGCGTTAGCTAGCTAATGTAATTAACACAATTTAATGTCAGCTAACAATTAGAAAAAACGCTAGCTAATGCTACCGACTGGTACCGACCTCGCAAAACGTCTCTTGAATGCAATGCTACCTTGTTGCAACGTTGCAATGTAGCTAACAAAAGCCCAATTCAGATCAATGATTCGCTACGAGACTGGATGCAACTTCCAAGACGTCTGATTGTAAACGTTCTAACTGCACTTGGCGATTTGACAAGGTGGGTCTTTTGAGACCCCAGGCAACGGCTTCAGACGCTCTGCAACTAACCAGTTCACACCGCTGCAATTTTCTCTGCAACATTCTAAAACCGTTTCGTCTCGTTGCGAATCATTGATCTGAATTGGCCTTAACGTTACCGTTATTTACATTGCCATCAAGTTCATCAATATATTATAATGATCGGAATAAAGCCGTCTTTACACAGAGCATTAACCAGGGGTATAGGTGGAGCAAAGCCACGTCTGATTTCAGTGTAAAAATGTCAAACCGGAGAAAACTAAATAAAAGAATACAGCAGTATGGATTAGCGTTATTATTTTATTACGCTTCCTCATATGGTCCTTCAGCCTTGCCCTTTTTTGATGAAATCTCCTTTGTTTTTGCTTTATTATTCTTGTTCTGATTGCTAATTTAACACCCAGCTCCGCTTTATTCTCGAACAGTTTGCTAGCAAAACCAGAAACACCAGCGGTAACATTTGCAAGGCAGTTTCAAAAATATCATACAACAATCATTCACGAGAAAGACTGTTTAGTGTGCACGAGATACATAATTGTACGAGCCACAGCGAATCCCGCAAATTCTTTTTTGCAGTGTAAAGATGTTCATACCGTGGATAAAGAACGTCTGTGGAAATTGATCATCACTAATTCTACCCCAGGTCTGCTACAGCATTTTAACCCAGCTCGGCAGTGTAAAGGCAGCTTAAGTTAGCCTAATGTTAGACAATGAATGAGTGTGTACATAACGTTACTTTTATAACAACCATTTTTTATTCAATAAATAGTAAGTGTTATAGTTGGCGTGGCCCAGGTGCCAACTGACTGACGTCACACAGGCGACACTGTTTGGGTCCGGTTGGATCTCTGGGAAGGGAGGTCCAAAAACACACCTGCAATTACTGCTTTTCGCCATTGGTACCGCCAAATAGAACGAAACAGAAATCTTCGAGATTGTAACTTTAAAGGAGTAACATGGTGGTTTTCACACTTTCTCGGTTTTATGTGCTATTTGCACAAGAGGCATTGAAGAAACAGGATGAGTAAAGTATTAAATATGTCCGCTCTTTATTTTTGGAGAAATATGCGTTTTAAATTTATCGTCCTATTTTCAACCGGTTGAGAATGTTATCGACTTAGTGCGTCACAAGTACAGTAACCACTCCCCTTTCCACGCCCCGTAAAGAAATCTGACTGGACACACCGCCCTGATACAAGTGTGCTGTGAAGTTTAGGTAGCAAACAACAAGGCTGAATCCTTCTGATGTAATTTACATAGAAACTATACGCTCAGATCGCCTAGTTTCACTCACTGTGGCCAAGCGGAATCAATATCGTTTCAGAAAATATATAACTTTAATAGGTTTAATTCAATCTTCTACTGGGACTTTTTCCGTTTATTAAGGGTGTGAAAGAAAATTTCGGTGCCACTGACTATAATCGAATGCTTTTCAGATTTACCGTTCGATTGAGCAAATACCATTCAAAGTACATTTTTATGGATTAGTGCTGTCCGATTGTGCTAGCTACTTCACGTTAACCTTGTACGGCGATCAGTAAAGGCTACCAGCACAGTACCACTTAATTCTTGTCACTTCTATCACCACTCTAATGAACTAAAAAAAAGGCGACAAACTACCTTTTCTGTGAGAAATGTATTGTCGAGCTCACGCGCATACACTGCTGGTGACATTCTAAAGCTCTGTTTTGCCCTCCCTACTGTCAGTCAGATTGCTGTGATAGCTCATTCTAAATCATATTTAGGGACCCATGGATAACTCATGACCCATAGTTTGTGCCGCTGGCTTACAGGCAAGACAATGCAAATATTTGACTAACGTTAGGTTCACTTATTAGAGTCCTTTTAAGGACTATTAGACTATCTCTGGTTATATTAATTTATAGCTCGCTAGCTAACGTTAGCTAGCTATGTAGTTTGCTTTCATAATATAATGTTATCGATAACGTTAGCTAGTTTGCTTTCATAAGGACGTTATAGTGGTGGTTTTATCTTAACTTGGCTAGCTAGCTAGCAAAAATTATTATTGGATATAAGTCAACGTCCTTAGCTATCGATACTTGATATACTAAGTTAGCTAGCTTGTGAAAATTCAGTCTCCCAAGATGAGCATGTATCATGGAGGAAGCTATGGTAACGGGTCATGGTCTGTCAATCATAGCGAGCTGACAGTTCTCATTACCATGCCTAGACAGTTTTAAAGTGAACTTTTAAAGTGGGAAATTTATGCTTAGAAAAATATGTTTTAAAATACATTTAAATGACTGAATAATAAAAAAAATTATGCACATTTGTTTTGTTGTTGCCTAAAGACAACTGGCAAGTGTCACATTCAACTACCATGTCACTCCTTTAAACATTAAGTGTGTTTGAATCCAGCATGATGATTCATCACAAGCAGTAAATAAACATCATATTTGGAAAGAACAACCACAGAACTTGACTGGACTCATCTCACATCATCACCAACCTGGTCCAGCACATAGGTTATGTGCCAGACAAGCAAGGCATGTGCATTACTTACCAGGTGGTAATGTGCTGGTGTTGTATTGTGGAAGGATAAAGAGGAATGCAGTTTTTGCAGTTGCCTGAAAGAATAAAACAGAAACATAGAAACTGATGTTTCAATCCTGATTGCTATTATACAACAAAGGCTACAAAAGAAAGGCACAGAAAAAAAACATTTTTCATGAGCATTTAAAAACATTTAAGCTGACAGCTGACAGGCTTCACACTTTTAATTACTACCATTTTCAAAAGAGAGGAGAGTGCACGGCTATATTTACACCACCTACAGGAGACACAAATTCATACTATGCCTCAACTGAAATCGTATTTTAACGACTGGTATGACATGTACTATAGAAAACTGCTACGATGCTTGAGCGGAGTAGATAAAGTAATGATAATTCATAGGAGGTATTTTTGTAGCAAAACAATAGAATGGATTGTAGAATGGATTCACAAATCTGTAGAATGGACTCACAAATCTTTATTCAAAGTTGAAATACTGAAGATTGGAAAAATGTTGCCTGGCCTAATGAATATCAATTTCTGTTGTGACATGCAGGCGGTAGGGGCAGAATTTGGCGTAAAACAGCATAAATCCATGGATCCATCCGACCTTGTGTCAATGGTGCAGGCTGGTGGTGTGGAAAATGTTTTCTTGGCATACACTAAAGGCGCGTTTCCACCCAAAGTACCCAAAACTTTTAGCCCCAGGAACTACTTTTCAAGGAACTAAAAGGTTCCTTCAGCCCACTGTTGTCTGCGTTTCCACCGCGGTCTAAAGACCCGCGAAGATTAGGCAAATTAGTCCGCTGACATGAAAAAGCAACGTCGTCGTGGGTCCATCTGTCATATGATTTCTTCTGTAACTCCATACTACAACCGTAGTAGTACATTATTTTCCAATAACGGGACGACCCGGAGGGGTTTTACCGTTGTCAAGGAAAACTCTGGTAGTTCGACTTGGACCGTTGTTATGCAACAAACAGGATATAACAGGCCAATATACAGATCGTAACTGTTTTATATATCCTCTCAAACACATTCATAATGTTTTTATGCGAACATTCACTTTCATGTCTTGACATCCAAGGCGACAGAATGCATTCACATTCCACAAATAACTGGTAACAACATTCATAGCAGAAAACATGCACACATCGTAAAAAATTTGCTGTTGAATTGATTCATTCGACTCTCGTCGTCATTTTCATATAATCGCAAAATGACAAGAATAAATAAAATGAAAACTCGGACTTGCGTGAAAATTTTAATTAATATTGCAGTGGTACAGCCACCGTTTGCTTTCATCTTTTAGATTCCTTCAAAGTTACTGCTAGTGAAGCAGTTAAATACTTGAAGTCTGCCCTCCAGATGCGAACCATGCACCATAAGTCCATGTCTAGTCTTCCTGGTCTTTTTGTGGAAGTGAAGAATCACAGAATAAAATTATGGCAGTTTGAAAAAGCAAAAGGGACGATTACTACAATTATCCTGTTATTTCACCCTGACAAAAAGTGTGGAAGGCACTTTTTTCCAGTTTGTTTTTACTGTAGGCTATCCCCAATGTAAATTACGCAGAACTACCGCATACCTCAACTGTGTCAAACTTTTTGAGTCAATTATAACGAGCTAACATATATGATGAAAATATTCAGCAACCGAATTAAACCATGTGAATGTTTTGGTACGTAATATGCTGTCCCAGCACAAATGCTTAATATTTTATAAAACAGACTTAATGCTAAAGCAAGAAAAGAACAGAAGAGCACACGTTATAATCCTCAATCTTAATGTCTCATCTGTTCCAAGACGTTGGCAGGCTATAATCAAAAGTAGGCTACTGCGCCGCATAACATGTTTGAAATAAAGTTATTATGAAAATAATAAATCAGTTTGTGGCTGCAGATTTTAAAAAATGGCAGTTGAAATAAAATGCTGCGAGTACTCGACCAATCAGAAATTTTCAGCGCTTGCGCCCCACCCCCACAGTTCCTGTACTTTTGGAAAGTACTACCCCCCGTGCAGGGACTTTTTGGGGGGTAAAATAATGTCCTCGGAACTTAATTTAGACCCTGGTCCCTGCGGTGGAAACGCACCGAGTTCCTCAAAAGGTTACTAGTTTCTGGGGAAAGTTCCTGCAGTGGAAAAGCGGCTTAAGTTCCTTGATACAACTGAGCATCACTTGAAGAGCACAGCATAGCTATCCATTGCTGCTGACCATGTGCATCTCTTTATGGCCACAATCCTCCTTTTTTCAAATGGATACTTCCAGCATAATAATGTGCCATGACAAAGTATGCATCATCTCAAGCTGTTCTGGAGGCAAATGGCGGTCCTACCCTAGTATATAGATGTATCTAATAAAGTTGATGACTGTAGGTAGCCTGTGGAGGTACATGAAGAGGGGAGTGACATGGCTGAGTCTGGGGAGGTTGTAGATCGGATCAGCTGGAAATTTGCAGTGCTTGGAATAACAGCTGGGTTACGTAGGTGGTGAAGAAGGGGCACATTCTTCAGATATTACACAGGAAGAATCTGCACACCAGACAAACTGCCATGATGTTCTCAGAAAGGGACAGTTTGTCATTAAGTACCTCCAGGAGATTCCTGGAAGATGCAGAGGGTGACACTACGGAGTAATCTAGGGAAGTAGAGAATCAGTAGGGCCAAGTGGAGCTCCAGCTGATAATTTGACATCCAACATGAAGTCTTTTAAGCAGGCTAAGATGTAGGCTATGCCAAGACCAGTGTACTGGATGTGGGACAGGAGAGAAACAATTGCATATCAGCAGCATAGTAATGAAAGGACAGGCTATGGGAGGAGATGACAGGGCCAATAGACTCGGTACAGAAAGAAAAGAGGAGAGGGCCAAGGACTCTGCCCAGTGTGACACTAGGTAGGAGTTCCTGAAGCTGTGAAACTGCACCCCTTCATGCAACCTGGAAGGAGTGACAGTCAAGGTAAGAAGCAAACCAGTTGAGAGCTGTGCTGTACATCACCTAGGTAGACAGGGAAGACAACAGGAGTTGGTAGTGAACAGTATTATATGCTGTAGAGAGGTCAAGGAGACTAGAAACAGGAGAGAGAAACTGCCTTTCCGTTGTGGATGTCCTTGGTGGCTGCAAGCAGGGCAGTCTCAGTTGAGTGGTAAGCCTTTAAGTCAGACTGGTGGGGGTTATTTTGTTACAGAAATGGACAGACTTGAAAAGAGTTGAAACAGCATCCTGAAGAGTTTTAGGAGAAAGGGAAGGACAGAGACAGGCCGTAGTTCTCGATGACAGAGGGGGCGAGGGTGGGTTTTTGAGTAGTGGGTAAAACAAGCCTGTTTGGAGACTGCAGGGACATATTCAGTGGACAGAGAGGAGTTCACCAGAGAGCAGATGAATGAGAGGATGTCAGGAGAGACTAACTAGAGGGGATGCAGGGATGGGATCTACGGAGCAGGCAGTAGCATAGAGAGAGAGCAGGAACTGAGAAAAGAGAAAGCAGAGAGAGAAGGGTGGGGGTAGATGTCAGTAACCAGGGGAATGTCAACGTGGTGGCCAGGGGTGGCACCCGCCCCCACTGAAATCTGATTGGCCACCACGGGTGCTCCCCCCTACTGGATCTGGCACTTGATAGGTTTTTAGGTTGTCAATCATGTCTTTTTAAAACTCTCGACTTCCAGCATGTTAGCCTACTGCAGCCATGTGTGACAGTCTCGTTCAGGCAATGTGCCAGTGAGTGAATCGGAGAAAGCCGCCAAAATCGTGAACCAAGCTGTTCTGACTGGACTGGATCACCAGCACCACATCTGATGGTCTATAGACGGGTCACTTGAACAGACTGGTAACGTTACCTTTGTTAAATCGTCATGTTTGTTTAGTTTGATGAAATAAAACTAGTTAAGTAACAAAAAGAAAGATGATAGCTGAAGTTGATATATCGTTAACATTAGTACCAGACACCTAGACTAGTTAGCTACTGCTAGCTGAAATGGGCTAGCGGTTAACATTAGGTTAGCTGGACAGAAAAACGTTCTAGCATTCTCAGTTGTGTTTTATTCTGTAACGTTAACGTTAAATTAAGCAGCTTGAATGTAATGTCCTTTTAATTAAAATCAGTTAACCTCTTAGCGCAAAGCCCCTAGTGGTCGGCATGCCGGCGTGCCGAGATCACTGAACTCAAACATTCAGTTTTACTGCAACCAAAGTATGGGTTAAAACAGAAACGCATTGTTTTAGTTTCATTAGTAGACGATACACAACAACTATGCTGAATACGGAGATTCGCACTGCCACCATTGTCGCTCTGGTCGTTCATTTAACATGCGCCCCCTCCCCGCAGTCTCATGTACAACTACACCCCCCACCCATGACATAATGGACAACATTGTCTATCTTGGCATTCATAAAAATATTCTTTCACCACTAAAAAATCGTATTCCGTCATAGCAACATAGATAAACCCGACAATAGCCCTAAGATATGCCAATACAGCAGTGAAAACGCTGCTCACAGAATAACGAAATAAACGAGAAAAAGTTTAAAAAAATGATACCATGTCATTCTACAGTCAATATCTGGGACTAAATATTGAATAAATATACAACCTTCCCGTTGGTTTTACGAGTAGAGATGTCTCCTTTGAGACTGAGTGGTCATATATTGTCTTGGACAATCTGTTTGAAATATACGCACATTTGTGATGCCTGGGTACCTTCCAAAATACCTGTGCGTAATACCACACGTGTTGTTTACGGCGTTGTCACCCTTTTTACTACAGTCTGGCTTGATTGACAATTCATTTATTTAGTAGGTGAGAGTATAAGCTTTCCAATGGTGTAGCTATAGCATGTCTAATTTTGCTTTTGGAATAGCGTTTTTAGGTCAACATAACCAAAATTGTTCTTATCATCGCATTCACTTACGCATTCACTCTGTGGTAGCAGAAAAATACGCTGCACCTAACAAAACGTGGTCAACGATTTTTAATAATTTCTTTGAAAATACTATTATTATTAAGGACTTCTGGGCATAGCTAAGCCATATGTTTGCTGATACACCTAGCTGACATCGTTTTCTGGAGCAAAACAGAAGAGAATAGAACAGTATCATTGATTTACTGTCTCTGTCTCCATCTATTGAACATGGATAAGATTTCATCATTGCTATGTAATTATTACTGCTCAAAATACTTCGGTTATATAGGCCTACATTATTTTTGAAATTGAGTGTTGTTAAATAGGTTTGTGGTATTATATAGTGTGGATATATTACACTGCAATGTAAGCGTTAGTAGTGTAATAGTTTTTGTGAAGCATGCAACAGCGATGATGTGAAAGCTGGAACATTGCCAAAACGTGGTGGACGGCTGAAAATTGTTTTCATATCATCCCATCCCCATAGAAGAAAACATATGAGAGTACAGAGTATAGAAATGCACACAAGAGTTAATTATTACACATTTAGGTACTGTACCGCATTGTGTGACAATGTTTGCATTATTTTTTAATCGATAGCAATGTTTCATCTTAAAGTTACAATCTCGAAGATTTCCATTACGTTCTCTTTGGCGGTACCAATGGTGAGAAGCGGTAATTGCAGGTGTGTTTTTGGACCTCACTTCCCAGAGATCCAACCGGATCCAACCAGTGTCGCCTGTGTGACGTCAGTCAGTTGGCACCTGGGCCACGCCAACTATAACACTTACTATTTACTGAATAAAAAATGGTTGTTATAAAAGTAACGTTATATACATACTCATTCATTGTCTAACATTAGGCTGTCTTTACACTGCTGAGCCGAGTTAAAATGCGGTAGCAGACCTGGGGTAGAATTAGTGATGATCAATTTCTACAAACGTTCTTTATCCACCTTTTGCCCACACTGCAGAAAAGAATTTGCGTGATTCGCTGTGGCTCGTGCAATTATGCATCTCGTGCACAATAAACAGTCTTTTTCGTGAATGATTGCTGTGTGATATTTTTCAAACTGCCTTGAAAAATGTTACGCCTGGTTTTTCTGGTTTTGCTAGCTAAACTGTTCGAGGATAAAGCTGAGCTGTGTGTTAAATTAGCAATCAGAACAAGAAGAATAAAACAAAAACAAAGGAGATTTCATCAAAAAAGGGCATCAAGGTTGAAGGAACATATGAGGAAGTGTAATAAAATAATAACAACGCTAATCCATACTGCCGTATTCTTTTATTTAGTTTTCTCCGGCTTGACATCTTTACACAGAAATCAGACAGCTCTGCTCCACCTATACCCCGGCTTTATTCCGATCATTATAATATATTGATGAACTTGATGGCAATGTAAATAACGGTAACGTTAAGGCCAGTTCAGATCAATGATTCGCAACGAGACAAAACAGTTTTAGAATGTTGCAGCGGTGCGAACAGGTTAGTTGCAGAGCATCTGAAGCCGTTGCCTGGGGTCTCAAAAGACCCACCTTGTCAAAAAATTTTAGAACGTTTACAATCAGACGTCTTGGAATTTTGCAAGTTGCATCCAGTCTCTTTGCGAATCATTGATCTGAACTGGACTTTAGTTAGCTACGTTGCAACGTTGCAACAAGGTAGCATTGCATTCGAGAGACGGTTTGTGAGGTCGGTATCGGTCGATAGCGTTAGCTAGCGTTTTTTATAATTGTTAGCTGACATTAGATTGTGTTAATTACATTAGCTAGCTAGCTAACGCAACGTTACCAGATATGAGAGATGGATACTGTGCGCAACGGTGTCTAAACTAATGTTTGCCTTTCTTGACATGGTCCGCTAGCGACCGTTAGCTGTGCAAATGGTTATGCAATTTAGTAACGTTACATTGTCATCAAATGTAATACAAAATGTAGGCTACATCAACAAATAATGACCTCATGTTACACAAAAACTTTTTAGGGTTCCAAAAAACACCCCCCCCCCCCCCCCCTTCTCTGTTATTGTAACGCTAGAAGACACTGGAAAAAACAGCACGCCGCTCACACACAAGTGAGTTGAAGAGTGAGCCTGTTGCGTTAGCTCAGTCTACCCTCTCTGGCGGACCAACCACTGATGGGTGATGGAAAACGCGTCACTAACTATGCGCCAATTGTGATTTGTTTCCGGGAATGTCGCCACAGACATCTAGTTCTTTAATCCTAAATTATTATAATAATAATAATATAAATTAATATAATAGTCTCAATCACCATTCTGTTACCTAATTCGACGATAGATAGTGACTTAACAGACATTAAATCTTCGAGATTATTACTTTAAACCTTCATAAGGGGCTCATTTATATGCTTTAGCCTATAATGGACAAAAAGCATTTTATTCATTTTTGGAGAGATTTTGGATGTTTCTGGACCCCTAGATATTTTAGACCACTGTACTGATGGAAAGCTTGTAATTCCCACTTGAAAATGATGCAACGGTGAGTTTCTTGAGTCAAAACAGTTGATTTGTAGTGAAATATGTGAATATGTTGTGATTTACAGCAATGCACAATTTAGACATTTTGGATAGATTTGGAGATGCTGAGTACACTGCTTATGTTTTGCTTCATAAATCTATAGTAGTTCTACATATCCTCCCTTAGATTTTATGAATTTGTGGTCAAGAAGTTTTTGACCCAGCACATGTATAGTTTAACCTGCTGTATATATGCAATCTCTCAGTATTTCATTGCAAACTAAAAAAGTCCAAATTCATTTTTGATTTTTTTGTCTAGACAATTGCATTTGTGGCACTTTATTTCTTCCAAAATTATGAATATTAACTAATCTGCATTAGTATTGTAAATTGTACAAATGTCTTGCTTCATTTAAGCCATTTTTCAAGACTGTGGTGTTCACATCTGGAGTTAGGCTATAAAGCATTAAATAGGGTACCCCCTAAATGGGCAAGGATTGGCAAGATCTGGTATGTGCGCTAAGGGGTTAACTGTTTTGCATGTGTGAATGCATAACGTTAACGTTACAGAAAATATGACTGATTCTGTAGCAAAATGACGAAAGCTAACGTAGCTAGTCAAATTTATTATTGTTTTCATGTCCACCTCTGTTTGGTTCTGTGCCCCACTTGTGCCCCCACTACTAAATTTGTCTGGACACGCCACTGTCAGTAACCTTCCTGTCAAAGAATGTGGAAAAGTTGTCTGCAGTCAGGGTTGAAGGGGTTGGGTAATGGAGTAACGAGAAAGTAGAGAACACTTCACATGGGTTATGGGATGAGTTTTAGTTTTAGTTTGATAAATGTTGGTCTTAGCAGCTGTGACAGAGGACGAAAATGCAGTAGTAAATGGATAGGTCAGCAGGGTCTCTGTTCGTGCATCATCTTTCTGTTGCACATAAGGTTTTCCCAATAGCACAGATGCTATCAGTCAGCCAGGGACTAGGAGAGGATAGCCTTGCAGGTCTGCTGACAAGGGGACAGAGAGAATCAAGTGCTAACAAGAGAAAGGAGAAGAGCGTGGCTGCAGCAGTATCGGTGGAGAGTTCGGAAAAAGATTCCAGAGAGTGAAGGATTGTAGTAACACCAGAGAAGAAGGTGGAGGGAGAGCAGTTGTGGAGGTTGCAATGCACAGAGACAGGTAAGTAATGTGAATTCTATGGAGGTATTTTTGTAGATCACCAATCTGTAGAATGGATTCACAAATGTGCAATTGGTTTCACAAATCTGTAAAATTAGGGTCTTGTTACCCAGTGCAATCTCCAGGCAACGTTTGTTGGATGCAACTGAATTGCCCTAGGATTGCTTTGTGAAACATCACTGCAATTTACTTGCAACTGGGAGGCAATTTCACTTGCAATCGGTTTCGAGCAGGTCAACTTCATGCAACCGATTTCATGCAATAACCAATCATATAGGCCTACATGAGTCATGAGTACAGATACAGGTTGCATGCACACTGAAGCACCTAGGTTTTAGTCTATAACATTAATTTAACTAATATGGTGTTTCGGGGATTCGTCCTTGTTTTCAAGGAGATCAAAAATTTGGAATGCACATAAAGCTTTGGATTTCCTTGTTGAAAGCAGAGCCAGTGACATAGGACAAAACACAGAGACTAAATTCCCTACAAATAAACCAAAATAAACACCATTAGAATGTATCGGCACAATATTGAACAAGATTACGTAACACATTTTATTCTGATTGGGGATTGACTACAATTTATATTTCTTGCGAATTGCCTCGTGTGATGGTGTTATTGCTTGAAATAACAGAGACAACACATTTCAAGCAACAAAAGTGGCATGGAAATTGCATTGACAAGAGCCTAATGTGAGAATACATTTAAAAAAACAGCTGCAAACTTGCACAACCACAGCAAAGACAAGTAATTACAACCTCTCAAATCTGCCATTGCAACCTCCCAAATGCTACCCTGCATATCATTTGGTGTAAATGTGATTTGTACGCTTGTGTCTCCAACTTTCTTCAATCAGAGCCTAGCGGGAGGAACGACCAACATTTCCCTGAACTACATTGTTCTCCTTGCTTCGATCATAAGTTAATAATAATAATAATAATAATAATATTACCTTATTCATACATTTTAGTTATATAGCGCCTTTCTCAGACCCTAGGTCACTTCACAAAACATAAAACAGGTCAAACGATATACAGAGAAAAAACATAAAAGTAAGAATAAAATAAATAAAATACATGCACTGTCAATAAAATGACATGGAATCATAAAGCACCAAAGACTAAAGAGATAAGAGGCAGAAGTGGGAGTAAATTTGAGAGGATTGTTAAGAGGGGGAATGAGTACAGTATTGCTGGCGTGATAGGTATGCATTTACCTTTATAGGTAGCTATAGGTATGCATTTATGCATTTGATACTACTGCATTTACATGTATGGTGGTAAGGTATTCCAAGGTCTGGGGGCAGTGGCACAAAATTATCTAGCTCCCATGTTGTCACCATCAATACTGAATTTGGTTAATGTCTGCTCAAATTTGGAAAGCTAGCCCACTAGCTAACCAATGTTACATCCATCAACATGGAATGTTAGCGAGCCAGTGAGTTCGGATAATGTAAATAAAAAATGTAGGTTTTGCTAGCTAGCTAATGTCATTACTTGCTAATTCTGTCATGAATGTTAAAGTCAGACTGAAATTGCTTTGCTTATATTTTGTACTACCCTTGGTGGTAAAATAGGCAGTGTCAGCTGTATTATGAAATCATTTACAATTTATATTTTTTTGTTTTGAATTATAGAAACTGGTGTTTTAAAAATAACTGCGCTACCTACTGTGCTTTTCTCCACATTTTTTAAATTGCTGCTTCTTGACGTCAGGAAGCGGTCTCATTTGCATGCAGCCTATCACAGCGTGTATTTGCTTATGATTGACATTGAGGGCTAGGCTGCATTTTCCACTGTCAAGTCTGGCAAACACGGCACCTTGCAACACTGCTATGTTGAAGGATACACTGACTGAAGGATACGGACTCACTACACGCAATCCCGAAGGACACAAATGTAAAAAACAAGTGGGTAGAATTTTATCAGGTTCATTAGTGTCAAACAACACAAGTCTGCATTTTAAACCAGACGACTTTTTGAATTGGGCGCAAAAACAGAGTGGATTTTGCAAAGAACTGCGACTGAACCCTGGAGCAGTCCCCACAATTCGATCAAGCACAGTACGGAGCAGTACGGAGGATAACCACAATAATATATTATAAAATTTTGGATGTATAATTACTGAGTGTATGAATTACCTTCGCCTGGTTTACAAGGAGGATAGCTAACAGCTACATTCACTAACGTTAGCTGGCATAACTGAAAAGCAATCTTAGTATAAACATAATTATCACACAAAATATAAAGCAACAATTCAGGAAAGCTGAATATTATTTATCTAGCTAGCTACGGAGATTTGTTGACTTTGTGCAATATGACAACTCATTTAGCTTTACCTATCTACTGAAATGTAGCCTGTCACCCTATTGTTTTATCTTGATGGCTGTCACAGTCAACATTTTCCCACCATCTGCACTTTTATTTTTTTTCCTGCCATCGTAATTTGAGTTCGCCCGAGTTCATTGTACTAGCCTACTGGGAGGGAATGCTGACTTCAGCTGTCTACTTTTCTGTCATTTTAAAATGTATTTTTAAAATAGCTTTGCAGTTCATTGGTAAACAAAGTGATGTCGCTTGCCAGACCGAGACACGCACCTGTGACGTGGGTTGTCAAACGGAACCAAGACGGGGTTTCAGAACAGTGGGCACTCAGCTCGCAGAACACACACGGTTAAACAGGGAAAGCAAGGGTATGCCTAGCTTTTTTATTACCAACAGCGTACTGTAAGGTAGGGCATTACTGACGTTACTTACAACTGCTTCATTCCTCAGAGAATCAGCAGCATCAACTTGCTAAGTAACAACAAGGTTTAGCCTACATCCTGCCGGTCACTCTAGCTGTAGTCTCAGCCTCAGACGGTCCGCCCACTAGCTGTCACTCAAAACGCAAGGAGTACGCCTTCGACCCTGCCCACACAATATCCGACCTCCATAGTAACATGATAGTAACATTTTTATGATGTCCAAAAGTATTAATTTTTATCATTTAAAAAAAATAATAATTTCAAAACCATTTAAAAACAATTTTGCAATGGTATAGAATATAAATAATGATACAGTATTTCACATTTCAGTCCGGCTTTAAAAGGTCCAGGAAACTGAAATTCTTTCCTGATCATGTGTTGTCTTAATACTTTTTTTATTTTATTCACAAAGGCCAAGAAATATTTTTTAAATGATTCTTGCAAAAAAAAAAAAAAAAAAAAAAAAAAAAAAAACTTGCTTGCTTTCCCCCTTAGACAAACGCCAGGTTTTCAGTGGGCGGTGTTATCTGGGTGCTAGTTACAAAACAAAAACCTTAAGTCCAGTGAAATCTTTTACACATGTAATATGCAAATGACGGTCTTGCCACTTTTGTGCGGGTAAGGCAAGCTAAGTGGAAAATGCCTAAGCATTGCCCCTCCTCTGGATGTGGAGAAAGCAACACCCTTTTTTCTTTTAACAAAAATGGAGAGACCTACAAGAAATGGGTTTTAATTTTGGAGCCCACAGGCACAGCAATATCACAATAACCTGTAATATTTCATTTAGTCTGGTAGTGTAAGGTTACTGCTCTAACTGACTCTAACCTAGCTAGCGATGAGGAATGGTTTACATACGTGTCTTACAAATATGAATGTTAATGAGCGCAGGATACACACCCACCCTGTCCTAGTCCGCTGACCAGGTCACAATAATCCAATATTTTAATTGAATGGTTATAACTGGGTTAAAATCATGAAAGAAATATTAAGTCTATCAATTGTTACCATGTCTGGGGAATATAACCACAATTTGAATGAAGTCGCCTGGACCTTTAACAAGCTTGATTGCTAAATCAAAGCAGATTTAGATGGAATACCCTGTCCTAAATTCTGAATTATTGATCCAGCTAACGCTACAAACTCTTGGTAAATTATTTTGATGCAACATAAATTAAATCATTAAATATTAGCTAGCCATTACAAGTGTTGCACACATTGATGTTGGTACCCATTACATTGACCTCCCTGTACAAATATGACAGAACATGATGGTTCTCCTTGCATTTTTTAAAGTTTTTATTTAAGGAATTGGTTATAGATGACAGGTTCACTTCTTAAAAGTAAAGTAACGGCTGTACAGCATAATCCCGAATCTGCTTTTTTGATTGGTTCGAAGAAAAGGCCCCGACTCCCCCCACGAGATAATAATAATAATAATAATAATAATTATTATTATTATATTATAAATACATAAATAAATAGTGTATTTTTAACAGATCAAATTAAATACTGAAGTGAACCAATAGGCTTCAAACTGGTCAGTGTAGACACCTGGCCACTAAATCTAACCATCTGGAAGATAATGAAGAATTCAAAGACAAACCAAATGATAACGAGCCAAACCCGGATTGTGTTAACAACCGCTTTTATTTTATTGTTTGCAATATATCACAATAAACTCATGGGGATATTATTCTTCATTGCACGCATAGGTATTTCTTAGATAATGTGTTTTAAGGGGCTAAATAATCCCTCTAAATATGAAAAACACCCAATTAAGAAAAATTAACTTACTCCAGGACCGAAATTTGGAATCACTACCGTACTCAATATGACCAAGTTTCCATGCAGATCGATTAGTGAACTGTTAGAAAATAGCTTGAAGGTTAGCTTATATTTTTGCAATATTATTTCCCAAATTAAAATAATGTCCCAAATATCCGGAGGTAAAAAATGGCAAGCCGGCTACTAGCTAGCAGGTCGTCTAAATACCTTTACGTAACGTTAGCAAAGTCAGCGAGTGCAGGTACTCTTTGTAGATAAGCAAGTTAGAATACATTACAATACGAGTGAGACTTAGTCAGATAGCTATGTTACCGCCCCGTTTGAAGTTTTTCACAGAATCTCCATTGTCAATGTAAGTGCCGTGATGGCTTGGCTAAATTACAGCTAGCACTTCTGAACGAACACCTGGCATTAGGGAAATAGTCGGATAGCTAGTCAGCTTTAGATCTGATAAAACACAAGTACAACGAGCGATCACAGTTCGTGACCGTGCTGAGTCGAACCGCTCTACTCTTCATTTCCATTCCAGAAAAAGGGGACCCCAGTCCAGTTAGAGAGACGTGGCACTATCTGAGTACCAGTTCAGTGGAGTTCAAAACTTCGGGCGAGGCGCTCGCTGGTTAACAGCGTATTGTTCGCACATTTAACTGGGTGCACCTTGACTAAAGCCGAAATACTAGCCTTAATCATACACTTAAATAATGCAAAAAAATATCCAATGCAAATAATGTAACGTTAGACTAGCAATCTACGTGGAAGCTATGTCTCCCTGCCTGTCTCTATCGTGGAAAATCGATAGTAAGGCTAATTATCCAACGTTGGCTTAAGAAGATGATGTATAACGATTCCCAACGGCTCAGTACGGCACAAAAACGTTAATATGTTAAACTGGATAAGAAAACTCTGGGTCCGGAATTTCTTGATGTAATGTTAGCTGGCCACCTTAGCAAGTAAACGAATAGCTAACTACGTTTCAAGCTAACTTACTGTAAGTCACATACAAAACGCAGTGATTTAATTGAGCAATCAGGTTAAATTGCTAATCGCGTTATTTTGCTAGAAAGGGAATCCGTTTTAGTCTCAAACTACAATAGTTATCTTATATTGTAAATGTATTGAAGCGGTTTCGTAAGGTAAACTTTGACTGTTTCCACCACTAGTCTTCGGTCTGTAGACCGGTCTAAGACGAACATAGCTGGCTAACTACGTTAGCGCTAAGACCACATAGCTAACCTCCCTGAAAGAACATACATATTTAGAGAAAAAGCAGCAATCAAAAACAATCTCACCTCAAACATGAGTCCAACCAAAATGAATACCACCAAGCAAAATACGATGTCTGCATGATTGTGAATAAAAAATTCCTGGCTGAAAAATGGGTAACTTTTGTTCCTTCTGCGGAAAGCCATTTTTGCGTCTGCTGGCCAGCTGTTGTATTTTGCCGTACCCGAAAGCTTTCTAAGTAGTTTGGTGGTTGCTAGCTACGAAGTTTAGGACTCTAGAAAGTTTTGCATCGTTTCGCGCACGCGCAATGTCGCATTCTCTTAAAGGGAAAATGTTTTATGGGAGAAAATAAATTGGATCTTAAAGGGACATTTTCCTTTCTGTTTTAATTTAGGCTACGTTTAGGATTTTAGCCTTACTCAAAAGAAGCTTCGATGATGTTCATGCTTCCATTCTGTTTTTGAAAAATAATGGGGCAATAGCACATACCTGCAACCTCTACAAATGATACATTTGCGACAAACAAGGAATCATTTTGATTTCTTGATCATGCACGGAGAACACACAGGAACCATTTATATTTTACATTTGCTTTCGTTATGTTTGTCCACTCAGTTTTCCCTTTAGTTTGTCACCTGATTGTCTGTCTGTATGTGTGTGTGTGTGTATATATATATAGACAGGTGACAAATTAAAGGAAAAACTTGAATAAATGAGTGGAGAAACACAATGAATGCAGATGCTTCCATACAGGTGCACTGCATTATACAATTAAGCAATTAACATCCTATCATGGTCTGCGGCGTGTATAAAACTGCTCAGCAGGCCCAGTTGACCTCAATTTTGGATCAATCATGACAAGAGGAACAGATCTAAGTGACTTTGAAAGGGGGTTCATTATTGGGGCACGGATGGAAGGAGCTTCAGTCACAAAGACTGCTGAACTGGCTAGTGTTTTAATAGGAACAATGACTAAAGTGACACCTGCCTTTAGATCTATGAGAAAGGCATCAGTAAATGGGGCCAGAAATTGTGGCCAAAAGCACACATTCAATGACGGTAATGCTTGTGCATTAGTGTGATGTGTAAGGAAAAACAGAAGAGCAACTCTTCCCAGGTGACTGAGAATGTCAATGCAGGACCAGATCAGTCTGTCAGCCAGAACAGTTTGTCAACAATGACATAGAGAAAGATATTATAGTAGGGTTTCAGTGCGTAAACCCCTCATTACAAAGGCAAATGCAGATTTGAGAATTCAGTGGTGAAAAAACCATAGGCACTGGCCTACAGAGATGTGGAAAAAGGTGATGTAATCAGATGAGTCATTCTTCACTGTATTCTCGACAAGTTGGCGAGTGCATGTGTGGCTTACACCAAGAGACAGGTACAGGCCTGAATGCTTGACCCCAACAGTGAGGGGGGTTTGTTGGCTCTGTAATGCTGTGGGAGGCATTTTCCGGGTCCACTTGTCCCTTTAGAGGGAAGTAACTGCAAATCAATATGAAGTTTTTCTGAGTGCTGAGTGATCACCTTTATTCTATGATGAAACATTTTTATCCTGAAGGGAGTGGTCTCTTCCAGAATGTCAATGCCCCCATCCACAGGGCATGAGGGGTCACTGAATGGTTTGAGTATGAAAATGATGTGAACCATATGCTATGGCCTTCACAGTCACCAGATCTCAACCCAGTTGAACACCTATGGGAGATTTTGAACCGATGTGTTAGACAGCGCTCTCCACCACCATCATAAAAACACCAAATGAGGGAATATCTTTTGGAAGAATTGTCCATCCCTCCAGTAAGGTTCCTGAGACTTTTTGAATCAATGCCAAGGCACATTGAAGCTGTTTTGGAGGCTCATGGTGGTCCAACACTTTATGTAGGTTTTTCCTTTATTTTGTCACTCATCTTCATCCATTATCTATACCCCCTTATTCTAGGCATGGTCGCAGGGGGTGCTGGGGCCTATCCCAGCATGCTTTGGGTGAGAGGTAAGAATACATCCTGGACAGGCCCCCAATCTTTCTCAGGGCACACACATTCACTCACCATTCATTCATACACTCATACCTATGGGCAATTTAGAGTCTCCAATTAGCCTACCTGCATGTCTTTGGACAGTGGGAGGAAACCGGAGTACCTGGAGGAAACCCATGTGGACACGGGGAGAACATGCAAACTCCACACAGAAAGGCCCAGGCCGGATTCAAATCAATATGAGTAATCTTTGCTAATGTCATCTGAAAATCTCTGTGATGGGGGTCTGAAGAAGTGCTTGAGAAAATGTGTGGAATACTTGTATACTTTACTAACTCCACACAGAAAGGCCCAAGATGGATTTGAATCCAATACCTTCTTATATATATATATATATATACACACAGACAGGTGACAAATAAAAAGCCATTATTTATTTTAAGGAGAAATGTTCAATTTAGGTTTCAAAGTTTTTTTGTTCTTTCTGTAGTTTGAAATAAAGCCAACATAGTTTTGAACTTGAAACCTAAGTGTAACTTATGTAAAGTCTCTGTCTCTTGTATAGTGTGCTGCCATGTGGATCTCTTTCTTTGTTCTCCCCATAAAATGTTCCCTTGATCTACCAGATTATTACTTTCCCCCTCCTTTCATACAAGGGTGCTCATGAGAAGAGATTAGGGTTTCCTGCTAGGTTGATGTAGTGTTTGTAAGACAGTAGTTGATATTACTAAGCTCCATAGCCATGATTTTTCTTATCAGCGTCATAGAAGTTACTACACGGCTGACTGTGTATGTGGATCAGAGCTTTCCAGCAAACATTTATCATTCAGAATTTCACAACGTTTTTATCAGCTTAACTGTATAACTTTCCAAATATCAGTAGCAATGATAAGATCTAACGAATAGTCTTCAACCTATACGCCGTAATTAGGAATGCTTTTGAACCTCAGAAGATGGTGATATGTGGTGATATCAACCACAAGCCTTCAAACTTGTACATAAATGGTGACCTCTGGGTCAGTGTACTGTAGTTAGATACCAGCACTACATACAAAAAGATTTAAGTGTTATACTTGGTGGTTGAAAAGGGGGCCCTTTTGTCAGATTTCTATGAAACCTGGGAGGGGCCATGCAGGTATTTCAATATTTTACCCACAAATAGGTATACTGGCTAATGCATCAATAATCTAACAAATGGCACAATTCAATAAAATGACAAATCAATAACCTTTCATGTGCATACACTACAATTCAAATCTAAATGAAAAACCAAAATATATATATATTTAACAGAATTCTTAAATATCCACAGTGGTGCAGTGGGTAGCACTGATGCCTCCCAGCAGGAAGGTTGTGGGTTCAAATTCTGTCTTGGGCCTTTCTAGGGAGGGGGGTTGTAAAGTACATATGTTCTCCCTGCGTTCGCGTGGGTTTCCTCCCACAGTGAATGTTGTGTGTGCCCTGTGATAGATTGGCAGCCTGTCCAGGATGTAATCCTGCCTCTTGCTCAATTCATGCTTGGATAGGCTCCAGTGACCCTGACTAGGATAAGTGGGTGTAGATAATGGATGGATGTAAATATCCAATCAAAAAAGGTGAAATGTATTTATTTCACTATTAAAAAATTGGCTTATGACCAATTTATGTCTTAGTGGGGCATACTCCAAACCTATACAGAACGTTTTCAACATAATTAACTACAATTACCACAGTTTTTGGTTAAAAGTTTTTTTTCCAGTGAGTAGTACATGTATTGACACTAAAACCTTTAATAATTATTAATATTAATATTTACAACAGCAGTGCTATTAACAAACATAGTATTCATCCAGCATTAATATACAGAGCAATTGTTATATGGATAATTCACTTGCTTTCTGCCTTCATGTAATACAAACGTGTGTGTGTTTTACAGTGAGAAAACGGCAATGATTTTTGTGAGTCTAAACAAACAGCGTATAACTTGAGAAAAAATTCCACATTTTCACAAGCACTTCTTCAGACCCCCATCACAGAGATTCTCAGATGACATTAGCAAAGATTACATATATTCATAACACATGGATATAAAGATCACATTCTCTTGAAATGGCAACACGGGTAGTATTGCTTTAGAATATGGTTTGTTTTGCAATATGGTAATTTTGGTTGAATTAATTGCAATTTAATTGTAAACTGGCACCATTTTATATAATAATAATTTGGTATGCAGATGGATTAGTAGGAATTGTGTATTTTTACTGATGTATAGAGTATAGGCTAAGAGTCATCCCACGAAAAATGGACCGGACTGTCAAGCCTGTACCTCAGAATCCCTTCATTTTTAATATACATATTTCTTACCTATCAGTAAACTAAAACTGAGGCTAGAGCTCCAGATACAAAATAGTTATTGAAAAAGAAATCAGATCATCCAAAATGGCTTCCTTTTACTGAGGCATCATTTTCAGATGTCTGTAGCTCTGGGAAAAGTAGGGATAAAAATTGCATTCTTTTTGATAAGAATACATGGGTAACCAAAATAAGTTTATTCATACCTTAAAAACAAGTAAGCTATGCAAAATTACGGATATAAACGTATACTGGTGATACATCTTGAACAGAAGAAAATCACCTGTGTGCATATTTTTTCAGCCTCATTCTTTCATCCTCTCATGGAGATATTACATTAACATTAAATTACATTTATTTGGCAGATACTTTTATCCAAAACGACATACAATAAGTAAATACTGAAGGTCATTGGAACAAGTAGAAAACACGGGTCCAATAAGGTACAATTCTGATTATGTAACAGTTATTCACAGCCATGAACAGATTAAGTCCTGTTCACACAGTAAGCATAGGCTAGGTCAGAAAGTTATGGTAAGGCAAACTATGAGGCATGACAACAAGCTACGACATCAAGATAATGATACAAGTGCAATATAAGTACAAGTGTTACATGAAAGAGCTACAGGAACAAATCAGAAGGATAAAAATGATAAGAGTGATTCTAGATTGGGAGTGCCCTCCAGAGTAGTGATAGTTAGTCCAAGTATAGTCTGAAGAGATGCGTCTTCAGACCACGGCAGAAGGTTGGCAATGACTGAGTGGTTCCTAAAGGAACAGGGAGTTCATTCCATGACTGGGGAGCTAGGGTGGAGAAGCTTGGTGGTAGGGATGGGCGAGAACCATTCACTCGGATGGCAGGGAGTGCAAGCCGCTCTGCTGCAGCAGAGCAAAGTGGTCAAGCTGGTGTGTAGAATTGAATCATGTCATGGCAAGCAGGGCCTGTCCTGCTTGTATATTGTATATGTCCATTTAGCATCTGTGTCTGATATTTATATTGGTTGATGTATCTAAATGTCCAATGAGGAGATATATTCTTTGAGGGAAAGAAGAATAATAATAAGAAGAAAAAATGCAAAATCCCCTAAGTATGGGGCTTTATTGTGTGTGTGCTTTATTTATTCAATACACAAAGGCTGCCTTAAGGAAGTATGAAAAAATGTAAACATAAGGCCAAAAATGACCTAAATCCTGGTAGAATTTTGATGGAGAGACCCCTGTGCCTATGTAATTTTATTTTATTTTTTTTCTCTCCAATTTAGTCGTTATACCAATTCCCCATGTGTATCACGGTCCTGGTTGATGCGCTATCCTCTGTTGGTCTGGGGAGGGTGTAGACTACCACATGCCTTTTCCGATACATGTGGAGTCGCCAGCCGCTTCTTTTCACCTAACAGCGAGGAGATTCACTGGGAGAGAGTAAAGTGTGCGGAGGTTCATGCTCCCCCAGATCCCCTCCCTGCTGAACAGGCACCCCGACCAACCAGTAGGAGTCGCTAATGCGACGATCAGGACTCATATTTGTAATCAATTGAAGACATTTATTGAAGGGTATTTTTATATATTTTATTTTCAGCATGTAGAAATTATAGCACTTTTTTTACATAACATTAATATGCCCCAAACATTATGGTGGCCCCCCCATTTCAGGGCACCATAATGTTTGGGAAATATTAATACCATGTAAAGTAGTCAAGTTTAGTACTTTTTTGCATAGCCTTTGCATGTAATGACTGCTTGAAGTCTGTGAACCGTAGACATCACCAGGTGCTGAGTATCCTCTCTGGTGATGCTCTGCTATGCCTGTATTGCAGCTATCATTAGTTCCTGCTTGTTTCAGGGCCTAGTTGCCTTATGTTTTTTCTACAGCAAATGAAACACGTTCAGTTGGATTCAGAACAAATGAATTACTTGGCCAGTCAAGAATTTTCCAGTTTTTGGCTTTGAAAAACTCCTTTGTTGCTTTAGCAGTATGATTGTGATTGTTGTCTTGCTGTCGGATGGAGCGCCGCCCAATGAGTTTGGAGGCATTTGCTTGAACTTGAGCTGAGAAAATCCTTCTGTATCCTTTAGCATTCATTCTACTGCTGCTATCAGCAGTTATACCATCAATGAGGACAAGTGAGCCAGTACCTGCGGCAGCTATACATGCCCCAACCGAAACCCCCCTACGTTTCACAGATGAGGACCGGGGGATTTAGATCCTGGGCAGTCCCTTTTCACCTCACATTTTGCTCTTGCCATCACTCAGACAAACCGGTGAAACTTGGTCTCCACAAGACCTTTTTCTCTCAAATCATTTTACAGAGTAGCAGAAAAAGGGCAAAAACAGAGCAAGAAGAGCAAAAACAGGCCTGAAACCAGGGCCGGATCTAGAAGTGGGCAGGGGTGGACAATGCCCACCCAATTGGTCAACTTCATTCTGCACTCTCTTGACTGTTTTTTTAAGTGTCCTGAACTGATGTTGCCCTTACATTACTTTTGTAGCAGTAAGATTACATAAATTCTAGGGTGAGTTTTTCCCTATATCCTTGTGCTAAAATTTACTGTAAATCCACATTTTAAAGCATGCTGCCGGACCCCCCTAGGGGGTTCGCATCTTTGTCACCTTTTTCACCCTTGATCAGTTTGCATCCCTGTACACCTTCCCTGCCCATTTCGCACCAACACAGTGCAGTCAGCAGTGTAGTTCATGCTGCTGAAAATCATCTAAGTGATCCGAATAATAGTGCACCATCCCAACCAATACTAAATGTATTTCCTAACTAATGTTTAGTCAGATGTCTCATTCATTTAATCCGAGCTGGTACCGAAAACACTAGGAAAACAGCTCAGCACTGTAGTATAGCCCACTGTGTGAAAAGGTGCCCACCCCAAATTTCTAATTGCCCCCCCAATCTGAGCAGTCTAGATCCGGGCCTGCCTGAAACCCCATATATTAAGCACAAGAGATTAAAAAAACATTCCCAGTGGAGAGAAAAACCCTCAAACGATGGGGAGAAAAAACTCCTTGATGGGAAATTTTTTTTGTGTGGGCTATAGAGGGGGACCCCATTCACCATTGGCCAGCCTGATGTAAAGCAGTGGTGGAACAGAATGTAACAAAAATGTAATAAGGGATCTGTCACAGTAAATAAAATGGGTTGAGCAGGTTTCAGTTGAGGTAATAATCTAACTGGAATAGTAGAAGACCAAATTGTATAGTTCAGTATATTGCAGTTTAGTGGGGCCCGGGTGATACATCTGGAGCTCCAGACTGCATCAAGGCATGGGCAGGGGAGGAACAGAGCTGCAGTGGTCCAAGTCCATGGAGCGAGGGACAGGGTTGGAGCGATCCCATGAACTCAGGACAAGGAAACAAGGCTGGAGCAGTCTATGAACTCAGGGCAAGAGAAAGGCAGGAGCCCCAGAGGAAAAATAAACAGAGCAGATAATATAAAGACACTATAAAGATTGTCAACCGACAAAGTAAGTGTAGTCTCTGTGCCAAAAAACTAGAATAAACACTTGGACACAACCTTCATCCAGAAACTACACAATCCTCAGCCACCGAAATACAACCTATGATGGCTAAGGCATCCACTACTGAGAGCACTCTGACTGGAGGCCCAACCCTATTTCAATTTATATAACAAAACTACTGTAGATCTTTCTTGGCCTACCAGACCCTTTGCGATTACTGAGCTCGCCAGTGCTCTTTCTTCTTAATGATGTTCTAAAGAATTGATTTTGACAAGCCTAAGGTTCGACCTGTCTCTGACTTTTTTTTTTCTTATTTCGCAGCCTTATAATGCTTCCTTGACTTTCATTGGCACAACTCAGATCCTCATGTTGACAAATGCCAAGAACAGACTCAAAGGCAATCAAAAGCCTAAAACCAAGACCAGATACTAAAAGCTCTCTTACACCTGTACTAAGGAAGCAAATGAACACACCTGACCAAGCAGAAACACCTGTGAAGCCATTTGTCACAAACCTTATGGTACCCTGAAATGGGGGGGGGATATGTATAAAAAGTGCTGTAATTTCTACATGGTGAAACAAAAATGTACAAACCGCTGAGAATCTGCACTTCAAACACGTGAATTGTTAGATTACAAATCTAAAACTGTGGAGTACAGAGCCAAATTAAGAAAAAACGTCTTTGTTCCAAACATTATGGGGCTCACTGTAGGTATGTTTTCTAATGTTTCCCTACACTTCCATAAGACACCCAGTCTAGTGATCTCTTTGTAAAACTGGAGTATTCACTGTATGTGTAATGTTAGCTTAAGGTTGACCCTCATTAGGCGAACTGCCACTTCGGTGGTGCTAATAGAACTTGGCTGCACCTCATTCCTGACTGCATCACTGCTATGCCACTCGTGCATTAACATTTTGGCAACCAGTATGCAAAGGCAGCCGCACCTGCAGCTGACCTAAACATGTTGATTTTCACAGTGAGTGTGTGTGTGCGTGCATTTGTGAATCCTCTGTCATGAAGCAGCTTTTCTACCAGCCTGTCAGCCCCAGCCTCAAGAATTACATAAAAAAGATCTAAAGTAAATGTAATGGTGATTATTTTATAATTCAATGCAAGTGTAATGGAGGAAAAAATCATATCGAAACCAAAAATAGTTAATATTTTTAAAAAATCTAATCAAACATCAAACAAATCAAACATAAAATTAAAAATGAAATTAATAAAATTTAAAAACACTAATCGCTCAGCACCGCAAGCCATTTACCTGTTATATAGATGGTTAATTTAAAGACCAGAAGTTGTAAACAATTTATACAATTTATCAAGTTTGCAGTAATATATACTGAAACAGGGTCAGATTTCTGCTGCTGACTTCTGGAGTATAGTAATAATAAAATGACTGACCAAGAAACACAAGATTAAAAAACTGCTGTTGCTTCCCATAAATATTTGGTCGTTTTCATTTCATCAAGAAATATTTTCTCATTAAATCAGTTTAAATCATTAATCATCGGTTAAATAATAGAGACGGGCTTGCATGTTTTGTAGTTCATCAAGGAAGCTTCAAAAGTGAATACTGAATCACTTTGCGTATAGTTTAAACAATAAAAAAAATGAATCAGCACCATATCATACCATAACCAAGTACCAACACTTTATGTACATTTAACATAAAATATTAAAATGTTCACAGCATCTTCTGTAGCCAAATGTACACAGATTTAGTTTAGACTGGGATTAACCATTTACCAATACAAAAATAGCACTTGCATATTAAGAGTTCTGATCATTCATACACTGTCTTGAATAAATGCAGCAGTAATCTTAAAAAGAACAATTTGCAAAGCTGACATTTATTAGTCTTTCAATTGTGATATTCCTTGCAATACGTATGAGTTTGTCTTTCAGATAATTGCAGAGCCCAGAACCTTTTATTAAATAAGATTTTATTAAATTAGAGCCATTGCTAAATTAAATGTCTATAAATGATCATTCCTAGTACCACAATGGCTATTACTGTCATGCACATGAAATAAGCCCCCCTGTGAAGCATAAGAAGTGGTAGGCAGTGATGGAAGAGGTTTCATGAATGCAGTAACAGAGGAAAGCTACAATGAGTTGTCACTCTGAATTTTCTGATCCAATCAATCATAATTTGCACCCTGCAGCAAAACCATTATTTGACCAATGATTGCTGAGTATGTCATATGTCATGAAATCTAACTCTCATCACTGGTATAGCGGAAATCAGGGAAGTGGTGCTCAACCCGGACCCTGAAATGCACACATTTATGCTGGTTTTTGTTCAAACCTTAATTGCATTACCTGACATATCATGAGCTGTTCATTTTTAAGTAGACATTAATGCCTAACAAGGTATGATTAGCCCTCTTAATTATACCTTCATCTATGTCAGAAACAGATATTCATGATAGAACAAAAATGAAGATTTCACATTAATTTTAGGACCTTCAATCAGTGAGATCAATTCTCAGTCAACTAATGCTTTCATTTCATGACTATGATGTGGAAAATGATTCCTGTTAAAAATTTGGACACCTGATTATTGAAACTTAAACACAGGATTCAAAATTAACATTTGTCCTTAACTTTGATTAACAATTAAAAGTAGTGATCATAGTTTGGCAAGTTCAGCAATCACTAACTTGCCAAACTGAGTTTGTGAAGGAAAAGTGTAATGCTTGAGTTTTCTTGAGTCAAATGTTAAGGACAAATATTGATTGAATACTGGCCCTCAAGTGGAAAATTAAGATATGAGATCAATGACAAAGCAAATGTTGATGAGCCAAACCAACACTGTTAAAAAAAGTTTAAGCTCAAAAATATGGAACACATATTTTCACTAACCTTAATTCATTACAGGGATGGGCACAAGTACTCAAAGACCTGACTGCTCAAAGGACAAGGATTGCACGAGCACTCTACTCATAGAAAAAATACTTGAAAATAAATTCACGTGAATTCACGTATTTAGCTTCATCTTTCGTTTTCACATGGCAGCTTTAGCAGTTTGTTGCTTTATGGGTAATGATGCTAGTTTCAGGAATCCTTGCACTGCAGCATCTAGCTAATTCAGCAGCGGTTGTGACCTTGAAGTGGTGTTTTTTTTACATTGCTGGCCTCATGATAATTACATCAAAATGTGAGCTTTAAAGTCAAGTCAAAATTGTATACCACATTGAAACTCCATGTTTGGATTTTTTTAGTCGACAATACATTTAAGTTTTTTTTTTATAGCTTACTGTAATTTCCCATGTACAATAAAACATCTCTTAGCACCGCCCCCATAGTGCGATATATACCAAAGAAGGAAATAAAAAACGCAAAATCCCTGAAGTTTCGGGCTTATTGTGTGGACGTATGAAGATGTTTGTGAATTCCGTTTATGTCAAGTCAGAAGGTACATAACTTTATGTTCTTAAGGGCAGAGAGGTCTGTGGTCATTGTGGTTATTTCTGTAGGAAACCCTGAAATTTCCAAACTCTCAGTGCTGTATAGGTATGGGGCGTGCCACCCTGCTAAGGCATAACATACCTGCCAACCTAATGTACTATAATATGCTTAATAATCAGTATAATTAAGGCGGGGTGTCTGTCACGGAAAATATTGGCTAAAGCCACAGTGGTCACAGCAAAGTTATTGAAAATCACGAAAAACTGAAAAAACGGCAGTGTTTTCTAAAAAAACATAACTTACTAAATTCATCGATCTTGTGCAAAACAAAATAACATGAACAAAAAACAAAATCAAATGCGCAACTGCAGCAACAGTAACAAGTGTGTGTAATTTCATTAAAAATCATTGCCAAATTTCCGCCATATGAACAGATACCAGTAAAATGCATTGATTGACCAGTGCAGATTTAATCACTTTGGTCCATTACGGAAACAAAGCATGCTTTTTTTTTTACTTTACCAAAACATTAAACACATGCTCAAATTGTATTAGGCCTATAAAATAATAAAACTGGGTTGGGCTACCATGTGTCTGCTTTTATTTCTTTAAAGTTTGTTTTGGTACAACAAGCTGTACATTGTGAGGTTTGAGACTTTGATGAAGCACACTGCCACTGACACAGGGGGAAGGAGAGCTCAGCAAAAACTGTTGACGGGGGCCGTCAAACATTTCATTACAACAAGGAACGGCATCTGGATCCCAGCTCATTTTTATATCTGCATTGTCACACTTTGTTTCTCCCAGCATTTGGCAATATGGTAAAAGTGCTATGGTAACAAATCCCACTGTATGCTATGTTAAGGTTGGCAGGTCCCATCAAAAACTGCCAAAAAGTTATGGAATACAATAAAAAAGAAGGAAATTGGGAAGATGGGAAATTAAACAACAGGCGAAAGTCATGGAAAAGTCATGGAAGTCCAACCCGGCCAACCAGCCCCAGGCCCCCCACCCCCCCACCCCACCAGTGAAGGAGCACTCTTCCCCCTGGGTTCTCGAGCACTGAAAATCATTCAAATGCCCATCCCTAATTCATTATGTGATTTCTTTGAACAAAAATCAGCACACAGGAGTTTGCAAGGACCAGGAAAAACACCATAGACAACAAGATTACTTATTATCATATGTGGCACTGCATAAATTAGTGTCCAGCTGAGTAGTTCAACACATAAGTATCCTCAACAATGAATTGGTAGGATGTTCACATAATAGGCTTTTTATTGCTTGAAAAGCGAAGACTGATCTCCAGCTGAATATGCAGAAAGTTTGCACTGACTTCAGCTAAAGATACAGTTTTAGCAATGTTAATTATTTGAGATCTTTATTTTCTACAATTTAATCTGATGGTGAGCTTATTATTACTATTATTAGAATCAAGTGAAAATAATGAATGTATACTTGTTTCAAAATGAGCTAAAATATGAATAACAAATTACAAACAGAATAATAAACCTACAAAAAGTAGAGTTTCAGAGCAGATTATTATTTTTCCCTTCAGGACTATTTGAGACACTGGGGATTCACAAAACAAGCAAGTACTTGCAAAAACAACTACTTGGAAAAAGAAATTTACATGAATATATAGTTTAAATATTTGAAATATTGGTACCTTAATTAAAGTAAACAACTGTAACAATCATTGAATAGCAAGAAACTCTCTTTTAAAAGGCGAGAATACACATCAGTTAAAAAGAGAGGCATAAGAAAGAATCGCACAAAAAGGTTAACTTGCCATGTTTAAGCAATGGTTCAAAACATAGGTCACATTTTTGGAGTCTGCACCGGACAAAATGCTTTGTGAAACCAAAGACTGTCCGATTTCCTATAGAAAGAGAACTCCCATACATGTGGGACATTTGTGCTTTTGAAACCTCCCATTATTTATTCGTCCTTTGAGTTCCCTTTCTGCTCAGGTTTCTTAAAAATACTTCCATCTTCTTCTTTTCTTAGCGGCACCAGCTGCCTCCTGGGGCCCCCAAGATGGTGAGCTGGTTGTTCCTGAGCCCCTGGGTCCAGTCTTGGGGTGGATGTGTACCGGGGTTCAACTCTGCCCAAGAAGCCCCTGAAATCCCCATGCAAGCCTTTGTCACCTGTTATGGGGCTGAGTTCTGGCAGGTTCTCCAGGCCTGGGTTACTGGTGCTGCTAGGGGACTGGGGGTCAGCGCTGAAGTACAGAGTGGAGCTAGACTCGGTGGGGCAGAAGTTAAGTTCGGGGCTGTCCCCCAACACAGATTTGCCCTCAGGGGAGCCCCTCTTGAAGTCAGAGGCAGGGGACCCCAAGGGGCTCTCCATCTCCAGGCTGTCATCCTCTTCCTCCTCTTCTTCCCGCTGGCCCCCTGGGGAGGTGGTGGCTTCGCTGATGCTCTGGAATTCCTCCTTGCAGTCTGAGAGGGGCGCCGTGGCCTCTTTTACCTCCGATTGGGGCGAAGGGGGTGAGGGGACACCTCTGTCTTTGATCTCAGGGTTGCACTCCTCCACATCCAGTATGGCAGCCACTCCTCCAGCACCGTAGGCCAGGTTGATCTTAGCCAGATCACCCGTCTTGAGCGCCAGTCGGATCAGCAGCCAGTGGTGGTGCCTGCACTCCCTCCCATTGGGTTTGGCACCACAGGGCCCAGAATGTTCTGCCAGGGAACCTGCTAGGCCAGGGAGGACAAAGCTGCTGTTGTTGTGGGTGTGGTCAGCAGGGACAGGCAAGCTTTTGTCGCCCAGTGAGAAAGAGGACTCCCCCCTCTCCAGACATGCGCTGCTGATGTGACCGTGGCGCAGGCTCTGGGAAATCTCGGTGGATTTGGGGTGCAGGAAGCGGTAATACAGTACCAGTGAGGTAGTGCCTGCAGCAAAGACCCAGAGGATCACAATGAGGAAAGGAAATTCAAGGGGACAAAGACATGTATTACCATTTCCAAGATTTTGTATCAACCTAGTTTTGTGGCTCATATTGTTCTCCTTTATAAAATATACCTAATGCAGTTGTAAATTAAAACAAAACAATATAATAAGAGATTCTAATACTGGGTTACATTATGCTGTCTGGGAGAACCATTTGAATTTTGAAATTCTGCGAAATGTAATTTTTGGGGAAACAAAATGTGTATTTTTTATGCTTTCTGCCATATCATATACAGCCACATTCATACTGCCTATGTGGGAGAGTGTAGACCAGCATGTACTCTCCTCTGAAGCATGTGATGTTGTCGACTGCTTCTTTTCATGCTGCAGCCAACAAGCCAAGCCTGCACAGACATGGTTCAAAGGGAAGACACTGCAAGTGCAGTGTTAGAAAGCGGACTGTATGAGCCTGATCAACCAGCGGGGCTTGTTAGAGAGCGAGCGAACCCACACTAACCCAGAGCGACTCTACTGCCAATTATACATGCCCCTAGGAGCCTATGGGCCACACTTAGCACTGACACAGTTGGGATTCTTTCACAGACCGCAGGGTCCACTCACATGCACTAGAATAGTGAATGTCATCATTAAAAGGTTAATTATTTTAATGTCATTATTAACAGGATAAGCCACCCAGAGCACCTTGTAGTTTAAAATATCTTTTATAAATGGCATTGGGCTTCATAAAAACACAGTTTGTCACAGCACAAAAGACACATCGTGACCCAGAGCAGAGATGGGTATGCTATGATCTGAATGAGTTAAGCCAAGCTCCAGACCCCCAGTGGTTTAAAATGTTGCAGAACTGTCTGAAGAACAGAAATATTAAATCCTGATCTCTGGTTAAATTTAAGGCCCGAATCAGAGTGATTTCTACACAACTGGGGATAGAATGGTCAGGTTTAAAGAAAGCTGCTAGGGAGAAGATTATATCACAAGTGCATGTTTTTTTTTTTTGCAAAGATGATTGTTTCATAATCTGTTTCACACTTAGTTAAAGTTGTAGCAATAGTCAATCAACACATATAAATAGATGTTGTACCTTAATGGCACAGTGCCCAGAATTAGGGTTTGTGATTCTGGACGAAAATGGCTGAAATGCATCACCCAGGGGAATGCTGAATCTTAAGCATGATTAAATTTACATAAGCAGCTCTGTAAAAATATACTGAGAGCCAATGTACCAATGCAAGGAATCACTGACATCATTACTGTAACAAAGCTAGTATTGTTTGGTTGGGTTAGGCTAGATTGTGTTGTTTTACTTTTCATATGAAAATTAGGCATGTGTATTTATTTGAAAAGGTTAAACTGGATGTAAGTCTCCGCTGAGTCAGATCATGAATGAAGTCTCACTTTTTATGCAAGGCGGCTATATTTAGTGCGACTACACTCAGTCTGACTAATTTAAAACATTAACAACAACAATAACAACTACTCTATAATCAAGGCCAATGCACACCAGACCAAGAAAGCAAATTCATTAGGAGCAAACGGGTAATAACTGTGACATAAAGTGCGGCTGTTTCATCTCCTTGAGCACTCACAGCTGCACATCATAGCCCTGGCTCTTCTCTAGCCTTATCCACTGATGGTGGAATCACCTTCCCCAATCAGTGAGGAATGCAGATTAATTGACTGTCACAAAAGTCTAAAAACATACCTTATTTGACTATACCACAATGTTTCAATTAAAAAAGAAACAAAAACTCCTTCCCATTACTTTGCAGGCTTAATGCACGCATCTTGACAATGCTACTTACCGTATTATAGCTCTGTCTTTGTGGCATCTACTTACCATGTGAAACATAATTTAAATACAGTGGTCTCAAACATTGCCATGGAGGGCCGTGTGTATGCAGGTTTTCATTCCTACCAATTAATGCTGCCTTAATTGAGTCCAATTACTCATTCAGCCATATGCATTTAACTGCATTGAAGCACAGAATATAAGCAAGTTTTTATTTAGACAATGCGGGTCACCATAGATGTCGGGTCACCATTATGTGCAAACCTGCATCCCTAATTCAGCAAATAATTGAACTAATTAATAATCAAGATCTGAGGCTGGAATAAAAACCAGCATACACACGGCCCTCCATGGCACTGAGTTTGAGACCACTGCTTTAATAGGTCACTTAGGCTAAAAGCATTTTCCAGTTATCAAAAAATTATTCCTGAAGGTTTACCTTCAGGTAATTTCCAGCTATGCCCACTTTTTCTGTTGATAGAACTGATAACTGATATGATTTTCTTAATCCCCTTCATGAATTTATAAACCTCAAATCCTTTACTGTCGCTTTGGTATTTATAAAGCAGTGTCTTAATGGCCCATACAGGTTTATTTATTTATTAATTTTCTGAATCCAGTAGTTTTAACCACTAACACCCTTGTTTAATGTCCGGCACTCCGAATACCGAACCAAGGACAGTTAGAACATCTCACTTTTCCAACATGCTAAATAAATTTATTTGATTTAATTTGGTAATTATTATCAAAGATATTAATTCTCATTAAATCGCTGAATTCATTGATAGGCAGAGAAAACTTGGATCAACCTTTACCAAAATGTACAACTCAAAACCAGATTCAATTTACAAAATGTATTAAGTTACAACAAATATTCACATCTAATCTAAAGAAGAGGTTCAACTACCTTAATAAAAATAATGAAGGTTACAGACATGGTCAAGTTACAGTCACAGAAGAAAAGAATGAAAGAATGAAACTGCAGTGTATTTTTCCCAAAGTAATCCAAGGATAAGCCAAGACTGAAATTTAAAAACCAAAAGACAGCAGCATATTTCAAAAGACCGGAGATGAATTGTAGGTTGCCAGACCTAGATGCAGGACTCAGATGCCCACTTCCAAGTAACAGTTAAAAACTGACTTGCCAAATTGCTAAAACTAAAAGGAGGGTGCACATTTTTACCTACTGAAGGGTGGGGGGCGGGGGGTACACCCCGTCAGGGAGGATGCAATGAGAACTGCTTTCTTCCCTGTTATATGTATTATTACTGTTTCAGGTCAATTTATCATATAACACACCTTATTAAGATTATAGGGAGATTGACCCTCTCCTAGTAAGCATTAGGGTCACATTAAATGTCAATATATTTTAGGGAGGGATGGTTTTGGTTATTATGGGAATGTTGGTGAGTTACTATGCGACACTAGATCAGACAACAATTAAACCAAGTTACAAATTCAGTAGTGATACTACTCCCACTCTATTATGGTATGACCTGACCAGAAACACAGTGCCAGTAGATATATTAACCAATTTAAATACAGAATCGTATGAATATGAAGAAGGCCAGGACAGCTCTGTTGACACACACAGACACATACATTCACACGTCAAATAGCTACCCCCAGTCCCTGATCTGGGTCTTATCTCCAGGCCACGATGGCTGAGAGCTTTGAAGCTTCCCAAGACTAGAGCAAGTCAAATGGGGAATCAGATGTCTGACAAAGTATTTCTTACCCACGAGGAAACTGCAAAGCACAGCTGTAGGGAAGCTCATGCTTTCCCATGTTGCCTCACTCAGGAAGTCTGAGGCTGAGAGGAGAAGTGTGGCATTCTCCAGCAGCATAACCTGCAAGGAAAAATTGGTGGGTTTTTGAGCATTAACTGCACACTGCTCCTGCCACTGCATCTCTATTGGGTTCAATCAGGACTTTGATTGGCCACTCCAAAACTTTTGTTTCTTTACAGACAATCACATGTGGACTGGCTTATATGTTGTGGATCACTGTCCTGCTTCATAACCCAAGTACTCTTCAGCTTCAGCTCACGGACAGATGACTGGACATGCTCCTTAAGAATTTTCTGGCACAGAGCAGAATTCATAGTTCCTCCAATAATGGCAAGTCATCCAGGTCCCAAGGCAGCTAAGCATCCCCACAACATCACACTACCACCAAAATGTTTGACTGTTGGTATGATGTTCTTACTTTATGTTCTTGTTGGATTTGCTTTACACCAGACATAATGGGACCTGTGTTGTTCAAAATCTTCTACTTTTGACTCATATGTCCGCAGAACTTTATCCCAAAAGGCTTGGGGATCAGCCAGCTGCTTTTTTGCAAATGTGAGATAAGCATTGGTGTTTTTGTTGGTTAGCGGTGGTTTCGGTCTTGCTACTCTCCCATGAATCCCATTTTTCCCCCAGTCTCTTTATTATTGTGGAGCCATGAACACTGACCTTAGCTGAGGCTAGAGGATGTTCTTCTAACTTTTCACACTTTAGATCGCATAGCGCA
Source organism: Anguilla anguilla (assembly GCF_013347855.1). NCBI lineage: Eukaryota > Metazoa > Chordata > Actinopteri > Anguilliformes > Anguillidae > Anguilla > Anguilla anguilla. The sequence continues at coordinate 30,285,247 of NC_049206.1, read as the reverse complement.
TAGGTGGAAGCTTAGCGCAGGCTTTATTAGAGCTTTTTGTTTGTTTATCAGCAAATGCTTTGCATAAAATACACTGCAGTAGTGATAAAGGGCACTATATTATTAAATTGTTTATGATTCAATTTTAAAAGCTTTCACTCATGCATTATGCGAAAATGCAAAGTGAAAGTAAGTCAGTACACAGTAGAATAGCTAAACCGTAGTTTCAGCTAGAAGGAAGCCGTAAGCTATGTTCGAAAACTATGAAGCTTTAAGAACTTGACACTGTAAGATTACTGTAATGTATACAGGGTTTCCAAGCAGGGGCAAAAGTCACGATGGGTAAATCTTAGAGGGTAGTAGTGGCTTGTTTTTAGGCCATTAATTCATTCATTAATGCATTCATTCATCAACCTGCTACTGGAATGTCTAATTGAGAATTGTATCCCTGTTTGTAAAGTAAGAAGTCACACTTCGCGTTTGACATTCTAATTACCTGCATAGAAATTCTTGTTTCAAATTCTCATGAAAATGCTTTCAGTTCAATGGAAATAACGCATAATGACTTTTGCTAGCCTGAAAACAAAGAGCAGAGTGATTGCTTAGGGATCAGAGGGGATTTCAGCAATATCAATAGTATTAGCAGTTGTTTGACTTGCTGCAGACAGTTATTGGAATATAAAATACTATAATCATCAATTGGGGGTGTCAGTTTCAGCCCTCCTTTCAAGATGGGGTTTTTTGCATCAAAGTGCAAAAAGTCTACGCTTTACAATGGTGTAGCGTCATTGCAGTGCACACTGAATCAGCAATAATTTCAGAGAATGCTACTTTTAGATGCCTACGTCTAATTGGGGGTTTAAGAAACTAAAACAGGGAGGGATTCCTACAAAAAGCCCTGGATTTTAAGTGGGGCTCAAGGGGTTAATATCAGCAGATCTTTACACTTCGCTAATACCATCAAAGACTACTCTAAATCTAGTAGTAATCTGTGTAATTAACTACTTTAATCAATTAAGTGATGAGTAACAACAAAAATCCACCAAGCCTGCAGCTCTGCAAGTCCAGGGTTGGCAAAAAAGATAAGGGTTCAGCACAATCATAGATCATTTTATCAAGAACCGAAGCACTCATAGCAAATTTTCAGGGGCAATGAAAACGCCTCTACATCATAATGTGTGTGCTCATTGCCAGTGCGAGGACAGGACAGCGAGGTGGGAATGAAGCCTACCATGTAAAAGCCAGCCATGCGAAACCGTGAGGAGCCATCTTTAACGTTGAGGAAGAAGAAGACATGCACAGCTCCCAGGATGCAGTTGAACAGACGCCAGCGCCAGGGGCTGATACAGATGTCTGTTTGCTGGGACACCATCCAGAAGGAAGCAGTCAGCCAGTGGAAACCTTCCGGTCGATGAAAACAAAAAGCAGATGCTTTGTATCAGAGATAGCACAGTTAGTGTCACTGAGCAGCTGAGGTGGCACTTGAAAGCACCATAGATGCTGTGCCGACACCACGCTAAAAACATGATGTTACAGCTTTTGTTTCAATGAGCGGTAAACCATAGATAAAAAATTCTCTGCTGGAAGGAATATGAGGAAGCCAGAGCCAACAGAATAAACCATTCATTTTGCACAGACTGAATCACAACATATTGAATATTCCATCAATGGAAACAAAAATAGGAGAAAAGGTATGCTATTAATTACAGAATATTCGTAATTTGGTACAGCAACTTCACATAAACAAATTAATAAATTTAATTTACATAAATTAACTGTCATATGTAAATCCTGAAAATATATAGGCATAGGTATTATGACTCATAAAATGCACCATTTTCCACAATTCTGAACAAAACAGCTTTGTACAGAGAAATGGCACTTATTTAGCTCACTATATAAACATTTTAGAGTACTTCATGTACAAAAAAAATATCACCTGGCGTATCAACTGATAGACTGTAAATTCAGTAACTCAAGAATGTTCAAGAACTCCGAGATAAGACTACATACAGTGCCATGAAAAAGTATTTGCCCCCTTCTTGATTTCCTTTATTATTGCATATTTGAAATTGTCACTGAATGGTCTCAGATCTTCAGACAAAATTTAATAAAAGACAAAGGGAAAATGAGGAAACACAAAATACATTTTTAAAATTATTATTTAATTTATTTAAAGCGTGTATAGGTGTTTGATAAAGTTTTCATTAGATAAATTAAATAATAATTTAAAAAAAAGTGTTTTGTGTTTATTCAGGTCCCCTTTGTCCAATATTACATTTTGTCCAACAAAGAAATGATAGAGGAAATCAGGAAGGGGGAATATACTTTTTCATGACTCTAGCTGTATTCACTAAACAGAGCACTATTTTCACTTTCCACCATTTTATTTGAGTGTCTGAATTACACACTATGTAATGCTCTCAAAGAACATGCAGTGTACAAAGCATGTACACCATTTATGTAAAAAAAAAACGGCACAGTGCAATGCTTTATCTCTGATCTGGCACTCCGGCAAATTTAAATGTGACAACACACAACCGATAAAGATTAATAGTTCAAATGCAACTTTCCTTCATGGAAAGATTCAAGAAGAGAAAGACAACAAAAATGACAAAACGTTCACTATTGTTTATTTAGGTAAATTTGAGGACAGACTTGTGCTGTAAATTATGATATTTATGATAGGCCACAATGATTACGCAAAACAATTATTCATAAGTGACATAAATCTCAATTTACAACACCCTACACCCTATAGTGTCCTACTGAGTGTTTCCCATGTAGAGAATAGTGAATGAGGGAGCGATTTCAGACACAGCATATGATATCGTTCAATACAACAATTTGATGTTCCAGGCCTCCAGGCCTCTGCCTCACCTATAACTCCGTAGACCCACCAGCGGAAGATTCTGGCAAAGAACATGAGGCTGCAAATCCTGGCACCCAGCATGCCCACCCTCCACAACAGCTGGCAGAGCAGGGCAGCAGGGGGCATAGCCAGGTGACCTGGTCGGATCAGGCAGCATGCCCGACTGTACAGGACCAGGGCCCAGGACAAGGACAGCAAGCAGAGCCCACAACAGAAAGACACTGAGAAAGAGCACACATAAACACACAAGCCACCGATCAGCAATGTGCACTGTAAGTCTGCACAGCTGTTACCATCACACGGACTCGCCAATATTAGCAACCAAGTGTAACAGAGTACCTGACCACATTTTTGACAAAATGTCTTGCTTTTATTTTGACACCTTTTAGAATTAACTGATTAACCAGTTAGTTGAATGTCATAACTGAAAAACTGAGAAATCAGTCAAAAATGTTTTTTGTTGTAAAGCAAAAAGCAAAAGATGGTTTTTACTGCTTAACCAGTTAAACAGTGAAATGCAACTATGGCTATCTTTCGATCAACCATAATCAACTCACAATGAACATCAAACAGAAGTTTGAAAAAACAAGACCAGGTCAAAACCTAGTAGCTATATGGCTGGACCAGCTGACCAATGATGTAACTTCATCACTCAGTCACTCAGTCACAGACATTCGCGTTTGTAGGGCTGGCCCCGTTGTTGCGGTCCAGCCAAAAATCTTGTGTACAAGTCAGTAAATGTGATAAGAATTAACAAAACATTTGCAGGTGGTAAAATGCATGCACGTCCAATATTTACTTATAGTATGTGCCTCTCTTGAATTTTGCTTTGGTAAAATGTGATAAAAGAGGGGATCACTGAATTTGCAGTGATCTTAGTACATTTTCCCTAGTGTTAATTGGTTGCAATAACACAAATAATTGACTCTGACTAGGCTGTCATATAAACATCCAACCAAAAGTTCTCCCAGGATTTCAACATCCCAGGCACACCTATGTGCCTTTTAAAACACACTGTTACATTTCCTTTTTAATGGATGTCAGGCGCACCAAAAAAAACTGGGTTGATATTAAACATTGATTTTAGGCATAAGAAGAACAGAGATATTTCTGTAGACTTAAGGCAGAGTGGGAAAATTAGTTGCATGGAAAACATAAAACACAAGAAACAAACCTGCACTGGTATACAATGCAGTCCGTAGGTATTTGCACAGTGACATAATTTCAAATTCAATGTACTGAAGTACACAGCCAAAACAACAAAAATTGCGTCACTGTCCAAATACTTAGAAACTGCACTGTAGCTTGTTTTTAAGAAGCCTGAAGCCATTACAGTACCCTGCTTCTGAGAGCTGAGATAGGATGCCTACCTGGTGACAGCAGGCCCACATCAGTGGTGACAAGAACGTATGTCTGCAGCAGGCTCTGAGGAAGGGTGAGCAACAGTGCCTCCAGCAGGCGGAGGGCAGACACATCTGCTTGCTGCATGACTGCAGCACCAAGCTCGCCTGTAGATCCATGCATGTGCCACACAGATAGCATGCAGTCACCAAACCTGCAAACAGTGGACAAAAATGAGGAAAAATACCAGGCCTACATTTCTTCTAATTAAACTAATTTAAGCTTACGGCAGCCATAACAGTCATCTAAAATGTAACGATTCATCATTAAATTACATTTCATTTGTTAATCGGGCAGATGTTTTTGTCCAAAGTGACTTACAAGGCTAATTTGGCAAACAAAACCAAGAACAAATATCTACAAGTACTAGAACAGAGCAGACAATACACAGTAAAATGGGACATTTAAACGTAAAGCTGATAGGACTTTGCCATTAGAGAAGTGAACTGAATTAAATACTAAATGCATGAAAATGTGACAAATTGTCCAGAGTACAAATCAGAATTACATTAATATCAGAAGGCACTTAAAGCAAATGAATACACAAAATATAAACAGTTGTCCAAACAGAGTTGCAACTGTAACCGTAATTGTATGGGCAGAAATTAGTGCCATCTGAAATTAAAATAGCATAACTTGAAGTTGTATTTCACCATTTGAAATTTAATGTTATGCTTTGAAACTGAATTTGAGCTTCATTGCATTCAGTTTTCACATTTAAGTTCAAGTTAAAATTTCCCTGAGTATCAAGTCTACATGAATAGGAGTGGGATGCACTTATTTAACAGAATACATTATTGCACACGTCTAAGTGCCTAGATATAATGCCAAAAACAGTGGTGCTTTGCATACCTTTTGAAGATGCCCAGGTGCAGAAGGTGAATGAAGAAGAGGAAACATTTGCGCTGGTCTCCATCGGCGTGGTACCACAAGAAACTCAAGACCTGGGCAGCTAATCCCGGCAGGATGAGGCCAAGAGTCAGCCCCGCCCACAGCATATGGCCAAACCATAGGTAGTACACAAAGCAATATATCACTAATGAAAGGCAAAAAGATGAAGTTGAAAATGACTCATCAAAAAAATATGCAAAATCTTAGAATTGTTAAACAAGCACAGGGCATTCCCAACTACATTTTCTAAACTGTTTATTGTGACAAATAATTCAACTTGCTGCTAAATATTTTGGTATGAAAATTTTGAACATTCATAAAACTGAGGAAGCACAGTACTCAAACAAATAGATGTTCTTTTAAACAACATCAGCTAACGAATTAAAAGCATTGTTTTTAATCGGTGATGGATTTTACTAATTCGTTACTAATCATTTTACTGATAAGTAGGTATCAGTGATAATGAGGTTTTCAAATAATAGATAAATAGGCTACTTTCCATTTTTTAATACGATACACTTAAATCGGCCTGCTCACTGCATGCATATTTATGTACACTATATGTGTAGGCTAAAGTGATTATCTGAGGAGGTAAAATCGATGATTAATTGATCACACATCTAAAGTCATTCTCTGTCATCTATAAATTCTCCGACCTCGTGGAATGGTTTTTCATATGTATCCTACAATACTGCTGTTATCTGGAAATATATTAAATATGACACTCGAGCTTCGCTCGAACTTCTGCAGCCGATTTCAGCTTGAGCAAAAAGGCAGTGTTTTAGACGCGCCCTGGTTCTCATTCTGGAGAGCCTTTCTACTTTTTGCTCAAGAGAAAGACATTTCTGCATAGACGGCAGGGAACGCCCCTTTACCCCAACCAGCTCATAAATGAAATTTCAAAAAGGCGCTCGCAAAGGCTCAACCGCAATGCACTCTGAGTAGCATGCTGGCAACTAAAATGTACAGAATAGTCCGCCTTTGTCATTAGCCTAACCCAAAATATTGTGCGTGCTTTTTTCAGTCTACTAGGCCACACTAGAAATCAAAATTAACCAGGCATATTAGTAAAATGGCAACATAATAGCGTAGCCTACATAATTTAAAACATAGCCTTACGTCGAACGTGATGTAGCGCAGATTGGAGCTAGAAAGACCCCGCATAACATAAAAACTCAATTCAAGCTAACTCTACCTTTTTTAAATTATAAAGAACGGCTATTATGATTTTCATTTTGTGCAAGCTTGCGACACTTACATGCAGTTCTCTCGGCCAGAATAACGATTGCGGACACACCGAAAAGGAAAACTTGGCACCATGCGGTCCAACGTCCCCTTCGACCAACCGATGGCATCTTTCGAGCGACTGTGTCTTGGTCAGTTAACGTTTTTATCTTAAACAAACATTGTCGGTAGAATTAACCCTGGACATCGTGTTTCCATTCATCAACGGAGGATCCGCTTCTTTCTCCTTTCGTCGATAGTATCTGACGTCATCAGATAGGAATTAAAGTGGCAGGCTGGCAGCATATTGGCAAAATTATTCTGTCCTCCCACATTATAATGACTCCTGTGCTGTTTTATGTATAAATACAATAAATTACTAAATGTAATCGCACAAGCAAATATTTCATCAATAAACACCATATTAGAAAGAAATATATGAAACGATTTATTAAAATACGCCACAATTCGGTGAATTTGTTTAGATTAGCCCATTACCACTGATAGTAACGATGGAAAAACGAAGGTCCAATAACGTAGACCTAATCCAGTTTCACATTAGAGAAATGCTGTCACCTCAAAACCTGTCGTTGTATTTAGATAGGCCTATTTCTGGCATAGGCCCCCTATATTATATTATATTATATTATATTATATTATATATTAGCCAATAGTATTTCCTTGTTCATTATTTTTGCTTCGACGGAAATTCTATGGGCCTAACCTAAAATAAGGGATCTTAGTTGCTCAGCCCTACATTACTCGCTCATAGTAGCGCAATTTACTTTCCCCCCAAAAATCTACTGCAGTGCTATCAGTCACTTTCATATTCAGATGTGGCTTCTGTTAGGCCTATCCGAAACCCTGAGCATACTTCGGATAAAACAAATGCTAGGTTGTGCGTTATACTCATTGCACATTTAACTAGACAGGAAAGCGCTTGTGAAGCCCCGGAAGTAAGCCTGTTGTGTGTTGAGGGGAAAACATGGGAGTTCCCGTTTAAGTGAATGGGACTCAAGATTTTTGAAGGCAAAATAGAACTTCTCCGATGGTATTTTGATACTCGATTAACGATCGTTACGTTTCATATGAAAAGCAGATAGTGAAAACATGTAATAAAATAAGTAGGCCTAGCTACATTTAAATAAATATTTCCCCAAAACCTCTGGACCAAAACGACCATTAGCCTATTTCACAAAACTGCTAGGCTAGTAAGTAAGTAGCCTAAGTAAATTTTATTTGTAAAAATTTGGCTATAACGAAACTTATCAAAAAAATTGACCGATGAGGTTTTCTTTGGTTGTTAAATCACTTTGGTTTTGTACATTGAATTCAATGAGCTGCAAGCTCTTTAGCCCTCAAATGCGCAGTGGAGGATGTTTCCCGCAACGTCCGAGTCTCACCGCCTGGCCTCTCCAAAGCTCTCCAGTTCCTATGTACACTGTATGGTTATACTCTTTAATACTAGGAAGGGGCCGCTGTTACTCCATTTGTTTTACTGATTACCTCCTCAAGGTGAACGACATTTCACAAGTTCAGTAGCCTGTTTGCGAAGTAATTGCATGCAAAAGAACGAATATGCTACTAAAACAGTATCCGAAAGAAAAGTTAATTACGTTCATTTATTTTATATTTACCTATTTAGTTAATTGAGTTGGTTTATTAATTGTTGTTCATCTGCGCCATAGCCTTTTTTCGAAAGAAAGCCTTCCGGATGACACCAAAACATAGCCTTTCTATCTAAGGCGATTTAGTGAATAGGATCTTCATTTGAAAGAAAGAAAACATTAAATTAATATAAGCTATAGCCTACCTTAGTATAAGATGAAATGATACAGCAGCTAAAAATACATTTCCTGCAGGCCTTTATCATTTACCAGAAGTTTTTTACTCGGTGCGACTTTCACGGATTATATTTTCGCATACAATTCGCCTAGGTATTTGCTGAAACACTTGGTTGGCTCATTGCTCAAGGGTACAACAGGAAAGGCACATGCTGAATTGAGAAGTGGTTGATGTGAGGATTTTCGACTGATGATTATCTCATTTTTTTCTCTTTAAAGAAGAAAAAAAACGCAAACCAGTTCTTGTAAAGAGTCCTTATGGATCCTAGTGAATTTTTACATAAATTCAACTGCAAATGCTGAGAATTTCTATCAATACTATTTCTATATTTTGACAATATAAAATTGCAAGGCAATATTTTCTTGAGAAAAAGAAAGTAAAGAAACAGATATTAGAGGTTAATCTAAAAGTAGGGTACATGAGATGTAACATGTGGGAACCTTGAACCGGAGCCTTTGAAAGGTGCAGAAAAGGGTCTGATACAGGTTTTAACCAGTTCGTCTCCACTATATATCTTGGCAGTTATTTTGACAGCATTATCACTGAAGGAGATAAGCTGTCTGAGGAATCGCCATGGCGCCGGCATGTCCCCCCCCAGTCAGACAGGCATCCTCGACTAGAGGAGCTTTGTGGGGAGCAGGGGTTTGTGTTGGCAGGACCCCAGTGCTCTGGTAACTATCGTACTTTCTCCTCCAAAGGCACCGGGCCTGTTCACACCTTCTTTCTGTACCCACCCTTGTCCCTCTCCGTCAGTCCCTATCCTTGGGTGTCGCCCTGATTATCCATTAGTATGGTTTAAACTTGGGGGAAAGATCCAATGAGAAGCTAATGCATTCTACGTACAGATACATGACAGTCATCATTTGTGTTGAACTGTGGAATAGGTAATCATTGCATGGTATGTTCAATGTTATTGGAAGGTTATAGGTGCACTACAGGTGTGGCTTCCAGCAGTGGCGGCGGCACGCTGTAGCACTGTGGACCTAGGCCCCCCCACTTTTTTCATTGGCCCACAATATTTTTTAGAACTGAAGCACTTTTTTTTTTTTAAAGCAGTTGAAAATGTCTATTCATAATAACCAATTAAACACTACGATCCCTGTTGTCATGCCTATGATATAAACACAACACACTTGTTGACCTATCAAAAACTGTAGCATCCACAGACTGAGACAATCACATCTGAATACAGCAGATCAGAAGACGTTGATGTTAGCAGGACTGTACAGTTGTAGGCCTACAGTCCGCTGGTAACGTTACAGTATAAATATCTTTGTTCCAGTCGCAAACCTGCAAGATGTAAATAAATATCGAACCTGCTAGTAACCTATGAGTAACGAAAATCAAAATGTCAAAACAGTCCTCCCTTTTTCAGTTTGTGAAAAGAATTAGGAGAGAGCCATCGTCACCACCGGCACCCCAGCTGCCAGATGAAGAAGCAGAACTACTTTTACCAGCGTATTGTCCTTAACTAAATTAATGTGACACTCAATCTTAAATAATTTGGCCCACTCACAAATTATCGTGGCCCACCCACGATTTGAATCCTGCCACCGCTACTGGCTTCCAGATGCATCCTAAGAAATATTAAACATATTAACTATTCAAAGTCCATCTTAGAAGGTGTGTCTCCAAATATTGCTTAAGTCAAGAGTACAGAGTACAGCTAGCTATATCTCTAAGATGACCACAACAGCCTGGTATGCTTGTGCAAACAAGATTGCATTATTATTCATAACTGACATTATTAATTCATTAATAATCTATAAAGGTATACGTTTGTTAATATAACACTTGGGAAATATCCCAGAGATTGGAAAGTAGTACAAAGTGTTATTATTATTATTGTTGTTGTTGTTGTTGTTGTTATTTGGGCAACTGCTGAGAGAAAGCTTATTTGTGCAATTATAAGATAGTCACACAGTGTGCATGTTTTTAGATGTGTGCCTATTGTCAGCATCTTACACTGTAAATGATCGGTACATGAATCATAATGTTAAATTTCAAGGCCTGCTTGGATGCAGATTAACACAATAAAAAACTGTCTCATTAACCTTGAATAGATGTAGCAATAATTCCTCTCTGACGTGCTAGTTGCGAGCTTAGACTACTGATGCTGATAATGTCAAGTACACAGTGCCGCTATGAAGCCAAAAAATGTAAAACAGGCAAGAATGTGAAAGATGTCTGCATTTTATTGTTATTGGTTTCAATACTGACATGTACAGTATACAAATTGACAGCCTATTTATGTAATTTGACCTGTGAATTTCATTAGTTGAACAAGCAGTCAGTCAGTCAGTCTGAACTTTGTGGGCTGTTTTGAGTTTTTAGACTTGATAAAAGGGCTGTAATACATTTGTAAGATCAGTGAGAAGTTACTGTGCGCAGAGAAAAAGATGTGGAGGGTGCTTGTCCACTCCTGTGGTCCGAATCCTGTGTCTGATGTGCACTTTAAGCGATAAAGTGGTCAGAAATAGGTCAGTGACCAGCCCCTCAAGCAAGCAGGCCACACACAGAGACAAGAAAAGTGTAGATGACCATCCTGTTTATAACAATCCCAATTTTGCATAATTAAGCATGCTCACAACACTCATTTATCTGCTACTGTGATTCTCTTGTAAGGTGCTTTTCAGTTGCATGAGCAAACAACTAAACTTTGTGAAATGGTAGGGGTGTGAAGGGAAGGGAAGCAGGGGACACTGACACATTTGATTTTTGATGTAGTGACTACACCAATTCTACAGCCTTTGACTGCCAGCCTTGTGGTATACCTTTCTGGGAAAACTGACCTTCATATACAGATTCATGGCATGCAGAAGAAAAGTTTAATGAATGGAACTGCATTGTGCAGTGTGATGTGTTCGCCTCCTGGGTGACTCCTCCAGGTTCAGCTAAGCGTCAAGGTCCAGCTAGTTGAGAGTGCAAGAGGACATGGTTGCTGAATGCTTGTCTTCCCATCAAATCTGTACCACCTTCACTGCCCCCCAGAAAAATTTAAATAAACACATGAAAATCTTGGCCAGTATTAAAGTCAGGATCGTCTCAACCAGTGATCTTGGTCACATGTCAGCATGGGAGCAAACAGTGCTTGCTTTTTATTCACCTAATCTTCAATGTTGTAAAAAGTCAGGGGACCTGCTTTGACCACTAAATTCAAAGGCAAACATAACCACAGGAGTGGTTGCGCTCATGGGATATAAATCAACATTTTGGAATTGACAGAACCTGATTGCAGTTTCGCATCTTGTTAACATATATGAGTTTAAAAAGCAAGAAAACTTAGCTCAAGGATGCAGTAGACAAGTGTGTGTGTGTGTATTTAAAAAATACAAAAATACAAAAAAAGATATATAATTTATATATATATATATACATTTCCAAAAGTATGTGGACACTCCTTCTAATTGGTGGTTTTGGCTATATCAGCCACCCCCATTGCTAACGGGTGCGTAAAATCAAGCATACAGCCATGCAGTCTCCATTGACAAACATTGGAAATAGAATGGGTCATACTGAAGAGCTCAGATGCCACCTTTCCAATAAGTGTGTGAAATGTCTACCCTGCTAGAGCTGCCCCAGGCAGTTGTAAGTGCTTGTGAAATGGAAATGTATAGGAACAACAACAGCACAGCTGCAAAGTGAAAGGTCACACAAACTCACAGAATGGGACAATTTTAGACTTATAAAAAATAAATAAATACTGAAAAAATTCACATATTGTTAAAGTGCATATTCTCAGCTTTTGTTACAGGGTATTTTTCACCATGTTTAAACGAAAGTTCACACCTACATACATTTGGATTCCTTACAAACATAATACAGTCGCCAAAAAACACTTCCAGTAAAAAATGCAGGCCCCTTAACTTTTTCTTGAACTCTCCTCTCATGCCATTTCTGCCTGCCTGAAATACGACGTTCAAGCTCAATTAATATGGTATATATTAACATATTAATAAAATGGTATTGTTAAAACTTTTAACCAAGTACAAAATTAAAACCATTATGTATACATCCTCCACAGCTAAATATCATTCCTTTGGTAATGGTAGATGGCACTCTGGTTTGGATGCTACAGAGTTGTTATCTCTATCAGCTATTAAAAACATAAGAGAAAAGACATTTAACAATGAAAAAGAAAGTACACATTAACTGTTGGTGCGAAGCATTTAGCTACTGGTATCTTAAGCAGACAGGATTCAAGCATCATTTTCTCGAATCCACATAACCACTGCTACGTTAATATTTCCAAATTAGGATTGTAATGAGATAAAGTACCCAGATTACAGTGCCTATGCACAAATATAATGCACTATTGTGAATCAATCAGAATTTAGTATTTTTCTAAGCCATGGTATAATTAAGCTGTAAGGCAGGAAAAGCTGTCAGGCTAATAAATCTAGCAACTGTCAACTGCCAATATCTTGTTAAAGGTGCACAGTGGCAATACACATAGTAAGGTGAACAGGTGAATAACACATAACACAGCTGGAATGCTGTACTGACCAATCAGCATCCAGGACCTGACCTTATGATATATATATATATATATATATATATATATATATATATATATATATATATAATATAATACATAGTGGGCAGTTACAGCAGATACATGTCCTTGTCAAATTTGAGTTATTGTTGTTGTTTTGAATTACAGTTCCAATTAGGCTATTTAAGACAGTCTGGCCATTAAAGGAAGCAGAAATGTTCAAAGATGAGAGTGTATATGTAGACAGTGGGAGTAAATATGTTTAAGGACTGGCATTCCTCTTGCAGAGCCTTGCCACCACAGCATCACTTTATCATCAGAGATATGCATTAGAGTAGATAGCAGGAGCTATAACACAAGACGTTTTGTCCAGCATGTCATGTTTACTTACAATGATAAGGTATGATGGATCCCTGTAAGCAAAAGATCCCCCAGTGCACAATAGCGGGCACTTAAGAATTAGCAAAGATAAGTGCAAATCACCTCATAGCTCACATGGCAAATTCTCATTAATGAGGTTAAAGTGGAAAGCATGCACTGAGCCCAGTTCCTTCATATTGAAGTGGCAGTTTGAATGTTAGGAGTTCATTCCTGGCAGTTTGAGGAGTTCAGGTCCTGTGTTTCCCAAGAGGCAGGTTGCCGATGGTGCATGCTGGCCATACTTTCATTTCCCCAAAATTGCATTCTCTGCTTGTAATTATTTTGATTTCCCCACAGTTCTGCATTGTCTCATTTATATAAAAATGGTCAAGATTTTTACAACTTAATTTAAATTCATAATCAAGACCAAGTCCAAAACTATGGAACTGATTGCAGCTTTGAATTAAAAAAAAAGAACTTACTCAAGTTAGATACCTTGCTAATAGGTATAATATCAGTATACCCCATTTCAACAGGCAACCCTGTGGCTACAAGCACAAGAATTCTCTGTGGTCCAATCCTTCACCTTGCCTCATGCTTTGATCTTCAATTTGTAGAAGTGAACGCCTCCTTGTCTGCACGCTGTATGTACCATGTTAGTTTACTCTTTACTCTTTTCTGGCTTTCAGCCAGTTCCTTGCCATGGCAAGCTGAAGAGCACCGCTTCCAGTTTTCCAAACCAATTAAAAAGATGGATGAGGATGTCTTTTTTTCTCCCCAGCACAGTTGACTTGGACACAGCTCTAAATAGTAAATTGTAGGAAGCATTTCACAAAAAAAGTGGCAGTTGGTGTGTGGAGGAGTAAAGTTATAATAAGGCTACATTCTCTTTTGGCCCTTAAACCCTGCTGTTTTTTGGTGGTTTTGCATACCTTGTAAATTTCATTGGGTTGATTTTTGGCCTGACACAGCGAATTGCATGGGGACTTTTATTTTTTTGGACATTTAAAAATGTAACGGTTGACCATGCTGCATTGTAATTTTAAGTATTACATCTCATATACATTTTTTGTCAAGAAAGGAGGTTGGCATGAGAAATGTAAATTAGAGCTCTCATTAGGGCTGTCAAACGATGGTTCGATATTCAAATGCTTTTCAATTTAAAAAAAAGACATTCAAGCGTGAAAAATAACATTTGAATTTGAAAAAAAAAACCAATTATTTATTGCAACTTGGGTTGTATTAAACCAAAAATAAGTCTCGCATTTTAGCACTCTGTTGAAAACTGTTCTCTGTTGAGTCCTTACAGAGTTATATGGGTCCTTGCTATGCCATTACGTAATGGACACAACACTTTAATTTCACCCCTGGTTCCTTGGTACGATTGGAACGTGTCTTTTCCTCTTCTGGGAATATACTAGTGAATAAAAGAGATTAGCACTGGCCTCTTTTCAAGTGGATTACTGCTTTTTGGCAAATAACCTGCAGGCCTGACATTGGCATAAAATGTTTAAACATTTAAATTAGTTTTACGTTTTTCTTTTTTCCACGCTAGTATTTTCGGAGTTCTAGCACTTCGGTAGAATAATAAACTATGCTGATCTTCTCTCAAGAAGGTCCAAGAAATTATCTTTTAGTTTTTAATAGCACTTTATTGTAAATTATCCATCTGGATCATAATTCGTGTTAGTCAGATTTCTCTATATTGTGTTTTTATTTAAACAAACACATTATAAACAGGGGTTGACAAACTGCGACCTAACTCTACAGGAAAACCCACCAGAAACCTGGTCTGAAGAAGAGTGAGCAACGAGCATAAGCCCATCACAAAGCTTGTAGCAGATTCTTGCCATAAACTGATATGCATATAAACTGACCGGCCATTTTCTTAGGTACACCTATCTATTACTGGGTAGAACCCACTTTAGTGTTCAGAACAGCCTGAATTCTTCACAGCATAGAGTCAACAAGATGCTGTAAACATTCCTAAGGGATTTTGGTCCGTAGTTATATAACTCAATAGCATCATGCAGTTCCTGTAAATTTTTGGGTCACGCTTGCATGCTGCGAACCTCAAATTCCACCTCATCCCAAAGGTCCTCCATTAGATTGAGATCTGGGGACTGTGCAAGCTATTGGAGTAAACTGTCACTATCATATTCAGAGAACTAGCTTGAGATAATGTGTGCTTTGTGACATGGCACATTATTAAGGGGCCTAATGTGCAGGCCATTGGAGTAAACTGAAGTCACTGTCATGTTCAGGGAACCAGCTTGAGATACTGTGTGCTTTGTGACGTAGAACATTATTAAGAGGCCTAATGTATGCTAAAAAAACATACACCAATACACCAGCACTGCCAGCCTGCACCATTGATACTATGCAGGATGGATCCATGGATTCATGCTGTGTATGCCAAATTGACCGTTATATCTCCATAAGTCCCACCCTCCTTAGTGATTGTTGCTATGTATGACAAATGAAGCAGATGGAGTCAGCTGGCAGCATCTACTTGAATTACCATAAGAAACCACAGATGGGTTTTAAAAGTATAATCTATGTATCTTCACAAAGTAGTTTGCCTGATACAATCATAAATAACGTATAAATAGGAAATACGTCAAACCATGGGTGTAGGACCCATTATAACTATAAAATAAGTAACGTGTGTTTGGATGTATGTACATGCATTATGCTTTATTTTTGTATTTTTTAAAAATTGAGTTTTTTTTCTAGATGCCTAATTTTTTTTTTTTTTTTTGTAATTCAAAGGATTATTTGTGTGCCTCCCTGACATAAGCGCCTGTAAGATTTTATTAAGTTGTTTAGACAAAGTAATACCACTCATTATAATTTAGTAGCCATGTGATGCTAGCTCTTGTGCTACCTAATGCTAACTTAGCAAGCTAGCTCTTTATAGCTACCTGTATATTACCAATTTTTCTGAAAGTAAAGGTTGTGTTACTTAGCGGTACATATTACAGTTAAATCAATACACATTTGCTGTATCATTTACATAGTCATTTGAAGCTGCTATTTACAGTGTATGTGGTGAATCTGTCAGATATCCTACCCAGGGCACATTATGTAGAACGCCATTCATTTTTTGTTCAGCCAATGGAAAAATAGCACAGAAATACCAGTACCGTTTCTAACTTCTGATTGGGTGGGCAGCCACGGGTTGAAACAGCTAGTTTCTCTGATGCAGTGTAGCCTACTGCCAATTGATTTAATTAGCGGTATTAAAGAGCATATTGTAGGTTGGAGACCTCAGTGAATCAATGTGTAGGAAAATGATGTAGGAACTAGATGTTCATAAAAATATACGTATATATACACACTAGTGACTTCTGGAGTCGTTTTTTTGTGAGAGAATTTTACTTCGGCATCTAAAAAATGCCAACCCGGAAGTGACGTAACAGAAGGGAGAGCGGTCAAGTTGAGCAATAAGAAGAATGGATCTCAACGCTAGTTTTGACCAGAGACTGTAAAAAATATGGACAAAGCTACTGTGACGTCACCCATTGACTCTCCGTGGGTCTCTAAAACACGTTTTGAAGCTCAATGGCGGGCGCGGCCATGTTGTCGATTTGGAGCCAAAACCATAGAGTTAAGCGGTTCTGTGTTTTTACAATGTGATTGACAGTCCGGTGCGGAAAAGCCCATCAACCTGAACGAACGATTGCAGAACGAACTTGAGGCTAGTTTACTTACTGTCTGCCGTTATGTTTTAAAATATATTATCAAATGTTTACGGAGTTTAATTTCCATCCGTGACTGTACTGTGTCACGTAATCACGTTGTATGACATTAATAATACAATTATGTTCAGTTAGCTTCAATTTATGTTTCTCAGCAAAACAAATATGCTTAGCTAGCATATCAGCTTGCCAGTGAGCTAGGTAGGCTATCCGTGGTTAGCTCACGCATTAGCAATATGAATCACAGGCCAGGGAAGAACATCGACTACACTGATGGTCAATCAATCAGAGATGTGTAGGCTACTGGTGATTTGACTAGGCTAATTTTCATATAACTGTCTGGTAGACCTGCTGTTAACCGAGCAAGTTATCGTCGTAGGTTTTCGCCACAGTCAGTTAATGAGCCAGTAACTGCTACTAGCCTACTCCATCGCCGTTTGTGGTGTTCACTTGCTGGGTGACGCTAGCTGACCGATCGTTCGCAAGTCACTTTTTACCTAATAAAAATTAACACTGTCAGCGGTGATTAACAAATCTACCAAGTATTTTACTAACTGATCTGCAGGCGTGTAAATATGACAACGCACTTTGTACAGCAAGTTTTCCACCTGGTGCATGAAGACAAAAATAATGTACATTGAATTTCTAATTATTATTAGGCTATTATCCTTTTTTTCTTGTAGATCATCAAAACCAATAGAGAAAAGCCTATATACGCAAGGAGCCCCCAGGACCGATTCTGAGAACCACTGTCTTAAATGCTCTTGTCGGTCTCTTAAATGCTAAAACATGTTCATTTCTAAATGCCAGTCTTACAAAGATAGTTAATTTCGTTAAATTCTGTGTGTGTTATTTCATTGTGTCTTGTTATCCAGCAAATAAACCTTAAGACTCTTAATTCGCTTCGTGAAACTGAAAATTTTGCAGTGTTTATCCAAAAATCGGGATTATAGTAGCATTGTCTCATGCGTGAAGCATGGCCCAGGTAGACATTTACGGAATGTACACGACTGACAAGCTGTCAAACACGTTTGACAGATTGAATATTTGCCAGTTATGGTCGTCTAGTGCAGCTGTAAATCACACACGCCATAATGAAATCACTACGAAATGGGATGCCTGCATTTTCTGGCTTCGCACAGGTGAACCGTGGTCTGAGCCGCAATGTCAAGGCCAAGAGGCGCCACCTCTCACCCCAGTGACCATAGACTGTAGCCCCTAATGTAGCTTAGTCCTCTGCAGTAATCAGCAAGTGACGCGAACTGTACCTCATTGGTCCACAACAAATATTATAACAGTGCCCAAATGACACAATAAATCATGAAATCGACCCATGGACAGTCATAAGACAAATAAAATACACATATTGTGACTATTTGTACTCATGAGAAAAAATTATTTACTTTGTATTTTGACCGCATTTGTACCGTAGACTTACATGGAAACCGGATATGAAAACACCTATACTGGAGCCAACCGTAGTGGCGCTAGTGAGCAACCAGGAACAACGAGACCAGGAAATGAGCTTCAAAAACGAAGTCTGGTTTCGGCCGCTTGGTGTGAATGCACCCAGGACGCATTGAGGACGCATTGAGATCCGATCACTCAGACCACATTCGGAGGTGGTATGGGACGCATATGGCCACATTCTTTCAGCAGTGTGTACACGAATGCGTCCTGGGCCACATTGAAGGTCCGCCTCTCAACTGACGTCTAGTGTTGTGTCGTTCGCGAACGATTCGTTCAAAAGAACGAATCTTTTGGGTGAACATTATACGGTCTATGGGGTGAACGAACTTAACTGAATCACTTCCTGAAGCGATTTGTTTGCGAACGTGAACTGGTCGTTCACTGACTGTCTATCGTTCGCAGACTATCAGTTCAGTGATTCGTTCACATACGCCCGAATCATTCGCGAACAACACAACACTAGCCCGAATCGTTCGCGAATGACACAACACTCGCCCAAATCGTTCGCGAATGACACAACACTCGCCCGAATCGTTCACGAACGACATAACACTAGTTTGTTCCTCTTGGATAATAATAATGGATAATAAATGGATAATAATCGAACATCACTGTCAAGTGTGCTGTTTATTTTCAATTAAATAACAGATATACTTTGGCTAAGATCTATCTACTTAGCCAAAGTATATCTGCACTTTCTCTTTCAAGCAGCCGTTAGAACAAGTCACAGTATAGAAATCAGCATCTAGGGCTAAAATAACCCATTTTGGGAAATTTAGTGAAATGAAATGGCCATAGCAAACACATTGCTTAGAATAAAATCGACACGAAAACATGGCTCTTTGGCTATTAAATATTCTGTGGGAAAATGCTCTGTCTATATAGCCACAGATCGACAACATCCAACTGCAAACCCATAACCCCCCCCCCCCTCAACTGCTGATTCGGTGAACGAATGTTTGGAACGAATCTTTTTAGTGAACTGATTCTACTGATTCAGTACACTGAAAACAACTGCTTTGCCCATCACTACTGACGTGCTCTGCCTAAGCGGAAGTACATACTCATTGGCGCGCCAATGACGTCATATGTGCAAAGTGCAAAACAACAAGAAGAAGCCACACTGAATAACGAAATAAACGACACAAAGTTTAAAAAATGATACCATGTCATTCTACAGTCAATATCTGGGACTAAATATTGAATAAATATACACCCTTACCATTAGTTTTACGCATAGAGATGGACGGAGTGTAGCACAGTGGGTAAGGAACTGGACTTGTAACCGAAAGGTCGTAGGTTCGATTCCCGAGTAGGACATTGCGGTTGTACCCTTGAGCAAGGTACTTAACCGAAATTGCTTCAGTATATATCCAGCTGTATAAATGGATACAATGTAAAATGCTATGTAAAAAAGTTGTGTAAGTCGCTCTGGATAAGAGCGTCTGCTAAATGCCTGTAATGTAATGTTCTTTTTGAGACTGAGCGGTCATATATTGTCTTGGACAATCCTTTTGTTACATTACATTACATTACATTCATTTGGCAGACGCTTTTATCCAAAGCGACGTACAAAAGTGCATTTTCATGATCGTAGACAACTGCTGAACACGGGTTCAGTAAGGTACAATTACTTATTTTGTACAGCTATTTCTAGCCGAGAACAATGAACACTATCCTGGTCTAACATCTGCAAAGCCAACTAGGCAGAAGAATAAGCTAAAGTATTAGGACAAATACAAATTACCAAGAAGTGCAGGGATGGGGCAACATGTAACAAGTGACAGGAAAAAGGGTTTTTTTTTTTAATTTTTAATTTTTTAATTTTTTAATTTTTTATACAGCGTGGTGGTGGTTAGTCTAGGTATAGTCTGAAGAGATGAGTCTTCAGGCCATGGCAGAAGATGGATAGTGAGGGGGAGGTTCGGAGAGGGACGGGGAGTTCGTTCCACCACTGGGGAGCTAGGGTGGAGAAGCTCTGTGATCCCTTTGGGCGGGTGGGAGGGGTTACAAGGCGCCCTGCTGCCGCAGAGCGGAGTGGTCGAGCAGGCACATAGAATTGAGTCATGTCCTGCAAGTAGATGGGGGCTGTCCTGTTGGCGGCAGTGTCGGCAAGGGTCAGGGCTTTGAATCAGATCCTGGCAGCGACCGGTAGCCAGTGAAGTGATCGCAGTAGAGGAGTGACGTGGGAGAATTTGGGGAGGTTGTAGATGAGTCGGGCAGCGGCATTCTGAATCATCTGTAGTGGCTGTATGGCACAAGCTGGCAGGTTTGCAAGGAGAGAGTTGCAGTAGTCAAGGCGAGAGGTCACCGTAGCCTGGACGAGCAGCTGGGTGGAGTGCGTCATCAGGTATGGTCGAATCCTCCTGATGTTGTACAGGAGGAATCTGCAGGACCGTGATGTTGCCTTGATGTGCTCCTTGAGGTCCAGTTGGTCATCTAGGACCACCCCCAAGCTCTTGGCAGAGTGAGAGGCAGTCACTGTGGTGCCATCAACCGTGATTGAGAGTTCACGAAGCAAGGAGGTCTTGCACGGGAAGAAGAGCAGCTCAGTTTTGTTGAGGTTGAGCTTCAGATGGTGGCTGGCCATCCAGGTGGAGATGTCACCCAGGCAGGAAGAGATCTTATCATTGACCTGTGTGGCCGAGGGGGGGAAAGAAAAGAAGAGTTGTGTGTCATCTGCATAACAATGATAGGAAAAGCCATGTGAATTAATGACTGAACCAAGAGATCTGGTGTATAAGGAGAACAGCAGAGGACCCAGTACAGATCCCTGCGGCACTCCCGTAACAAGTGGATGGTAGGTCCTATCTGCAAGCTAGGAAGCGAACCAAGACAGGGCAGTCCCGGCAATTCCCATCCCAGCCAAGGTGGAGAGGAGTATTTTATGGTTGACCGTGTCAAAAGCTGCAGACAGGTCAAGAAGGATCAGGACAGAGGAGAGGCGTGAGGCTCTTGCAGTGGCAAGTGCCTCCGTCACAGCTAGGAGTGCAGTCTCTGTTGATTGCCCGGATCGGAAGCCAGACTGGTGAGGGTCTAGCAGGTTGTTCTGATGGAGAAAAGAGGTTAATTGTTTAAGAACTGCTCGTTCAAGGGTTTTGGACAGAAAGGGTAGAAGCGATACGGGTCGATAATTCGTTACATCGGAGGGGTCTAAGGTGGGTTTTTTGAGAAGTGGGGTAACACGAGCCATCTTAAAATCAGAGGGAACATGACCAGAGGAGAGAGAGGAATTAACGATGGAGGACAGATAGGGAAGGAGCTCGCTGGAAATGGATTTTGTGAAATATACAGGCATTTGTGATGCCTGGGTACCTTCCAAAATAGCTGTGCTTAATACAACACGTGTTGTTTACGGCGTTGTTGCCATTTTTATTACAGTCTGGCTTGATTGACAATTCATTTATTCAGTAGGTGAGAGTAGGCTATAAGTTTCTAACGATGTATAACATGTCTAATTTTGCTTTTGGAATAGCGTTTTATAGGTCAGCGTAACCGAAAATATTCTTATCATGGCATTCACTCTGTAGTAGCAGCAGTAAAAGACGCTGCACCCAAAGAAACGTTGTCAGCGATTTTTCGTAATTTCTTGGAAAATACTATTAAGTATTATTATTGAGGATTTCTGGGCATAGCTAAGCCATATGTTTGCTGATAGATTTATCTGACATCGTTTTCTGGAGCAAAACAGAAACGAATATAACTGTATCATTTGGTTGGTTCTCAAATCGTGTAAGCTGGCTTTGTCCACGACGTTTGAAAATTTTGAAAAGCGCATTGACGTATTAGTGCGTCAAACATCTTGAGCGATTTGGTTTGCCTGGAACACGCCAAGGAATAGACCCAGTCTGTTTTTGTTTTGATTTTGCCCCAGTGCCAAGGTCTTTGCAAACTACTTCTTCTTCTAATTTCCGGCAGACTAGGCACAGGTGGTGCATTTCTGCCATAGACTGTATAAAAATATACCGGTTAAAAACATATATATAGGCTACCAGTAACAACGCATTTGGTCTTTGCAAACGAAAATGATGTATGTGTTTATTTGTATATTGAGCGGGGAAGTGAGATCCGATCACAAGTGGTCACTCGAGATGCATGTGGAGACGCATTCTGATGCCAGGTGTGAACTGGCATCCGTTGACTGAATCTAGACACAATCTGGATATATCTGGATACAAAGTACAGGTCTGAACAGGGCCAAAAAATTTATCCACAACAGACAATTTACCAAGTTTGTTTCTGGCTTGGGGAATGGAATAAAAATAAACCCAACAGCAGCCATCTACAGAAGCTTCGTAACTTGTAGCTAGCTAAAGTTTTTTTCCACTATCATCTAGACTATACTGTTGCAGACAGTCGGAGCTACATGTCGGAGGAAGGAGCTGTTTCTGAGCAGCGATTGGTGGACTGCAGTGTCAGTCATTCATTTGCTCAAGGTCAATTCTGACCCTACCATCTGCATGGTGCAGAGAAATCAATATTCGTCAGAGCAGGTGACGCTTTTTTCAGTCTTCAGCTGTCCATTTTTGGTGATCATGTGACCCTTGTAGCCTCATCTTGTGGCTGTTTGTAGCTGACAGGAGTGGAACCTGGCATAGTCTTCTGCTGCTGTAGCCCATCTGTTTCAAGGTTTATTACAGATGTCCTTGAAAAAAGCTGTTATTTGAGCATTTGTGGCCTTTCTATTCGCTTGAACAAGTCAATCCATTCTCCTCTGATACCTCTCATTAAGGTGTTTTTGGCCACAGCACTGGCTCTCACTGGATGTTTATTGCACTATTCTCTGTAATCTCTAGAGACTGTAGTGCATGAAAATCCCAGGAGGGCAGCTATTTCTGAGATGTTAGAACCACCACATCTAGCACCAACAATCATACCGTAGTCAGAATGACTTAGATTCCACATCTTGACCATTCTGATTTTTGGTTGAACAAAAAATTAAACCTCTTCATCATGCCTGCATGTTTATGTATGGAGTTGCAGCCTCATGTGTTGTTTGGAGGAGCAGGCTATTTGCATTAATAAGTAGGTGTACCTAATAAAGTGGCCAGTTTGCTTGTTTCCATCATTATTTCTCAGTGTCTTGGTGTAACCAACAAAATTTCCTGTGGGGGTGTGTCCGAATCCAAATGCGGCATTCGTAAATGCACAGATATATATTGTATGTATGTGTATTGTAATGCATTGTATTTTACCACTTCCCAAAGTTGACCAATGATAAAACAAGGACTTTTTTATTTCAAATATTTCCTTTCAAAAAACAGGAATTTTAAAAATTCAACCAACCTGATGTAACCATTTTCAGGAATCAAATGTATTTTTTTCATTGGGTGAACATAAAATATTATTAACCCAAATTGAACGGCAACAACATCTTTGTCTGCACACACATTCCACAACAACATCATGACCCCAAAGAAGTAAAACTTCACTGAAAAAAAAGATGAACTGGTCGTTCACTGACTGTCTATCGTTCGCGAATGACACAACACTCGCCCGAATCGTTCGCGAATGACACAACACTCGCCCGAATCGTGTATTTTCATGTACATTAAAAACTGAAATTAAATTCAAAGAGGAGGCTTGAACAAAAATAAACATGCTCATCTGACATAAAGGCATGCATCAATCTCATCAATATAGGAATCACATCACTTTAAAATGTTTGGCCAACATCTGTATGATTTAGGCAGTCATGTTTGAATGTCTTGTGGTACATGCTGGGAAAAGTCAGTTAAAATAGATATTGGGCCCTGAAGAGTAAAATAAATAATGCTTCTCCTTCAGCAAAGCTATAGTATAGTATAAAATACGATGGCTGTTCCGACACTAGCCTCAGTTGCTAGATTAGCTGGCTTTGTGAAAGTTCACAGCTCATTTGTTTCTTTCTAAGCTGTTGTTGCTTACTTTGTTCATATATAGCAAGCTACCAGACTAGGAGAGTTAGTTAGCTCCACAAATGAAAAAATAAAAAAATTAAAAATCACAAGACAATACATTTACACACATTTTAAAAAATGACAACAGAACTGAAGTGGGGAGAGGTGCACTACGGGATACAAT
This sequence comes from Anguilla anguilla, assembly GCF_013347855.1. Classification (NCBI taxonomy): domain Eukaryota; kingdom Metazoa; phylum Chordata; class Actinopteri; order Anguilliformes; family Anguillidae; genus Anguilla; species Anguilla anguilla. The sequence goes on along the minus strand of NC_049206.1, from coordinate 30,260,946 downwards.
TGTGCAGCTTGCTGTGTGACTAGCTGATAAAAATGTGCTATTTCCTGTTGTCAGAAGTGGAGCAGAGAGAGAGAGACATCTGCTAGGCTACTACTAATATCCATAATAATATCCAAATATGACAGATCCTGTTATATGTGGATATAAAGAAGCTGTGCTCCAGTTGCAAATGTGTAAATACATTATCATAAATATGTATTTTGGTGGTTATTTTTCATTATAACAAGACACAAGGCATTTTTTCAATGAATAAACCCAAAGGACCTTGAATGAGTTGATAATCATTGTTACCCTCAATGAGGGATTATTTAAGATAATGATTATTTGAAACCACAGATGACTTTTCAATATTAACAGACACATCAGCGTAAGATGCTACCAAAAACGCTTCACAAATCCCTAAACATTTGGCCAAATGGATTCAGAAGGAGGTGGTAATGAACCTGACTGAAACTGGCATTGCAACTGATGCTAAAGCGCTCTTCTGCATTTTAGCTGTCAATTGAAGACAAACTTTGGACAAAAATCAACCCCAAAATGATTAGCTTCTCTTTCTGCCAGTTCTTTATAAGCTGAATTTTTCCTTTCTTTAGTAATTTTTGTTGCACCCAAGGCCACAGCAGCCAGAAGAGAGATTTAGGGAGTGAGGAAAAGAGTGAGAGAGAAAGCCAGGGGAAAGAAAGCAAGCACCTCAAAGACACAACTCCCCTCTCACAGCCTGTATTTCAAGGCCAGAATTCTCACCCTCCTCCTGAGCTGTGAAAGGTCAGCACTGATATACATGCAACTGTTGCAAATCTTTCCTTATCAAAGTGCTGTGGAGAAAAACAAAGATAACAGCGGCTCCATCCCCTCATTCCTGTTTTTCGATGGATCTGTGCTTAAACCGTACATGCAGATTCACATTTTAGAACAGGAATGATTTGGACTATCGGTCAAATAAAGCGGAAAGTAAATTGGAAGTTAGATCATGCAACATGCACTTTTCTTGATGCGCAGTATGGTAATCTGTTTTCCAATCCGTTTACTAATTGGTTACACCAGTGGAAATTTTCTGTTACAATAGCAATGATATGAGATGAGATTATGTGACTTGATTGCTCCTCTCTGTACTCATTACATCCTGGATTTTTCTTGTTTCACCGTGCATCTGATTCCTAGTTAGTAATTCCTGATTTGACAATAAGCACTACCTGTTCAGGGACTGAGTATCTCTTATCCCAGTGTCTGGCCATTTATATTAGTGCAGAATTTATGACTTTTCAAGTGAACCCTGTAGCACTAAAATGTGTAACAATGATTTAAGAGCAATCTTTAAAATCTTTAATGTGTGTTCTTCAGTGAGTTTTAGTGGGACAGTTTCAGTTTAGTAGTATTAAATTGACAGTAATTTAATTTTGTATAATTTGTATAACAAAAATGTATACCCTGCTGCCTGTACCACCAAAACAAGTTATTATTAATTGCACATTTCAAAAAAAAGGAGATCAATGATTGAATAAACTTTCGTATTAATGAAAGTATTTCCCTTTTTGAAATACATGACATGGAATCCTCTGATGGGAGATGGGGTAAATATCTCATGATGGTTCTCAAAAAATTACACAGATCCTGCTGTGTTGAGCAGACAAAGTCAAGGCTTAAAGACCAGGGATTTAATTAACGGAGGGGATGTCCTAAACCGTTCAATCTCACACTCACGGTCAACGCATTTCCTGGGGTTTGAGAGGCCACAAACAAATTGTGGCAGACAATGTTAATTTTATCTAACAAAAAGTACCAAAATACCCTTTGTTTTTAAATAATATACAATAGTAATAATATTATATACAATTATTTTATAAGATTTTGACCAAAAAATTATTCAAAATCTAAAAACATTCTTTCAGACAGCCAATTAATACATTTTTAAGGCCATTTTTGCATTATCATATACATGCTTTTTCATTTGTATCTCATTATTGTTTTTGATCATTTTTATCCCATTATGAAATTAAAAGTCCATTAAGCTATTCATCATAACTTTCATTGACAAAATTAAGACAGACGAAGGTGTCTTTTTGTTGCAGCCATAATGGCGGACTGGCAGTGGGCTTCCACCTCACACCTCGGAGCCCTGAGCAGACCGGCGCCCAGCTTGCGGAGGTGGCTGTTCCCACAGCAGGGGCCTCCCTATCAGGGCCTGTCTCCGGCATTCTGCCCCACGGCTCTGACGTAAGCCTGTCCTGATAAGGGGGTCCGCCCGAGGGGCGGGGGGGTTACACTAACAGAGACAGCCCTGGATAAGGCCAGAGACAGATAAGAAGCTTGACTGTGGAGTCCTATTGTTCCCAAAATCTTTGCAATTCCCCTTTCTGGTGTCATGCACTCATCCTTAAAAATACCCAAAAATATTAGTCTCCTTATCATATCTTTGACAACCAAAATGGATTGGCCAAAACTTCAGCAAAACTTTTCTGCTTTATTCCATATCCTTTTTATTACTTTTAATGGAGGTTTTTGGTGGGGCAGAAGTGGGATTGAGAAGTCACAGTTTGGGATGGGCCATTAGAAAATTTAGTAAAAACTTGTGATGGCTCAGGATTTCAGATACCTCTTTATCCTATCAGTTCCATAACAAACCTTAACTTTTGTACTCAGAACTAAATCTGTAAAGCAGTACTCCAGTGGGCTTGCTGCTGACCAATCCTGACAAAGGTACATTAGACAATGAAACTTAGACAAATACATTCAAAGATAAATATGAATCTCCGGCGTTCAAAATTCATGGTTAATTGACCAAATATATTACATTTCAGAAACTTCTTTTGACTAGCCAGTGTTTTTCAACATGACGGAAGTGTGCAGGGCAGGGTAACTTGTGGATGTAAACTGGGAACATATTTAATGACAAGCACTTCATTAAAATGGAAAACAAGCTGCTCAGCCCAGTGAAACCCAAAATGTCCAAATCGTCCGGATGATAACAGAAGTTCCATATTTTCAAGTTATTCATAGGACCCCGATAAACATCCTGGTTGTGGCAGGGGAAGGTTGCCCCGGTAATGATCCTCTTTTCCAGGGCTGTTTGGCTTTTTCGGAAACTGAACCACGGGTGAACTTTCTGTCAGGCTGCAACATGGCCTTCGCCGGCCTGACTGCGGCGCTAGGGAGCCCTGCCTTATCACTGTCTCTGGCCCTCAGAGCACTCTGTTTGCTCTCATTGCTCAGGCCCACGGACTTTGGCCAGGCCTTATCTCAGGGAGAGAGGTCCTGGGATCCCTGTCTCTTAGCCAGAGTGCTCCAACCCACTAAAAATACACCCTCCGATAAATCAATCAAGGGCCAAGCATGGGGATGAGGGAAATATAACCCTTTCAGAACCCTCCCCTCCTCCCCAATTATGATCCCCTTGAGACAGAGTCAAAATGACTTGCTGGGGTGCCACGGTTAGACGAGTGATGATGCCGTTCCTCTAACCTGAGGTGTAGCAGTTGCTCTGCTATGAGAGTCTTTGGGCTGCCACTAAACAGTAGGGCCGTGCCCACAACAGCGGATGATGACTCTCCCAGTGCATGCCCTCGATTGGCAGTAATCCTGTTGTTCTAAGTCAGGTGGTTTGCATGTGTGAGAACCACACTGCTAAGAGTGATGCAAATAGTCTTCTGTAATTCTGTTTGGCCAAGCTTAAACCTAAGGAACATATTGAAGGTACACATTACCTGACCCCAGACTAAGAAATGTATAACATTTTTTCCCTATAATTGTCTGACATGGTACATCTCTTGTCAGACAATAATCATTACCGTTGACTGAAATTTTCAGCTCTGCTAGTGCAAAATTACATTTCTTTGTGTGTTTGATATGGCAAAGCATTGAAATGAACAGTGCTTTTAGACCAGTCATTTGATACAATGCACTTGTAAATGCACAATTATTTCATTTTGAAAAGTAAACCAGATGGGTTAAAATAGGTTCATACGAATGTTTAATTTAAACAGAGAAAGAAAAACCTATGGATATCAGCACAGCTACTCAAAGAAAGGGAAAATGAAGGTGCTCAAAACATCCAGGAGTCTGATCAGTAGAATGTCACTTCCCAACAACTTTTCAAAAGGGTGTGACAAGCTGGAGTAAAAACTGGAGTGCTCCAAATGTAGTTACATGTATAAAATGTAATCAAATTCTTCTGTTAAATTAAATATGTAACTACATTATGAGTGCTTAAATTTTTTTTACTCAGTGTTAAACTTTGGGAAATCCTAAATTATTTCATTTTTTATTGTATTGAAAATTATTGTTTTGGTTTTTAAAAACTCATAATAGTGAATGATGTTTCATACATTATAAATGATGTAGATATTATGTTGTTGAATCGGATGTCGCTATTTTCTGTACACAAGATTAAGAGTGTATAGTGGAGTAAAATAGTCAATTTCAGCATTTGAATTGTCTGTCACATGCAGTCAGTTAGCCCAAGTTAATTATTCTATAAAAGACAAACTAATGTTTAAATGACCTGAAGACAGTGTTTAATGGTCTGCAGTAAAACCATCACCTGTGTGGTGTAGGTCCAGGTGTTCTGAGCACTTTGATTATCCCTTATATACCCCATCCCCCCCCCCCCCCCCCCTTGGACAAACATGACTGCGCTTTGTCCACAAACATTGCAGAACTTTAAAAAAATATATCAACAATTTACCTTCTTACAAAATAAAATAAAACGTACCATTTGAGAGCTCAGATGAATTATTCTGTTCTCCAGCTCATACACAGACTTTCAGTGATTCATATTTTTGTTTTTCATGATTGATATTCATTTGAGGGGTCAAATAATCAATCGTTTGTATTTTTCTGAAGCCAATACAGTGTGATATTCCCATGTGATAACATTAATTTACAATGCCCATTAAACATTAAGCTACTGAATGCAGATACCAATACACCTGGATGGCTTCCTAATTACTGATTAAATAAAATGGTATGAAGTTAAGATGAGACTAAATAACGACTAGCAACTGACAAAGCAAGTGTGAAAAGAATTTTCCCTCTATAATATTAAATTAGCATGTATTGATTACTTACTGCTTGCTAACTACTATTCGTGCGTCAATGGGATTTGCACACCTTGATAGGTCTTATCAAAAAAAATATTCAGCACAAGAGTTGCCTTGTAACCTCAATGCATTTGCAATTACACAGAACATGAACAATGGAGAAATAAGGACAAGGACAACATTTTTTCTTATTCTGTTTTTTGATTATATAATTAATAAACTCTGGACAAAAACAGCTGAAAAAGCAGGGAATTTAAAGTTAGGTTGCCATGGCACGTACTCAACATTTGTCATGAGAGTGTATTCTGGTTTTCAGAATGATACTGTACCACATGTAGCTTTATTTCTGACAAAATGGGCTCAGCTGGTTTCCCTTGCAGTAGATTCACATTAATTTGGCCTAAGCCCTTTTGAATTTATTTATCTTTTGTCTGTCTTTCAGTGCTGTCTCGTTTAAGTGTTGTTCCTGGTGTCACCACAGCCTGCCTGAGGTCTGATCGGAGGAAGAGGGGTGAAGAAGGCTGCTGACCCCACAGAGCCTGCCTGTCTGATCCAGGCCATAAGGAGTCAGGCTATCTTGAGCAGCCAATCCTGGGCAACCCTGAGCAGCAGATACTGTGCCCCTCATTCTCGACACATGTTCATTCCATCACTGCAAATCAATTCCCTTATTTCCCTCCTTGAAAAAGTTTTTTTTTTTTTACAAATGAGAATACAATATTTTAACGGAATTCCGTCATACAACAAATCTTTTACTTTCTTTTTCTAAAAAAAGACAGATAAAATCATATTTTAGGAGGGAAAATATTACCATTGGAAATATTTTATTTCATAAAATATCTTATTTCATAAAGATTGGTGCATGTGTATGTTGTTATAAGAGATGATTTACCATATTAATCATATTCAGTCTTATTTTAACTTAAACTCATGGCAAGGAATATTTTCCTGTAACATTTCTCTTTTCAGTAATTCCAGCTCTGTCTGCTCCCACAGCTCAACCATCACCTCATTAATATGCTTACTGACAGTTGTCAGGGCATGGTGGATTAGTCAGGTTTGGAGATGAAACCATTCAGACAATCCAGTTCTGGTTCAAAACAAAGGAGACCATAAGCTCTGGCCTCCATCAGAGCCTGTAACTGTGAGACTGTCAGTCCAAAAATAACACTGCTGCTTGCACAGTGATCAGCTGACATAGTAACTGCCTGAACATGACCTGATAAACATTGCAGAGCATTTTTTTTTTCAGATTCTGCTAGTACAAATCAACTGAAACCCATGCTCTACACCCAAGGGCCCACTCAGTCAGAACCCTAACACAGAACCATTTGCCAGCCTCCTCACTCAAAACCCTAATGCATTCTGTTAGGGACAATGCAGATGTACAGATATGAGAAAAACTGGTAAAATACGTGACAGATTAATGAGGGAACTCACAAAGGAGAGACGGGAGTCAACGGCCCTTGTGGAGATGACAGCTGCACTGCATCACTTCATTTTCTTCAGCTGCACCTCATGAACTGACTGCATAATATGACAGTAAGTCAGGACTATGGAAAACATTCTAATGAGCTCTATTCACCTCCTTTAGAGCTGGGTCTTTTCCGGCTCTTTATTTGTCCTGGGTTCAATGGAAATTTACCCTTAAATATGTCTCACAATTCAATTCAAGTTTTCACCACAAACACAATTTGATAAGATCATAATTCACCAAAATGAACTCAAACTGTGGGAAGAAAAAAGGAACACATCCATTTCAAATTAAGGACAAATTTAGATTAAATCCAGGCTTTTAACTTTGGTGAACCTAAGCAAGTGTTTCATTTTTATGTTTTAATATTTATGTCTGGAAACATTTGAAATTAATACGATATTATGTAAGAATCTTTAAATGTTTGTTTAAAGTCATTACTCAAACTGAAGGACAGAGAGTGCTAACAGTTAATCTGAAGCCAGCTTAGTAGCCTCAAGGATCAGTGGTAGTCAGCATGTTCTTATGGCAAGCTTGGTAAATGCTCATCACTGGGGTCCCTGGATTATCAGCACAAAGTTACACATTAATATTTCTGCATTTCCAATGGAGTAATATTGTGCTATTTACCTTGACACCTTGGAGGGTCAAAGACAGAAAATCAATACTGTAAAAGCTGCTTAAAACAAGAGTCATGCTTGATTAGTGAAACATCAACTCAGTGGGAGAATCTCTGTAAACCTTGCAAACAAGTGATTTCCCAAAACATATCAAAAAAATGAAATGCGAAAGTGTGTTAAAATATAATGAACCTAAGTTAAGATTGGCAGTGATACTATGTCATAGTAGCCTATTGTATAGTAGCCCCCCCACCTTTCATAGTGGCAATACCATGTGTACAAAACTACATGCCTGGTAGGTTTGTACATACACCAGAAGGAGTATTCTGGTGGTTTTTGCACCAGCAAATTATGCTGACTTACTTTCCAAAAATGGCAGTATATAATAAGGTTGATGCACCCCAGTGTCAGACCACAGGAACATGTGTTTACCAAGGATACATGTGCAGCTCCAGCTTATGACTCAAATATGTAATGTCAAATAAATGACTGGGCTACTTAACTAATAAAGAGCAGAATTTTGCCTGACATCTCTGAACAGATTGATCCTCAATGTGCATCCCTCGGCTAAGCAATTACCACAAGTGTGAATATGAGCATTCTGGCTGGGGAGCAGAAGGACCTTTACTGGGACCTGTCCGGTCAACTACTCTGAGGCCCTGTACAATTAATATGAACACACAGCATTTAGATCAGAGCACTGTCCCATACAGAAACCGTCTGGTTATTCTAGTTTCTCTCTGGGGTTGGGGTGTTCCTCAAAGCCACCAAATTCTTGTTTTAACATCATGTTGGACCATTAGCCCCTACTTGGCCAGAAAGAGGAAGCAGACAAAAATGTGAATAAAAAATGTAATATCCATAACAGCCAAAAGTATTAAGCTGATCGTAATGCCATCGCTGCTCCATGCCCAGGATCAGCATATACACAGCCCCTCCCACCACCCCTGCCTCTGTCAGTGAATGGTCTGAATAGTCTTAAAGCTCCTCTTCTGTGATTGATGAATTTCCATACAGTTTGAAATAAATTAATGGATTTAGTATTTCAGTCAATGTTAGTCACCCTTGAAATTAAGGGGTCAGTTCAGCAATCATAGCCTTGATTGAGACAAGAAATGTTGGGTCTACAGTCTCACGATTCATTGAGACTCATCATCATTAATCATTAATAATTAAATATAAATGGTGCAGTAATTACTACTGGTGAAGCTATTGGTGATCATGGTGATACACTACGCGGCTGATCAGAGGTCAGATTATGGGAGCTATCAATGCCTTGATTTGTACGCATCCAACATTGGCTTGCATGTTGCGGTAAATGGTCAGCTGCTGTTTGTCACTGCCATAGCCATGCAAATGACCTAAAGATCACACACATTCGCACACCTTACGGCAAAGAGTAATATTAGATAATGCCGTCTCTGCTGAATTTTCTTTTTTGTTCTTTGTTTCTAATAACAAAATATCCTATTCCTGCATTTTGTCCTGCTTTGATATAGCATGCGCCTGTATTATAACATACTCTGAAGACAGACGACGTTTTCTGTTTCTATCTTTATTTTGTCAGGATAAAGGGATATACTTCCATGAAATGCCGGTTATTCTTTGTGACTTTAGCAAATACCCAATATTGAGATATTGAAAATGTTTCTAACTGCGTATTAATACTCAAAAAAAAAAATTTGTTAATTACCAAGCGTGTTTCAGAATGCGCAATTTTAACATCTCAATAGCTGTATAACAAACGAAAGCCGCTTAATGTTCAGCAAGTACAACTTTAAACTAATTATCATGTAATACAAATATGTAAGCAATATAATCAACAACAATTCATAAGAATATTCATGAATATTCTTTAGCAAACACAGAAACTATTATTATTATTATTATTATTATATCACAATCGTATATCCAAGTTACGACTGTTGGACTATATTTGTAGAATTATTAATCGCATTTGTTGCATTATTATACAGGCTATATGTAAATAAAAATCACATTATAATTATAAAAACATTTGCGCTGAAGCGAAGAATACTAATATTCTTTCACAAGTACAAATTTATTCACCACCACAGTTCTTTGAAAACAGCTGACTTATCATCAAAGTTTTGAAACCTAATGAAACAGTTGTTTACATTGTATGACTAACAGGATCTTGTTCGAATCATACCATGTTGACTGGTATTATTTGCACCAAAGAGATGGAGAAACTGCGGTACACTTTGACTGAATCCGAAATGTCTGTTGTGCACACACGCATACATGCATACCCCCGAATAAGGACTTCTTAAAGGAAGTATTCATACAAGCAATGAAGTAGCCTATTGTGCTTTTGTTAAGAGGTGTTGACAGCAGGTATAAATAGTCTGTGAGAACAACAACTGCACTAGACTTCCGATTGTCAAAATCGATATAGATCTGGCGTCGCTTTTTGCCTGTCAGTACCAAACAAAACTATCTATCATTTTTACTATCAATTCTCAGAGAATTAAAAATAATAATAATAATAAAAATATTACCGAAAGGCATCAGCTTCTTATCAAGCATATATGAAACTTTGCTAATTTGCTTTTAAATGGTCATGCAATGCATATAATTCCATAGACAAATGTCTATACAAAATTATGAAGTAACCAGCTTTAAACAGGTTTATGCCATTATTTGTCCATCCATAATAAAATATTGGTTGATGCTTTATAATTGACATTTCCAGGGTTGCAACAGCATCTTAAATTAAATATTGAAAAAAATAATGAATAATCAATATTTTCAAAAACTAACAACAATTTCATTGACAGTCGCAAATAGGCAACGTTATATGGAAGGATATTTTAATGAAACTTTAATTTAACATTCTGATTTATTAGCATACTTATAAGGGGATTGTTAAGTAGCCTACATTGCAGCCCATTCCTTTGATAGAAGGCTTGCTTTGGTGTATGTTTGACACAGGTTTTCATTGTAATGATCTGTGTATCAAAGTACAGAAAAAATAACAACAAAAACACGAGGCAAAATGCGCATCTTTTTGGAATTGCACTTTTACCATTCGTCTGTATAACAACAACAACAACAACAACAATAATAATAATAATAATAATAATAATAATAATAAAAGAACTTTAGATTAGAGATTGGATTCGCATATTAGTTTGGCGTATTACCGTTTTTTGTTAGAAAGTACGGTGAATAAAGCATAGCCTATTTAATTTTAGTAGGCTAAAATAACCTTAAGAAAAAAACATTGATGGCGTCGTAATCATAAACAGTCACTAGTAATTTTAATAATAATGACCCTTTTTTTGTGCCGTGAATCTTATATAAATGATCAAAATGTTTGTAATATGTGACAATGATTTTGGACAATCACATAAATAGGCCTATTCGCTCCCAGAAAGGTGGCCATTGCGCATGTATAATACATATAAACTTTATAAGATAATGAATCCTATATATCTTGTAAAACATACAGTTCAACGGAGTAGAATATAGCCCACAGCTCAATCCGTTCATATTAGATAGTTTCTGTTTAATTATTCACTGCTTCTATTTTAGACCCGATACCAGAACAAAATGTGAATGACAACTAGGCTACATGGTGATCTTTAGGTAAAGGAGAGAGAAAATCTTGGTTGAGAGAGAGAGAGAGAGAGAGAGAGAGAGCACGCGCATAGAACAGCACAGCGCAAAAACTAGACAGCTGGGATTTGACAACCGCTTAGTTCTTGCAGACCCCTCGTCCCTATGATGTCTGATTCGTTTTTTTGTTTCTGTTGTTCAGTTGCAAACTGAGTTTTGTTTTTAACACGTTGAGAACATAGAGCGCAGAAACGGAGATGGCTTCTTTTCATGGATAACAAGGTGAAGTAGAACTGTTCCACTGGAATACAAGTGGACCTTCACAAGAGACCCTAGAAAGTAACTTCGCAGTCGCCGAGTCGATACGAATGGTCACCTCTCAGACTCGGATATGTACCAAGGCTTAACAATGACAGCAAATCATGGACCCCCGTCTTATGAGCCGAGCTTTATTCACAATGCTACTGCTACCTCGCCAGTATACGTACCAACGACTCGGGTTGCACCCATGATCCCAGCCTTGCCATACCTCCAAACGCACGCAGCGTCCCAGCAGAGTAGTCCGGTGTCGAGTCACTCTGCTTGGGCCCAACCCGGCACAGAATCGGTTCCCTCGTACAACACAGGCAACGCGCACCACTCTCCAGTATCATCCCGCTTCACATTTTCAACGAGCCCCCCTCTATCCGCCGGCGTCTCCTCTGTCCGGGAGACAGCAACTTACACCAATCCTCTGAACATCTCCAGCAATGGTAGGGAACATTACGGAACAAGAGGACTCGGCGGATCTTATCACAGCCCATACCCAGCATATATGGGTCCAAACATGGGGGTCACCTGGGCCACAGCCCCCTTTGACAGCTCAGTATTGCATAGTCTGCAACCTGGAGGACCGACAAGCGCAACCAGGCACCCGAATATAGGTAAGAGCTGGATTAAAAATAAACGATTGGCGTATCAGGTTTACAAAGGTAAAATATAACACCACCAATACATTGTTTTATCTGTATTGGAAACAGTTACAAACGTGATATCAGGTTAACAGTTTCATTGATAACTTGGCTACCTATATTAGCATGACCAATTGTATTAATCAGTAGACTATGGTCTACAGTGAAACATTCTGGATGTTCCCTCTTAAAATGTTTTATTGTATTTATTTTATTTTATCGAAACAGATTAGCGCTTTTATATCAGTATATGTGCTGTTTTTAACGGTTTATTTCAAGAAGTTGTCGAGCAATGCAAACGCAATGGGCGCAGGGTGCTTCATTATCGCACATTTCGGTTATAGGCTAAGTAGACAAAGGTGATAGGAGCCTAGCTAAACCAAACTTAATTTTTGGTAATATTACAAGACAACATTGCACCATACTATAAGCCTAATGGAAACCAATGTCTTGGAAATGGCAGCCAACATGTTAGTATATTTTACTCGTTTAATTACCTATGAGTGATTTTATTACAAGCTAGAACATGGAGGGCGAAGCCATTTGACGGAAGGCAACTACTTCCTGCAAATGAACAAGTATTGAGAGGTAGTCTACTATTTTGACAGTTAATGTGGCAGCCACCTCATTCTTAACAAAACGTAACACTTTCAATATATTACACGTGTCCAGTTAAATTGTAAATTAAAAACGTTTAGGCCGAGCAGGCGTAGTTTGATGATTGAAATCAAAAGTTTCCCACTTTTTTGTTATCGAGAAATGTGACCTTGTTCTACTATATTGGATATAGTTTAGAATCTGATTACCGTTGTCTTGTTTTTACATATAACAGTCATTAAATATTCAAATTGTAAACCACAAGTCTATATGGCGACACTATTGCCAGTTAAAATATGACCCAGATTAATATGCTATTCAAACATGTTTTCCTTTTGCATATTCTCAGAAAAGAGCAGCCTTGACCAAATATTTCGAAGTAGTCCATTCATTTTAGATTTTGTATGCGGTATGACTATCATTTGTGGTTTGGAAATGGTTATCAAATGGCAGGGACTATCAATAGGTTTAAAATAGCCTACTTGTAGGCGGTAGGCTTCCATACATTTGAATTGCTTGCATTTTATTATTTAATTATATTTTTCAAAAATGAATTACTTGAACAAGCATTAAACGCGTTCACTTGCACAATCACAGTACTGGTGGCCACCGATTTCAGTCAGTCATTTAAAAAAATGATCTGACATATGATCTGACAAATTTCGGTCAAACACGCAATATGTACAGTCACTGAGCTTATATATATAGTGTAAAGCCTAGCTTACTGCAGAGCTTTTAAACCTGTTGAGCTCTGTTGGGGAAATAATACTAGTGTCAATTATAATATCAAAATTACTCTTATTTTTATAAAACCATGGACCGTTTTCCACTAAATAAATGAATAAGGAGAGGACGATTGAACATGATGAAAAAATTTCACGTCAGTGAAAAATAATAGGCTTAAGACCTACTGTTCATCCAAGGCGGTCCCTTTTATCTATAGTCTATTTGAAACTTTAGAATCAACGTTCATTAAATTAATTAAAAAATTATATGTTTGTGTGTGTGTGTGTGCGCTGTTTTAAACAGAATAGATTTTTTTTGTAGTTGGACATTATACACAGACATCGCGTAATTTATTGACAGAATTCACGGCGTTAAAATAAAACACAACATGAAATCCGTTTTATCTTTTAAGAAGGCTAATAAAGTAGTTATGAGCATTTAAACGTATGTGGACCTTTTGGTAACGTGACAATTCATACTGCCGCTGCTCCTTGCCTACTACTACTACTACTACTACTAATAATAATAATCTATATGCAAGACGAATAATGAGGTTTCCACATGTACAACATGATGTAGTTACAATCCTTCTCATTGTACTGCGTTGTATAAAATATACTATAACAAATCCAAAGTAGGGTAATATTTTTATTTTATTTTATTTTGCATATGAAAAAATCTTATCGGTAATAAGAATGTAATCAGAAAATAGTCTAGAAAAATTAGGTTTATTTATTTTCAGCACGTGATGTCTTTCTAGTGTCTTATCGGACCGTGTAGCCACACAATAGCAGGCAAGACGCAATCAACTGTTAAAATATTAACCTAGGAGGGAAAATAAGGGGAATAATTAGTTATTTCCTGTCAACAGAAACGTTCTAATATAGATGTATCTTGATGTGATCTTATTTCGTTGTAAAAAAAAAATGTTTGCCTAGTGATTAGTCTGTCGTAAGTTCATTTTTGCACAGTTTATCCACGTACAACAGTGCTGAGCCATTTGAAAACCTTGCTTTTCGTAAGGTTCTTAATCTATATGGGGACTTTTGGTATCTAGGATTAAGTTCACAGGACACGTATAAACTCAATCTTATAACTGTACACAATATAACATCTCCTGAGGCCAAGTGTCTTATAGAAATCTGTCCACGTAAACTGTCCCGTAGTATATAGAAAAATGGGTCATTTATACTAAAAAAAGAGGTATATCCTTCTGAATTAAGACCATGTAAAATATTTTAATCGAGCCCGGGTATATGTTCGCAAATGATGCACGGTCATGTATTCATAAATTAAAGTTTATTTCAACTGAGACATTGTACATGTATGTTTACAATGGTCATGCATTTGTAAATTTAAGTATGGTGTTAATTTTCTATAGCACAGAAACATGATCCTTGTATTGTGATAGAAAAATGGGTGATAAAAGCACGTTGCAGTGAAGATTTACACTAGTAAATATTTCAGTAGTAAATATTTCAAAAATATTATTTATTTTTATAGAATGTCCTTTGTAATATAGGTTTCAGCAAAGAATATGGTTCTTAAGATTAAGAGCAGTGACTCCCTGAAGGGGACAAAAGGCACTGCTGTTTCTTATGAGGAAATGTTACTAGTATCATATATCCTCTTCATACAATGTGTAAAATAATGTTTTAAAATAATATTCAAAATGGTGAAATGAGTTCACCATAGTTGTCTGCAATTACGTGCATGGTTAAGTTATTTTTAATGCACTGTGGTGAGGCATTTACTTAAACTCTTAGCAAATGCATTTCTAGCTTATCGATTGCTAGAATAAGTAACTCACTTGACCTGCCCAGCAGTTTAAATGGGTCATGCAGGCAATATATGAAATACATAGGCAGCCCTCCAAGCAACATTAAAAACCTCTTATGAGCCATAGCCATATGAGTGACAGCAAGATATATGATTGAGGGCTTAATAGGGTGCAAGGTATGTTTTGAATGTTGTAGAATTCATTGGACCAGAGAGCAACTGGAAGCATACTTTTAAAGATATTTCTTTTTAAATTTATATGTTTTTGCTTGTACTGAATGGGCAATCTTAATTGACATATAGACCAGCTGGACTGTGGTCCTCTTAGTAGACACATACTGTTGGGTGGCAGTGTAACATGATGGGTAAGGAACTGGGCTCGTGACCTAAAGGTCATAGATTTGATTCACTGCTGTTTTACCCTTGAGCATGGTACTCAACCTGCTTCAGTATATATCCAGCTGTATAAATGGATGCAATGTAAATGCTATGTAACAAAGTTGTGTAAGTCGCTCTGGGTAAGAGTGTCTGCTAAATGTCTGTAATGTAATGGCAAAAGTTCTCAGATTTATTGGCAGGCCTGGATATAGATTAACTACAATATTTATAAGGTAGATCATGTTCAGTACAATTCAGTTTTATTTGTTGTTTTTCTATTTATTTATTTTTTTTAAGACCCTGTCACAAAGGTGCTTTACGGGAAAATAGGAAAATTTCAGAAGACCAGACCTTAAACTGCCACAAAGAACAGTGGTTAAAAGTAATACTCCACAGTGAGAAAAATTATTAGAATTGCTGCATAAAACTGTCATGTTTAGAATATGGACTGGCTAATTGGATCCTAAATCAGTGGGTTAGAATGATGGGCCTCATGAAAAGAAGTTTCCTCAACAATGTTTATGCCGTGACTAGCCCTTGTAATATCCTTTGGCTGGATGGGTCAGTCAGCCCAAGTGCTTGTGTCACCTTAGCAGTCAACCTTTCGTCCCCCACATTTGTGTACATGACTCTACAGAGAAGTGGTTTTTCACAGATAGAATGTCCATTTTCTTTAGATTTTCATCAAACCAAATGATATTAATTTGCAATGGTGCTGATGACGTTTTCCAGAATTACATTCACAGATAAAAATATGATGCAGGCAATGTGTCTACAATGCTCCTGATTCTGTAACTGAATTCAGTTCAACAAAGGATGCCCCATAACCTCACATACAAAATACAGATTTTTTTTAATCCAGTCCAAAAGCACAAGAAAAAAATTGTTTATTTAAAGATAAAATGGTTTTCCATTTGTACCAAATTTAACTCTAATCCTCTGCCTGTGATTTCGAAGCCAGCAAATCATTTTGTGGACCAATGTAAAACTGCTGCACTGTGGAGTGTGAAGAATCCCTGACCACTTCCTATCCCAGCCCGGCCTAATGCACATAACAACACTGTCCCTGCAGAACTTGGCCTGCTGGCCTCTAAACTGAGTTCTTTTGTCACCGGGTAAATCTGGAGCCTGCTTAAACAGACACACAAAAGCATTTTTACAAGATTGTTATAGTGCTGGTGATGTGTTCAGTGTATGACAAATAACTTTTTTTGTCTTTGCTTTTAGAAATCAGTATTTGCTCACTTTGGGGCATTTAGCTTTTATTTAGATTATCTAATTCACATGGATTGTTTATGCCAATAAAGCAATGCTAACTTTAATTGAACAGTAGCCTACAGTATGTTGTGTTTTTCAGTCACTTGTGTGTCATGCAGCTCTGTATTCTGTTAAGGATAGGACTTCCTGCCAAACTCAGGAAGTTTATTCAGATAATAGAAATAATATGTTTTCATCTGTACCAAAAATAAAACCCTGGATAGTGTTAAAATACTTTCTTATATTCCAGCCACAATATGGGGTCTAAATATTTAGAAGCCAAACCCCCCTATACCCCCCCCCCCCCTTATCCCACACACACACTTTTCTGGGTCATTGTAGATTTTTAACCACAACACAATTCCTTTCATTCCAAAGGAGAACAGTTCACTGTCTCTAATGCACTGATAAGCCAATTTCAGAAATGCCAGATTGCGATTCCTTGTAAGCCAGACTGCACAGAACATGTGGTTTTGACAAGGTTCTGTTGAGATCTGTGGCCCTCGTTGACCTTCTTTGCCTTACTGTGAAACCGCAAATGTAATTGTGCAATTTGTATTATTTTAAAGCATCAATATTACATGTAATACAGTGATTACTGATATAGGGTGTTCTTTCATATTTTATTTACAAGTGACTTATATTTTAAATGAAAGCACTGGCCTCTAAAAGGACTGTAAATCTCTATTCCTTCATTGTAGATGCTCATTCATCTTTAATGAAATGGGAGATGTACCTGTACTGTACATACTTAGGTCCCAAAGTCATTTTTCATTAATAAAAAATGGAAAAATGAAATCAAACAGTTTGATTGAACTAGTTTTGTGGAATAGAATACCAGAGTATTTTCTTTGGCGGCTGTCCAAATTACTTTACATTATTAATGCTGATCATGGTTACTTTACCATTGACCTTGAAAAAGTCACTGTCTGACTTCTGTACTTCAGCATACACACATTATTTGCAAGACTCTGCTGAATTTGAAGGAAACAAGTTCTGTCAGACCAGGCTGTACACTGGAGACTGGAGAATAAGGCTTCATGACCTCCGAACTGGATGGAGCTATGATTCGTTGTTTGCTTTGAACCAATTGTACTAATTTACTGTGGAGGGCAAAACTATGAGTTAATCTGAGTCTGTGATTGGCAGTATGTGGAGCTTCATCTATCATACTGTATGGTTCATGAAGCCATTGTCTCCCTGACTATCATTACTTTTCACTGTCCATATCCCCACCAGCAGAACTCATTCATGGCTTCCTTCTTGTAATGTCTCTCTACCCTGATTTTCTTTCAATTAGACATACTGTCCTGTTGTCTAAAAGTGGACTGGCTGGCTGTGCTGAAATTATAATGATTAGAATTTATTTATGTTACTCTCATACTCGTTTTTTTGATTTAAAGTAAGGAATCTACTATAATCTATTATATGATCTTCAGATCATAATACTTGAGAAAGAAATGTTTAAATGCTTTTTAAAAATATATAGTAAGGGACTAGTGTAAAAAACTCCTTACCCAGACACTTCACGGGGACTGGCCCAAAATAAGGAACACTAGAGCACACCAACACTTAGCTGGTTTGAAGCATGTTTGGCATCTTCTTTAATATATTAAGGGACCTTTGAGTGACTGAATAGTTTGACCTCAGACCTGAAGAATGCATGCCTTTTTCTCTCTTCTTGTGTTTTGTGAATTAATGAATAAAAAATGTCAAAATGTTCTGCCCAAGGAGTTTCTCATTTTGCTCACCAACTCATCACTTGCTAAGGGAGAAGCCGTCAGACAGAGGCCAAAAGTATGGCATTGACAGTCAAACACCACCACCTCTTGGCCAGAAGGGGCAGCTGACCTTTGCATTAGCTCAGGCCTTATTGTTACCTTTATTGTGGTTAGCTATGATTCTGTTGTAGTTTGTGCTGAATACAGCAGAACTTGCACAATACTTGGATTTCTTCAGCTGCCATCAATGTTAGATTTTGTGTATTTGGTCCAGGTGAACAGTGCTGTATAGTCAGTTGATATCATCAATCTCTCTTTCAATATTGAAAATCACAATCATTAATCTGCATATTATACACACATTCACTCTCACACACACGCACACACACACACAGACAAACACAAACACGTATAAAATTTCAGAATAAAATTTGTAAAATCTTTCGTACTATAGTACAATAGTATTGTATAGTATTGCATTTTTTTTTCAGTTTTTATTCAGTACAGTAACTCTTGCATGATAAGGCAGTGCATACCTTGCCAATTCAGTCTTTCCTTCCCTGCACCATGCTGAGGCCAATTGTATTCCACCTTGCAGCTACAGTAAAAACTAACAGTGTTAGAATGTGATTTCCAATTACTTATGGAGATGGAGTATATGTTCTTTGTATGTCTATTTGTTGGAAGTAACATGACCTTAGAACCAACCGAAAAGTTTTATTTGAAAGCACTTTTATTATTTATGTT
Organism: Anguilla anguilla; assembly: GCF_013347855.1. Classification (NCBI taxonomy): domain Eukaryota; kingdom Metazoa; phylum Chordata; class Actinopteri; order Anguilliformes; family Anguillidae; genus Anguilla; species Anguilla anguilla. The sequence continues at coordinate 30,242,079 of NC_049206.1, read as the reverse complement.
TTATGTTGATCTCACTCTTGTCATGATCTCACATTTAACTTGAATGAAGTTGACAAGAGATGAATGTCATAGATGAATTATGACCTGATCCCCCCCCCTTCTCTCTTTCTTGCTCTCTCTCTCCCTCTCTCTCCCCCTATAGAGCTGTTTGATGACTTTGCGGAGGGCCGTGAGTGTGTGAACTGTGGGGCCATGTCCACACCATTGTGGAGGCGGGATGGGACCGGACACTACTTGTGCAATGCCTGTGGGCTGTATCACAAGATGAATGGCATTAATCGACCCCTCATAAAGCCGCAAAGACGCCTGGTATGTGTGTGTCTCCAATAGGCGCATTAATGTAAATGGACATGGTTAGTAAAAATAAGTGTATAGAAAGCATGTAACATTTTAATGCTTTCTCACTTCTCTGTCACTTCTCTGACCTCTGTCACTCTCCTTCACTCACTCATCCAGTCAGCCTCAAGGAGGGTGGGTCTGTCCTGCACCAACTGTCACACCACCACCACCACGCTGTGGCGCCGTAATGCTGAGGGGGAGCCTGTGTGCAATGCCTGCGGTCTATACATGAAACTTCATGGGGTAAGAGAGAGAACATTGTGAACCTTGTCACAGGAAAAAGATGGTAAATGATATGAGAAAATGGAAAGTTTCCAGACTCGCCAGCCAGGGAAATTGCAGGACATGTGTTGAGGCCAAACAATTGTAATACATGAATATTTCGCTGAAAATCACCAGTCTGTTCGTCAGTTATATAAAAAGGTGCAACAATATGAACAACAATCTAGCTTGCTGCTTGCTGAGTTTAACACAGGTTGATCACATGGGTTTATTAACCCTACCTATGCTAAATATAATACTGCATTCCTTAACTCATTTTGTCCTAATAATGGTCAATTATTTATTTCCCTTTTGCACCCAGTACTGCATCTAACTTCATGTTATAAGATTATGTATTGACTGTTATTGTCGGTTGTGACCCTGATGACTTAGCATCAGTATGGCACTTACATAAGATGCTTTGGATATGACTATCTACAAAATGCCTAAATTTAAATTTTAAAAAATTTTAAAAATTTTAAATTGTACTTGAATTTGCTATGCAAAATGAAAGCTCACTTGTGGTTAGATTGACTTGCGTTAAACTCAGCAAGCAGCAATCTAGATTGTTTTTTCTTCTGACCAGCAGAGGGCACACATTCACCCTTATTACTAAACTAAGGACTTTGCAATACTCATTAAAGGCATACTGGCCTTGCTGTGGTCCTGTGCTTACAATCAAATAAGGGTGTTTTCACACCTGCGCTTTTTAGTCCGGTTAAATCGGATTCTGGTTTGTTTTCCCCCTTGGGGTGGACTATATGATGAGTTCTTTCCAGTGGTCCACCCCCCATTTCTCTCTCGCCAGGTCCTTGTTCTTTCGAAAGTCCACCAAAATGCCGTCCTGGAGGAGGTTTTGAATTCTCCTCCGGAGAGTGACCAGGTCCACAGTTGTTTTCTGGTAGACCTTGATGTTCCTCGTCTCCCACAGGACCTGCTTGATGGTATTGACGATCCCCCACTGACGCTTTAGCTCCGTGGTCTTGAGTCCCTCTCGGGGACCGTAGAGGACGCTCTCAGCACTCCCAGAACAGGTGGTAAATGTGTTCCGAGTCAGTGCAACCGTGGGGGCAGCGCTCAGTGAGGGCTAAGTGCCTGCGGTACATGAAAACTCTTGTGGGGAGACACCTGTGAGTTGTCATCCAGGCAATGTCTTTTTGTTTATTTGTCAGACACTTGTGTGTCACATTTGCCCAGATGACTTACGGGTCCCGGGCCGCCCCTGACCTCGGGAGCATGACTATTTCCTTGGATCTTAAATGAGCCATAATGATTTTATAGCTCCATGTGGTCAGGCCAGCCCTGGGCAATCCCGTCCTGAAAGCAAAGTCCTTCAGGGCCTGATAGACATAGGGGGGGTCCCAGCTGTATGGTACGGTTAGGTCCAGCACACCCAGGCCCATTGCCCTTAGGAAGGGGGTGGCATAGTACCTAGCAAAGGCACCAGAGGCCTTTCCCACCTTCCCAGCATTCTGGACCAGGGCGGCTAGACCTTGCACCATAATAAAATTTTGACTATGTCCGGGACCCCCCGCCCCCCATTCCTCTCCTCTTTGAGGAGGGTGGCTCTGCTCAGTTTTTCCATTTTGCTCCCCCAGACAAAGCGAAAGGCCAGCCTAGCAATTTGCTTGCTGGTGGCCTTGTCTGGGGGAAACACCCTCCCCACATAGAGAAGAATGGGCAGGACAGTTGCCTTCAGGACAAGGATCTTACCTGCCATGGTCAGGGGCCGCGCACTCCAGCTCCGGGTTTTGTTTTGGACGTGGTGTAGGGCTCCCTCCCAGCTCATTCGCCCTCCTCCGTCAGCCTCAAAGGTCACCCCCAAGAGCTTGATGGTATCTCTGCGCACAGGGAAGGAAACGGTTAGAGGCTCACTATAATAGGGAGACTGAAACAGTTCACTCTTGTCCCTGTTGACCAGGGCGCCAGTGGCCGCACAGAAGTCGTCCAACACCTTGGTGGCACAAGCGATGGAGGGACTATCTGTGGCGACGATGGTGATGTCGTCCATGTACGCCATCACCTTTAGCCGCTCTCCCCTAGCCCCCGGCAGTGGGTAATCCGCCACTCCAGGGCTGGCCCTGATGGCCTGGAAAAACGGTTCCAGGTAGATGACGTACAGGAGAGATGCTAGAGGGCACCCCTGCTTGACGCCAGACCTGATGGCAAATGGGTCAGAGGGCTGCCGGTTGACAACCACTCTGCCCGTTATGTCAGTCAGGCAGATCTTCGTCCAGCACCGGAGGGGGCCAGGAATGTTCATTCTCTCCAGCACTCTCTCCAAGCACACATGACTCACCCGGTCAAATGCCTTCTCTTGGTCGAGACTGAGAAGGTGGGACCGCCGCTCCCCGGAGTGGATAATTAAATCCCTCACGAGGAGCAGGTTGTCATTAATGGACTTCCCCTGCACGCTGCAGCTCTGGTCCAGTCCGATCACCGATGTTATCAGGCCCTGGAACCTCCTCATCAGCGCCTTCCCCATGATCTTATAGTGGACTGAGAGGAGGTTGATCGGCTGCCAGTTGCGGAGGTCCTTCAGGTCCCCCTTCTTTGGGACAAGAGCTACTGAGCTCTGTCTCAGTGAGGCCCCCAGCCGCCCCTCCCTGTACGCCGCTCTAAAGACTTCAGCCACGTCCTCCTTCAGGAAATCCCAGTAAGTTTGGTAGAACTCGGCTGGGATTCTGTCAGGACCCAGAGCTTTGTGCTGATTGAGGGAGAGCACGGCCTGGGTGAGCGCTTCGGTGCTCAACTCTGACTCCATCTGCTCATCACCCAGACGTCTGTCAAGGCGGCCAGGGAATTGTCCATAGGCAATTGTGAACACATTAATCGCTCACAGGTGCGAACCAAAACAACCGCACCGAGACCCTTGAGAGGAGGTGGTCTCGGTCCGGTCCCAAAAGAACTCTGGAGTGGTTTGTTTGTGGTGGGAACGTGATCCGACCTTGATCCGACCCAACTACCAGGTGTATCCCGCAGATTTTAGCTGAACGGCTCCTGTAGCTGTTTTATTATATTTTATTTACATTAGCTCCTTTGTTCTGCTCAGTCGTCTGAAAGCAGCACGTCTTCTTTGCAAAGTGTGAAGCAGTATAGTATTTTCAAGACGTTTCCTCAAAGTGCATTCGGCATTCTGCTGGTAGTTTTGCCTGGTATATTTCCCAGATAATTACCACAGTTATGAGCAAATGCCAACTCTGCTGTTGCTCCATGTTAAATTGCATAGCAATGTTTCTCTCACAGAAATATGCACCAGAACTGAGGACCATCTTCCTGTATTTACTTTCTTGCTCCCGCCCCAGACACATCTGACCAATAAGCAGAGTGAACGTTCTCACGTGGTTTATAGTGATGCATTTTGGTTCGCTTGGATTTTTTTGAAAAGAAACCAAACCAAGGGGAAAACTACGGTGGCTCTGAAGTGCAAAACACAAAAACAATTAGAAAACGCAAAAACAAAAACTTTCGGCCCTGAGGTGCAGATGCAACATAAAAAAACAAAAAGAAAACGCAAAAACAAAAAGGAGTGGTCCTGAGGTGCAGATGCAACATACAAAAACAAAAAGGAGTGGTCCTGAGGTGCAGATGCAACATACAAAAACAAAAATGTGCAGCCCTGAAGTGCAAAACACAAATACAAAAAGAAAATGCAAAAACAAAAAAGAGCAGCCCTGAGGTGCAAAACATAAACATACAAAAACTAGCAGCCCTGAGGTGCAGATGCAACATAAAAAAAACAAAAACTAGTAGCCCCGAAGTGCAACAGTGCACTTCGGGGCTACTAGTTTTTGTATGTTTGTTTTTTGCACTTCAGGGCCGCTCCTTTTTGTTTTTGTATTTTTTTTTTTTGTATTTGTGTTTTGCACTTCAGGGCTGCATGTTTTTGTTTTTGTATGTTGCATCTGCACCTCAGGACCACTCCTTTTTGTTTTTGTATGTTGCATCTGCACCTCAGGGCCGAGAGTTTTTGTTTTTGCGTTTTCTTTTGTTTTTGTGTTTTGTACTTCAGAGCCACCGTAGAAAACGCTCCAAGTTTACAAACTCATCAACTGATTCGGATCAGAACAAACAAACTAAATTCCATTATGTTGAACGTAATAGTGGTTTTATCATTGGGACTTTTATTTTTCAATTTTAGACCCTTGAAAACATTGTCGCTGGCTTCACATTGCAGGTACCTTTACTTACAGGTCCAACAGAAAACAAGCCAACTTATCCCCTTGGTGAACTTCAGCTGACACCATTGAGGAAAAACAATTACAACTATAACTCTAGCTCATGAATGAGCCCAATCGGCCTAGCATTGTTGTTTTATAACCTGAACAAGAACATGTTTTCAACGTACAAAAAAAAGCGGCAAAGCTAATGGCTAACAGAGTGAGCTGTAGGCTACGTACGCAAGTTTGGAGAGCGTGAGCCCCAAATTTATCACATAATTCGGGATGAGCAGCTCAGCGGAACTGGGAGTAAAAATGCAAAATGCTGCCACTGCCAGAAACCCAATACAAATCCCCTTGAAAAGAACTTCATGAACTCACTCATTTGACAGGCATCTGTCAAGCCTTCATTTACAAAATTATCAGCAATCTCCTTCAATTTCAACTCCTAAATTCTGTTGCTCTTGATAGAAAGTAGCCTATAGCAAGTCCACTCAGTCTGTCCTGTCTGATGCTGCTCGTCAGGTAGTTCTTGATTAACTGTAATTTGAAAAAGGATTAATTAATTTAAACAGTGCTCTGCTGTTGCCACTGTGACAGGCAATGTCATAACCGGAGGATGCAATAAGCATTTTCGCAAGTTCAGGAGACTGAGTGTTGACGATCTCTGTTTTGAAACTTGGCCTGAATGACAGCAGTTAATCAAGGAAAGTTATTGATATATAGTGAGACGGACCTTTTGATACGGTTGAGCTGTCGGTTTGGCGATTGCTTTGTTAAAAAGCCTTCCAACTCTGGCAACTTGTCTACCCTTCTCTCCTTGTTTGTTTTCTGTTTTCTATTCTGAGATTCACCTTTTGTGTTTATTAGGTTTATAAAGAATTTTGATACGCTTAGGTGTAGCTAGGACTCCTCTTTTCTCTCTTCCTCAGTAAGATGGCCTTACAGATTGACCGGCAAAACTATAGCAATCTTTGCATATCAGAAAATAACAGTAGTACCAAAGAAATGACCACAGATTGTTTAATTGAATAGTTTAAACAAAATGTTTTCTGCAGAATGGGCATATAGGTTAAGTTTGACATGATCACAGACTATTGAACAGTGAAAGCTTATTAACCGTGACCGAGATGAGTTTCCTTGTTGAATGATATATAAAGCACATGGCACAGGTATTATTACAGTATTCTCTGATGTTTCATAAGAATCTCAAATGCAATTAAGGGCTTACACGTAAACATAATTTTTTCTTATATTGCTAGTTATGAAAGTGTTTGTTGTGTTTTTAAATGGAAGTGTTGTTAATGGGCTGTTGACACGACATACATACTAATTGTTTGTATGTCGGTAGAGAATAGGGCTAGCTAACATTCATTTATAAACGTGGTGTTTTCAGGTAATGTTAGCTACAGTATTCTAGTGAAAAAAGTTGTTAAACAGTAGAAACCCCACAGCGGTCAGCTGTTGTCACTTTTTCAGAAAATCAGTAAATCTGACATCATGAAATGTATATGACTCCCACTTTGTGACTTTTGGTAAACATACGTATTAAACATTCTGATATAATTTGAATGTCAATTTTGCAAAAGTGAATAAAGTTATAAACACCCCTGAACGGCTTTGCAATAAAAATATATTCATCTGTAGTCATGAAATAATACTATGTGGTGTTTGGATGTAAAATTTCAGGAACATAATGAGTTCCCACGAGGATTATACAGTTGAAAAGCAATTGTTTTGAAGTAATGGGAAATTATTCGTTTGTAAATTAGCTTGCCCAACGAATTTAAGATTTGCCTGAGCCTTTGGTGGAATTCAATCCTGGGTCACGCAGGTCCCATAGGCACGAGTGTTACCAGTGAGTCACGGTCTCCGCAAATTTCTTTGGTTAAAAATATATTTGTCGATTTTGCATGCGTATGTAATGTTTTGATTGGCTGGTGTCGCTAAATGTCCAATGGGGAGATGTATTGTGTGTGGGCCTGGAGCATTTGGGATAATGTATTGGCTGGAAAAAGAAGAAGAAGAAGAAGAAGAAGAAGGGAAAAATGCAAAATTCCCTAAGTTTGAGGCTTTATTGTGTGAACGTGTGAAGTTGTTTGTGAATTCTGTCTGTTGACATGAGGTCAGAAGGTACAGAAATGAATGTTTTTAAGAGCTGAGAGTATGTGGTCATTATGGTTATTTCTGTGGGAAACCCTGAAAAGTATCAAACTCTTGGTGCTGTATAGGTATGGGGCATGCCACCCCACCAAGGCGTAACTTGGCGGGATGGGATGGCATACCTGCCTTCCCAATATTCAATAAAAGGTTGAAATAGTATGCCTTTAAAAAGATTGGCCCTTCATCAGTGGTTTCATTTGTTGGGAAACCACATCTTCTGTGACCCACCCCTTCTTAAAATGTAACCTATTACATGCTTAATTTTTGATTCAGTTTTTTACACACTTCAGCTCGGGCTGTCCATGTAACTGCTCCAGTACTTTTGCAGGTATAAATATCTGTAGAAAGTTATAATATTTTGTCATTTTCAGCTGGTTATTTTTTAATATGCAACATGACTCACTGGTGGTTTCCTACCTACATTTTGAGAAGCACTGCCTTACATTATCATGTATGTGGAGTTCTGCCAGTAATGTTTCATCTCAGTATCTTGGGCGGCAGTGTAGTATAATGGGTAAGGAGCTGGTCTTATAACTTAAAGGTTACAGGTTCGATTCCCTGGTGCACTGCAGTTGTACCCTTGAGCGAGGTACTTTGCATTGCTTTAGTATATGTACATTCAGCTGTATAAATGGATGCAATGTAAATGCTATGTAAAAAGTTGTGTAAGTCACTCTGGATAAGAGCATCTACTAAATGCCTGAAATGTAATGTATCAGTTTCTCCGCAAAAGGAAACACATTATGTAATAATTAAATCTAAATTTTTGAAAATGAGAACAAAAATTGTTGATATTACCCAGTATAATTAAGGCCATGCATTTTTGTCTACAATTCAATAGCAGTAAAGTCTCCCTAACAAGACATGTTAAGCAATGCCTAAAATAATTTAGTGTACACAAATGAAGCCTCAGCTCCACATTATTGTAGCTTACCAGCTTTGGCAGTTTAGCCGAGGAATTGCAGATCAGAAAATACTTTTTGAAAGACACACTTGCAAGTACTAGTGTGCAACCTTCTCTGACTGATGGAGATGTTGCTTTGGTAGAACTGCTTCTACATTTGCAATCAGGAATTTTCAAATTAGTGGTGGGGGTTATTTACTAATTGTGGAAAAATGGTTTCTTTAACTGATATTTTTGTAAAATGACAGGTTCAACCTGTTCTTGTTTCTTTGCAAGGTTCCTCGACCCCTGGCCATGAAGAAGGAGGGCATTCAGACCCGTAAGCGCAAGCCCAAGGCTCCCAACAAGTCAAAATTGGGTGAGTCAGATCACAGCATTGTCTTCCAGTGCCTTGTTGCACCCTAGCAGGTAATTGGTAATTCTCAATTTATCCTCCATGAATCATTCACTTACAAAGATGTGAAAATGCTGATGTTAACATGCATCACACAGAACACCACAGACCCCAAAGCTTGGAGCTTTTGCAGCTGTGAGATCTAGCAGCCATTACGGTGTCTTGTGCACTGCTCTAATGTGGTGGCTGTAATGACAATGTGACAATTCAGACTGATGATGGAACCAGGAAGTGAAACTACTTATTACCCATTGGAATTGTCATCCCATCAATGTCATTATTGTCATCAATTGTTCTTGGAGGATTTTGGAATAGGCCACGTATGCGTATTATGTCTTACATACAGTGCTTTTATTTCCAGTAGGTACCCTTTATATCCAATAGTGCAGTACTTTCCAATAGGTACCCTTTATATTCCCATTTTTATTGTGTGATGAAACAGTCAATTTCTTTACATGTCAACAATATTTAGCATGGTAACATCTGTGAGATTTCCAGGGGTGTTGCCGATTAATTGTAATTGTAGCTAATGCTGAGTACATTTTACTGTCTGATGTTTATGAACCAGGTAAAGCCTACTGCCGGAACATTCATTGTAAAAATTAACTGTCGTCCTACTTAATACTTCTTAGCTACTGTAGCAATGAGGGACTACTTTCTGCCTCCATTCTCTGGAGGCTTTTGTTTGTTGTTGTTATAGTATATTTGAATTTAATGCCTTAATAGAAGAAGACAAGGCATGTCTGACAAGAAACAAGCTGAGGACTGCGATCTGAACTCATTCCTTAACATGGACTGACATTTAGGAGTGAAAACACACCAAGATATTACAAACCCTCAGGCTCTCACTGTAAGCTAATATGAAAGAGGGTGGAGAACACATTAAAGACTGGTGTGGTAAGACAAAAATTTCAGTCTGGTGTATTTCAACTTGACCAACAGTTGAGGCCAAAAGTTTGCATACACCTAGGCTAAAGGTATTCAAATGTTTTTCACAACAGTCTGGAAGATTCCAGAAGTTGATGTAATTGACTTTTTATAAGCTTCTGATTGGCCAATTGTCATAATTGTCCTTGATACCATGGGAAAATCCTAGACGCCAAGACCAAAATTATGGACCTCAATTGTATGCAAATATAAAAATCTTGGGACCACAAAGATACTGCCTTGTTCAGGAAGCAGGCACAAATTAACTTCTAAGGCTGAATGAACTTTGGTCCGAAAGGTTCAACTGAACCCCAAGACAACAACAAAGGAATTGGTGAAGGAGTTGGAGGCATCCGGTAGCAAAATATCTACATCCACCATTAAGAGAATCCTACATCACCATGGCTTGAAAGACTGTCACGCAAGGAAGAAGCAAGACTGGCATAAAAAAGCCAGAATGAAGTTTGCAGGTGATTACCAGGACGAAAACCTAGCCTTTTGGAGGAGTGTTCTCTGGTCAGATGAAACAAAAATTGAACTGTTTGGCCATGATGATCAGTGCTATGTATGGAGGAAAAAAGGAGAGGCTTTTAACCTGAAGAAAACCATCCCAACTCTGAAGCATGGAGGTGGCAGCATCATGTTGTAGGGGTGTTTTGCTGGAAAAGGGACTGGTGCATTTCAGAAAACAGATGGCATCATGAGGAAGGAGGATCATCTAGAAATAACGAAGCAACACTTCAAGACATTAGCTAGAAAGTTAAAACTTGGTCGCAACTGGGTCTTCCAGCAGGACAATGATCCTAAGCACACCTCCAAAGCTGTAACAAAATGGCTTAAAGACAACAAAGTGAAAGTATTAGAGTGGCCATCACAAAGCCCTGATCTGAATCCCATAGAAAATTTGTGGACTGAACTGAAAAAGTGTGTCTGAGCAAGGAGGCCCACAAACCTGACTGAGACCAGTTCTGTTTGGAGGAATCGGCAAAAATTCCAACAAAGTATTGTGAGAAGCTTGTGGAAGGCTACCCCAAGCTTTTGATTCCAGTTAAGCAATTAAAAGGCAATGCCACCAAGTACTAACAAAGTATAGCCGCGTTTCCACCGCAGGAACTATACCCCGGAACTAGGAACCTTTTGAGGAACTCAGTGCGTTTCCACCGCAGGAACTAGGGTCTAAATTTAGTTCTGGGGGCTTTGTTTTACCCCCCAAAACGTTCCTGCTCGGGGGGGTAGTACTTTCCGAAAGTACAGGAACCTTTTGGGTGGAGCTTGCAGCGCTGAACATTTCTGATTGGTCGAGTACTCGTAGCATTTGTGTTGTATTTATTTTCCGCCATTACCCGCCATGTTTGAAAATATGCAGCGGCAAACCAATTTATTTTCATAATAACTCATCAAACTAAATCAAACTTGTATGTTATGCGGCGCAGTAGCCTACTTTTGGTTATAGCCTGTCAACGTCTTGGAATTATAAAGTGTGCTCTTCTGTTCTTTTCTTGCTTTAGTATTCGTTTTATAAAATGCTAAGCATTCGTGCTGGGACAGCATATTACGTAGGCTACCGAAACATTCAAACGGATTAATTCGGTTGCTGAATATTTTCTTCCGGATTTTCTTTGTTAGGCCGTTGTAATTGACTCAAAACGTTTGATACAGTTATGTGAGGTATGCGGTAGTTCTGCATAATTAACATTGGTGATACAGTACAAGCAAACTGGAAATCACCTTCCGCACTTTTTATCCGGGTAAAATAACAGGTTAATTCTAGTAATCTTCCCTTTAGCTTTTTCAGACTGCCGTAATTTCACTCAATTTTACTGCCATTTTTCAATTCCACGAAAAGACCAGGAAGACTATGGACTCATTTATGGTGCATGGTTCGCATCTGGAGGGCACACTTCGCTGCTCGGCGAGCAGTAACTTCGAAGGAAAGCAAACGGTGCTGTACCACTACTAATTTACATTTTCACGCAAGTCCGAGTTTTCGTTCTATTCTTGTCATTTTGCGATTAGCCTATATGGAATTGACGACGAGAAAGTAATAAAACAGCAAATTGTTTACAAGGTGTGCGTGTTTTCTGCTGTTAATGAATGTGTTTGAGAGGATATATGAAAATCAATAAATACAAAAGTAACCATATATAGTCATTGTTGGTAACCCGTTGTATATAAGTGGAATAAACCCCTTCGGGCTGTCCCGGTTATTAGAAAATAATGTAGGCTACTTCGGTGGTAGTATGGCGTTACAGAAGAAATCATATGACAGATGGACCGACGACAACGTCAGTGGGCTAATTTGCCTAATCTTCGCGGTACTTTAGACCCCGGTGGAAACGCAGACAACCATTGGCTGAAGGAACCTTTTAGTTCCTGGTAAAGTAGTTCCTGGGACTGAAAGTTCCGGGTAATTTTGGTGGAAACGCGGCTTATGTAAACTTTTGACCCCCTGAAAATCTGATATAGTACATAAAAGATTAAATAAATCTGTCTCTTATCTATTATTTTGAAATTACCTCTTATGGAAATAAAGTAGATACCCTAATTGACTTAACACAGAAAATGTATGTTGTTGTGGAGTTGCAAAAAATTGTGTTTGAATGTCTCTATCCTAGGTGTATGTAAACTTTTGATCTCAACTATATACCCTCTAACACCACATTTCTAAATGAAGGTTAGCTAGCCCTGTACATCCTCTACCGACATATAGACAATTAGTAGGTCTGTCGTGAACAATAACCCATTAAAAACACTTACATTTAAAAATATGACTTACACTTTAATTTATTTGTCATCCATGGTAAAGAAAAATTATTGAATGCCTATGTGTTTCTGCAAGAATGTGTGTTTGCGTGCATGCATGTATATGCATTGGAATACAGGTTGTTCAATTGATTGTGATTGATCATAGCTCTTCTTGTGGCAGATCTAGGATCAGGCAGACTCATGCAACTTCTGTGTTAGCTAAATAGAATAATGATTCTAGATCTGTAGATTTGTTCTTTTGTGCACTTGCTTTTTATTTTGTTACATTATTCTCAGTGTTTTTGTAACCACCAGGTGTTGCTGTTGATTTTATTTATTTATTTATTTATTTTGCATTAAACCAGATTTGAGCATTTACAGTATTATTGTCAAATATGTTTTTTCCCCTGATATTTTGTCTTGGTGGCACATGAATTCAGTCCTGGGTCAAGGCCTAGGCTAAATAGGTCTGCAGAAAACCATACAACTGTGCTTTGTTGAATGTAAAGGGAGCCTAAGGGCTATGTCATACTTGGTTTTGTGTGACAGGGACACCTGAAAAAGAGTGCCATCCACCCAGCAGCACTCCTACTAATGGCAGTAAAGCAGATGAGCTGCGGCCAATCAAGACTGAACCTGAGACTACTTCCCTGTACACACACCACAGTGCATATCCACAGGTCAGTTGAGGTATCTTTGAGTACTTTTTAACCCCCCCCCCCACCCCCCACCCCCCCAAAACACTCATGACATCAATACATGAAAGTAAAAGTAGCTGCTTGGGAAATGTAACTTTCTGATGTGGCAAAATATTCTTTGTTACTTTTAGCAAAAAATCTCTAGGTCTACTAACAAGCTCACTAAATTGGCAACATTAGTTCCCATTTGCACCTAATCAAGCATGCTGTAGTAGCAGGGATTGATGGTTTGGTGCTGTGGGAAATTTTGTGATGCGTGATGAAGTTAATCACTAGTTGAAAGTTTGCAGTAAAATGCTCTACTTTGCCTCTGCATCCCTTCAGGTCTCATCTGTCCCAGCCTACATGAGTGTACATGGAAGTGGTGCGTGTCTCAAGCTGTCCCCTGGTAGCCTCCCACCTCCTTCTAGCTCCAAGGGAGAGCCTTGGAACAGCCTGATCCTGGCCTAGAGACGCCGCTCTATCATTGGCGTGCACAACAAGGGATGATTTATTTACGAATTTCATGCTTCTGTTATACTTATTTACATTACATTTATTTGGCAGATGCTTTTATCCAAAGCGACATACAAAAGTGCAATTTGATCTGATGTTCTTGATAAGAGCATGAACTGCAGATTCAACCTTGGTGAGAACATGTTTACTGTGATCTAATAGAGGAGTGAACCAGAATTGGTGTGTACAGCTGTTCAGAACATGAATGGAGAATAACCGACCAGCCTACACAGCGGCCTTCCAAGACTGAAGTTGTGCTCCCCTGTTGTATTACCTTGGATTTTCTCTCTGTGCTGCAGTTGAAACCCATACTTGTATAACCATATAAACTTTGACCCGAGGTCACACTTTCAGGCTCCATCCTCCTAAGACTTTTTCAGTAGAGCTGTCTGCTTTGAACTGCTCACAGACAGCCCCTTGTTAGCTTAGCAAAAAATGTCGATTTGTCGTTATCCATTTGTTTCCAAATATAATTTTCTTATGAATAGTGTCTTTCCAAATTGCTGTACTTGTATTTTTGTTGCTTTTTGTTGTTGTTATAGTATATTTGAATTCCATGCCTTTATTGAAAGAAAGAAAACGAGGCATGTTTGACATGAAACAAGCTGTGGACTACAATATGACCTCATTCCTTAACATGAACAGACATTTAGGAATGAACACACACCAGGATATTACAAACCCTGAGGCTCTCACTGTAAGCTAATGTGAAAGAGGGAGGAGAACACATTGAAACCTGATGTGGTAAGACCAGAATTTCAGCCTGGTGCATTTCAGCCTGGCCTGTCTAGCCAGCAGGGGTAATGGTCCGGTTATACTTGCAATGGTGAAAAGTATGTGCGCCCCTTCACAGAATAAGATGAATGCACTCCTTAAATTATGGAGAAACATAATGTCAAAACAGCTTGGTCACTCCATTTAGTCCAAATGCACAGATGCTTGGTTAGCCCACATTTCTCAAGCCAGCCCAGGAATTTCCTGACCAGTGTAACACACCTCCAAACCCTATCCTACAATACATGTCCCATAGGCACTGTAAGCCTACAGCAAAATCAATACTTGAATAATTTATATATAAAATACCTTATGTGATAGAATTATCCATCCAAATAAAGGCTCTATTTTTTCATTTATGTTGCTACACCTGCCACAGCATGTAAAAGTTGTGTTCAGCATACATGAGATTCATTACAAGTACTGACATTGATATTAATGAGGAGAGGCACTCTGGAGAATTCAGTCTAACCACTATGACAGTTTAAATTTTCTGAAAAGCAATACATCTTTATACTATGCTTGCGCCATCGCAGGTTTAGTGGTAGCTGGGCAGATGTGAAAAAATAATTTAAATACATTTTTTGTAATTTTTGTACTTATTCTTAAAACATCTGCCACAAAGCACCATAGCACATTAAATATTAAATATTTCCCTTAGTTCAATAGCATCTTTGAAATTTTCATCATTTAAAATATCTTGCATACAAACCAAGCTCAATCTACAGTATGTTGTTACCAGTGTGACCATTTTTGGCCTTAAAGTTGCAAATGAAAAGACAATATAATTTGTTGTAATCTTGCAATATTGTTCTTTCCTATATAGCATTCATTTTTTGTCTATCTCAAATATTTATTCTAACTGACAGTGAAATACTGCTGTTTCTTTTAATTGTGTTCAGTTTCTATGTAAGCTCAAACAGAATATATTCTACAGCAAACTGTCGGCATAGCATAACCACCATGACATTGAATGCTATTGTTTGCTTATGATTCTGAAAAACAGAAAAAGACTCCACTGTTCAATGTAATTGTATATATTACTCCTATAATGGTAAAATATTCTTATAAACTATAAAAGATATAAAACAGAGCAGGCATGTGACTTAAAATGCATTTCTGCATTGTCTGTTGTCCCCTCTTTATGTTTATTAACCCATGAAAGTAATAAAGATAAATGCTTCAAAGTAAATGCCATGTCCAATTAATGGAAAACACAAGGTACAAATTAAATCAGAAATTTTCTGCCATGTTCTTTCACATGCCCATATTCAAAGCTAGTGTCTCACTGTACATTACACCTCATAGAAGAAGCTGGAACAAGAGCCTTTAATAGTAAGTTAAGATTGAAATGTGGATAAAATGTTGGATCGATTTTCCCCCCACCCGACCAAAGGGATCACAGAGCTTCTCTACCCTAGCTCCCCAGTGGTGGAACGAACTCCCCGTACCTCTCCGAACCTCCCCCTCACTACCCATCTTCCGCCATGGCCTGAAGACTCATCTCTTCAGACTATACCTAGACTAACCACCACCATGCTGTATATTGCACTCTAAATCCCCCCCCCTTTTTTTTCATGACACTTGTTACATGTTGCCCCATCCCAGCACTTTTTGGTAATTTGTATTTGTCCTAATACTGTAGCTTATTCTTCTGCCTAGTTGGCTTTGCAGAGGTTAGGTCTGACTAGTGTTCACTGTGTGAACTTAACTGTGTTCTTGGCTAGAAATAGCTGTACAAAATAAGTATTATATCTTACTGAACCTGTGTTTAGTAGTTGTCTATGACCATGAAATGCACTTTTTGTACGTCGCTTTGGATAAAAGCCAAATAAATGCCAAATAAATGTAATGTAATCGAATTCCAACTTAAACAGAACAACAGAAATACATAGTAAAAATTATAATAATATTTGACATTATACACCACATGGCCAAAAGTATGTGGACATCCAAACATACACCCATATGTGCTTGTTGAATGTCTCATTCCAAAACCATGAGCATTAACATGGAGTTGAACCATGCTTTGCTGCTATTTCAGCCTCCACTCTTTTAGGTGCATGAAATATGATTCACATGACCTGCATAGGTCCCTTTTCAATTTGTAAATTTCAAAAATTTTAATAGAAGCTTGATTTAAAGGGGGTGAGGTCGAATATCTTTTGCACATTCTTTATTCATATTCAATTATCTTTAAGAATCTTGAACTGCGTCAAATTTCATACAAACTGGCCTTGTGGAGCCTATGCAAATGAGCATTGTGTTAAAAGCTCCTCCTACAGGCCATATTGCTCTATAACACTGAAAATCTTTGCATGCTTCACAATATGGCTATCAATCATCCCCTGAAGTATCATTGTAATCAACATAAATTTGTGGCCATATGCATTTTTGGGCATGGTCAGCAATTTTTTCTAAATTTAAATGAGTCCTGTTTGACACATCAAAATTTCCATCGCAGTTTAACACAGCGGCATGTTATAGATCACACATGCTGAATATGAGGAGAATTGGACAAACATTGCAGAAGTACGAAAATGTATGTTTTGTGAAAAATTTGAAAAGCGGAAAATCCAATATGGCAGCCGTTATGGGTTCTACCAAATTATTTTTCTCATGATGAACAGGTAGACACGTGGAAGAAATTTGGTGCATGAATGTGAAACAGGGTGGCCGTAATTATTTTTCATTGGTGCAGTTTTTCAGGTGGTGCTGTAGCACCACATAGAGCATCAGTTGTACAAATGTCATGCATAATAAATTGGCAGCCATACCGGACATGCCTGCCGAATTTCATGTGTTTTTGAACACGGGAAAAGAGAGTAAATATTTGGGGAGAGGTGGAAGAAGAAGAAGAAGAAGAGTCCTAACAAAACCAATAGGGGTCCTATGTATCATTGGTGCTTGGCCCCTTAAATATATCTGAAAGCAGCAATTATGGGGTTCCAAGCACACATTGAAAAATCCAGAAAACATTAAGGAACACAGATAAGATTTTGCGTTAGGCCATAACACAAGCAGCATCTTTGCTATGGGATTGTAGTTAGTGTGACAATTGAATTTCATATGTGGGATTGCAAAAATCATCTGAATTGCAGTGACAACGTTTGTTAGTTGACAGCTGATTTTTTGGAGATAGCAGTTTTGGTATTTGAACTAACAACCTAGTTTCAAAGGCCAGATCCTTATCCACCAGGAAATTCCCCAGTTTAGCCTGTTTCAAGGTAGAGGGGGTTGTAAGGGGAGGAGTGTCAAGACAGCCCAAGCTTTGTTAAAAACCTAAGAAAGAATGTCATATTTTTATTTGTCCCTTCCATCTGAACACTTTGTCCAAGAGTGCTGCAATTTTTGAGGACTTACCAGCTGAAGTGAGTCAAATCTTTTGCACACTGGTACCTACTACTGATTCTGAAGTTGACCCTGTGTTTATAGCACACTGTGATCCGAAAGCATTCTCCTCCTAAACCATAGATTACAGATAAATACTAATATGGTTTTTGAAATTATTATAGGTTCATTAGCCAATACACAGAAAATGATCATGATATATTGAAAATAGTGAACAGCATTTTTAATCAGATGAATTGACAAAGTGAAGTTTAAATATACTTTGTTCAATCTTTGTCAAACTACACTTATGATGGTTGGACTCTCAAGATAATCTCTATAAGGCTATTTTTATATTGATTGAAGGTAAAATAGTTGTATTCTTTCTGAGGCTGTCAACATAGTTTGGATTATTGTGACACGCCACCACCCCATTCACCACCCACTACACTAATCTGGGGTGTGGCCTCGTGGTTAAAGGTCAAGACTTTAACATACAAGTGTGTCAGTTTGAGCCCCAAAGTTACAAACTCTATGTCATGAGCTGTCAATGGAATCAGGATGTTATTTATCTCAGTAAAAACATTTTGAGATTAACGAAGAGATGGAAATTTAATTGTAAATTGTAAAACTTGATCCTATTGCATTATGCTCCCACACAAAGATGATTTCTGAAAGCTATCAGTCATAAGCACGTCAAAAGTTCTTATATATCAAAAATTGACAGTACAATACATATAAATGTCCCAATATATAGTGTATATAACATACACTCCTGGGCAAAAAAATGGACCAAGCCCAAAATGGCTAATTATTAAGCTTTTAATGGTCTTAACAACAAATCATTGGTCAGAAAATTAGCAAGAATTAAACAAATGCACTCTTGAGACCTCCTGTGCCACCATCTGCTCGTTTACTTTTTCTGCAGTGAACTGTTTGGGGAAAAGCTAGAAACAGGGAAATTCACTTATACAGCAAACAAATTAACATAATGTCAAATAAAAGAGTGATGTTTTGTATTTGGCTGCATACCGTTTGCATGCCATGACTTCCTGATGTGTCATATAGCTCTCGTTCCCCATGTTTTTTTGTCTTCGCCTCGTGTATCTTGTTTCTCCACACTATCTTTGTTCTCTCCCCGCAGAGTAGGCGTGCAGCTGTGACAGCTCTGCAATTCCCAATCCCCAGCTGATTTCCCTCACCTGGTCACGCTGCATTCCGCATGCTTTTTCCCCAGCTTATATTCTCTGTTCGCCCACAGATCTTTGCCAGATCGTACTTCGTTCAGTCGCGTGTTTTCTCGTCGGGTTAAAACAAATGTACTTCGGTTTATTCTATTTTGGAAATTCTCCCAGCCGTAGCCTAGCTCGTCTGCCTGCTCCCTCGTTCCCTTTCAGTGTTTTTTGCTCTCCTTGTTAACTGTCGTCTGTCTCTTTGTTTCCCCAGTGCTCCCATTCTGCATGCTCGTCTCTGGTCCCGTCTCCTTGTCTGTCTTTATTTTTTCCCTCCTCTGCCTGCCGGGTCCAGCCCGCCCTTCGCCGGCCTCCCAGTCCAGCTCCTTCTGCCGGTCCAGCCCTGCCCAGTCTTGCCAGTCCAGTCCAGTCCTATCCAGCCAGCCTGACCTGCTTCAGCTCCCGTTCTAGCCTTCCTGTTCACGTCCACCTGAATCCACATCGCCATCTACATTTCTCCTGCCTGTCTTCTTCAATAAACCACTCAGTTTGCATTCCCAGAATTCCTGTGTCTGAGTCCTGCATTTGGGTCCACCTGATCGGTATCTCACAACAGAACGATCTGGCCAGTTATGGATCCAGCAGACACGGATCAGATGCAGATGGCGCTCGCCAGCCAGGGGGCTCTCGAGGGGCAGCAAAAACACACCCTCCGGGATCTCACAGACTAACTGAGATCGCTAGGGGATAGCGTACGTCAGATCGGCAATCAGGTAACCCAGCTCATAGACGGTCCCTCTGTTCCAGCTTCCCCAGCCCCTGAACCGCCTGCAGCCCCGCCAGTCTCGGTACCCAGGGAGCCCCATATTCCTGCACCAGAACGTTATGCCGGAGACTTGGAAAATGCAAGGCCTTCCTAATGCAATGTGATCAGGTATTTTCCCAACAACCTATTACTTACCGGGAGGATTTAGCCAAAATAGCCTTCATTAGGGGTCTCCTCACAGGTTCTGCTCTGGCTTGGGCTACTGCTGTTTGGGACAGACAGTATTTCGCTCACCAAACCTATCCCAGTTTTGTCTTCAAAATGAGGAAGGTGTTCGACCACCCAGCGTGCGGCAGGGAGGTGGAACGGCCCCATCTTTTCCTACAGCAGGGTTCCCGCAGTGTCGCCGAATATTCGGTGGAGTTCCGGACCTTGGCCGCTGAGTCCGAGTGTAATGATGCGCCGCTCAGTTTGATGTTCCACAACAGTCTCTGCGACTCCGTAAAGGACAAACTGGCGGTGAGATGATTTTAACGATCTTGACTCCCTGATCTCCCTCACGATCAGGCAGGGCAATCACCCCTGTGAGCGCCGCAGGGAAAGGGTTCGGTGCGCGGCACCTGTTCTGCCGACCGCGCGATCCAGTCTGGCTCCTACTTTAAGTCCCCGTGCACCTCCCAGTTCCCCCAGCTCTGTCAATGCTGCTGAAGAACCTATGGAGATAGGAAGAACCCACATCACTCCAGAAGAACGTCTCCGGAGACAAAGTTTGGGACTTTGCCTCTATTGTGGTCAACCTGGCCACTTCCGGTTCGGCTAAAGACAGCGCGCTCACCAGTGAGAGTTGGGACGCTGGTGAGCCACACTACTTCACCGCACGCCACTTTACACTGACTGGACGCCACGCTGATACAGGGACCCCAGCCTCTCTCCCTGGTCACCCTGGTGGATTCCAGTGCTGATACAAATTTCCTAGACGCCGCCTTAGTGTCGTGAACGAGCATTGCCACCCAGCCACTCGACACTCCCATGAATACCTGTGCAGTGGATGGAAGAGCCCTCAGCCAAGTGACACACATTGCCAAGCCCCTACAACTCCTGTTATCAGGTAAACATCACGAAACCATACAATTTCACGTCATTCCTTCTCCGAATTCCCCCATTGTATTAGGTTAGCCCTGGCTCAGACTCCACAACCCACACATCGACTGGTCCACTGGTAAGGTGCCGAGTTGGAGTTCGCACTGCCATTCCGCCTGCCTAAAGTCCGCTCCTGCGCCGGCAGATGTCGCTGTCCCCTCACCGGTCGCCGAACCTCCTGACCTGACCTGTGTTCCCCCCGTGTACCACGAGCTGGGAGAGGTATTCAGCAGACACCATGCTCTCTCACTGCCCCCTCATCGCCCTTATGATTGCGCCATAGATCTACTTCCTGGAGCCCCCTTGCCCTCAAACCGGCTGTTCAACCTGTCCTGACCTGAGAGGAAGGCGATGAAGATCTCTATTCATGACTCCCTCACGGCAGGAACAATAAGACCTTCATCTTCCCCAATTGGAGCTGGGTTTTTTTGTCTCGAAGAAGGATCAATCTCTGCGCCCCTGTATTGACTACCAGGAACAACATCACGGTAAAGAATAAATACCCTCTTCCACTTATCAATTCTGTCTTTGAACCCCTCCAGGAAGCCACCATCTTCTCGAAACTGGACCTCCGGAATGCATACCACCTGGTTCGCATAAGAGAGGGCGACGAGTGGAAGACCGCGTTCACTACTCCAAAGGGTCACTTTGAATACCTTTCAGTCTAACTAATGCTCCTGCTGTCTTCCAGGCTCTGGTTAATGACGTTCTCCGAGATCTGCTGAACTGGTCCGTCTTCGTTCACCTCGATGATATCAAGTCAAGTAGAACTTTATTTGTCCCCAGTGGGGCAATTGGTTGTGCAGCAGTGAGAGCAGTACCAAGGCAATTAAATACAACATATTATAAAAAGTTAAAACATAGAATACAAGTAAAAACATAAAATGCTGTAGAAAACATAGAATACAAGTAAAAAATATTTAAAACGTAAAAGATATTCCCATCTTCACCTGCAATCTGGAAGAACACATCCAGCATGTGAGACAAGTATTACAGCAATTGCTAAAAAACCAATTATTCGTTAAAGCAGAGAAGTGTGAATTCCATGTTACCTCTGTGAGTTTCCTTGGGTACATCATCAAAGACAGACAGGTTAGGACGAATCCGGAGAAAATACAAGCCGTAGCAGAATGGCCCAGACCCTCCTCCCAGAAACAACTCCAATTGTTCCTATGGTTTGCAAATTTTTACCGACGGTTCATCCCTGGACCGTGGAAGCCGACTCCGCTTTCGCTGACCTCCAGACACGGTTCACTTCAGCACCAGTCCTGGCCCACCCCGACCCTGCTCGCCAGTTCATTGTTGAAGTGCATGCGTCAGAGACTGGAGTTGGAGCGGTCCTGTCTCAGAGGTCAGTAAAAGACCAGAAGTTACACTCCCGTGCCTTCTCTCGCAGGCTGTCACCAGCGGAGCGGAACTACGATGTCGGGAACCGGGAGGTGCTCGCGGGGAAGTTGGCCCTGGAGGAATGGAGGCATTGGCTGGAGGGAGCTGAGCAACCTTTCGTGGTCTGGACAGACCACAAGAACCTGGTGTACATCCAGACTGTGAAGAGGCTTAACTCCTGCCAGGCTCGCTAGGCGCTGTTCTTCGGGCGGTTTAACTTCACCCTAACTT
This sequence comes from Anguilla anguilla, assembly GCF_013347855.1. Lineage (NCBI taxonomy): Eukaryota > Metazoa > Chordata > Actinopteri > Anguilliformes > Anguillidae > Anguilla > Anguilla anguilla. Next base: position 30,220,194 of record NC_049206.1, on the reverse strand, counting down.
CCTGACCCAGTTCTCGTAACGTAAAGCCTGATGCACTGTCCTGTCAGTTTACCACCGACTGCAGCCCGACAGAACCCGACACCATCCTGTCCTCATCCTGCGCGGTGGCTGCAGTGTCCTGGGAGATCGAGTCGGTGGTCAGAGAAGCCCAGCAGAGTCAGCCTGATCCCAGAGCTAACCCTGATCATGCCTGTTTGTGCCAGTTTCTGCCCGCTCCCAGGTCCTGCAGTGGGTCCACTCCTCCTGATTCGCCTGCCACCCAGGAATATGCCGTACCCTGTGTTACATTCCATGTCGTTGTGTGTTTTTCCCTCTGTAATGATGCAGGAGGGCCATTCACCATCCCATTCGCTGTCCCCGCTGTCAATCATCGTTATTCTGGTCCCACCTCCACCAATTACATCCCTCCTCTGGAAGATAAAAGCTGTGTGGCTGCTGCTGCTCGTCGTCTCTTTGTCATTGATCTCTGTTCGTTTTCGCCGTGTGTTTGTGTGTGCCCGTGTTGAGATTTAGAGACCTGTGTGTGTGTAAACGTTCCTCTGCTTGTGTGTATGTATGGTTGTCTGTGTGTGGTTCAGGCCCTGGGGCAGGTGAGACAGAGGCCTCTATACACCGGTGCTACACGCAGGAGGAAACCTGTATAGACACATTAGAAAATGGGTGGTTGCCAACCGTGTATTTTGTTTGTAAGGGTAGTTAGATAGGCAGTCTTTTGTTGTGCTTAGTTAGTTAGTCAGATTATCTTTTGTTCTAGCTCTGTTTGGTTTTATTCATTTCATTTCTTTGGCTACATCCATGTCCCTTGGCCTTGTGACCTAGTTGTGTCTTTGTTTTGTGTAAAAACTTGTACAAATGTAAATAGCACTTCACTTGCACTCCTATAATATAACACCTTTAATAGCACCTGCAACCTTGTCTGACCTGATTATTTCCACTAAACGTGCTCAACACCTTTTCACCCGGTCATTGTATTTCACTAAATATGTTATGTACTCCCTCCTACCCCTAGACACCTTGAGTCATAACACCCTGTCCCTTCTTAAGCGTAGTTTCTGGTGGGAATCCATGGAGATGGATACCCGGTTCTTCGTCCTCGCCTGCACAGTATGCGCACGCTGCAAGTTCTCGCACCCTCCCCCTGCTGATCTCCTCCGCCCTCTACCTGCCCCAGGCCGGCTCTGGAGTCACATCGGGCTAGACTTTGTTACCGGACTCCCACCATCAGAAGGTAATGCAGTCATTCTTACCATCGTTGACCAATTCTCCAAGGCGGTCCACTTCGTGCCCCTCCCCAAACTTCCCACAGCGCTGGAGACCGCAGACCTCCTTGTGCACTATGTGGTCCACCTTCATGGCATCCCCACTGAAGTCATCTCAGACCGGGGGCCGCAGTTTGTCTGGAGGGCTTTCTGTTGGGCTCTGGGGGCATCTGTCAGTCTCTCCTCAGGCTGTCACCCCCAGACTAACGGGCAGACGGAGGGCAAACCAAGACCTGGAAGCTGCGCTGCGGTGTGTGCCTGCTCGTAATCCCTCCTCCTGGAGTAAACACCTCGTCTGGGTAGAGTACAAACACAACTGACTCCTCAGTGCCGCTACCGGATTATCACCCTTTGAAGTCTCTTTAGGCTACCAGCCCCCGCTGTTCCCGGCCCAGGACGAGGAGATCGCTGTGCCATCCATTCAGGCCCACATCCGCCGTATCCATAAAATTTGGAAAGACACCCACTCAGCCCTGCTCCGCTCCGTCGAACGCAACGGACGCATGGCGGACTGCCACTGCACCAGAGTACAGGCCGGGGCAAGAGGTTTGAGACTCCACCCGGGACATCCCCATCCTGGCAGAATCCCGCAAACTCCAGCCCCCGCTACATCGGGCCCTACAAGATTGGGTCTGTAATTAACCCCTCCTCAGTGAAGCTAAAATGACCTCCATCTTTGAAAATCCACCCCACCTTCCATGTCTCCCAAATCAAACCAATCTCAACCAGTCCCTAGTGCCCTCCGGCTGCTCCCCCTCCACCCCACCAGGTCATTGACAACCACCCAGCCTACACCGTCCGGCGGCTGTTGGATGTGCACCGCTGAGGACGGGGATTCCAGTATCTGGTGGACTGGGAAGCCTATGGTCTGAAGGAGCAGTGCTGGATCTCCCCCCCGACTGATCTTAGATCCCTCCCTCATCCAGGACTTCCATCGCACCCACCCTGAAAACCTGGTGGGTCACCAGGAGGCTCCCGTTGAGGGGGGGGGGGGGGCGTACTACTGTCATATTCCTCTCGTTCCCCATGTTTTTTGTCTTCACCTCATGTATCTTCTTTCTCCACACTATCTTTGTTCTCTCCCTGCAGAGTAGGCGTGCCACTGTGACAGCTCTGCAATTCCCAATCCCCAGCTGATTTCCCTCACCTCACCTATATTTTTTATATTTTTCCATTGAGTTCAACAGGAAAATTAATCAGGAGAAACAATGCTTGTAGTATCTATTGCATATCTGGCAGCAGCACGGTGGTTTGAGGCTCATTTGATACCTTGGACCCTTGATGACTTAAAGCCATTTAGCCAACAAATGTGTTCCATACTGTATCAGCATAATTTACAGCTGAATCTAGTCCCACCCCCCCAATTCCCATAGAGATCCATTCAAATGCAAAGAGTTTTTGTACCGCTTGTAGGACAACCTGAAAATAAGATATCCAGACGTTATGTCAGTGGTGTCAAACTCGTGCCATGGAGGGCCGTGTGTATGCAGGTTTTCATTCCAACCAATTAATGCTGCCTTAATTGAGTCCAATTACTCATTCAGCCATATGCGTTTAACTGCATTGAAGCACAGGATATAAGAAAATTTTTATTTAGACAATGCGGGTCACCATAGACGTCGGGTCACCATTGTGCACAAACCTGCATCCCTAATTCAGCAAATAATTTAACTAATTATATAATCAAGATCTGAGGCTGGAATGAAAACCTGCATACACACGGCCCTCCATGGCACGAGTTTGACACCACTGCGTTATGTTGATAGGTCATAGACATCAGGAAGTCATGGCATGCAAATGATATGCAACCAAATACAAAACATCACTCTTTTATTTGACATTATGTTAATTTATTTGCTGTATAAGTGAATTTCCCTGTTTCTAGCTTTTCCCAAAACTGTTCACTGCAGAAAAAGTAAACGAGCAAATGGTGGCACAGGAGGTCTCAAGAGTGCGTTTGTTTAATTCTTGCTAATTTTCTGACCAATGATTTGTTGTTAAGACCATTAAAAGCTTAATAATTTGCCATTTTGGGCTTGGTCCATTTTTTTCCCCAGGTTATATACACTATATATTGGGACATTTATATGTATTGTACTGTCAATTTTTGATATATAAGAACTTTTGACGTGCTTATGACTGATAGCTTTCAGAAATCATCTTTGTGTGGGAGCATAATGCAATAGGATCAAGTTTTACAATTTACAATTAAATTTCCATCTCTTCGTTAATCTCAAAATGTTTTTACTGAGATAAATAACATCCTGATTCCATTGACAGCTCATGACATAGAGTTTGTAACTTTGGGGCTCAAACTGACACACTTGTATGTTAAAGTCTTGACCTTTAACCACGAGGCCACACCCCAGATTAGTGTAGTGGGTGGTGAATGGGGTGGTGGTGTGTCACAATAATCCAAACTATGTTGACAGCCTCAGAAAGAATACAACTATTTTAGGACCTTCAGTCAATATAAAAATAGCCTTATAGAGATTATCTTGAGAGTCCAACCATCATAAGTGTAGTTTGACAAAGATTGAACAAAGTATATTTAAACTTCACTTTGTCAATTCATCTGATTAAAATGCTGTTCACTATTTTCAATATATCATGATAATTTTCTGTGTATTGGCTATTGAACCTATAATAAATACTAATATGGTTTTTGAAATTATCTGTAATCTATGGTTTAGGAGGAGAATTCTTTCGGATCACAGTGTGCTATAAACACAGAGGGTCAACTTCAGCTGGCAAGTCCTCAAAAATTGCAGCACTCTTAGACAAAGTTTTAAGATTATATACTCATTTTATCAATTTCTTTTTCCATTTTCAGTTTAGAAGGTGATTATAGCACCACCTTTTGACCAATCATGGTCTTGATGACCATGAATGAAATTATCTGTTGATGATTCATGCCTGTTGATTGTACAAGGAGTTTCAGCATCCCAGCTTTAACGAGCTAACAGGAATTTGTAAAAAAAACACTAGTGGTGCTACCTATTGACCATTTTAAATGAAACATTGCTATATAAATGAAACCACTTAGGTTAACATATCCACTACATTTCACGATGATCAAACAGACTGCCAAGGAATTCTGGCCAATTGTGTAGTTTGCTATAATTCGTTGCAAATTCATTTGCTGATAGTAAGCAAACGGTTCATGCAATTCAGTTGATTTATAGTATGTTTCTGTATTTCAGTTTCCTGAAGTTGTCTACCAACTTTGATGCAAAAATGACCAAAGATATCCTTAGAAAAAACACTGTTTTGCATATAAAACAAAATGGTGGTATATTAAGTTGCTTGACATGGGTAGTCAGAAATGGCAAAGCTGTAGATCTGGAATTTGGCATCAGTTGCACTAACCGTTTGAAAGTTATGGACCAAAATATAAATATATGCATTATGGCACCACCATCTGGCCAATACATGTGTGATACCTTCCCTAAGCAGTTGGGAGCCATAGCAGCCCACCTGCTGAAGGATGGTTACTCTAGGACTTATGGTTCCTGAGCTGCAGATACTTTTATCAGAGAAAACGAAAGAAAGAATGTTCAACAGCTAGGCTCAAGTAACAAAGACAGCAGTCCTGGTATAACATGTGCTTTTGGTGTAACTGTACTGTTGATTAAATTCTTAATTAACCTAATGTGAACTACTCAACATAAGGCTCTATAGTTAGATCAAATAAATGTAAACAATAATGTCAAATATTATATAAAGTGGTTATATTTATTTACAAATAACCTTGCAATACAGTACTTTAAGTGACTGAATTGTATCCAACATCATAGGTCACACAATTCTAATGTGCTTTTGGCCAATCAACCATTTTATGACTATATCCATGCAACAATGGCCCACAAATTGTCATTGATGTCCCAGTGTTAACTATTCAACTTCACTCCGATCACATAAGATCCGCAGCTGTCATTTTAAATTTATGCTGTTATTTGTCCAAACATTTGTGGTAACCTTTTCAAACTTGGTAACCTTCTAAGTCATACTTAAAAGTGGTATCTGCACATCTGAGAAGCATCTTTGCAGGTGTTAACAGATGGACCATGAAAGCCAAGAATCCAGTGAAAAAAAGATTTGCTGTAATTCTGCTCACTTGCAACACAGAAACTTTATTTACTGAGGTTTCAGAGACCTTCATCGGAGCAAACCAAACCCGAGATGAAGATCCAGGAGATGGTAACTTCAGGGATAATCTATCCCTTTGAGTGTCCCTGGGCCTCCCCGCAGTGCTGGTGTGTATGAGAGATGGCTCCCTGAGGTTTTCCATGGTCTGCAGTAGGATGAATGTAGCCACAAAGCAGGACTTCTACCCTCTCCCTGATGATGCCCAGTACACCACTGGGGGGTCTGCCTGAATCACCGCAGTGGTTACTGGCAGGTCCCCCTCACAGAAGCAGCCTGCCCCAAGACAGCATTCATCCTTAACAAAGGGTTATGGGGGCTTAATGTCACACCACTTGAACTAACTAACAGCCCTGCGTCATTTGAATAGCTGATACAGATGGTAGGGTGTCCCAGCAGCAGTCTGAGTTGTATATCTGGATACCATCCTGGTCCATACCTCTACCTTTCATGCAGCATTGGCAAATCTTTGCCTCATTTTGCAGCACATTAGCAAAACTAATCTTTAACTCAACCCTGCTAAGTGCCAGCTGTTTCAGAGACCGATCTGCTTCTGAACCTGTCAAGATTGAAGTGCCCACCCTGTCATCCCACAAAGAGGTCTGTTTCGTGGGGTTGGCCTCCTATTAACAATGATTCATTGAGGTATTTGCCAGTATCTCCACACCGCTGCACACCCTCACGGTGAAGAACAGCCAGATCCACTGGTCCCCTGAGTGTCAGAAGGGGGCAGAGGCCCACACACTGTTGTTTTATTTCCTCTCTACAGGTATTAAGGCGTAAGTGAGCCAGTGGGACTGCCTGATGCTGTGCCTGGGGTTGCTGTATCAGTGGTGGAGGGACCCCAGGGTGCCGCAGATTGTCTGCAGCGGATCATTCCCCACGGCCTCCAGCTCTGGATTTTGCAGCTGGGCCGTGGTGCTAAGGCTCTGGGCACTTAGGGATTAACAAAGAAAGACAGGAAGACACACACACGCTGCGACACTCCCAGAACAACGGCCTGATTGAGCAGTTTAACTGGATGTTAGCAACCCAGCTAGTTCTGACAATGTCCCACCACCTTTGCTGAACCCAATTGTGGCAGGGACTCCAGCCTGCCATTTCCTTGACAGAGCACTCACCATCGCCAGATTCTTGGCTGGTGGACTTTGATCAGGTACGAGTGGAGAGAGTCAATAATGAAGTTCACTATTCAAAGGGGGAATAGTGTAGCAGTGGCTAATGGAGCTAACTGCTCGCCAAGGGACTAATTTGGTCACAGTGTGCAGTCTGGCGCCAAGTGCCGTTTAAAAAGGGCTTGCAGCCGGACCTCTGGGTCAGCCTATTTTCTCTGTGTTTGAGAACAGCACTTTGCAAATAAAAGCAATGTGCACTTGTACGATCCATACAATATTAAGTTTCAGCCACATGATTGCCTGATTGGAGCAGACTATTTGCGTGCTTGTGTACCTAATAAAGTGGCCTCTGAGTGTATGATGATCTTAACTTAATTATTATGTCTAAACAGTAATTAGGCTACCTGCATTTAAATGGTTCTATAGTCCAGCTTCTGTAAAACTCAATTCACAATAAAATTAATATATATTGCACATAGGACCTTCATTTGTGTCTTCTTTTGATCCTCAAATTTTGGTGTGGTGATTATTCATGAGATGTTATGTTTCACATGCCATTTACTTGCATTAGGGTCTTAATTGATTATTTGATGACTCACGCATCTATCAATTGTTCAATCTTTCAAGTGGTTTCAAGATCTTTTAACAAACACACTATAGAAAAACTTCACACCACAATGACATCCAGTACTTGAACATGGTAAATTTAATTTTACATGAGCTTGGGAACATTATATTTGGAAACTGGCTAAATGTAATTGTGTATTTGGTTCCATATCACCAGGGATTTTGGGCTCCATAAAAAGACCTCATATTGGATCACACCCACAGCACTCCTGCACAACTGTAGTAAAAAAAAATTGTGGATCCCTGTCAATCAGGGCCCTTGAAATCATCCAAACGTTTCCCCTCCATACAGCAGCCCTGCATATGACCAGCGAAATTTTGATCCTGGATACCATAGCATGGCATCTTCCTGAGATTCTTCAGACTTGACTTAATGTGAGTTACCTTTAGGCAAAATTGTAGGGCAGGCTATTGCTTCTTAGAATTAAGGCTTTTTAGTTCTCTGTCGAAAAAGAAATAATCTCACAAAAAACAATTGTATTGCAGTTGACAAGTGCATTTATATTAACTTGAATTTTGACAAGTAATTGTTTTACTAGCAGTTCTGCAAACTACGAAGACAGCATAGCATAACAAGCCCCAGTGGAGAATTTGTGCGTTCTGTGCTCCCTCGGTCAGTTTACAAAATTAAGCAGCCTACCAATGGGTATCGTACTTTAACAACATTCTAGCCCCGAAAGAGCGAGTGGACGGGCCCAATCATACGAGTCTGCAGCTGCAAAGCCAACCCACTTCCCACGAGGCGGAGCATCACACCAGCTTTTCTAGTCATTCATTGGCGGCTGTCTGCTGAGCCCATGACTTTGTGGCCAATAATCAGCGTCAGTCGATGTGACGTTCTCTTTCGAGTGAAGAGGATTTTGTTATGAGATCTAGCAGGAGCTTCCTCATACACTGTGATGTTGTTTGAATGAAACAGTCCAAATTGGTTGCTTGTAAAGAATATGCTGTAGGTACCTTCAAGAAAACACATCGGAGCAAACTAACTGCAAACATTAAACGGAAAAATGGATATTCTCAAATCATTAGGCCATCCAGAGGAAATATTGAACCTTTTCAGATTTAAAATGGGCGGCTGTCGTTCTGTCATGCCCAAGTTGGACTATGTAAGTAGCTAGCGGTCTGTGAAAATGTTTTCTGTATTTTTCCGACGTGATATTTCCTAGAACTGCGGTTTGTTTTCTGAAATGGAGTAGCCTAACTGAGGAATCATGTTTTAGTTCGACAACACAAAGGCAGATATATCGTGAAGTGCAACAGTGAAATGCAACAACAAAAAGAAGTCAATTAGGCTAGAAACAGTAGCACACAATTATAGTATGGCGTTCCTTTCATACCAAAATGGGAACTTAAGATACATGTTGACAGGTACATTCCTATTTAAACTATGTATTGCCATGTTTGTTATATACATATTTATTATGTTCCTTTGCTAAATGTGTGTGTGTGTGTGTGTTTAGCAGATGCACTTAATTTTAATAAACAGAACGATACATGGTCAAGAAAAGGATTTCCAGGATTTACGTTATGTAATGCTTTGTAGGTTCAGTCTAGGAAACTACGTTGTGCGCATGTTTGACTGGTTGATCCCTGAGTCCTGCTTTTAAATACCTGTTTGACCTTTGCTTGCCATTTTTCAAGGAAATGTACAAAATTCTAGACAGGCATTGGGATTTTCATTCACGGTCTTATTTTATTATGAATACCCACCTTAATCAGCCTACATATTTAGCTATTTACTGTATCCATACCCTATAGATATAGTTCATAAACGAGTTAAGATATTAAATTAAAACGTGGAATAACTCATTTTTCAGGAGGGAATTTTCAGGAGAATTTTGTTTTAAACTTTAACGTTCAGTGCAGTCTTTGCTTAGTGCTGAAAGAACAGCACTACTGTTGACCATATCACCGGCATAAGAACCCTACGTTAGTGGACAGCGTCATACACAGCGGCCTTAACATTGGATGCGCACATAGAGCGTAGATATATCGTACAATTCAGTGGGTGCGCTCAATTTGGATCATAGATCTGCATACCCAGACAGGAAAGCGCTCAACCAAAGTGAATGAGGAACATTAACACTTTTAATCAAATGTTCTTACATTGACATTAAAGCTTGTCAATATGCCAAATTGTTTTGAGTGTATGTTTTTGATCAAATATGTGGACACAACTATAATCTAATATGTCTTTATTAATATGCTTGGCTAAAATTACAGATGTAACGGTAGGGAAAAAAGCACAACAAAATAAGGCAAAATATAAAATAACTTTTTGGAATTGAATCAGTATCAGGCAATATTTTGAAAAATTGAATTGTATGTGATTTTACCTATGCATGGCTACATTGAAGACCATGATTAGTTGATTGGTTGGATCAGGTGTCTGCGCTGGTCAAAATATAAACCAAAAACCCAGCATCACATCAGCCATTTTTGGATAAGGCTGTTCCCCTCTGGTTTACGTGAATAAGGTCATTCTTCACCTGTTAGCCGTTAGCCGGACCCCATAAATGTTCCATCCTCTGGATAAGGACCCCCATCCCATCTCAATAGTATGATTAATGTTTAAAATATTTCTTGCTTTACAACCCAGTAATTATTCAAAACAGCATTATGCCTATACTTCTGTAAATGAACATGTCTAAAAACGATTGCATACACACTGTGGCAGCCTGTGTATTTTTCAAATTTAATTCTGTACAAAACACAATTGTAAGACATTACAATAAAATGACAAATTCAAACATGTAATTTGATATATGTAAAATATAAGCAAAAGTTTTGTAAAAAAACAAATTTTGAAAAAATAACATTTGGCAGAGGTCTCCCACGTTGGACCTACCTAATACTCGACCCCCAGAGATTCCACAGGGCTCCGTTTGGGAACCCTTTTGTGTTGGACCAACAAGATGGTGGGATTGTGCCATGTCAGGTCACCTCAGTTTCTAAAGTCTAGGGCAGTGGTTCTCAAACTTGGTTCTGGAGGCCCCTGTGTATGCTGGTTTTCGTTCCAACCACAATTGCAATCCCAGAATTTTAACAAGCTGTTCATTTTTCTTCATTGGCTGCATTTCATGCTTTAGAGGGATTATTTACTCTCTTAAAACACATTATGCCAGAAACAGTTATGCGTGCCATGAAGAATAAAACTCCCATGTTCATAAACGATTGCCAAATCAGTGGGCAGGTCCAGCCCCACTGGATTTGATTGACAGGAAGTCTTTCCATTTTGAAACTTGTCATTATGAAATGAAAAAGGGTGTTTGGAAATAAAAACGCCATTTGGAATGAAATAAATAATGAATTAAATAAATATAGAAATACATAAATAAATATAGAAATGAATAAATAGGCCAATATTTATTTATTTATTTTTATTTATTTATTTTTATTCACACAAAGTAAGTGATAAAACAAAAGTATATAAAAACAAACATAGCAGGGATTGTGCAGAAGAGGTAAGAAACCCCAAAGGGCTTATAATAAAAACCTCCCCTCAAGGATTTACAATTTATTCTAATACTATGGATATTTTTTTTCCTTAACATGAGATAAAAAAAGAAAGAGAAAAAAACAAATTAATTATGCCAGTTAAATAAATACTTCATTTTATTTCGAAATTATTTAATTATTTCGAAATTTAATTTATTTAATTAATAACCAATTTAATTGTATATTTATTTCTATATTCCTGTGTTTAATTATTTATTTCATTTTTTTTCCACATTTAGTCCTCCACAGCAAATAGGCAGATAATAGCTCCCCCTCGCCAGTTCCTACATACGCTCTATGGTGGGAAGTGGAGGCTAGGTGAGAAGTGAAAAAAAATGGGACGCACTCTATGGTTCAACTGGAGAGGGGAAAGTAGGCGAGGCCAAAAAGTTGTTTTCAACTTAACTCACGTGTGGCGTGCGCTGCGGGCGAACAGGGTTTACGTACTGCACCATTTTGTAAATGACGGGAATTTAAAAACACATTTTCAGTAGTGTTGCCTGTGGGAGGGTGACCACATGGCTGGACCTTGTTGCAAGAGTACGGTGTACTTTTTAGTGTTGAAGCGTAGTCTCTCGGTCCCTCCCCGAAGCTCCGTAACTGCTGCGCGACCTACGCTCTCCGCTGGCAGGCTGGGCGAGCGAGGTGTCCAGGAAGGGTGTTGGGCCGCCCGTCCGAATGCCCTCAGAACGGCTGGTTCTTACCGACACCCCGTATTTCTGTGTTTCTCCTGCCAGGAATCTATGAGCGAGAGCCTGCGAACATGTTATATTTATTTGAATCAGACAAGCCGGAGTTTCGCAGCCGTAATTCAAGCGTTGGACGGAGAGTTACGGTAAGTTAGCATGCAGTAACTTTTCTCAATTGCCTTGATGAATTTTTCTAATAGCGTAATGGCTGTCTCTGTTAGGAGATGTTCAGCAGAAATTATCAATGCAAGTAATGGGAAATGAATGACATTGTCTGTTCTATTTCCAAGAGCATATATGTTGTGCTAGCTATAACGCTCGTAACATTGTTACACTTTTAAAGGCTCCCCACATTTTTGTGTAATGTAGATATTTTTGTCGTTGACCTTGAATTAACTTTACCTTAACATGTGGACGTTGCGTCGTGTAATTACTACATTTACTTTTTAAAAATGAAACAACGTGTGTGTAGGCTACTTCATATTTGGAGTCTTGTTGAACTTGTATGACCTAACTACAGATAGTCGTTTCTGTTCATACACCCAACGTAGCCTATAGCTACACACTGCTTACCGGAATGATATAACCATTGGGTTAAATAAAAAAAAGCAGCAGTTTTCAAGCACAAATCGTAACTAATGGAATTTCCCATGGCCAGTTAAGTTTCGATCTTCCAAAGAAGATCAAATTATTATTCGTGAAATTGAAACCGCAAGGAAGAAGGGGACTGTTAATGGATAAGGCGAGTATGTTTTTTAGGGGATCTTCTTATCGTCGTTTGTAATTTTGTCACAACAGGTAGTTTGTGAATCACACACATAGATTTTGCACACAAAAACACAGTCAATAATATTGATTTTATTTATTTGATACCAAGACCTTGGTGACATCAAACTCACTAAGACATTTTGGCTTCCCATTGTTCCCCTGTTTCAGTCATGCAGTGTGTATTTTCTACCTGGTCCTACGGGCTCTGGACACAGTGGAAGATGACATGAGTATCCCACTCGAGAAGAAGGTGCCCCTGCTGCACAACTTCCACAACTTCCTGTATGATCCGGAGTGGAACTTCACAGAGAGCCAGGAAAAGGACCGACAAGTGCTGGAGGACTTCCCCACGGTCAGTGCCTCACAGCTTCAGACCAGGAGTGCATTTGAGATTTCAAACTGAAATTATAATGTACATAGTAGCGCTGCTACTATGATTGCTGATAGAGTGATTGAGTACAGCATGGTCCTCAATCCTAGTCCTGAAAAGCCACTGGACCTTTTGACTTTTGTTGTTACTCGGCACTTGAGTAGCGCAGAAATTGATCAGGTAAACCATTTGATTACACAGCTAACTCAGGTCACTTGGTTTCTTGGGTCTGAATCTGTTGATCTTATGGAAAAAACAATAACCAGCAGACTTTGTGGAGTCCAGGATTGAGAATTACTGGTGTACAGTGTAACATCAGTTATGAAAACATGGTATGCATGCTGCTTGTGGTTATGCTGTATCACCCCTGGCACACCCATCAAATAAGAGAAAATGTTACAGAACACTAAACGGTTTAGAATAGAGCTGTATTTAAGTTCAATTCAGGCAATAAATAGAAATTCAATTAATTATTAGAAAACGTCTCATAAATCATGATGAACACAAGTTAAATTTCAGGTCATTGCTGAATTGACACCAATGCTGGTTTTAGAATAAGTGCAGTACTAAAGGCAAACTAAGAAAATCTTTTTCATATTGAATGCTGAATTGAATTGTTCAACTCTTGCGTTGAAAGCAGCGTTGGGAAACACAGTACATAGTCATTATCAGAGAAGGCTACACATACACTTTTTCACCATTTCATTCTGGTTTGATGTTTGAATGTGCATGACCAGTGTTTTGCCTCTGCACAAGGTTGCTTGCATAATCTGCTTGCTTTTGATGCACATCATAATAGGCATCATATCTGAGTGATAAAACATTTCATGGTTGCATTGGATAGGGAAACATGCATTGAGAAATTACAAGCAACTTTTTAATTTCCTTTTCATTCTTTTTTCATATTCCTTCTATCTATTCTTTTCTTCTTCCTCATTTTTTGTCCTACTCCGTTACCACATGCATGTGATCACAGCTAAGTGTTCTGACTCACCACACAATGTGCTTCAAACATAATCTGAACTGATGCTTTTATGAAAGGAGGTTTTTCACTTAATCAGCAGTCCCTGCCGCTGCACACCAGCATTTTGTTTCATTCCTTCTTATTCAGTTTATGCTTTGCATTGGAGACACAGAAAATTGATTCACAGCTCACTTCTTCTTGTCACAGATTTCGGTTGAGTTCCGCAATCTGGGCCAGGAGTATCGGGAGGTGATATCTGATATCTGCCACTGCATGGGAGTAGGAATGGCTGAGTTCCTGGAAAAGAAAGTAGGCTCAATGAAGGAGTGGGACAAGGTAATCAACAAGCTCATTTAGCCTTTTAAATCTGACACCCTTGGGCACGAAGGCCTGAAATCCAGGAATCTTGTATTTGAGTTCCCAGGGAGGCAATGTGCTATTCCCACATCAGAGATTGACACTTATCTCACCAAACAGAGGCCTGAATGACCCACTTTTAATGCAAATATATGAGTATTAATCAATGTAATAAATTATACCAGCTTAAATGTGATTGCTTTGTGCCCTTTAACACCATTTTTAAGAAACGTTGCCTTTTCTGTCCATCCAGGTAGAGCCATGGCATGTGACCCAAATTGTTTTCAACTTGCATTTCCATCTAAATGCCAGTGCAGTCATGTAGTCACTGGATTGTTGCTATCACCTGAATAATCATAGAATTAGTGATTAACTCTGATGCTCATAAAAAGATATTAGTCGAGGTAACAGGCTATACCAGGCAAGAGGAAGGAATGACATGGAGTTACAATTCTTTGAGTGACCGGGTACAACAGTACACTCCTGGTAGCCCACATTGCACATTGATGGAAGCACTTTATTTTGTATAGGTTACAACAAATCCAAACAGACACAAAGAATAATAATAGACTGCCATTCACAAATAATTTTAGTGTAAACAATTCCTTTAAATGGACTTTGTGGCCATCTTGACATATTTAGTGCTGTCCTTCATCCCTGTAATTTTGCATTTGTGTTGGGTGATGCTTGTGCAGTGTGATTTCCGCATGTAGAAGTTGCGAGATGACTCGGAAGCCCAATGTATAATCTTTAGTTTGTGTGTTCTTTGTTTCCTGCACAGCAGTGTTTATTGCTCTAATGAGTGTGTGGTCTTATGTTGTGGTTTGCAGTACTGTCACTATGTGGCTGGGCTGGTGGGCATTGGGCTGTCCCGGCTCTTTTCGGCCTCCCAGCTGGAGGATCCTGAAGTTGGGCAGGACACTGAGTTGGCCAACTCCATGGGCCTCTTTCTGCAAAAGACCAACATTATTCGAGACTACCTGGAAGACCAGCAGGATGGACGGGCCTTCTGGCCAAAGGAGGTATGTCTCACATCCTAAATTTGATCCATGGTTTAGAAACAGCCTGGTCTGTGTTAACGTCTTTGCCAGAGCCAGTCAGGGCTGGCTTTAGGGCAAGATGGCCATGAAGGCTGCTTTGGGCCATTACAGTCTTGAGACCACAGTACTACAATCTCAAACTCATGTCCTGGAGGGCAGCAGTGTCTGCTGGTTTTCAGCATGTTTCAGTCATTTTGTGCTAAATATAAGTCACTGTTTGGCTAAAGGGTCCAGACACATTGTTTCCAAAGCCTAAATTGACTTCACAATTCACAAAAAGCTGCAAACAGTTCAACCCCCAAAGACTGGATTTTGAGACCTAATGCATACAAAATGCAATAATGTTGCAGAATGTTCCTAAAAGAAGTGTGTACGGCTGTCAACTTTGTGTACAGCGGTACAACTTTTTTCCTAGTGTCATACATAACTGATATTAGTCTTGATAAAAGAAAATCAATAAAAATAAATGCAAAATTAGACCTATGTTGTGTAATGCGTGTAAGTATATGCATTAATTTAGAAGACATTCTCTGCTTTCTTAGCATCAAGTGTTGATTGAAAATTCTTCTAGCTTAGAGAAACTTAGTATGATACTTAGACTTAATATGAATAAATTTTCAAATGGATGAATGCAAGCAGGCAATAGACAGTGCAAGGACAGAGCCTTCGAAGACATAAAAGATGATCATGGAAAATAATGGGCATTAATTGTTTTGTCAAAAAACTATAGAAAAACATACTTAAACTTGGGCAGAGTAAAACATAGCTTTATGGAAGTGGAATGCACTATAACATAAGTCTTTGTACTGTTTGGAACATCCTGTGGTAATATATTTTACAGCCATTTAAAAAATATATATTGGCATTTCTAAAAGAAGCAATAAATACACTGCCTGGCCAAAAAAAGTCGCCGTTTAGATTTAAATAAGCAAATACTTAAGAGCCTATGATTGGATCATTATTGCAGTGATTAATATGTTTCAGCTGGCAACAATTCTTTTAACCCTACTGATGCAGTGTGTAGCTTCTCATTTCTTAAATAACCATGTCGAAAGACGTATCCTGTGGTCATGGAAAAGACGTTACTGTGTTTCAGAAGGGGCAAATTATTGGCCTGCATCAAGCAAAGAAAACAACTAAGGAGATGGCTGAAGTCACTGAAATTGGGTTAAGAACTGTCCAACACGTTATTAAAACCTGGAAGGATAGTGGTGAACCGTCAACTTCGCGGAAGAAATGTGGTCGGAAGAAAATCTTGAATGGTCGTGATCGGAGGTCACTAAAACGCTTGGTGAAGTCACATCGTAAAAAATCGACAGTAGAACTCACGGCTATGTTTAATAGTCAAAGTAAGGGCATTTCCACACGCACAATGCGGCAAGAACGTACAGGATTGGGACTAAACAGCTGTGTGGCCACAAGAAAACCACTTGTTACTGAGGCTAATCGGAAAAAATGACTTCAATTTGCTAGAGAGCATAAAGATTGGACTGTGGAGCAATGGAGAAAGGTCATGTGGTCCGATGAGTCCAGATTTACCCTATTCCAGAGCGATGGGCGCATCAGGGTAAGAAGGGAAGCGCATGAAGCGATGCACCCGTCATGCATAGTGCCCACTGTACAAGCCTCTGGAGGCAGTGTTATGATCTGGGGTTGCATCAATTCGTCAGGTAAATGGTAAATGGACTGCATTTATATATAGCGCTTGGCTCAGCAACGTTATGCGGCAATAAAATGAAGTCAGCTGAGTACCTGAATGTACTGAATGACCAGGTTATCCCATCAATGGACTTTTTCTTCCCTGGCGGCACGGGCATATTCCAGGACGACAATGCCAAGATTCATCGGGCTCAAATTGTAAAAGAGTGGTTCTGGGAGCATGATCATCATTCAATCATTTTCACACATGAATTGGCCACCACAGAGTCCTGACCTTAATTCCATTGAAAGTCTTTGTGCTGGAGAAGGCTTTACAGAGTGGTTTGACTCTCCCGTCATCAATACAAGATCTCGGCCAAAAATTAATGCAATTCTGGACGGAAATAAATGTGACGTTGCATAAGGTTGTCAAAACAATGCCACAACAAATGCGCACCGTAATCAAAGATAAAGGCGGTCCAGCGAAATATTAGTGTGCGCGACTTTTTTTTTTGGCCCGGCAGTGTAGTATGTTTTCCAATATATTGTGAAGTGTTGCCATACTGTAACAATTCTTCAGTATATTTTTGATATTTGTAAAGATGAAGATCCAGGTACTCCAGTGGAACCGTATAAGCCTTCATTCTGATGACCATCATTCTATGCTGTGTTTCTCTCACCAGAGTGAAGGCTTGTAGAAGTATACCAGAGTTTTTGAATACGTAGAATATTTAGACTTTCTTTTTCAACTCTGGGTTTTGATTATTTTTTACAAGAGAAATGCAACATCTGTATTTTGTAGGTTATTTAACATTCTTGTCTGTACAATCTTTGATATCCCTGGTTTTCCCTGCAAATCTTGAATATTTTGTAAATACAGTCAGTGTTCTCTTGATTAGATGCACATTAGTCTCGGAACCCAGACGACCAGATGCGGAGAACTCTGAACACCTTGACTTACTATCTAGGAAGAGTATTGTAGCAGCAATAGGTATGCCACATGCCAGCGACATTGGTCAGACTTGGGATGTTTTGCGGTAGTGTGGTGGCTTTGACAAATGGCTTTTTTTGCTGTTGAGACAGTTCCGTTTCTCATAGTTTATGTTTGAATTACTGCCTTCACCTTAGTTCTTATACCAGAGACCGCACTCCTCTCGGTCAATGAGTCGCTTCACGCCGCACAAGCAGCCTCCCATTCATCTGTCCTGATCCTCCTAGACCTTTCTGCTGCCTTTGACACCGTCAACCATCCCATCCTCCTGTCCTCCCTGGCAGCTATGGGGATCTGTGGCACAGCACTTGACTGGATTGAGTCCTACCTCTCCGGTCGCTCCTTCCAAGTCGCCTGGGCTGGTGCAGTATCAGCACCTCGCCCCCTTGCCACAGGAGTTCCCCAGGGCTCTGTCCTTGGTCCCCTCCTATTCTCCCTGTACACCCAATCTCTTGGTCCTGTAATCTCTGCCCATGGGTTGTCCTATCATTGTTATGCCGATGACACCCAACTCTTTCTCTCCTTCCCGCCCTCTGACACTCGGGTCTCTGCTCGCATCTCTGCTTGCCTGAGGGACATCCAGAGCTGGATGGATAACCACCATCTTAAGCTGAACCCAGGCAAGACGGAGATGATCTTCATCCCTGCTCCATCCTCTAACCTTCTCGACTTTTCTATTTCCCTGGGGGACACTGTGGTGTCATCATCACCCACCGCAAAAAACCTTGGAGTGGTGATGGACAACAGACTGTCCCTCTCCCAGAACATCACGGCGGTGAGTCGAACGTGCAGGTTCTTCCTGTACAACATCCGGAGAATCCGCCCCTTCCTCACCACCTACGCAACCCAGCTCCTGGTTCAAGCGATGGTCCTGTCCCGCTTGGACTACTGCAACTCGCTACTGGCTGGTCTGCCAGCATCCGCCATCAGACCCCTGCAGCTCATCCAGAATGCTGCAGCGCGTCTGGTCTACAACCTCCCCAGACATTCCCATGTCACCCCCCTGCTCACTGACCTCCACTGGCTGCCTGTTATGGCTCGCATCAAATTTAAGTCCTTGGTGCTTGCATACCAGGCAGCTAAGGGGTCAGCACCAGGGTACATTCAGAGGATCATCAGACCCTACACACCAGCCAGACCTCTCCGTTCGGCCACCTCTGGACGCTTGGCACCTCCCCCTCTTCGCGTCTGCACTTCCCGCTCCCGTCTGCTGTCTGTCCTGGCCCCTCGCTGGTGGAATGACCTCCCCGTGACGGTCAGAACAGCAGAGAATCTCACCACTTTCAAACGCAGACTGAAGACTCATCTCTTCAGGCTGCACCTCTCCCCACCCCTCTCTAGCCTATAGTTCAGCTCACTGTATCTAGCTAGGATAATTTGATTATGTTAGTGTATCTGGCAGGATTGTTTTTGTATGATTAGGTGTGATTCCAGTGCTAGTTTGTACTTGGTAGGATTCTTGCTTGCTGAACAAGCTTACTCTACAGGGTTGGAGTCCTGATCGATGTGGTCACTTCTGGCACTACGATCCTTACTTCACTCTAGTGTTTCTTTTGCGCCTCTACATCATGAAACCTATGCACTTGTTGTACGTCGCTCTGGATAAGAGCGTCTGCTAAATGCCTATAATGTAATGTAATGTAATACCAGCTTTCCTTCACTCAGTTATGACAGATTTGACACTATTGGTAAGGTTCTTAACTGTGTTGTTTTTGCTGTGTTTACAGTCATGAGGTTAAGCCTGGCATGCAATGATGGACATGTATTAATCCTGAATTGTTGGCTCCATGATGTCTATGCTTTAGGCTTGGAGCCAGTTTGCCAATCACCTGGAAGACTTTGCCAAGCCACGGCATCTGGACTCCGCTCTCGCCTGCCTGAACCTGCTGGTGACTGATGCCCTCCGACACGTTCCAGATGTCATCAGCTACCTGACACGCCTCCGTAACCAGAGCGTCTTTAACTTTTGTGCCATCCCTCAGGTAGTTTTTCTGGAAGTCTTCCAACCAAGCAATTTGTGAACTTGTTAGTTGCACTGGTAATCTGCCCGAATAATCACTATATCCAAATGCAGTGTTTTGTAGAAATTTCCAACATCGATATGAATCTTGGCTCAGAAACAAATGAGACACAAGGAGAATTGCTGACAGTATATTTCTCTCTGC
Organism: Anguilla anguilla; assembly: GCF_013347855.1. Lineage (NCBI taxonomy): Eukaryota > Metazoa > Chordata > Actinopteri > Anguilliformes > Anguillidae > Anguilla > Anguilla anguilla. Next base: position 30,200,567 of record NC_049206.1, on the reverse strand, counting down.
AGTAATAATTTTTGGAGTCATTTTGTGTTTTGTTTCCGCCCCCGCCTAGGTCATGGCCATAGCCACACTGTCCGCATGTTACAACAACCCACAGGTTTTCCAAGGAGTGGTGAAGATTCGGAAGGGCCAGGCTGTAACGCTCATGATGCAGGCAACCAACATGGGTGCTGTACGGTCCATCATCTCTCAGTACAGCCAGGAGGTGGGTGTGAACTGGGCCACAATTATTGTGGTTGTTGTTAATAGAAGTAGATAGGGATGTCCCAATCTGAACCATGGATTGGTATTGGCTCCTGATACCCAATCCACAGAATATGGTGGTGTCGGCTAGGACACGCCCATTCTGAATCCGATCCTGTCTGACACTACAGCACTTAATATGCATACTAATTCTTGACTATAGCAAAGCTTCCCCGCTGTACTTTCTGACTCCTTTTGTTTACTTTGTTTTCTTCAATTGCCTGAATGCACTGTTACTCCCATGAACAAGGACCATCCATTTCCCACCGTGAATGAAGCAGTTGTTTATAAAACGAGACAGGTATCTGCTATGAGGTCTGCTGTGTGGAACATATGCAAAGTGGAATCCAAATGCAGCTGTACGGCTACTTGCAATATTTGCATTGCCAGTATTTCAAGGGGCAACATTAGCAGAGTTTCTTACAATACAATGTATTTGATAAGAAACACCATTTGAAGGAGTATGCTGACTTATTTATTTTTTTATCTTATTGGAATCTTCAAGCTTGGTGATTATGATTTTACACCACTTTATACTACTTGCTTAATTGACAAGGACAGGTACGCACACATGTATAAATGATTGATTATATATTTTTTCCGTATTGAGAATTTTCATATTAAACAGGAATTCTCCAATTTAGTCATTAGGAGTCATTTGTTCAACTTTCAGGAGTTTCATCTTATAAAGCCAGGCATGTGTTGTAATTTTGTCTACAGAAATACACTCTTCATTCTTTGGTCAGTCCTTTTTAAATGTATATGCTTCTTAAAGGCATGTCATCACCTGTATTTGCTGTTGTCTTGTAATAATTTCACATTAGCTTGCTTTTAACAGAATTCATTATTAAGTTTAACTGCCTTGTGACATTTGTAAAAATGTATTTTTATAACTCAGCTTTTCTACCTCTTATTTGAAAAGCGCTTTGAACGTAATATATTAAAAGTGCTTTATAAATGTAGTTCTATTACTGTTGTTATTATTTATCCTGTTGCAGATTCTACAGAAGGTGTCCCTCACTGACCCATCTCGGGACAAGACACTGCTGATCCTGCAGTTGATCCGTGAAAAGACTCTATCCCAGGACATGCTCCCGTCCCGTGCACACCACCTGTCCCCCGTCTACCTGTCAGCCGCCATGCTGCTAGCTGCCCTGAGCTGGCAGTATCTGAGTGCCACAGCCGGGCAAGCCGCAGGGGGTGCGGACATGCAGGGCCACTAGAGGGAGCCAGGAAACCCCCAGACTGAGATGGTCCTCTGGAGACTGCCCCTGAGAAGCTCTCTGCTTTATCAGTCTAAAAGCTGTTTTATGCTTTTTTGCATGAAGTGTGAATGGAAACAGAAGTGGGCATTGGTCACATTCAAAGGTAGTGAGCTTTATGCACAAATTTTTAAACAGAATCTGCAACAGAGTGTATTATTGTATGACTAATTGATGAGTAATTACCTAATTTCCATCTCTGAATAATTGGTATATTCTGTGTCATTCAGTGTCATTCTCACTAATGCATTGGACATGTTTGATACCTGGTGTATACAGCTAAGTTCTTCTGGAATGTAATGCTTAAAAGTGCTATCTGCATACCTGAGAAACGTCTTTTCAGGTGCTAAAAATTGAGCATGAAAACATTTTTTCACTAGATTCTGGAATGTGATGACGTAGTCTTCTAGTAAGCACAATGGGCATAAATGCTCTGAATCTCATGGATGGCTTGCCAGCCATTCTCAGAAGTTCATGCACCACCTGGGGAAAAAAGCATAGAACAGCTTTAATATATCCACTTAAGTCAATATCAGCCTGATAAATAGGTTCTAATTGAGGGACTTGTGGTGAATAGCAGTTTGCAATAGTCTCCTTTGCTTTCTGTAATACTGTTCCTTCTTCACTTCATACAAGTTAGCCCCTTGTCAACCTGGACATTCTTCTGTGTTTGGCCTCTGCGTTTTGTGAACAGCCACAGTTCTGATCTGTTTATAGCTCCTGCACTCGAGGTCAGTTCCTAGGAGAATGACAGAAAGGATGTGCAGTGTCACCCCTTTAAATTTGACATTATTATTGATTGTCATTTAAGTTTTGTTTTAATGAAAGTAGGTTGGAGGCTAATTGTGGCAACATTTTTCAAAGTAAGAAGATATAATCTAGTGCTTAAGCAGAGTGAAGTTTGAATGCACCATTGGTTTTCAAAGACACTGGGGATGTTGTACAAAGACTGTTTAGTTCAACTTTAAGATGTACAGTGTGTAAACAATGTTTTCTGGGAACTTCTGTTACCATCACTGTTGCGTCATACAGTGAAAGGCACCAGACCTGGGAATATAAGAAGGCAAAGCCTAGGAGAAGCATTTGGTTGTTTGCACCAAACATTTATAAATCAGCCTTTGAAAGTGCTATTGTACAGTACTTGATGCATAGAATGTCCAGATTAACATGTTCCCAGGGGTTATTTTTTGAAATACATACCAAATCCTTTCAAATTAAAAAAAGAAAATGGACAGAGAAATATGTGTTTGAGACCAGCAATTACAGGTATAAGGTAAATTGCTAAACATGTTCCTGCCCTAGGTGTCCTTACAATGTTGAGTTCCAAAGATAAGAGTTGAAGGACAGCTTCCAGTACATTGAAATATATCCTTGTACCTTTCTTTTTCTGTAGCAGGTGTTTATCAAGAAGCTCTTTGGGTGTTTCAGGTGCATAAATGGGTGTTTAAATAGCAATTAGAAGCTATTTTAAATCTTTTTTGGATTTGGAACATCTTCAGATGATCAGAATGCATTGCTCCACCTTTCACTGTGGATTGAAGCAAATAACATCGGCAGATTCTTTAATGATGTTCTTTTATTTAAATTCTCTAAAATGCTCTGACACTCTACCAAGGTGTATGCACAGTCTGCATTGTATGCAGATTTGTGCATTTTAATGTGCATCCATTTTGGCAGGACAGTTGTCTTACAGCACCAGCATTTTGATTTATAAAGACTCAAATGTTTCAGAGCAGCTATGCATACATGCTGTAAAGGCTGTTGGGGTTGTCAGAAAAGGAGAATCACTTGCAGCAGTCATTTATATATCAACTTGCACACTCATCAGTGTATAGTGATGGGTGGGGTCATGTGCTGATGCCAGAGCTGCAAAATCTGGAAGGAAAAGAACAGGGAGAAGCAGTTACTTGCTTTCCAGTATGCATACCTAAAAAACTGTAAGATTAGGGACATATCAATTTTTAGATATGCCTACAAATACAAACACTTTAATCTTGAACCAGGTAGAAGAACTGCAGCCCACATGGCTGATAAGTGTCTATCACAATGCTTTGTTGTGCAAGCAGAATTGTCCTTTGTACAAAATCAGGGTGACAAATTAACATTTGTAATATGAGATCTTAATTTGTACATAACTCAATAAACAAATACAAGAAATATGCTGAAACTTCTCAAGCTTTCCTATCTAATGTCACTACAGCAGACTACATTAAAACAGTAAAACATAACATGAAAAAACTCTTTCCAAAAATGTGTTTAGACTTTTCTTGGCAGGTGGTGTTAAATTAGAATTAAACATGAACAGTGAATTTTGCTTGACAATATGACTACAATCATACATTAGGTAGACTGCACTGGTTCCACTGCTTGCTTGTGGTAAAACCAAAAGAAGACTATCTCTGCCCTCTTTGCTTATCTAAGATGCTTGATCATGCCACATTGCAATATTGTTCTTGATGTTTGTTCCTTTTTTCTGTACGTTCAGTAAACCGCTGAGCTACCCCATTTGAGAATAAATGTGTAATTCACGAACTGTTTGAATATTCCCAAACCAATGAAATCAAATCAGTTCACTGATTCATGTTTGTATAGATCATCTTCTACATGGTTATTAGTCCAGCCACTTTTAAAATGTGAATTTCCTTAAACTTTTCGAAATCAACAGCCCAATAAGCACCCACCACAGCCAGCAGTGATAATTGGGCATGCATTCTTGATAGTAACCGCTTTGCACTGGCTGTTTAACCTGTAAACATGGCACAACAGCATGGAACAATGCAGATTTAAAACAGTATTGGCATGGGGAACCACAGGCTCCTTAAGCAGCCTACCATATAACAGGTTTTTGTTTCCACCATTTACCCTGGCTCATTTAGCTAATTAGTGGTATACAACAACTCTGGTTAATTCGAAGATTCAGCCTAGTAAAACATAATAGAGATACAGGAAACACCTTCAGATGCCATGCATTTGCTTATACCTCGAGATACAGGCCTATGCCATATCATGTAAATCAGGGGTCTTTCTGGATTTCATGCCAGCTTCTACTTCTAATGATTTAATTAGCTCAATCATTTCATGATATTTTAGCTGCATTCCTTGATAAATCAATTAATGACAGCTGAAAACTGTCTTCTGTGTCCCAACATGAAACACCATGCCCAAATAAGTTTGCCTGCTATTGAGTGTACAAGTTGCATAAGGGAAGTTTTTGTTGTCTAATCTGTGGTTGAACCAGTTGCTAATTCGTTCATTTGGCCACTGTAATTAAGGCTACGTTTACACCGCAGGTCTTGATGCCCAGTTCCGATTTTTTTGCCAATATCCTATTTTTTGAACTCCTGTTCACAATTACTTTTTAAAGTGACCCATATCCGCTTCGAAAGTAAATAACCACGTCGCCTCCGGTCACATCGCCACCTACAATGCACACAAAACGAGACAGAAGTAATTCAAGCTATTGCTTTTCGAAGCGTCTTAGGTCCGCAACGAACATTCCCCGTTTTTGGGCTATACACCCACCATTCGCCGCACTTAAAAGGCATGTAACCTTTCGCCACTGGAATGAGCCTTCGAATTCGAGGCCATATGGTAATGCAGGAATGCAATTGCCCACCACTGACGTAAATGGCTAACGTTAATTAAATACCAGACTGCCCGAAATCAAGAAACACACTGATACGCCACCTCGGGAACAGGGTTCACCACCATGTAGTTATTACGAAGGCCTAACCCTCTTAGCTAATTTCTACTGTGATACACTAAGATAATGGTTTTAACAAAAAATGGACAAAAAGAAAAGCAAATATATCAACTACTTAATTGGAAAAAGGTCATTGATTTAAAACTTGTGTGGCCGCGACCCAGCGCAATCACGTGAGAGTCATAAGGGCAGTACTCACATGATTAGTCATGTGACCTGTGGTGTATGCAGAAAATCTAAAGGCGCTCAGCCACTGGTTGGAGAACAGCCATAAAACCAGCCGAAGGTGCCCAACAACTGAGTCTAACTCGGCAGCTGAGGCAACAGAGGGGATAGGTTGTCGACTCGTCTGATCCCGAATACAGATTTAAGGTACCATTATTGAAGATTAACTTGCTAGTTAGGGGAGATTTTTGAGGCTGAGTTAACTGGCTAGCTGATATAACTAAACGTGTCATTGCATGCTATGATATTGGGGAATGCTCGTTTGCTGAAATCAAGTTGATAGCTTAGCAAGTTTAGCTAACGCTAGTTAAATGCAAAATGGTAAAACTTTTTTTTAAAATATAACTTGCCAACTGCTCTGATATTGTTTGGTCAGTAATAGGCCTATGCTAAATCGTGTATGCGAAAGCGAGCCACAAACCTCGTGAACAGAAGAAATGTTGGTTGGTTCAACGCTGTGTTCGTGTTAGTTAATGTACACTAAACCATAAATCCAAGGCGGTAATCGCTAACTTTGTAAAATGTATGATGGCCTAGAGCGTGACTCAGACAGCCGGATATTGTCTTGCCGCAGAATGTCATAACCAACATAACTTAACATATAGAAAAGCTGTAAGTTGCAGGAAAGTAAGGTAGGTTGGGTTCTTGCGAAGTGAACGATTTTTCCATTTCCGCTAACGATAGCTAATGCTCGGTGACCACTTATGCAAGTCATCGCATGACTTGAGTGTCTTTAAAATGTAAGGTGTTTCTTGTGGTTATGTACAGGAAGGTTTAAAAAAAAAAAAAGTGTGTGTGTGTATGTATATATATATATATATATATATTTTTTGTAAATGTATATATTTTTGTAGCGATTACTATTGATTAATTGTATTCAGTAGTCTAATGTCGGTTAACTGTGTTTTGCGCAATGCATCACACTGCCTTTGTAACGAAACGGCACTGGTTTATTGGGTGTAGATTATCAATCTAGAAAAATCTATTTACATTCTTTGATCGTAGTTGAACTACAGTTCGTTAATGTTACTAACATTTTGTGAATGTTGTTTGTAACTGGACTACTGTCTGGCTCTTCTTGGGGAATTTTATCAGGATAGTGTACCGGGAACCCGTCTACTTCATTGCCCTGAGTGCCAGGGAATTTTTGCTGGACACGTTGTGTTGGCACCACGGATAACGTCTCATCCCAACGATGCAGTACATATATGAACATTGCGCTGAGATGCTTTCCTAATTGAATGCAAAGCACTAGAAGGTGCTCCTGTAATTTGTTCTAGTCCTCTAATGTTTCTAAAGGGGAGTGCTTTCTTGTTACTGATGGCAAGTGGTGGGGCATTGTTGGAAAAATAAAATGCTGGTTGGCAGAGGGTGCTTATGTTCTCCATAGCTTGGAGCAGCACTTTGAATAAAATTTATGTGAAGCAGCATTTTCACTTCCCATTTCCTTGTCAGTGGTTGAACATGTGATCCAGGGTATTGTTTTTAGAACAGTATGTACTTAAATTGTCAGGTTAGTGTGTGAGTCAGCCAGTGGGTGCCTAAAATGGTATACTTTAGAGGTGGCAAGTGCTTGGTGAAAGTAGTGTGATATTTAAGTTTTGGTCTTTGTTCAGTTGGCCCAGTCTGTGCAAATGCACAACCTCTGGAAACTTATGAAAACTAAACCTGAAAAGTTACTTGAAGTGCATTTTCTTGCTTCAAATGAGAAACTCGCTAAAATGCCTGTATATACCAACCATTGTAAAGCCAGAAGGTTGTCATACTTGCTTAAGTAAATAAAATATCCTTCATTGCAATGGTGTGCTAAAATTGAAATGTCCAAAAAAAAAAAAAAAAACTGGTCTAATTAGTCTCCTGCATCATGAGTATCTGGGGGTTTGATGGTCCTCATTTATTCAGTCATGCTCTTTTCTCTGCCCTCTTGATTCACTTAAATCAGCATGGGATGTTGACTCACTGAGTGATGGTACTTTTAAAAGCCAGTGAAATGTGATCCTCTTTGTACATCTAGTAGGGCTGGGCAATATGGACAAAATCAAATCACAATATTTTTTACCAAATACCTCTCTATTGTGGGGATGACTATTGGTACTTTCACAAAATTACACAATGAGATTTTGATAGATAATCATCAGTAATGCCTATGTAATAACTAAGTGGGTAGAGGCAAATAATAGAACAGTCAGGTAAGTTCAGAAAATTACATCACTTTACTGTAATGCTGCCTTTAAAGCCAGGGAAAGACAACACTTATGCCATTATGATATACAAAATCCCTATGTATGTAGTTTCATATCACAATATCGATATAATATTAATATATTGCCCAGCCCTAACATCTAGACTGGATTTCCCCCTCTCCAGATGGGCTTTTTTTTTTTCTTTTTTTTTTTTTTTTTTTTTTTTTCTCTCTTTCTCTTCTCTCTCTCTCGCTGCACCTCTTGCTTAGGGTTGTAAGTTCTCAGCATGACTGGGTCATGAGTTAACTGATATGGGGAAATGCTCTTTCAAAAAAACCCAAATGTGACATGAGGCTTAAAAAAAAAAGTGTATTCTGTGAAGTGAAGGCTTGAGATGGGTGCAATTTCCCTTTTGAAATGGAAAGTGATGACCTGGTTCTTATTTTGGCTCATTTTGTCTTGCAGAATGTGGCGATTTGCCTTCCTCTGTGTGCTCTCAGCCCTGTCAGTCAGCTGGGCGAGGCCACGCCTCCCTCCCCTGTCACATGAAATGGTCAACTATATCAACAAGATCAATACCACATGGAAGGTAAGCCTGCCAAAACTTATTCTTGCTGTTGGTGGAACAGGCTTCTTGCAGTAGAATTTCTGAGAGATGGACCCCCCTTTAGGGGGCACTGAAAAGGCAAAACTTGTTGCCATGGAGGGCTGTGTGTATGCAGGTTTTCATTCCAGCCAATTAATGCTGCTTTAATTGAGTCCAATTACTCATTCAACCATATGCATTTAACTGCATTGAAGTACATTATATAAGCAAGTTTTTTATTTAGACAATGCAGGTCACCATTATGTGCAAACCTGCATCCTTAATTCAGCAAATATTTGAACTAATTTATATAATCAAGATCTGAGGCTGGAATAAACCAGCATACACATGGCCCTCCATGACACTGAGTTTGAGACCACTGGTGTTGGACATGGTCACAAATCCAAAGGTAATTGAATCTGCTGGACTTCTGCTCTTTGCTTGGTATTTGGCAATTACTGAAAATATCTGGTTTTGCTGCCATTGAAATAAGATCCTCCTCCCCTGAAGTTTGTTACTCTGCTTTACACTTCTGCCTCTCTCCAGTAAGCTTTAATGTCTGAGCCAAGCTTGTGGAACATTAGTCAAGCAGAATGGTATGTCTACATTCACAAGCTCTCCACTATAATTCAAAACCTACTGTAGCTGTCGTATCCTGTAAGTTTTCTGGCCTGCCTGCTGTTTTGTTCTGCTTAAACTGCAACTGAATAGGTATTGGACATAAGCCATGGTTTACAGACACAATTATAGCAAAATATACAATCAAGGTTGGGCTCTCTGCCTAGGTTATGGACTGTTGGCTAGCTGAAGACATGCAGTGCTGTGACCAGCTTGTTACTGTTTGCACACAGATTTACAATGTACAAGAGTGATGTCTGAATTGGCTTTTTAGTACTTATCCTGACCAACTTGCACAGATTCTGTTTGCTTACAATCCTCTCTTACAGGGGGATGTTTTTTACTGAAGCAATTCCATTTGTTCCCTATTCAAGGGTACAATTGCAGCATCCCGATTTTGAATGGAACCTTAAGTTGCAAGCCCAGTTCTACATTTCCGCATGTTGTAATATTAGTCTTTGGTAAATTGAGCTGACACTGAAGGGATATACTTGCTTTATCGACGCCGTGTGTGTGTGTGTGTGTGTGTGTGTGTGTGTGTGTGTGTGTGTGTGTGTGTGTGTGTGTGTGTTTCTCTTCTCCCCCCCCCCCCCCCCCCCCCCCCCCCATTCCTCTAGGCTGGACACAACTTCCACAATGTTGACTACAGCTACGTAAAGCGGCTGTGTGGAACTCTTCTGAAGGGTCCCAAGCTCCCAGTCATGTGAGTCTCCCCTACATGACTGAGTAACCGCTTTAGTGTTGGTGGTGGAGTTTAAGGAGAGGAGAAATTAATGGCTGTTGAAAATAAATGTTGGTGTCTCTTGGACACAAGGGTGGTCATTGGCTGTCGGAGACTGTATGGTCGCTTGCCCTGCCTAAATAACAATTTTATTTCATGAGGACATTAGTTTATGCTGGTGTTGTGTATGGGTTTTACCGTTTATCAGTTGCTGATTCGAAGTGCCTGTCCTCAGGTAAGCTTGTAATACACATTGGTTATGGTACGGTTAAGAGATGCTTATCTGTCCATGTGATGCATTTTCAAAGTGTGCAATGTGTGCACATTCAAAGAAAGGAGAAATGTGAACAAGCTGCAGTAAAAGGTGTTTAGTTTAAATCCACTTGCTCTCCAGGGTCCAGTATGCTGGAGATCTTAAGCTGCCCAAGAACTTTGACCCCAGGGAGCACTGGCCCAACTGCCCAACCCTCCAGGAGATCCGGGACCAGGGCTCCTGTGGCTCCTGCTGGGTAAGGCTGTGAATCTCTCCACTGCTGCTGGGGATGGGGGCAGGACCAGAAGGACGGGTTCAGCCCACTTGCTGTATTACCTATGCTTGCTTAATACCATGACATTGCACTATGCGTGAGATCATACTGATGATGCCACAGACCTTCTTGGCCCGAATTTACATGTTTGAGAACTGGCTTGTGCAGACTTGCATTTTGTTTCCAGTCCAGTGCAGTTTAACACAATGAATGATCACAGTGCACAGGTGTGCTGTTGCTGTAGTGTGTTCATTTGGAGGACCCTTCATGATAGTTAACATTCCTGTCCTATTACTGGAACCATGGCCATTGTCACGCTAATGAACAGACTAAATGGATGGTTATAAATGTCATCCAAGAACATTTTAAGGAAACTTTGCAAATAAAATTGTTCCTTACTGTATTTGTATAATTTTATTCCCTGTGTCCCTCATTCTGAGGTTTGGGGACCCCATGACATCTTTGGTATAGCCAAGTTATGACTCGTTAAGTGCTTGTTTCCCTGCCGTAGCTGTATAATGCTGACTTCATGCTGTTTGGATTGCAGGCTTTTGGTGCAGCAGAGGCCATCTCTGACCGTCTGTGTATCCACAGCAATAGTAAGGTCAGTGTGGAAATCTCTTCCGAGGACCTGCTGACCTGCTGCTCCGAGTGTGGCATGGGGTAAGCTTTCTGTTGAGTGGCTTATTTGTAGACCTCAACAATGCTGCAGGTGTCATCTGTCCTTCCCAGTCTCTTCCATTTTAAGTGAATTGTTTTATGTAAGAATAGGGTCAGGTGTGGAAAGCTGTTCTGAAGTTTTTATCAGTTTGTAAATAGTACTGTGAAAAATGGGACTCTTCCCTCCTTCCCCTCTGAATGTTCCGTGTCTGTGTGCTGCCCTCTCACCAAATCGAAAGCCTTTTCAACCCCCTAAGTTCTTAATTTTGAGCATCTGATTTTGAATGTGTGGCTGCTGAACTAAAACTAAATTGAAGTCCCTTGAATAGCAAAATTAATATTATGAAATTGATGGATTGAGTATATTGATTGCAATGAAGGCACATTTAGTTCAAGTGAAAAGCTGTTCCACGGCTGTATCTTGTACCCAATGTGAAGCAGTTCAGCTCTGTTCTGGCTCCTGATTTGCCAGATTGCAGTATCTTACTGATGTTACTTGTCTAGGTGCAATGGAGGCTACCCCTCTGCTGCCTGGGAGTTCTGGACCTCAGAGGGACTGGTGTCTGGAGGGCTGTATGACTCTCACATTGGTAAGGATTGTGTACACGACGTGATGAATATTCAACAATAGGGGTGGTCTTGGGCACATGCAGACTTTCATTCTAACCACAGTTGCCACCTTACTTGAAGCAGGCTATTCATTAAAAAAATAAAATAAATAAATAATATATACTGAATGTCAGGCTATGCTTGCTATGGAGAATGTGTCCTATATTAACAGGTCAACTGTTTCATATGTATAAAAAAAAAAATAATACATTGATTTCACCTGTTACAGTCTGTATCCTTGTGGGGACTGCATAGGTGCTAAGTTGGCCCAATAACATAATTAAACCAAGTGGTTAACTGCTTTTAGGAGAGTCACAATTTTCCTAGCATTTGAGAGGAGTTAAGACCGAGATGTTAAGACAGAATATTAACAGGTGACTGAGTGCACCTGTACTGCACTCAGACTGATTAAATTCTTTATTTTGAAATTATCCTTGTAAGCAGACACAATAAGATTGACTTTTACAAAAAAAAAAAAGTCTATGGTCTGGTTTTATCAACAGGGTGTCCTTTGGTATGTAGCAGGTCACTAGCCACCTCTAGCTGGCACCACCCCACTGGACCACAAGTTGCAAACTGAACTGATTGGGGTGGGGGTTGGGAAATGGTGACCCTAGGGAAGGGGTCCTCAATCTTATCCAGAAATGACCGGTGAGGGTGCAGGCTTATTTCAAGAAGCAACACCTGGTTCTACTAATCAAGGCCCTTGGCAAAGACTAGTTGATTGGTTGAGTCATGCATGCAACTGCTTGGTTGGAACAAAAGCCTGCACCTACCTTGGCCATTAATGCATAAGATTGAGGACCCCTGCTATTGGGCAAACCATTTCTTTAGGGATGGGGTGACCATTTCGATTCCTGCAGGGCTGGTGTAAATGCAGGTTTTTGTTGTCACCAGTTACACTTACTAAAGTACCTAATTGGCTTGTGCTGGTTTAACAATGAGAACACCGGAACAGTCGTCAGCTGCTGTCTGAATTTCTGATTTGATTTAGCTAATTAAAAGATTAAAGGCTGACGTTGGCATGAGATAAAGGAAGCCAGTATCAGTTTCTGGGACACTCCAGGTGTTAAGCCAATGGTAATGAGCCAAACCTGCATTATTGAAACTGGAGAAATTCTAGAATTTACTCCTTTTAAACAATTGGTCAATAGTGGCTATAGAAGAGGAAAAACAGTACAGAGGTTCCCAGTTGGGGGGAAAAAAATACGTATTGGAATGCAGTCTTTTCCTTGATCATTTTGTGTTTTTGGTTTTAGGTTGCCGGCCCTATTCCATCCCTCCATGTGAACATCATGTGAATGGGACACGCCCACCCTGCACTGGTGAGGGTGGGGACACGCCCCAGTGTGTGGCTCAGTGTGAGGCTGGGTACAGCCCCTCCTACAAACAGGACAAACACTTTGGTGAGTGACTCCATTTGGGCAGGAATGAAAGATGTGTGTATGCAGGTTCTTGTTTCTGAGCTCATCAGCACCTGAGATGAAACATTCAATCTTCACGGATCTTATAACTGGTGCTAGAGAGGCCTGAAACACAAATCTGCTTTCAGCAGTATCTGCTTTCTCTTGAGCAGGTATGAAAGTGTTCTACAGTATACTTGCTAAATTGAATTTCTAGTTTTACTAATCTTTCCTCCTGTTCATGTGGCAATCATATTTGGTCCTCTTCACTTTTGATTCCTCCTGCAGGAAAGCATTCCTACAGTGTTCCCTCTGAACAGCAGCAGATCATGAGTGAGCTGTACAAGAACGGTCCTGTTGAGGCTGCCTTCACTGTCTATGAGGACTTCCTGTTGTACAAGACTGGCGAGTGTCCATATACGTACAGAACCATTGAGTGCTTGTATTGCCCCCCCCTCCCCCCCCCATCTGAAAAGCAGACTTCTAGATGGGAATGGGACCTATACTTACTCAATTTTCTTGTTGCAGGTGTCTATCAGCACGTCACTGGTTCACCTCTAGGTGGCCATGCCATCAAAGTCCTGGGCTGGGGTGAGGAAAATGGCACCCCCTACTGGCTGGCTGCTAACTCCTGGAACACTGACTGGGGTGACAATGGTAAGCACTGGTCACTTCTGATGGGCATCTAACTTTGTACCATACTAATTGTTTTTCAGAGTAATTGGAAAATTTTTTTTTTTTTTTTTTTTTGGCATTGATACAAGTATCAACTTTGGGATGAGGCATCAACCACATAAGAATACAGGCAACTTGATGCACTAAACAATGTTCAGATTCTGTGAGGAGTTTTGAGTGGGATGTTTAAATTGGTATTCTGTTTCAGGGTTCTTCAAAATCCTGCGTGGGGAAGACCACTGTGGCATTGAGTCGGAAGTTGTTGCTGGAATCCCTAAGAACTAGAGAAGCTTCTTGCAGTGGTTCTTTGTCTTCAAGTGTGTATAAGAGCCTCCCTTTTTCTGGCAAGGGTCATTTGATCACTTGATGCCCTCCACTCTAAAACTGTAGTATCTGAATTCCATAGCTGAGCTATATGCTGACCACTTTCTGCTGCTAGATCATTGAGAAAATTGGGTTTAAAAAAATTTCAGCTTTTGATTTTATGAGCGTGACTGGGGCTTTTCATGAGTTTGTCCAAGGTGATCCTTGGTCAGTAAAGGTGTAGGATGTTTCTGATGGTTGGAAGCTCTGGGTTTGCCTTCAGAGCTCCAACATTCAGACAATCTACCAAGGAGCCCCCACCCCCTATGCCTGCCATGAGAACAATCACAAAGCCAGTAACTTGTTAAATTTTAGAACAATGCACTAGAAATCAGTTTTTAAATGTTTTCTATAATTGTGTAGTTTTCTTATTGTTGATGACATTGTACCGTTTGGTTGTCTTTTATGGTTTTTCAAAGCTAAATAAATTTTGAAATTAAGTGTAATGTGAATTATTTGCTATTCTGCCTTGCCATGATCTGTGCATACCTCAACAAAAGGCAAAGTAAAATAAACCCTGAATGTGACGCCTGTGGTAAAATTGGCTCTTCATGCTCATAGCACCAATGCTTCACACTTGAATGGTCTTGGGTTTCTCTTTCCTTCGTTTTCCAGTTTGGCATGCCCAGTCTGTGTGTGTGCTTAATGTAGCCTCTACTGTATGTTCAGGAATACACTTGTCCAAAGCAGAATGGAAAGATTCTGATTTCCACTACTTTAACTGGGAGATGGAGGCTAAATTCTTAAAGAATTTTATTTCCTTACCATACTTTCCTTGCTTGCTCATGGAATCTTAATTTGTTTAAATTAAATTAAAGCACAGATTTGGTAATATTTCTGACTGTGCTTGTATCATTGTCTCAATGAGTCATGTACCCAACTCTTGTTTTGAACAGACTTCAATTAAAAGTACAACTTTCTTGGGTACATGATCATGCTATTAAAAATTGAGCTTTAATGATTGAATTGGTATCATTGGGTGTATCACATACAGTGGGGCTCTGTGACCTGTAGTCAGTGACTTTTACGTGTACAAACGTTTTTCCTTTAAGTGCCTACTTTTTCCTTTTAATCATTTGTTTAAAGTGAATATTTATTTGACTTTCATTGACTGTCTTGTATAGCCCAAATTCCTTCTGAAAAGGATGCATTGGCTGTTTACATTTAAAGTTTTCCTAATCCATTTTCCTTTCCTTTAATCCTTCTGAACATGTCCCTAGGAAAAAGGAGTAAATTGGTTTTAGGAGTTCATTTAGGTGGTGGCTGGACCCCAGAGGTCCTGAACTTGGTGTTCTAGTAATGAATACTTTGGATCAAGTTCACCTGGTTGTGGGGGGGGGGGGGGGAATCCTAAAAGTACTAATGATGATGCTTACTATTGAATGGTAATTAGTATGTGTAAAATAGGTCAGTTTTTGTACAAGTGCGAGTGTGCATATAAGTGTGTATGTGGACACCTGAACATCACAACCATATGTACTTTGAACATCTCATTCCAAATTCATGGGCATTAATATGGAGTTGGACCTTCCTTTGCAGCTGTAACGGCCTCCACTATTCTGTGAAGGCTTTCCAGTAGATTTTGGAACATGACTGCAGGAATTGTCTGCCATTGAGTCACAAGCATTATTGAGGTTGGGTGTAAGGCCTGGCTGGCAGTCAGCATCCCAATTCATCCCAAAGGTGTTTGATGGTGGAGTTCAGGGCTCTGTGCAGGCGTGTCAAGGTCTTCCCCCACCAAACTCCGCAAACCATTTTAATAAACCTTGCTTTGTGTGCAAAAAGGCATTGTCATGGTGAAACGGGAAAGGGCCTTCCCCAAACTGTTGCCACAAAGTTGAAAGCACAGAATTCTCTAGAATGTCATTGTATAGTGTAGCATTAGGTTTTCCTTTTGCTGGAATTAATTTACCTAGCCCAAACCATTATTCTTCCTCTGCCACACTTTAAACTATTTGGGTCAGTACAGTCGGCACTATCCATTCCGCTAAACTCAAATTCATCCGTCAGACTGCCAGATCGTGAGTCACAATTCATTACTCCAGAGAACGTGTTTCCACTGCTACAGCGTCCAATGGCGGTGTAATTTACATGACCCCAGCTGGCGCTTGGCTTTGCACATGGTGGTCTTAGGCTTGTGTACGGTTGCTTGGCCATGGAAACCCATTTCATGAAGCTCTTGAACAGTTCTTGTGCTAACGTTGTTTCAGAGGCAGTTCGGAACTCGGTGAGCGCTTTAACCAAGGACAGATCATTTTTACGCGCTACACGCTTCAGAACTCAGTGGTCCCATTCTGTGGGTTACTGATTTGCGGCTGAGCTGTTCTTGCTCCTATACATTTCCACTTCACAATAACAGTACTTACTGTTGACTAACAGAGCTCTAGTGGGGCAGAGATTTGACTAACTGACTTGTTGGAAAGGTGGCATCCTATGACCGTGCCATGTTGACTGAGCTCTTCAGTGCAACCCATTCAACTGCCAATGTTTGTCTGTGGATATTGCATGGCTGTATGTTTGATTTTATGCACCTGTTGGCAGTGGGTGTGGCTGAAATTTCCTAAAGCGCTAATTAGAAGGGATGTCCACATATTTTTGTAAATGTGTATGAGAGGACAGTGAAGGCCGTATCAGTCAGATTTTAGCCTTCTATCCTTAAATGTTTATTATAATACAATGTAAACCTTGAAATGTGTTAGCCAGTCACATTCTATATCAATATGATTTATATGATGTAATACTTTCAATACTTTTCTTTAAAAGAATGGCAAGACCCCCTGAATGGGATGCACCATGACAAAAAAAAACATGTATCCCAGTACAGGCCAACTGAAAAAGGTGAAAATTATTCTCAAAAGTTGACACTTGAGACAAGGCTCAGGTCCTGGTCTACATTTGACCTAAATTGTGTGAAATATTACTGTACCATTTTCAAATAATCCTTCTCCTAACTTTCAATGTTAACCTATACAGGCCTTATGGAAAAAATTTTAATTTTTGTTTTTCACAGCATGGGTCCGGATCTGTGTCTGACCCAAGTTGGGTGAAATATTGCTCTAGCATTTCCAAGTAATCCCACTCCAGATATTCTATGTAAATCTATACAGGCCTACTGGAAAAAAGTGAAAACTTGGAATAGAATTTCTCCCCCCAAATTAGAAGGTAAAAATGTCATACTTTTTTTTATGACCGAACAGATCCTATCATAGCTCTGACAACTTGGATGAAATATTGCCCTAGCATTTTCAAATAATCCCACCCTGAACTATCTAGTTAACCAAAATGAAAAGTTCAGATTTTTGACATGAACCAATGGCCTCTGTAATATCTGATACTGATACAAAAAGGCACATTATGACTGGACTATTTAGGTATGTAAAATGTATGGAGGGATATACTCTGGTGTGAAACGGCAATTTTCATACAGAAATAATGACCACTCATTGACCAATCAGCATCGAGTATCCAGCAAAGCTTTGGGATAAAGGAAGTAAATAGTTTTATTTTTATCATAAACAAAAATACTATATGTAATTGCATACATACATTTACAATAAGGAGCCTTACCCGGTGCTACTGGAATGGGATTCATTTGATGATATTTTGGTAATCTGACTCCCAATATAATTTTTTAACTTCTATGCTAACAGTTTTACATAGGAGACTGCAAATGACTATGGGGTACAGGTATCCTGAGGTCTATGTTCATGTTAGGATCTTAAAACTGTAAGGTGTGCAGCGGTAAGAGTCCAAGAGGAATGCCAGGTTACGGTGAATGCAACTTATAATACTGCATTTAATGATGGCAATATAAAATGGTGCAAAAAGTGAAAAGTGGAATGGCTATACATGAATGGCATGCAGGAGGTCGTATTGACAAGTCTCCTCAAACCATTCCACTTTTCCCCTTATATCCCCAAGGATCAAAGGAAAACCCCAAGATCGATTCATAACAAAACGGTGACATTATTGATTCTGCTTGTCCAAGATCTGGAAGTTTATCACACTGGGTTCACCTTTGTAGCTGACCACATCATCCAAGACACTAATAAGGTTTACATAATGCTGATCCAGTCTATTTTATCAAACCCTACGGACTTCCGGTCAGCTCCGTAAACACATTCTGTTTTCCTTTGGGGGTCTGATAAGGGGCACACTTCTGTAAACCGTCCTACAATATCTATCTTCAAATAAATACACAACGGGATATATGTACTTTTCCAGTGCATTTTGTTCTTGTATTCCTAACATTATATAGCAATTTTATGTAGCCTAATGTTCCATTTTTATTTTGAATAAAATGGCATTACATTTAATGATATTCAATTACATTGCATTTCAAGTGCAGCAAAATGTCTTTACTATTAAATTGTATCATATATTAATCTCCTTACAAACAAAATGATTCATATCAAAATATTGGCATAGAAGTGAGGATTAAGTAAAAATGTTTATTTTCTGAATCCAGTGGTTACAACAGTCAATGCCCTTGCTAAAATGTTCAGTTCTCTGAATACTGAACACAAGTGGTATTGCGTGCTAGAACCCCTTACTTGACCTACAATTTATTGACAATGACAATTATAAATTCATTGTTAGGTCAGTCGAACAGTAACCTCATGGAATAAACCAGAAATAAACTATATCAGGTCTTCAGATTAAACAATTTTATTAACTGAGAAACGGTCAATTAGAATAATGAATTGAAATCATACATTCATTATTGAATGTAGACTTAATACTTCCCAATTTTTTTACTTTTATAAATGAGCCAGAAAAACTCAGATGTTGTAAGTACACAACCAAGGAACCAACAAAAAAAGAAAAACCCTTGTCCTCCAAGACTCCAAAAACCAAATGAAAACTTTTTTCCTGCAGCCATCATAAATACTTTACCCAATAATGCTTGATGATTCTTGCCCTGATTGGGTGATGCTGAGTTAAGGTGTGGAAGGGGGTCAGGCTCATTTATGACAAAGCCTGGCCAATTTAAAAGCTAACAATTTACTTATTAAAGTGACCTTACCCTGTTGAAAGCAGGGTTAAGCACCATGATATAGATCAATAGATCAACCATCAATAGATCAATGGTTTCAATCTCTTTCTAATGAGATCAAACATGAATTGTTTAGGTGAGTCAGCTCAGCCATTGAATACCTCTGGTATTTTACTGATGGGAAAACTGACTGTGGGGAATGAGAAGAAATAATGTTAGTTAATGATAATAGGTAAAGATAAATTAGCTAGCTTGCTCAGTCTGGGAGTTTATCTGGAAAAGTGGAGGCGGTATTCTGACAAGTTTAGACAGAGAGCATCAATCCAAAAAGCATAAAATACCATAGGAGATAGGAAGCAAGCCGTTTCTGTTTAAACCTGATCTTAAGATGCTCCAGTGTATCCACATGACTGGCTGCACTATCTTTTTGGCAGATTTCACATCATCCAATACTCGTGGCTCCTTCCAGAACTGAAAAACACACTAGTTACTTTTTTATATTTGAACTATTATCTTAACCCATTTTTAATGCGCTTCATCGTAATACTTCGCCTCAAAATATGAATCGCAACCATCAATTTTTTTTTACCTCACTTTTTAGCTGCGACCGCAGCTCTATAGCTCTGTCTGTCGGTCGGTCGGTCCGCAAAAAGTGTCCCACCCCGTAGCGGCCACAGTTTTCGCCCCAGGAGCCTGAAATTTGACATGGACGTTGGTCATGACCAAGCGGCCAAAACCAGACTTCGTTTTTGAAGCTCATTTCCTGGTCTTGTTGTTCCTGGTTGCTCACTAGCGCCACTACGGTTGGTTCCAGTATAGGTCTTTTCATATCCGGTTTCCATGTAAGTCTACGGTACAAATGCGGTCAAAATACAAAGTCAATAATTTTTTCTCATGAGTACAAATAGTCACAATATGTGTATTTTATTCGACTTATGACTGTCCATGGGTCTATTTCATGATTTATTGTGTCATTTGGGCACTGTTATAATATTTGTTATGGACCAATGAGGTACAGTTTGCGTCACTTCCTGATTACTGCAAAGGACTAAGCTACAGTAGGGGCTACAGTCGATGGTCACTGGGGTGGGAGGTGGCGCCTCTTGGCCTTGACATTGTGGCTCCGACCCAGAGACTGTAAAAAATATGGACAAAGCTACTGTGACGTCACCCATTGACTCTCCGTGGGTCTCTAAAACACGTTTTGAAGCTCAATGGCGGGCGCGGCCGTGTTGTCGATTTGGAGCCAAAACCATAGAGTTAAGTAGCTCTTGTGATTTTTCCAATGTGATTGACAGTCCGGTGCGGAAAAGCCCATCAACCTGAACGAACGATTGCAGAACGAACCTGAGGCTAGCTGACTGTCTGCCGTTATGTTTTAAAATATATTATCAGATGTTTACGGAGTTTAATTTCCATCCGTGACTGTACTGTGTCATGTAATCACGTTATATGTATGACATTAAAAATACAATTATGTTCAGTTATCTTCAATTAATGTTTCTCAGCAAAACGAATATGCTTAGCTAGCATATCAGCTTGCCAGTGAGCTAGGTAGGCTATCCGTGGTTAGCTCACGCATTAGCAATATTGTGGCGATCTTGCCTGTGTGTAACTAAATTGTTAGCTTGTTAGCGGTTAACTTGTCCCGCTCCGCGATCGTGTAAATACTCGTTATTTTGAATGTGTGTAGCCTGCTAGGAATCGGTTCCGTAGCGCTAGCAGCCCTCGGGTTTATTATTTGCACCGTCATGTTTCTGTCATTAGTCAATTAGCCAATACTGTTGTTGTATTCCCTGCCTGTCTCTGTTTTGCGTGTCTCGTGCAGAGATCGTAAAAAATATGGACAAAGCTACTGTGACGTCACCCATTGACTCTCCCTGGGTCTGTAAAACACGTTTTGAAGCTCAATGGCGGGCACGGCCATGTTGTCGATTTGGAGCCAAAACCATAGAGTTAAGCGGTCTTGTGATTTTACAATGTGATTGACAGTCCGGTGCGGAAAAGCCCATCAACCTGAACGAACAATTGCAGAACGAACTTGAGGCTAGCTGACTGTCTGCCGTTATGTTTTAAAATATATTATCAGATGTTTACGGAGTTTAATTTCCATCCGTGACTGTACTGTGTCATGTAATCACGTTATATGTATGACATTAAAAATACAATTATGTTCAGTTATCTTCAATTTATGTTTCTCAGCAAAACGAATATGCGTAGCTAGCATATCAGCTTGCCAGTGAGCTAGGTAGGCTATCCGTGGTTAGCTCACGCATTAGCAATATGAACCACAGGGGAAGAACATTGACTACACTGATGGTCAATCAATCAGAGATGTGTAGGCTACTGGTGATTTGACTAGGCTAATTTTCGTATAACTGTCTGGTAGACCTGCTGTTAACCGAGCAAGTTATCGTCGTAGGTTTTCGCCACAGTCAGTTAATGAGCCAGTAACTGCTACTAGCTACTCCATCGCCGTTTGTGGTGTTCACTTGCTGGGTGACGCTAGCCGACCGATCGTTCGCAAATCACTTTCTACCGAATAAAAATTAACACTGTCAGCGGTGATTAACAAATCTACCAAGTATTTTAATAACTGATCTGCAGGCGTGTAAATATGACAACGCACTTTGTACAGCAAGTTTTCCAACTGGTGCACGAAGACAAAAATAATGTGTCCTACACTGAATTTCTAATTATTATTAGGCTTTTATTTTTTTCTTGTAAATCATCAAAACCAATGGAGAAAAGCCAATATACGCAAGGAGCCCCCAGGACCGATTCTGAGAACCACTGTCTTAAATGCCTAGCTTGTCGGTCTCTTAAATGCTAAAAAACATGTTCCTTTCTAAATGCCAAGATGGTTAATTTCGTTAAATTCTGTGTGTGTGATTTCATCGTGTGTTGTATGTTATTCAGAAAATGAACCTTGAGACTCTTAATTCGCTTCGTGAAACTGAAAAAATGTTTATCCCAAAATCGGGATTATAGTAGCTTTGTCACATGCGTCAAGCATGGCCCAGGTAGACATTTACGGGATGTACACGACTGACAAGCCGTCAAACACGTTTGACAGATGGAATATTTGCCGGTTAGGGTTAGCTAGCTAGTCAAATGGCTTGGTAGCCGAAGTTGCGAACTGTTTTAGCATAGGCTACTGGACTACCACATATAGCAAATAAGCGTTAGCTGATTAAGCTTTCTGCCAACTAATTATTTGGTTAAATGGGCTAAAGGAAATAGTAAAAATGACTTGGCTACCGCAAAACTTCAGAGGAGGATTATTTTATGGTCGTCTAGTGCAGCTGTAAATAGCACACGCTATAATGAAACCACTACAAAATGGGATGCCTGCATTTTCTGACTTCGCACAGGTGGACCATGGTCGGAGCCGCAATGTCAAGGCCAAGAGACGCCACCTCCCACCCCAGTGACCACAGATTGTAGCCCCTACTGTAGCTCAGTCCTCTGCAGTAATCCGGAAGTGACGCAAGCTGTACCTCATTGGTCCAGAACAAATATTGGCACTGTGCCCAAATGACGCAATAAATCATGAAATCGACCCATGGACAGTCATAAGACGAATAAAATACACCTATTATGACTATTTGTTCTTGTGAGAAAAAATTATTGACTTTGTATTTTGATCGCATTTGTACCGTAGAACTACATGGAAACCGGATATGAAAACACCTATACTGGAGCCATCCGTAGTGGCGCTAGTGAGCAACCAGGAACTACAACACCAGGAAATGAGCTTCAAAAACGAAGTCTGGTTTTGGCCGTTTGGTTTTACAGACCCACGGAGAGGCAATGGGTGACGTCACAGTAGCTTTGTCCATATTTTTTACAGTCTCTGGTTTCAAAACGTGTTTTAGAGACCCACGGAGAGGCAATGGGTGACGTCACAGTAGCTTTGTCCATATTTTTTTTTTATTAAATAATATTGATGACATTCATTCTAGCAACTAGAAATACAACAAGAAATACAAATGTACACTACTCGAAAAGGTAACTCACTAAACTTAAATAACTTCCTTTGGTCACAAATGAACACAAAATCTAGAAATCGAGATTTGGGACTGCGTCTCCTCACTCGCAGACAGCAGCTCTACCTCAGGGGATCAATCGCGGGCTTCCTGGAAGAGCATACACAGAATGTGAGCACTGGCTGCCTGTCATCAGGCATGCTGCATTGTCTATGGGGTTGAACTGCTGCACATTATGAAGCAGTTAAATTTGATTTCACAGCTCATTTTTGAATGACATTTTGCACTTTATCGGTTCACTACACCTACACCTACAAAGCGGAGAGCGAATGATGTAGCCGATTGTAATCGTGTTTGCATATTTCAGGTTTTGGCATCTTTCTAAGTAGGCTAACATTCCAGTAAGGAATTCCATCCATATTCGACAACTGTATGGTTTATTTTTTTCGCTAAGTTCGTTTTTTCCAGCGAGTATTTTATCGTTCATGTAGGCTACGTAATGTGGTAATGTAAATGCGGGTTTCAATTTGACGCGGTGTTAGTCTGTGTAGCCAATAAGTAAATTACTATCTGGATATAATCATCGCTATAAATAACCATTAGCTTCACCGTTATTAGCTGAATTTCTCTTCAATTGTGGGGTAGTAACAAACAGTTACTAGGCCGTATCGTTGAGTTAATCAGCATATCGTAAACAGTGCGTGGGCTGGGCAAACAGACGTTGGAAGCAAACTTAATGTAGGCGATCTGAAGATGAATATAGCCACTGAAAACATGAGAACAATGTGACTGGATGCAGATTAACGCAATATTGTCACAACCCGATCGCAAACTGCTTGATGTCGCTTCTAAGCAATACAACAGCGGTAGTCTAACCACAGAAATGTGTCTGTATAGTTGTGATGTAATAACCCACCAGCTAGGCCAATGAGGACGCATTTGAACTCGCGTACTCATTAATATTCATGATTGCCCCAAACAAATCTAGGTTTTAATTTCGCCGGCCGGCGTTGGTGGAACGGAGACAAAAACCTTATTAAACGCTTATACTTGAAGCGCTAATCATTATCGAGTATAGAAGGCGCTGTGCTTTTGATGCAATCGTAGGATCCGAGCTGAGGAAGAGCGAACAGAGTAACATCGCTATATTAGAACGGATGTTTCTAATTAAGGCAGGTTTGAAGACAGCTATGTTATGGGTCCTGTTCAGACTCTTGGTTCGCTTTTTGGTAGCCGGACGTTGACCTTAGCGACTCCATGTTGTCCTCTCGAATTGATTGTTTTGTTTTGCATTTTTGTTCCTTATAGTAATCAGTTCAAAACAACACGTATTCAATGTAACAGTGTTAATGGCCAACGTGTTTATTGTGATAATTACTTGATAAAAGGCGCGCTGCTCTCTGTGGGGTAACGTTAATTGCACTTGTTTACGTCCAACGTTTGTGTTCATTAATGTGTTTACGAACTTTTATTTTAAGCACTTAAGCAGCATAAGAAACGTATTTTTTAAACTAATATTTGCACTGAATTTAATGTAGTATTATGATAAACCATGTTTTATTATACCAGAATCGTTTAGTTTTCCTATAAAAACACTTTTACGTAGGCGTATCGCTAATTAACCGTGAGCCACCATTCATCAGAAGCTAGCGCCGGTTCTTCTGTGGTTCTATGGCAATCTTTGCATTTCTAAATTGATTGATTATCGCTTGTTAACATCCGATAGCGTTAACATTTCTGTGAATTGGGTTGGCTGAAAACTAGACTTCCCCCTGTGATCAGATCTCAAACTAATCACTTTATTGAAAGTGAGGCAGGTGTCATTTGATTTTGTGGTTCACTTGACTGTCACCAGTTTGCTATGCTCCTGTCGCATTCCGAAGTGTGGAAAGTATGCGTGGATTACATCTTCAGACCCTATACTATGGTAGTCGGCACCGTCACGGCCGTCGTTTATTACCTCTGGGGATGTGAGGGTCAGGTCAGTCACTTCATGGAGGCCAAGGCTTTGATGAGCACATGTTTTTAACTGAAAGCTGCTTACACCAGCCCCGGGCTTCCCAAACTCGGTCCTGGGTCCCCCCGTATTCGCTGGTTTTTGTTCCAACCAGTCACAATTCAAGAATTATTACAAGATGTTATTTCTGCATTAGGTGTTTTTCACCTTTAGAGGGATTATTTACCCCCTTAAGCCACATTGTCAGATAGCTATGCATGCCATAAAGAATAAAATTCTTGTGTTCATACTGCGCTTATTGTGGTATATTGCATAAAAAGAGGTAAAACCTCAAGTTATGCCCTTTTCGCACGGGACTAGTATTACCTGGGGACCTCAGGCAATTTGTAATAATTGCGGAGGTCGTCTGTGATCTTAATCCCGTGCGAATCTGCCCTGTCCCTAATTTGTAAAGTAAAAATTTCACCGCAAATTACCTACCATATTTCGCCAAACACAGAGGTCATGTGATAATATTAGTTCCGTGTGAATCGGCATCTCGGTGATTTGGGGTCGTATTTGACTGTTAAGCGGAGCAGAGCCTTGACATTTTCAATCATATCCGGGGGGATAATGTCAGTAAATTCATAGACTACATAGACGCCGCATTGGCTTTTGGATCGTAAGTCAAGGTCGCCGCCATATTGGACCAGGCAAGACTGGCCTGGAAACAATCTATAATCGCTGCTAGACGCTCAAGAGAGGAGTGTGTATCAACGTTAGGTTTACATGAACTGAATTACTTACGTGGTGGAAAATAATTCATTGTCATAAGGAATTGCCACAGTTCATTTTAACCTGGCAAGCTGGCTAGAAAGTAATAAATGCATTGCTAGCTAACTTGAGTAGGATTGTAAGCATCAAATAACATTGATTGTAAGGCTAGCTTTGCTTGTTGCCTGCCTACACACTCCTCTCGAGCGTCTAGCAGCGATTATAGCCTAACTATCGAGATTCTAAGTAACTGGAGATACAACTTTTTTTGTACTCCACGTAGATCATAAACCCTTGAATATAAAAACGACTCATTGAAATTGGTTGAGAAATGTAAACGTTATAGGGCTTTTTATCCAGAAAAACCGCAGCTCCCCCGTTCACTTGTATTTGTTGTCAGGCCAGTCATGCCTGGTCCAATATGACGGCGATGTTGACGTATCGCAGCAACTGGCCGAAGCAGTCAATGCGGCGTCTATGAGTAAATTCGAGTAAAATACAGACTTCGCTTATCCCGTGCGAATGCGCCGCACGAAAAAATTTCTAAATCACATGAGGTCCCCAGGTAATACTCGTCCCCTGCGAATAAGGCTTTAAAGACTTTCCTAATTGGTGACACCTGGCCACTGAAAATTAACCATCTGGAAGATAATGACTCCAAAGAAAAAGAAAATGATAGAGAGTCAAACCTGCTTTGTGTTAAGTTCAAGGAAAAAATTCAGAAAGAAATTAAGCGTGTTCAACAACCTAATTAGATGGCTATTGATTTACCTCTGGCTTTCATTTGATCGAGAAAGTTACATCTAGGTAATTGTATGCAAAGTAGCACAATAAGCACAATATCATCATGGGAAGTTTATTCTTTATGGAATGTAAAGATATATATTTTAGAAAAAATACTAAGGAAAATTAGCAGCTTGTTAAAATTATGGGATTGCAATTGTGATTGGAATGAAAACCATCATACACAGGGTGGCCCCAGGAATGAGTTTGGGAACCACTGCACTAGCCTGTCTCTATATAGTTCCATTGCAACTTTAGTTTAGCTGTAGAATTCTTCCTCTTTTACCCCATCCATGACTGTTCATTGGTTTGTACTTAATCCATACAGGGATACAAATAATCATATTCTTGTAAGTTATTTAATAACTAATATTTTTTGTTTGCTGTTTGAAATACAAGAGCTTGATTTATACTGCAAGCATTTCACACACCTGTAGGATATGGGCAATGACTAATACGGTGTGTAACCCACCATCATCCTTCATGCCCCTTTTTAGTGCCATTTCAATACTTTAACTGAATTTAAATTGCTCAGTTTTCTTGTGCACATCCTCTTTATGCTTTATTACAGAAAAAGTGTAAAGAATCATTCATTGCTCTTGTATAGAGTTGGGTACCAAGCAAGATTTCACTAGACTGGATTGATTAAGGACACACAGGCTTCTAATAAATGCACTGTGTAAAAGCCTATTTGTATGTGTGTGAATGCTTGTCTGTGTCCCCTTTTCTCCAATGCCATGTCAACTGCAAAATAAAAAAAAGTGACACTTTAGGGTATTAATAATTGTCCTTTCCCCTCCCCCACTCACCACAGACACCAATTCTGGTGTGCAGCGATGGGTTTCGTGTCTTCCTGCAACGCCACTGTCCCATGGTGGTTGAGCAGTTCCGGCCCACGCCCTGGTGCTGGGGCGGCCGGCTGCAGACCCTGGTCCGTGTATTTATCAAATCCAGCCCGGCTGTCACCTACAGGAAGTAAGGGCAGTCTTACTGTTCCACTGCCTTCAATTCATGGAAAGTGCCTGCTGTGTTTGTGTCTTTAAATGACAGAGGAAGCGAGAGTTTATGCATCCTTCGGATAATCTTTAATTTGTAATATTAAAAGACCTACTTGGACAAAAGTTTCTATTTATGGTGCAGGTACTCACTCTGTGAGCGTTAAATGCTTTTGATATTATTTTCCTTTTTATGGTCTCACCTGAAGAGTGGGAAAAAAGCCAATTATTGCTTCTGGACATTCTGAATTAGGAGAAAAAGAAACTACTTTCCTTCTTTTTGAGCCAAACCGTCCACCTTTTTACAATAAGATATAACATTTCACATGTGGTTAGTGACTAAACTGCAGAGGATAGATGAACTTCTGTTTCTGTGGTTTGTGGGTCAAAATCACACCCTTTTGTGTTCCCAGTGAGCTGATCAGGACGGGGGACGGAGGTCAGATCTCACTGGACTGGGTGGACAATGCAGGCAGTGCTGCCTATCCTGACTGCCTGTCTCGACCCACAGTGCTGATCTTGCCGGGTCTGACGGGGAACAGCCAGCAGACGTATGTTTTGCATGCAGTGAACCAGGCCACACGCAGAGGATACAGGTGTGTCACTAGTCCAGTGTTTCTCATCCTGCTGCCTGATCTCTATAGTGGTAAGGCCCAAATCATGTGGAAATGAATAAATATATTTGTAATTCATTTTTGATATTTTATATTTGATAATATTTTGTATTACTGTTCCTGTATCTGTACTGCTTCTGTATATTATATATGTTATTATCATGTGCAATCTGTATTGACATGATACAAGATTTGTGTACCTCTCCATTTCTGTCTCGCTTGACACTTTTTTTTATTCACAGTATTTATGCATTTCTTTTACTGTCCTTTTTAAGCTGGCTATTTCTGTAAACTTTCCCATGAAAAAAAAGTTTTGTTCTTGACAAAAGAATGTGAACAGTTCACTGAGAAAGTTCTGCCTGGAGAAGCTAAGATGAGCATCAGGAAGCGAAGATAACGCGTGATCAAGGGAAAGACGGGGTTTTGCTTTGAATTGGGATCACAATTGACTTGAGATTGCCCCTCTCTCTCTCTCTCTCTCTAGATCTGTGGTCTTTAATAACAGGGGATTTGGAGGTGAAGAGTTACTGGTGAGTAAGGGGTAAGGGGTTTTGGGGTGATTGCACATAATAAAATGTTCATACAAGCTAATGCCACAACCAAATTTATTAAGAGAAACAGACCAGCAAGAATTTAGGATAACAAATAGTGATAAAGACTTTCACACCACAAACATTAGCATGGTACATAGGGATATAACTGGAAATGAGGAAGTGAATGGGTCAGGGATTGTGTCATGGGTACTGAGGGAGTGTGAGACGGTGGGAGGGAATTGAAAAGGAAACAAAAGAAATGGGGAAAAATAGGAATGCAGGATTCTGTTGTGGTGTGTGTGTGTATGTGTATTTGTGATAGTGTGTGTGTGGCCTCAGCATTCATTACCTGGCAAGTTGGCTTTGCAAGTTTAGAGTACTTATAAAAAGAGCCCAAATTTCTTTCAAATGTGAGGTTTGATTTTTAAGTGAGGTGGATCATTTCTCCATTGACATGTAGTCTGTTAGGAGGTTTAGCCTGTGAGTGGTATTTATATATATTTAAACATGTATTTAATTTCATTAAAAAAACAAGTAAAAACATTTATCATCCAACTATAGAGCACAAGCTCAATACATTATTTAGGACATAGGTGTGGGGTAGATACAAAAAAATCCCATCCATTTGTGTATGAACATCCTAACCCTCCCCAATCTCACACACATGAACACACATCAATACATATACACAAACATCTGCATATATACACATGGCCACATGTACACGCTTTCTCTCATTGTCGTCTATGCATGTGAAAATATATGAATTGAAGTCTTGGTGTGTCTGCCAGCCAGCATCACCAAAAGGTGTACAGGCTCATGGTCAGGTTTTACCAGAGTGGAATATTTAACTCTAGGGTTTTTATTATACCATATTAATTTTAATATATACTTATTTATATGTTAAAAAATGTTCACGATGGGTAACAAGGCAACATCTGAAAAAGAAAATCAAATCTGGAAAGAACATTGGGCCTCATTCATGAATCATTTGTATGATCACTTTTTTTTATTTTTATCATAAACTGTGTGTGGAACATTTTGGAATTCATCATTTTTGGCTGGACCGCAACGGCGGAGCCAGCCCTACAAACGCGAATGTCTGTGAGTGACTGAGTGATGAAGTTAAACCATTGGTCGGCCGGATCACGTGTGTCATAACTATCAAATAAACAACAGCGCGGGTACAGCATTTTCTCCTCAGGCAGAGTGAAAAACAGTCCAGAGGTTAAGATTACGTTACCAGAGAACAAGAAAAAAAGGTAGATTTAACTAGCTAACGTTAAGTTAGATAGATTTTACAGTTTAAATAAACATTTGCAATGTATTCTCTAGTGATGTTCATGGCTAATTAATTATTAATATTAATAATATATCGTGAAATAATGTTCCAGCTAACATTAGCTAGGTAACGTAAACAGATTTGCAACTATATATGAAATAGACAAAATATCAGTATCAACCTGTATCTAGTTATGTAGGAAAAAATGTCCTTGTTATCACCAGTGGTTATTTTTTCAGTACTTTCGCGATTTTTTTCAGTGCGGGCAAATAAGTCAGAAGTGGCCCAGTGCTAGCTTTTGGTTGCTAAGGGGACGTGTATCGACCACCCCATATAAATGAATGGAACTTGACATAAATCTACTAGCATACTGTATAAGTGTCCTGTCTTGCGTATTTAAGATTAATATGAGAAAGGGTATCGCCATCAGCACGTGCAGGAATCCGTACATATTCACAGTTGTAACCCAAGTCGCAGGATGCTAAACAGCCATTAGGAAAGCAGTTTGAAATTATGAAGCAACGTCTGCGCCATTGGGTTTAATGGGTCGCGATGAGATAATTCCGAGTGTGTTGCTTGTCTTAAAGTTGATATACTGAATAAGGCTGTATTAATATAACTAAATGTAGCCTATATGTATGAAGTTGGTTTTTTACATTTAGACAATTTATTATGTGTATTTTTACAGGACTTACATTTTAATAGGTAACGATGTCCTGTTCCCTCTAATAAGTACACTAGCGGTTCAGGTGGTCGGTACACGTCCCGCCCGTCGGGTGGTCGATAATGTGCTCTCGCTCTAATGTTACTTTCGCTAGGGAGGGGCTCAAGGTTCCCAAAGTTTTGAAGGAAAAGAAATGCTTTCTAGTTCTAAAATATGTAACGTTAGTGGTGGCTACTACAATATTTTAATGTTCTTACTGGTTGCGTGATCAAATATTTGTGATGTGACAGAATTATCTAACGTTACTCATTCTCAAATGTAACCTTATTAGACAAGTAGACAGGCAGGAGTAGTAAGTGGAGCAGGAGAGCAGAGTGAAACAGGAGAGAGGGCAGAAAGAGATGAGTGGAGAGGAGAGTGGAAGAGGGCAGGAGAGAGGAGAGAAAACGAAGACTAAGCACAGGCTATCAGGCTGGGACCCTAAATGGGTAGACAAGAGCCAGGCTGCTAACTTTGCCACCGAGGCTAATAATAGTGCCCTCTGTAAGTACTGGGTCAAAGAGGCATTATGTATGAATAAATAGATGTCAATAAATATGTTCTAAAATTTGTTTTGCAGTCAAGTGCTTTTTTTATTTCATATTTTTAAATGACCTATTAATATTCACTCCGATGCCGGTGGCACGCGCGCACCACCCAGGTACAACAAAAACCTTTTCCCCCGCTAATGAAAAAAATCCTAGAGGAAACACTGTTAGGTCCAGCCATATACTAGGTTTTAACCTGGTCTTGTTTTCTTATCTGTATTTGTACATGGCTGTTTCCTTATGATAATCACATGAACAGGATTGCATATAGAATTTACAAACAGTTCAGACTGATGATCTCATACACCTGGGATATACACAAAAACAAAGGTCTGCACATGCGTCTAGAATCTTATATTGGTTTTTCATAGGAACAGTTTTAAGAACAGAAGTAAGAATAATATAAGAAAGGTTTTGTGCTACAAGGTCTCATTAATAAGACCTTGTAGTACCTGTGTAACATTAATGCCCAAATATTTAAAGCCATTTGGTGTCCAGGAAATGGGGCAGAGTGAATAAAGGCTGGCTGTTGGCTGTGAGTGAAAAAGACAAGCATTAGATTTATTAAAGTTTATCTTACATCCAGAAAGCTTGCCAAACAGTCCAATAGTATTTAGAATATATGAAATCAAGTTTTCTTGATGAGCTGTATATAACAATATACAGACAGGTGACAAATTAAAGGAAAACCCTTATGAGTAAAGTAAATGAGTGGAGAAACATTACAAATGCAGATGCTTCCATACAGGTGTACTGCATGATACAATTAAGCAATTAAATTACTGGCATGCTCTATGGCATGTATAAAAATGCTGAGCAGACCCAGTTGACCTTTTGGAGCAAGATGGCAAGAGGAAAAGATCTAAGTGACTTTGAAAGAGGGTTCATTATTGGGGCATGGGTGGCAGGAGCTTTAGTCACAGTCTGTTCAACTGGTGAGTGTTTCAATACGAGCAGTGACTAAAGTGACATCTGCATTTGGATCTATGGGAAAGACATCAGTAAATAGGGTTGGAAATTGTGGTTGAAAGTGCATTTGATGACCGTGATGCTTGTGCAATAGTGCGATATGCTAGGAAAAACAGATGAGAAACTCTTCCTTGCGAGACTGACAATGTCAATGGAGGATGTGACCAGACTGTGTCAGCTAGAACAGTCTGCCGACAACTAGAAAGAGAGGAATATTGTAGTAGGGTTGCAGTGCATAAATCCCTAATTACAAGGACAAATTGTCAGTACTCCCTCATGGACTTTGTGTTTTTGTCTCCCCCTACCTGTCAGTGTGTATTGTCACATGTGGGTTGGCTTTTGTTTTCTTCACCATGTGCTCTGGACACCGCCCCCCACCTGTTACCCCTTATCCCACTCACCTGTTCCTTGTTCCCTCATTACCCTCTGCCTATTTAAGACTGCATGTCTCACCTTAGTTTGTCAGTTCGTCCCAGATTGCTCCTGTGTGTCATCCCAGCCTGTTTTATATGATAGTTTTTGCTTGTATGACTTCTGCCCGATTATTCCGACCTCGGTTTCGCCTTACGGATTTTGGATCGTTTGCCGGCCTGCTTTGTCTGTACCCGTGCTTGATCTCTGCCTGTCCCTGGATTTTGTCTCTGCCTGCTGTTTTGGACTGACCTTTAATAAACTGTTTTGAACAGAGAATTCTGCTGTGGTCTGCGCTTGAGTCCCTACCCGTGTCGTGACACAAATGCCCATTTGAGAGTTCAGTGGTGCAAAAACCATAGGCACACTGGTCTGCAGAGGTGTGTAAAAAAGTGATATGGTCAGATCAGTCATTCTTCACCATATTCTTGACAAGTGGGTGAGTACATGTGTGGCGTACACCAAGAGAACGGTACAGGCCTGAATGCTTGACCCTTTCAGTGAGGGGGTCCGGTGGCTCTGTTCTGCTGTGGGGGACATTTCCTGGCATGGTTTGGGTCCACTTGTCCCCTTAGAGGAAAGGGTCACTGCAAATCGATGCTGTTATTCTGCGTGATCACCTTTATCCGATGATGAAACATTTCTATCCTGATGGGAGTGGTCTCTTCTAGGATGACCATGGCCCCATCCACAGGGCGTGAGGGGTCCCTGAATAGTTTGATGAGTATGCAAATTATGTGAATCATTTGCTGTGGCCATCGCAGTCATCAGATCTCAACCCAATTGAACGTGAGAGATTCTGGATCATGGTGTTACAGCACCCTCCACCACCACCATCAAAACACGAACTGAGTGAATATCTTTTGGAAGAATGGTGTTCCATCCCTTCAGTAGAGTTCCAGAGACTTGTAGAATCTATGTCAAGGCGCATTGGAGCTGTTCAGGCGGCTCGCGGTGGCTCAACACCCTACTAACACACTTTCAGCGGTAACACTTACATTTGGACAATGCAAATGCACTTGTGGTCAAGGAGTTTTTGATCCAGGACATGTATTGTTTAACCTGCTGTATATTTGCAATCTCAGTATTTCATTGCAAACTAAAAAAGAACAAATTCATTTTTGATTTTTTGCCTAGGCAATTGCATTTGTGGCACTTTATTCCTTCCTAAATTATGAATATAAACTAATCTAAGTTAGTATTGTAAATGGTACTAATGTCTTGCTTCATTTAAGCCATTTTTCAAGTCTCTGTAATGCTCACATCGGGAATTATAAAGCTTTAAATAGGGTATCCTTAAATGGGCAAGGATTGGCCAGATTTGACATGTGCACAAAGGGGTTAATTGTCGATCAAGTCAGATTGTACTACAAAGGACGACAACATCGTAAACAAGTGTGGTATTACGCACAGCTATTTTGGAAGGTACCCAGGCGTCACACATGAGCGTATATTTCACAAACGGATTTTCCTAGACAATATATGACCACTTAGTCTCGAAAGGGACATCTCTATGCGTAAAACCAATGGTAAGGTTGTATATTTATTCCATATTTAGTCGCAGATATTGACAGTAGAATGACATGATATAATTTTTGAAAAATTCCTCTTGTTTATTTCAGTGTTCAGTGAGCATAGTTTTTCACAGCTGTACTGGCAGACCTTCGGCTATTGTTGGTGTTACGCGCTCCCCCCTGTTCTGCTTTATTCCCCTTTGTCTGTCTGTCCCTCGCTCATCTCTCAGGTGCCTATGATTAGGGGCCGATTGCACCTGTAGTGCCCCTCCCTTCAAAAGGGCTCAGTGGAGAGTGGAGAGTGAGACTCCTGGCTGGGAGCATTCCCTTGTGTTTGGTCCCTCTTCCCCTTTAGTGTTTTTGTCTAAGTTTCCTACTTTTCCTTTTTCTTTTGGGGAGGGAGGTGTGGTAGTTTAGTTATCGTGGCTTTATTGTTGTTTAGTTTTTTCTCTTTTGTTAGTTTAGGGAGAAGTCCTGGGTCCGATGGCCCACTGCATGGTTGGCCCAGGCTTCTCCTTCCTTTTGTTCTTTTTGGCCAGACCTCCCTGCTCTTATTGTTTCATCATTTGTGAGTATTTTTGTGTTTTGTTAAATAAATTCATTTGCTTGTTTATTCTAACTCGGTGTGGCGTCCTATAAATATGTTCCTGCCTCTGGTAGAGCCAGTGGTTTTTGAGACCGTAACGGTTGGCTATATCTTGTTGCTACAACGGAATATAAATTTTTAGTGGTAAAAAAATGTTTTCTTGTATGCCCAAATAGACACTATTATCCAGTGTGTCGTGTAGTTACAGATGTGACTGCAGGGAGGGGGTGCATTAGACATTTTGGATAGATTTGGAGACACTGGGTACATTACGCTGAGGTTGTTGATGTTCCCATTTTACAGAAAATTCGACTTACTGTTGGTCTCTGTATTACATTTCCCCCCCTGAAGTCATTGTGCCTTTCCCATTCATTCCATGCACTCTCCCCCCAGACCCCCCTGACGTTCTCTGCAGCTGATACCTCAGATCTGGAGCGTGTGGTCCAGCACGTGAAGGAGCTCTTCCCACAAGCACCACTCCTTGGGACCGGAGTCTCTCTGGGAGGGTAAGTGCTATCACAAACATGCAAAAAATATGAGCATATTTTCACCAGCTTAACATGTGAACAGATTTTCAGGATAAAATGGTTTCATTTTCATGGTTAACTAGAAGATTTTAACCGACAAACCAATAAGTTAATTTGAATGAAAAGCCAGGTATGCCAGGCTTTTAAATCCTGCGACTGTACAATCAGTGAGCTCCATAATGTTTGGGACAAAGGTTTTGGAGGGAATATGAATGAGTTTAGGGGTGGTGGTATAAAAGACATGACAGAAAAAAATTATGCAATATTCAAACTTGATTTTCTTTTCTCTTATTGCCATTTTATTTAATGTAGAAGTTGGAAAGTAAAAACTAGCCTAACCCTTTCCCTTTCTTCATGAGCTGCTGTAGAACTTTTGAAATAACTCAAAACTCTTCAGGATAACCAAACAGTTATTCTGAATATATAGAGTTTCACTTTGAATGTTCGATTGAACAAGTAACGTGAAAAATCTATTTTTTGGAATAGTGCTATTGGCTTGTGCTAGCTAGCCTACATCACATGGTTTCATGGAATTGCAATCAATGGCTAACACTAGCACTTGCTTTGTGTAAGTTTGATCACCACTGCAGTGAAGTTAAAATAGTCAACAAACTACAATTTCTGTGAGAAATGTATTGTCCTGCTCATGTGCAAAACTGCTGGGTCATTCTCATGCACTCATGAAATCACAAGTTCAAGGTTAATATATGAAAAAAATAGTTAAATTTATGTAGATTGTTTTCAAATTTGTCGTGCTCATGTGCACAACTGCTGGGCCATTCTCAGGCACTCATGAAATCACCATGGTTAGTATATTAAAAAATTATATGTATGAAAATGAAAGTATTTTCATCAGTATCTTCATTTATATAAATATTTTTCATTTTCACCCAAAATCTCATTACTGTGTCATTTCTAGGACTTGAGGGTATCTTTTAAACTAATTAAACAAATAAAGATTTGACGTAAACATATTTATAAATTGTAGAAAATAAAATATTTATGAATTCAGTATTGTGTTTTCTTAAACACATACAATGCAGTTGAAAGATTTTAATATTTAATCTACGTTTTGGTTTTTCTGTGATCTAAATTTTGGGATGCCTGTTATGGGAAAATGGTAAAACGTTACAGCATCAAATAACATGTTTACGCACACGTGAAGGTGGGTTGATATAACGTGGTTTACCTGTCTACGTTCTAAAGATCCATAATTTGAGATTATTTGGTATTCTGAACACAGGGATGTTAGGGAGTTGTTTTGTCTTTTTCTACATAATTATTGGTCCTATTCATGTCAAAGCGTTTTTGTGTCTCGGTGAGCCAATCAGCAGCCACAATCATAAACCTCATTCATCTGGAGAAAAACTGCCATTGAATTAACATCAGATTTCTCAGGATGCAGCGCCTCCCCATGTATTCTTTGGAACACCGTGAGTCTATGTTACCTCTTTCAGTACAGTTGAACCCCTTTTGCAGACTGTACCTCAGTGCTTCCTTCTGAACCACACACTTCCCATACTCCTTGTTCCCCATATCCTTCTATTCAAATAAAAAAATAAAAAAAAAATAAAAAATTCACTTTCTAATGCACTTGCAATGGCAGTTTTTATTTTTTGTTTTTATTTTTTATACACTGCTACATGTGGTCTTAATTTACAGATTTGATGCTTTTGCATTTATCTCCGCCAGGCGTGAGCCTGGAGGGGATCATGCGTTTGGTTGTGTGTGTGTGTGTGTGTATGTTTGTGCGTGTGTGTGTTTGTGCATATGTGTCCCTGTCTGGAGATAATCTCGCATACTACTGGGCAGATCAGCCTAATATTTGTTGTGCATGCTGACAGCAGGCCAAGGACCTGAATTCTCAAATATTTAGCAAATCGGTCAACGAAAAGTATTTTATTTGAATTAATTTCCATCATTGTTGTCCATTGAAATAGATTAAGTGCTAACTCCTCACTCCTCCTAACCAGCCGGTAGGGGCCGCAAGTGATCAACAACTGCTTCCAAACGGACAGACACGCCTGGCGGAGATCTGCACTCTATTAGTTTGAACTTATGCACTTGCTGCAAGTTACTTTGTATAAAATGCATCTGCTAAATGATAAAAGGTGGTATAATAATAATAATAATAATAATGGTAATAATTATTATTATTTTGACACAAACTCTTTCTCCGACTCTTTGCATCCAATCACAATTGTCTGGACTCTTGCCTCTCTCTGTTGAGGTATCTATATCTATGTATTGGTCAGACTCCTCCCTGAATAAAAACATTTTCAAAAATGGTTGTCTGTTAGGAGTTCTGAATAAGTTACTTTTTTGGTATTTGCTTCTCCCTGCATTTTTGCTTTTGCTTTTCCCTTCCCCTATCTCAGGATGCTGCTGCTGAACTACCTGGCCAGAAAAGGCAGCGAGGCTGGGCTTCTGGCAGGCCTCACCATGTCCGTCAGCTGGGACACCATGGAGTCATGTGCCTCCTTGGAAAAGCCTATCAACCGGCTGCTCTTTAATCGCCACCTCACTGGGAACCTGTGCCGAGCCATCAGCAGGTCAGCATACAACACCGTAGCAGGCGTGCAACCAGACATGTCTGTCGGAGGTGGCTAGTTGTGCCTTAAAAAAAGATTGTAAATGTAGCATCATGGCCTCTGATGTCCTCACACAGCGATTTCTGAGCTTAAATGTGCTTGTTTCCCAATGAGTTATTGGTTGACTAAAGACAATACAACTGCATCAGTATCTTGTAAAACATTAATAGTAGGCGGCAATACCAATAATGTCCATTTTACAAATAGCACAATCATGCTAAATTGTAGTATAGCACACACAGATTATTGATGAGTCAGCACTATCCTGCTGACAGGAGATAGCACAGCTGCTGGGATAAACACGTACATAGTAGCAGTAAGCTGGCTACAGATAGCCTAGTAGCCAGGCCTCCACTACTAACAGGTATCGATAGGAATAGGAAAAACAACACGGTGTGCCTTCTAGCTCCTTTTATCTAATTCAGACACTGCAATTTTTCCATTTTGTAATATAATGAGTGAATTGGCGTGCTACCGTGACAGACTACCAATACTTTGATAATGCTAAAACTGTCTCTGGACAGACTGACAGTCCAATTCGGTGACACAGTGCACTCACTACAGCTGGCAGGGATGGGACGGGACCCACAACAGAAACAACACGAGTAACCACAGATTTACAGCAAGGTGTACTGCTATTATAGCTGCAGTTGAGGCCAAAAGTGTACATACACCTAGGCTAAAGACATTCCAACTCAATTTTTCACAACTCCACACATTTCATGTTACCATACGTTTCCTGTGTTAAGTCAATTTAGGGTATCTACTTTATTTCCATAAGAGGTCATTTCAAAATAATAAAATAATAGCTAAGGGACAGATTTATTTCAGCTTTTATGTACTATATCAGATTTTCAGTGGGTCAAAAGTTTGTATACATGTATAGTATTTGGTGGCATTGCCTTTTAATTTCTCAACTTGAATCAAACGCTTGGGATAGCCTTCCACAAGCTTCTCACAATACTTTGCCGGAATTTTTGCCAATGTTTGTACAGATGCTCGTGGTGCCTTCAGTTGTTTGGAAATTTCTCCTAAGGAGGAACCGGACTTGTGGAGATACACAATTTTTTTTCTCAGGTCTTGGCTGAGTTGCTTGGATTTTCCCATGGTATCAAGGGCAAAAAGGCAGTGACTCTAAAGGTAGGCCCTTAAATACAGTCATAGGTTCCAATTAACTCATTATTATGACAACTGGCCAATCAGAGGCTTCTAAAAAGTCATTGCATCAATTTTTGGAATCTTCCAGACTGTTTAAAGATACAGTCAACTTGGTGTATGTAAACTTTTGACCCACTGGAATTCTGATATAGTGAATTAAAGCTGAAATAAATCTGTCTCTGATCTATTTAAAATTACATCTGATGTGGACAAGGTAGAGGCCCCAATTGACTTGCCAAAAGAAACATGGTGCAGGTACACTTGGTCAGTCTGTGCCGTCCAAATGGAAATTATTTTCTTTAAGAACATGCAGTGCATCTGAGCTGTTGCGCTTCACTCTCCGGCATTACCGGGAGCAATATTCCTTCAAAGCTGAGTTCAGTTATTCAGCTACGCCGGTTACACTGTATCCCACACCTACGTGACTAACCCGCCGTCCACAGACAAAGGGACACGTGCGCACAAACCAGAGACTAAAAAATATGGACAAAGCTACTGTGACGTCACCCATTGCCTCTCCGTGGGTCTGTAAAACACGTTTTGAAGCTCAATGGCGGGCGCGGCCATGTTCTCGATTTGGAGCCAAAACCATAGAGTTAAGCGGTCTTGTGATTTTTACAATGTGATTGACAGTCCGGGGCGGAAAAGCCCATCAACCTGAACGAACGATTGCAGAACGAACTTGAGGCTAGCTGACTGAGTTTAATTTCCATCCGTGACTGTACTGTGTCATGTAATCATGTTGTATGTATGACATTAATAATACAATTATGTTCAGTTATCTTCAATTTATGTTTCTCGGCAAAACGAATATGCTTAGCTAGCATATCAGCTTGCCAGTGAGCTAGGTAAGCTATCCGTGGTTAGCTCACGCATTAGCAATATGAACTACAGGGGAGGAACATCGACTGCACTGATGGTCAATCAATCAGAGATGTGTAGACTACTGGTGATTTGACTAGGCTAATTTTCATATAACTGTCTGGTAGACCTGCTGTTAACCAAGCAAGTTATCGTCGTAGGGTTTCGCCACAGTCAGTTAATGAACCATTAACTGCTACTACTCCTTCGCCGTTTGTGGTGTTTACTTGCTGGGTGACGCTAGCTGACCGATCGTTCGCAAGTCACTTTTTACCGAATAAAAATTAACACTGTCAGCGGTGATTAACAAATCTACCAAGTATTTTAATAACTGATTTACAGGCGTGTAAATATGACAACGCACTTTGTACAGCAAGTTTTCCACCTGTTGCATAAAGACAAAAATAATGTACATTGAATTTCTAATTATTATTATTTTCTTGCTAGCTTCTAGCTTTGTCACATTCGTGCAGCATAGCCCAGGTAGACATTTACGGAATGTACACGACTGACAAGCCGTCAAACACGTTTGACAGATGGAATATTTGTCGGTTAGGGTTAGCTAGCTAGTCAAATGGCTTGGTAGCCGAAGTTGCGAACTGTTTTAGCATAGGCTACTGGACTACCACATATAGCAAATAAGCGTTAGCTGATTACGCTTTCTGCCAACTAATTATTTGGTTAAGTGGGCTAAAGGAAATAGTAAAAATGACTTGGCTACCGCAAAACTTCAGAGGAAGTTTTATGGTCGTCTAGTGCAGCTGTAAATAGCATACGCTATAATGAAAACACTACAAAATGGGATACCTGCATTTTCTGACTTCGCACAGGTGGACCGTGGTCGGAGCCGCAATGTCAAGGCCAAGAGACGCCACCTCCCACCCCAGTGACCACAGATTGTAGCCCCTACTGTAGCTCAGTCCTCTGCAGTAATCCGGAAGTGACGCAAGCTGTACCTCATTGGTCCAGAACAAATATTGGCACTGTGCCCAAATGACGCAATAAATCATGAAATCGACCCATGGACAGTCATAAGACGAATAAAATACACCTATTATGACTATTTGTTCTTGTGAGAAAAAATTAGTGACTTTGTATTTTGATCGCATTTGTACCGTAGACTTACATGGAAACCGGATATGAAAACACCTATACTGGAGCCATCCGTAGTGGCGCTAGTGAGCAACCAGGAACTACAACACCAGGAAATGAGCTTCAAAAACGAAGTCTGGTTTTGGCCGCTTGGCACAAACGCACACGAACCCCTATCTTCTCATATTTTGCAGTTTCCCCATTTAGATTAGTTGTGTATGTAACATGAAAAGTGCGTTGTGAAAAACTGAGTTTGAATAGCTTTAGCCTAGGTGTACAGTGCCCTCGGAAAGTACGATTTGGAAAGGCACACACCTGTCTATATAAGGTCCCACAGTTGACAGTGAATGTCAGAGCAAAAAGCAAGCCATGGAGTTGAAGGAATTGTCTGTAGACCTCCAAGACAGGATTGTGTCCAGGTACAGATCTGGGGAAGGGTACAAAAAACGGATGCCACTCCTCAGTAAAAGGTTCATGACAGCCCGCTTGGAGTTTGTCAGAAGGCACCTAAAGAACTCTCAGACCATGGGAAACAAGATTCTGGTCTGATGAAACCAAGATTAAACTTTTTGGCCACAATGCCAAGCGTCACATCTGGAGGAAACCAGGCACTGCTCATCACCTGGGCAGTACCATTCCTAGAGTGAAGCATGGTGGTGGCAACATCATGCTGTCGGGATGTTTTTCAGTGGCAGGGACTGGGAGACTAGACAGGATTGAGGGAAAGATGAACGGAGCAAATTACAGAGAGATCCTTGATGAAAACCTGCGCCAGAACGCTCCGGACCTCAAACTGGGGCGATGGTTCACCTTCCAACAGGACAACGACCCTAAGCACACAGCCAAGACAATGCAGGAGTGGCTGTGTGCTTAGGGTCGTTGTCCTGTTGAAGTCTGTGAATGTCCTTGAGTGGCCCAGCCAGAGCCCGGACTTGAACCCGATCTAACATCTCTGCAGACACCTGAAAATAGCTGTGCAACAACGCTCCCCATCCAACCTGATAGAGCTTGAGAGGATCTGCGGAGAATAATTTTTTATTTTTAACCTTTTTAAAACCTATTTACCCAGGGTAGGTTCACTGAGCACGGATGCTCTTTTGCAGGAACGCCCTGCTTCACACTCATACACATACACACCTGGGAGCTGCCCAGTACAACCACAATCCTCTATTGTTGGCCACTGAGCAGCTCCACTGGAGGGAGGGAACTTTTTTTTTTTTTTTTAGCCAATTAAATCAGGGGATGATTAGGTGGCAAGTTTTTGTGAGAGCCAGATCTGGGATTTTATAGCCAGGACAACGGGGAACCCCCTATTCTTTGCAAATAGTGTCATGAGATCTTTAATGACCACAGTGAGTCAGGACCTAGGTTTAACGTCTCATCCGAAAGACGGCATCTCCTACAGCACAGTGTCCCCGTCACTGCACTGGGGCATTGGGGTTTATTTGACCAGAGGGAAGATTGCCCCGTGCTGGCCCACCAACACCACTTCCAGCAGCAACTCCCTGGTATTCCCTGGTGGTCTCCCATCCAAGTACTGACCAAGCCCACACCTGCTTAGCTTCAGCCAGTCGGCAGGAGCAGAGTGCATGGTGGTATGGCTGCTGGCAAATGGAAGAATTAACCCAAATACAGGTGTGCCAAGCTTGTAGCGTCATACCTAAGAAGACTCGAGGCTGTAATCGCTGCCAAAGGTGCTTAGACTAAGTACTGAGTAAAGGGTCTGAATACTTATGTAGTCAAGTCAAGTCATTCAGATTTATATAGCACTTTTTCTGACCGAGTCAGTACAAAGTGCTTAACAGACATTGACATGTACACACAGGTTGAGAAATACCCATGTGTACATATAAGTATAGTAAAAGAAAAAACATTTTATTGTGGTTTAAAATAAGTATTTTAGAAACATACATCTGGCTAAAGCTTAATAAGAGAGAGAGATAAAAAAGATAATAATCATAATAATAATCATAATAATAAATTAAAACAAGAGTCACTCCCCCCCTAACTGATAAAAATTTGAGTTTTAAGTTTAGATTTAAAACTGGCTACAGTCTCCGCAGTCCGAACGTCGATTGGGAGTTTGTTCCAAAGCAGTGGAGCTCTGCAGGAAAAGGCTCTACCACCTGCAGTAACTTTGTTGATTCTTGGAACCACAAGAGCATCGGAGTTTTGCCAGCGCAATGAGCGACAAGCTCTATACGGGACAATACGATTGCTCAAATATTGTGGTGCAAGCCCGTTCAGGACTTTAAAAACAAGCAAAATCACTTTAAAATCAATTTTCTTTTTGACAGGTAGCCAGTGTAGAGAGGCCCGCACTGGGATGAAATGGTCGTATTTTCTCTTCCTAGTAAGGACCCTAGCTGCTGCGTTTTGAACCATCTGGAGACTATTTAATGATGTTTTAGAACACCCAGATAGTAGCGCATTACAATAGTCCAGCCTCGAAGTTATAAAGGCATGAACTAGCTTTTCCGCATCGTGCAGTGACATCATATTTCTAAGTTTAGCAATCCTACAAAGATGATAGAAAGCCACTCAGGATATGTTTTTGATGTGAGTATTGAATGAAAGATCTTGATCAAAGATTGTGCCTAGATTCTTAATAGCTGCACGAGTAGTAGCAGAGAAAGCATCGAGGTTCAAAATATAGTCGTCGAGGTTTAGGGTGTAATTGGCCATCTTACTTTTAACAGCCTTGGTGCCTAGAACCAGTACTTCAGTTTTATCAGAGTTCAAGAGGAGGAAGTTACATGTCATCCAGTCCTTAATATCCCTGAGACAGGCCTCCAATTTAGAAAGTTGCAATAACTTATCTGGTCTGACCGAGAAATAAAGCTGTGTGTCATCAGCATAACAGTGGAAATTGACACCATGTCTATGGATAACATTTCCAATGGGGAGCATATACAAAGAGAGAAGGAGTGGCCCAAGCACTGAACCCTGGGGAACACCGTATCTCACTCTGGAATAGCTGGAAGACTCCTTGTTTATTAGCACAAATTGGTAGCAATCTGTTAGATAGGATCTGAACCATGAGAGTGCTTTACCGCTTATACCAACAAGGTTTTCGAGTCTGTTTATGAGTGCGATGGTTTATAGTATCAAACGCAGCACTGAGATCCAGCAGCAC
This sequence comes from Anguilla anguilla, assembly GCF_013347855.1. Taxonomy (NCBI): domain Eukaryota; kingdom Metazoa; phylum Chordata; class Actinopteri; order Anguilliformes; family Anguillidae; genus Anguilla; species Anguilla anguilla. The sequence goes on along the minus strand of NC_049206.1, from coordinate 30,156,794 downwards.
AAGTAAGAAATGTAGTTACGATCAGTGGCAAGGAGAAGATCATTTGTTACCTTAATTAAGACTGTTTCTGTGCTATGGTATGGTCTGAAACCAGACTGAAAGATTTCATAAACACTATGTAGAAGTGAACAGAGTTACTGTGCTAAAGATTTCTCTAATATTTTGGACAAAAAATAAAGATTGGAGATCTTATATTGGAAGTCTATAATTTATCCTCTGGGTCCAGATTAGGTTTTTTGAGAAGAGGCTGAATTACAGCCAGCTTAAACAACTTTGGTATATATCCAGCAGTCAAAGACACATTTATAACATTTAATAGTGGCTTGCCAATCAATGGTAGAAGCTCTTTAACTAGTTTTGTGGGTATAGGATCCAGTATACAGTATATAGGATCCTCAACTGTAGAAAGGCTAGCTAGTGGAAGAGGAAAGAATAATTAATTAAAATACACCATTACTCACCCCAGTTTTTTTTTTTTTGCCATTTTAGGTGCAATGCAAACAGCCAAACGGCATTTCACCAAAACAGCAAGAGATACCAGTAATGTAACTAGATAGCTAGTTATTTTGTTCCTTGTTCCTTAGTGCATCGAAAGACTTGCCTTGAACCTAATTTTGCACATATGTCTGTATCTAGGCAGTGGCAATCATTCTGACCTTTCTTTTCACCAGCATCGTCACATAGCATTCTGACTAGGCATGCACATTTCATACAACATTTTTAGTCTATTCTCACAGCCCATTAACTGAGTATAAATGGCTTTTAAAAAGAATAACTCAAAATAGGACTACCGATTAATTAGTTGTAGCCTATAGCTTATGTCAGAGAGGTTATACTAAGACATGCTCAAATAATCATTAAAACAGGATTTGAATTGTGTATTAAAGGCATAACAACAAATTATGAAACAAAATTATACAAACACAGATTCACGGACTGAGAAATCTGCACAGGACAGGAGGGACTGCTGACATTTTAGTACAAGCTGGCTGAACTGCTACTGTGATGCTGACAAAATATATTGTTTATTAATGCTGCTAATTAATGGTTAAGTTTGTAATAAACAAATTAACCGGTCTTGTAATAAAATAGGAAAGTTTTGCGCCCCACCAATTTTCAGTTCACCAGTCGCCGCTGGTTGAGGGAGAGTGACTGACAACTCTCAATCTTTTGGTTTTAGGATTAAACAGCATCAATGACTTTCGGTGTTGTTTCACAATTATTCTAGTTGGGCATTAGTCACATAAACATCTCACACTTTCATAAATCTGTCAAATTAAATCATCAACCACCATAAATGATCGGTCTGTGTACCGACTGTCACTATTGCATGTCGCGTAACAGCAATGTTTAATATAAACCATGATTTCTTACAAGATTTCTTACTGAAAGCTTGTAACGTTACCGATTCTGGCGCCTTCTCCATAGACGTGTGTACTAATGCGACTGCTTTGTTGTCTGACTTCCGGTTGTTGAGTGTCACCGGAAGTTACGTTGAAGAGCTAAAAGTAGCTCCGCCACGGAGCGCTATTGTGGGAAGTGAGAGCAAATTATGAGTTCCTCTAGTCTCCCACAATCTCACTTGTGGGTGTGTTTTTAGTAGTAGTAGTAATTTATTTCGGTCCTTATTAACAATTTTCCAAAAAGAATGCACATAGAAATAAATAAAGAACAATAAGGCATTAAATTAAAAGGAAAACAAAAAATATTGACCGAAAAGGTGTAGGCTGAAGCTTTAGCTTATTATACCTATCATTTTTACATAACATATTCTAATAGGCAACCCTTTCACTACTAGGTTTAGGCTATACAAAAACAAAACAAAACAGAAACAAAAACAAAAGTTCCCAACGTTTCATACACAATAATGATCATAACTCAGTTTTATATTTGTTTACCACATTATTTTTAAACATTTTTTTAAATTTGCAAAGTGAACTACACATTCTTAATTCCTTGTCTATTCCACAAGTTAACCCCTTTGACAGGTATACATCTAATTTTTATATTTGTCCTTACCCTTGTTTTTTTAATCATACCTATTCCCCTAAATTCATACTAGTTCTCTCTAATTTCAAACAACCTCTGAATACAGTTAGGAAGCAAATTATTTTGTGCTTTGTACATTATCTGTGCCATTTTGTTTCTAGATCAACTAGAAACAAAATTTTAAAGCATGTAAGTTAATAAATAGTGCGTTAGTTGGTTTGTAATAATCTGTTCGATTTACAATTCTTATAGCTCTCTTCTGTAGGATGAAAATCGGATTATTCTATTTTTAATTAATGTGTTTTGACTATCAAAAATGTGTATTCCAGGTATCTCCATTGAAATTATGAATAATAACTCAAATTAAAGATGTCCCCACATTAGTTCTGACTAGTCATAATTTCAATTAAAGATATATTTAATTCCTTGTGATTTAAAGTAATAACCTCAAAGATTTTCATTTAAATAAATGTCTTTTAAGTCACTATCTATCGCTACATTGGGTAACACAATGGTGATTGAGCCTATTTTTATATTAATTTATACTATTATTATTATCATAATTCATGATTAAAAAACTTGGTGTCTGTGGCGACATTCCCGGGAAAAAATCACAAGCGGCGCACAGTTAGTGACGCGTTTTTCATCACCCATCAGTGGTTGGTCCGCCAGAGAGGGTAGGCGGAACAAACTCAACATGCTCGCTCTTCAACTCACTTGTGTGTGAGCGGCGTACTGTTTTTTCCGGTGTCTGTATGCGTTACAATAACAGAGAAAGGGGGGGTTGGGGGAGTTATGGAACCCTAAAAAGTTTTTGTGTAACATGAGAGATCATATTATTTGTTGATGTAGATTTCGTATTACATTTAATGACAATGTAACTTTACTAAATTACATAGCTATTTGCACAGCTAACGCTGGCTACCGGACCATGTCAAGAAAGACAACATTAGTTTAGACAACGTTGCGCACAGTATCCATCTCTCATATCAGGTAACGTTGTGTTAGCTAGCTAGCTAATGTAATTAACACAATCTACTGTCGGCTAACAATTAGAAAAAAACGCTAGCTAACGCTACCAACCGGTACCGACCTCGCAAACCGTCTCTCGAATGCAGTGCTACCTTGTTGCAACGTTGCAGTGTAGCTAACTTAAGGCCAGTTCAGATCAATGTTTCGCAACGAGACTGGGTGCAACTTGCAAAATTCCAAGACGTCTGATTGTAAACGTTCTAAAACTGCACTTGGCGATTTGACAAGGACGTTCTTTTTTTAGGGCAGGCAACGGCTCTGCTACTAGCCAGTTCACACCGCTGCAATTTTCTCTGCAACATTCTAAAACCGTTTCGCCTCATTGCGAATCATTGATCTGAACTGGCCTTAACGTTACCGTTATTTACATTGCCATCGAGTTCATCAATATATTATAATGATCGGAATAAAGCCGGGGTATGTGGAGCAGAGCCGGGTCTGATTTCTGAAGACGTCATGCAGGAGAAAACTAAGTAAAAGAATATGGCAGTATGGATTAGCATTGTTATTATTTTATTACGCTTCCTCATATGTTCCTTCAGCCTTTATGCCCTTTTTGATGAAATCTCCTTTGTTTTTGTTTTATTCTTCTTGTTCTGATTGCTAATTTAACACCCAGCTCAGCTTTATTCTCTACCACACAACAATCATTCACGAGAAAGACTGCTTATTGTGCACGAGATACATAATTGCACGAGCCACAGTGAATCCCGCAAATTCTTCTCTGCAGTGTAAAGACGTACATACCGGGCAAAAGATGGATAAAGAAAGTTTGCAGAAATTGATCATCACTAATTCTACCCCTTTGCTATGGCATTTTAATCCGGCTCGGCAGTGTAAAGACATCTTGAGTTAGCCTAATGTTAGACAACGAATGAGTATGTCGTTACTTTTATAACAACCGTTTTTTATTCAGTAAATAGTAAGTGTTATAGTTGGCGTGCCAACTGACTGACGTCACACAGGCGACACTGGTTGGATCCGGTTGGATCTGTGGGAAGTGAGGTCCAAAAACACACCTGCAATTACCGCTTCTCGCCATTGGCACCGCCATAGAGAACGAAACTGAAATCTTCAAGATTGTCACTTTAAGATATCTGAAACTAAGATATTACTAGTCAAAATACAATTATAGATATCTTGAACTGGAGTTATGACTGTAATCAAAATAAAATGGTCACATATGGCAAGCCCTTTTAACATTCAGTAGTTTTGCTTGACTACAATAATTGCATTTGTTACGAGTTACAAATCTACAGGTGCAGAGTAAACCTGGCCAGCTGCCTAGCTATAACCTGAAAGCTAGACCTATAATTAAAGCTACATTCTTATGGTTTTAGATTTGTACCCTAACCTGGTATAGGGTGTGTGGTGTAAAGTGTGTGTATAAATGAAACAAAAGAAAACATAAACAAAATACTGCCAAGGCAGTCCCCTCCCCCTTACCGGCAGAGAGGAAGATGTCCATGTAGGACTGGACCAGCACTGCCTCTAGGCCTCCTGTCTGGCACTGTTATGTCTTGTTTCTCCTTTCTGTTTTTTAGATTTAGTGAAAATTAAAATGTACGCAGACAAATAATCAACAAGGAAAACAAAACATAATGAACGCAAAGGAGAGGCAGCACACTGATGGAGAAGAGTTTGCAGGTGTTTCACAAAGAGTCTTTTCCACAGACAGTATCCAGGCATTTTGAAAACATGGTGTGATCAATTTTGGTTGAAGAAATGGCAGTGACTGTTCTCAAAAAAACAGCCACTGCCATTTCTTCAACCATAATTGATCGCAATATGTTTTCAAAACATTATATTTATGTTATATTTTATTTGGCAAACGCTTTTATCCAAAATGAGTGTATACCGAAGATCGTTGGAACAACTACAGAACATAGGCCAGACATAGTACAATTCTCATAATGTATCAGTTATCCAGAGCCATGAACATAGCTAGTTACAACTGAGAGCATAAAGACCAATATCCATTGCAAGCCTGCATCAGAGTCACGTCGGGGCACAGCAGAGTTGACAAGGAATAATTGTATATCTGTGGAGTCACAATGTCAACATATCAGTGGCATATCAAGGTCTTGGTTTAGTTTGATCCAAACTGTAACCACTGAATCTGAATTCCATACAATGCAGAAGTGGTGGTTTTATACAGGGGGGGTTTCTTTGTTTTGGTGAGCTCTGTCCATTTTCTGTTTTTGGGATAAGGTATTAAATGTCACACTGTAGAAATTAGATGCATTGTCACTGCTTCCCATAGGTTAATGTGTGTGTGTTTTATTTTTTTTTGGGGGGGGGGGGGGGGGGGGGGTTTGCACCAAAAAATGTGTTAGGGCACTTTTTCATTTATTTTACTTGTGGCCATATCTAGATGAAAATGAAGTCTGCATGGCCCGTTTTGCCTCAGATTAATCATTTTTGCAGTAATGTTCTCAGTTACATTACACTATCCGAATGATTCAGAAGATAATATAATCATATAATCACATATAATTAAAAAAAATAATTTAGGGGCTTTAAAGTCATTGGTGCCTGATATATAAAATATCCTAATTTCTAGACAACACAATGGTTTTCATAAATTTCAATTGAAGTAGTAACTGTTAACATTACTGCTGCTACTATAACCTACTATATACTAGCCTTCTTTTTTATTTTTTACATCTGTCAAACGTGAAGTTAGCTTTTTCATTAGCTAATGCTTGCTAAATGCTAACTATCATTAATCCAAATAATGTTGATAACTTTGCAGTCTTGCTTAGGGCAGAGGACACTTTCTTCTGAGGAAATGATGCATGAAAACTGCAAACTTTTCACCGATTTTGGAAAAACCTTTCGTTGCCTGGCACAGATGTAGGCGCACAACTGTCCTTCAAATTATGTTTACTCACTGATGTGTGGCTGCTCAACTTTACACACGCCTGCTTTGAGTTAAGAAAAGGAGGGGCAGTCAGCTGTGTGTCACTTTGACATTTGAAAGAAAAAATAACGAATTCAAAAGTATAGTGTGTTTCATACAGAAATAAGCAACTAAATAGAGAAAAATATTTTTGGGCAGGGCAAAATCTATTTGGGAAGGCGGCCAAAATTAATTCATTGTAGTGTATGCATTATTTTTGGGGTATGTAAGCCATCATATTAAGTAATTATTTCTTGGGTGGCTTTCCTGTTTTTGAAGTCTTTAAGCTTTTATCTGTAAAATTCAATGGCTTGTGCCATCTCTGCAGACACAGGAAGATGCTGGAGACTGTGGTGGATGTGGAGCATGTGCTGAAGGTAGGCCATTGACCCTGCACCCCATTCTTTGATCTCTGCCCTCCAGAAAGAGTATTGAGATATCCAGCCAAATTTCATCAGGGTAAACATCTCCCCCTTCACCTCTGCCAGGCACAGACCATCCGGGAGTTTGACGAACGTTACACCTCAGTGATGTTTGGCTACAAGTCCTGGCAGGACTACTACCAGGATGCCAGCCCTGGGTACAAACTGGCCCAAACTGCTGTTCCTGTTCTGTGCCTGAATGCGGCTGATGACCCCTTTTCCCCGAAACATGGTGAGGATTTCCTTCAAACATGCTTTATACGAAGTCATGGGCTACATCTAGAGAGTTGTGCAGGTATCCCTGGTGAACTTTATTATTGATATTTGATGTAGGTGTGAACAGGTGTATACAACAGTTTTTGGAGTGAAAAAGTTATCACACCTAAAATCAAGTAAATTGCTATTCTGTATTCCGGTTTCTGTGGACTCGGTCCCATCAATGGGTATGTCCTCTATGTGCAGACATCACTTCTCCCAACAGATTGCTTGCAAACAGTGAGTCCATAAAATCACACTTGCAATAGGACTGATGTCCCTATGAGATGGAATTGTTTGTAGTGTGATACTTTATAGTGGTTAAATAAAAAGAAGTCCTGTTCGATAGACATTCAGGGAAAATTTTTGCTTTGGAAAATGGTTAAGTTAAAATATTATTTGAACCATTGATTCAAACACACACAGATTCCACTTGCATTGGCATTCGGTCCCGGTTAAAAACTAAGGGCGACCGTGCCTTCTCCAATGCTGCCCCAAGGCTCTGGAATATTCTACCATTTTTTATTAGGTCTTCCCCCTCCATTGACTCTTTTAAATCCCGTATTAAGACACACCTTGGCATATAAGTCTTAATGCTTGGCATGTGTTGTCTTTGTATATTGTATTTTATACCTTTTATTTTATTTATTTATTTATTTATTTATTTATTTATTTAATGCATCTTTTTGTTGTTCATTGTACAGCACTTTGGTCAACTTCTGTTGTTTTTAAATGTGCTTTATAAATAAACTTGACTTGCCTATACTTGACTATAGCCAAAGAAGAAGAACTGAAGTTATTGTGACATTATTTAGGCTTGGTTGGGGCAGGTTTGAGTGTGGATGATTATAGATCCAAGGTCATCAATTAGCAGCAAGTTTTCTTTGGCCCCACCATCCTCTCAAACACCAAATGTGAAGTAGAATAAAAGTCTGAGACCTTTTTTCAGTTATTTGCAGTTTGTTTTAAATAGAGGGCAAAGCATTGAACATTGTCCTACCACCAATGACAACTGAAATGTAGACACCATATTATCAAAAAAATGAGGTAGTGCAGAGTGCACTGATTAGCAGTGCTTCGCATTATTGGTCCCATTGTTTTTGATAAGAAATAAAATAAACAGGCTCGTGCAAAACTTACTGACACTTACTGAAGTTTAACAGAACATAAGTTGACTTGTCTGGGTAAGCCAGTTTGTTTTTCAGTCTATCCCTCCCTATATATATGTCCCGCTGGCCTTTCATCCTATCAAGATGAATAAAATCAAATTTAAAAATGCATATTAGTTTTCAGATTATGAAATGCTGTAATAAAAATGGACAGCCTACAGCGCCTGCAAAAATTTCTAAAAACGTGTTTTCATTTTGTCATTATGGGGTATTGTGTGTAGATTGATGAGAATTAAAAAGAATTTAACCACTTGTAGCTCACTTGAAGGGAAGCACTTGTAGCTCGCTCTTGTTGGCTGAGTGAACAAGTTAGTATTTTCATGCTGTGATCATAGCTTGCTTTCAAGGCCTCAATTTTTCTGCTCCGTGCCTCAGACTAGTTGATACAATTCACTGAGCGTCCTCTGCTTCTGGAGATAATGGCACTTAACATAGTCTTTTATGACAGTGACCGTTTCAGTGCAAATCGGATAGATTGGGTGAGCTTTTCTGAATGATGGTAATATGTACTTTTCGGTGAATTATTTGTTGAAAACATGATTCTTTGCATTTGTTTTCCTCTTGAGAGACTTTGACAGACATTTTTGCTATTTTTACCTTTGTAAAAGCGCAACTGGTGTAAAAGCTGTCTAGGTTGTTAATCTCAAATGAAGAAAAAGTCAAATGGGAAGAAGTGGAACATTAATATGGAACCTGTATCGATTGATGTACACCCACTTGGGCTTTGGAAAGTTCCCCATGTCCAACCGGACACTTGATTGCGGCCTTTTGAGATTTGTTATAAATATAAAGGGTTTATGGGATAATCTTCACAGTGCAGTGCTTTTAACAGGGTGTGAACAAACTAATGTGATGCAAAAATGTTTCAAGGTGACATTACTTGGAGAGTCAAGTGGAGATGTCGTTTTATCTCTTCTCTGTTCAATACACTTAATATCCCATCATGCCTTGCTTTGATTCATTTTAAGTGTCCAGGTGTCTGTTATTCTTTTAAGTGTCCATTCTTAACCATTTTTCCCCCTTTTTTGACTTTGCTTTGGTGCTCTGGTTTGGTCTCTTTGGAATGAAATGCTTATATATCTGGGTTGGGTAAATTATGGTGACTGCAGACTCCTGGTCTCCCTCATTGTCCTCCTCCTGTCATCCTCAGCTCTCCCCGTTGCCTTAGCCCAGCGCTTGCCCAATGTTGCGCTGCTGGTTACAGCCCATGGCGGCCACATTGGTTTCCTGGAGGGCCTTTACCCTCGAGGGGAGGGCTACATGGACCGGTTGTTTGGCCAGTTCATCCAGGCAGTGTTTGAACATCCACGGGATCTGAAGTGGGCCTGTGGGATCACGGACAACCCCGCCGATTGACCACTTCCACCAAGGTCTCCTAACCGGTGACCCACCCACTCTAACTTCTATTACGGACATACAGAGATTTTGTACCACTGTAACCACATCACCTCTCATCTCAACCCCTTAACTTTAACAAAACCCTTGAAAAGGGCTAAAAAAGGGTTGTAGATGATGCCTATACATAATCTGACCTCATAACTTACAAATTAATTTTGACCAATGCCTTATTTTTTATGTTAGATTTACTGACCTCCAATTATCATTAAGGCATTTGTCTGATGGGAAACCATTTTGTCATTTCTCCCTTTGGGGTGGAGAATGTTTTGGCTCAGAGATTGAATGTCATGTCACCCTGTATGTAGTTCTGGCAAAGGCTTGTTCTGATTGTTGTTCCAAGAGAAACAATAGTACACCGATTATTGTCACTTAGGTTTTTTATCCGTCCGAAGTTTATTCCTTATTCATTGTCCTATGAAGGGGACAAGCTAAAATGCTAGAGTGAATGCTGAACAACTTATTAGCATTTACTGTGTTCCCTTACACAAACAAAAGTGTCTCCTATACCACTATGGATTGTTGCACGTTGCACTACTGAGCCATGAGATGGGAGACACTCTGCTGTGTGAAGGCTTCCCTGCCCAGGCAATGTTATAGTCTATTAGTCCTTGCCTGGTACTTGGTATAATCTGGACCCACAGTCTGGAATTAATCTTTTGAGCTGATCCATATTCAACCTGTGCAAATTCAAGCTGGCAGGCATGGCTCGATTTGCTTTTATATTGAGCTCTGTTGGCCTCTTGCAACTCAGGGCATATCAAATACCATCATTAACATTGCAATGGGTACCGTTAGCACTTTAGATGCGGCAAACATGAGAGGCTATGAGGAGTGGATTTTATTTCTGATGCTGGCATTTAATTTTTTCCTTCAAAAAGAAGCATATATTTGGTGGCACAGATATGCAGCATTAATGAATGTAGGCGATGACTGGTTTACAAACAGGATAAAACATGGATTTTAATGATATAACATTATTTCTTGCTTTGTGTTTAACAATACAGACATGAATTAAAAGCACATAAATATAGCCTAATCTTGTGGAATTAATGATCAGTTCAAGATTAATCAGGGGTAAATATAATAAATATTTTCATGGTTAAAGAATTCATGGTAAGATTTTAATAACAGCACAGGTCTGTTTCTGTTTTTCTTCTTTTGGTTATATTACTGTTTGCTAAATGGTAGCACCGTCATTTGCTGCAGAAAGAGAGAGAGCGAACCCACACCAGCAAGAAAACATAAAAACAAAAAAATAAACCAGCACCTTCACCCTTCCTCGTCACAGGTTCGAGGAGAAAACAATAGACTAAAACAACAGACAAAAGAAAGTACAGCTTTTCAGCTTTTCAGCTCACTGCTCATAGCTGGCCAGCCTTTCATGTTGAGTGCATTATACATACATTTTCATCTTCAATATACATTTTATGCAGTTAGGCCTATTTGTTGACAGGGTTCCCTGCATTTGTCTATTCTGTGGTTTACTGGAATGTCTTTGTGGTCAAATTCTGAAGTGATAGTTGCTGATGTAATGATTAGCCTGCAGTTTGATTTTAATCGTGCTAGCACCAGAAATGAAATGGGTCTTTTTATAGACCAGGCCTTGCCAGCTCGGGTCAGATTTGAACATGTGAAAAAAGTCCAGCATGTCCTGCACTGGTCAAATGTGCCAGTGCAAAAGGGTTTCTGGTGCCAAAACTAGGGGCCCTGCTTAGAAGCTACAATATGTAGACACATTTATGAAGAGGTTTTGAAGAGATTTTTGAAGTTAAAGTGCTTGTTTTTTTTGTTTGGTGCAGTGTGAATCATGAAGTATATTCCGATGTAATGTACATCAGATTATTGTGTGATGATTCTATTAAGGGTGCTACACAAGAATGTAATAATTGGTCCTGCCTATGAGATCCTAAGATTGAACTATCCTAGGGATCATGAAGCAATTTGGGACACAAATTCAATGCCCCAAAATAGTAGACTTTCTGTAAACTAATGGTGTACATACAGAGTATTAGTCTATATGATAATTGATTAAATTATAATTGGCTTATTGGAGCTTTGGTACAGCGTAGTTTTTTAATTGCTAAATTATCAGTAACGCCTCCTGCCACCAGTTTGTCTCCACCATGTGACCTACAAGGATTTAAACTTGTATTTCAATAATTATCCTCTAGGGTTCCCCATAGGCACTACGATGGCACAATTAAGTGATTATTCATACAATTTCTAGAGTTTCTGATTGAGACATTTATAAACTAGTTGGTCTAATATGGAGAGTGTCAGGAAGGAAAGTGAACATGGATGGAAGTTTAAATGCTATGAAAAGCATGTCTTTAGGCCAGTTGTCCTAACCTTTGGTCCTGGAGAGCTGCAGGGTCTGACAGCTTTTGTTGTTACTCAGAACTTGATTAGCAGCACAGCAATTGATCAGTTAAAGCAGCTGCTTACACAATTGACTTGGGTCATCTGGTTTCTTGGGTCTGAATTTGTCGCTGACCTTAAAGGTGCAATATGCAAGTTTATTTTGGATCTCTTTTGTTCACATTTGGTTACATTTTTTCACATCCCAACAAATATCAATAAAGTATAAGCTCTAAGAAAAAAATCTGGTCTCTCTGACTGCCCCAGGCTTTAAATTTCACAATGCCTCAATCTTAACAATCAATCAGGACAACTTTCTACAAGGAGGCCAATCAGGACAGCTCTCTGCCTGTTAATGTTGCATGTTCACAGCGCTGTCGGAGCAGAGATATACAGAGATGGTGTATATCTCTATGACTAGCTAGTTCCCTGAAAAACGAAGCAAAAATGGCGGAGAAAAATCTGCCAGAATGACCAGTTTCGCCTTTGTCTACAGTGGCGTATGCTGATTTAAAGGATTAACATGGTGGTTGAATGTGACACTTGCCAGTTGTCTTTAGGCAACACCAAAACAAATGTGCATATTTTTTTTTATTATTCAGTCATTTAAATGTATTTTAAAACATATTTTTCTAAGCCTAAATTTCCCACTTTAAAAGTTCACGCGAGCAACCAGGAACAACAAGACCAGTAAATGAGCTTCAAAAACGATGTCTGGTTTTGGCCGCTTGGTCCAGTCAGATTTCTTTACGGGGCATGGAAAGGGGAGTGGTTACTGTACGTGTGACGCACCAAGTCGAGAATATTCTCAACCGGTTGAAAATAGGATGACAAATTTAAAACGCATATTTCTCCAAAAATAAAGAACTGACATATTTAATACTTTACTCATCGTGTTTCTTCAATGCCTCTTGTGCAAATAGCACATAAAACTGAGAAAGTGTGAAAACCACCATGTTACTCCTTTAAAAAACTGAGAAAAGAAAGACTATCGAAGAAAAGAAGGGGAAAAAAAAGGAATTAAACCAAGTGAGAGACCAAGACTCAAGTGAACATCAGTTCGGCTTTTCAGCGAGAACTGAGGGACTTTAAGGATTTCAAAAATTATGCTGAGCTTGCAGTATTTCTGCTGGACAGGTCATTATCTTGCTTGTTTTGTTTCTGTTGGAATTTGTTATCGCCCTAAACTGTGTAGCCAGCGTAGCTAGAAAATGTTCGATGATTTATTTAGCCCCCTGTTACAGCTATGCTGTACATTAGGTGTTATCTTGTAGCTTATCTGTAGCAAGCTAGCTATGTTTAAAGCTGCCTATGCTGTTCAAGCAAAAAAAAAAAAAAAATATTGCACACTCCAGTTCCAGATGCATTTAGCAATGTTTATTTTGCCTGTAACTTCATCTGGGTCTCAAACAAGCAAAAGCTTGTGCTCATTGTTTACATTCATTATGGTGACATTTTGTCTTTTATTTTTCTACCTGTGAATGAGGCATGTTGTGCTTAACTCTCTCTACTTTACTTTTCAAAGCTCTTGTCCTCTCTCTAGTACTCAAATGATAGGCAACGCACCTGCATTTGTTTGGAGGGCGGGGCTACGGAGGGAGCAAAGGGTAGGGGGTGAACTTTTTTTCAGAATCTAACTGTCTCTTGCTCATTTCTCCAAACATAGATACTGCACCTTTAAGGAACAAAACATCAGACTCTGGCTGTCCAGGACCAGAATTGAGTATGACTGCTGTAAAAAGAAAAATGCATCATATAAAGTATTTTTGGCTGGACTGCAACAGCGAATGTCTGTGACTGAGTGACTGAATGATGTGAATATGTCCAGCCATATACTAGATTTTGACCTGGTCTTATTTCTTATCCAAAAGTGATGGTGTGGGTGCAGGTTTTTGTTTTAGGCCAGCACTACGACACCTGATTCTGCTTGACGTCTTGCTGATTAGTTAATTAGTTCAATCATTAATTAAGTTTTTTCATTGAACTATTTTTTGCAAGTTAAATGTTATATAACTGCTCTCATTTTTAATGTGGGCATTTCCCACTGCTTCTAACAAAACTTATACCCCTGTTCAGCTTTTAGAAGTACTACAGCTGTGGTACGGGTGTAAGTAATCAAACTGAATTTAACGTGTCTCACTTGTAAACAATCCTGTCACTTATCGTCTGTGTTTAATTAGTGGCAATTACTTTATCAACATAGATTATTGAGGTGGTGCAAATAGAATAATTGTTTGAGAAGGCGCTAGACAAATAAGCTGTCACAACCTCTAGCTGGTGGAGGACTGAAGTTACCATGCGGGACAACAAGGGAGACAAACTGGTGGCCCTACTTATGACAGAGCAGGAGAGGAATGGGGACTGTTAGTGGGTCCCAGAGACAAATCAGACACTGGATTATGATTGGACTCTTACCGTGTTGTATTTAGAGTGTTTGGTGTTTTTGTAAATTACTAAGGACAATGTAGACCCTTTTATGATGGTTGATAAGAATGTGTATGTAATTGAGTGTGTGTGATGGGATCAAATTCTGGATTCAATCAACATTTGACTTTAACTTACAGAAATAAATGCAGATTTAACAGAATAGTTTGTTGGGTTCTAAATCTAAATTATTCAATCTAAAATGATTTTACCAAATTATATTTATTTGTCAGTTAATATTAAGGGCAGACATTGATTGAATCCAGATTTGGAAATGGTTGAAACTGTGGTGTGGCTGATGATTACTGGACAGACTTGGAACTACTGTGTTAAGCTTAGAGTTTTTTTCTGCTCTCCAAAATTGATTGATTGATTTATTTATTTATTTGGTGCCCAGCATAGGGTTAAACATGTCCAATTCCCACCCAAATTTTGAGTAGCCAGTTGTCTGCAAGTGCAGTTGTGTTCACTCCACTGCCGATTTGGGGGATAACCATGGTTCTCCTCCAAAACGTGGTCTCACCAGCTTCTTTTTGTGGCATTACAGACTTCTTTTTTGTCCACCGGGTAAAAATGGCCACATTTAGAATTTCAGCTATGATACTTTCTGATTGTAAGTGTGTTTTCAACAAGAGGTGATCACCCCAATGCTGAATGGCATAAACAGGGTTGCATAATTTCTGAAGTAATTATTATTAATGTTGAAAAACAATCAGTGATTGCTACATGGCTATGAACTATGAAAAGCCTAAAGGAAATATTTATACCCATGGTGGAAATGCCCATGGACAAATGTTCAAATTTCATATTGAAGCTGTTAACAAACTATTGTAAAAGATACATACTGTGTTTTGCTGTTGTGGTCCAATTTGTTATTTGAGCTTGGCTTATATATTTTTATTGTACCAATACCACTGAAATGAATTCTGTTAAATGGGACTGCTGCTGCATGACAATAATGATGGTGAGATGCAGTTTTAAAAAAAATCAAACTTACAGTGATGTTTTTAAGTATGTGAAACATATGCACAAATACCAGTTGTCAACTTTAATGTTTATTTTTTCATCAGATGTACAATGCCTTATGGAGGCACAGTATTCACTCAAGTTTAAACTTACTCTACTGTACATGATATTATATATTTGTATTGTGTAGTTTAAGCCCTATTAAGGTTTTTAAAATGTTTTTTTTTTAAATTATTTTTTCTTTTCTCATTTTTAAGAATATCTACATGAGTACATATTTGTCATGGTTGACTGACTGAAGTAAACATGCATTAGTATTTTCAGCATTTTATTCGATGGCTGATTCTAGCTCTGAAAATGGATGGATGCATACCCAGGCAAAAATTCACATTGAGAATATAAGGAATCATGCAATCATGATTCTGTTGAAAATTACAGTGTTCTGTTAATTGAAAATATATTTTAAAATTCAACTTTTGCAGTTTGTTTCCACATGCCAAGGGTATTTTCCAGCAAACCAGCAGCATTAATCTTGAACAACAGTGTAAACTGGATTAACAGTGTTGTATTTCCTTGATGCTGCATTCAAAATTGATGTACTTCATTTTAAGCTCAGTAAAGAACATGAAATACATCAAATTAGTTTTGTTAGCAGACTTGACAAGAAAGGCCTCATCGGATGTAAGCTAGATCACTTAATATTGTTCATTTACAGACGTGTACATCCCGTTGATGGATAGAAGTTTTTGGATAGAATAAATGTCAGAAGTAATCTAACACTTGTACTATGACTTTGAAAAAGCAGTAAAGAGAAGTGGACAGGTTTTAGTTTAGGGTGATGCTGATGCAAAGGTTTGACTGCCACCTAGTGGTGATATAGGATACTAACACTTAATTCCTTGCAGAACAGCTTCCAGCTTATGGGGACCATTCTTCCAAACATTTCACACTTTTGTTGATTGTAATTTCATTTGCGTCTATTTTTCCTTGCTTAGTTCAAAAGGAATTAATGATTTTGCTGTTTAAAAAAATTAAAGACTAGATTGAAGTATTGACTGAAATGCTATTTTTTGTGTTGAAATTGATTGTGCGTGTCTACTGATTATGATGATCTAACAATGCTTATGCCTTGTATTGGCAAGTACACTTCAATTTTTTAACCTTAATTTGGGCATAAAGGCCATTAATAGCCTGGGAACGGATTGTCCCACATAATATACCAATACGCTGTAATTGTTGAAAGTTGTATGTGATGTTTTTGGAACAAAATGACTGCACTACAAATGTTTAAATGACACTGCAAAGACATTCACTCTGATACTGACCACTATTACTGTCTGGTTCTGTGTAGTGGTAGTAATCCATTTATAAACAAATATTGAACTTTCCAGTCTGAGTTCTGAGTTTAATTAACATTTTAATTAGTTTGCCTTCATTTTACACTGTAAAATATAACTAAAAACAAACTGTACTACAATACAGGAAAAACAGATAACAACAATCAAATGCATTCAGTGTGTATTTTTTCTTTGGTGAATGAGTGTAAATCAGCACAATAATTTAAAAACGAAATACATACTCAAATTAATGTGTATGTTTGTTTGCATATGAAGAGTTTACAACAA
Organism: Anguilla anguilla; assembly: GCF_013347855.1. NCBI lineage: Eukaryota > Metazoa > Chordata > Actinopteri > Anguilliformes > Anguillidae > Anguilla > Anguilla anguilla. The sequence continues at coordinate 30,140,254 of NC_049206.1, read as the reverse complement.
TCACGTGCCTTGTATTAAAACAAAATTATATTATACATGGCATTACAATCTGTGGCGACCCCTCTCCAGAGGTGGAAAACTTAGGTGATTGGAACAAAATACTGGATAGGACTTTTTCTTTCTGAACTTGTATTTTCCACCTCTGTCCCTCTCCAACCCTTCATCCTGCACTGCCTGCATCTGTCCACCAGGGCTCAGCAAGCTTCCTGCCAGGCTTCATGAGTGGTGGGAGGTAATTAATGTGTGCTTAACACTATTACATTATGCACTGTAAGTGCAAAATTGACCAAAGCTTCCTTTGCAGTGGATGATGATGAGCAACAACACCCACATAACATGTAGGCTATTCAGTTGTGGATCTTGCATGCCTTTATTTTCAATTACAACAGGGGCTTTGATTCCTGGTCCATCCCTCTCTGATATACAGTTTGTGCATTTTTTTACCTTGCAGTATTTCTTTTGGTAAGGCCTTTTGTTAGAAAAAAATATTTTTTAAAGTCTCCCAAAAATGCACTTCCCTCTAAACTTAAAACCCCCAGAATCCCCTTTAAGAGACCTACATGTACACACATCCTATAAAATTAAAAATTATTTTCAATTGCAACCACATTTTTAGTTGGAGAAAAGATACCTTTGAAGAAAATGTGACGAAAAACAATGACGTACACACCAAGAGACGTAGTGCAGGTCTGTTTAGCTTCAGACTGACACCAGTTTGACTCTGGGGTGTGGACATTAGTGGGTTTTTATGGAGCTTCGGAAACAAAGGCAGAACTGCAGGTGGGGAAAACCTGAGGGGGGAGCAAAGGTCAGGGTGCCCTGCTGTAATCTCCGTTCTGATAGTGGGTTGCGCAACCTGCTGCACTGCTGCCGAGCTGAGCTTACCGCATTGCAGATTACCTGAAAAGGGTAGGCAGTCATGGCCCTGCAGTGCCCGAAATGTCTACAGTTTTTGTTCTATCCAAACCACATACTAGAATTAATAATTAGGCTTAATGAATGCAGGCGGCCATGTGCTGCACTGCTCAGATTCGTATCTCTCACTTACCATAAGAAGAATAATTTGATCGTATTAAAAATGAATACATTACTAGAGCACAAATAATTAAACTGGCAGTATCTCTACATGATTTTATAAAAGACACCACCAAAAACATAAGCCAGAGGTTGTCAAAGAATTTTGTCATCAAAATGGCAAGCCACAATCATCCTTGGACTGGTCCAAAAATGTTAACATTTCTGGCACTCCATAACCGGGTTTGCGTATTTTAGATCTAAAATAAGATTTCACGATCACATGGACACCCACCGTGATCAGCCAGTTTCTTCACACCTGCTGGGATAAGCTGGGAGGCCTGTGTCATGAAATTCTGAGATGAAATCATTGGAGGGGAAGCAAAATATTCAATATGCAAAGCAGCTCTCCAGCATGACCTTTCCTTTGGCCTTGACTGTTTGACTCTGTTTTGTCTCCCAGATCTGCTATGCGACTATTGTGCTCTACGGCAGGTACTCTAGCTAGGTAAGGGCTTACTTTTTAAAGCTTCTGAGGACTGCTTCATATTCACATTTTGAAATGAATTGTTGAGGTGTGAGCTAAGGGTTTAACTTCGGATTCTTTTTTTTTTTCTTGCATTCTCTCAAAATTGAACTCCTTATGATATTCATATGTATTAGGCATTGATACTTTAATGAGAAATTCAACATTTTCCATATAATTATTCACTTATAATTGACATTGTTTATTAAACTGAACACTGCAATTGTCTGTCTTGTTTCTTAGTGTGAGACAAAACTCAACATGCAGCCCATGCATAATAATTTAGTTGGACATTGATTAACCTCAGAGGAATTAACAATTAACTAAAGTAATAAAACACATTCTCTGGCACTATTTTAACCTTTTGACGTTATTACTTCCATTGTGAAGTAGCACTAGCAACTTCGTCACTTAAAAACAAAATAATTAACCTTTATTTTGTCTGTTACGGAGCAGTGTTTAGCATTATGTCATTCGTAAAAGTAAGTAATAAGTTCAAGTTCAAAAGTAATAATAGAAATTATTTTTGGACATATTCATCTCTGTCACCCATGCATTGTGCAGAAAGATGAATCTCCCAGATTAAGCATTTTATTACTGCCCCTCAGTAAAGTCTTTGTAACCAATTTAAAGAAAATAATCTTGCAAATACTGGATGGCAACCATGTCAATTTCTACCCAGCACAGCTCTCATTTATCATAAGGTCTGTCTCTTGCAGAAAATACAACGAAAGTTGTACGAGAAAGTAAGAGAGATATATGGTATAGCTTGAGAGATTGGAGTCTGGAAAAGCACAAAATACATAGATCAGGACTGACAGGGAGGAGCAAAATTTCAACACAGGTCTCAACTGTGTCCCCCCCCCCCCCCCCCCAAAACCTACAACGATACATGTGATGCTGTTCAAGGCAAGACTTGGAGATCAAACAGTTGTTAAAGGGACCCCACCCCCATTCCCCCTCTCTGGTGACCTCCCGACTCCTTCATTCCCACCTGGTGAAGTGGGAGGGGCTGGGGAGGCTGGGCTGGTTAATATTCCATTGGTTTCAGAGGACGACGGGAAAAACGATAGACGGAACTGGGCCATTAAAAAGAGGAGGTAAAGTCTGATACTGTGTGTGTGCGTGTGAGAGAGAGAAAGACAGAAACAGAGCATGTGTGTCTGAGCTGTGTGTAACTGATAGCTGGAGGACATACAAGGACCAGTATCATATTGTTGGCTCTACTCAGCTGCGTTGGGATTACAGTCTACATTCTTACCTACCTTGCGTGGCCAGGTGTATAGTGGAGATCCACAGCCCCATGTGAATACTGCCATCATCAGATTTTCCCTCTTCCCCCCCCTCCTCTCGATTCCCTGTCTAACTTGGCCAGGTGAGTGCGAACACAAACCTCCATTGCCTTCAGACTTCACTCCCTGGCGTTTGGATTCTTGAAGTCCAAAGGTGACCTGCCTTTTCGGATCAGGTGAGCTACAGCTGGTTTTGGTCTGCAGGAGTCTGTCCTTGTCATGTTTGGCTTGCAGAAAAATTCATGTAATTTCAGAAGCCATTGTGAGCTATGGTTGGCTTTTATTCTAACCTCTTCTGGTGTGTATTTTAGGAAAGAGTCCTGAATACCCTGAATGAGAAGCTGATATTACCCTCTGAATATATACAAGGGAATGTTTTTTTAATTTGTTTTTAGTTTGCCGTTTTTGAGCACTGTGGCATTGCACAGGAGATATAACTTTTTGTTTGCTATACCTGTGTATCTGCGTGTTTATGCAAGGTCAGAGAGTACACAAGTTAATATTGCTAAGGAGTGAGAGTCAGGTCGTTATTTCTGTTGAAAATTTGTTGTGCCAAATCTTGGTTCTGTATAGCTATACTTTTAGCAGATGGTGTACCTACCCTCAAAATTTTATTTAGGAAATAATTATATTCTTAACTACATATTATACAATATGGCAACTGACAATTATGTTTGAAACTAGCAGCTCTAGTGCTCAGCTCTATTATGCTGAGCTGAGGCTGCCTCTTACAAACACCATCCTTTTATTTTCTTTGGATTGCAGCAGGGACTTTGTGACCTCCCTTGATTTTGCGAGTAATCTGTGCAGTGTTCAATGTTCAGGGTGAAAGGACAGTAATTGGCATCACGTGTGAAACAGGAAGTATGGTCTGGTCTGGGTTTGTCAACAGTGGTGCCTTGCTCTGTAGATCCTGGCTATTACACAAATTTTGAAATCAGAAAGACTTGGTATTGTTACTGGATGCTACATTTAGGATTGCTGAGGGAATCTGTATGTTAACTAATGTACCATAGTTACTGCCAGTACCCATCAGTGGTTTGATTTTAGTCTGTATGCCAGTCAAAAAAATGGATAATGAGTCACAAAGACTTTAAAATACCATTTCTAATAGAGGCAACATTTTATACAGCGTGATCTATTAGTCTATAATCTATTAGTCTAATCAGTCTATATATTTGTAAAATCTCCATCTGAACATTCTGGAAACTATTTGTATGTCCATCTACACTAAAAGGCAGCCAAAAACTATTTGTTCATTTATTCACATCTAACATGAAAACATGCAGTGAATATAATTAGAGATCACAAAGAGGTGTTAAGCAGGATGCCTTCTTTTCGTGATCAAAGACCACCACTTTTGCTGATCTGAGTGTTCACATTCATTTTTCTCTGTCCTGTTAAAAATGTCTGGGTTAATACATATAGTTAAACTGCATTTTAAAAGCATTTTAAGACCTGGTAAACAAATGTAAATGAGAGGATGTGTCTGGCTATAGTTTATTTTAATATTGCATCAGTCTAAACAGTACGCAGGAGGGTTACTGCTCCCTGTAGAGTCATAGGATCTAATTATTTCCGTGTTGGGTTGCATCACATTTGGCCTGTGGTTAGGCAGTCTTTGTAGAAACAAATGTGTCAATATGCATGGTATCTCCAGCAGTCTTGGTTGATTTGCATTATTCATTGAGAGACCCCACTGAGCAGGGCAACACACATTTATCTGAAAGCTTCACTGTACTGCTTCCTTCAGACTCATGATGGGAAATCTAGTAATGCCTCAATGTGCAAATTGTGTGTTTTCTGATTTTAAAAGTAAGAATTTCCAACAGACATAAAAATAGTTTTTCAGTGGTTACTGTGAGTGTGTGTGTGTGTGTGTGTGTGTGTGTGTGTGTGTGCTCGCACTTATTAAATAACTTTACATATTAAATAACTACATACTCTATACTGACATTGAAGTGGGTATTATTTTTATTGCAGTTATTTTCTACAATTTCTATGTAAATGGCTTTCTCATGTATCCATAAAATGCCTCCCCCAACCCCTGCATGGTGCACATATAAGTAGCTCTATTAGACAGCATTGTTTGTATGCTTGTATGTCCAAGTGTGTACCTGCTGCTGCAGCTGGAGAAGCTATGTGTGTGGGTATGCGTATCTGTGTGCGCATGTGTGTGTAACTGCTCTCTGTCGCTCCAGTCATGGAGGAACTCGTACAGAACCTGCGACTGCAGCTGGAGAAGCAGTGTGCACTGAATAAGGAGCTGCATAGTCAAAATCAGGATCTGGGTAAGGCAGCCCCTCACTGTCCCACCTCTTCTGCTGTCCTGAAGCACAATATCATTACACTAGCACTCTTCATCTCAGTTTTTTTTTTAAAGTCTTATGTTAAAAACAGTGATGGTCCAACACCCTGACATGAATTGTTTTTTTCACTGCCACTATTTCCCATAATATAAAATTAAATATTCGCATTTATGTACTTTATACTTCATAACATACATATACATTCATGTCTTCATAAAACATAAATCATCCAAAGGATTCCAAGTTCCGGCAGTGGTCTCAAATGAAGAAATATTTGTTTTATGATGTATATTGTAAATTATCTTTTTCTGATTTACCACGCCAGCACATGTGTGTGGTTAGCATCTGCATGTAAAGCCACAGTACATCATAGTTTCATAATTTAATCCTAACACAGCATCAGATATCACCTTTGTCATTACTGGTATCCACTAGTTATGCTCCCACCTCACTAAAAAAAATCCATTAATGAGACTGTGAATTTGGGCTGATATTAATTAAACTGTAGCTGAAGAACATTATTTAATTTCAATAACATTATGCTCGAGTTTGCTGTGTTTGGCCATATCATTCATTGTGGAATTAGAAAATATTAACTTAAACTGCTCTCTTTCCCCAGAGAAACGTTTAGAGGAGAAAGAATGGTTGCTCAAAAACCTACAGAGTCGGTTTGACCAGCTGGGTAAGGGTAATTACAAAATGAGTTCAAAGGAATATATGACATATGGGTGTAACCCATGGGTTTCAAACCACTGGTCCTGTTGTGCTGCAGTCTTGGCTGATTTTTGTTTTCACCCTTAAAATGAGCAACCAATTCAGACACAAGAAACTAGGTGAGGTGTGATTACTGTGTGCCCAACTGCTTTAATTGATCTATCAGTGTTGAGTAAATGCTGCGTAACAAAGCGCAACCTGTGGCTCTCCAGGACCAGGGTCACAGACCCCTGGTGTAGTACATCATTGGCACTGCTGACAACATCCTGTTGCTCTCCACCAACACTTAAAAGGCCACTCCTCCAGCCAGTATAACTATTCATTGTGTTGCCCACATTCAGAATAATGTTTTTTTCTTTTCTGATGTACCACATATAATACTTTAGTCCACAACAGAAAATGGGCCTCATTCAGAAAACCTTCTTAAATTATTCTTTCTTTTGTTCTTAAAAATGCTCAGACGCAAAATGGAACATTTTCGAGATTCATGACACGTGTGCAGACTTTTGTTTTTGTGCATATCCCAGGTGTATGAGATGATGAATGCTGGCTGTTTGTAAATTTTATGCGCAATCCTGTTCATGTGATTTGCATAATTAAACTGTAATGAACAAATACAGATAAAAAAATGATGAATGCCGAAAATGTTCTTGGAAACGTTCTTACATGCAGTTTATGATCAAATGTGATCGTGCACGTTTCGTGAATGAGGCCCAATATGTACAAACCCAGGTATAATGACTCCCCTACTAGATTTGTTGCCTTTGCACAGTATTTTCCCATTCAAAAGACATCTACACTTAAATAAGACATAAAAGTCACCCTTTATTCTGACGGTGAGACAGAACATACCAAATAATGATTTTTGTATGGGTTTCCTCTCTATTTTAGATATTTTCAGCATGAGGGCTCAGTTGCTGTTGATGGTTAATCAGACACCCCCTGTATGAGTCATACCATTTTTTGACACCTGTGGTCCCCTCTCCTGTACCTGTCCCAGATTGCCCTCCTGAGAGGAGCAGTAATGACAGTGAGCCAGAAGTGAGGAAGAGTCGGGCGGCTGTCATTGCACCAGAGCCTCTTCCTGAGGACCTAGAGATCACAGAGGCACAGGTCAAGAAGACTATCAGGTACCAAAAGCCACATTCAGGGCTTAACATACATGTAGAAAATATGACATGACCCCACTATTATGGATAACTGGGGGCGTTATACAAAACCACATTATACAACAATATGAAGCTCAGGAGAAGCTCTCTAAAATGTTCAGAGAAGTACAGAAATGTAAAAGTTATGAGGAAAGATTGAAGCCACTGCATCTATTCAAGATTAATAAAAGGAGTTTAAGTGTAGCATAGTAATAGTAATCAGATTGAAGAAACATATGTTGCATGGGCAGAAATTACTGGCAAATTTTGAGCTTTTTCAGAAATTTAGTTTTTATACAGAGATTGCAATGCATAGGACAGTTTGTATGGTCATATACTGTAGTACAGGTAAATACCCTTAAATGTTAAGGCCAGGCTTGATGCAGTGCCATTGAATTCTGTAGATAAATGGCAATTGGCTGAATGGCTTGTCCTTTTTTTGCATTGTACACTTTGTTCATACTTTTTGTTCTTATGCTTTATAGCATTTAATGCTTCCCACATTTATCATTCATCTATGATAAATGGGTTTAGAAGTTTTACTGGTTTAACAGTGAAACTGATTTCACAGTTTCACTTCCTATCGCCAGTGGTTTGGTATAGCTAGAGCAGGGGTGGTCAAGTCCCATGGGGCTGCCGTATTTAAAGTTTTTGTGGTTTCCTTTCAGTCATCTGCCTTTCAGTCACGGTCTTCAGATCAAGGTGTCTAGATTCTTTAGCCAATCATTGACCTAAAATGAACCACTACACTGGAGTCTGTCAACTGTGTGCTCGGGTTATGGATAGGCAGTTCATGCATTATTTATTTCATGTGCAACATATGCCTTCACAATTTTGATATTTACTTAAAGATACATTTTCTGTGAGACATCAAAATACAATACATTTCCAAAGTATGTGGACACCCCTTCAATTAGTTTTTTTGGCTATTTCAGTCACACCCATTGCTAACAGGTACATAAAATAAAAATAAAATAAAGTGTACAGCCATGCAATCTACATAGGCAAACATTGGCAGTAGAATGGGTCGTACTGGAGAGCACAGTGACTTTCAACGTGGCGCTGTCATAGAATGCCACTTTTCTAACAAGTCTGTTTGTCAAATTTTTGCCCTGCAAGAGCTGCCCCAGTCGACTGTAAGTGCTGTTATTTCAAAGTGGACACTTACTGTATGAGAGCAAAAACAGCTCAACCGTGAAGCGGTAGGCCACAGAACGGGACCGCCTAGTGCTGAAGCGTGTAGCATGTAATAATCATCTGTCTTCGGTTGCAACACTCACTACAGAGTTCTAAACTACCCCTGGAAACAACATCAGCACAAGAACTGTTCATCAAGAGCTTCATGAAATATGTTTTCATGGCCAAGCAACCGCATGCAAGCCTAAGATCACCATGCGCAATGCCAAGCATCGGCTAGAGTGGTGTAAGGCACACCACCATTGGACTCTGGAGCAGTAGAAACCCATTCTCTGATGTTATGAATCACACTTCACTATCTGGTAGTCTGACAGACAAATCTGGGTTTGGCGGGATGCACAGTGCCCTGACCTCTACCTCATCAAACACCTTTGGGATGAATTGGAATGCCAACTGTGAGCCATGCCTTACGTCCAACATCAGTGCCCAACCTCACTAATGCTCATGTGGCTGAATGGAAGCGAATCCCCGCAGCCATGTTCCAAAATCTAATGGAAAGCCTTCCCAGAATAGTGGAGGCAGTTATAACAGCAAAGCTGGGAGTCCAAATCTATACTAATGCCCTTGGTTTTAGAATGAGATGTTCAACAAGTAAATGGTAAATGGACTGCATCCGAAGCACTTTACAATTGATGCCTCACATTCACCCATTCACGCACACACTTACACACCAACGGTGAAAGGCTGCCATGCAAGGTACCAGTCAGCTTGTTGGGAGCAAATAGGGGTTAGGTGTCTTGCTCAGGGACACTTTGACACGCCCTGGGCAGGAGATCGAACCGGCAACCCTCCGACTGCCAGACAACCGCTTTTACCTCCTGAGCTATGTCGCCCCTAATGCATGAAGTACATGTGGGTGTGATGTTCAGGTGTCCACATACCGTTGGAAATGTGGTAAATTTTTCCCATCCCTACCAAGGGTGTTGTGTGGGCACTGTGCAGTTGAGATATCGGAGATCATTTTTGACTGGGGCTATTTAGCAGTTCTGGTGAGGCAGAAACCAGTGGGATGTACAATGCCCTCCGAAAGCATTGGAACGGTAGAGTGAAATTTGTTACTTTTGCTATACACTACATGGTATAAGGCATTTGGATTTTGAAAACAAAAGATTACTATGAGAAATGTAGCTTTTGAGTTCCCCCATTTTCAGTTGTTCAAAAGTAATTTAATGGATGACTGACAGGTGTTATCCGTTGCTCAGGTGTTTCGTTTTGCATGGATTGGTCACACAAAAGAGCAGTGAGTTTTGAGTCTTGAATTTAGCCTTTGTTTAAATTTGTGGAGATTGCATTTGGAGTTAGAAGGCATACACCGTCATGAAGACCAGAGGCCTAACTACGGCTGAAAAACAAATAATCTGTAAGGTGAGAATTAATTAAGACGGACAGGACTGAAATTGGGTATATCAAGTACTGCAGTTTGGAAAGCCTTGAAGAAGAAAGAGACCACTGGTGGACTTGGTAAGCAGAATACAGGCTTTACTGCAAGATGCAATCATCTCATCCACAGCAAGAATTAAAAGGCCAGGCTAGAATTCACAAAAAAAATACAGACACAAGCCATAACAAAGTGTTATGGACTGATGAGACCAAAATAAACCTTTACCAAAGTGAAGGAAAGCCAAAGGTGTGCAGAAATGAAGAATCATGATCCAATCTGTGAAATATGGAGTTGGTAGTGCCATGCCTTGGGCATGTATGGCTGCTTCTGAAACAAGCTCATTTGTCTTTATTTATGATGTAATGGAGGATGGCAGCAGTGGGGCGAATTTGGAAGTGTACAGTCATATTATTTCTGATTATGTACAAATAAAATTCCTCTTACTTCATTGGCCAGTGTTTCATCCTACAGCAAGGCAATGACCACAAACACACTGCCTATGCAACTAAAGCATTCATCAGTTGGAAATAGTGTTTTGACTGGCAAAGTCAATCACCTGATTTAAATCCAACAAAGCATACATTTCACTTGCTGAAGAGGAAACTGAAGATCCTCACCCATTTAGGGGGTGTTCTATTTAAAGCTTTACAACTCCAGATGTGAGAATCACAGAGGCCTTGAAATGGCTTAAGTGACACTTGTACCATTTACAATACTAGATTAGTATATATTCATAATTTAGGTAGAAATAAAGTGCCACAAATGCAGGTATCATGGTGAAAATTCAAAAATGATGTTGTCCTCCTTTAGTTTGAAATTAAATACGGAGAGATCACTAATATAAAACAGGTAAAAGTAGAAGAGTGCACTCAGTAGAGCGCAGATCTCCGCCAGGCATGTTAGTTTTGCTGATGCAGCAATAGAGGCTACACAATCAATGCAACCAGACAAATACAAAAATACAAGTTTTTACCATGTGCCACTGAAAATCCCAAAAACGCTGATTCAGTGAAGTAACACTAAAGGTGGTGACATGTTAGCTAATTTAATTCATATCAGCCACGATGTGTTAGACAGAGCTAACGTTGACGTTATAGTCTGGCACTTTCATTTCAAATCCGGACAGGAACAATCTGGACGGGAACAATTCCAAAAGACCAGCGATGTAAAATATCAATTTCAATGTGAAAATCCCAACAAAATAATAGCCACATATTCAAACATTAACGTACCCTGTTAGTTGGCGGATTATTTTGTTGCCATTTTAACGTTGAAATGGACATTTTACATTGCTGGTCTTTCATTCCAAATGGAAGCAGTTGTTGATCACTTGTGGCCCCTACCAGCCGGTTAGGAGGAGTGAGGAGTTAGCAGTCAATGTATTTCAATGGACAATGATGGAAATTAATTCAAATAAAATACTTGTTGTTGACCGATTTGCAAAATATTTGAGAATTCAGGTCCTTGGCCTGCTGCCAGGACGCACAAATGCATAATCCCCTCCAGCCTCTCGCCTGGCGGAGATAACTATACAGGTCATAAACACCTTGACTACAAGTGTGCAAAATCTTAAGGTGATCGTGGTGTATTAAAGAAAAACACTGAGACACACTGAGGTATTTTGACCCAAGTGGGGATTCATGTGGTAAAGAGCTTAATGGTTATCAGTAATGTGATGGTATAAAAATTGGCATCACGTACTGAAAGTTTTCTGTCACGTTGTTCTTGAGACCCATGTAAAGGATATGTCGTTGTCAATAAAAGCAAAAGTAAAGTGCATTAAATTGTCAGCCTCCACTTCCTGAACTGAACCCCACCCTGTCCGTAAGGACACAACAGTGAAATGTGGAACTACTAAAGAAAAAGGAAGCAGTATGCCCTGCCAGATATATCCAAAATGTCTAAACTGAGCATTGCTGTAAATCGTAACTTCATAAAATCATTCACTACAAATCAACCATTTTGACTCACTTTTGCATCATTTTCAAGTGTACATCTTTTCCAGAGGTAGAAAGTCCAGGGGTCAGAAAATAAAAGTCCTGCCATGTTTTTATTCCACCCATGAACCTCAGCCAGCTAATTTCACTAATTAGTTTTACCACCTGGCTGAAGAATTGTGCTAATTAGCAAATTCGGAGAACTGGTTCAAAATACTGTGGAAGACTTTTGCTTTCTGAACCTGGATTTTCCACCTCTGATCTTTTCATCAGTATAGTGGTCTATGACATCTACCAAAAACCAAAAACCTATCCAAATCCTCACCAAAAATGAATAAAATACTTGTAAATTATAGCATGTATACAGACGGATGACAAATTAAAGGAAAAAGCAACGTCAAGTGTCTTATAATAATGACCCACTTACGCCACATTATGTCAAAAAAGATCCATGAACAATAAAATTCCCAATGTTAATTTTTGCTAATTGTGCTATCTTGCAAACAATTAAATAAAAGAGGTAGGAAAATTTGACCAATTGAAAGACTAGCACACATACCTATTTGTGATATAATGTGGGTTAAGAGCATAAATAATCCCTCTAACTATGAAAAGCACATAATTAAGAAAAATAACAACTTTCTGGGTTTGCAGTTGTAGTTGGAATTAATTTTAGCATACACGTAAGGGTACTCCAGGACCGAGGTTGGGAACCACTGCTGTACTAGATAAGAGTTGTCAGTCAAACTGGAATGAACTGAAAAGAGTTACAGCAGTGTAAAAAGCAAGTGTGGTTTTGTGGCCGATGTAAATGCCTACCCCCGCTTTCTATTTGCATGTTTATTTCTCAAATGAATAGTTCAAGACAATAAATGACCATTGAATCATGAAATCTTTACATGTAAAACCAAACTACATGACACTTAGAAACTTTGTATTTCAGATAGCTGTTGTGTATCATTTACTAATAAAGCTTGAACACAGAGTTTGTTGTTTCCACTCATAGCAGCACTGAATGTCTGAGTTGTGCAACCTCAGGAAGTTGGCATCCTGGCCACTAGGGGCGAAAGGATTAAGTGCTATGGAAGCAAATACTTGAATTTATTTCTTTTACTTTTAAGCTCATCTGTTAACATACTTTTGCCCAGCTCTAAGTGAGGGGAGCCAACAGAAAAACAGCTGTTTCTGTAAAATGGTAAAACACTTATACATGTAAATACCATCTCATAAAAAACACGTTTTCAACGTACAAAAATTCCAAGTTACTCAAAAGTATTGATATCAAAATGAAGCCAAGTTACGGTACTACAAACAATATAGGCTATCTTGCCTGACCGAAATTACATAAGATGTATTTCAAAGCAATGCTACCCAATATTTCCTCAATTCTTTCAAGTCACTTGGCCCTGTGTGTATAAGCATGCACTACATGGACAGGCCAAACATATGTGTGGATGGCTCTCTCACAGTCAAGATTGATTGAATAGGCGTGTAAATGTCCAATTTGTATTGGTATGTATGTATTTCGCCGCCCAGCCTTTTTGTTGCGTGAATGATAGTATGTTTCTTGGTATAAGTGGGTGTTCGTAAATGTGAATGTAACATGCTGCGAGGGAAATGTCCCCATGGGGATAAAGAAGTTCTCTATGTATGTATGTACAATATGTATTTTACATGCAGTATTTATTGTACGTAGCAAATATACAATCACTTGTACATGTACTCAAATTCAGTTCAGAAGCAAGTATAAACATGTTTTCTGGAGAAATATGCTTCCTGTAATTACTCAGCAGCAGTTTTGTACATGAATTTCAATGTGTTCTATGAGGCAATTCGAAATATTTGACTCTTTGATCTGACAAAAAGTTTGCATGTAAAATGGTAAGATTACAAAACACAGGGCCAAGTGACTTGAAAGAATTGGGTAGCATTGCTTTGAAATACATCTTATGTAATTTCGGTGAGGCAAGATAGCCTATATTGTTTGTAGTACCGTAACTTGGCGTCATTTTGATATAAATACTTTTGAGTAACTTGGCATTTTTGTACATTGAAAACGTGTTTTTTATGAGATATCATTTCTTTTTGCAAAGCGTTTTATTATGAGAGTGAGAAATGCGAAGTGACCCTGTAAGAAACGGTTGTGGATTATGGCTATCCTTGTGTGAATTTGTACAGTGTGATGAGCGTGCACTGTTTAGCAGTTTCGGTTTGCTATATGTGTAAAACAGTGGCTGTGACAAAGGGTGCAGTGGCGTAAGCATAAACGCAACAGAAACGCAGGTGAAATATGGCCAGTGTATGTATGTACTCACGGATTTGACGGCCATCCAACGAGCCTTGATTGAGAAAAGAATCAGCAAGCCCGTAGAATTAGAGCTGCCTAGGTCGCAACTTGTGTACCCTGCTGTCCTGCTCCATTGTCTGTTATTTCGTGGAGATGCACTTTTAGTGTTTGTAAGGTTTATAAGGCATTTTGATAGGCTTATCTGCAGGTGGGAAATCCTGCTCGCTGTTTTGCTAAGCTAGAACTGGAAAACGAGAATACGAGCAGACGCATATGTCCCAGCAGGCTTTGCATATGAGAAAATAACAACAGTGTGAGAGAAATTAGGACGAAATGATGAAATTGCGTAGTTGAAACAATATGTTTTTAGCAGAATGGGTATGTAGGTGAAGGTTGAGATGATCACAGACTATAGTGCGGAGTAAATAAAGTAACCATGAGCGAGCTTAGTTTCCTTATCGAACGGTATATATAACAGTCTGTATGAAGCATTAGTTGTTAAAGTGGAGGGTTAAGTAACGTGTGAAATTTATTGCACTGATGTGCTTTTCTCATGTTCAGTAGTAGTAGTTATAATTATGAGTGTGTCATGATTTTAAATGTAATGTTTTAATGGGGAGTTGCAGAACGTACATACGTAGTAATTGTTTGTATGTGGCTAGATAGCGAACAGAGCGAGGTAACATGAATGTAGAAACGTGGCGTTTGCTGATAAGAAGGTTTTATACGGTAGCCAAGTGAAGAAATATAGTTAGTAGAAATGGCACAGTGGTGAACCGGTGTAACTTTTTAATAAAATGAATACATTTTCCGTCATGAAATGCATATGGGTGGCCGTGAGTGAGTTTTGGTAAAGAAAATATAAAAGCGTAAGAAAACGTTAGTGTAAAGGAGGAAATTATCTGCCTGAGGGCGAGGCGGGACTCAATCCTTAAACCGGAGGTTTACCAGTCTGTGACTTTGTTAGTGCAGCACCATGACATAGCTATGCAATGCCTGAAATATCATTAGCAAACCTGTCCGTGGTTTTAAAGAAGAACACAGGCCAGTAAGCACAGAAGAGCTCCTGTTGAATCCATATGGCTTTGCAATATTATAGTCGGTTAATAACTGAACATGCAGACGGTACGTCATAATGCAGTGTATACGTTCGGTGAACGGCGGGTAGATATGGTGCAATAAAAAATTAATAATGAAGAAGTAGTAGACAATTATTAGTGAGGGTAAAAGCAGGTTAAAGAAACATGTCCCTAGCTGGGTTTGAACCTAAGACCCCATGGTCCCAAGACTGTAACCCTACTCACTAGGCCACAGGCAGATTAGCTGTTTGAAGTGGAATGTTTAAGAGTAAGAAGGTATGGGTATTTTGCGTGTGTATGCAAGTTTTTGATTGGGTCGTGAGGGTGAGGATTTGGCTGATGTCGGTAAAATGTCCAATGGGGAGACATGTTGTTAGTGGGATAGGCGACAGGAAAAATAAGAATGAGAAGAAGAAGAAGAAGAAAGAGAAGAAGAAGAAGAAGGAGAAAACGCAAAATCCCCTTAGTTTGGGGCTTTATTGTGTGGACATGTGAAGTTGTTTATGAAATCTGTCTGTTGAAATGGGGTCAGAATGTACAGAATTCAATGTTTTTAAGGGCTGAGTGTCTGTGGCTGTTGTGGTTATTTCTGTGGGGAACCCTGAAAAGTGCCAAACTCTCGGTGCTGTATAGGTATGGGGCATGCCCCCGCCAAGGCATAACTTGGCGGGATGGCATACCTGCCATCCCAATCCCAATGTATAAACAGTTGACTGTATGTACTTTTGTCTTATTAATTTTTTGATTTCAAACCCAAATGTCTAGAGTATAGCAAAAAATGACAAATTTCACTCTGCTGTTCCCATACTTTTTGAGGGCACTGTATACCTCTCCACTAACACCTCCCGATATGGAGCAAGGTGCAGAGATTTTTTGGAGAAGTCAAAAATGGCCTATCTGAGTTTTACAGTCAGTCATGAATAATGTTAAAAATGACCCCTTGAGGCAAAACAGCACAATTGTTTTCTCTGGGGTCAGATATTAGTTTGAGAATGTTTACTGAATATTAATGATCAACTAACCCAGGGTTGGCCAATATTGGTCCTGGAGAGCCACCACATATTCTGGACTTGTTAGAACAAGCTGTTTGTTAGAACTCATTTGATCAATGAAACAAATTAATTGCACATTTAGCTCATCTCACAGTCAAATCTGAAGGCTGATTTTGAGATGAAGACAGGATTACAGGTTGGCCGCCCATGAATCAGTGTTTGAATGTCACCTCCCCACCATTCTACTTTTCCCCACCACTCCTCACCTCCCCACCACTCCATCTCACTTTTTATTCCCAGTGAAACCAGTCTGATTGTCAAGGCCATCCAGAAGAATGACTTCCTGAGCCGGCTAGATGACGAGCAGATCACAATGATGGTGGAGTTACTGGTTGCAATAGATAAGAACCCGGGTGAGGTGGTCATCACTGAGGGCTCGGAGGGTGACAGCATGTACATTGTAGCAGGTGACTTTAATAACTTTTTTAAAATATCTTACTCACTTGTGTATGAACAATTATTATTTTTATAATTTATTTAATTATTATTTTTCTGGCAGTACTGAGATAGTGACTTCTCTGCAGGCTACAGCACGCCTATGTTATTTTAATTTCAAAGAACCTGTCAACTTAAAAGTATTTTTTACATTTTTATTGTTATACTGTACAAACATACAAACAAACAAACAAGTATGGTGAGAAACACACTGGAATATAGCATGCAACAGTATTACACAAAAAACAAACACTCAACCATTTAAGATAACACAAAGCAAGCCATACAGATACAGAACATTAAACCTTATACATTGTCTTAGAAACTATATGAGAAATTGCATTAAGGAATACAGAATTAGAGAAAACATTGTGGTAACAAAGATTGCAATACATGATTTTGGGGGCATGAACAGGATGAGGAAACATTACCTTTACATGAAGTTACATGAACAGTGAACAATCACAGTATGAGAAAATAATGTAAATATCACAGCCTGCAATTTTGCCTCTGGTCTAAAAGGTGCAGTATTAAATTGACACTCACCATATGTTGAATTTGTTGATTTTAAATCCTTTTGATGTCTCAATGACTATGTTTGGATCAATATGCTAAAATGTAACTAGTAATGATACCAAGACAGGATTCAATTTTTTGTCTTTGTTTACCTTAGATAAAGTTTCATCTTTATAGATTTAGAATTTTCTTATCATAATTTAGATTAATTGGAATTAGCAACAAAATTACACAATTTATCACATTGTAATGCTTCACCCCAATATCATATGATAGCTTCCATATAGGTTGTCAAAAATGAAAAAAGAATTTGGTAAATTAGGGACAACAAATATATATAATCGAGAGGCCACCACTCAGGTAAGTCTTCTCAATTTATTAAGCAATCCCAGTATGTATAAAAATGGCTACAATTATGGTCAGCAGTGCAGGCAAAGTGGGTTGGCTGTTAGGGCATGTTTGGCAGGTAGGGGCTTCAGCAGTCTCAACTTGCTGATGATCACGGGAAGTTTATCACCAGTAAAATGAAATGAAGCATACTTCCAGGCAACAATGTCCTTGCATTTAAAGGCAAAACAAAGCCAGCGGTCACAGATCAGCTGTGAAAAAATGTCAACCGGGAAGAAAAGCATCCAGTTTCTTCAGTAACAGTTCCCCATTAAGTCACTATGTGTTTCCAGTTGTTTTTTCACAAATAATATTTCCCATAATAAAAATATATAATATTAATATTGTACCTTTCAACATAAATAATCAGGTTAGCACAAGTGTTTATGTTTCTTTTCACAGCCTGTCTAGTTGTGACTGCTTTAATTGTTTCAATTATTATTAAGACAAAAATTGTCCATCAGATTCTCAGACTTTCTCTATCATCATTGTCTGTGCCTTTTTAACAGCGGGAGAGCTGCAGGTCACCCAGGCTGGGCGAGATTTACGCACATTGACCTCTGGAGATGTGTTTGGAGAGCTGGCCATCCTTTATAACTGCAAACGCACCGCATCAGTCCAAGGTGAATCATTCTGTTGCATCCTTTGAGGATGGCAACATTTAAATCTTATTCAGAGTGGCTATGATCACTACTATGCTGGACAGAGAAAGGATTTAAAGGCAACAGAATTTTCTAACAGGATTATTATTATTATTAGGTCTGAATTCGATCTAAATTTAACTTATAGTTTCATGTAAGTGTAAATTTCTTCTTCACAGATGGAGTTTCACCAAATGAAATGTAATCATGGCTCAGATATAATGACAAATATTGACTGAATGCTAAATGAGCTAAATTATTAGCTAAATGAGCATTCAGTAGGATGGGCTATTAGATATTTATTAATAAATGCTGTAGGCTACCTAAATTTCAACCCCCATGCATTCAAATTTGTGACACATTTTTCATGGCATTTAACTGGGAAATGTAATATTTTGTTGGGCATTTAAGAAGCCCGAAAAGTACTAAGATGCCAAGGTTTTTAGTTTGCACAGACCCAACGACAGAATATGACATATGTGAGAAAGTATGTGTCAATGTTTGATTTTTGTATTTAAAAATATAGTAGACTTCTGCTATTGTTTCACACATATTTTGGCCGAGAATGATGACAGATGCATATGTAATGTTGCTGAGTTAATGAGGAGATAGTCCTTCTGTCTGTGGCTGAACAGGTCCAAGCTTACAATCTGCCATGACCTGGTGGGGAGTTTGTTTGTTGAGCATTGTCTTCTTGTGGTTTTTGAGCATCCTCATAGGAAGTTGAGCAGCTGCTGAAAAGGTCTTTTATTCCTGCTTGCATGTTGGGTCAATACAGCGTTTCTTCAGTTTGCCTGTAGCATGCCTCTCCTCTGATGTGACTTGAATGTATTTGGGCAGAGCATCTCTGCATGTAGTGTTTTGGGGACAATATCTTTCTACCTCGAGAACAAGATGCCATTTTTTGTGCCAACAGACATTGCCAATGCCAATATTATTGTGTAATGTGAGGTGTATCTTCTTCCACATCTGGGCTGCCTTTGAGAACCATATATCTCAGTGACTATGAACAGTTATCCTTGTAAGTGTGCAGTCTGCTTTGGGCTCCTGCTGCAGGAGGCAGATGACATATCACTAGTAGACACATTCCTCTGCCAGTACATTCTGCCTACTGAGAATGTCACTGCTGAACATTTCAGGTTGTGGCTTGTCTGTGACCTTCAGGCTATAGTTCTGTTGAATAATTAGCATGTTCTGAAGACCCTTGTGTACATTGAGGACCAGAATTTGTTGGACAGTGACACAATTTTTGTTGTTTTGGCTCTGTATTGTGGCACATTGGATTTGAAATGAAACAATAGAAAGGAGTTCAAAGTGCAGATGGTCAGCTTTAATTTGAGGGCTGTCGCACGCCAGCGTGACCCCACTGAGAGGGAGATGCGGCAGTTCTGGGGAACACTGTTGGTTGCCACGTGGAGAGAGAGAGAGCACAAACACAAAATCAAATAAACAAACGTAACCTTTCCCTTTCATGGGTTCCAGGTGAAACAACAAATTAAAGCCACAAAGACAAAAGAAAGCAAAACTCAGCGGCAGCCTTTCAGCTCACCATTTATAGCTAGCCCGCTTTTCAGCTCAAAACTCACTCTCTCAGTGTTTGCTCCGAACTGTGGAGAGGAGGACACTTTTAATCACCTGGGCTGATTAGCTAATGCAACCCAGGTGCATGTGCTGTCTCCACCAGCTGGCACAGCTGAGACAAATCCGCTTCTAAGGCGGACCGAATGCCACAAGGGCATTTACATCCATACTAGATGATCTATGTAGCAGTTACAGCACTTGTATGCATATTCTCCCCGCATTTTAGGAGACCAAAAATATTTTCACAGATTAACATAATCTTAAATAAAGTTGTCATATTTAGTACTTGGTTGCAAATCCTTTGCATCCGATGACTGCCTGGAATCTGTGACCCGTAGACATCACCAGACAGTGACATGATGCTCTACCAGGCCTGTACTGTACTGCACTCATCTTCATTTCTGTGTTTGTCTGGGGGGTCTGTTTACCTTCAGTCTTCAGTTCAGTTGGATTCAGGTTGGGTGATTGACTTAGACAGTCAAGATCATTCCACAGAAAAACTCCTTGGTTGCTTTAGTGGTCTGGGGTAATGGTCCTACTGCAAGGTGAAGTGCTGTCCAAAGAGTTCCAAAGGCATTTGTTTGGATCTGTGCAGATAGGATGGTTCTGTACACTTGAGAAATCATCCAGCTGCTAAAATCTACAGTTATATCATCAATAAGGATAACTGAGCCAGTTTGAGTAGCAGCCATACATTCTCAAGCCGTAACACTACCTCTGTTATGTTTCACAGATGAGGTGGTATGCTTTCGATCATGAGAAGTTCCTTTCTTTCTCCACCTTTTCCTATTTCCATCACTTTGTTACAGATTAATAATTTTCTGATCTGCCCATAAGTCTTTGTTCCAGAACACTACATATTTTATGTACTTTTCAGCAAACTCACACCTGGCCATTTCTTCTTGAGGCCTATCAGTGCATCTTCCGGTGTACCCTCTGAGCTTATGCATGTGTAGTCTTCTCTTCTTGGTAGTCTTTGACACATCTATGCCTACATCCTGGAGAGTGTTCTTGATCTGTTCAACAGTTGAAAAGGGGTTTTTCTTCACAATTGAAAGTATTCTTCAGTCAACCACAGAGGTCTTCCGTGGTCCGCCAAGTCTGGGAGGATAGACAAATTCATTAAGAAGGATAGCACAAAAACTGGGGATATCAAGTACAGCAGTTTGGAAAGTCTTGAAAAAGATAGAAACCACTGGTGGAAATAAACACCTTACAGGTCGGCCAAGGAAGACAACGGCAGTTGACGACAGACACATCCTAAGAGCGGTGAAGAAAAACCCCAAAACAATAGTCATTGACATCACCAGCATCTTCAGAGGGCAGGGGTGAAAATATCAAAAACCACCACACGCAGAAGACTTTCAGGGCAATACAGGCTATACTGTAAGATGCAAACCTCATCCACAGCAAGAATTGAAAGGCCAGATTAAATTTAAAAAAACTGCAGAGCAAAACTGGAACAAAGTTTTATGGGCAGATGAGACCAAAATATGCCTTGGAAACAATGGAAAGCTGAAAGAGAGGTGAAAGGAAGAAACAACCTATGCTCCAAAGCACCTCGTCCTCCCAGATGTGAAATATGGAGGAAGTAGTGTCATGGCTTGGGCATGTATGGCTGCTCACTCATCTTTGCTGATGATGTAATGGAAGATGGCAGTAGCTGGATGAATTTGGATGTGTACAGACTGATTTTGTCTGGCTATGTACAAAGAAATTCAATGACCCCAAACACACTGACTATGCAACTGAAGCATACACCAGTGGGAACTAGTGGAAGGTTTTGGACAGACTTTTATGAGACCTTGAGAATTTGGTGGAGATTATGCAGACAAATACATACAAACTGCAAAGGGTGATTTATCAAGGCCTGACCTAATTGCAAGAAAATTATAGGCTGAATGCAAAACTTTAATCAATGTCTTCAGCCAGTCTTCATTAACATGAACAGTCTGCAAAAGGAACAAGTGCACACATTCATACGTTTACAATGCTGGTGGTAATTATTGGTAGCCTTAGCCTTAAGTGGCATGTTTTCTGTGATTATCTCTCTGCACGTTTACTGATGCAACAGTGTCAGTGTGATATTCTCTCTGCAGCTCAAACTGAAACAATGGTGTCAGTGTGATACTCTCTGTGCAGCTCAAATGTGAACAACAGTGTCAGAGTGATATTCTCTGTGCAGCTCGAACTGAAGCTACAGTGTCAGTGTCATATTCTCTCTGCAGCTCAAACTGAAGCAACAGTGTCAGTGTGATATTCTCTCTGCAGCTCAAACTGAAGCAACGGTGTCAGTATGATATTTTCTGCAGCTCAAACATAAACAACAGTGTCATTGTGATATTATCTATGCACACTGAAATGGTAATATTTCATTTGTCGCCTACAATGAAATAACACAATCACTATGATATTCTCCTTGAGCTCTCACTTAAAATACCACTTTCACTGTAATGTTGTCTTTCTTGCTGTCACTATAGTAATGCTGTAACTAATATTCTCTTTGTAGCTCTCACTAAAGTCAGACTATGGCGCATCGAGAGGCAGACGTACCGCACAATCATGACCAATAAGTCCAAGAAGAAACGAGAGCAGATTATTGGCTTCTTAAAGACGTGGGTGCTAAATGGCAGTTTATCAAATACTGATTTATCCTTACGGCTATTTGTTACAAAAGTTACAAAATACTATTTAAAATCTCATTCATTAGACTTGCAAAAATCATTAATAATCCGTTTGCTTACTTGAGTGTATGCCTAATGCATGAGCCAAGTGTGTTTCGCAAACATACAGTGAGCACCATAAGTCATTGGACAGTGACACATTTTTTGTTATTTTGGTTCTGTACTCTAGCACTTTGAGTTTGAAAGGATGCAATGACAATGAGGTTGAAGTGCAGACTGTCAGCTTTAATTTGAGGGTATTTTCATCCATATTGGATGAACTGTTTAGAAATGACAGCATCTTTTGTACATGGTCAACCCCATTTTAAGGTACAGTATAATAATTTTACACAGTATAATAATAATAAATTAATAATAATAACATCAACAACAACAATAATAATATTATACGATCAGCTATAATGTATTGGACCAGGAGATATCTCTTTCCACTACAAGTATTTGTTGAATTGGCTTCACAGATGTGTTTCGTTATGCAGGTGTATTCATTTGTGTTGTTAGTGAATGCAGAAGAGAGCTGTTGATGTCTAGTCTTGATTCTAGACTTTGCAATTGTCTTTGGAGATTGTTGTTGGGGTGTGACAACATAAGGAAGACAGCAGTGTCGATGCAAATTAAGCTGGCCGTCATAAGGCTCAGAAATGAAAATCAATTAATCAGGAACATTGCAAAAACCCTGGGCATGCCCAAGTCAACAGTTTGGTTCATCATTAACAAGAAAAAAACAACTGGTGAACTCAATTATTTCAAAAGACCCGGTAGTCCGAGGCAGACCACTGTAGTGGAAAACCCCCCTGACAACAGCCCAACAGATCAAAAACACTCTCCTGGATGCAGGTTTAGATGTGTCAAAGTCTACCATATGTAGAAGACTACACCAGCAGGACTACACAGAGGGTACACTACAAGATGCAAACCACTGATAAGCCTGAAGAACAGAAAGGCGAGATTACAGTTTGCTAAAAAGCACCTAAAGAGTTCTGGAACAAAGTCTTGTGGACAGATGAGACAAAGATTAACATGTACCAGAGTGATGGAAAGAGGAAAGTGTGGAGAAAAAAAGGAAATGCCCATGATCCAAAGCATACCACCTCATCTGTGAAACATGGTGGAGGGGGTGTTATGTCTTGGGCCTGTATGGCTGCCAGTGGAACTTGTGCCACTTGTCTTGTCTTGTGCCACTTGACTTCACCAATGATGTGACTGCAGACAGAAGTAAAACAATGAATTCTGAAGTCTACAGAAATATTTTATCTGCTCAGATGAAACCAAATGCCTCCAAACTCATTGGACGGCACTTCATCATGCAACAAGGCAATGACCCGAAACATACTGCTAGAGCAACGAAGGGGTTTTTGACGAACAAAAAGTGGTAAATCCTTGACTGGCCGAGTCAATCACCGGATCTAAATCCAATTTAACATGCATTTTACATGCTGAAGAGGAGACTGAAGGCAAAAGTCCCTGAAACAAGCAGGAACTGAAGATGGCTGCAGTACAGGCCTGGCAGAGCATCACCAGGGAAGATACCCAGCATCTGGTGATGTCTATGCGTCGCAGACTTCAAGCAGTCATTGCATGCAAAGGATATGCGACCAAATATTGAAAATGATTAATAATTTATTCTACATTATATTAAACTGTCCAATATTTTTTGATGCCCGAAAATGGGCGGGACTGTGTACAAAAGGTTCTATAATTTCTGAACGGTTCATCTGATATGTATGAAAATACCCTCAAATTAAAGCTGACAGTCTGCACTTCAACCTCATTGTCATTGTATCTCTTCAAACTCAAAATGCTAGAATACAGAACCAAAATAACAAAAAATGCTTCACTGTCCAATTATGGTGCTCACTGTATTTAGATTATTATTCTGTAGCATATCATTTATTGTATAAGTAGACAAATCAAATGAATAGTCAGGTTTTTTATTGTAAAATGTTAAAATTGCATGAGGCATTTTGAAGGGATTAATTTAAAGGAAAAAGATGTTGCAATGCAGTGTGTGAAATGTTGCACATTCTACTGCAACAAAAATAGAATATTTGCCTCCCCTTCATTACCCCTGTGTGGCTCCCCAGGGCACGGACGCTGAAGGACCTGAGTGATGTTCAGCTCTCGAAGATCATTGACTCCATGGAAGAGGTTTGTGTCCCTCCAGAACAGGGATAGACAGCCACAATCTAGCTGTCTCAAATACTTGAACACAACACACATTAATAATAATAAATTAATAATAATAACGTCAACAACAACAACAACAATAATATTATACGATCAGCTATAATGTATTGCACCAAGAGATATCTCTTTCCATTGTAAGAATGTGCTGTAACTGCAGCATGTACTATCATACTATTGGAAAATATTATTGATATTGGTCTATATTAGCTTTTATTGGTATAAATATGTTTAAAAGTACCTTATTGTGATACTATTTTTGTTGTTATTACTATTATTTTATAATAATAATGGTTTGATGTTTCAGGTGAAATTCCAGAACAAAGATGTAATCGTACGAGAGGGAACAGAGGGGAACACTTTCTACATCATCCTGAAAGGCGAGGTAAGGGGATTCATTTATACGTCACACTAGGTACAAAAATACCTTTCTGTGACCTGCCCCCCCAACTATAGCTTGACACACTCAGTATAAGGAATTCAAATGTTTTATCTCATCAAAGCAGCTGTATGCATATCATAGTGCCGTGCACATCCCCCACAGTACTGCTTCTCAAACTGCTGCGCATTTAACTGTTATAACTGTGTAACTGTCGCTTATAGGTGTATGTACCTATGTTCTATTGCATTCTAGCCTGGGGTAATTGCTGAATGAATGAAATGTAATGTAATTCAGCATTCTGCTGACTGAGTGCTGTTATACTGAGTGCTCCTTCCCTCACCGACAGTGTATTTGTGCCCATGCCCCAGGTCCAGGTGACCAAAAAGGTGAATGGCCACCAGAGAGAGATCCGCAGGATGGGTAAAGGGGAGCACTTTGGGGAGCTTGCACTGATTCGGTAAATGTTAGTTGTCACTTTCTAGCATTCTCTGCACATTCATGTAACACAGGGATCTTCTACCCTGGTTCCATTGAGCCACCAGGGCTGCCCAATCGTATTCCTGAAGATTACCATCCTGTAGGTTTTCACTCCAACCTTTCACACCCCATTCAACAGCTAGTGATCTCTTTGAGCTGCTAATGAATAGAATCAAGAGTGCCTATTTAGGGTTGAAATGAAAACCTACATGATAGTAGATCTCCAGGAAATATCCGTGGTCAGGATTCAAACTTGGTACCTTTTTGCTGTGAAGTGACCACCATGCTGCCCGAGATTAGATTATCTGTAGTGAAATTGGTGTGACCTTCACATTAAGTCTTTGGCTAGGGTGGCTAGGGTGTGCCACGGGATTCCATCCTTGGGCCTTTATTGTTCCTTATCTACATCAGTCACTGGGCTGGTGCATGTCAAACTTTGCTTCCTGTACTGTTCGCTCATATACACATTGATCATATTACTTATAATAATATAATTAAATACAATATATAGATTATATTATGCTTGTTTTGATAATATCCCCTTAAAAGTTTAATTTCACTTATCACTGAGGCAAACACTGGCTAGGAAAAGATTGACAAATTTAATCATCCAATTAAATCATATAAAAAAACAGTAAAAAAAAAAAAATAGAGGAAAAAATAAGAAGTTTTCTTTTTTTTAAAAAAACTGCCAGAGTCATTAACCTGAGAGTCTGCTAATTTTGTTTGGAATAAAGTAGGGCTGCAGCTAACAACAATATTTATAATCGATTCATCTGTCGATAATTTTCCCGATTAATTGATGTTTACTTTTGTTTCTGGGAATATTCGAAAAATGAATATTCAGCAACTACTGTAAGAAGATGAAAAGTTGAGACAAAAACATGAAAATTTATGCTACAAAGCATATGTTCATAATGATAAAGGTTTTAATAAAATGCCTAGTGCAGCATGTCTTTATAATGTTCAAAGACAAAAACGTTATTTGAAGTCTGTGGTTTAAAAAGAGCTCATCTGTTTAGATGAATAATGAAGATAAAAACATAAAACACAAAATGTTAACAGGCTTTGCTACATTGAATGCCTTCAACACATCTAATGGTTTTAACAAGAGGCCAATGCTGGACTATGAACGTAGAGTTGTTCCACAGCATTACATTGCAGAAATGTTAGCATGTCCACAAGCTCTGAGCTAAGGCTGGCTCAATTTTTTTTCTTAATGGTTTGGCTTATTATCATTTGCTTTGTCTTTTTAATTCTTCATTATTTACAAATGGATAGTTTTAGTGACCATGTGTCCATGCTTTAACCAATTAGGAGCCTATTGATTCAAAGTCGTTTATTTGATCTGTTAAAAAACTTCTCTTATGTAAATTGTTTGCAATATACTACAATGTGAATATGGGACTTTTATTCTTCACTGCATGCATAGCTATCTCTGACATAATGTAGCAAATGAGGGAAAAGAATCCCTCTAAACATGAAGATCACCTAAGTAAGAAAAATATACGACTTGTTAAAATTCTGGGATTGCAATTGTGTTCGGCACGAAAATTTGCATATACCGTGGTACCCATTAAGGACTGTGGTTAAGAACCATTGTTTTGGTTTAGGGTTGCTAATGCAAAGGCAAAATACTGATCACTGATCACTATGATTACATCCCTACTACAATAAACATATACATCCCCTACTAAAACAATCGTGGTACCGTCATACAGTTCAACCACAAAAGTTTTCTAAATGAAACTCAAGCACTGAAGCTAAACTTGCTTATTTGTGATAAACGGAGCTTGTTGAAAAGCAGTCGATGACTCGCTTGTTTCTTTTGAAGAGGATTTTGTATTAACTTATTGTGATTAGCCCTCTTCGTCCTCTATTATAATTCCAATGTGCTTTCACTTCAGGTGCTCCCGCAACGCTATTGTGCTCCCGTGCCATGCAAGTTCAGCTTTTTGAATTCTTCAATGTAAAGTGCTCCCTTACTTTCCATCAGTAGAGCTGCCACCTCCATCTCCGCTATCTTTCAAATGCATTTCCATTCTCTCGGGGATGTAACGTAGTAACTATGGGGTCAACATGCAAGACCTGTGTTCTATCCTGACCAGCGTGGTTCAGTCTATTAAGCTCTAAATAGGACACAGCTATACAATTTGGAACAGAGTCCTACTAAACTTTTAAAAAGTAGATCCAACTGATTAAGAAATTTGTTGCCAACAAATTTGTATTGTCGGTTTTGTCAACATCATCGATTAGTTGTTGCAGCCCTACAATGAAAAGTGACCAAGTCTTGGTGGAAAATCAGTGATTTGGTTCATCAGACCTGTCTTAGCATTATATTCTGGTTTGATTTATCCATAACACACTTATTGTAACATCCTGTGGGGTGCTAATTATGCCTCCAGTCTCCATAGAAGAGATATTTTACAGAAGTATCCGTAGAAATATACATCATACACTTTTATCGATAAATAAATGTATCACCCTGTGACTCCCTTCCCAAACCTTATATAGCATGACAATTAATGTTTCAAGTTCATTGATAAGACACACTCATAACTTGCACCTGCTCAGCTCTACCACAAAAAAGCCAATGCTTAACCACATACACAGGACCAAGGTTGTGGAATTATTATATTCCTGTTGTCAAAGAACTTGCATCCATCAGTAATTTTAAATATAGGCTTCCGATCGGTCTGATGAACCAAACTGCTAATAATATGGTCCCTTAGTAGCGCATGCATACACACATACACACACTCCCACACACCTCCATTGTGCTTTGTTTTTTTTGTTTGTTATTTTTTCACTAAGTTCACATGTACGTTCACCTTTTTTTATTATATTTTAGTTTTGTTGAAAGTTGGTTTGAGTTTACATTGTACATTCAATTCATTTGCTTTAGATCCTGATCTTTTCACTTAATACACTCATAGTTAAGTTTATAAGCCCCTCTGGTATTTTCACCTCACTTGCTCATTCATTTTTATAACCTTCTATTATTTTCATTGCACTGCCTGTTTTACTTTGTGCAAATTAATAAAAAAAAAAAAAACTACAGACAATCACACATTTATCAGATAGGACAGTTATATTTAACAGATTGTATTTGTTCTTTAAGGAAAATCCATCAAAACAGGCGATTGGTCCCACTGCTTCAACAAAAAACTTTGTACGAAATTTTATGCCTGGACTGAATTTGATATGAGTGTTGCTTATAAACATCGCTAGTTAATCAGTGTCTGTGCTTAATTAGTGGTAATTGCATTACCAATATAGATAATTGTTTGACATGTGGCTTTTTGAAAGATATCAATCTTTTGTGGGTGGAGTACTGAAGTACATGTGAGAAAATTAGTGAATACAAACTAATGGCCTACTAATAAGATGAAAGAGGGACAATATAATATTATTGCAAATAACCAACATTGCCACATTTCTAATCAGTATTTTAATGTTATTAATACTATTTATGGTTCTAGCATAATGGCTCTATTAGGATTGGGTCATAAAGACATATTTTTTGCCATTTGTCTTTGTACTCAATTTGTCAAAACAATTCACCTGTGATTAAAGTGTAAATTCTCATTTTTTACAAAATATTTCATTTTGGTTTCACCATGTCGAAATTACAGCAATTTTAATATATACATAACTCCCCCATTTTAGGGCACCAGGTTATGAAAGTAAATGAAAGTAATCATGTTTTGTACTTTGTCACATGTCCTTTGCATGCAAGCCTGTGACCAATAGACATCACCAGATGCTGAGTATCTTCTCGGCCTGTACTGCAGCCAAGCTCCTGCTTGTTTCAGGGGTCTAGTTGCCTTAAGTTTTCGATTCAGACAGTTTTTTAACCCTCCTGTTATGTTGCGGGTCAAATTGACCCTTTTTAAAGTTTGAAAATCTAGGAAAAATACTTAAAATTATTTTTTCAGTATGAAACTTCTTCTACTGGCCTTAATTAGTGTAATCAACATTTTAAATGAAAATGGTTCATTTCATGTATTTGCAAACCCCCCCTGTATGGGGATTGACCCGGGAACATTTTTGCTGTACCTAAAAAATGAACAGAACAGGAGGGTTAAGCACAGTCTTATAAGGAATGTGTGAATTAGATTTTACCATTGTGCCTATATCTATGCTATGCTATTTGAGACTTGTTTTTCTTCTTTGAAGAACAAATGAGCAAATACATAAAAACAGCTCAAATTATGAAATTTGTATACCGTCTACCTGTGTACTTATTAACATTAGGAATTTAGGTTTTCAGTGATCATGGGTGTTGTTTTAAGGGTACTACCATTGAAACTATTGAAGAAATTTAATATGAAAATAAGTGAGTACTGAGCCATACAATTCTCTTTTTTATGATTTTCACTGTTTTCAACCAAGTGTACAAAGCTGAATTCAAGTTGAAATATGCCATATTTGCTTTGCATATTCAGTGAGATGCTCAGGACAGCCACATGCACAGCAGTGGGCCACGTCACCTGTTTCTGCATTGACAAAGAGTGAGTCCCCATTCGACATAGCAGAACACTGCTTTCCTTCCACAATTAGATTACGCACATAAATGTCAGTTGGGAACCAGTCAGGGTGGGTGCACTCTCACTCTTTAACCCAGTCTCATTTTTCAGGGTTTTTGAGGAGACCATACCAATTGAGCACCTTGAGCTCCCTGATGAGTAAGTGTAACTCAGACTTCCCTCTGATACACTGTCACCCACATTTCTAACCTTTTCTTTTTTTAGAGATGTGATATAATTATGACAAAATGCTTATCAATGCTGACATTGAGGCTAAAACATTTTCTTTCATTTTTTTCATAAAAAAGCTCAAATTTCTTAGAGGACAGGACAGTTCCGGAGAAAAAAAGGTGAGGAGACCACATAAAAAAGCCGTTCTCAGTCAGTTTCCACTGTAACACAGCCAGGCCAAATGACATGACATGTAATGAATTCATGAAGCATCACAAAGAATTTAGCATAGAATTGTTGTGAAAGTGCATTACAGTATATGCGCATAAGCCATGTATGGAAAGTATTCATTTAAACCATGTTTTTTCTTATTGCAACTCCAAAAACAGTTGCAATGGGCTGCATTTGCCAAAATGTACACTCACATTCAAATACATCTTATTTGCATGACCACACACCAGCATAATTCACCAAAGCAAAAATTTATATGAATGTGCATCATCAACTGTACACAACATAATTCTCAGATTAAATCTACTCTGACAGAGTTTATGTGAATCCAGTATGGACCACATTCACTCTAATAAAGTTAAAACTAGTCTATCAGAGTTGATTTTACACTGAATATTTTGCTGTCTTACTGTAGATAAGGGATATGAAACTCAAGTACAGGAGAGCTGTTTTGTCAGCTGGTCCCTGTGGCCCTCCAGAACTGGAGTCTTGAGGCTGTCTGTAGATAATCTATCTTGAAAAGAAACTATTGCTTGCTGTCCTGTGATATTTTCCCTCTGCTTGTTCCCACCTGCCTCAGCCACCAAACCTTGCTGCAGCTAAAGGATCTTATACCTGTTCTCTACCAGGAGGGGCGCTATCAGGGGGAGCCAGTCACCCTGGGAGTGGGAGGGTTTGGCCGTGTTGAGCTGGTATGTTTTGTGGTGAGGCAAGGCAGCCTTCCGTGTTCATGGCTCAAAGTTATGAAGTACTCTACCAGAATCAGAACTAACTGTTTAGGATAGTTTTTAAGTGTTATATTTAATTAAGTACGCTGTGGACATATTTACTAAGGAAACAGTTGCAGCACAAAAACATTTTCTGTATTGCGGCTCTGTTGCGGTCACAGATATCGACACATTAATGACCGATTTACAAAGACTCTATACTTTTGTGTGTTTCTGTTTACGCAGTAAAATAAATTAAATGCCCTCACCTGAAATTTTACATTACGAGGACGCCCATGTCAGAAAAAATATAGAGTTCTTACACTTCCAGATTACGAGGCACTAAGAAAAGAAAAGATGGCATGATGTTATCAAAAAAGCCCTATGAGGGCAAAAGATGGGTGGTGGCCCAACAAAGGAAACAATATTAGCATGGATAGAAGAACAGGTGGAAAAAATCCCTGCAAAATGAGAAAACTCTAAGGGTTATAGACACTAAGTAAGATAGCAGGGAGGTAAAACTGTATGCACAATTCATTATATAGAGTTAGTATAAATTTAACGCATCATAAATGTAACATGGTCAATAACTTTTTGTACACAGCTGCTACAATAGCAGTTTCAAGTTTGTATTCATGCAATTCAATCCTCTAGCGTACGCAAAAAGAATGGAGCAATTTGAACGGAAAAAAACTGTTGTTGAACATGGTATGTAAAAATCTGTTCCGGATGTAATTTTTGGATATGAGGCATTACTTTTATTTGCAATAAATCAAATCATACATCAATTTAAGCAGTCATCTGTCCTTGAAAGGTTAGAAGGGTTTCCTGAGTAAATTTTTTGCAGGAATTATTTGCTAGGTGACAAATAAAACAGAATGCCATCTAAAGAGAAAATGAGGGTTGGTACCCAAGGAGGTCATGGAAAGGGCTTCAGATTTTCAGATTAGGGACACTAGATGGTGTTTAAAACCATCTACTGTACATGTAATGACATTTTGGATCTTCGGCATTTTTAATGATGTTTAATATTTGTTAAAGAAATTAATCAAATATAATTTACTCATCAAAATGTTTGACTTCAGTGTTTAATGTTTAATATGTTCAGCTAATTTGCTTCTACATTGACATGGCATCATCTTCTGGGTGATTAATGGAAATGGCCGTTTCCGGTTACTCGGCTTAGAAAAGACACCGTTTACCACCTACCAGAGGAGACTAGCTCTTCGAACTCGTGGTTGGTGTGTTGTTTTTAATGATTACCTCATTGGATTTGCGTATTTGACCCTATTTTTATTGGACTCCGATTCCCGCCTAGCCCTTCTAGCTTGTTTGCCCCGTGATTTTGTGTTTCTGCCCATTCACTCTCGTATTCGATTCTGATTCTAGCTTAGCCCCTCTGCTTTGTTTGATGATTGGATTTTGTTGGATTTCACTCCACAGGGGGTACACAATTCGGGCTTTTAGTTTCCGACTATCAGCTAACTGTCCAAGGTTCATCGTTCAAAGCCGCCCTGTGCCCAATATGCTTCAAGGATTAGCCAGGGTTCAGGTAGATTTGGATAGGCAGATAGGGATCAGAGTTACTGGTTGGTTTGCAGTATGTTTCCCTACCCATTTCCCTTATCATTTACCCTGTTACGGTCTGACTCTAGACCAGGTCATAACACTAGATTGGCCCGTATAGTAGGCTATTTGTTTTGTTAAAGCTTTCCTGGGTGTTAAGAAACAAAAGAAGCTTTCCTCATCAATTTGGACATTACCACAACTCACTTCACAGTGAATTATGAAGTTGCTTGTGCGTCAATGTTTGCACAGTCTTTTTCACATTAATAAAGACCCAGGCTTCATAATCAGAGGAGGTAGCTGGTCTCGCATTACCATTGGAAATGTGTTTCTATGATTAACATTAGTAGACCTATGTGCAGAAAAAAATCCCCATACGTGCATTATAGGGTGTTTTCATTTACTGTTACAATTATTGTGCCCCTCTGTTACAATTATACCAACTAGGTCATATAAATGTAACATCAGACTGCTTGTACGAACTTGGATTATGGACATAATTGAAAGGGGTAATGACCACTGACATATCAAAGCTGTTTGAAGTTATATTTCATAGTGCTAGGCTAAACAGTTTCTGATTGAATTAGCAAAATCCAAAAACTGTTACATTTATAACTACTTTCCCCCACCCTACTGAACGCATACGGAAAACAACTGTTTAAATGGTTTAAATTCAGAACTGCGTTTTTATATTAACTTCTTGCTGATGACGTCAATAGAAGTCTTGTGTTGTTACAAAGATTATCTTCAGATATATTATTAAATTAATTAGAAGTGATAAGTAGAAACGTGTGAAACAAATTTTAAATCCTGTCTCCTTTCCAGAGTCTTATGCATCATATGATGCAATTGTTCATCTCCACCCCATGCAGCCCACAATGGAAAGTAATTTGAGGATGTGCATACAGCTATAGGCTATATCAGCGCAGACCAATTACCGCCTGCTTTCAGGAGCTAATTCATGCTTTAGAAAATTAGACGGAATACTTAATTGGCCTAATTAACATAATCTCTACCCTGTTTTTCCTTCACTCCAGGTACACATATGCATGAACACATTTTAACTATGCATCAAAAGGAAAGTTGCAGAGTGACATAATCCCTGCAAACTGCATCCTAATAGCAATTTTGACCCATCAAAAAAGCTGTCTTAATCCTTTAGTAAATCTGGCCCTTTATATTTATTAGGTTATTTTTATAATGAATTTTGTATAGATTTTACTGTACTTTTGTCTGACTTTTACCTCTTATTGTTATTACCATCATTGTTTCTACTTTTCACTGCGTGAAAAGTGCCAAATTAAAAATATAATTAAAAAAATATTTATATACTGGATGTTTAAAAAAAATAAAGGCTCCCCATTTCCTGAGCATTCCATGAGCATTTCCTGCAACTGAATTATGTTATCTAAGGTGTAATTTGCTGTAATGTACAGTTATCATTGTTTGGGGGCCTTCATATTGTGTTCAGTACTAATTGGTCTTCATTGCCTCTTGTGCACCAGGTGTACAGATCTGGGAGGTTTCCCATTGGTCAGTTTTCTGTGGTTTTACTGCTGGTCTATATTCTCCTCCTTGTCTCCCATACATTTGGCTTCCTAAACCTGCGCCGGCATCTTCTGCTCCTCTTTGTCATTTCCCTGATATTCCAGACTATCATGTTTGTTCTCCAAAGATTTAGTTGTGATGCAGACATCTCTCTTCAGAGGGCTCATCGGTGTCTTCAGCTGTGCTCTTTGTCTATCCAGGTCACCACACTGCATCATGGGAAGTACTATGCACTGAAGAAGGTCAGTAAGAAACACATTGTTGCCAAGCGACAGGAAGAGCATATTAAGTTTGAAAAGCGCATCCTTCAGGAGATACAGAGTGACTTCATTGTCAGGTGGGTCTTTGGATAGGGGGCTACACGACTGTGTTAATATTATGGCCTAGATTAAATCAGAATTTGACCTTAACTTTTATTTTAAACAATATTGATGCTAAGTCA
Organism: Anguilla anguilla; assembly: GCF_013347855.1. Taxonomy (NCBI): domain Eukaryota; kingdom Metazoa; phylum Chordata; class Actinopteri; order Anguilliformes; family Anguillidae; genus Anguilla; species Anguilla anguilla. Next base: position 30,105,837 of record NC_049206.1, on the reverse strand, counting down.
AGGACATGTGATTGAATCCAGGCCTATTACTGTTTATATATAAATGTAAATTGATTACCTGGCATTCTACATATCTACATTATACTTTAATCCATATTGCTGCAGACTGACCAATTTAAAATGCATGAATTGTGTGTGACTGAACCATGAACCAGATTTGATATGACTTGTATACTATTGATTCTTAATCTCATTCTCTGCAGACTCCACGCTGCCTTTAAAGACACCCGCTATATCTACATGATAATGGAGTTCTGCTCTGGAGGGGAACTCTGGACTAAACTGAAAGAAATGTAAGATATTCAGAAAATTGTTTTAGATAAAATGACTGGCAGCATAAGCAGAAACTAAATTCTAACTCTGGAAATTTTAAAACAAACAAGCTGAAGTGTTACAACAGTGAGATGTGTTTTTGCAATGCAATTAAACCACTTTTCTTATTTTTTTTGCCAGTGGTCGTTTTGAGGAGCCAATTGCAGTGTTCTGTGCTGCCTGTGTGGTTGAGGCTTATGCTTATCTCCACAAGAAGGGGATCATGTACCGTGATCTGAAACCAGAGAACCTGATGCTGGACAGGCGTGGATATGTCAAACTGGTGGGTCCATAAATGGAAATTTATTTAGTATGACATCAGGAAATAGCCCAGTCCTGAAAGCATTTCATTGTTATTGAGTTGATGGTTTTCTTTATTGCAAAATTCAGGGATGAAATATACTTTGGTCGAAGTGGCCAAAACCAGACTTCGTTTTTGAAGCTCACTTCCTGGTCTTGTTGAGAGACGTTGCTCACTAGCGCCACTGCGGTTGGCTCCAGTATAGGTGTTTCCATATCCGGTTTCCATGTAAGTCTACGGTACAAATGCGGTCAAAATACAAAGTCAATAATTTTTTCACACAATAATAGTCACAATATGTGTATTTCATTCGTCTTATGCCTGTTCATGGGCCAAATTCATGATTTATTGTGTCATTTGGGCACTGTTATAATATTTGTTGTGGACCAATGAGGTACAGTTTGCGTCACTTCCTGATTACTGCGGAGGACTAAGCTACAGTAGGGGCTACAGTCTATGGTCACTGGGGTGGTCTTGGCCTTGACATTGTGGCTCCGACTCATCGTCCACGGTCCACCTGTGGGAAGTCAGAAAATGCAGACATCCCATTTTGTAGTGATTTCATTATGGCGTGTGCTATTTACAGCTGCACTGATCGACTATAAAATAATCCTCCTCTGAAGTTTTTTTGGTAGCCAAGTCATTTTTACTATTTCCTTTAGCCTACTGAACCAAATAATTAGGCTAGTTGGCAGAAAGCGCAATCAGCTAAGGCTTATTTGCTATATTTGGTAGTCCAGTATGCTAAAACAGTTTGCAACTTCGGCTACCAAGCCATTTGACTAGCAGGCTAGCTAACTAACCCTATCCGGCAAATATTCAATCTGTCAAATGTGTTTGACGGCTTGTCAGTCGTGTACATTCCGTAAATGTCTACCTGGGCTATGCTTCACGGATGTAACAGAGCTACTGTACTATAATCCCAATTTTGGGATAAACTGCAGAATTTTCAAAGCGAATTAAGAGTCTTAAGGTTTATGATTTAATTTGCTGGATAACATACAACACACAGTGAAATCACACGCACAGAATTTAACGACATTAACCATCATTTTAAGTGGCATTTAGAAAGGAACATGTTTTTAGCATTAAGAGATCGACAAGAGTATTTAAGCCAGTGGTTCTCAGAATCGATCCCGGGGGTTTTTAGGCTTTTCTCCATTGGTTTTGATGATCTACAAGAAAAAACAAATAATTATAAATCCAATGTACATTATTTTTGTCTTCATGCACCAGGTGGAAAACTTGCTATACAAAGTGCGTTGTCATATTTACACACCTGCAGATCAATTATTAAAATACTTGGTAGATTTGTTAATCACCATTGACAGTGTTAATTTTTACTAGTTTAAAAGTGACTTCCGAACGATCGGTCAGCTAGCGTCACCCAGAGAGTGAACACCACAAACAGCGGTGGAGTAACAGTTAGGCTATTGGCTCATTAACTGACTGTGGCGAAAACCTACGGTGATAACTTGCTCGGTTAACAGCAGGTCTACCAGACAGTTATATGAAAATTAGCCTAGTCAAAAATCACCAGCACACATCTCTGATTGATTGACCATCAGTCGATGTTCTTTCCCTGTGGTTCATAGTCCTAATGCGTGAGCTAACCACGGATAGCCTACCTAGCTCACTGGCAAGCTGATATACTAGCTAAGCATATTCAGTGATGTTTTGCTGAGAAACATAAATTGAAGATAATTGAACATAATTTTATTATTAATGCTATACATATACCGTGATTACATGACACATTACAGTCATGGATGGAAATTAAACTCCGTAAACATTTGATAATATATTTTAAAACATAACGGCAGTCAGTCGGCTTACCTCGAGTTTGTTCAGGTTGATGGGCTTTTCCGCCCCGGACTGTCAATCGGACTGTCAATCACACTGTGTAAAATCACAGAACCACTCAACTCTATGGTTTTGGCTCCAAAACGACAACATGGCCGCGCCCGCCATTGAGCTTCAAAACATGTTTTCAAGACCCATGGAGAGTCAATGGGTGATGTCACAGTAGCTTTGTCCATATTTTTTACAGTCTCTGCTTTGGTCATGTTTATTTGTGTGGCAGAGCTTTGCCTCTCTGGAATTCCTTGCCTTCCCTATGTGTTGACAGGTGGACTTTGGCTTTGCTAAGGAGCTGATGAAGGGGGACAAGACTTACTCCTTCCTTGGGACCCCTGAGTATATGGCCCCTGAGATCATTCAGAACCAGGGTCATGACTTTGCCGCAGACTTCTGGTCCCTGGGAATCCTGGTGTATGAGCTTCTGGCAGGCAGGTTGGTCTGGTATTCCCCAGGTAGAACAGGGTGGGGACACAAAGTGACAGAGGTTTGCATTTATTCCAAATTTGTGACAAAAAGATTTTGCTGTAAAAAGGAAAAAAAAAGTTAAGGAGTCAAGTTTTAACAACAGAGGAAGCAGTCCTACTCGTATGAAAGGAATGCACGAGGTGTGTGTTCACTAAGTGCCCTTTTCTGGCAGAAAATCACTGGAGGAGCACTGAGACGCACTGGGCGTGAGCACCTGAAAAAAGCCCTTTGATGCACTGGAAAAAGGTGCCGCATGTGGGTTATGTAACTGTATTCATGGCAAAAAGTTTGCTGGGTTTGCGCTATAGTGCAGGAACATTAACGTTTACTGCTCCTACTTATTTGTCTTAAATGTGAGCTTGATAAATGGAAGGCCAGTTATATCTTATATCTCTCTTTCTGTTAACTAGAACTAGCTTGCTCGCTGAATAGTTTGAACTCAGAACTAGGGATGCAAATTTTGTGCAATTCTTTTAATTGATCATTGTCGACCATTAATCGATTAATGATAAACAGATAAGCTTAAAATAATTTTTATTATTTAACTACCACTGCGATGATGACAAAACATTTTTGTTTATTAATGCTGCTCATTAATGCTTAACTTTGTCATTAACATTTGAACCACTATAGTTTTATTTTATTTTTTTGTCTTTCTCATAACACGCGTGGCTGCTAACGTGGTCTTACAGTTGAGGCCAAAAGTTTATGTACACCTAGGCTAAAGATATTCAAACTCAATTTTTCACAACTCCACACATTTCATGTTACCATACATTTCTTTTGTCAAGTCAATTAGGACATCTACTTTATTCACATCAGAGGTCATTTTAAAACAATTGATTACAGAAAGATTTATTTCAGCTTTAATTCACTATATCATAATTCCAGTGGGTCAAAAGTTTACATACACCAAGTTGACTGTCTCTTTAAACAGTCATGCATGATTCCAGAAATTGATGTAATGACTTTTTAGAAGCTTCTGATTGGCCAAGTCTCATAGTTATGAATAAAATTTGAATTAATTGGCATCTGTGGCTGTATTTAAGGGCCTACCTTTAGTGCCACTGCCTTTTTGCCCTTGATACCATGGGAAAACCCAAGCAACTCAGCCAAGAAAATTGTGGACCTCCACAAGTCTGGTTCCTCCTTAGGAGCAATTTCCAAACAATGGAAGGTACCACAAGCATGTGTACAAACAATTGTATGCAAAAATAAAAATCTTGGGACCAAACAGACATTCAGGAAGGAGGCACAAATTAACTCCCAGGGCTGAATGAACTGGTCCAAAAGATTCAACTGAACCCCAAGACAACAACAAAGGAATTTGTGATGGAGTTGGAGGCAATAGATACCAAAGTATCTAAACTTCTCAAAAAAAGTTTGGAAATTTGTGTTTGGTCGATCATATCTCTGTTGTCACTGTATTATTGTATGTTATATCATTGGAAAGCCTGTTCATTTCCCTTTACAATGATGACCCATTTGTAAGGATCATGCATTTGTGGGATGAGCAGCACAGCTGATTATGTGGGTGGGGTCCCAAGTGAAATGTGGCAAATTTCCCTGCCAATGTCAAACAGTGTATTCTCCTGTTGGTATTGACTCTATTGTTTTGAGTTGTTTGGGGGATTGGATGATTGAACTCTCTATCAGTAACAAGGAACAAACAAGACATATAGGTAATTTTACGCTTTATTCATTTATTCATTCACAAACAGTCAGGAGCCTCAGTAGCAGGTGGAAGAACCATACGCAAATCATATTTCCGAGGTTTGTTGAGGTAGTTTTGGTGAGAATGGTCTCGCCAAATTTTTTCATGGTGTAATTTCTATGTCATGCAGTTTAAAAGTCCTGGCCTTTAAATGTCTGTGCTATGATTCCAAGTATTTCAGTTCTTGAAAAGGGACATTGACGAATGCAGCACATTTCAGAAAAGTTGAGGTGATTTCAACTCTGGGCACTCAGAGTAGCCAGACAAAAAAGGTAGAGGGTCCAAATAAAGACACCAGCTGCTGCGCCTTTTCTGGATGTGGCCACAAGTGGTTAGTCCCTATTCAGCACAATTGAAAGCAGGTACTGGTACTCAAAAAAATAAGCTTTCCTGCATGTGATATCCCATACCCCATCCTCTTTGGGCAACGCTATGACCAGCTCTTCCAACTCTGAGCCATTTGCACAGCCATATGTTTGCGCCAGCTCTGAAAAAAAATATGAACTGAAACTGCAAAGGAATGCATTTGTTTTATGTCCACAGTGATGATTTCATTTACCCTAGAACAGGATGTAGTGTTTATTCTCATAACTGAATTTACTAAATCTATCTATCTACTAAATGCCCTGGGAGATGGGATAAATATACTATTGATTTGACCTATTATAATTCTATGAGGCCTGTGTGGTTGGTTATATTCATTATTCATATGTTAAAAGCACATGGCCTTTGTAGTGTGACCCGTATTCTACTGCTGCACGAGTTTCATGCACCAGAATTTGAATGGGCAGGATTCCATGGTCAAAACACATTCTGTGTACAGAAAGACAAACTGTCCACTGTGGAGACAATCATATAAGAGGGAAGTTTCAGCTCAAATGGTATGTACACAGCTTATTCTAAACTGAGTCTTATGCCGACTCTCTTGCTTTCACACATCTTCGTCCAATTCACAAACTTAATCATGGGAATGATAAACAGTCTGCATTAAAATGTCAGTGAAAAGCCAACAACAGGCAGGCCTCCATGATGGTGCTTTCAGATGGAGATACTGTTGCTTGGATGAGTGTTATTATATCATATCAATTCAAACTGATAAGTAGGCAATAGCAGGAAATATATTGTAAACTGAAAGAGCAGTGGGAAAAGCATTCCTTTGGCTCAATCATACATGCTTGAGTTGCAATGTTGACACACTAAAACCAGATCTCAATAGCTCCGTAAATTATTATACAATAGTTTTTTTATCTCAATTATTACATTTTACCAATGTGGGGCTTGTACTGCAGCTGACTCGCCCTATTAAGGGAGTGTTCTGGTGCGTGGATGAGCTCAGTCTAAGTATGGTTTCAAATCTGGACTGTACCCAGGACTGACTGTGCCCAACAGGTGACGCTCAATTGGCTTTAATGTTGCCCAGGGATGGGAGGGTTTCAGTTGGCTGGGATGACAGCTTCTCATTGCACAGCAGTGACCCTTGCTAACTGTGCTCAAAAGGATGCCCACAAGTACACTTGATGAACTGCACTTGAACCATCTTCCTGTGAGTCATCTGTGCAAGCCTGATTTACAAACTCCGGTGGTGGCTGACATCATGTACTTTCAAGGAAATCACATGCTCATCTACGCTCTCCCAAATTATTAGCAGAGGTTGTAGCAATGAGCACTGATTAATATGATTGGGGAAATAAATGAACTATCAGGCAGCCCTGGCTCATTCAAAACCTGGTGGAGACAAGGCAATTATGTTTTCCCTGTTGATTACTGAATGCAGTAAACATGTTAACAGTATGATAGATCAGGGACTTCCTTTCCTTGTTTTACAGCCCCCCTTTCTCCAGCTCAGAGCCCCAGAAGATATACGCAAAGATCTTGGATGGTGTGATGAAGTTTCCCCCATACATGGGCGAGGGTGCCAAATCTCTCATAAGCAAATTGTGCAGGTGTGCTTACCCTTTTCCCCCCTCACTTCTCACTGGCCAGGCTTTCAGGTGCATGAACTGTGACAGTTGGAATCATAGGTCAGGGATAGGCTAATCCAGCCCTGCTATCTCTACTGTTTTATGTTGTGCAAACAATTTAATTGAAGTCCATAGCCTAAATTTGAAGTCATCTCAAGTTGTGTGCGAGGTGTGATCAGAGGCTCATAGAAAAATAATTCAAAAACATGTAGAAACCATATTAATGCAATTACATTGAAGGCTGTGCTGAATATTATTTCACATCATGCTTTGGTTCTGACAGACCACGCCCAGGTCAGAGGCTGGGGAATACTAAAAATGGGATTAAGGACGTCAGGCACCACAGGTAATAGCGCCAGCATATGCTCTGCAAGAGATTGCTGAATGTCATCTCAAAGCCTCATTATGTCTTGTAATAATGCAGAATAATAATATTAAATAAATAATAATATAGCTAAAGCTAAATTATTTAATAATTACTAATAAATATAACTGCAACTGTGGTAATTAATGGATTCTATCCAGCATGTGGCAGTTATGAATTTTTAAGCTGTAAGAACACATTGAATGAATTGTAAAAAAAAAAAGTTCAGTCTCTGTCCCAAAATTTCTTTAGCATGCAAAGATTCAACTTGATTGGTTTATAAATTGAGGTGCTTTGATGTGGCATTTTTATTTATTTTTTTTAATTACAGTGCCACCTATTGGAAAAATCACTGCATTTGTACGCCAAGTTCCATGATTATCGAAAAGCATTCACAAGTTACAGCTGTTTTAGTAAAAATGGCCATATCCACAACTGATAATTTGCATATGGTGGCCATATAGTTTTGAAAGTTGGTTGTGTCAAAAATTTCAAAATAGCAGAAAATCTAAATAGTTGCCGATGTTCATTCTTGATGCAATAGATGTTCACTGGAAGGGTTTTTCACGGAGATGTAGCCAATAAAATTTCCAGCCTGATTGGTCAAATGGTTGGAGAGTTATTGCCATTTAACTTATTTGATACTTACAGCACCACCTATTGGGTTAGGGTTAGTGTATTCTCATTAAATTGGGAATACAGTATATGTTCTGTTTGGCATTAGCCATGGAACTTGGGCAAAAAAAGATTTTTGATCCTATACCACACAGTTCAGGAGTTATGGGTCAAAACATAAATGGTTGCATTACTGCACGACCATCTGGCCACTAGGCATCACTGTGACAACCTGAGTAGTGGTGGGGGTGGGGGGGGGGGGCATAGAAACATACCTGCCAAGTTTCATAGCTCTATGATTTACAGTTTTTTGCTGCCCATTCCGCTTTAAGGAATAATAATAATAATAATAATAATAATAATAATAATAATAATATATTTTTTATAAAAATAAAAAAATGGAACAAAAACAATAGGGTTCCAGTCGCTTTGCAATTTGGGCCCCAAATAATAAGATACAGAAAGCTACTGATTTGGGGTTTGGTTACAGTCTGCTATTGTCTTACAAAACTCTTTCTGTACTTTGATTACATTTGGTATTATTTCCCACTTTTGCCAAGCTGTTTGTTCCAACATAGAGGTACTTCACTTTTCAGACCTTGTGTTGTGACATGTATGTGACATTATGTATGGGAGTGTTAGAATGTTGGCATAGTAAACTGGAACTGGAATTGAACTGTACATACTGAAATATCAGCAAGAGCATGGCTGAGCACTAGTCAGAAAGTGTAAAATTCTAACTGGTGCAATATTACAATATTAAGATTGAGGATCTCTTTCATGCAGGTGGTTCAGCAGTATAAACTGGCACAAGCTACGAGTTGGGCAGGTAGAGGCACCAACATTGCGACTTATACGAAAGGTGAGACCATCTTCATTCACATCGATGAGTTAAGAGAATTATAGGCAAATGCCTGTTAAAAAAAGAGGAAAGTCCGGCGATGTTCTTACAATACTGGTATTATTAAATCTATAAATTTAGCACATTAATTTTTATCTTGTACTTGATTGCTCTTTGTTATCATTTACAGCAGACTGTGTTCTAAACAGCATGGATGCAACTAGAATACATTTCTGTTTTCCACACTGATTTCTTTTCATTCTTTATTTTGCATGATTGAGTGTGTGCCTTTGTTGCCATCAACAGTACTAGTACTATTACAGTAACATCTCCTCTGTACATCTCAAGGCACAAGGAACTGTATGATTTATGTACTGCATGATTTATTCTTCACATATAATAATGCATTATTTGCAAATTCTTTGCATATGCCGGAATTTCTTATTTCTTATTTAATGGCTTATTCAAATTCATTTTTATATGAACAAAAACAATATATAAATCTACAAGTTTTCTGAACGATCTAATATACGCACCCTGAACACGCTCTGAAACAGAATACAGTGTCTTTCAAAAGTATTCACACCCTTTCTATGTCCTATTTTTGTTAGGCTTACATTCTCTAAAACTCAACATTTTATTGAAAACTGAAGAGTTCTATAGTTAAACTAAGTTTTAGTTCATTTTTTTTTTAATTAAAAAGAAAAAAATTTGCATTTCCTTTACGAAAAAATCACATTAAAAAAACATATGCGTTCAAAAACCACGTGAACACCCAACAAGCGAAGAGTACACATAACCATATAAATAATCACATTTCTAAGATGAGAGCAGAAAAGTGTAACCTATGCTTTTTCAAATTGCATGTTTTGTTTTCACATGTGAAAATAGTAGTTCACATTTTAACCCCTTTGCGCAAGCTCCCTAGTGTCCAGGATACCGGCGTCCTGAGACATTCAGTACTCCTGCAAACAAACTATGAGTGGAAACAACAAATTCTGTATTCTAGCCTCACTACAACAACAATGCCAATCACTATGCCAAATACAAAGTTTCTAAATGCCACCAATGTCACATAAGTCGTCCATTTAACAAGCACCCCCTCCCTGCAGTCTCATCTGCAACTACACCCCCAAAGGACACAATTGAAAATAGAGTCTATCTCAGAGTGCATCCAAATATTCTTTAATCACCAAAAATTCATATTCCATCATAGTGACAAGGTAAGCTCAACAATAGCCTGAAGGTATGACAGTACATGAGTGGAAAAATGCTGCTCACTGAATAGCAAAATAAACGAGAGAAATTTTGTGTAATTATACCATGTCATTTTACTCTCAACGTCTATGACTAAATTTGGAATAAATATACAATCATACCATCGGTTTTACACGTAAAGATGTCCCTTTCAGGGGTCATTTATTGTCTAAACCAATCCGTTTGAGAAATAAACCCGCAAATAGAAAGTGGGTATTTACAACAGCCGTGTGCAAAACACCACTTTCAATTACGATTGCTGTAACTCTGTTTAGTTCGTTCTGGTTTGATTGATACCTCTTTTATCCAGTAGACGGTAGACAGTAGTACAGTATCAGCTTTCCATCACTGTATCGCATGTCTCATTTTACATGTTTTTAGAAGGGCTTAGACATGTGTGCAACAGCTTGAACTGTTGCTACATCACAACGTTGTGCAGTGGACCATAATGTTGTGCAGTAATATTTTTTTACCTTTGCATTTTAGAAGATTTTACTAGTTTTTCCATCTCATCAACATGGCTAAAAAAATTATCTTGGGAGTGGGTCAGAAGAGGAGGAAGCATGAAGTCTAGCCAGGATACATATGAAGACATTTCAGTTATTTACATTTTTTATATCATTATATTTGGCATGATCAATGCAAATATAACCATATAAAAATATTACAACGTAAATAATTTAAATGTACAATAGTGTGTCACAATGCTTTTGTGGATGGATAAGAATAACAGATAAAAAGCATTTTATTCATCATTGGAAAGGTTTTGGATAGGGTTTTGGACCCCTACATATCTTAGACCCCTATATTGATGAAAAGATAGTTATTCCCTCTTGAAAATGATGCTAATGATGTTAGTTTCATGAGTTTAAACAGTTGATTTGGAGAGAAATAAGTGATTGTTCTCTTTCATCATCTCGTTTTGAGATCCACCTATGGGGAATGACATCCGGTCATTACTCCTCAGAAGCGTCCAATTGCACCAAGTCTGGCTCTGACAATGCTACAGGAGGCACCGCCCTCCTGTAAGAGCATATAGGACACTGCAGCGCTACTACTCAAAGTAAAAAGATACCATTACCATATTACTCAGGCATACAAAGCACTGTCTATACGTCATTAATTAAAACTTGCAAAATCTAGGCCTTCCATTGAAACATATTCTCTTCAAATCGTAAAATAAAAATAAAAAAAACAGTTACTTGAAGTAATTTAAGAAACATTGGGTAGCATAGCTTGTTACATTTGTGCAAGCTAAGATGCCAATATGGTTTGTTGTAAATTAGCCTCATTTTGATATCAATACTTTCAATGGCAGGCCTAAATTTAGCAAATTTTAATTAATGAATAATAAAGTGCTTTGTATGCATGAGTAACTTTTTTTTATTTTTAGATCTGATACACCTGGGATATACACACAATTGTGGGTTAAAAGACCTCCTTCGGCTTTCTCCAAAAGTAAACATATCCAGATGGAGAAGTAGAAGAGTCCAAAAAGAGTAAAAGATGACTCATCAGACTGTAATATTTTTTTTCTAAGGGGTCCAGGTTTTATGCTTCTTTTGTATAAAATTTTATTTTTGTAGTTACCTGTATTGTGATGGACAGTGTTTGACTTCTAGACTGAAGTGAGTTCAGAGGTGAAATTGTTATATTTAATTAATTTGTGGCATTTTTACTTCATTCAATTGCAGGGCCCTTGCTACATCAACTTTGACAGATTCCCCTTTGACAAGACACAAGCAGAAGAAGAAACATCTGGCTGGGACAATGACTTCTGAATATTGCTGATTTGTTGGGCTTCTGGTCATGAATGGGACAGTGGCCTCAAGAACAGGGCACCAGGAATGTGAAAGCATTAAAATACAGAAAAATTCAATTAGAGAGGCCTATCAAATGGCCTTTGCAGACTGAGACATTATACAGTTCTCCTTAGGTTCTACTGAAATGTACAATCACCATGGTCCACATTGTTAAATTACAGTATAGGTTTAAGTATACTGTGGTTTGTGCATACTGCAAATCTGAAACTTGTAAATAATAAACAGAACTGCCAAAAACATCTATTTCAAATGTATCAATGTATCACATGCTTGTCCTGTGGCAGGGCACTATGCAAGTTTCCCTGATTTATTTCCCCTGTCCCATTTAGATCATGGGGTGGTGGACAGTAAGCACAATTCTGTGTGCAGCAGCAAGCGAAGCATGCAAAGAGCAGTACCGTCAATGTGCAGCAGCAAGCGAAGCATGCAAAGAGCAGTACCGTCAATGTACAGTACTGGAGAGGTCTGACTGTTGCAGAGCCGGTCCTGACCTCCCTGGGGCCCTAAGCAAAATTCTGCTAAGGGGCCCTCCTACCTGACCCGTGAGCCATGTAAACCATTTTCAATTTCCACACAGTCCCACCTGACACCCCAGTGCTCCCACTACAGTCCTCCCTCCTTTAAAACAGTTTGCTCTATCTGTCAGTCTAAGAATAAGAATATTTAATCAGTAGTCAATGTCAGTCCATTGCTTTCCATCTTGCATTAGTCCAGAGTTGTAACTAAACCTTGACTGAGAGACTAGATAATCATTGTCTTGTTTTAAAATTATGTGTGCCTATGAGGAGTGCTATCATGCCCATATATTGTCTGAACTGGACCCCACAGAGCTCCCCACAGAGTTGCTGCTGGAAAGCGCGAGTTTAATTTCGTGCATGCGCATATGAATGCATGTTCATGCGTGACGCAGTTATCTTTTCTGAGCTGCAGTTTATAAACACAGTTGCCCGTTGGCATTTATCAGACGTAATAATTAAGCATTATAAAACGGGTAGCTCAATTCAAGCAATCTGATTGGTTCATAGCCGTGGTATATTAACCATACCACGTATGACTAATTCCTTTGCACAATTCAGTATCACTCTGCATCTGAGGAAAAAAAAACGTTTTAAAAAATCTAAATCTAAATTGGAGTGTGTCTATTACTTTCATATTGCCATACTTGGTGACCGTTTTATAAAAGCAACAGCTCACTTCCAGCCGTGATTAATTAATTATAAAGGGAAACCTTTTGTTACCCTCCCCTTTTCAATGTCCAATTTCGCAATTGATGGCAACGTTGAATCACGGTTGTAGGCCAGTTACTGGCTTTATTTAGGAATGCCAACCATACTGCAAAATACACAATCGTCCTTTATTTTGACAGTAGAATAGGCGTTCCGTATTTAAGTCATGGCTACGGGACGCATTTTCATCCGTATCTTTGTAAACGATTGCATTAAATATTAACCGCTGCTTTGAATAGAATTAATAGTTAGCTAGAGATGCACTGCAAGCTAGCACATCAACTTAACGTTACTGTTATTTGCTGACATCAAACTTGGAGAGGAGAGAACGCAAGTTTACCTGATTGCTGTTCCCGCAATTCACTCTCATGGTGTGTTTTTTTTCTTTTTTCGTGACCAGAAGGATAGTTTCGCGTCATCATCTCATCTAAGTTGTAAACATTGATACCTGCTTTGACACGAGGGGGAGGCGGGGCCCTTGCGTAATTTGCGGGGCCCTATGCAACTTGCGTAGTGAGCGTATAGGGACTGTCGGGTTAAAAAAGGCACTCCATTAGTGATGTATGCATGTGATTGGTTGTCTAAGAGATCATGTAGTTATGTGTGTATATGACTGGCTGAATATGACAGCATGTAGTTGCTGACCAATGGTCAGCTGCATCAAGAGTTTCCTGACCAAACTTTCTCTGCGAATTTTCTGCGAATTTCATGCACTGTGCTCAGTGGTGCCTCACATGAGTTCATAAGGCATCTCTTCACTTTTAAGGATGAGGCTAATAAAGCATAGTAAACTAGCATACAGCACATCCAACATTAATGCTGTTTGTTACTTGTTTTTCATTTATGTTGCATTTTCATTTCATTTATGTTTGTTTAGGGATGTCACAGTATGAGTTTGTGATGGCGTGATAATCGTGGTTTCACAGTGATTTATGAGTAATATTAATGCACTGCTATAAATGAATTAATCTCTTTGCGTAATCCCCCTAGTGGTCGGCGTGCCAGCGCGCCTAGATTGCTCAACTCAGACATTCATTACTCCTGCAACCGAACTATGGGTTGAAAACAGAAACTCTGTGTTGTAGATTCATTAGTAGACGATACTCGACGACTATGCCAAATACGGAGTTTTGCAGCACCACCATTGTTGCGCCGATCATTCATTTAACAAGCGCCCCCTCCCTGCAGTTTCATCTGTTACTACACCCCCACGCATGACACGCTGGACAATAGTGTCTATTAACAACCCAATCAATGACAAATATTGACCAGAAACCCTTAAAGGTACTGTATTTAGCATAACAAAATATGCTCAAATCATAACATAGCAAACTCAAGCCCAACAGGCAACAACAGATGGGCATATTGACCTGCTGAATTTAACATTACTTCGTAATATGAGTACTCACACAATGTAGTGCGTCCAACTTTACACTTATAAAGGTTCACTAAAACATCCCGTTTTTTTAAGCATTAACACAAAACGATGGACCTCAATGCATCGCAACAACAGACACATTGTACAACAGATACATTGGTCAGCTAAATTTTCCATTACTCAAAGATCATTCCCTGGATCCCTTGCACTTCTAAAGAAAATCACACAATGTAATTGTGTCCAACCTCACATGGGGAAAATAAAGGCTCACAAAAACATCCCCTTCTACTATGTGGGATCAAAACAGGATGATACAAAATAAAACAAACAATAAATAAAATGAGCAGGAAACAGTTAGAGTATACTTCTGTTTCTTTGCACCAAGCCAGTTGCTTAAACAGACAAGCCTGTTCACATTGTTGGACGACAGGGCAGCTCCCTTCTTCTGAACAATATGTCCAGACAATGAAAAACTGTGTTCACGCTGTTTTACTCAGGAAAACATGGATTCCCACAGAAAAAGTTACTTTATTTTATTGTTAAGGAGTATATTAAATGAGTAAATAGAGTGAAACCGCGAAACTAGTTAGGCTGCAGTAGTACTGAAATGTAAATATGGTATCACTGTCAGGTGTTTCATTATATAATTTGCAGCATTTATTTCTGAGCAAAATAACATTTTCTAGCTAAGCTGGCTAGCGAAAAAAGTTGCTGATGGATATTGTAACTTTTAAATTTCACATATTGGTATAATGAATGGGAAACATAAACGATACTAACGTATATCACATAATCACACACCCAAATGAAAATGCATGAAAAGCCTAAAAACATCATTTTTCTTTCTTACCACGAATTACAAATGCCGCCATTTATCTTACTGTGACGTCACAAAGTCGGAGCTCAGAAATGATGCTTGAATATCCGACCTATAATTCCGAGTTCTACGACCATTCAGTTGCTTTTTTCACAAGTTGGACCTCGTTTTTTACTAGTTCTGAGTTGTCTTGAACGCAGCATAAGGGTCGGGCAAATGTTCATCATAACAGAACGTGCGTTAACGCACGTTAAAAAAATGAGTGACGTTAAAACAAATCTGCGTTAACGCATTATTATCGCGTTAACTAATGTCACCCATCCCCATACAGGAAAACATACTGTTTGTATGATGATGTGTGTGATAATGTTTTGGCATTATTTTAAAATATCAATGCTTCATCTTAAACCTTCATAAGAGGCACATTTATATGCTTTATAAAGGACAAAAAGCATTTTATTCATTTTTGGAGAGATTTTGGATGTTTCTGGACCTCTAGATATTTTAGACTACTGTACTGACGGAAAGCTTGTAATTCCCACTTGAAAATGATGCAAAAGTGAGTTTCTTGAGTCAAAACAGTTGATTTGTAGTGAAATACATGATCATGTTGTGATTTACGGCTATGCATAATTTAGACATTTTGGACAGATTTGGAAACACTGCTTACTTTTTGCTTCATAGATCTTTAGTAGTTCCACATATCCTCCCTTAGATTTTACACACTTGTGTCTAGGAGTTTTATATATGTGATCTCTCAGTATTTCATTGCAAACTAAAAAAGAACAAATTCATTTTAGATTTTTTGCCTAGACAATTGCATTTTTGGCACTTTATTTCTTGCAAAATTATGAATTGTAATTGTGAATTGTATTGTAAATCGTACAAATGTACTGCTTTATTTAAGCTATTTTTCAAATCTCTGTGATGCTCACATCTGGAGTTAAAAAGCTTTAAATAAGGTACCCACTAAAAGGGCAAGGATTGGGCAGATTTGGCATGTGCGCAAAGGGGTTAAACAAACACGTTTAAACACAAAATACATTTGAAATCATTATTTCCTTTATTTATTGAATAAAAATGAACAAAAACTCATATCACGCATGTGAAAAGGTAATGCCCCCCTTAAACCTAATAACTGGTTGCACCACCTTTAGCAGCAATAACTATAACAAAACCTATAATTTCCTGTAATTTGACACCAGTCTGTCACATCGCTTGAGGAATTTTAGCCCATTCTTCTTTGTAGAACTACTTTTATTCAGACAAATTGGTAGGTTTTCGAGCATGAACTCGTCATTTCAGGTCCTGCCACAGCATCTCTATTGGGTTCAGGGGCCTCATTTATAAAACGGATCAATTTTGATCTTAAGTATGACTTACGCAGAAAACCACGTATAAGTAGTTATTTATAAAACCTTACTTTGACGTGGAAATGATCTTATCTCTATGCAAAGTCTAGACTTGATGTAAGTAATTTTCCTGCCAGTTATGTATGGCTATTTTTTTCCCTTGCAGTTTAAGATCAATCAATCATCAATCAATCAATCAAATTTTATTTATGTAGCGTATTTTACAACAGTTGTCACAATACGCTTTACAGACAACCCTAGCCTAAACCCCCACAGGAGCAAGCCTAAGGCAACAGTGGCAAGGAAAAACTCCCTGTGGCAGATGGGGAGAAACCTTGGAAGGAACCAGGCTCAAGGGGGAAACCCATCCTCCTCTGGTCGGCTCAGGGTGCCGACTGGTGACCAGCATGTCAGCCAGTTTATGCACCGGGTGGCGGTGATGGGGAACAGCAGGTGGCGGCAGATGTGGGCAGGGTGGAGGCAATGACGAAGGAGGGGCTGGACCGCAGAGGTGGGGGAGACCAGATGACTCTCGAAGCACTCTCGAAGGGTTGGGGCAAGAGCCCCGCCGGCAGCGTGGGGAAGAGGGTGGAAACGGCAATTAGGGAATTTTCAATATAGCAGACAGTGAGTAAAGTGCCAGTGGTATTTATTGGGGGGACCCCGCCAGGAGTAGAATATGGCTGCATATCTACTAGGACAGGGATGGAGAGCCCATGCAGTCATGAGGGGTAGACAACCATACCCGCCTATCAAGAGCCAGCCCATGTAAAGTCGGGTCACAGCTGATTGACAGGTGACAGTAAGGAAAGGATTGCCACCTACAAAGCTCTATGACTACAGGCTTCTCGCACCCTGTCTCCAGACTACAACTGATTGTAAGCCTGAGCGCAGAGGTGCGTTTTTAATCTAGATTTAAATATTGAGACTGTGTCTGACTCCTTTATAAATTTTGGAAGCTGGTTCCACAGTAGTGGGGCCCTGTAGGAGAAAGCCCTACCACCTTTTAGGTTCTTGGAAATTCTTGGGACTACCAAGTAGCCTGCGTCTTGAGATCGGAGTGACCTTGTGGGCTTATAAGGTAGGAGCAGGTTCGATACGTACACAGGTGCACGACCATGCAGAGCTTTAAAAGTCAGGAGCAAAACCTTGAAGTCTATCCTATGCTTAATGGGTAGCCAGTGAAGCGACGCTAGTACTGGTGTAATGTGCTCATACTTCTTAGTTCTGCTCAAGATATGAGCAGCTGCATTCTGCACAAGCTGGAGACTCTTTAACAAGTTATTAGGGCAGCCAGAAAGCAGGGCATTACAGTAGTCTAACCTAGACGTAACAAACGCATGGATCAATTTTTCAGCATCCCCGACTGACAGGAAATGTCTAATTTTAGCTATGTTGCGCAGCTGAAAGAAGGCAATTCTGGATATGTTTTTTACATGGGTGTCAAAAGATAGATCAGGATCAATGGTGACACCAAGGTCTTTAACGACCATATTAGGTTCAGCCAAACAACCATCACAGTTTAAGGTGAGAGTAGACAATTTCTCCCTTAATATTTTGGGACCTAAAACCAACATTTCAGTCTTGTCTGAATTTAGGAGCAGAAAATTTGAAAGCATCCAAACCTTGATATCTACAATACAGGCCTCTAACCATGAAAGCGGCAGTGCTTCGCCAGGTTTCATTGAAATATAAATCTGGGTATCGTCCACATAACAGTGGAACTCTACGCCATGTGCCCGGATAATATTGCCAAGTGGTAGCATATATAGCGAGAAGAGTACTGGTCCTAGTACTGATCCTTGTGGAATACCGTATTTCATTATTGAGGTGGACTCATCTTCTTTTAATTTGACAAACTGTTTCCTGTCACATAGGTATGATCCAAACCATGCGAGTGCCTGTCCATGAAGTCCAACACAGGCCTGGAGTCTGTCCAGAAGAATTCCATGGTCAATTGTATCAAAAGCTGCACTCAGGTCGAGGAGCACAAGAACCGACACAGAGTTACGGTTACAGCTGACAGTAGTAAATCATTTGTAACCTTGATAAGTGCGGTTTCTGTGCTGTGGTGGGGTCTAAACCCAGATTGGAATACTTCAAGGATACCGTTAGAGCTAAGGTATGCACTTAGTTGCTTAGCAACAATTTTCTCCAATAATTTTGAAAGAAATGGAAGGTTTGAAATAGGTCTATAATTTTCCAATTTATTGGGTTCTAGGTTTGGTTTCTTCAATAATGGCTTAATGACTGCCACTTTTAGTGACTCAGGTACGTATCCTGTGACTAGGGATGTGTTAACGATTTTTAGTATATTCTGGCCTAGTACTGGAAATAGTTCTTTAATCCAGTTTGAAGGAATAGGATCGAGTATACAGGTCGTCGGTTTTGAAGACATAACTAATTCAGATAATTCAACCATGCTAATGGGCGTAAAACAGCTTAGTACTGCTGTCTGTAAATCTTCCTGTTGTAACCAGGTGCGGGGCTGTTTATTAACATGAACAGAAATAGTGCATGATGGAGACAGTTTGGAAATCTGGTCTCTAATAGCCTCAATTTTCTGATCGAAGAAGTTCATGAAGTCATTGCTGCTAAGATTGGAGGGATAAGATGAAAACTCTGATGGCATAGATGCGTGGAACAGACAATATAACAGATATCAGATTCTAATTTAAGAGTATTCATTAAAGGGGCTTTTGAAATACTATTTCTGTTAGCTAGCTCTGAAACGCACCTTGCAGACAGGCGTAGGGCCATATGTCTGGGACACAGGTATAAAGAAACGAGCAGGCAAAAACATAAGGTTAGAAGCCTGCGGCCTGGCCGGTGCCCTGATGGAGTGTCAGGATCTGGCCTTATTAAGACTAGCAGCTATGTTGTTCGATAGGACACGAGAACCTCTCCAGCTCGGGTGGAGTCCGTCTCTCTTCAATAGGCCAGGCCTTCCCCAGAAATCAGGCCAATTGTTAATAAAGCCTATGTCACTAGATAAGCACCACTCCGACAGCCAGAGATTTAGCGAAGATAGCCTACTGTAGACCTCATCGCTCCTACGAGCTGGAAGCGGGCCAGAGCAAATTACTTCCCGACACATCTTTTTAGCCACTGCACACACCGATATAAAATTATTTTTGGTTACCTCCGATTGCCTCAATCGGATGTCGTTTGTGCCGACGTAGATAACAATTCTAGAGTATTTACGTTTACTTTTAGCCAGCACTTTTAAATTTGCCTCAATGTCGGTGGCTCTGGCCCCAGGAATACACTGTACTATGGTCCCTGGTGTCTCTAATCTCACATTTCTCAAAATACTATCTCCTATGATCAGGGCTTTCTCAGTAGGTGTGTTACTGAGTGGGGAATATCGGTTGGAAACGCGAGTTGGGTGGTGCTCGGCGGGCGGCCCTGGGCCGGCAACTATGTTTCTTTGGTACCGTGATAAAATCGTCCTGCAGCGAGGACACTAGCAGCGGAGAAACACTTGCATCTAAACTAGCATCCGGCTCGGGTAAAAGGGAGTCTAAGAAAGTCTCACTCTCCTGAATCTGATATAAAGTCCGGATGCGCGTCTCTAACTCAGCTATTTTCTGTGCCAATTCTAAATTAAGCTGACACTTAGAACAAGTACAATTACTAGTAAAATTGGCAGCAGAGCTAAGACTAACCATGCAACAAACTATGCAGGGAATGGAAGCCATGATGCGCTCTTACCGTATTTTCTTCAGTTGTTCGCGTCGTTCGGTTTACAATTTACTTTGGCGAGTAATCCGGAGAAAGTAGTAAGGTGCTTATGATGCTTACTTAGGTTTTGTTTAAACACAAAGATAGTGTCGATGCACACTTGAAAGCACGATATTAGCCTGTAACAAAGTTTTTCAAACTCCTCGCTCTTTCAACCACAGACAGGAAACCGCAAACAGGAAGACTTGATGATCAATTCTTTGTCAGACCATTTCTTTTTCAGATCAGCCACAGTTCTGTCTTGCTGACCCACGTCGTTCACTGCAGCGGCGACACACTCCAAAGCTACCTGTTTGGCTTTGTTTGTCAACCCACTATTTAGTCCACTGAATAATACGTGTTGCCTGTCTTCAATCTCCTCTACCATCGTCATGATCTTCCAAAAAATTTTGCTTTTCTCTTTTGGTCCATGGTTATTCCTGACTAAACCCTCATTTGCGCTAGCATTATGGGGAAATCGCTGATTGTAAGGCACGTTCAGGTGCTGTCAATTTTAAGTTAATTTGAGATTTATAGATCACAGGTGCGTAAGTTACAAATGGGATTTTTAGAACCTGCGTAAGCAAGGTTTTTTATGCTCAGTATCTTTTATGAATCGAATGTAAGCACACCGTCGGAAATGATCTTAAGACTAAGTTCAAGTAAATCTAAGGACATTTTTATAAATGAGGCCCCAGGTCAGGACTTAGACAAGGCCACTCCAAAACTTAAATTTTGTTTCTTTTCAGCCATTCAGATGTGGACTTACTTTTGTGTTTTGGATCACTGTTTTGCATAACCTAATTATGCTTCAGATTTAGCTCAAGGACAGATGACCGGACACTCTTCCTAAGCATTTTTTGGTACAGAGTACAATTCATGGTTCCTTCAATCATGGCAGGTCATCCAGGTCCTGCTGTAGCAAAGCATCCCCACACCATCACACTACCACCACCTTGATTGACTGTATTTGCTTTATGCCAGACATAATGGGACCTCTGTAATCTAAAAAGCTCCACCTTTGACTCATCTGTCCATAGGACATTATACATAATCCCAAAAGGCTTGGGGATCATCCATGTGCTTTTTTGCAAATGTGAGGTGAGTACTGATGTTCCTCTTGGTTAGCAGTGCTTTCCGCCTTGATACTCTTCCATTAATCCCATCTTTCCACAGTCTCTTTCTTATTGTGGAGTCATGAACACTGATCCTAATTGAGGCTAGAGAGGCCTGCAGTTCTTTGGATGTTCTTCTGGGACCTTTTGTGATCTCTTGGATGAGTGACTGCTGCGCCCTTGTAGATATTTCGACATGCAGGAAGATTCAGCACTGTTCCAAGTGGTCTCCATTTGGATATTCTCACTGTGGTTTTGGTGGAGTCTTGGACCTGAATGGCTTTGTAACCCTTTCCAGACTATTTCACTCTGATTGTAAGGTTCAATATGAGTTAGGTTGCGATTCCACAGAGTTGGCTGAATTTACCAATTAAATTTGGTTAATTTGTTGAAGGGGGCAATTACTTATTCACATGGGTGATATGGGTATTTGATAACTTTTTCATCAAATAAATGAAATAATAATTAGGGTTCCACTGTGAAGCAGGGAACCCTATTGTAATTGCTGATATTCCCATTATTAGGCGTTCAAGCCTAAAGGGCTTTTGTGCTGGTTTATTATTAATCTTCTTCAGAAATGTTTGCGCAAATTCCTGTGAGATGGTAAATGATAGAGACATGAAATTCTTCCCATTGATTGGAAGTTGTGTGCAAGTGCTGCCCAAGGAATATGACCTCAATCAGCCTGATGGGGGCGCTATAATTAAAGGTCAAAATTTTAAACTTTGAAAAGTCATAACTCCTACGCAGTGAGTCCGATTTACACGAAACTTGCTACATACATCCATCTATCCTCATTACAAATTTGCCTCAAGAACCACTAAAGTCTGTGTAACTAGATTTTCCACCATTTAGAATTTTTTGAAAAACATTTTTGACATCTCCTAAACTGTACCAAATGTTCTGTGGATCATTACTGGACCAAGCTTATCAAAACCTATCAAAAGCTTGTTGATATCTTATTGCGCTTTGAAGATATTGACCAATGAACTTCAAAAGGGCGTGGCTCAGCACTTAAATAGACCAAAGTCAACAATCGTTGGGCCAATCATCATAAAACTTGCAGGATATGTCCACGTAAGTACCTGCAACATACCCTGAAAATTTAATTCAAATAGACCACTAGAGGGCGCTATAAATGCAAAAAAATGGGTGTCGCATAACACAAATAAGAATATAAATCAAAAATTGTTTGTCCAATCATTACAAAACTCGCAGGATATGTTTCATAACATTGTTGCACCATGTGTGTAAAACTATTTTGAAATCACCCAATAGGGGGTGCCACCAGTCTAAGGGCAAAGGTTGAAGGTCATAACTCCTACGCCGTGAGTCCGATTTACACAAAACTTGCTACAGACATCCATTTATCCTCACTCTACAAACTTGCCTCAAGAACCATTAATTAACCGACTGAATTACTGACTGAGTGAGTTAGTGATATTGCCAGTCATAAAGGTGCTTCACATCTAAAAATTACCATTCAAGAATGTAAATTGGAACTGGATTTAGCTCGAATGAGTATACATGGGTATATCCTGGTATTATTTATTTTTTATTTAACCTTTATTTGCCCAGGGTAGGTTCACTGAGTACGGAAGCTCTTTTGCAGGAACGTCCGCCGCAGCAGGGATGAAAGAATTCCAGTTGCTATTAGTAAAGGACACATACAAGTTGTTTGTCATGAATAATGGCATCGCTATCTCTATTAACTTTCGAGTAAACGGGATGAAAGTGATTTCTTTCATCTCGGTTCTCCCCTAACATGTCTAATTTTGCTTTTGGAATAGCATTTTATAGGTCAGAGTAATTGAAAGTTTTCTCACCCTCGCATTCACTTACGCATTCACTCTGTGGTAGCAGACGATGCACCTGACAAAAACGTTTTCAGCGATATTTCGTAATTTCTTGGAAAATACTATTATTATTGAGGACTTCTGGGCATAGCTAAGCCATATGTTTGCTGATAGACCTAGCTGACATCGTTTTCTGGAGAAAACAGAAGCCGATTGAACTATATCGTTGATTTACTGTCTCTGTCTCCATCTGCTGAACACAGGTAAAATTTCATCATTGCTATGTAAGTATTACTGCTAAAAATATTTCGGTTATATAGCCTACGTTATTTTTGAAATGGAGTCTTTAAATAGGTTAGTAGTATTATATAATGTATATTTCACACTGTAATGTAAGCGTTAGTTAGTAGTGTAATCATTTTTACGAAATGTATACTTAACCTTGTCTGAAAATGACCATTTGAAAAGTTAATGCAGGATTCAATCATTTTTACAAGAAATAGAGGGAGGAGGGAGAGAGAGAGAGAGAGAGAGATGCACCCAGGCACGAAAGCTAGCACCGTTGCACTCGATGTCCTGACAGGCTGGAGTTTGTGCAACCTGCACAAACACAATAATTGACCATGATGATAAATGGTGAAATGCAATATAAAACTACTTTAAAAAGACCAACTCACTAAATCACGACCGCTCAGACTCAATACCACCTACTACTGCACATTGGGCTAAGGCTAGCAAAAGCAGGCTGACTCCCTTTTGCTATTGAATATGACTCGAATTTGAAAAAAAGGCGTTTTTAGGAGCTTTGCTCAAAACGGCCACTATTTCCTCTGAATTTGTGCCCTTAGTCTTGTAAAAATGATTAAATCCTGCAGTGATGTGATGTGTTTAAATGGCTTTTGGATAACAATTCAGAAGTTCTATGACTTCTGAATATGGGCTATAATCTGGTGTTGGCTAGATGGACCATTCTTGTAAGTAGAAGAAATGCATTGTTTGTTTTTGTCTTTTCGTAGGTTATGTTAACAATTTAAAAAATGAAATTACACCTTAGCCTTTTACGTGGTATGCATTAGCCATTAGCTTACTTACAGAGTCCTGACCAGGTTCCGAGCGAACCGGGAAGCCTCAGACATAGGGTCCGGAAACAAAAAAGTGTGAGTCCACACCACACCACGTGGACAAAAGTTTTAACTATTCACAACAGAAAACAGCAGTCCTCATGCATTTCGGTGCTTGATTCCCTCTCAGACCGACGTGATGTCTTGGAACTAGCTTGGCTTCCCCAAAAAACAAAATAGTTCCAAGACATCACGTTGGTCTGAGAGAAGAATCCAGCAGTGGAAATACAGTAGGGCTCAGTATTCTGTTGTGGATGGGTTAATTTTTTTTGCATGTTGTGGTGTGGATTGCAGCTTTTTTGGTCCCGAACCATGTGTTCTGCCTGTCTGAAGCTACGTGGCTCACTCAGAATCTGTCCGGAACTTGGACCACAAGTCTCGGTAAGTAAGCTAATGGCTATGCATTGATTGCACTGCTGGCAAGTATTTCATGCCATGTCATGTCCAAATATCCGAACCATCCTAATATATGACATGTATTTCTCAATTGTTCATCACTGGGAAGGAGACAGAATTGGGGTGTGAGTGTGTGTGTGTGTGTGTGTGTGTGTAAGACAACAGTCTGGGGAGCCCTGGGCACATACAGAGAGCACCATAATTCATTGGACAGTGACACATTTTTTGTTATTTTGGTTCTGCACTCTAGCACTTTGAGTTTGACAGGATACAATGACAATGAGGTTGAAGTGCAGACTGTCAGCTTTACAGCTCACTGTACGTGCACTGTTGGCAGGGAGTGAGTGAAATGAGAGTGTGTATAAAGAGAAGTCTTGATTAATTTAGAGACAATGTATGCATGTGCCACTGAAAGATTGGTGATAGGCTAATTGTGATGCCGTATACTTATGTGAAAATGAATGTGGTATGTAAAAAATAAGAAGACCTAGGCACTCTTCCCTTTAGATAAGAATGCTTCATGATTGTAATGAACATGTGAAAAAGACTGATGTGTTTCAGCCACATGCCTTCATCAGGGATTATGGGTAACTAGAAAATTGCCAAGCGTATAAATGAGAGGAACTAGTAGACTGAATAGACCCTAACGTGTAGAGTGAGTGGCCACTCGACCGATATCCTTGGATATGAAAGGGTCAATCAACCAAAAAAAAAAAAAAAATGAAAATACCATAAGGACAAGAGCCCTTGTAGTAGTCAGCTAGAGGCACCTGCCTAACATGTTTATACACATACACATAGTAAAACCCTGTTTTACTATGTGTATCCAAGAAATGTGTCCCACAAGTACTTCCTGTCCTTCTTTTTTCTACTAAATGTATTTGGTTTAGTAAACATGAAATGTTTGATGGCGGTATTAATTGTAAGATGTCTATATAGTTAGGTCTATAATTTGAAACTTTACAAAAAACAAGTCATGTAACTATAATATATGGCATGTCTTTGTTTTGTTTGCGAGTTCACGATGCCACGAAAGCGCTACTGGCGAAAAGGACGCAAGAGTGATTGCAAACCAGCTGATGTGTCTTTCCTTTTGTCCCCTCTATCACCTTCCTCTCCCTATGTCAATCCCCCATCTCCAAGCCCCGTCCCCTCTCTGACCTCCTCTGACTTTTCTCCTCTATTGTCCCACTCTCTGTCAAGTGGGACTGTTGGTAAACTTGACAATGACCTTGGCAAACTTGGCACTGTTGATAAGCATTGCAAACATGAAAAACGTGACACCTCTGGTCATCCTGACCCTACCATTTTCACGAATGAGTGTAGTAGTCACAGTGATGATGTGAAATTTAACACAAATGTAAGACACAGTGTCAATCCATGCAGTGCAATGGTGGCATAAAAGAACAGGACAGATGTTCTCATCCGAAACATGATGTAACTCCAGCCTCTCTGGGTTCTAGTCATTGTATTCAGGCATCAACTCATCAAGGAGATGTACAACGATTTGGAGAACATGCACGGCGCCAGTGTGTTGCTAATAGTCTGACAGCTATGATGACAAACCAAATGAAACCTGCTGCACTGTGGCAAAAAGCTGACCTTGATAAGATTCTAGATGAAGGAAACAATTGTATGACAAACTGTGCACTGCTGGTACAATATGGACATATTTTGGTCACACTGAATTGCCACAAAGTCATGTTATAGGTGGTGCGACATTTGAGGTCCACATTGGAAACTCTTTGTTGGGCATAATTGGCAATGATGCTGAAGATGAGAATAATGTTCTATCACCCTTTGGCATAACTCTACATAGAATGTTGTTGGAGTACGATTCATGCTTTCTAACAGTCCATGGGAGAACCTGTGCAATCATGAAGCAGTAATGGATTTGAACTGTTTGATTCACACAGCAAAAATAAAAATGGCACTCGTGATGAGAATAGGAAATGTGTGGTCATTTGGCATGCAGACATTAAGCAATTGTATGATCACCTATGTTGCCTTGCAGCCTCAATCTTTGCACATGGCCAGTATTTTGAATTTACAGGGTTAAAATTGCAGACAGACAGAAGGGAATGCATTCTGAATGCTTCTCCAATGCAGGGGACACAGATGTGCATGGACCCCTGTTCTAAGGCCAATGAAAATGCAAGTACAAAGAGCCTGATGAAATCACAGTGTGATGGCAAAAAAATGCAGCACAATGCAGCCCCACATGTTGATCATAATGTTGACACAACTGTTATAGTACCTACAAATGACACATTGTCTACTTATAGATATATTTCAGGACAGTCAAAATATACACTGCCTGGCCAAAATAAAAGTCGCCGTTTGGATTTTTTGGACAGTGCTCACTGTACAAGCCTCTGGAGGCAGCGTTATGATCTGGGGTTGCTTCGGTTGGTCAGGTCTAGGCTCAGCAACGTCATGCAGCAATAAAATGAAGTCAGCTGAGTACCTGAATGTACTGAATGACCAGGTTATCCCATCAATGGATTTTTTCTTCCCTGATGGCACGGGCATATTCCAGGACGACAATGCCAAGATTCATTGGGCTCAAATTGTGAAAGAGTGGTTCTGGGAGAACAAGGAATCATTTTCACACATGAATTGGCCACCACAGAGTCCTGACCTTAACCCCATTGAAAGTCTTTGGGATATGCTGGAGAAGACTTTACGGAGTGGTTTGCCTCTCCTGTCGTCAATACAAGATAATGCAATTCTGGACAGAAATAAATGTTGTGATGTTGCATAAGGTTGTCGAAACAATGCCACGACGAATGCGTGCCGTAATCAAAGCTAAAGGCAGTCCAACGGAATATTAGAGTGTGCAACTTTTTTTTTGGCCAGGCAGTGTAGTTCCAGCCTGCCTTTTGTTAATGAAGAGCATGTTCATAATGCTGAACTACATGAAGCACAGATGAAAGACAGTGATGACGAAGAGCATGTTCATAATGCTGAACTATATGAAGCACAGATGAAAGATGGTGATGATGAGGAGCATGTTCATAATGCTGAACAACATGAAGCACAGATGAAAGACGGTGATGACGAGGATAGGGGTGTAACGGTATGTGTATTAGTCCCGAACCATCACGGTACGGATGTTACAGTTCAGTGCATGCCGATGTACGGAGAATATGCGGTAGCCTATGTGTGAAGACTGATGAACGTAATGCAGAACCAAATTCCACAAGCGCGAGTTCCACCTGGAAACCTTAAGCTGTAAGTCGTTAGCAAGTTAGCAACATGCCATGCTAAGCTTAGCTCAAGCTGATTGGAGTCTGACTGAGTCAGTCACACTATGGCGAGTGCAAATGACACACAGGAGCTAGAAGACCTGCCTGCTTCTTTCAAATCAGCTGTGTGGGAATATTTCGGGTTCCCAGTGAACTATGACAGCAACGGAGAGCGAGTGGTGGATCGGACAAGGATGGTGTGTCGGCGTTGTTCGACAGTTGTAGGGTATGTGTGTGGAAACACATTGAACATGCTAACGCATATTCGACGGCATCACCCAGTTGTGCCAATCACCGGAGCGAGGCAAAAAAACCTTATTTATTTTGTAGTATTTTCATAACATAAGAGATGCTTAAGAGAGAGTTTTGTAGCCGATTGTGACCTATTGCATTTTGTTTTTTTTATCAGCCCTACATAAAAATATGACCTATATGAGAGTGTATGTTCACTGTTTACATTTTACTGCTTAATACACTACAGGCTGTACCAACTACCTCAGGGGGACTGTACGACACTAGGTGGAACAAACTGTAACTTGCACTACTGCCTGTTCAAAATAAATGAAAAGAAACCTAGCCTTATGCATTTGGGGTTTTTTGTTGCTTTTTTCCCGTTGTACCGTACTCGTACCAAACTCGTTCAAACCGTGGTGTGAACCAAACCGTGACTCCTGTGTACCGTTACACCCCTAGGTCGCATGTTCATAATGCTGAACTACATGAAGCACAGATGAAAGACGGTGATGACAAAATGGAAGAATGTGATGACATTGAGAAGGAGGTTGTTATTGGTAATATCCAACAGACACCATTCACTTTTAAGCCCATCTCATATGCAAAGCAGAGGTCATTGTATAGTCAGCTGAACATGTGTAATGGAAATGGTGAATGCAATGCACTTACCACCAATAACACCAATCAATATGAGCAGTCATTGTGTCACCAAATCAATCAAAAGTGATGGAAATAGTTTTTTCAGAGCGCTATCTTTTCAAGTATGTGGCAATGAAAATGCACATATGAAACTATGAAAAGCTATTGTGCGATGTCGACGGCTCCATTTTCATCCCCTCCACCCATGTCCGCAACCTCGGAATCATCCTCGACCCCACCCTCTCATTTCTGCCCCACATAAACCAGATCACTAAAACTGCCTTTTTCCACCTAAGGAATATTTCCCGCCTCCGGCCCTCTCTGTCTTTCTCCGCTGCTGAAACACTCATTCACGCATTTATTACATCCAGGCTTGACTACTGCAATAGCATCCTCCATGCCATCACCACTAAAGTTCTCAATAAACTCCAATACATACAAAACACAGCTGCCCGCTTGCTCACCAGTACCCGCTCCAGAGACCACATCTCACCTGTCCTCCAAGACCTTCACTGGCTCCCGGTCAAACAAAGAATTGAGTTCAAAATACTCCTCACCACCTACAAGGCCCTCAACAACCTAGCTCCCCCCTACCTCTCTGACCTCCTCCACCATCATGTCCCCTCCCGATCCCTTAGGGCCAGTAATGCCAACCTCCTGCAAACCCCCAGAACCAAGCGCCGAACCTGGGGTGATAGGGCCTTTTCAGTTGCTGCCCCCTCCCTATGGAACACACTCCCTAACCACATCAAAGATGCCCCCAACCTCCCATCCTTCAAAACGGCCCTCAAAACCCACCTCTTCAGACTTGCTTTCCCCAGCTAACCCCCCACCCCCTGTGTTGTTTTTACTGGTTTTATTTTTACTTATATTTTTTTAAACTTTTTGATACAATTTCTTTTATCCTTCAACCTAATAAAGTTTTTTATTTCTCTTTCTTTTTCCCCCCATGTAAAGCGACTTTGAGTACTTAGAAAAGCGCTATATAAATCTGAGGTATTATTATTATTATTTTTTTTAATTATTAATAATAATAATAATAATAATAATAATAATAATAATAATAATAAATAATAATATATTATACATATATAATACAATATTCTAATGTGGGCGTACCTGCAGACAATAACATTAGGTTGGTCGTAGAAATCATAGATATATATACATATATATGTCTATGGTAGAAATAGTGTTGTACTAGCTAGCGAAACCGAAAATGTCTGAGGAAGAAGGATATTTTGTTTTTGATCATGGGATTTGTTGTGCCCTAGCGATTCGAGCCGGAACACACAGAAGAATAGCTGGCTAATTTGCAGGCCAATCGTGCGAGAGCAAAAGCGAGTCAGGAGCAGGCCGAGATTGAATAACCACAGAGACATATGATGCAGAAAGCTTGCTGGTTACCATATCAGAGGAGGACCTGGCCAACATTCTGTCACCTTGCTCCCCGTTCCAGCCGGCACCACAACCATCTAACCATCCTGTCTCCAGTCAAACCAGAACTCCTCAGAGAAAGAACATAACACAGTCAACCTCCTCATGTCCAAAGATGATGATGAAATTGCGCGTCGTCTGCAAGATAGGCGATTGATAGGCGTCGGGAGGAAAGGCTTGCACAGAACGATGAGGATTTCAGATTTGCGCAGATGGTTGCCAATATGCTTAGAAAACTGCCACAACGTCAGAAATCTGTGGCCAAGTTTAAAATTCACCAAATCCTTTTTGAGATGGAGCAGACTGTTGAAGACCAGTAAACAACACACCATCCACTCAAGCACATTTAGCAGCTGTCTCTCTCTACACACACGGCAAACACGCACATGCAGTACACACATACATACAAAAATGTAATGAATTATAATTAAATACTTAATCAATAAATATGCAAATATAAAACACTATATTCTTTAGACAGTAAGAATGTTTAGTTTTGAAAACATTTTCCTAATTGTAATATACAATATTGTGTTCTAATTAAATATATTATAAATAATATATATTATAATCAGATACATTATAAATAAATAGTTTAAAAAAATAATTTAGACATTAAGAATGTTGTTTGAATGCGTGAAAAACATTTTTCTTAAAGGAGTAACATGGTGGTTGAACGTGACACTTCCCAGTTGTCTTTAGGCAACAACAAAACAAATGTACATTATTTTTTTATTATTCAGTCATTTCAATGTACTTTAAAACGTATTTTTCTAAGCCTAAATTTCCCACTATAAAAGTTCACCCGAACCGGTTGGGGGTGGTAATGAGAACTGTCAGCTATGATTGACAGACCGTGCCCTGTTACCATAGCTACCCCCATGATACGCGCTCTTTTTGAGAGACTGAATTTTCACAAGCTAGCTAGCTTAGTAGTATATCAAGTATCGATAGATAGCTAAGGTAAGGACGTTGACTTATATCCAATTATAATTTTTGCCATCTAGCTAGCCAAGTTAAGATAAAAGCACAACTATAACCTCCTCATAAAATCAAACTAGCTATCTAACGTTATCGATAACATTGCCTTATGAAAGCAAACTACCTAGCTAGCTAACGTTAGCTAGCTAGCTAAATGAATATAACCAGAAATAATCGAATAGTCCTTAAAAGTCACTCTAATTTAAGTGAACCTAACATTAGTCAAATATTTGCATTGTCTTGCCTGTAAGCCAGCGGCACAAACTATGGGTCTCGAGTTATCCATGGGTTTACGGGGCGTGGAAAGGGTAGTGGTTACTGTATTCGTGACGCACCAAGTTGACAACTTTCTCAACCGGTTGAAAATAGGAAAGAAAATATGATAAATTTAAAACGCATATTTCTCCAAAAATACAGAACGGACATATTTAATACTTTACTCATTGTGTTTCTTCAATGCCTCTTGTGCAAATAGCACATAAAATCGAGAAAGTGTGAAAATCACCAGGGTACTCCTTTAAGGGCTTGAAATACTTATTTACATTTACAAAATAAAAACCTCTGAACCATTATTCTTGTTTGTCAGTTCATTTAATAAAACCATTCTAAAGGTCAACCTTAATGAGTGAGCAACTAGAATAGAGAAATTAACATTTATTTAATCTGGCAGTTCAAAAAAATAAACGGGAACTACAATGGGTGTTTAAAAAAGGTTTCCAAATAGGACATGGTTCAGCTAGGTTCAGTTCAGCTGACCTCTTCTGATCATAGCATCCTGCCAAGGCACAAGTCCTTGTGGACACCGAAAGAAAGCCATGAGGTCATTCCAGGCTCCAATGGCAGCTCGTGTTGCTCTGCCTGCTGACAGACGGCCTGTGTCCAGCAGGTTTCTATCCCCTGCCACCTGACTTCTCCACTCCCCTGGGTGTGGCTCACCAGATGCTGAGGTATAATCAGTAAAGTTTGGCGGAATATACCTTGCAGCGTGCGCACTGGTAGCACCTGTGTGGGCAAGGAAATTTTGTAGGGCGATGCATGCCTTCACAACATTGACCGCTTTGCCAGCATGGAATTCCAATGGCCGTCTCCGAACTCTCCATCTGGCTGCCAAGATTCCAAAAGCATTTTCTCTAACACTCCTGGCCCGAGAATGGCGGTAGTTGTAGATCTTTCGACCCTCATCAAGGTTGATGCCTGCAAGTGTAAATTCTAAACATTAATAATCATTGCAATGCAGACTTTGTTGCATTATTTGGGTGCCACACACGTTAACTAACAATTTGCTCTGTCGAGGGACAGCAGGTAGTGTTAGCAAGCAACCTGACGTTACATTAAGTCAAAATTATGTTATAAATTATATAAATTACAAGCATAAAGTATAATTCACAAAAATATAAGTAATAAATCATTACATTTCCTTGCCTTTGCAATAGAAGACGTACTTTAATGTCATTGTTTGCTCTTTACTTCAAAGAAGACATGGATTCAGGCACTATTAAGGCACCGGTACCATTTTAAAAATCATTTTAGCATTGTATCCGCAAAATCTATATGATACCCATCCCTAATGTGTGGTCTCAAAATCGGTCAAAATATGCTTTGTGGAATAAACATGCATTTGTACATTGATATGTACAGTGTAGCACAGGGTGTAGGAGTGTAGCACAGTGGGTAAGGAACTGGACTTGTAACCGAAAGGTCGCAGGTTCGATTCCCGGGTAGGACACTGCCGTTGTACCCTTGAGCAAGGTACTTAACCGAAATTGCTTCAGTATATATCCAGCTGTATAAATGGATACAATGTAAAATGCTATGTAAAAGTTGTGTAAGTCGCTCTGGATAAGAGAGTCTGCTAAATGCCTGTAATGTAATGTAATGTAATGATATGCATGATGTAAAAGGAGCCATGTAGTCTACGGGTAGCGGACAGACAGCTGATTCGATGTCACTCCCCGTTTCTACCTATCAGGATAGCGTCCATTTCCCATTAAACTGCCACCTTTTCGATCTTGTTTTCGTCATGTACGGGAAGGTAGGACCCAGACGCGGAGTGGAAAAATAACACAGGAACTCAAGAGGTAAAGGTTGTTAGTGTTAATCAGTTTAACCTTCAGGGTCCAAGTTGATCTATGCGGTTGTTCCCTGCACTTGGACCGGTACTTCTCTCTAGGGGTTTCGTCATACTTGTTCCTGGTTATGGTTATACACTTTGTTGTACGTCGCTCTGGATAAGAGCGTCTGCCAAATGCCTGTAATGTAATGTAATGTAATGTAAAGGGAAATAAAAGACTTTACTACAAAAAAGGGCAAACACAAACAGGGAACAGAAAAGGCCACAGTGGGCAAAACAACAAACTCAAATTCTTAACTAAAAAAACACAGAACAGAACACAGACAGGCAGAATTCAGGCAGGTGGAACACACAGGCATATACACAAAAGGCAGAAAGACATATAGAACCACAGGCAGAAACAAAGTCAGAAATACAAATAAAACGTATTCAGGAACACACAAGTCGGTGGCAAACACAAGGAACCAGCACCCGAGTCAAGGGGACAAAGAACTTAAATAGACTGAAAACCAACAAGACACAGGAGGGCACAATTAACAATCAAACCAGGACAGGGTGGGAACAACGAGGCACAATCAGAAACAATAATAAACTAATTGAAAGCAATAATACAATTAACAGGGGAACGAGCAGGACACAAAAGAGAAGTGCCGCCATCTGGCAGCCCAACAAGGAAAAACAGAGACAGAAACACAGAACCATGACAGTTTTACCTGGATAGGGGCGCATCAAGTTCTCAAGGAGGGGGAAAGCAGCATCTCCAACAATTACATACGGAACTGTAATTTCTGTGCCAGGCAGCTTCGCAGGTTGTGGAAAATCAAGTTTTCCCTGAAGCAAACACATTCCGAATCGGCTGGCCTGAAACACCCCTTCATCGCTCTCACAGCCGTATGCTCCCACATCCACCATAGTAAACCAGGCATCACACACGGCCATGAGAACAATAGAGTGTGTGCCCTTGTAATTAAAAAAATCACCGCCTGCAGAAGGGGGGGATTTTATCTGAACATGCTTTCCATCCACACCCCCGACACAGTTTGGAAAGTTCCACAGGCACCAGTAGTCTTGCGCAATATCCGCCCATTGAGATGCTGAAGGGAGACAAAATCGGCTTTCAGCGCACCCCATATAGCTCTGCAGACCTCCAAAACGATACAAGAAACGGTTGAAGATCCCATCTTATAGCTCGCCGCAACACTGCTTTGAGAACCACTGGAGGCCAAGGTGTGCAGTGTGATCGCCAATCTGTGGGAGACGTCGATGGGAGCACTGTGGGTCGTTTGGTGCTTGATATGCGGCTGTCGCAGACATGCGAAAATATCTGAAATGTATCTCCTCATCCAGGCCCCGCATTTGTTTCACTAAGATATTGTATTCTCCCTCATTGTCCCTTGAAGTGTTGAGGGGCCTCATGGACCATCTCCTGCGGCTCTTCTCTCTATTTCTCCGAAGCAACATTAAGCACAGTGCTTCCTCCTTCTCATCATCAATCGCCTCTAAACTTCCCATTGTATAAGCAGTCGTTCTCTACCCGATTTGGGAAAACTAAATCGGCGTTTAAATGAACTTTCATCAATAGCCTATGACTCAATGGACTTCATTCAATACGCCACCGTGTACAGGTGCAGGTTGCGCAGACCGTACAACTTGCCGCACAAGTATGAATGATCTGCACGTTCGCGAGTGCTGCACACAACGCAAACTACGTGAACTATGTGAACTACGCAGACTCCGCAGAAGTATAAAACAGCCTTAAGTCTCTTCCTAGTAGGTTGACAGGTGTCTTTGGAGTGAACAGTAGTCTTGCCTCGATTGAACTGTCTCTAGTAGTTATGGTCCGTGGTGCTATAAATGGAACAGTTTGGGTAACCCCTGAGAAACCCCTTGTTTTGATGTGTTGTTCAGTCAATGGCAGGTGTGTACCATCCAAGCAAATGTAAGAGCATGTAGCACTGGTGTCAATGAGAAAACTGCACTGTTTTCCTCCAATATTAATGTTGACGCGTGGCTCAATTAGAGGGTGTTACAATGAAATAGAGACCATCTGAGATTCCCCTGTTCCTAGGGTCTCAGGGCTCTCGGGGCAACCCTATTGGGGACCGAATCCCATACGCCATTGCCCTCCATCTTGGGTTTGTTGGATCATTTAGTTCGGAAAACCTTCATCTCTTCCCTGTGGTGCATTGCAGGTGGGCCATTGCGGCTTCGCTGTGGTGGGAACCCTCCACCCCCTCCTTGGTTTTGGTATCTGCTTCCTCTGCCTCTTTTTCCTTGCCCTCCAGACCAGCATTCTCGGGCTAAATGTCCAAACTTGCCACATGTGTAACATTATTGATTTTGGATATTCCACTGGGGTTGTTGCCACTGTTGTGGTCTCCACTGTGGAGCCATCAGCTGTGCAGGTGTCATTGCCTGCATCGGTATTGGTTTCATTAGTTGAGCTGGAGGTCCAAGGGGCTGCATCGGGGCAGAGTGTTGAGGTTGAGGTGGCTGGATGACTGCTGCTGGAGTAGCGGGTGCTTCTGTTTCTCCTTCTTTCTCAGAGATTTGTAACAAGAGTAATTTTTGTTTGAGGTTCTTATTCTTGCCCTCAGCTGTCTTAAGTGAATTCTTGTGCAGGCGCATATGGTGAATAATGTGTGTCTTTTGTTTCTCCCAGGGCTTTTGGTCCAGGGCCTTCTTCACTGAAGGTGGTAGGGCTTTGACCAGCATGTGGAAGAACATGGGTTTGGGACCCCTTTGAAGAATCAAATGGCTCTCCCATATTAGTGAGCCAAGTTTCCTGCATTCTGGAGATCATGGATGTCTTTGTTGTCTTTTATTTCTGAATTCACAACTTGTCCTAGATTAGCCATGTGGGGACACAAAGTTCTGAGAGCTCTCCAGATAGCACGTCTGTGTCTGTTTAAGTCGCCATCACAGTAGTTTGTGGTAAGTATGGTTGCCAGCTACACTTCCTCAAACAAGTCTTTGGTCTGCAATCCACAGCATCTGGCCAGCAACTGTTTGATGTCTCCCAGGCATAGGGCAAGATGAGTTGTCTGGCTTTCGACCTTTGCAATCCAGGGGCTTGCCCCTTCAGTGATTCTGGGTAGATCCTTAACCATGTTTTCCATATCCATGGCAGTCCATGGGATGTATCTGGTGAGTGATGGTTCGCCCCCTGTTTGGGGCACAACTTGTAAGGGGTACATGAAGACATCGTATCGGTCTGGAGAGTGTCTCTGGCGGTGGCTTCTGCGGAGCTGTCCTTTCTTGACTGATTCGAGAAGGGCATCGTGTACGCTCACAACATTGTCTTTTCATTGCTTTAGGCTCATAAGTTCTTCGAGGGGCACACCCAAATTTTCTAAAGCATTTCGGTGGAGGGCTTCAGCTTCTGCTACCTTTTCAGTACTTAGGATTATGACTGGACCCACTTGAGGTGTAGCTTGGTCTTAGTGTACGCAGCTGGGGATGGGAAAATGTTTTGTTTTTCTCCCACTCAAAGTGCTCATCACTTGATTCTCCTTCAGAGTGGCTGGGAGGATCTGGATCATGGTCATTCACTTTGACGCGTAGAGTGCCTGTTAATGTCTCTTGTACTGTGCGTCTTTCTTTATGACCTTCACTATTTTCTTTTTGCAGCTTCTTGTGTGCCTTCTTATCTCGTCTAGCAGTGGCTCTCTTTTCTCTGTAATTTACTGGAGGCTTGTCTATATCGTAGTAGCTGTTGTAGACTGGATCATCATCTTCTTCTTGTGTTTCTTCATTTTTATAGCGTGATGGAGCGGTAGGCCTCAATGCATCTTGGTACCCTGTGGCATCGGGTCCTGCGTATGCATGGTGAGGTGTTGATGCACTCTTTTCTGATGAAAATTCACAGGCCTTTTTGGACACACTATCATATTCATTTTCAAGCTCTTCTAGCGGAACTTCCACTGATCTGGGGTATCCTAGGTGGACCTGACCTTGGACTTGAAGGGTTCCATGGACACTGGTTGTCCTTGGGCTTGGGGCTGGCGGGCACTGGACATTTTCTGAGACTGCACAAGAGGCGACCATCTGATGAAGTGCTTGGGTTGGATATAGAGATAGTACAGTAGCACTGTATGGTGGTGGACACACGGGCATGGACACTGAGGCTGTTGGCACCACTGTTTCTTTTGGCATTGCTTTGTCTTCAGTCTGGAGGGGAGGTGCAGCTTGTGCGCCTGCTTGTGTTGCTGGCTTGGGTCTGCGCATTGCAGCTTCATTCTTCCACTGGGTCAAATGCATTCTGAGAGTTTTTAATTTTCCTTTCTGTCCAATCTTAGCCTTGCTCTCTTTATTGGTTAATATGGTCTCAACAGCTTGCAGATATACAGGGCGCCAAGTGCCCTGTTCTGACCATGGGGTGGGGCTGGTGGCTGTCCACTTCTGCCATTTCTTCATAGTAGCATCATAAGATATTTGGAAATGTTTAGTCACTGCCTCTAGGGGCGTTAAGGGCTTAGGTGTGTTGCTTGCTTCCTCCGCCATGACACAAGAAAGTGGGGTTTTTCCCATGAGTTCAGTTAAAGTCTCAGTCTTCTGCATTGTCTTCAGGGTAATTGTTTTTGCTGTGTGGGTGTTGCACCAGAAGTCCCTTACTGTGCAGGGCCTCCCTTTCTTCCTTACACTCGGATCTGGACACTGGTTCTACTGATACAATTTGACCTTGTATTGATTGCTCAAATAAATAACAATAGCATTCTGGATCCTCAAAGTCAGATGAAGAACTGGAGGGAGTCCAAGAAGGTACAGAAAAATGCCTTTCCACAATATAATCGGATATCTAAGAACGTGATACCACATTACTTTGTTGCCGTCTTCCCTTTTTTCAATCAATCAGTAATCCTATTGCTTATCAGTAAATCAATCAATCAATCAATAATCCTATTGCTAAATATTAATG
Source organism: Anguilla anguilla (assembly GCF_013347855.1). Classification (NCBI taxonomy): domain Eukaryota; kingdom Metazoa; phylum Chordata; class Actinopteri; order Anguilliformes; family Anguillidae; genus Anguilla; species Anguilla anguilla. The sequence goes on along the minus strand of NC_049206.1, from coordinate 30,067,872 downwards.
GTTAATCAGTCAATGGGCTATCAGTCAACATCTACCAAGTGCTCAGCTTTATCAATCGCCTACCCTCTCCCCCTCTATTCAACTGCCGTCTAGTTTCCGGTACAGAGTCAGTCGCTGCATGAGCAGGAAACAATGCACATCTCTACACATTACTAACACTATTATACACGTTCACAGTCAATCAGTTTCTTTTATCATGACTTCACTTCCTATCGGATTTTGATATGGGTTGAACAATTTTTAAACAAAGATCAAACAAAATATAAGGCAGTTGTATATGGTTCAGCAGGAATTTAAACCCAAACAACAGTAATTAAACAAAATATAAATCTAACCCTTATATGGTACAGCAGGATTTCAAATCAACATAGCAGAAATCAAATTAAATATAAATGTAACACTTGCATGGTAGGACACAGCAGAATTTTAAAATAACGCAGCAGGAATAAAACAAAACTAGCATTCGGATACACTAATTTGGTCCACTCAGTCGAAACATGACAGAACATCACACAAAATAATGAAGCAATATTCCAGTTTTTGAGATGTTATGAACTACTGTTATGGCTAAAATATTAAATACATTTTTGCTGCATTTTGAAAGAAAAAGTACACATTATTTCAAACACTTATCTGGAATTCCGGCACTTTTAGAACAATCATATGCAGAACTTAACTGACAAGTAACTCCAGTCCCATCTACCCAACTGAAACTAAATAACCCTCAGCTAGTCATCAATATACGGCGGGCGGAAGGGGTAAATCAAGAAATAAAACAAAACAAGTTTTCCACTTGCATGTGAGAACACAGCAAAATTTGAATTAACGCAACAGAAATTAAACAAAATATAAATCTAACGCGTATACGGTGTAGCAGAATTTTAAACTAGTATGGCAGAATAAAACAAGAATTTTAAATCAATACTGCAGAAATCAAGGCGAAATTATAAATCTAACACTTTTATCATTTTATGATTTACTGAAATAGCAGTTCAGGCATGTGTCATAAAGGCTTTAAAGAGTTTAAGTTTGCTTGTCTTTCTTCCTTATTGTGACCACCCTTATTGTCAGTGATTATAGGATGTTGTGTTAGTGCATGGGACTTTTTATATGTTTTATCCAAAAGGTGGTTTACATTGCTCCCGTTATTATCGGACGTTGCCGATTTATATGGGCTCCGCGCCTTATCTACGGCACAAGAGGACTAGGTAGATTTATAGCAAACTTTGCACTCTCACGCACACACACACACACTGAGAAAACGCAAGTTTTTTTTCTAACAACAGAAAATTAATCAGCAAAGCAAGTCTTTGTTGTGGGCAGCCAAAAAATAAGTATAAATAAACTTTATACCTCTTATTGCAATAAGACTTTTAGAACGCTTTCCCTAACACAAATTCAGGGTATCAATACATGCCCTTGGCCGTAATTGTCAATAAGACTTTTATATATAGCTTTCCCTAAAACTGCCCCTTTCCTATAACTTTTCCTACCACGCGTAATTCAGAGTTCCAATATATGCCCCTGACTGTACGACTGTTCACAGTGGATTTCCTGTGGAAGACGTCTCATCTCAACAGTTTTCTACACGCTCTGTTACTAAGGTCCGTTACGTATTTGGCTAGCTCAACCTATAGGCCTCTTCTGTCCGAGACAGGCCTTTAAACTCTTATCTCTTTTATTCAATAATTCTTCATCAACTCTTTTCACTGTTCAACTCTTTTTATTTTCTTTATTCTCACAATGCCTTTTTAAACACACTCTACAACAAACTCACCCACAGGAGTCCGTCACACGAATCTGGCCGCAGGGTGGCAGACGGACTGCGGGTAACTCCTTATCACAGACTTTCTATTAAAAAGGCATCTGCGCTTACCTTTTATTTCAAGTTGCCCGGCCACTAGAACGTTATCTTCACAGAGACAAGAGGAACTCTCTGAACAATGGAAATGCATCGATTTTTATACAATCAAACTTCCTTAATATGCATATACTATAATGAAGCAAAACCAATCATAGCATAGATCACACCAAAAGTTGTTTATGACGTCAGCTACTTATCCAATAACAAAGCACTAATCAAAAATAACTGTCCTTTCCAGCATCTGTTTCCTGTCTGTGCTTGAACTAGCGGTACCCTCTCCAAACCTAGGTTTAGGTTCATCACCTCAGGGGCATGGCTAGTTCAAGTCCCCCAATTCTAAGAAACGGCATAGAAAACCAACTCCAGGAAACTGCACAGACACCTGCATAGATCAACACAACTGTTGCAACAGTTTTCATGAACATGATCTTTTGAGTCGCACATACATTTATAACTATATTCTTGATTAATCAATACAATCTTTAATAAGCAACATGCAGAGATATAAAAATGTAAAAGGATATAGAAAATATAAGAAATATAAAACCATTAAAAGGAAAAGCATACTTCCACAGTCATTTGATTAAAGCAATACAGTATGAATCATCCCGCATTTTGTGTCAACTGTGTTCCAATCCTTATGATACTACTGTCCTGTTAACTGCTCCAACAGCAGTTGCTGCATTTAATATCAAATGCTCTACAGTTCTCAGTACATTATGCATTGCTGTAGATATCAAACTGCCTGGAGACTACTCCTTATTTGGCGGCGTCAGCATTGTCTGTGTTGGCGATTTTTTCCAACTTCTACCTGTAAAAGGGAAACCGGTCTATGCTGATATTGAAGGACTAAATCTTTGGACCCAGTTTGAAATAGCAGAACTCAAACAAATTGTACGACAAAAAGACTCCAACTTTGCAGAATTGCTTAATCGCTTGCGTACACACAAGAAAACACCCCACTGCTGGACTCTGATATTCACACATTAAAACAACGTGAAACAGGAGAAACATCTTCTGCTCTACATATTTTTGCTACAAATCGGCAAGTGCACACATAATATCACTATGCTGGATTTGCTATGTGACAGTGCCATCACAATAGAGGCACAAGACTTTGAACGAAATCCAGAAACTGTGAGACTTGAACAAAAACAGGATCATCATGTAAAAGTTTATAGCACCTCTTTACAAAGTACTTTGATTACTGGTGTTGGAGCATGTGTCATGTTAACCAAAAACGTTGATGTATCTGATGGACTGGTCAATGGATCATTTGGATTTGTGCAACATATTGTTTTTATTTAAAAAAGTTAGCATAACATAACGTAAGACAAGAACAGGCTATTCAGCCCAACACTGCTCGTCTATTCCTACCACTAAACTGTACTTAATGCTTAGTTTACCTAAAAGCTAGATAGTATCTAACACTGTATCAAGCCGGGCCTTGAATACCCCCAGTGTTTCTGCCTCCACTACATGTCCAGGCAAGCTATTCCACACATTTACCACTCTCTGTGTGAAAAAATATTTCCTAATGTCTGTGTGAAATTTACGCTTTGCCAGTTTCCATTTATGCCCCCTCGTTTTGCTAACCAAACTCAACTTGAATAATTTCCTGTAGTTCACTTTGTTAATCCTTTTTACAAAAAAGGAATCCTTTTCCAGCACCTCTATATCTTTCTTGTAGTATGGTCCCCAGAACTGCACACAATACTCTAAGTGTGGTCTGACAAGGGTATTGTATATAGGGTGAGTATGATCTCCTTAGATTTATACTCAATACTCCTGGCTATGTATCCCAGCATCCTGTTGGCTTTTTTTTTTTTTTTTACTGCTACAGCACATTGACCAGACCCTGATAGGCTTTGATCAACTATTACTCCCAAGTCTTTTTTTACATGTGCACATTCTAATTTTGTACCACCCATAAAGTAATCCTGCCCTTTTTATTCCCCACATGTAGAACTTTACATTTAGTTATATTGAATTTCATTTGCCAGCCTTCTGCACACTTCTGGATCCATTTAAATCTTCTTGGATTACTTTAGTAGATTCCAAACTGTTGGCTAAACCTCCCAGTTTTTTATCATCTGCAAATTTAACTAGTGTACTTTCAATGTCCGTGTCAAGGTCGTTTATGTAAATGTTAGAGCAGTGGACCCAGCACCGATCCCTGTGGAACTCCACTTCCCACAATACCCTGCTCAGATGAGATCCCTCCTACTACTACCCTTTGTGTTCTATCCTGTAACCAGTTCCGAACCCACTCTGAAATGCCTCCTGTAATTCCTATTGTCCTCATTTTGATAATGAGTTTGTCATGTGGTACCTTATCAAATGCTTTTTGGAAATCTAAGTATATAATTTCATAAGCCCTGCTCCCATCCAGACACTTGGTAGCTTCCTCAAAGAATTTCAAAAGAATGTTAGGCATGCCTTTCCCTTGCAAAAACTATGTTGGCTATCCCTTATGATGTCATTATTTTCAAGAAATAATTCTAGTTTGTCTCTAATGATAGATTCAAGTATTTTACATGTGATGCAAGTTAAACTGACAGGCCTGTGGTTTCCTGGATCAGTATGGTCCCCTTTCTTATATATTGGTATTACAATACCCTGTTCCAGTCATTCGGTATTTCTCCAGTTTCTAAAGACTGTCTAAAATACTTGACAGTGGTTTTAAAATGATCTCACTTAACTCCTTTAGTACCCTTAGGTATATACCATCAGGGCCTGCTGCTTAATTTGTCTTTAGTTTTTATAATGTATCTAATACTTCTATATCCCCTATCTCAATATCTGCCAAGACATTCTGAGTATTGAATATGCCTTCCGGCCTATTAGTAACCTCTTTTCTGGTAAAACTCTCAACAAAGTTGCCATTTAGGGCATCAGCAATATCCTTATTCTTACAAAGCAGTGCTCCATCATTATTTTTAATGCCCTTAACCTTCTCTTTAACTTTCCTTTTCCTACTACAGTATTGAAAGAAATGCTTAGGATTACTTTTAGCATCTTCTCCAATTTGCCTTTCATAGAGCCTTTTGGCTACCCTTAGGTCTTTTTTAACCTTAGCACACATACTACAATATGAGCCTTATTACTTTCAGTACTGTCATTTTTATATATGTTAAACAGTTTATTCTTTTTCCGCAAACTCTTCTGTATAGCTTTATTCATCCACTGTGGAGACTGCTTTTTCAGCTTACTTTTCTGCACCTTTGGAATTAATTTACACTGTGCATCAAGTATAACCCCTTTGAACCTGCCCCACTTTTCATTCACAGTCCTACAATAAAGAAGTTGCACCCAGTCTACCTTACTTAATTCTGATTGCATCTTTTTAAAGTTGGCACGCCTAAAATTTAAAATCCTGGAGTTAGATGGGGCCCTCTTAGTTTGCCAAAATACATCAAACCTAATTTTGGAACGATCACTTGTCCCAAGTGGTTCCATGTGCTTAACTTTCGCGAGTAATAGAGACTGCTGACACTGCTCCAGGGAGTGGTCAGCACTTGCTCAAGATCAAATGTGACAGCTTTGTAAGAGGACAGTACATGTGCTTGTCTCTTGTCATTTTCCTTGTGTTCTCTGGCCTGCACTTCTTGGTGGGCATTGTATTCTTCTTCATGGTTTTCCTTCTCACTGTCATCTAAACACTTACACCACTCACAGTACTTGCAAGCATCTTTATTTTGGTTGGCAAAAGCCCAGGTTGAACTCAGTATCAAACATGAATCTGTAGAAACTAGGTTGTGGTGTGGGGATGGCTGGTTTAAGCAGCCACACCTGCCCTGGGTCAAGTTAATTAGACCTGGCTAATTAGATAATTGGTTAAGAATTAGATAATTGGCCAGGCTAATTGGACCCGGGAACAGGGGTGGCTGCACCTGTGCATAGTGAGGCAATCAGTGTGCACAGGTTAAATCTGCCATCCCCACCCACACTAGGGAGAGCCTCCCTGTCATGACAGTGCTTAACATCTGCTCCTTAGCTGTAACATCTTGCCACCCTTGTGAATAAATGTGGACTGGTTTAAATATAATCTCCCTGTGTTTCTGTACTGGAGGGCCCCTTGGAAAGCCACTTCGGTGGCCTGTGGCAGGCTCGTTTGCCACAGTGGTGGCCCGTGCAGGGGGAGGCGTGAGAGAAACTTCCAACACAGCATAAAATGGAACACAGCTCGGAGCAGGGCGAAACCCCACAACCTGTGGTAGCGCTGGCCAGGATGCTGGAGGGGATGGCAGCCATGCAAGAGAGGCAGGCTGCGGCACACACGGAGCAACTGGAGGCTCTGCGTGCCCAGTCCTCCCTCCAGACTCAGGCGCTGCTGCAGCTGGCTGCTGCGGGAGAAACTGGCCCCCGAGAGCAACAGACACGGCCCCAAGTCCATTTTCCAAAAATGACCCAGGATGACGACGCCGAGGCATTTTTGAATAGTTTTGAGGTGGCAGCGGGGGCGTGTCGATGGCCGGAGGAGGAGTGGGTCGTCCGCCTCCTGCCCCTCTTAACAGGGGAAGCGCAACAGGCAGCACACAGCCTGCCCCCAACAGCGAGGGCCGATTACCCGACCCTGAGAAAGGCGATCCTGGACCGCCTGGGATATAGTCCGGAGACGGTTCCGGGAAACGACCCTGACAGGAGAGGACCGGCCGTTTGCGTATGCGCAGAGGCTGCTGGACATGGCGGGCGGTGGCTCCGCTCAGCAGACGGGGTGGTGGAGTTGGTGACCCTGGAGAGGTTCCTAGACGGCCTCCCGGGGGAGACTGCAAAATGGGTGAGGTGCCACCGACCGACCCTAATGGCGACCGCCGTCACCCTGGCAGAGGACCACCTGGCGCTCTACCCCCGCAGCCAGTCACAGCAGCAGCAGCAGCAGCAGGGGCGGGCAGAAACTGCTCTGCGGAGGAGAGCCCCTCCTCGTTCCCTTCTGCCCCCTTTTTCTTCCCCTCCCTCCCCGTGCCCAAACCCCCTCCTTTTCCCGGAACAACCTGTTTTTTTCTGTTTCCCCAGCCCCAGGCTCAGTGGCGGGGGGGTCTGACCCACAGAGGGCTCCTCAGACGTGCGGACCGGGGTGTTGGCGGTGCGGACAACCGGGTCACCTGCGCCGCGAGTGCCCGCTCATGGAGGTGGGGCAGGTGGTTCGTGTTGTCGGTCCGCCCACCTCCGCTCCCGACCCAGACGGAGCGTACTGTATTCCGGTAAGGATTCAAGAGAGTGAACACCAGGCGCTGTTGGACTCAGGGGCTATGCAGACCATGATTCAACAGAGCCTGATTCGACCTGAGGCATTGTTAGAAGCACCATGGGTGTCTATAAGGTGTGTGCATGGGAATTTACACGAATACCCTATAGTCTCTATAGAGATTTGTTTTCAAGGAAAAAAGCATAAAATAAAGGCTGCGGTTAGCTCCCGTTTTTCGCACCCTCTGATTTTAGGCACTGATTGGGCGGGGTTTCGCCAGGCAGCTGGTAAAGGGCGTATAGGGTGGGTGCATTCATGACGGGTAAGGCTGTGTGATGTGTGTGCTGCTGTCAGTGGTGACGCGGGGTCTTCCGACACGGCAGAGGGGGAGTCGGTCCCAGGGGAGACTCAGGTGGAGACTCCTCAGGTACCGGTGTTTAACCCCATGGAGGATTTCCCACTCAAGCAATCTCGGGACGACACCCTACGCTTTGCCTTTGATTGCGTGATGTCCATTGATGGTCAGCGGGTGCGCCCTGAGGCAACGCTCATTCACCCTTTATTTTGTAATAATTAGGGACCGGTTATACAGAGTGTGTCGTGAGGAAATCACCCAGTTGCTGGCGCCTAAAAGCTCTTGGGAAATAGTTTTCCAGACGGCTCATTTTAACCCCATGACTGGGCATTTAGGGTATGAGAAAACACTAAACCTGAGTGCCAACTAGTAAATTTCCCGGCCATCCCAAAAGCGCCGTTGCGCCCCCTTCCGTTAATAGAGGTCCCTTTTGATAGAGTGGGCATGCACCTCATCGGGCCATTTGATCGGAGCACACAGGAATACCGCTTCGTGTTAGTTCTGGTGGATTATGCGACACGGTATCCAGAAGCAGTTCCTTTGCGCAGCATTTCGGCAAAACGTGTTGCACAGGTATTGTTTCAAATAATCTCCTGAGTGGGAATCCCCAAAGAGATTCTGACTGACCAGGGCATGCAGTTTATGTCACGCACTCTACACAAGCTGTACGGATTATTGGGCATTCAATCTATTAGAACCAGCGTGTACCATCCCCAAACGGATGGACTCGTTGAGCGTTTTAATAGAACCTTGAAGTCCACGATCCGGAAGTTTGTTCACGAAGATAGCTGTAATTGGGATAAGTGGTTATCTCCTCTGCTGTTTGCAGTTTGGGAGGTTCCCCAGACCTGGTTAAAGAAAACTGGGAGGAGGGTCCGAGTCCCAGTAAAAATGAATTACAGTATGTGATGGACCTACGAGCAAAACTCCATACACTGGGTAGGTTGTCACGGGAGAATCTGCTCGAGGCACAGGCATGTCAGCAGCAGCACTACAACAGAGGAACTAAACTACGACAATTTTCACCGGGAGAGAAAGTTCTTGTGTTACTCCCTACCTCTAGTTCTAAATTACTCGCCAAGTGGCAAGGGCCCTTTGTGGTCACACGGTGGGTTGAGGAGGTGGACTATGAGGTAGAGCGTTCTGATAGAGAGGGAGCAAAACAGATTTATCACCTCAATCTCCTGAAAGCGTGGAAGGAGGTGGTGGCTGTCTCTCTGATTACGGTGGATAAGGAGAGAGATGAGCTGGGGCCGGAGGTACCAAATTCGTCCAATCAAATCTCACCCCTTTTTCTCACCGAATCAGAGAGCAGACCTTGCCTTGTTGCAAAAGAGTTTTGCTGATGTGTTTTCCCCCATACCAGGACGCACGCACCTCATACATCACTACATTGAAACTTCCCCGGGGGTGACGGTGCGGACCCGCCCCTATAGGTTGCCTGAACACAAAAAGAAATTAGTTCAGGCAGAGATAAAGGCAATGCTAGAGCTGGGGGTAACAGAGGAATCCCACAGTCCCTGGAGTAGCCCCATTGTGCTGGTAGGTAAGCCTGATGGGTCTATTCGCTTCTGTGTGGATTATAGGAAAGTAAATGAAGTGTCAAGATTTGATGCTTATCCAATGCCTCGGGTTGACGAGCTCTTGGATCGGCTTGGCACGGCTCGTTTTTTTTCGACGCTGGATTTAACCAAGGGTTACTGGCAGATTCCCTTATCTGCTCAATCTAAGGAGAAAACGGCTTTCTCCGCTCCGGACGGTTTGTACCAATTTAGAACACTTCCGTTTGGGTTATTCGGAGCCCCTGCCACATTCCAGCGCCTGATGGATCGGGTATTGCGTCCGCACGCTGAATATGCTGCTGCCTATCAGGATGATGTAATCATCCATAGCAGCAGTTGGGAGCAGCATTTGCAGCATGTGGGAGTGGTGCTCGAATCCTTAAGGCAGGCGGGGCTCACGGCTAACCCAAAGAAGTGTGCCATGGGCCGGGCGGAGGTTCGGTATTTGGGGCACCACTTGGGAAGTGGACAGGTGTGACCTCTAGTGGACAAAACAGCCGCGATTGCAACCTGTCCCCGACCCAAGTTGAAAAAAGAGGTAAGGAGGTTCTTGGGGCTGGCTGGCTATTACAGGTGATTCATCCCTGCATTTTCGGAGCTGACAAGTCCCCTAACTGACTTAACCCGAAAAGGTGCCTCAGATCCGGTCCAGTGGACGGAGCCGTGCCAGCGGGCGTTTGAGAGGGTAGAAGAAGCTCTCTGTGGGGAGCCGCTCTTGTTCACACCTAACTTCTCTCTCCCTTTTGTTTTGCAGACCGATGCATTGGACAGAGGGCTGGGGGCCCGTTTTGAAACTGTCGCAACGAGAGGCGAAGTACAGCACGGTGGAAAAACAATGCCTTGCCATTCAGTGGGCAGTCGGGGCCCTCCGTTATTACCTTCTGGGTCGCCCCCTTCACCCTCTGTTCGGACCATGCCCCCCTCCAATAGGTCCACCACATGAAGGATACCAATGCCCGGATCACTCGGTGGTATCTGGCTTTACAGCTTTTTAACTTCAAGGTGGTCCATAGACCGGTGGCGCAGATGGTCGTGGCTGACTTCCTGTCTCGCCCCGAGGGGGGGGGTTGGTCATTGGCTGGATGGCTCCCGGGCCTAAGTCGGGCGGTGGGGGTATGTGAAGGGGTGGGCGTGGTTTGGCGTTGGCTGCAGAAAGAGAGTGACAGGAGCGGCTCTCGGATCCAACGTCACAGCTGTCAGGTGGAGGTAATCGGTGCCGATAATTGATAATTGTTTGATTGCTCTGATTGTTCAACAGTGATCCTGGGGTTTTAAAAGCGGAGACTGGGAGCCTTAAAGGAGGAAGCTGCCGGCGGAGAAAGGACCTGCATCAGTTGTATGCATAAAAATCGTATGTGCGTAATATAAAGAAAGGACAACGGAAAGAAAAACCGTGTCCTGTGTATGTATATCAAAAGCCAGAGCGGCTGAAATAAAAGAGCACGTAAGTGCGGAAAGAACTGGTGGTTTCCCGTGTTTCTGTGTGTTGGAAGTTCTGAGGGGTGGCACTCGTCTTGCCACATAGGTTTTTCTGGATTCACTTTCCATTCATTGTGGCATTTTTGTACATAGAGTTCATACATTTTTGTCACATTCAAATTCTCCTCAAGGTAGAGCTTTGTTGTGTCTTTCCTACAGTAGTGGGACTCAACTGTTGGAAATGACTTGATATGCTCTCTGATTGGGTTCTTGTTGTGTTCAGGGATTTTGTTTCCAGGGGAATGTTTTCCCTTCAAGCTTTGCGGGGGAGATTCCTAATTCACTAGAGGGATGGCTGCCTGCAGACCGTGCAAATTTCTCAGAGATGTCAAGGTAGTGAGATGGTATTCCAGGGTGTTCTGCCACCTTAAATCAGTACCAGTTGTCTGTCTCTTTTTCATTTTTTTCAGTGTGTGGCTGACAATGAAGTCCTTCTGTTGTGCTGAATCTCCTATTTTCCAAAACTGCTCGAACATTTTTTCCCTCTCTAACTCTGGGAAATAGTGGTTGCATTTATAATGACAGGAAGCAGTCTTTTTCCCTGACCCTTCTTCCTGGGACGTGAATGTTTTTCAGTTTTACATAGCTCTGCCCCGAGTTCCGCAACCTTTTCCGTACAGTTTTTTTTTTCCAGTTATAAGGGTCTCTCTTTCTTTTCCTTCCTCTTTTCTGGCCCTTATCTCTGCTTTCCTATTTCTCTAATATCAGGATGATGTGTTGTTCTTCCTCTGTTTCCCTGTGTCCTTCTGTACCTGCATGTTCTGTGTCCTGTCTGTGCCTCATCCCCTCCATTCTCTGTGTCCTGTGCCTGGTCCCCTGCATTCTCTGTGTCCTGTACCTCATCCCCTCCATTCTCTGTGTCCTGTGCCTGGTCCCCTGCATTCTCTGTCCTGTGCCTGGTCCCCTGCATTCTCTGTGTCCTGTGCCTGGTCCCCTGCATTCTCTGTGTCCTGTGCCAGGTCCCCTGCATTCTTTGTGTTCTGTCCCTCATCTCTGCTTTCTTCAACACTCACTAGCTCTAATATCAGGATGATGTGTTTTTCTTCCTCTGTTTCCCTGTGTCCTTCTGTACCTGCATTTTCTGTGTCCTGTGCCTCATCCCCTGCATTCTCTGTGTCCTGTGCCCTGTCCCCTTCATTCTCTGTGTCCTGTGCCTGGTCCCCTGTATTCTCTGTGTCCTGTCCCTTGTCACCTCCATTCTCTGTGCTACAAAAAAGTTTGTTCTTTCAGTTAGGGACTGTGTCCACAGAAAGCATTTTTTGAGCTGCCTGAATTATTAATTGTATTATCTTGTTGGGTTGATGTTGGCTTGCTATTTACCTTGTAGTTATGCTAGCTAGCTAGCGTTACTAACTGTCAGTTAGCCAACTGTCAGTTCGTATTATCTTGTTAGGTTGATGTTAGCTTTCTCTTTACATTGTAGTTATGTTAACTAGCTAGCTAAGTTAGCTAACTAACTAACTGTCAGTCAGCCAACTGTCAGTTAACTGCCAGTTCGTATTAACTTGTTAGTTGTTAACTTGTTGATGTTAGCTTGCTGTTTAGTTATGTTAACTAGTTGCTAGCTACTAGCACGTCTTTACCATAGAAATGAATGGCAGAAAGGCGCTGGCCGCTCAAAAAACGCTTTCTGTGGACACAGCCCCTCATATTTTTGATATCTAAAGCACTCCGCCATAAAAAGAAAACGCTTTGTGTGGACACAGCCCCTTAGACTACCTTTCACATATGCAGCTGTCTAGCTAGTTGCTAGCTAGAATGCTAGCTTTAACCTTGCTAATACCAATTTAATTTAGCTTACCTTTGTTACTCAGGGCTGACTTTGAATCCTGGATTGATACATTGTCTCCACCATCTTGAAATAAGCTCAATAAAACTTCTTCAACAATAAAACGCAGTCTTCTCCTCAAGGTTGACGCGGCTGACTTACACGTCGTGTCAGCCACTTTGACTCATGTGCTGTCCACAAGCTTTACCCACGATACATTTCTGAAGGCCAAAAGGGCGTAAGTGCACATACGCCTTTTTCGCTCCAAGTATTTCAGTGTGTTCAGTGTTAGGTCTTTCAGTTTTTGATGGATAACTCTGGATTGGTTTAGAATTCACGTGTTCTTTTGGCACTAGAAAGATCTCATCGAGAGCTTTCATTTGATATATATACAACTAATTTTTGCCCAAAATGTCACTTACGCCCCTCTGGTTCTAAGCCCTCGATTTAAACAAAGACATTTCAGAATATTTCTTCCACACATTCTCTCCTGTTCCCTCACTCCCCGCCGTCCCAAGCCACCCTTACTAAAATTTTGCTTTAAAAAGACTTTATTAATGTTTTCACTATTATAGGTAGCCTTGACAGCTTCCATCTGGGCAGTCTATGCCTCATTACCCATTTCACTTTAAATAATCCTGTGCTACCCTGAGCATACGCTGGCCCAGTGCAAAGGTACCCCTCTGGTTCAGGTGCAGCCCATCATGTTTGTACAGCTCACTCCTGTCCCAAAAGGAAACCCAGTGACCCATAAACCTGTACCCCTCTTTCCTATGAAAGGATTGTAGCCACGTGCTAAACGTCCAGATAAATTTCTGCTTCCCTCTGCTTGCACGTGGTACAGGTAGAATTCCAGAGAAGACTACCGTGGAGGTTTTGCTCCTGATCTTCTCTGCTAATTCCACAAATGACAACTGACCATGACAACTGGATCCCTTTCTTCTCTGGCCAGGAGCTTGTCCACGCGCTCAAGGAGATCGCCTACCTGGGCACCTGGCAGGCAACACTCCTTGTCACACAAACAGACTATGCTGTCTACCCCTCTACTAAATGTCCCCCACTATCAATAATTCCCTTTTCCTGGAGGATGTGGCCATCTGGGTGCCCTGAGGCTCATCAGTCCCCCCCACTCTCAGGGTCAAGGGCCAGGTCCAATTCCTGCAAGGGCTGGAATCGGTTGGACACCACAACCTCTGGAGATGCCGCCCCATGTGGTGTGCAAGCCCTTTCCTGCACTTACGCCCTACTGTCACCCAACTGTCTCTCCCTACATGCTCTGAAGACTTCCCCCTCCCGGCCTAGGCGTGCACACCAGGTCTTTAAAGGACGTACTATTTAATTCTGGGAACTCTTCCAATTGTGAACTATGTGATGGTTCAGCCAGGTGGCCCTCGAGAACACGAATCTTGCTCTCAAGATGCTCAATAAGCTGACAATGGTGACAGACGAACAGCCCAAGGAAATCGCTTTCCAGCAGAGTGATCATTCTACACCCCTCACACAGTTTTGGCCACATTTTAACCCCTAACTATCTCCCTCCCTAAGTTAAGATAAAGTTACTGCCGAGACGGAGTCAGCAACACCATACTTAAAAACACGCTAGGCGGCTCTGGACAGCAAGCAGTAGACTAGAGAGGAAAAAGCCTCTTTTAGCTAACTTCCCAGGTAATTTTAGCTAAGCCTTTAGTTTATACACAAAATAATGATTTATAATCAGCTAACTTAGTTTTTGCTAAATGCCAGTAACTCAAAGAAAAGAAACCCTTGTATTTAGCTAGCTAGGTAATATTTTGTCACAGGCCAAAATACACCCAAGATTTATCTGGAATCCGTTTATAATACTAGACTAACTACTATATTTAACGTTAGTATTTAACAACAAAGGCAAAGTATTTAGCTAATAATAGTTATGATATGCTACAGAGACAAAAACACCAATCCTCAACTTAAAAACACACGAGATGGCTCTGGACAGCTAACGGTAGAAACCGGAGAGGAGAAAAGCCTTTAACTTCCTAACGTAAAGCGCTTAGTTTATAATAGACTACAGTTAACGTTAGCACTTAGCTAACACTGGAGGCAGCTAGGATTTGCTTCCAAGAGGGCGAACAACCCCCCTCCCCCCAAAAAAATAAAATAAAACTTTGTCGGCTCGAGTGTGCCAAATGTACTAACCTGCTTGCTAGCCGAGTGTTAACAAAGGGAAAAAAACGGGGTAAAAGTCCCTCTCTGTTCCTTTAACAGCAACAAATGTTTTCACTTTAGGAGCAAATCTCGCTTATAATAATGTGTTTTAAAAACGTGAACTAATATCAGACCTCCAAACTCCACAGAAAAACAGAAAAAAAACTCCACTCCAAACACCACAGAACTCCAACTCCAATCCAAACAAGCAAACACCCAAAAACAAATAAATCAAACACATAGCACCCAACACCCAACAAACAATTTGCTAGCACCACTCGTTGGTCTCGGTCCACAACAGGAAGTGCATATCCGGTTCGTAATCAGTAGAGCACAGTACAGCGACGCCAACCAGCAGAGAAAGGTTCAAACCTATACCAGCAGCAGGTATACGTCAGGAGTTTAATCGTCATCAACTCAATTACAGCACTATAGAAAAGGAAGCCCTTGCACTGTTACTGGCTTTACAACATTTCAAAGTGTATATTGGATCTAGCTCAGCCCCCATCACCGTATACACTGACCATGACCCCCTGGCGTTCCTCCAACGCATGTGCAATAGCAATCACCGTCTCATGAGATGGTCGTTAATGGTATTGACATAAGATCAGAGACAGGATATATGGACCCAGGTGCAGAGGCAGACTCGGAGGCGAACGTAGTACAAACGTGAGTTTATTGTGGTTGTGCCTAAGTATTTACAAGTGCAAGTTAAACTAGAAATATTTACAAAGATATTTACAAGATATATACAGGGGGACATAAAACAACAAACCGGAACAAAGCACAAACTAAACACTAAGACAAAATAATAAAACACTAGGATATGGATAACAAAATAGGAAACACACAAGTATAAACAAGAACTAGCACAAACCACAAACAGAGGACATGGAGCGCGAGGAAGTCGAGGGATCAATAAACAGCAAGGGGTACACGAGGGGCTAGGAGTTTGAGCAAAAGACAGAGCGGGGAACAAAGGAACAAGAGCAGTATATATACAGACACTAATGGGAAAGACAACAAGGGATAGGTGCAAACAATAATACAATTACCAAAAGGAATGAGGAAGAAAAAACTAAGGAGTGCAAGATGGGACAAAAACTATGGGGAAATATGGCTTTGCTTAGGCATAACCGTGACAGGTACAACGGTATAAAATAACCATATTGCACAAGAAAGGAACAGACAATGTTTTAGCAGATGCGCTCTCTCATTGCCATTCTTAGAAAGTGAACCTAGATCTCCGGTTTTCTCTTAAGGGTGAGGGTGTTACGACACCTGTCGTTAGATTTTGGATTTTAGTTTACATTTGCATATCTTTGTTCTGTCCTCGATTATCTTTGATTCACGTCCGGTTTGCCCCAGATTGGCAATTTCCGTTTCTGGTTCGTTTATTTAAAAGACCATCATTTGTTTTGATCGAGGTAGACTAGCTCTGCGAACTCAAATGTTTGGATAGTGGATTATTGATTGCTTATTTGACCAATGCATGACTGTATTTCTGTTTGACTTCTGATTCTTGCTTATTAGCCCCTTTTGATTTGTATGTTTATCAGATTTTGTGCTCGACCCTGTTCGCCCACCCTGACTTTGACTTTTGCTTTGCCCTTCTGCTCGTCGTATAGAGACTCCGGTTATTTAGAGTGTTCCAGCTGGATTGTATCCTTCCCTCGAGACACTATTTGTTATTTTGTTTTGTTATTTCTCCTTTATTGTTTTTGAAGGTGATCCTGGGTGGAGATCTGATCTCTGTTTTGGGGTAGGCTACACGCCGCTTCGAGCCCGGTAAACCTTCGAAGACTAGCCGAGGGTTATCTCGTTTTGGTTAGGCAGATAGTTACTAGTTTGTCGGCAGTTTTCGTTTTTGTTTTCCCTTCCCATTCCACACTCCCATTCCCTTACCCTTTACCCTGTCACAACCTGACCCTAGGGTCATAACACCCCAGTCAAGACCAGCAATTTCAACACCACTCTACAAACAGAGGACTCCTACAAAGCTGTTGTGGTCTTCAGTGGACGGGAACACAACAATTTCATGTCCATCTAGAACAACAAGTAAGCACCATTTCTTATTCATAACCACCAACACACATTTCACATTCACAACTATTTATTTATTTCTCTTTATTTACTTTAGTTTTCTGTGCAACAACACATGATTACCACACAAACTTCCTTGTTGTCACATGTTGTTCTTGTATCACAAGCTCTGCCCATCAACTACATAATGCCACGCTGTCTCCATGCCATGTTCTCCATTTTTGGTGTTAGGCTAACCCAGCCATTCATGTCTGCATCACTGATTGGCCCTGTAAAAGCAACTCATCTTTATCCTTTCTCTATTAGGAGTCCTGTGAAGATCTCAAACCCTACACTCAAACCCTCAAGACAAACAGAGAACAATATGGACGTCTTATTCCACACCTCCACCACCATCTCCTTGCTTCCCAACCTTCCTTTCTCCCACTCCTATGCTACAACAATACCCCACATTGGCTGTGTTAGCAAACCCTCGCGATTATCGCAAGGTAAGCCTTTCAAAACCACGTAACTTCCTCAACTCAACATCAGTCCACAAAAACACATACACATAACCTATACCAAGAGGGTCTCTTTGGCCTAAAGGTCACAGTGTGCGCACATTATAAACTCTACCTTTAAGGTATTGCTTTTTATATTGTCTACATGGCACACCTTCACAGGCACATTTCCATCCACTTTGCCATATTGACTGTCCCAACCAACCACTGGGACACAAAAATGGCACCTCTGGGCCCACAGTGGCCACTATAATTAGCACCTTCACTCTACACCTCATTGCTGCCACCCAGTTTGATCTACAGAAGTGCAACATGTTACAGATGTGTAGCTGGGGATACTGCACAATGTCAACTCTTTTGTTCATTCCTTCCCATTCTGTGGAACCCGGTCCATTGATGCCATGCAGCTATATTTTTAAATGTTTTTGTTTACTCAGTTTTCCTTTGCTAGTATGACATTTTATTGAAAGATCTAAAACTATTCAGTGTGACAATATGCAATAATAGAGGAAATCAGGAAGGAGAAACTTATTTAACTTTGTTAAATTTAAAATTTAAAATGTTTTTTAATTTAACTTGGTTGAGTCCAATTAATATTTTGAGATGTGACCACTTTTTGTTGAAGAACTTTTAGGTGGATCCAATGTTTCACTTTTTGGTTGCATCAAACTGGGCTTTGGTATAAACAGTGTCAATCACATGGCACCGTGGGTGCTTGAAGTTCAGCCAAAGCACTCTGGCAGTCAGGAACAGTGACAGTATTTCTCACGTTCACAGCTTCCCAATGAACGGCAAATTTGCAACATTTTAATAGTTACATTTCCAGTATATGCATTGAACTGGCCAAATCCCTGAAGCACATTAAAATGCCAGGCCTGGGCAGAACGTGCATCTAATTGGGGAGTGTGAGTCCGCTTACGCCGAGACTGCTTTTTTGTGTCATAAAATTTTCCATAGTACATAATAACTGGCTTGTCTTTCAGCCAGTTTAATATAATTCTTTTTTGGCAAAACAAATGTATTTATTTATTTAGGCATATTGTATTGACTTCTGATGCCTTTTCCACAGAGGAAATGTGGTTAAAGCTCTTTCTTTTAGAATTGCCTGGACATTGTAGCTTCCTACAGACAAAGCTGATCTTGACAGATATTTGTGGATTAGTACTAAAATACATTTTTTTCAATAATCATTGAAAAATACAACAAATTACAAGTTGTCCTACATCCCCTTTGCACTATGAGGAAATAGTCCCTCAGATGTTCATCTCATCGTGGCTTTGCCCACTGGAAGTCACATGGTCAATGTGAAAATATCCCACTGTTATGATTGGCAGTGAAAGTGCCATTAGGCCAAAGAGTGCGCATGAGAAGAGCTTTTCTCTTTGTCAACACTGTCCCAGAAACATTACTGGGCAGATTAAATAGCACAAACTACACAGGAAGAGAAAGTAGACATGAGGCTTTGTTGGTCTGGAATGGTGTCACAGAGTCATTTTGATGTGGTTTATTTGGAGTGTGAAGCCAGTGGTGATTAAACAGGCAGAGACTGCTTCTACAGCTGTAGACAGGCAGGCATGAGAACATGAGACTTGTCATTTAGGGACAAATGCAATGGCCCTTTTCACATGTCGGTGTGGCTTAGCACAGGATCATCTGCAGCTTAGTATCAGTTAACATTTTCAAGAACACCAGGCCAATGACCTTTGACTATCATACATTTATCAATACATGAACTCCTATGCACTAACTAATTAACTTGCACCAGTGCTAACCAAGAACGTTTGTATATATACTGCAAAATAAAATTACCTTAACATTTGTTCTATAGCCTATTGCATTCGCGTGGAAAGGCTTAAAATTATATGTGCAAGTGGGTCGGGTGTGCATTCGTGTTTTCATGACATAATAGTAGGGATATCTATGCTTTTGACAGCTGCTTCAATAAAACCTTTCAGTTTTAGTGCTATAGTTTCTCCTTTCAGTGACCAAAACACATTTGCTTCAAATTGTTATGCTTCAGAGTATACAGCTGCATGCAAAAGTTCAGACACTGGTGTAATTACTTTACAGCGGTTTCCTGGATGCCCTGGAGGGAGTAGACTTTAATTAAGCATACAAATACAAAACACTGACAACAACAATCTCTGATATTACTTTTACCTACAGACTAGATTGTAGCTAACACTGTATCAAGGCTAGTCTTGAAAATCCAAAGAGTTCCTGCCTCTACAACGTGACCTGGCAGGCTATTCTACACATTGACTACTTGCATGAAAAAACTCTAATGGCTGTATGGAATTTACCTTTTTACAGTTATATTAACTTGCTTCCTCAGGTATTTCTCCAGTTTCTAAGGACTGTCTAGAAATACCTGACAGTGGTTTAAAAATGATCTCAGCTAACTCTTTGAATACTCTTGGGTAAATGCCATCAGGACCGGCTGCCTTGTTTGTCTGTAGTTTAAGTAATTCATCCAGTACTTCTTTATCCTGTATTTAAATATCTGATAAGACATTCTGAGTTCCCGAATATGCCTTCCAGTAGTAACCTCTTCTCTTAAAAAACTCTCAACAAAATAACTATTTAAGGCATCAGCAATATCTTTATTCTTAGAAAGCAATACTCCTTCATTCCTGACGCACCTGATATCCTCTTTGACTTTCCTTTTCCTACTACAGTATTGAAAGAAACATTTAGGATTACATTTTGAATCTTGGGCAATTTGCCTTTCAAAGAGCCTCTTGGCTTCCCGTAGTTCTTTTTTAACCTTAGCACAATATATAGCATAGTACAATATTCAGCCTTATTACTCTGTGCTGTCATTTTTATATACCTTATACAGATTTTCTTTCCCTCAAACTCTCCCATATGGCTTCATTCATCCACTGGGGAGACTGCTTCTTCAACTTATTTTTCCTTACCTTTGGAAAAAATGTACAATACGTTTCAAGAATTATCCTTTTGAACCTACCCCATTTTTCATTCACAGTCTTGCAATTAAGAAGTTTCACCCAGTCAATATTACTTAAATTTTCTCGCATCTTGTTGAAATTGGCTTGTCTAAAATTTAAAATTCTGGCCATAGAGGAGTCCTTGTTAATTTGCCATAAAAATCTCACTGCAGAATGGTTGCTAGTCCCAAATGGCTCAATTACTTCTATGTTACAAATTCTGTCCGGATCATTACATAGCACCAGATCCAGAATTGATTTCCCTCTTGTGGGCTGATTGACATACTGTGCCAAAAAAGATCATTTAAAACATCTAGGTATTCTTCCTCACGTTTTCCTTGTCCTGTCAGCATTTCCCAATTAATAGCAGGGCAATTGAAGTCACCCATAATAAAAGTCTCACAATCCTGACAAGCTTGTTTTATTTTTCCAAAGAGCGTTGAGTTCACACTACTGTCTGAAGCTGGCGACCAGTAACACACTCCTCCTGTAAGGCTTTATCCAAATATCCTCACTAGGCACGAGCTGGTCAATTTCTGGAATTTTCTGTACATTAACATTTTCTTTTACTTAGAGAACTACACCCCCACCTCTCTTACTGGATATATCCTTCCCCTATTCATAGCAGTCTCGAGTTCCAAATATTTATTTTATATACTGCTAGCATTTAAACAAAGACATTTAAGATTATTACTTCTACACATCTTCTCCTTTTCCCTCACCCACTGCTGTCCCAAGTCACCCTTACTACAACTTTGCTTTAAAAAAACTTAATTATCTTCAAACTATTATAAGATGCCCTGACAGCTTCCATCCTGGCAGTCTGCACTTCCCTACCCTTTTCACTTTTTGACCTCCCTGCCTGTGTTGGATGGGGTTGAGGTCAGGGCTCTGTGTAGATTTGTCTAGTTCTTCCACACCATTCTTAACAAACCAATTTCTACATGGACCTCACTGTGTGCCCAGGGTCATTGTCATGCTGAAACAGGCAAGGGCCTCCCCCAAACGGTTGGGGAAGCACGGAATAGTCTAGAATGTGATGGTATGCTGTAACATTACAATTTACCTTCATTGGAACTAAAAAGCCCAAACCATGAAAAACAGCCACAGACCAAGGGGTGTCCAATGCCTTATAAACACAAATGTGGATTTCAGTAGAGGAAACAGACCGGCTTTTTTCAACCATGGCAAAACATGTATTTGCCCACTATCTACAGTTAGGCTACTACAGTCAGTATCCCTACTATATATCCTTATATATAACTTTCCCTGCTCAACCGCTGTTATTCAGGATCTGTTTTAGAGCTGAGTTCGCTCAACAATGTTTATTATTATCAAAATGCTTATTATGATGGCAGGTATGCCATCCTGCCAAGTTACAGCGTGGTAGGGTGGCATGCCCCATACCTATAAAGCATGGAGAGTTTGGCACTTTTCAGGGTTTTCCACAGAAATAACCACAATGACCACAGACTCTCAGCCCTTAATATTAATTTCTGTACCTGCTGACCTCATGACAACAGACAGAATTCACAAATAACTTCAGACGTCTGCACAATAAAGCCCCAAACTTAGGGGATTTTACGTTTTTCTCCTTCTTCTTCTTCCTACTGATTACATAATCACAAATGCTCCAGGCTCCTAAAGAATACGTCTCCCCATTGGGCATTTAACTACATCAGCCAATGAAAACACCGGATACACATGCAAAATGGACATATATAGAAGTGCACACCCTTAACCACTTTGCACAATGCTCCTAGTGGTCAGCACGCCGGCGTGCCTAAATTGCAGAATTCAGACATTATGTGCTCCTGCAACCAAATTATGAGTTGAAAACACAAACTTGGTGTTCTAGCTTTATTAGTAGATGATTCAGACCAAACTATGCCGAAGACGGAGTTGCTAAGCACCACCATTATCGTGCTGGTCATCCATTTACAAAGCACCCCCTCCCTGCAGTCTCATCTGTAACTACATCCGCCACGCATGACACACTGGAAAATAGTGTCTGTCTGGGCATACATGAAAACATTTTGTTACCACTAAAAATGCGTATTCTGTCGTAGCAACATGATGAAGTCAACAATGGCCAAAGGTATGCCAGTACAGCTGTGAAAAATGCTGCTCACTGAACACTGAAATAAACGAGGAATTTTTCAAAAATTATACCATGTCATTCTAATGTCAATATCTGCAACTAAATATGGAATAAATATACAACCTTACCATTAGTTTTACGAGTAGAGACGTCCTTTTCGAGAGTGAGTGGTCTTATATTATCTTGGACAATCCATTTGTGAAATATATTCTCATTTGTGATGCCTGGGTACCTTCCAAAGTAGCTGTGCATAATACCACACATGTTGTTTATGATGTTGTTGTCCTTTGTAATACAATCTGGCTTGATCGACAATTAATCGATCCAATTTCTTATGATGTACATTTTGTGAAATTATACTTTTGGTATAACGTTTTATAGCTCAGCGTAACCGAACATTTTATCTCATTATAGCTGCATTACGCACTCAGTCTGTGGTAGCAGTAAAAGATACTGCACATGGCTAAATTTTATCGATGACTTTTGTCATTTCTTGGAAAATATTATTATTCTTGAGAAATTCTGAGCATGGCTAAGGCATATGTTTGCTAATAGACCTAGCTGACATAGTTTTCTGGAGTAAGTCAGGAGAGAAGACGGACGACAGCATTGATTCTCTGTTTCTATCTACTGAACACAGATACGATTTCTTCATCGATATGTAAGTGTTACTGCTCAAAATATTTCTGTTAATTACATTATTTTTGAAATTGAGTGTCTTCAAATAGGTTAGTGGAATTTTATAATGATGATATTCCACACTGTAATGTAAGCGTTCATGGGTAGTTTAAGCAGAGTTTGTGTTCATGCACCGGATGTGATGTGAGCTGGAAGATTTCCAAAACATGGTGGATGGTTGAATATTGTTTTAATGTTGTCCCACCCCATACAAGGAAACATTACATACTGTAGAGTACAGAAAAACATACCAGAGTCGATGATTACACATTTAGGCAGAGGTGGGTAGAGTAGCCAAAAACTGTACTCAAGTAAAAGTATTACTTTAAAAACCAAATTTATTACTTTTAGTTATTTTAGAATAATGACTCAAGTAGAAGTAAAAGTAGTCATCCAAATAATTACTTAAGAGTAAGAAAGTATCTTGTGAAAAGACTACTCAAGTACTGAGTTACTTCATATAATCTGATTTAATGTTGAAATAAGCAGAGCAAGATGAATGTAAAAATCCAAATGTCCAAAATATAAAATTGTAAATGCTTGTCCAATAGAAATAAACAAAATATAAAATAGCCATGTGGAAATTCAAATATGGCCTAAATCATATCCCTTTAAATAAAACAATACACAGGAGGTTCGTCAGAAGAGGAGGATTTTCGCTTTCTGTTGTACTCTATTAAGTCTGTATACCTCATCAGTTTGTTGGGGTGAACCCTCCGTTGACAGAAAAAATATCAATGAGGCTACAGGGGATTTATCCATTAAAATAGACTCATCATCACAACAAAGAGGACCCTGCTCACATTCAAACAGAAACTTTATATGTGGAAAACATAATGCTTTGTCGCACCATTATTGTACCTTATGATGCACTTATCCACAATATTCGCAAGTCCCATGATGCCTTGCGCGGAATATGTGCAGAACTTCCGGTTTAGCGTAAACAAACTTTATGTATGCTATGCAATGCTATGCAATGTTCCAGCGCTCACGTCATGACTGTTGCATGCTTCACAAAAACTATTACACTACTAACTAACGCTTACATTACAGTGTGAAATATCCACATTAATACCAGTAACCTATTTAAACACACTCAATTTCAAAAATAACGTATATAACCGAAGTATTTTGAACAATAATAGCCTACTTACATAGCAATGATGAAATCTTATCTGTGTTCAGTAGATGGAGACAGAGACAGTAAATCAACAATACAGTTCAATCCGCTTCTGTTTTTCTCCAGAAAACGATGTCAGCTAGGTCTATCAGCAAACATATGACTTAGCTATGCCCAGAAGTCCTCAATAATAATAGTATTTCCCAAGAAATTATGAATAATAGTTGACCACGTTTCGTGAGTGAATGCATAAGTGAATGCGATGATAAGAAAAATTTCGGTTACGCTGACCTAAAAAACGCTATTCCAAAAGCAAAATTAGACATGTTATACATTGTTAGAAAGCTTATACTCTGACCTACTGAATAAATGAATTGTCAATCAAGCCAGACTGTACTAAAAAGGGCGACAACGACGTAAACAACAGGTGTGGTATTACGCGCAGCTATTTTGGAAGATACCCAGGCGTCACAAATGCGCGTATTTCCAAAACGGATTGTCCAAGACAATATATGACCACGCAGTCTCAAAAGGGACATCTCTACACGTAAAATCAACAGTAAGGTTGTATATTTATTCAATATTTAGTCCCAGATATTGACTGTAGAATAACATGGTATCATTTTAAAAAACTTTTTCTCGTTTATTTCGTTATTCAGTGAGCAGCGTTTTCACTGCTGTATAGGCATATCTTAGGGCTATTGTCGGGTTTATCTTGTTGCTATGACGGAATATGATTTTTTAGTGGTGAAAGAATATTTTTTATGAATGCCAAGATCAACAATATTGTCCATTATGTGAAGGGTGGGGGGTGTTTTGTAAATGAGACTGCAGGGAGGGGGTGCGTGTTAAATGAACGACCAGAGCGACAACAGTGGGGCTGCGAAACTCCGTTTTCGGCATAGTTGTCGTGTATCGTCTACTAATGAAACTAAAACAACGTGTTTCTGTTTTTAACTCACACTTTGGTTGCAGTAGCACCGAATGTTTGAGTTTAGTAATCTCGGCACGCCGGCGTGCCGACCACTAGGGGCTTTGCACTAAGAGGTTAATCATTGAGATTGGGCTGATACCTGTTAGCAACAGGCACAATATTGGTGACAAAAGGAGGACTACTTTCTAATCAAACTACTCTCGTTCTTACATGATACCAGGGAGGTAATCACTGTTTTGCTCCGGAATTTGCTTGAAAATAGTATATAACTGGCATGGCATTCAGCATGGAGGTGGCAGCTTTTATAGGTGACCTGCTCACGTCACATGTACCAGGTTGGGTGCGATCAGCAATGCCGGCTCCCTGGGTGACAGCCGGGGAATCCTGAATCGCCTGGGGCAATAGCAGTGAGAACCAATGCTACCACTTGGTGTGGGTCGGGTTTGGACCTTTGTACTGTGACCAAAAAGCTTTGCGCAATGCCTAACACTTCCTACTGTACTAATCCAACTGGCATTTCTACCACTATCAGCTCTATTCTAGTCACTTCTTATGTCACCATTAACACCTCTGTTCCAGCACTGGGTGTCGAACCCTAATATCACAATGCAGCTAAAAGGCAACAACTGTGACCCAATGGCTAAAAGGTACTAATTAGTGTCCCTTGGGGATGGCTTTTGGTGTAATATCCCAGGGTATCTGGGGACTTAGGCTGCATTCACACCAGGTCAGGCAATGTGGCACCTTGCCGCAGGGTTGTGCAGCGGTGTGGGCGTGTCACTGCATGGCCCATTTGTGTGACATCATGTTGTGAACTTTAACACGCACTCCTGTCCACTAAAAAAAGGACACAAATGCAAACCGAAGGAAGCTTTTTGCAATTGTTATTTTGCAGCGTAGACTGCCAGCCAGACGCAGACGTCGAAGCTGAGTACACAAAATAAACCAAGCGAGGACACAACTGGGAGAGTATCATCGTTTGGTCCATGAACTCCATAGTGCTAGGTACAATAAACTAACATGCAAGCACTGCTAAATAGCGAATCTTTTATACAGCTTAATTCCGACGTTTGAAATTGATATTTAGCTAGTAATTATTGTTTCGGTATTCGTCCAATTACCCGGTACTGTCAAATCACAATGACGATTATAAAATTAAATCTTTGGAAATGAATCGCGTCAGTAATTCAGTTGCTCGGTAAACAGCGGACTGCTACATGGTAATTTAAACAACTTGCGTTCCGGCAAAAGTTGATTCTGGTTCAGGTTTCTTGCTGCAGGCCGCTGCGTTTTTTTTCGGCACCCCATGCGGTCCCCCACTGCTGCAGCCTAAACGCACTACCCCCATTCAAATGAATGGGAAGACTGCCGTTTTTGCTGCACAACCCTGCGGCAAGCTGATCTGGTGTGAATGCAGCCTTAGTATTGTTACCTCTGTTTTAGTTGTTTGTATGTATCGTAAGTTGTGTAATTTAATTAACAAAGTGCATGTAACCTACTGTAATTTGAGCAATTATCTAGCAAATGGTGAAAGGATCAGAGTTTAATTGGTGGTGGTTGGGATACTACCCCACCAACAATATAAAATGGAGGAATGATAGGTTTCAACAATTCTGTGTCTCAACTTCATTCTGAATACACATTCCCACACTCACACTCTGTATCTGCTTCCCATTTTTAGAGACAAATGGCCACAAATAGAGTTAAATCATGGTTTGTAAGGATATACAATAGCCACAGATCAAAGGAGTGTCCTTTGGTTTTTAAACATTGTTCGAGCAGAAACTTGTGAACCTTGCTAAATTAGATGGAGCAGTTTGTATTCTGCTGTGTCATACCAATCCCAGTGCCTCAATTTCTATTCCACATTTGTTGACCAGCAGATGGAAATCTCACCAAATTATTGTGCAACAAAAGTTTAGGGGAAACATTAATCACAGAACATAGCAAAAGCCTTATTGAAATAATCTGCTGGTTTGCAAGAACAGAAATGAGAACAAATTACATGTACAATAGGGTTGAACTAAAAAATGAATACCAATAACTGACTCAGCAGATACATCCATGCTTTCAAAACAATAAGTAACAGTGTTTCAGTGTAGAAGTGTAGAAATTCCTCATAGCTGTTACTACTTTTTGACCCCAAGGAATTCAGACATGATAAAACTTTTTTGAACCTGATTCCTGAATTTTACAAGAATTTTTCTTCTGTCAATTATTTAAATAATTATCTGCACAAGCAATGGTGCTGCAATGGCTGGCACTGGGGAGAGTTGTGGAAAGGAAGTGTGAAAATATTTCCAAATACTGCACAGATGCATCTTTCTGTATCCATTGATACAGAAAGATGTGGCTCTTCATACTGTGTGGAGAAGTATACACCAAGAATCATCAAACCATGACAGATTTGTTTTTAATTTGTCCATGATTAAATTCAATCACAAAGTTTAAACCTTATATTTCCCTTTACTTTCAGTTGATCTATTTTAATTAATTTCAGACTACTCCTGCTGCAAAACATTTAATTATTATGAACAGTCTATCTATGATGTGTATAGGTTACTCCCCACAGGTTTAAAAACAATGATGTAGCACAGAACTATAAAAATATGGTACTGTCACATGTCTGTGGTTGTAATTGTTGTAATGAGTGCAGCAAATGACAGTGTGGGAATATTGCTGTCAATCATCATTAAGTGGCAACTGATTAATCAACTTGGATAACACATGCAATCAAAGAAGGCTCTGCTGTTGTAAGATGACTAAAAAGCAGGAAAGAAAGTGACTTTAGAAAAAAATGACAATTCTATTAATTATGTAGCTGTAAACTTCAGGTTATGAATAATTGAGGATCAAAACGATTTAAAATCAGGGAATCATTAAAGCATCGATAATTGTTTTCATTTACTACATTGTGTTAATTTCAAATTGTTTTTTTTAGCAACAGCTCCTTTGTCAAATTTTGATTGCATTTTACCTTACAGGATAATCCATTGCTCATCTATTGTATCATTGATAGTACAAAACATGATAAAGCATAATTGTGTATGCTTATTCTGGGTTCCTGTTTCTGTTCAGTTACGTCTAGAGTTTAGTTCTTAATTTTTTCCCTACCTACATTCACACACATGCATTCATACATATACATAATGTGACCCAACGCTGTGTCAGTCACCGAGGTGGGTTTGAGCGGTGCAACAGATCACACTCAGTGTAGGTATGGTTCCGACAGAAATAACGGGACTTTTATTTTGAAAATATTAGCCAGCAGAGGCAAAGAAAAAGAAAAAGAAAAAGAAAAAAATACTAGCTCCAAGTTGAGTTTTTCTTATTACTGGACAGCCTTGTCATTTCCATCTACACCGAGCAGGCAAGCTGCTTGCCGGCCACAACAAAGGTTACACAAACAGTCCCAAAATAATAAAGTTGAACCCTCAAACAAACTAATCTGTAGTTTTCCTCTGTCCGACCACATTGGCAGGGAACTAGGTGAAAGAAGACTCTCAACAGGTCTGGTGGCAGTGGTTCACCCAGTCTGTCAGCACTCACACAGTTTGTCCTCCTCCACTAAGTCAACCGCACCCTCTTTTATCTCCGTCCCTGCTGATTAGTAACACTACTCAGGTGTTCACAACAAGGGGCAGGCTGTTCACAAGGATGCCTGGAGCCACATTGTTGGGTAGTATCTGCCTTCCAAAACCACGTCTCTTGCTCTGTCACAATACATACATCCATACATACATACATAGCTCTCCAAAAGTATAGAAAGTGTAGGCTTAATTTTGTTATATACCTTAAGGCATTTGGATTTGAGATCAACAGTTAACACTTTTCAGTCATTTGTTAGCTTACACAGCACATCTGAAAATCGGGGACTCAACACAAAAATGAGCGTTTATGTAAAATGGTAAAACATATACATGTAAATACCATAAAATAAAAGCTGACAGTCTGTACTTTTGTTTCATATTCATCTTTTGAATCCTTAAGTATACAGTAAAAATGACAAATTTCACTCAACCATTCCCTTACTTTTCGAGGGCACTGTACATGCATATACTTACAGTGGTATGCAAGAGTTTGGACACCCATGGTGAAATTGCATGATTGCTGAATCTTTAAGTGAAAAGAAGTTAACACAACCTCTGGGGGTACAAATATGACATATTTACACAAATTTTATAGAACAATAACTATTTATTTGCTGAATTTCACAGTTAAAATTTTTTTTTGTCATGTGTAAAAGTTTATGCATCCTTCCAGTTTATCCATTCATACCTTTAAAAAAGGTCTCAACTGGATTCACTCATTAGGCCTTAAATTAAGCCAAGTGAAGACAATTCCAAAGCTTAATAAATACGGATTAAGCCAATGAATCAATAAGGATAAAAATAACTAATATATAGTCACTGTTGAAATTACCTGAATTTCTGCATTCATTATTCATTAAATGTAGTCTGATCTGCATTTAACTCTCAATATTCTGGGATGGCAGGTATGCCATCCCGCCAAGTTACACCTTGGCAGGGCTGCATGCCTGATACCTATACAGCACCAAAGGTGTGGCACTTTTCAGGGTTTCCTACAGAAATAACTACAATGACCACAGACTCTCTACCCTTAAGAACATTCATTTCTGTACCTTCTGACTCATGTCAAGAGAATTCACAAACAACTTCACACATCCGCACAATAAAGCCCCAAACTTTTTGCGTTCATTCATTCTTCTTCTTATTTTTCCTGCCTGATTACATCATCACAAATTCTCCAAGCCCAAAAACAATATGTCTCCCCATTGGACATTTAGCTACACTAGCCAATCAAAACATCATATACACTTGCAAAATATATTTTTCACCAAGAAAATTCACGGCCATTACAGCTACTTTGTTGGTGGCCCACTGGCAATGTCCTTGCATTACATTAAATTACATTTATTTAGCAGACGCTTTTATCCAGAGTGACCATATCCATAAGTGCATACCAGAGGCCTGCAAAGCAAAGCTGTGAAAACAAATTTCCCCTGAGGGACAATAAAGTATTGTATTGTACTGAGAAGAGCATTGGTGAGATTGGGCACTGATGCTGGGTGATAAGGCCTGGCTCGCAGTGCAGTTTTCCATTTCACCCTAAAGGTGTTCGATGGGGTTCAGGTCAGGGCTGTGTGTATGCCAGTTAAGTTCTTCCACACCAAACTCGGCAAACCTTTTTTATGGACCTCGTTTTGTGCATGGAGGAATTATTATTCTGAAACTGGAAAGGGCCTTCCCCAAACTGTTGCCACGAAGTTGGAAGCACACAATTCTTTAGAATGTCATTGTATTCTGTAACATTAAGTTTTCCCTTCACTGGAACTAAAGGGCCTAGCCCAAACCATGAAAAACAGCATCCAACCTTTATTCCTCCTCCACCAAACTTACAGTCAGCACTATGCATTCGGGCAGGCAGCGTTCTCCTGGCATTCTCGGATTCGTCCGTCAGACTGCCAGAGAGTGAAGCTTGATTCATCACTCCAGAGAACCTGTTTCCAGTGCTCCAGAGTCCAATGGTAGTGTGTTTTACACCACTTCAGCTGACTTGCCATTGCGCATAATGATCTTAGGCTTGTATGTGGCTGCTCAGCCATGGAAACCCATTTCATGAAGCTCCTGACGAACAGTTCTTGTGCTTATGTTTTCTCCAGAGGCAGTTTGGAAACCGAGGACAGATTATTTTTATGCGCTACAGTACTCGTTTCAGCACTCGGCAATCCCGTTGTGCGCTTGTATGGCCTACCACTTTGTGTCCGAGCTGGTGTTGCTCCTTCACAATAACAGCACTTACAGTTGACCGGAGCAGCTCTAGTCAACTGCTTGGTGGAAAGGTGGAATCCTATGACAGTGCCATGTTGAAAGTCACTGAGCTCTTCTGTACGACCTTTTCTGTTTGTCTGAGATTGCATGGCTGTATGCTTGATTTTGCACCTTTTAGCAGTGGGAGTGGCTGAAGTAGCTGATCCCACTAATTAGAAGGGGTTTTCACATACTTTTGGCCATAGTGGCGTATCAACAGGCCAGCATCAAAACTCTCAGAAAATATTTTTCCTAGAAGTGTGACAGGACTAGTGAAACCTCATTATTCAAAATTATATTAAAAGACAAATGTCTTCAAGATATGACATGTGAAAGATAGGTAAACCAGTGTTGATAAAAAAATATAGCCAATGTATGATTGCAACCTATAAACTGAGAACACTTGCTCTGCAGTATTGCTCATCATACATAATCTAGTAAGCAATAACAGAAAACATGAATGTAAGCCTACTTCTTGCATTTGCATTCTCATCTCTTTTTTATTTAAGTTTTATTTTCCAAAAAACAAGTAACAATTCAGAAATGGTGGCTTTCTTTTCAGCACTAACTATAAAGGTTTGAACGGAAGAAGCAGTGTCATCGAAACCGAAAAGCGCATATGTATGATTCACTCAGGATAAACAAAATGATGGGTCTGTGGAAATAGAAGGCAGATATATTGTAAATGAAGGAGTGGTGCTCATTGCTACACTGAAAGTGAAGGGTATTATCTTACATTAAAAAAATCAGTTTTGAAACATTCTGCAATATATGTGCAATATTTTTTAAATGGTAGACAGATGCTTGGCTTCCAATTGTAATGCTACATTCGTAACATATAAATGTTAACTAACCATAAACACAGTGTATTTGTAGTTATGTATAGTGACGTTAATATATTAAACATTTATGATTGCACTGTATACTGTAGTGTTACCTTATCGGTGTTGTATATGTGTTTCTATGCAGACCTACATTTACCGGCCACTTTATTAGGTACACCGGTTCAACTGCTCGTTAACACAAATATCTAATCAGCCAATCACGTGGCAGCAACTCAATGCATTTATGCATGTAGACATGGTCAAGACGATCTGCTGAAGTTCAAACCAAGCATCAGAATGGGGAAGAAAGGTTATTTAAGTGACTTTGAACGTGGCATGGTTGTTGGGGCCAGACGGGCTCGTTTGAGTATTTCAGAAACTGCTGATCTACTGGGATTTTCATGCACAACCATCTATAGGGTTTACAGAGAATGACCCGAAAAAGAGAAAATATCCAGTGAGCGGCAGTTCTCTGGGTGAAAATGCCTTGTTGAGGTCAGAGGAGAATGGCCAGACTGGTTTGAGCTGATAGAAAGGCAACAGCAACTCAAATAACCACTCGTTACAACCAAGGTATGCAGAAGAACATCTCTGAACACACAACACCTTAAACCTTGAAGCAGGGCTACAGCAGCAGAAGACAACCCAGTACTAACAAGGTGTACCTAATAAAGTGGCCGGTGAATGTATATTTAGACATAAAAATTAAATCAACATCACTATCTAGAAACAGAATTTGAAAAGACACCATATGCTGCAGATTTTAAAATTCTTTATTCTGGACTGTTTCAAAGGTGGGTATTGGTCTAAGCCATTGAACTTCACCCACAAACAGTGGAATACAGCTGTTAAAACCTATTTTTAGGCATACTTATAAATACATTTTATCTACAAAGATAAATATATACGTTAATAGGCATGCAACCATAATTCTATTGTTTCATTTACAGGACCTTGATGGCAGTGCTGTGTGTATGCACTAGTACAGTTCTGGGCTGCGTTTCCGAGTTTCGATGTACCTTAACGTTTTACGAAGGTTTCTAAGGTAAACCTTCCAAAGGGAAACCGCTTTTTTACGAGTGTTTCCCAGACTATACCTTAACAGTTGCCTTAAGGGACACTTCCAAAGGTACGTCGTAAATTGGAGCTGGCCTTCACTGTGGTGTTGAAAAGTTTATCAATCGATGCCAAGCGAATCGATTGTCTCACTTGTAAAGGCTTGTGAATGACGTTTTAATATAACAAGTGTTGTCATAATCATTTTACATCAATCTAATATTGCAGAAGAGGAAGCTATGCCTACTAGAGATCATCTGCTAATCTCTTTAAGAGTTCGTTAAGACGAGACGTTGTGATAGTTTCAATAAATACGTACATATAGGCTACAAAGGATAAAATTTTAAAAAGCATCAATCGGGACATATAAGCCATAGTCTGGGACTTCGTGGAAGCCCAGGGAAAAGGACATAGGCTACATATGGGTGAATTATTTTGTTCTTATTGAAACAAAGGTCTAATGTTAATGTCATGCAATATATAGGCAACTGTAGCAGCATATCACTGCACTGCACTGATTCCCGCGAACTTTTCTCTGCAATGCAAAAATGATCGTAGATGAAAGGCAAAAGCGCGTCTGTGGAAATTGACCATGATGAATTCTGCCTTATGAATAGGTCTACCTGTTAAAGTAATTTGTTCATCCACCTTAATTTGCTGTTTGATAATCTTAAATTTAACCAAGAATATCATTATTGGATTGTTTACCGAAAATCGTAAAACAACATGGTAAGAAAAATGTTCCGTAATGTTGATATTTACCCTGTGCTATTTTGTTTTATATAGGAGGTGTGAGCTAAAGGAAGGGGATGTAGATCATTTGGCTATGTTTGTCCATTATGAGCCACTGTACCTGTATGTGTGTTCATGGCTAGGCCAATCAACGTGTTCTAGTTCGGTCATGCAAGTAGACTCACTCAACGTTGTTTTTGGACACACAGGTTTTATATTCTTAATAAACCGGCGGTTTGTTCCAAGTCAGTGTGATCATTGACTCACACACAAATGAACTAATTTCTACAGGGTATGCAGTCAGAAAAGCCATATCCTAAGTTAGCGCCAATACGTATAAATTAAAAAAAAAAAAAAAACTTTTTTTTTCTTTTCACAAATTGGATTAGTATCATGGATAGGCCCTATACTTAATTACCATCATGATGGGGATAGACAGGTAAAACGACAACATTCTCACTACGTGCTATGCACAGAAACGTTGATTGGAAAATTAATTTTCGTAAAGAGTTAATATTAAACTATCTATGTAATTTTCGCATGCAGATGTGCTACTAGATGCGCACTGTAGTACAACTGTCGATTTGAAAAGCAAAATGTTGGCGTAATAAGGCTGAAACCGCGGATCGCAGCGTTAAGGGACAGCTTACGAGTGCCCCAGACCCCCCTTTTAAAGGTATACCTTAACTAAGGTATACCTTAGTTAAGGTATACCTGATGAAAAGTTAACTAAGGTATACCTTAGTTAAGGAGACGCTGGGAAACAGCTCGAGAGCTAAAGGAAGAGCTTAACCCTCCTGTTCTGTTCATTTTTTAGGTACAGCAAAAATGTTCCCGGGTCAATCCCCATACAGGGGGGGTTTGCAAATACATGAAATGAACCATTTTCATTTAAAATGTTGATTACACTAATTAAGGCCAGTAGAAGAAGTTTCATACTGAAAAAATAATTTTAAGTATTTTTCCTAGATTTTCAAACTTTAAAAAGAGTCAATTTGACTCAACATAACAGGAGGGTTAAGGGATAACTTACGACGCACGTAGCGCTAAGGAGACTCTGGGAAACGCAGCCCTGAACATTTGTGTATGGGGGAAATTTATATTGAATTGTCACCATACGTTCAAATTTGTACATTTATTTTCTCTGGAAATTCTAATATACTGTACATCAACCTAAACTGAAATCTAAATAAACATTCACATTCCTATCACCCTAGGTTTCTTTAGAGATCATATTTTCATGTCAAGTTTTAAGAATGGATTTTTCTCATCTTGACAGTTTGTGATCTACAGTATAATTATTGAAAAGTTAATGGTTCCACAGTGTTAAAATGGCAAATAATCATATTTTTTGACAGAGAGCCTTTTGTACACCTGTGTCCTTATTGCGCTGTACTGACTTCTCTGTGGTTTACTTGCATCAAGATGTTTCAGAGCAGCCAAATTAAAAATTAGCCACAACGAATACACTCAGAAAACAATGTTTAGTTTGGGGTGCTAGATGTGCTTACATAAGATGGCTTCATGGTTGAAATGTCCTACCTCTAATTTTCAGTGGTGACAAGAAGGTTTAGTGTCAACCTTGGCCACATCAGAAACAGAGCAGAAACTGGGGGAGGGATTTCCATTCCCACATGACCTGGGTCTGAAATACACAACAGTCCAAAACTGCCCCATGTCCAGGCAAAGTCGCTGGCAGCCCCAGCATTAGTGTGCAAGAAAGAACTTCAGAAAATTATTTTATTTCCCAATATTTAGCAGTGTGCTTGCAGATTGTTAACTTTAAACAGAAAGAGAGCAGACCTTGAAACCGTAGACTTTCTACTCGAATCCACTTGAATGTTGTATTATTGTGACAGTCAAGCAGTGAATTCCATACCAACATGTACCATGGAAATGGAGATCATACTGACAACAATCCTTGATGAAAAGTAAACAAAAGTAATTCCTAGGCCATACATGAAGATGATTGAAATATTACTTGACTTTGTTCTCCACTTCAATATCCACTGAACACATGATGCCTAAATTACTGGTATGACCATATTTTCTCATGAGATACATCTCTGAAATGTACCACAATTAACATCTCATTGAATAATGATCGCGAACATGTATAAAAATAAATTTTGAATTGCGACAAGTCATTATTAGAAGAATAATCAAATGATATTCAGTCAATCAGAACATACAGATCCAGGAGCACCCAGTCCAGCTATGTACTGTCTGCTTCACCTTAAATGGAAGCATTTTCTGATTAAGCAGTGTCCAAAAAGACGAAAATGTAAATATTACAGAATATCACACAATTTAATTCACACATTGCAACATTTCGTTTTTTTATATCATTCATTCATTTATATAATGTTATCCATTATAGCATGTTCATTCAATTCTGTCTGGAGTAATATAGCGTGGAGATCAGAGTAAAAAACTTAAAATCATTTTGTCTTTGCCAACTTTTACTTAGCTGTTGAATATATTCAATGTTTACTTTATTAATCATAATTACAACACATTTTAATTAAAAGAACAGATATTTTAAAAAGTTGAAGGGTAAATGCTTTCAGCATCAGCTTGGATGAATGGAAATTTGTGAAACTAACATTTTAATGCTCTAGATAACAGAAAATACCTTGGGCCAAAAGGGCACGGCAAACAATGTTTTGTTGTGTATCACAAACAAATAGGAACAGGCATGATGCCACTGTATCACCACGCCACTCCTAGAGACAAATGAAATACATTGCTGGACCTGAAATATCAAAATCAACCTTACAGGTCTCTCACTTATAAAATTTACCATTACACTGTTTTTGTAAGATATTTCAGAATAATATTGAGAAATGGAAAACAGTTACATATAATATTGTGTAAAGGTGAGCTGGGGGTTGGTTAAATTGGAACTGAACCATAAAAGTACCATCAAGTCCATGACATGCCATATCATCAGAGGTTATATATTGACATTTAAGGCTTCTGAATGCTTCAACTGCTGTTCGGAACGTCAGAGAGCACCAAAAAGCTCCTTTCCAACTTTATTTTATCAGGGGATGGGGGGTTGCTGCGTCCAGTTTTTTTTTGCAACCTTCCAAAAGCGACATTTCGAAGTCCACGGCCACTGTTCGCAGCGATTGGCCAAGTGTGTAATGGGCAGGATTTCAGGAAGTCTGCAAATTCTGAACTCAGAACTGGATACCTTTTTCTCTCTTCTTCAAGTGTTATTACTGTGTTATTTTCTGATTGTGGTTTTATTTATTTTTGGCCTATTTTTCTTTATGCATCATTGTAGACTTCCTGTGGATTATCTTGATTACAGGTAGAACTTATAAAATAATACTGCTATTAAATATTTCCACAACATCATACAGATACATATATTGTGATTTAATTTAAATGATATACAGTAATAGGCTATCAGAGGATTGCTCCTGCACAGTTCAAAAACTTTACTTGCTTAGCAGGGCACCTGTGCACACTGATAGATTTGTCTGTCTAAATGACTATTTTATTGTTTTAACGGTATAGTTTATTTGGCTACCATTATTACCAAAGTCAGATATGTCATATGATCGTTCATTTACAAAAAAAATTCATAGTTTATTGAAAATTCTCAAATGCTGTTTGCCAACCACCAGTAAAAAAGAAAAAGAAGGAGGAGGAGAAGACGATCGCTAACAGACAAACTATTTGTTCTCCAATATGCACATTTGTATGAGTCTTGGCATTGTGATTATAGACACAAAAGTCCTTGAATTCTTGGATCAAATCCCACCCCTCTCTATGATGGATAACTTCTCACCCCACCTTAGAATTTAGCTACTTTTGAAAAGGTATGAACAAAACACAGTCCGATGAGGTCGGACAACGCATCGTACGAACCAGTTCATTTGAAGCATGCAGAAGCCTTTACACCATGGCTTTGCTGGATACTCGATTCTAATTGGTCAATGGGCTGTCATTCTTTCTGAAAAGTGAATTCTGGATAATAATGAACCCTGGTTCACACAAGATTATAGTCAAGAAGTGTTTAATTAAATTTTTTAAATTAAAAAAAAGCTCAGAGACCGGGAAGGGAAAATGGGGAAAAAAGCTGATCATGTTGCGGGAACAGCCAACACTCCAATCCAGGCCTTCTTCCACAAATGCCCCTTCAGTGACACACTTCAGAATAAATGGATATGTCCCATTTAACTTTTGTAAATAGTGTGAACTAAGCAAAATAAATTAAAAAAAATGCAGTGAGCTAGCTTGTTTGTGGTTGATAGGATGCTAAAGGCCATTTGTTGGAACTATGCTAGAAATGTACACATATTCATAATAAAAGCCATTTAAACATTTTGTGGCAGATAATACATTCTTAGTCATGTAGCTATGGTATAAGCAGGATAATGTACATAAAGTTTGTTGGTTGTTTCAAAATAAGCCCATTTAGGGTGCATTGTGTCAAGGTCGCATCACCCCATCAGGGCTTATTTTGAAACAATTGACTAGCTCACTGTACATTATTCCTTACTTAGTAGATGCAAAGAACTGATCACACTCCTGTCTCATATTACATTCTGAAAAGGTAAACTATTCATCTTCCTTATCCTCCAAATCATATACTGCCATTGAGTAAATTAACAAAGTAAGAGCCTGCTTGCTATGTTTGTAGACAACAAATATCTAAATATGAAACCAAGGCTTTGTGCTGTGAGGCCTATTATACAGAGGAACATTCAAACAAGCTGTATTGATTTATGTTTTCTCTAGTATGTGCTCACCAAATACATCACTTTCCATGAACTATTCTGAAATCATACATGAATTCTACACCTTGTCAAATTTAGTCTTAGCAACATGAGGTGTGGCTAACTGGCCTCATTGTAAGCATACAGTTCAAGAAAAACTTACAGGGTTATTATTATCTCATGAATCAATAAATACATAAAATTAACTTCACATAAATAAAATGAGATTCACAACATTTTTTCATATCTTACAAAATAATTATTTATTTGTTTATTTAAAAGGGACAATGGACAGTGAAAAACTAATTCGCTTGATAGCTAAATTAATGTAATAGATAAATTAATTCTGCATTTAAACATCACCTGGCACTTGTGGAATCCCTGGCACATGCTGAGATCGGTATTGCAGGTGCTTTTGTAAGAATACATACAAAAATATTTGTGAATGTCATTTTGTTTGTGTTAGGTTCATATTGATGATTAATGAGAATAATAACCCCATAGAAAGACAAATTCATTGTTGGCAGTTGATGCAAGAAAAATCAATTTAAATATTTCTGCTTTTCTGAGTTTCCTATATAGATACATTATTTGTATTAATACTACAATAATACTGCAACTACGAAAAATATGTTAATTCTGTACTTTAATTCACCTTATAATCTTTTTTGGGCATGCATGAGATCTCTAACTTAATATAATTATTTAAAATTAATAACAGTGTATTTACTTCAAGAAACTCCACATAACACCAGAAAGTGTAAGTTTCAAGTCACAAATTTGGGATCTAGATGTACACTGAAAAAGAAACACTGGTTTTACTGGTCAGTTTCCCCATGCCTTATAAATGATTTAACTCATTTAGTTAGCTCTTGATGGCAGTGTTTCTGAGAAGCCAGACTGGTCAATATATGGTCGCACCCTTGTGCCACCCCCTTATTGTTTTAAGCAATACCCAACGTCTGTCCACTTTGCAGAAATTGTAATTATTCTGCCCTTGTGTCAGTAAGTTTGCTCTTGCATTTAGCTTAAGTACTTTGCAGCGGAGTAATTAAAAACATTAACAAAACGGCAGTCTAAAACCATACTGTATGTCAGCATTGAGAAAAACCTGTCAAAATTTTTTCATAAAGTGAAAAAAGCTGAAAACCCAGCACGATCTTGAATAATTAAAAAACATACCAGGAGGACTGCCGAATGTGGTTTCCATAAATATCAAAGTACAAAGCCCTGTTTTTTTTATGTTTGGTGTGTGAAATTGATTAGATTTTGAATAGTTTTCTCCCTTTGAAGAAGAAACTCAAACACACTAATCATTCTGTGCAACGCAGCCCAGAGTTCAGTAAAAAGCCTGCTACCAGAGATGGGCAGTAATTCATATACATGTACTTGCATATATGTGTCACATGTCATTTGAGCTGCTCACCTATTGATTTTACATGGTTTATACCGCTGTGTCACCTGAAAAACAACCTATACCTTCACCATTTAGATTTTTTTATTAGTACATGATTGTTGAGGCAACCTGGTCTCACCAACCATTAGTATCTATTCAACAAATTTCTAGCACCCGAAAATCCGTACCTATTCTACGAATGAGGGACGTGACTTAAGCTTCTCTGAATCATTACGAACCAGAACGAAAATCTGCCATTCTTTCCCCAGTGAATCAAGAATGGTAAGCAAATGTTGATATTGAATTTCAAACGTACATTTAAACGTACCTTTCTTATTTTGTAATTTAATTTTATTTCATGCAGTATGATGAATCATTCTCTGGCCTTATCTGTCCCAATTGTCTTGCTATCCAGTTGTGTCCCTCATAGCTACAAACATAGCTGGTCAGCTAGGTCCATTTAGAAATATGTCCCCGTTAACATTTTGGAGGAAATGCAATTCCCTGGGTTCAATGCACTGTCCGTACGTAAACAATAGATCACATAGTTCACTGGACCCAATTGATGACACTCAACTCTGTCTCTCCTTTCCATTACATTACTCGGGATTTTATTTGGCAGACGCCAAAGCGACATACAATAAGTGCATACCGAAGGTCATTGGAACAACTACAGAACTCAATTCTCATTACATATAAGTTATCCATAGCTGTGAATATCAAGTCTAGTTCATGCGGTAAGCATAAGCTAAGTCAGTAAAGTTACGGCAAGTCGAACTACAAGTGAGGCATCATAACATGTGATATGATAAACAGATACAACATCAAGATTATAGTACAAGTGCAACACAAAAGTGCTAGACCAAGATAGATCAAGGATAAACGTGATATAAGACAGTGATCCGAAATTGGGAGTAACCCTGCAGAGGAGTAGCATTATAGACCCTGTTTACACTTGATTTTAAAATGCGTCTTGGGCGATCGGATCACAAGTGGACAGCGCTAAATACAAGTGTAAACGACCACCAAGACGCATTGTGATCTGATCACTCAAACCACTTGCCGAGGTGGTCTGGGATGCATTTTACCACAAATCTTTTGTAGTGTAAATGCTAATGCGTCCTGATGCGTCCCCGACAAGGACGTAACAGGAAAATACGTCATCAATGCAGGACGTGATGGTTGTTTTGGTGACAGCACGCCACTGCTTTTCTAACATTCTTCCTTTTTCGTCTTGTCCTGCACTCTTTTGCAAGTTGAAAATTACTTTGTCCTGCTAATCTCAACAGTCGGAATAGCCTGTACATGTATATTAGTTCTTGAAAAAATTTTGTTTTCTTACCTAGCCTGTGCAAAACAAATCTGGTGCTTGTCTGGCGACAGACTGACATAATAACTGTGCGCGGGGCCCTTTGACGTTGTAGCGGAAGTGACGTAGGCAGTAACAAAATCTGAACACAAGTGGTCAGCTGGACACTTTGGAGACGCATGATAGACACTGGTGTGAACTACGATGTGTCTCGGCTGTCCACTTGTCTTCGGATCACCAAGACACATCTTAAAACCAAGTGTAAACAGGGTCATAGTTAGTCAAGGTACAGTATTAAGAGATGCATCTTCAGACCATGGTGGAAAATGGGCAGTGACCAAGTGGTTCGTAGAGGAATGGGGAGTTTATTCCACCACTTGGGTGGAGAAGCTCCGTGGTCAGGACGAGTGAGCCATTCACCTGGATGACACGGAATGTGAGTCACAAAGTTGAGGACAAGTTGGACAGCAGCGTTCTGGATGTGTTGTAGTGGCTGTATGGCACAGGCTGGTAGGCTTGCAAGGGAGTTTGCGCGGGGCCCTTTGA
The DNA here is from genome assembly GCF_013347855.1 of Anguilla anguilla. NCBI lineage: Eukaryota > Metazoa > Chordata > Actinopteri > Anguilliformes > Anguillidae > Anguilla > Anguilla anguilla. The sequence goes on along the minus strand of NC_049206.1, from coordinate 30,026,718 downwards.
CGTTGTAGCGGAAGTGACGTAGGCAGTAACAAAATCTGAACACAAGTGGTCAGCTGGACACTTTGGAGACGCATGATAGACACTGGTGTGAACTACGATGTGTCTCGGCTGTCCACTTGTCTTCGGATCACCAAGACACATCTTAAAACCAAGTGTAAACAGGGTCATAATTAGTCAAGGTACAGTATTAAGAGATGCATCTTCAGACCATGGTGGAAAATGGGCAGTGACCAAGTGGTTCGCAGAGGAATGGGGAGTTTATTCCACCACTTGGGTGGAGAAGCTCCGTGGTCAGGACGAGTGAGCCATTCACCTGGATGACACGGAATGTGAGTCACAAAGTTGAGGACAAGTTGGACAGCAGCGTTCTGGATGTGTTGTAGTGGCTGTATGGCACAGGCTGGTAGGCTTGCAAGGGAGTTTCAGTAATCTAGATGGGAGATTACCATAGCCAGGACAAGTTGGGTGGAGTATGTAGTCAGGTATGGTCAAATCCTCCTGTGATTTGCTCCTTGAAGTCTAGTTTGTCATCCAGAACCACCCCCAGGTTCTTTGCAGAGTGAGAGGCAGTCCCTGTGGTACCATTGACAATAATGAAGAACTCCTGAAGAAGGAAGGTCTTGTGTGGGATGAACAGCAGCCCTGGCTTTCCCGCTCTGACACAGAGGTCTACTCGCGCATAGCTTGTGACTTCTCATCCTGGATGAACAGCTGACACCTGAAGCTTAAACTGGCCCAGACTGAACTGCCTTACATTCCTAACAAGTCCGGCTCTCCTCCAGGACCTCTCCATCACCCTGGACAACATTACAGTACAGCACGACTCAACTTGAATTTGCTCCAACCCTGCATTACACCACGTTATTTCACTAATGAGCTTACTTCCTGACAGTGGATGGTTGGCGAGCTGAAAACAGACGGGCTAGAAACCTTCTCTTTAAACTGATCATTGATCTCAACCTGTTTTCATGACTTTTCACAACAAGTTGGCTAACAATCTGAAAAATACATTCACAGGCAAACACACAGCTTATTTCTTCACGTTACATTACATTACAGGCATTTAGCAGGCGCTCTTATCCAGAGCAACTTAAACAACTTTGACATAGTATTTACATTGCATCCATTTATACAGCTGGATATATACTGAAGCAATGCAGGTTAAGTACCGTGTTCAAGGGTACAATGGCAGTGTCCTACCTGAGAATCGAACTTGCGACCATTAGGTTACAAGACCAGTTCCTTAACCATTACACTACATTATACTACCATATTTACTATAGGAATATCCATTCTAACTACTGAATTTGCTTTGAGCACAACTTTCAAAAAAGGCTACAAAACCTGTGCTTCAAGATAATTCAAATGACAAAATCTGCACGTTGCAGATGTTTTTCATGAATATTCTCTGGGTGTGGGTGCGGAAGACAAAGAGCACATCTCTCCACAATTTCAAATAATATTGATAAAATGTGCTCAATTTTGTGATGCAAATAAAAATACCTTTATTACTCACCTAATAGTGTAATTCAGGAGAACTGGCTATTTCTGATGTTATTGAGTAATTTGTGAATTAACTCCTGTATTGTTAATCAAGCAAAAAGATTGAAAACAGATTGAGACCAATAATCACTTTAATGGGAAGTTTTCCACCTTGGTCAGATATCAGCTCAGCAGCCACCACTGCTTCCTGCACCAAGTTGGTAAAATAATTGGTAAAATCATGTTGTGTAGTGCATGGTACAGACACCGCAGGACCTGGAGTTCAGTAGCGCTGCAACAGTGACTACCATAAACCTCAAAGTGGCATTTGAAAGCAACCTGACTTTTGCTGACAACATGACGTTGGTGAGCCGGGCCTCCAGATTCTTCCTCTGCAACATCTGAAGAATTTGCTTCTTTGTCACCACCTACTCCACTCAGCTCCTGGTCTAGGCCCTAGTCCTATCTCACCTGGAGTATTTCAACTCTATCTTCACTTCTCTTTATACATTGGGACAAGCAATGTCATTAACATTTTGGCTACTGTATTACTTTGTCTTATGCTGTTTTTTTCCCAGTTTACTATTGATTATTTATTGGAACACTGTGTTATGCATTATTTTGATATGTTGTTATGTTGTCCTATGACTTTGCTAAAATGTGTTCTAATGTTTTCTGTGAATGTACTGCTGTCCACATAGCCTTATTATATGCATGTATCTACCTTTGCCTGGTAAGTTACCTTGGATAAGAGCATCTGACAAAAGGATAATTGTAAGTGTCTTAGACTCTTCTGTAACTATGTACAGTATTGATATAGGCCTATTTGAAATTATCTTTCGTCTTTTAAAACCTGATGGCTAGTACTGTATATGGTAATAATGTGTTTTTAAATATATAACTGTAGTCATATAAATGTTAGAAATTGTACATATTATGCAATAACTGAATAATGATCACAATCAAAACAGCACCAATATAAAAGTATTGAAGTAGAAAATTGATTTTATATGATTACCAGTAAAATATCAGAACTTGAGATACAAGTTAGCTGACACATTTTTTAAATGTATTTTTGACAGGCTACCCCATGTTGTTCACTTCTCTCAACTAATTAAGTATCAACATGCTGGATATGGACAGCATGAGTGTCCACAAGTGTATTATTTAAAGATACAATCTCAAAGATTTCCGTTTCATTCTCTTTGGCTGTACCAATAGCGAGAAGCAGTAATTGCAGGTGTGTATAGTACACGTAAAAATCGGTCTGTGTAGGGGTTGTGCGCAATGTGCGGCATGTGCGACGGTTGCAGACCACGGCTGCGTTGAAGAGGCAGACCTCCTCAAGAAATTAAAAGCGCGTAGTGAGTAACCAGTGCCCGCATATGCCGTAAAGAAGATGATTGGTTGACTGCTGACATGAGGTCACTGGCATACGGCTCTGACTAACAGGTTATAACAGTTGATTCACAAAACCGATAGGCAACGTTAAATATGCGACTAAAAGCGCTTTTGTCGGGTGAATGTCGTTGTTGCAACAAGTTACATCTAGCTGAGCATTTTGCGGTCATTGGTGCAGTATTTTGTAGGTTTGGAAATATGAATGAAGGTGTTGTCTTTTGAACTATAACGGACAGTAACAAAATCTAATTACGTGGCCTGCGCAACCTGTACAATATGCCACAAAAATGATTTAGCCCTTCGCGAGTGCCGCACACAATGGAAACTATGCAGACTACGCAAAAGTATGAAACAGCATTTAGATGGTCCGGCGTGCATGTAGAGCTGCAGCGCTTCCGTGCCGCAACTAAAATAGGCGTCAGACACATATTCCAATCCATTGCTCAGCTTAGCAGAGAAGGCACATTTCAGAGTGCCTCAGAGACAGATAGAATAATAACACATAAATACACATTTCAAATAATAAATACCACATTGAGAAAAAACGCAACAAAAGACGAAATATCAACTCGCGACCTGCGTGCTGCGAGCAGAGTAGCCTACCGTATTATTTATTTAGACATTGGCAGATAAGAAAATTTTCGGTTATGCTGACCTATAAAACGCTATTCCAAAAGCAAAATCAGACATGTTATACATTGTTAGAAAGCTTATACTTCACCTACTGAATAAATGAATTGTCAATCAAGCCAAATTGTACTAAAAAGGGCGACAACGCCATAAGCAACAGGTGTGGTATTACGTACAGCTATTTTTGAAGGTAGCCTACCTAGGCATCACAAATGCACGTATATTTCACAAACGGATTGTCCAAGACAATATATGACCACTCAGCCTTAAAAGGGACATCTCTACGCGTAAAGCCAATGGTAAGATTGTATATTTATTCAATGTTTAGTCCCAGATATTTACTGTAGAATGACATGGTATAATTTGTAAAAACTTTGTCTCGTTTATTTCGTTATTCAGTGAGCAGCGTTTTCACTGCTGTATTGGCATATTTTAGGGCTAATGTTGCGTTTATCTTGTTGCTACGGAATACAATTTCTCTCAGCATAATGACGGATTCAAAGACTAAACAAACTCACCCGATATTGTCTTCAAATGGATCCATGCCAAAGAAAAGTAATGATTCATCCTCTCAAAAAGCTTTTACTAACAAACTTTTAGTAGCAAAAAACGAAATATCAACTCACCATCCCTGCTACCTGCGTACTGCACTCAGAGTACCGTATTATTTATTTAGACATTGGCAGACTACAGCATAAATTGCGTCTTTTGTTTATATTCAATAGTAGTAATTGCAGCGAGAAACTGCAGCTGTAGACACAAGATAGTTTGTCATGTTATGGTAGCAACGGAACGAAGCGGACTATATATGTATTACCGTCATTGTTTTGTTATACCAGTGTGTTTTCGCGTGTTTGCACAGAAACTCAAATACTATCAATAAAATGGTTTAGCTATTTCTCAGTATAATGACAGATTCAAAGACTAAACGAACTCACCCGATACTGTTTTCAAATGGATCCATGCCAAAGAAAAGTAATTATTCATCCTCTCAAAAAGCTTTTACTAACAAACTTTTAGTAGCCTAGCATGCACTCTGGCTGGCACTGTCTTCTATTGCTTCCCCGAAGTTCAGACCCTCCCCTCACTGATAAAAACTAGACCCTACGGTATCGGATTACTTGCGTCGCCATGGATGTCTTCTAGCCGCTTGCCATAAAAAAGTTTACTAGATGTAGTAACACTTTGGATGGAGCTACAGCTCTTCCGCACCCCAACTAATAAAAAACTCCAAATGGCGGGCAAACAATATGACGGACATAGGTGGTCCCAATAGCAAAGTTGTAAAGCACATTCAGATGCATCGATCAATGAAGTTTTGTGTTGATCTGACTTACGGTGTGGGAGATATGACCTTTTAAACATGACCCTTTGTTATAGCGCCACCATCTGGCCGACATAGGTGATTTGTAGTTCCTGAGTAGAGGGGGGCCATAGGAACCCACCTACCAAATTTGGTTGGTCTACAACTTATGGTTGCTGAGCCTCAGACACTTTTATTGGAGAAAATAAAATAAAAAAATAAAATAATAATAATAATAATAATAATAATAATAATAATAAAAATAATCCTAACAGATACAATAGGGTTCCACCAGCTTCGCTGCTTGGACCCCTATTAATAATATAAATTAATATCATAATAGGCTCAATCACCATTGTGTTACCTAATTCGCCGATAGATAGTGACTTAACAGACATTTATTTTAATGAAAATCTTCAAGATTATTACTTTAATTATGTAAATATTAAAAATGGAATGGCTTGATCCCATTCCCAGCAAATCTTTGGATGCTCCTTCGTGACTACCCTAGCAGCATTGATGACATAGTTCTGCCACCTGCATGATGTTAATTTTAGCCCATCGCATCCATATCAGTCAAATTGTTCCCCTTACAGTGGCCTGTATTATAAAACACACTTAACCATGTTAAAAAAGTACATAATCATTTCCCAATAATTCCACAGTTTGATGTTTTGCGTAATTACACATTTCTATGGTTATATCAAGCAGAACTACATTTTGGCACCATTTTTGTATTTAGTGCCATGGTAAAAATAGCGAGAAATAGCGAGCTAAAATATTATTTTTGTTTACCTAGCAAACTAGTTATGCTTGGTACGTTCAACCATACAACCTTGGTAGCTTTATTAATACAATGAGTACACTTACAATTCTACAATTGAGAAAATATAATTACTCACTAATATGTGGAGCATCTATAATTAGGGGTCCAAGCAGCGAAGCTGGTGGAACCCTATTGTATCTGTTAGGATTATTATTATTATTATTAGGTGTCCAAGCAGCGAAGCTGGTGGAACCCTATTGTATTTGTTAGGATTATTATTCTTATTATTTCTCTCTGCTAAAAGTGTCTGAGGCTCAGCAACCATAAGTCCTAGAGCAACCAAATTTGGCAGGTGGGTTCCTATGGCCCCCCACTACTCAGGCACTAAAAATAACCTATGTTGGCCAGATGGTGGCGCTATAACAAAGGGTCATGCGTAAAAGGCCATAACTCCCACACCATAAGTTAGATCAACTTCATCGACCTATGCATCCGAACGTGCTCTACAACTTTGCCATTGGCACCACCTATGTCCGCCATTTTGACTTTTTCGTTGGGGCGTGGAAGTTTTCTCCGCTAAAATGTCTGAGGCTCAGCAACCATAAGTTGTAGACCAACCAAATTTGGTAGGTGGGTTCCTATGTTCCCCCACTACTCTGGCACTACAAGGTCGGCCAGATGGTGGCACTATAACAAAGGGTCATGTTTAAAAGGTCATAACTCCCACACCGTAAGTCAGATCAACACAAAACTTCATCGACCGATGCATCTGAATGTGCTCTACAACTCTACAACTGCCATTGGGAGCACCTATGTCCGCCATATTGTTTGCCCGCCATTTGGACTTTTTTATTAGTTGGGGTGCGGAAGAGCTGGAGCTCCAAATCTAAGTGTTACGACATCTAGTAAACTTCTTTACGGCAAGCGACATCCATGGCGACGCAAGTAATCCGACACCATAGGGTCTAGTTTTTATCAGTGAGGGGAGGGTCTGAACGTCGGGGAAGCAATGGAAGACAGTGCCAGCCAGAGTGCATGCTAGGCTACTAAAAGTTTGTTAGTAAAAGCTTTTTGAGAGGATGAATAATTACTTTTTTTGGCATGGATCCATTTGAAGATAGTATCGGGTGAGTTCGTTTAGTCTTTAAATCTGTCATTATGCTGAGAAATAGCTAAACCATTTTATTGGTAGGTTTTGAGTTTCTGTGCAAACGTGCGAAAACACGCTGGTATAATAAAACAATGATGGCAATACATATATAGTCCGCTTCGTTCCGTTGCTACCATAACATAACAAACTATCTTTTGTCTACAGCTGCAGTTTCTCGCTGCAATTAGGCTACTAATATTGAATATATACAAATGACGCAATTTATGCTGTACTCTGCCAATGTCTAAATGAATAATACGGTACTCTGAGCGTAGGAAGCAGGTAGCATGGATGGCGAGTTGATATTTCATTTTCTGCTACTAAAAGTTTGTTGGTAAAAGCTTTGAGAGTATGAATCATTACTTTTCTTTGGCATGGATCCATTTGAAGACAATATCGGGTGAGTTTGTTTAGTCTTTAAATCCGTCATTATGCTGAGAGAAATCGTATTCTCAATTTAATCTCTAAATTGACTGTAAGCTTAGGGTTGTAACTAGGTTGTTGTTTCGTAGGTGACTTAGTTAATGCACTCGTCTTAACTATTGCTTGTATTTTTGCATAGACTGCGTTGTTGCTGTTCTTGTTTGTGTTAGTGTTAATCAGTTTAACCCTCTGGGGTCGAGAGCTCCGCCGGCGGAGCTCGACAAGATGAAATTAACTTTCGTTTCTATTTGGATGATTAACTTCACGTGCTGTTATCATACAGACGCAACAAAAACGTTGACAGAAACCTTAGAATCGCGACTTTCCAATGCGCCCATTGGCAAATAATATAAATTGTTTTAAATGTTCCAAATTTGATTAATTAGATCATGTATGCTTCGCTAAACTTTACTCATTACTATGTGAATTTCGCTCAGCAGGAAGTCCGCCCAAATCGCATTCACATGTTAACAACATTATAATTACTCTCTAAAGGAGGGGCGATGCGAGATCCATGTGAGAAATGCCAAGTCTGCGAAAGCGGGAAAGAATGTCACAGAGTGTCGCCTAATTCACTTCTTTTGAGGTGAACATTTCGTTTAATTTTGGAAAATGGTCCGTCCGGAAGCCGACACTGATGAAGAGCGGTGTCATTTCGAACAGCGAACGGATCCAGCTGAGGATCAACTTCATGCGTAAGTATATTTCTTATGATCATATTGGTAAATATGTGTACTGTATTGCAACGTATCTGTGTGTTTGTAGGAATATCCAGCAATGTGCGCGTTTGTAAATTCCCACACTACGAACGATTCGAACTATTGCATCTCAAAATTATAGGCTAGGCTCTCTGCGTCTGGTTGTGTTAGAAGTATCAGGTAGACTGTATGTTTTTCGATCATATTCGTAATAAATAGCTCATGCCTGGCGTGTAGTGGCGTGGCTAGGATTCTAAAACTGATGTCCTTGCACAATCGATATTAGCATACTCTAAGTAAGTTCGGGAAATAGCAATAAAATAACCACTTAGCTAAACAGACCTAGCCTATTTCAGATTGAGGCATTGTTATTGATGAGTTGCGTGTAGTTTAGTTGGAATATCAGTGTTTATTTAGTTAAGCTAATGTTTTTTCGTTGATAGCTTGCATTATTTGTAAATGTGTGATGTATTACATTCTCTGTGTGTTTGTAGGAATATTCACTAATATGCGCGCTTGTAAATTCCCACACTACGAATGATTCTAACCATTGCTTCTCAAAATTATAGGCTACCTATCTGCGTCTGGTTGTGTTTGTTTGGTTCTTTGTTTGTATATGATGTCACATTTCATAAATTTTGTTTTCATTAGTTAGTGGTTTGTCCCTTTTTTGTAAAGCACATTTAATTTTCACCTGTTGAAGGAAATGTGCTATATAAATAAAGTTTGATTTGATTTCACATTTCCTAACAATTTTGTTTTTATTATATTTGCAGAGATGTTGATCAGGAAACACGGCCTAGTTCACCACTAGCTAAGAGGCCAGGCAGACGTTGCAAGAGTACACCAGTCTCATCTCATCTTCCATGCAGTTTACTTCAATAAATGTTCTAAAATCAAAAGTTGCCTTTGTTTCTGTCTTCTAAATGGCTCACTGAGTCTTTGTCTTAGTGGTGGGGAGGCATGCGGCCAGGTGTGAATAGCCTACTTAGCTGGCAGGTATTCCTACCAAATGCATATTCATTACAGAAAGGCCATTTGCCCTCCCATTCTCACCTGTTGTTGAAAAATAGTAGTCACAACACTAACTTTCAGCAATTTATTTTATATTTCTCATTGGATTTGCTAAAATATTTTGTCATCTTTTGATACCCAAGACCTTGAAGAACACATTTCAGTGACCAAAAGTCTTATTCACAATTGTTTAGTGTGTTTTATTACAACATTCCTGTGCAAGTTCAAAACTACTGTTTACAGTTTGTGTGTTTTTAGAGCAGTTTACAATCCACACATTATTATGACCTACTTAGTGCTGCCATATTGTTGTAGCTGAGTTTGTGCTGAAAACAAAGATATGAAGCACTTTGGAATCACTGTATATAAAGTTGATGAAATTTACACAAATGTCAGAGCATCGCACAATCACCGGTGTGCCTCATTTTACCCTTAGACCCCAGAGTGTTAACCTACAGGGTCCAAGTTGAACTATGCGGTTGTTCCCTGCACTTGGAACAGTACTTCTCTCTAGGGTTTTCGACGCACTTGTTCCTGGTTATGGTTATACACTTTGTTGTACGTCGCTCTGGATAAGAGCGTATGCCAAATGCCTGTAATGTAATGTAATGTAATATTCTGTAGCAAAAAGATAAAATATGCCAATACAGCAGTGAAAACGCTGCTCATTGAATAACGAAATAAACAAGACAAAGTTTTTTTAAATTATACCATGTCATTCTACAGTCAATATCTGGGACTAAACATTGAATAAATATACAATCTTACCACTGGTTTTACGCGTAGAGATGTCCCTTTTAAGGCTGAGTGGTCATATATTGTCTTGGACAATCCATTTGTGAAATATACGCGCATTTGTGATACCTGGGTAGGCTACCTTCAAAAATAGCTGTGCGTAATACCACACCTGTTGCTTACGGCGTTGTCGCCCTTTTTAGTACAATTTGGTTTGATTGCCAATTCATTTATTCAGTAGGTGAGAGTATAAGCTTTCTAACGGTGTATAACATGTCTGATTTTGCTTTTGGAATAGCGTTTTATAGGTCAGCATAACCGAAAATTTTATTATCTGCCAATGTCTCAATAAATAATACGGTAGGCTACTCTGCGCGCAGTACGCAGGTCGCGAGTTGATATTTGTTTCGTTTTTTCTCAATGTCGTATTTATTATTTGAAATGTGTATTTATGTGTTATTATTCTATCTGTCTCTGTGGCGCTCTGAAATGTGCGTTCTCTGATAAGCTGAGCAATGGATTGGAACATGTGTCTGATGTAGTGTTGCACGGTATACCAAAACTTCAGCACTTTCTTGGTACTAAAAAAAAAAAAAAAAAGAAACGGTTCGGTATTAGAATTTTCCGACGTTCGTTAGTTTTGCGTCAAATGTAAAAGCCAGGGAAATGTGTCTCCCGCATTACCGATTGAGAGGATGAAAAGTGTAATTTGTCAGAATCTTCGCTAGATGGCAGTAGCAACTAAGGTTGGCAAGTCAGGTGACGTGCGCTTGTGTATTTTCCGTCATTGATACAATGCAAGCTTAGACTCAGTTCACTTCAGTAGCAATAGCTGTTCTAATTTGTAAATATTTTATTATAGGAAGATGCTGTATTGTTATTGAAATATGCTGTTTTTAGATCTATTTTAAAGTGAAAGACCTGTTTAAAGATAATTTACTTTACAATTGTTTAATTTTTGAAATACATTTAATACAGTTTTCTATGGTTTAGTGTTGTAACACTATAGGCCTATGCTTATTGATATGTTGAACAGGATTCAACTTAAAGGTTGTTAATAAACCAGGTTTTTAAGAAACCGTGAATTCGAAAATGAGGTCAACCCTTGTGGTCATTACGTTTCTGATCTATTAAGGTAATTTCAGTATCGTTAGGTACCGAGTATTGAATCAGTATCGTTTCAGTATCAATTATCGTGATACTAAACCTGGTATCGGTATCAAAGTCAAAATTTTGGTATCGTGACAACACTAGTGTGACACCTTTTTTAGTTGCGGCATGGAAGCTCTGCAGCTGTACATACACATACACACCTACATCTAAGTGTTACGACATGCCATCTAAGTGTTACAACATAGTAAAGGCCTTTACGGGAAGCGGCCAGGACACATCCATGGCGACGCAACTAAGTCATCCGCCAGCGTCTCTTAGCACAAAATTGGCCATAAGTCATCAATATTTTATACAATCATCATGATATTCAGTAGATATGTTGGGTGAAGGTATATGGTCATGAGGACAAAGCCATTTTAAAATTGCTCCATAGGGGGCACGATCGTGCCAATGCTTGGACCCCTCCCAACGCCGCTTGCGGCTTTAATTTTCCTTGCATTGCTTCTGAAAGTTTCTGGATTTTACTATTTTTTCATGTTCATATTAATAACTCTTTCTTTAGAAACTTTAGAGCCTTGTTGGGCTTTTCATTTCTTACATTTCTTGTACATCGATACAGCCATTCTTTTTTAATGTGAAAAGGGCACATCAACATACTGTGTTAAGCCCAAATATTAAGGAAAAGTCATAGAAGGATGGGGTATTACATTTGCAGTGTTGGAGTAATTTTAATTTTGATGGCGTAGGCTCTGGCCTTTCTAGTGTTTTAACTAACAACAACAAAACAAAACATTTATTTCACTGTGGGTTTTGCATGAGCAATTCTCTATTCCTAAATCAGAGGTTCCAAAACAGTTACTTCAAAGAACCAAACATTTTTACATCTATTATTTACATACAGACCGTGCATTAAATTCTGGGAATTGCAGTTCCCCAAAGATGTTAACGGGGACATTTTTTTTCAATTAGACAGATCCGCTCGGTTCTCTCGCATTATACATTTCAAAAGAACCAAAAACTACGCTGCGTTGCTGGCTAGCTCACACGCTAAATTAATTATTAATCATAATACTGCAGCCTCACTGATCTAAACAGACCTAGCAGGACACGACTGGGTAGCTCGCAAAGTAATACAAGACAAATGGGATACATAAAGAACAGATGGAGCTGGAGAATGATTCATCATATTGCATTAAAATGGAAATACAAAACAAAAAAGGTTTTCTATAAATGCATATTTGAAATTTAATATCGATGTTGGATTACCTTCATTGATTTACTGGTGTAAATCACTTTTTGTTCTGGTTCAGACTGATTTGGAGAAACTTGTTCAGTCATGTGATGCGGGGACGCCCTCATTTGTAGTACTAATTTAATTGTGGAAGAAATTCATTGAATAGATACGAATGGGAAGTGAGACCAGGTGTAAAAAATTTGTAGCAAGATACTTTTTTGTACATTTTTGCCAATCCTTGCCTGAAATATCATGTGGTTTGCCCATCAGCCTCATTTGTGATCCTCCTCCCTCTAATGGCACAAAAAAACATTTAAAATAAAAGGTAAAAAACATTAATTTGGCAGTTTTTTCATTCAGACATGCATTTAAATGGGAAAAATAAAAGCAAATATTTAAGGCACTGGTAGAATTCCTATGGTAAAAAGCTGCACTTCTGCTTCAAACCTCACAGTTGAAACTGAACATTCTTCTTCAAAGTACAAACAAATACATCGGCTGGCACAAGGCATAAAGTGATATCTCAGTGTTTTAAATACCCGAAAAGTAGAAAAAGTGTCTAAAGTTGAATAAGCCACACATTCAAATTGATACTTTCAAGTCAATAAATACTGCAGTTCAGATCTATGATTTAAAGTTTTGAGTTGGATGGTACAGGCGTGGCTGTCGGTTCATCTTTGATGATACGCTGCGAGGCACCTCTCATCTGATGCAGACTGGGGCCTCTGTATGTATGTGTGTGTGTGTGTGTGTTTGTGTGCGTGTGCGTGCGTCTGACCATGTTTGAGTAAGCATGCTTGTCTCTGTCTGTGTGCCATGCATACATGCATGTGTGTACGTGCGTGTGTTTTCATTTTAGATGCTGGATAACAGAAATCTCCCCATGCTCAGCGTTGTCTGGGCTGAGACCATTCAGATAAAGGCTGCCATTCTTGGACAGTACGGGGAAGGCCTCACGCTCCTGCTCATCAGTGAAATTGACGGACAGGGTCCTCTTGCCCGGGGTCATCTCATGGCTGGGGTTGAGGCCCAGCTCAGCTGACAGTTTGCGCTTGATGGAGGCGGCGCGCTGGAACTTGTCGTAGATGTCCACACTCAGACGCCGACGTGTCTCCTTAAACTCTGCTGATACATTGGCTGTCCATTCGGCTGCATGTGCTCGGAACTCTCCCACCTAGGAGAGAGAGAAATGAAGGTTGTGTTACTTTAGCTTTTTTTTTTTCATGAACTCAAAACCTTTTTGGATTTCAGAGACCAGAAAATGCATTATGCTGTGAACAAATGGACAGAACACAGTAGTTAGATTTTATTTGCACCACTGAAGAGCACTGAGCAGTATTTCTTCCTCTCAGAAGACAACAGCATTAGTTCTCTCAACCCCTGAGCGCACATGCCAAATCTGGCCAATTGTTGCCCATTGAGGGGGTACCCTATTTAAAGCTTGATAACTCCAGATGGGAACACCACAGAGACTTGAAAAATGGAGCAAGACATTTGTAACATTTACAATATTAACTTAAATTAGTTTATATTCATAATTTTGGAAGAAATAAAGTGCCACAAATGCAATTGTGTAGGCAAAAAATCAAAAATGAATTTGCTCTTTTTTAGTTTGCAATGAAATGCTGAGAGATTGCATATATACAGCAGGTTAAACTACACATGACCTGGATCAAAACTTCTTGACCACAAGTTCATAAAAAGGGTGGATATGTAGAACTACTAAAGGTCTATGAAGTAAAAACTAAGCAGTGTACCCAGCATCTCCAAATTTATCAAAAATGTCTAAATTATGCATTGCTGTAAATCACAACATATTCACATATTTCACTACAAATCAACTGTTTTGACGAAGAAACTCATTGTTGCATCATTTTCAAGAGGGAATTACAAGCTTTCCATCAGTACAGTGGTCTAAAATAGCTAGGGGTCCAGAAACACATCCAAGCTCTCACCAAAAATGAATAAAATGCTTTTTGTCCATTATAAAGCATATAAATGAGCCCCTTAAGAAGGTTTAAGATGAAACATTGATATCATATTAAAAAATAATGCTAAACTATTGTCACACAATTCGGTACAGTACCTACATGTGTAATAATTAACTCTTGTATGCATTTCTATACTCTGTACTCTGATGGGTTGACACGAAAACAATTTTCAACCATCCACCATGTTTTGGCAATGTTCCAAATCTCACGTTTGCATGCATCACAAAAACTACTAAATTACCAACGAACGCTTACATTACAGTGAGAAATATTCTCATTATAACATACCACTAACCTATTTAAATACACTCAATTTAAAAAATAACCATATATAACTGAAATATTTTGAGCAGTAATACTTACATAGCAATGATGAAATCTTATCTGTGATCAGACAGAGACAGTAAATCAATGATGTATTTTTATCCGCTTCTGTCTTACTCCAGAAAATGATGTCAGCTAGGTCTATCAGCAAACATATGGCTTAGCTATGTTCAGAAGTCCTCAATAATAATAGTATTTTCCAAGAAATTAAGTTCACAGAGTGAATGCGTAAGTGAATGCGATGATGGTAAAACTTACGGTTACGCTGACCTATAAAACACTATTCCAAAAGCAAAATTAGACATGTTATATATCATTAGAAAGCTTATACTCTCACCTACTGAATAAATGAATTGTCAATAAAGCCAGACTGTACTAAAAAGGGCAGCAATTCCATAAACAACGCGTGTGGTATTACGCACAGCTATTTTAGAAGGTACCCAGGCGTCACAAATGCACGTATATTTCACAAACGGATTTTCCAAGACAATATATGACCACTCAGTCTCAAAAGGGACATCTCTACATGTAAAACCAATGGTAAGGTTGTGTATTTATTCCCAGATATTGACCGTAGAATTACATGGTATAAACTTTGTCTTGTTTATTTTGTTATTCAGTGAGCAGCGTTTTCACTGCTGTATTGGCATATCTTAGGGCTATTGTCGGGTATATCTTGTTGCTATGACAGAATACGATTTTTGAGTGGTGAAAGAATATTATTATGAATGTCCAGATAGACAATATTGTCCATTATGTCATGGGTAGGGAGTGTAGTTGCAGATGATACTGCAGGGAGGGGGGTGCCTGTTAAATGACCGACCAGACGACAATGATGGCGCTGCGAAACTCCGTATTCGGCATAGTTGTCGTGTATCGTCTACTAATGAAAATAAAACAAAGCGTTTCTGTTTTAAACCCATAGTTTGGTTGCAGTAGTATTGAATGTCTCAGTTCAGCAATCCAGGCACGCTTGCGTGCCAACCCCTAGGGGCTCTGTACTAAGAATTTAAGGTCGCTTAAATTACATTTTGTAGGTGAGGAAGTACAGCCACTTAATAAAAAAGCGAATGTTTATTACAGTCTGTTATGAGTATGATCATACAATACTACTTCAAAATTAAACAACAAGCTATGATGGATTAGATAAAACTGCAATTGGAATCAAAACAGATTTCAACTGTACTGTTATTGACCATATCTAAACATTTCGTTTTTGGAAAGGACCACTCATGCTCACCTTCTTTTAACCCTCTGGGGTCGAGAGCTCCGCCGGCGGAGTTCGGCAAGATTTCGTTTCTATTTGGATGATTAACTTCACGAGTTGTTATCATACAGACGCAACAAAAACATTGACAGAAACCTTAGAATCGCGACTTTCCAATGCGCCCATTGACAATTAATATGAATTGTTTTAAAAGTTCTAAATTTGATTAATTAAACCATGTATGCTTTGTTAATCCTTACTCATTACTATGTGAATTTCGCTCAGCAGGAAGTCCGCCCAAATCGCATTCACATGTTAACGACATTATAACTACTCTCCATAAAAGGAGAGTAGGGGAGGGGCGATGCAAGATCCATGTGAGAAATGCCAAGCATGTGAAAGCAGGATGGAATGTCAAAGTGTAGCCTAATTCACTTCTTTTGAGGTAAACATTTCGTTCAATTTTGGAAAATGGTCCGTCTGGAAGCCGACATTGATAAAGAGCGGTGTCATTTCGAACAGCGAACTGATCCAGCTGAGGATCAACTTCATGAGTAAGTATATTTCTTATGATCATATTGGTAAATATGTGTACTGTATTGCAACGTATCTCTGTGCTTGTAGGAATATCCAGCAATATGACGTTTGTAAATTCCCACACTACGAACGATTCAAACTATTGCATCTCAGAATTATAGACTAGGCTCAATGCGTCTGGTTGTGTGTTAGAAGTAGCAGGTAGACTGTATTGTTTTCGATCATATTGTTAATAAATAGCCCATGCCTGGCGTGTAGTGGCGTGGCTAGGATTCTAAAACTGATGTCCTTGCACAATCGATATTAGCATACTGCAAGTAAATTCGGGAAATAGCAATATAATAACCACTTAGCTAAACAGACCTAGCCTACTTCAGATTGAGGCATTGTTATTGATGAGTTGTGTGTAGTAGAGCTGGAATATCAATGTTTATTTAGTTTAGCTAATGTTGTTTCGTTGATAGCTTACATTATTTGTAAATGTGTGCTGTATTACATTCTCTGTGTGTTTGTAGGAATATTCACTAATATGCGCGCTTGTAAATTCCCACACTACGAACGATTCTAACCATTGCTTCTCAAAATTATAGGCTACCTCTCTGCGTCTGGTTGCGTTTGTTTGGTTCTTTGTTTGTATATGATGTAACCATGTCACATTTCCTAAGTTTTGTTTTCATTAGTTAGTGGTTTGCCCCTTTTTTGTAAAGCACATTTAATTTTCACCTGTTGAAGGAAATGTGCTATATAAATAAAGTTTGATTTGATGTCACATTTCCTAACAATTTTGTTTTTATCATATTTACAGAGATGCTGATCAGGAAACATGGCCTGGTTCACCACTAGCTAAGAGGCCATGCAAGCGTTGCAAGAGTACACCAGTCTCATCTCATCTTCCATGCGTATAGTTTGCTTCAATAAATGTTCTGAAAATCAAAAGATGTCTTTGTTTCTGTCTTCTAAATGGCTCACTGAGTCTTTGTCTTAGTGGTGGGGAGGCATGCGGCCAGGTATGAATAGCCTACTTAGCTGGCAGATCCTCCTACTCAATGCATATTCATTACAGAAAGGCCATTTGCCCTCCCATTCTCACCTGGTGTTGAAAAATAGTAGTCACAACACTAACCTTTAGCAATTTATTTTATATTTCTCATTGGATTTGCTAAAATATTTTGTCATCTTTTGATACCCAAGACCTTGATGAACACATTTCAGAGACCAAAAATCTTGGTTACAATTGTTTAGTGTGTTTTATTACAACATTCCTGTGCATGTTCAAAACTACTGTTTACAGTTTGTGTGTTTTTAGAGCAATTTGCAATCCACATATGATTATGATCTACTTACTGCTGTCATATTATTGTAGCTGAGTTTGTGCTGAAAACAGAGATATGAAACACTTTGGACTCACTGCATATAAAGTTGATGAAATTTACACAAATGTCAGAGCATGGCACAATCACCAGTGTGTCTCATTTTACCCTCAGACCTCAGAGGGTTAACTGATTGTGGCATTTGGTCCGCCGGAGGATTGGTCTCGGTTGTGCCGGCTGGTGGAGAGCACACGCACCTGGGTTGCGTTAGCTAATCAGCCCAGGTGCTTAAAGGTGTGCTGCTGTCCACAGTTCGGGGCTGAGACCAGGAGCTCTCTCTGAGAGCAAGTTTCTTTATTTGAGTTGCGTTTAATTTCAGTTTTGTTTCTTTTAAGAAGACAGAGAACAGTGAAACCCCACTGAAAAGTTGGAGGAGCTGGTCTGCTGGAAAGCAGTCCAACTACAGAGCGGGGACCTGAAATAGTTGTAACATGTACCATGCATTAGAGGGTCAGAAAAAACAGAAGTTACAGTATTTTAATGAGATATTGCTGTCAGAAATAGGTTTGGCCCAAATATATAATGAGACTATATACTGCAGTATATAAAAACAGTGTGTTAATGCTGTTACTTCATTACTGTCCAATCCAAGTGAACAAATTTTATAGTTTCATTAGTACACATTCCTGTACATGCATTTCTACCAATATGGGCACATTTTGGTCAGGAAAATAGATGGAGCACAAAGAAACAAGCCAATTATACCATAAAGGTTAAATGTAAAAGTCTGTGCCAGGCAGTGCACGGAGACCTGCGTACAAAATTAATATGATATATTCTGTTCATATTAAGCTCATCCTATTTAAGTTCTATTTAAGAACTGGCAATTTCTGGCTAATGACAGATCATCTCATCATAAAACAAAATCACTCTTTAGTGAAGTTACAAATCTAGCCACACTCTGAAACATGGCCTTTCATACAGGTCATCTGACTGTAGCGTAAAGTTATTCAGTTACAGTAGCACCACTGCTAAGTGCCAACCTTTTGAAATATTTGTGATCAACTTTTATAGTAAATGCAGTGAATTATGAACTGTTGGAAAAGCTATCTATAATATGCAAAGATCTTTCAGCTGTTATATCCACATGTAAACACATCTTGTTCTGTTGTAGATTGGTTGGAAATTGTGGCCGAAAGTGCACATTCGATGACCATGATGCTTGTGCATTTCCAATCCAAATCCAATCTAAATTTATTTTTAAAGCACTTTAAAAACAACAACAGCTGACCAAAGTGCTGCACACTTGGAAATAGCAAAACCCTAAAAACAACACAATAAAAACACAAAGACCAGTTTAAAAGACAAAAGGACAATAAAATAATAAAACAATAAGATCATTAAAAAAAAATAAAAAATAAAAAGAAGAGCAACTCTCATACTGAGTTAAAAGCCAAGGAATAAAAATGCGTTTTAAAACGGGATTCAAAAACAGGCAGTGTAGAGGCAACTCGTTCCAGAGTTTGGGGGCTACCACTGCAAAAGTGCGATCGCCCCTCTGCTTCAACCTAGATCCTGGGACAACCAGAACCAACTGGTCAGCAGACCTGAGTGACCCTGATGGGACGTCGGGATGTAACAGGTCAGAGAGATAGGTTGGAGCTAGCCCATTTAATGATTTGTAGGCAAATAATTGTAAAACGTACAGGGAGCCAGTGAAGGGAGGCCAGTACGGGGGAAATGTGCTCTCTCTTGTGTTTCCCTGTTAAAAGACAAGCTGAGGCATTCTGGACTAGAGCCCGACCGATGCCAGATTTTTGGGTCCGATGCCGATCCAGATTTTGGAGAGTCCTAGCCCACCGATTACCGATGTTTTGACCGTTATTTTGTCAAAAAGTGCAACATTTTCAAATTAATTTTAAAAACCAATATTTTATTCAAGTTTCTATATTTAAGAACATTTAACTTTTATAAGAAAACAGATAAAAATAAACACACAAAGAATTTTTAGATAAAAAAAATGTAAAAGATGATATTAAATTAAATATATATATTAACACCATCTTTAAGTGTGTGAAATCAAAATAACTCCACACCTTGCTTTTACTCCTTTCTTTTCCAGCCATCTATAAAAAATTAATTAAAAAAAAAATCAGTTTTCCAGTTTCAACATATATTTTTATGAATATTATTGTTGTTGTTGTTATTAATTTGTTATTATTTCTTAGTATCTATTGTCAGTACATTAATTATATTTTCTTATTTTATTCCTACTACATGAGCTCAAAGAGTAAGACTATCTAGCGAGCTTCCCTGTCCATAAGAATTTGGTGGTGAAAATAACTACAATGCGCTCTGACGCGCGACTAGATGACACACTCGCTCGCAATAACGCATTAGCTATTGACACAGCCTCATTATTTCTTATTATATATTCTCAGTAAGTTAAATTAATTATATTTTCTTATTTTATTTCTACTACATTATCTCAGAGAGTAAGACATTATCTAGCGGAGCTAATGAGTGAATCAAGTGTAATGTTCGATGAAATTAAATTGACTGGATGAAATACGTGAAAAAAACTACAATGCGCTTTCGTGCAGGTTACCCGTGCTAACTGTTGGTTGATTCACTTCTCCAACAGCAATCCTTCTCTCATGTTATCACGACAAAGCCAGATAACATGGCTTAAAATGATCCACGTTAAAAGTGTTTTATCTGCGTTTTTACTGTCTGGTTAGCTTGCTACGATGACGCGTGACTAGATGACACACTCGCTTGCAATAACGCGTTGGCTATTGACATAGCATCATATAGTAGCTAATATCATTATCTCAGATAAAAAAACAAATGTGTGATGCATTCAATCGCCATTTTATTTTGGCTGGTTATTTATTTGAGAATACAGCGATGTCCTCTGGAAATGTAGATCCTACGCTGCTTATGTGCTCACTTCCACTTCATAAAGGCTTGCTAGCCAGCTAGCTTGCTAAAGTGAACCAAATATGTTAGCTAGCTCGCTCGCTTGATAATGAGGATTGATAAACATAGTGGTCGTATAAACGCATTTAATTAAAAACTTTCACTAAATATACATACCTTTATCACAGCAA
Source organism: Anguilla anguilla (assembly GCF_013347855.1). Classification (NCBI taxonomy): domain Eukaryota; kingdom Metazoa; phylum Chordata; class Actinopteri; order Anguilliformes; family Anguillidae; genus Anguilla; species Anguilla anguilla. The sequence goes on along the minus strand of NC_049206.1, from coordinate 30,006,287 downwards.
TCGAATCTGCAGACAAGTCTTGCAGTGGAGAATACTGGATGAGGCGCGAGTGACAAACGTCTTAGCTGCTGCAGTTCACACTTGTATTAGAGCTCCCTCTACTGGATAATTCTAGTAAATAGCAATTACAACGTTCGAACAGACAAGTACAGATAAATAATCATTGTTTTTTTTTGTTTATTATACTTATTTAAAAATCGGGACACATCGGCGGCATAACTGCCGATCCCGATGTTGTCAAAAAAGTCAAATAATGGCCGATATATCGGCCAAACCGATATATCGGTCGGGCTCTATTCTGGACCAACTGCAAGCGTGAGAGGGAGGCCTGGGAGGGAGGCCTGGCTAACACCAACATAAAGGGCATTACAATAGTCAAGTCGGGTCGAGATAAAAGCATGTATAACCCTTTCAAAATCAAAAGTGATAAAAAGGACTTGACCTTAGATAAAAGCCTCAGCTGGAAAAAGCTAGATTTGATCACTGAGTTTATATGTTTATCTAATTTAAAATCCCTATCCATTATCACACCCAGATTTTTAACAGTGGGTTTTACATATGGTTCCAGGGAACACAGGTCCATATGTGAGATATGTAAAGAAAAACAGGAAAGCAACTCAATACAGAACGTGGTCAGGCTGTCAAGAAGAACAGTTCGTTGGCAACTACACAGAGAGGGATATTATAGTAAGATTGCAGCACATAAACCCCTCATTACAAAGACGGATGCACATTTGAGAGTTCAGTGGTGAAAAAACCGTAGGCACCGGTCTACAGATATGGAAAAAAGTGATACGGTCAGACGAGTTATCCTTCATAATATTTTCAACAAGTCGGCAAGTGCATGTGTGACGTACACCAAGAGAATGGTACAGGCCTGAATGCTTGACCCCTACAGTGATGGGGTCTGGGGACGGGGGAATATTGTCCTGGCATGGTTTGGGTCCACTTGTCCCCAAGGAAGGGTCCCGGAAAATCAAGTTTTTACAGTTTTTACAGTTGCTAAAAATGTTCAGGTGTTATAGCAGTAAAGTTTCCTTATGCCACGCACACACTACATGACTTTCAAAGTCATCAGATCGCTGTACTGTTCACAATACCCAATTTACTGTCTTGTAATCGAGAATCTTGAAGTCGTTGTGGTTTGCACACTACATGACTGATCGGCGACAGGGGGTCACACATACAAGACCTTTCACCTGGAGGAATCCCCGACGAGTCTGTCCGGTCTCCAAACTACGTTTTGTCATGAAAACACAAGCGAGAAGTGACATGGGAAATGACGTGATACCATGCACGAGCGAGGATTTTTTTTAACCAAAAATAGATGTCTGCAAGAAACGAGAGATCCAAGTTGTTTGTGCAGTGATTTGCAGCGGAAAAACATGGAAGAAAAAGAAAAGAATATGGGTGAGAGAATGGATTGGGATACGCAGGCAACAAGGATAGTCTGTTCTGCAGAGAGAATTGGAGGTAAATAAAGCCATGTATAAAATAAATAAATAAATAAAGCCATAATATAGCCATGCCTGTTGATGTTGTCGTGTTGTAGGTGTTACGACTCCTCCCCCAGATTTCCCCTCACCCCGTGTCTTGCACTCTAATTGGCTGTAGCTCATTGCCGCCCTCATTGCCAGTCACAACACTTTTCACACAACAGGATTTGGACTCCCCAATAGGTCCAGATATTTAGCCTGCTTGATATCTTTTGGGTGTCTGCAATGCATCGGCGAGTCTCTCGGATCGCGTCTTTGAACAGTTCACACATAGCGATCCAGCACCGATTTGCGAGTGCCGAGCGAACGCCGATTTGCCTCTGATCTGGGGCTTTTGTTGGCGATCTCCAAAAACTGTTGGCGAGTGGAAAGTCAGGGCTACAATCGTGTAGTGTGAACTCGGCATTAGCTGTAGCTTCTGCGTAGATATACTGAACTAAGGGTGACTTCACACCACGTGAGAGTTGGCTGTGGGAATGACCCTGTTGCGTTGTGCTCAAGGGAGACATTTATCACACAGGTAAGAGTGAACGATTTCTAAAGATGAAGCTTAATACATAAGCAGGAGAGGAGAGAACTGTTTTCTTCAACTGTTATGATACTGTGCATGTGTTGCTACAAGCTCAAGTCCGACAAGCAGAAATAAAAAGAAGGCTGTATTTGGCAAAGCATGTGGTTTCTAACAGCTAAATCTGAGAAAATAAACTGAACGACTTGAGAACTTGAAGTTTGATTCATTTTGACGTACTAACTCAAATGTACTGATTCATTTTAAAGAACCAAGCTTCCCAACATTAAATGTTAGTTGTGAACGTCTATGTTTTTCTAGAAAGCATTCATGATTCTGATGTTGAGTATCGTAAAGTTTTTTACATTTAAACTTAAACTTTTTAAAAACTTTTTTACATGGGATTTGTAACATTTGTATAGTCCACTAATTAGTGTAAGGCTTGCATTGATTACATAATTGAACTGAAGGAAAGCCACCCAGGGGCAGATGGGAATTGTAGATGGTTGGCATCTGAATGGAGAGCCCTCAGATCAAAGAGCTCAAGAGTCTGTGTTATTATTTAAGTAACATATTTATTTTATTTTTACTTTGCACTTAGAGCACTTTTTACTGGCATTTTAAAGATTTAGCACAGCTACTTAAACTTCTGAAGTAAATCAAGCAAAGATACAGTGGGGACCAAAAGTCTGACGACACTATGCAGTCGCGGTTGTTTTCATTATTTATAAAGGAATAAAGCAATTATAATAATCCAGTAAAACACTTCTTATTTAAGAATGCATTATTGAGAACAGATTTCCAAATGCTTGTATGAAATGGGAAACTATGTGGATATCTGGTTCGTCCACCATAGGCTAAGCATTTCTCTATACATTGTCCCAACAGGCCCTTTTCAAGCTGCGCGTTCCAAGAGTGGAAGTAGGCAAAGGCAGTGGAGACTTGCCGGTCAGTAAAAATGATTTTCGCAAAGTCTTTCCACAACCTGCCGAAGACTACAATGATGTCAACAGAATCGCCCACATGTTTTCATTAACCTCAAGTTCGAAACTTGAGAATGGGTACAAGTTCCTTTTCGAAACACTATTTATTCGACTATGAAGGTAAGTCAATGAGTCCCTTCACTGATGTTAGGCTAACTAACTAAATTAGCTAACAATTAACTCAAGCAAGCTAACAGTTATCTGTTTTACCCATGGAGTAATACAGTCAGTCATATCATCTCTGGATATATGGATGTTGAGCTTATTTTATCATCTACTTAGTCATAGCTAGGCTTCACAATTTTAAAATGTTTTTTAAAAAGTAGTTGAAATGCTAATATTTTCCCTTTTGCCCGGATATATGCAGTGTCGGAGATAGTAGATGGAGAGGTGGCAATTAGGGCAAGATGCCACAGATCAATGAGGAAAAGAGAGGAGCCACATTACCTCCAGGTTGCCTATAGGAACAATTAAGTGCCATGTTCAAGTCAATTTAAGGGACTGTGGTTGCAGTCTGTTGTTCCCATGTTCAAATCATTTTAGGTTGCTGTTGTTGCTGTCTGATGTTGCTTGTAAGTAGTCAAAGTTCAAATGGGAAACACTCCACAAAGTTCCTATGTTCTTGAGTATTTCTTGATCTCAGGTTGATCTGTTACTGACTCTTAATCTCGATAAAATACATGCACGTTTGGTTCATACTCCTGCCATTACCCCTGACCAAGGTACTGGCTTTGGAAGTGGAGTTGATCCCCAGCCACCGCACTGTGGCAGCCCACTGCTTCTAAGTAGTTCGGTCAAATGCAAAGGGCAATTTCCCCACAGGGATCAATAAAGTGTATCAATAAAACCTATCATGAGACACCAAATTAATGTTAATTTGAGAGCATGTGTATTGTATCCTATCCTACTGTGTTGTAATCTTCTTACTTGTGAAAATTTGTTTTTTTGTTTTTGTTTTTTGACTTCCCTTAACAGATCGCATTGGAAGCTGCCAAGGTCCCCATTGCGATAAGGTCCACATCTTGTTCCTATGCTGCAGGGAGAGCCCTTTGTTCCCTGCTGTACTTTGTTCCTTGCTGTACCTAAACTCAGACAGCTACTCGCTACGCTCCCAGAAATGTTTTCTCTGTAAAGTTCCCATGGCTCGTACAAAACTGGGAAGAACAGCTTTTTCCTATTATGCACCGTGGGCGTGGAATAAGCTACAGGAAGAGCTGAATTTAGTTAATCCCATACCTCTGGGTGATTTTAAAAGTCTCATACAAAATACTGCAACTGAGGAATGTAAATGTTTTTGAGATGCTATGTCTTTCTCAAGACTGAATAGCTGTCTCTTCGTATTGTTGTATGTTCAGTTGACTGTTGTACTGTCTGTAACTATTGTGTAGGCCTACTGCTGCTACCTTGGCCAGGTCTCTCTTGAAAAAGAGATTTTAATCTCAATGAAACTTCCTGGTTAAATAAAGGTGAATAAATAAATAAAAATTTGGTGGGCCTTCTTTATCAAAGTGCCCATTTCAGCACTTAAACTACAAGATGGTGCCATTACATGTGTCGTGCACAGACAGACTGCAGACCTGGCATAGGCCTCGGACCTAGGTCAGGAATCAAAACTAGGTTATGATTGCTTCCTCTTCCTTATAATCTAAAAACATTTTCAAGTACACAACTTTTCAGTCTTTGTTGTCAGGGGATCCAGCCAGAGTCAGTTGATGAGATGGTGGTTTGTAGACCCAAATTGAAGGGGTCTACAAATTGAATTTATTGTAAGTATTACTGCTCAAAATATTTCGGTTATATACGTTATTTTTGAAATTTAACCTATTTAAATAGGTTAGTGGTATTTTATAATGAGGATATTTAACACTGCAATGTAAGCGTTCGTTGGTAGTCTAGTAGTTTTTGTGATGCATGCAACAGTGATGACGAGTGTTTGAACATTGCCAAAACATGGTGGATGGTTGAAAATTGTTTTCATGTCGTCTCATCCCCATACAAGAAAACATACGAGAGTAGAGTATAGAAATACATATAAGAGTTAATTATTACACATTTGTGACAGGAGCCAGAAAACTAGGCTTAAGTGCAGGAAAGTTGATTTTGAGTTTATATAGCACATGCAAGCTGAGAAATAGAGCTTCAAATAGATGTATCATACTTGGAGATTGGACAATTACTGAGGAAGTTGTGCTGTCTTGAAGTTAGACATTTATGCTGAATGGGCTGCCAGAAAACCAGAGATTTTCACTGCCAAAGATTGACAAGGGATTCCCACACTTTTGTGACATATTTCCTTAGCAACCATGTGTTTAAATAGATACCAGTTACACCAAATTACACATAATACATTGTGGTATATTCTATCTATTTGATGTTGAATGCATGGAATACAAATATTTAAACTGCTCAGAAATAAACTTTAATGTAGGTTGAAAGCAGAAGTTGGGATCCTCACTGCCTCTTGTTTACACCCACTCAGACTTTGAATTAATTTATGCAGTCTTAATCACACCCCTCCCTTGAATAACAATGATGCCTTTGACAAGCTGTCAATAGCTGCTGTTCTACTACTCACCAGTGAAAAGAATAGTACTTTACATCATTCTGAAAATAATTAAGCTACCACAAACTACTGGGAAATGTAGCTAGTAGAGCTTAAATAGATACCAAATTAGCCCAGTAATAACGGGACAGCCCGTAGGGGTTTATTCCACTTATACAATGGGTTACCACCAATGACTTTAAATGGTTTATATATATTGATTTTTTTATCTACTTAATCACCTGAAATTGAAATATTCTTCCGCGGCCATTTGGGCATATTGTTTTACCGTTGTCAAGCAAAACTGTCGTTGGTAGTTGTATTTGGACCGTTGTTATGCAAAGACTCTGGTTGGTAGTCCTATTTGCTCTGTTGTTAATCAAAACCGTCTGGTCGTTAATTCTGTGAAAACAACGATTCTATCTAGAAAAAACAGATCCTTCTTGTATTATACCATACAATTAACACCAATTTTGGTCATTTTTGTAATTACATTATTTAAGAAAACTGCATGAAACCATAACTCAATCAAATTCATCTCCCTAGCTCTGTCTTGCTTTTTAAAATGGTGCGGTCATGCACATGTACAGCGTTTTTCCAAGACCCTCTGAAACCGGGTTTGAATGCCAGCTAGTTTTAAGATTGTTACCTAGCCAATATTAAAATTCAGCTGGGTTATAGCTCAAAATGGTCTCATGGCATGCTTTTTATCCCGGTTAGCTAGCTAACTAACTACTGAATTATATTAAAAACAGCGGTTACTATAAACGTTAACAAAGATACAGAAGAAAATGCATCCCGTAGCCATGAGTTAAATACGGAACGCCTATTCTGCTGTGCAAATAAGAGACAATTCAGTATTTTGTGCGATGGTTGGCAACCCTAAATGAAGACAGTAACTAGAACCGTGATTCAACATTGCCATCAATTGCGAAATTGGACACTGAAAAAGGGAGGGGACGTAACAACAATTCAAAATCGAAAGAATAATGTTGCTGTTTTAATGGCGAATGCTGGATTTTGTAGAGCATTGATTTTAGAACTGTTAAAAGGCAGAGGTATCCCTTTACTTCATTTACTTTTACTATGTCAATCCATTCGTTCTTGTCGCTGGCACTATCTAAATTCAGCTCGGTAATTTGGCGGAGAGCATTAGCCACATTACCAGCATTGTCACGCATGATAGAATCTCACGCGACGCTCGTAATCACTCGTAAAAAAATAGACTAGATTGTAAACAACACAAGGTATTTCCTGACTACTTATGCAGGAATGTCATGCGGAATGGTCATTAATATGGATGTCCCGCCCATTGTCCTGCCCCCTTGCAACAAGCAGACAGAAAGAGAGATAGAGCGAAACAGAGTTTAATTATTTAACTTTTTCTCATGTTTACCGATCAAATACGAGTTTGATTTTAAGGTATTAGAAAGTATACATGTTTAAGAAGTCATTTCTGCAAAAAAACTTAATTTTGGTGAAAAGAAGTGTTTTCAATTAAAATGCGATTTTCTGGAGAATCACCTCATGCGACTTAAGCCTGGGTTCAGTGGCTCCTGTCACATTTAGGTACTGTACAGCATTGTGTGACAATATTTTAGCATTAATTTTAAATCTGATATCAATGTTTCATCTTACACCTTCATAAGGGGCTCATTTAAATGCTTTACAATGGACAAAAAGTATTATATTCATTTTTGAAGAGATTTTGGATATGTTTCTGTACCCCTAGCTATTTTAGACCACTGTACTGACGGAAAGCTTGTAATTCCCACTTTAAAATGATGCAACAGTGAGTTTCCTGAGTAAAAACAGTTGATTTGTAGTGAAATATGTGAATATGTTGTGATTTACAGCAATGCATAATTTAGACATTTTGGGTAGATTTGGAGACGCTGGGCACACTGCTTATTTTCTTCTTTAGTAGTACTACATGTCCACCCTTAGATTTTATGAAGAAGTTTTTGATCCAGGACATGTATACATTAACCTGCTGTATATATGCAATCTCTCAGTATTTGATTGCAAACTAAAAAGAGCAAATTCAATTTAGATTTTTTGCCCAGACGGTTGCATTTGTGGCACTTTATTTCTTCCAAAATTATGAATATAAAGTAATCTAAGCTAGTAATGTAAATGGTACAAATGCCTTGCTTCATTTAAGCCACTTTTCAAGTCTCTGTGGTGTTCACATCTGGAGTTATAAAGCTTTAACCCTCTGGGGTCTGAGGGTAAAATGAGGCACACTGGTGATTGTGCCATGCTCTGACATTTGTGTAAATTTCATCAACTTTATATGCAGTGATTCCAAAGTGTTTCAAATCTCTGTTTTCAGCACAAACTCAGCTACAATAATATGAGCAGTAAGTAGGTCATAATCATATGTGGATTGCAAATTGCTCTACAAACACACAAACTGTAAACAGTAGTTTTGAACATGCACAGGAATGTTGTAATAAAACACACTAAACAATTGTTACTAAGATTTCTGGTCACTGAAATGTGTTCATCAAGGTCTTGGGTATCAAAAGATGACAAAATATTTTAGCAAATCCAATGAGAAATATAAAATTAATTGCTAAAGGTTAGTGTTGTGACTACTATTTTTCAACACCAGGTGAGAATGGGAGGGCAAATGGCCTTTCTGTAATGAATTGGGCAGGAGGACCTGCCAGCTAAGTAGGCTATTCACACCTGGCCGCATCCCTCCCCACCACTAAAACAAAGACTCAGTGAGCCATTTAGAAGACAGAAACAAAGACATCTTTTGATTTTCAGAACATTTATTGAAGCAAACTATACGCATGGAAGATGAGATGAGACTGGTGTACTCTTGCAACGCTTGCGTGGCCTCTTAGCTAGTGGTGAACTAGGCCGTGTTTCCTGATCAGCATCTCTGTAAATATGATAAAAACAAAATTGTTAGGAAATGTGACATCAAATCTAACTTTATTTATATAGCACATTTCCTTCAACAGGCGAAAATTAAATGTGCTTTACAGAAAAGGGGCAAACCACTAACTAATGAAAACAAAACTTAGGAAATGTGACATGGTTACATCATATACAAACAAAGAACCAAACAAACGCAACCAGACGCAGAGAGGTAGCCTATAATTTTGAGAAGCAATGGTTAGAATCGTCCGTAGTGTGGGAATTTACAAGCGCGCATATTAGTGAATATTCCTACAAACACACAGAGAATGTAATACAGCACACATTTACAAATAATGCAAGCTATCAACAAAACAACATTAGCTAAAATAAATAAACATTGATATTCCAGCTCAACTACACGCAACTCATCAATAACAATGCCTCAATCTGAAGTAGGCTAGGTCTGTTTAGCTAAGTGGTTATTATATTGCTATTTCCCGAATTTACTTACAGTATTCTAATATCGATTGTGCGAGGACATCAGTTTTAGAATCCTAGCCACGCCACGGGCTATTTATTAACAATATGATCGAAAAAAATAGAGTCTACCTGCTACTTCTAACACACAACCAGACGCAGAGAGCCTAGCCTATAATTCTGAGATGCAATAGTTTGAATCGTTCGTAGTGTGGGAATTTACAAACGCGCATATTGCTGGATATTCGTACAAACACAGAGATTGCAATCCAGTACACATATTTACCAATATGATCATAAGAAATATACTTACTCATGAAGTTAATCCTCAGCTGGATCAGTTCGCTGTTCGAAATGACACCGCTGTTCATCAGTGTCGGCTTCCGGACGGACCATTTTCCAAAATTAAACGAAATGTTTAACTCAAAAGAAGTGAATTAGGCTACACTTTGACATTCTATCCTGCTTTCGCAGGCTTGGCATTTCTCACATGGATCTCGTTAACATGTGAATGCGATTTGGGTGGACTTCCTGATGAGCGAAATTCACATAGTAATGAGTAAGGATTAACGAAGCATACATGGTTTAATTAATCAAATTTAGAACTTATAAATTTAAAACAATTCATATCATTTGTCAATGGGCGCATTGGAAAGTCGCGATTCTAAGGTTTCTGTCAATGTTTTTGTTGCGTCTGTATGATAACAACTCGTGAAGTTAATCATCTAAATAGAAATGAAAGTTCATTTAATCTTGCCGAGCTCCGCTGGCGGAGCTCTCGACCCCAGAGGGTTAAATAGGGTACCCCCTAAATGGGCAAGGATTGGCAAGATTTGGCATGTGCGCTAAGGGGTTAAAATTAAATCTACAACACAATAAAGTGTGCAAAAAGTGAAGGGGTCTGAATACTTTCTGAAGCCACTGTATATAGAATAAACAGTAAGGGTAGATATGAATATGCTAAGATATATACAGTATGAACAGTATTAACAGAATGAACAGAGTGATATGAATACACAAAAATATATACAGTATGAACACTAGTAACAGTATGACATGTAAATGCTAGGAAATACAGAGTAAACAGCTCAAGGTTTATTTACCATTTACCATTTACCATTCAAGGTAGCATCAGAATACAATGTATACATAATTTATTCACAGAAAACATTAATAACTGGGGAATGTGCTAAGTCCAACCAGCTAGACAGGCTTGTCACCTTTGATGTCCAGAGGGCCTTAGTAGTTCGTCAACAGGCAGAAAACTGCCCATAGTTGGTTGATGGAGCCTGCCAAGGAGAGAGGAACAACCCCGTCCCAGATATGGTATTCCTTGACACGTCGCATTGCCCTCTCCACCAGCACTCTTGAGTTTTTTTAGTGTCTGTTGTGCTGAGCTGAGGGGCGGTCATGAGTGGGGGATGATCAGTGTTGCCCCTACCTCTGCTAGCAAAACCCCTTGTCAGCTATGACTCCATCTTTATGCAACAGAAGCTGTGTTAGACTTGATCTTCTGGTTATTTCTTTGTCAGAGATGGAGGCAGTATACAGCTTGGATACGAATGTAATTACCCCACAAGGAGCAATGCCAATTAAACCTTTAAAGGTGGTGTGGTTCTTGTAGCTGGAGAAGGTCTCAGACTGTAAGGTGAGGGAAGATGACATCTCACAATGAAGCTCAGTACAGTCAATTATCACTCTCACATAGGAACAATGTCGGAACTCGTCAGGCATGGTGGCCTGCACCTGTTCCCGAGTCATCCAGGTAGGTTGTGATCCAATGACTTGATACAAGTAGCTTGTCCATGTGAGGATGGTTCGACTGACTGTCGATACACTGACATTAAATACTGATGCCAGTACCTTTTCTTTAAGTTCAGCTGCGATACGGCAGAAAACATGAAGCACTTGTCAATGCAGCTTGCGGTGGGGGCTTGGTGTCCCAAATGCCTTCCTCTGTGCCTTGGACCAGTAGACTAGCCTGGAAGCAGATGGAGAAATTGATTCCCAGAAAATCATGAAGACCTCCTCTGATGGGAATCTGGTGGAGAAGCGGAAGTCTTCGTTTGAGGCACAAAAGCGGTTAATTTGGGGCTGTTGTTGTTGAATAGTCAACTGTTTTAGTCCAAGGTGTAGGTCCTGCACTTTCAATTCTAGTTCCTTGATTCGCTCGGCTGCATCATCTGATGTGCCTAGGCAAAAAATAAAACAAAATCGCATTTGATTATCCATCAAATGCAGATTTTATGCATTACATCAGAGATTCTCTTTCAACTTTTTAATAAGAAAATTATAACTCAAAAACTGCAAGATTGACACAAGGGATTACTGTATGACATAAAAAATTATTTCATTCAAGGTGAGAATCTGCTCCAACAGCTACTGACATATGAGCATGTCCAGTCTGAATGCATGTCAAATTCTCTCTCTTGCACACACACAGGCTCCTGTTAGTCCAGCAAAATATCAGGACACTGTTTTAGCATGCTAGGTACAAGTGTTCTAAAACACCTATAACAAGTTAGCACACACAGTCACGTTTTCATTATTATCTATTATAACAAGTTTGCACTTAGATTTTAGTATAATATCATTGACTCTCACTGGGAGGCACTTAAACTTACCAGGTGGAGGCGGGAAAGCATAGTCATGGTCAGGGCGAGGGGCGGCAGCTGCATCTGCCGAGGAAACATCCTCCTGACACCTGACACTGACATCCTCCCTGACATCAACACCAAGTCGCTCACCGGCCCTCTCACATGCCGACTGCCGTTTTTGGCTTCTTCCTCAGTCGTTCCAGACAAACCTTGACGGAACAGCCCTTTTTCACACGTCTTAAGCCTTTCGGGGTTGAATAGATATCCTCCTTACTAAAATGAAGACTGCAGACATAGGTGCTCCCACAAAGAATTTTGAACGTGGCACCCACGTCTCTTCTGATCGCTGTAACCCAGCGAGCTCGCAATCCATCAACCGATGGAAAGTCATGGAAACTTAAATAAGAATGCATTGGCTTGTTGTTGGAACAATACAGGACACTACAGTGACATTTGCAACTTGATTGCGCCATGGTCTAGCTTCTCTCAATGGGAGTGGTAGAGAACCAGAAGTAAGACTCCACTGCCTCTGTCTACTTCCGCCCTCGGAATGCACAGCGTGAAAAGGGAGTACTGTTTATTCCATTGAATATGCATTCCTAAAGGTCAATATGCACATATCTGGGCTATTAACAACTGAAACCCTCTATTAATTGAATACATACATTCTACCCAATAATGTCTCTATAGTGTTCATAATTTATAAATAACTACACACTTTGTTTTGACCTATATTATTATCCACCCATCCATTATCTAACACGGGGGGTGCTGGAGCCTATCCCAGTGTGCATTGGACGAGAGGCAGGAATACACCCTGGACAGGTCGCCAGTCCATCACAGGACACACACACCATTCACTTGCACACTTATACCTTGGGGCAATTTAGACTCTCCAATCTAACCTGCATGTCTTGGTGGAGTGCCTGCATGTCATGGTGGAGTGCCTGGGTGGAAAACCAAGCTCACTGCACCACTTAAAAAATGTTTTATTCCAAAATAAGAAGTATAAACAGAGTATCATAATTGTATTAGCCCTTGATAAATAATGGAAACAATCAGCATTCGTAATGTCCTCAAACGTATTGTATGTTGCTGCTTTGTAACTTTAAAACTATCTCAAACATTTCAGTTTCGTTCTCTTTGGTGGTACCAATGGCGAGAAGCGGTAATTGCAGGTGTGTTTTTGGACCTCACTTCCCATAGATCCAACCGGATCCAACCAGTGTCGCCTGTCTGACGTCAGTCAGTTGGCACCTGGGCCACGCCAACTATAGCACTTTTATTATTCAGGCTACTATTTACTGAATAAAACATGGTTGTTATACAAGTAACGTTATGTACATACTCATTCATTGTCTAACATTAAGCTAACTTAAGCTGTCTTTACACTGCCGAGCCGGGTTAAAATGCTGTAGCAGACCTGGGGTAGAATTAGTGATGATCAATTTCCACAAACGTTCTTTATCCACCTTTTGCTCGGTATGAACATCTTTACACTGCAGAAAAGAATTTGCGGGATTCGCTGTGGCTCGTGCAATTATGTATCTCGTGCATCATCATCGTGAATGATTGTTGTGTGATATTTTTGAAACAACTGCCTTGTTTCTGGTTTTGCTAGCTAAACTGTTCAAGAATAAAGCTGAGCTGGGTGTTAAATTAGCAATCAGAATAAGAAGAATAAAACAAAAACAAAGGAGATTTCATCAAAAAAGGGCATCAAGGCTGAAGGAACATATGAGGAAGCGTAATAAAATAATAACAACGCTAATCCATACTGCCGTATTCTTTTATTTAATTTTCTCCGGCTTGACATCTTTACACAAAAATCAGACCCGGCTCTGCTCCACCTATACCCCAGCTTATATATTGATGAACTTGATGGCAATGTAAATAACGGTAACGTTAAGGCCAGTTAAGATCAATGAATCGCAACGAGACGAGACAATGATTCGCAATGAGACGGTTTTAGAATGTTGCAGAGAAAATTGCAGCGGTGTGAACTGGTTAGTTGCAGAGCCTCTGAAGCTGTTGCCTAGGGTCTCAAAAGACCCACCATGTCAAATCGCCAAGTCCAGTTTTAGAATGTTTACAATCAGACGTCTTGGAATTTTGCAAGTTGCATCCAGTCTCGTTGCGAATCATTGATCTGAACTGGCCTTTAGTTAGCTACATTGCAACGCTGCAACAAGGTAGCATTGCATTCGAGAGACGGTTTGCGAGGTCAGTACCGGTCGGTAGCGTTAGCTAGCGTTTTTTCTAATTGTTAGCTGACATTAGATTGTGTTAATTACATTAGCTAGCTAGCTAACGCAACGTTACCTGATATGAGAGATGGATACTGTGCGGAACATTGTCTAAACTAATGTTGTCTTTATTGACATGGTCCGGTAGCTAGCGTTAGCTGTGCAAATAGCTATGTAATTTAGTAACGTTACATTGTCATCAAATGTAAAACGAAATCTACATCAACAAATAATATGATCTCTCATGTTACACAAAAACTTTTTAGGGTTCCATAACTTCCCCAGCTTTAACGCTAGCAGACACCGGAAAAAACAGTACGCCTCTCACACACAAGTGAGTTGAAGAGCAAGCCTGTTCAGTTAGCTTCGCCTACCCTCTCTGGCGGACCAACCACTGATGGGTGATGGAAAACGCGTCACTATCTATGCTCCGCTTGTGATTTTTTCCCGGGAATGTCGCCACAGACACCCAGTTCTTTAATCATAAATTATAATAATAATAATAATAATATTAATTAATATAATAGGCTCAATCACCATTGTGTTACCTAATTAAGCGATAGTGACTTAACAGACATTTATTTCAATGAAAATCTTCGAGATTATTACTTTAAATAAAAATGACTAAAAATAAAAAATTTTCATAGTGCTCTGCACATGGATACATGGGGTGTAAAGGGATTTGTTTATTATATGTACACATGTAGTCAATACCACTACAAAGAACATTGAATTTGTCACCCTCTCCCACATAAACGTGTTTACATAACTCAAAGCTAGTCATAACTTATGTTGGCCAGCTCTATGTTTATTCATGCCAAATATTATAGCAGGCCTTCTGCCATTTGTTCACAAAAGTTAACAGATAGTAAACATTGACGTCAGTGTTGTGCAAGTTCACACTTCACAAGAGCAAGCTCAAAGTTCAGTTCACACAGATTAAAATGAACTAGTTCACGTTCATAGTTCACAATTTCGAATTTTGAACTAAGTTCACAGTCCCAAAAAATTAACCAGTTCATTTCTTCCGTTTTTTAAAAATTCTATTCTATTCTTTTTCAGTAGAACCTCCTCCTACCAATCCACCCCAAGCCCCCAATCATTGCCACTGCCCACTTCCCAAAGCCAAGAAAAAACAATGTGAGTATATGTTTTACTACTTAAACAATATTTCATATTATGCAGAAAGTGAAAAAAAAGAGGTGCAGTAGAAGTATAGTGTAGATGCAATGGAAATTTTATGTAGCCTAACTAGCCTAGTTATTATAGGCAGTGCTGTCATTTTAATGAATGGGTGTATGTATTTTACAATCAGCATTTATTTTAAGTTGCAAATATACAAGAACTTGTACATTTAGTAAAATTAACTTGACAGCTAAGTATAAATGTATCCTGTCTGGAGTGTGAGTATTCGTCAGCCTTTTCATACATTCATTTAAATGTCTTCCATGTGGCAAATGTTGTATTTGACACTGATATGACACAAAGATTGAATGACCTCCTTGTCTTCAGATGGTAAGGACCAAGTTACTTGAAATAATTTAGGAAACATTGTGTAGAAATGCTTTGGAATACAGCTTGCTTAATTTGTGTGAACTAAGACAGACAATATTGTTTCTTGTTACTTGACCTAAATTGATTTCACTACTTCTAATGGCAGGCCTAGTGTTTGAATTAATGACTTACAAACAGTGCTTTGTATGTGTGAGTAACTTGGGATTTGAACCCATGGCTGTCAGTTGTGCAGGGGTCCCATTGGCAAGCAAGCTACCCAGTGAGCTACTAGTGAAATAGCTGCTGAGGCAGCAATTTTATTATTATTATTTTTAAATGTGTGATGATGTAATTGGCAGGAAAAAGCTTTACTGAGTGGACATGTGACATTCGTGAATTCTGTCTGTTTACATGAGGTCAGAAAGTGCAAAAATGTACTTTTAAAGGGCTGAGAATCTGTGGTCATTGTGGTTATTTCTGTGGGAAACCCTGAAAAGTGCTGAACTCTCAGTGCTGTGTATGTATGGAGGATGCGGCCTTGTCAAGGTTTAACTTGGCAGGATGGCATTCCTTAATTTTTAGCTTTAGTCCAACTCAACAAAGTTTGGATAGACAGGATACAGTATTAACAAGGATGGAGCTGCTGACAGTGATCATTTTCATCGTCCATTTGAAAATTGAGTGTAACTTTTGTTAACGCTAACATTTGGCCAGAGTCTACATAACTGGCCTGCCTATAGGCTACTTAACACACAAACAAAGGTGGAGCAGCTGAAAACAATCTTTCAGTAAATTGTCTGTATTGATAACATAATGCTTATCATTATTCATGTAACATACATTTTAGTTTGACCAGAGCGGATAAGGCATCAGTACCTCCAGCAGGGGCTTTCACTGTAAGTTGATGATGATTTGGGCCTCCAAGTTTTTTTTTTTTGATTAATGATTTGTTTTCACTCCAACCAATGTCTTTTTTGCCTTTGCCCAGGTGTTCTGGTGAATTTAGAGCCTCTGTTTCCCCTGCATAAAATTAACAGTAGCGTATCTGCTGAGAAATAATTGTTCTGATGACAAATCAATAGCAAAAATACTTAAATTTCCAATTGCATTGTAACATTCAGAATTTTTCTTATTCAGTAGCCATCCCTGCATCATTATTCACTGATTTACATTCTCTACTGTGCCATATCCAGTTAATTGAAAAAAATTATTAGAAAGACCAATGTTATCTTAAAACCACGAAACCATGAATATTAATATGGAGGTGAAGCGGAAGTTTCATTAACGTGTACCCCTCTTTATTAAATAGAGCAGCATAAGCCAAATATAAGCAAAGTGTGTATCGTTAAAATGCCACGTTTTGTGTTTTTAGATTGCCATTCAGCATGAAGCAGTACTGGAAATGCCATTCAACGGGACTTACACTTCACCTCCCTATAAAAAATAACAACCGTTTGTTTGAAATCAGTAGCCTACGTGCAGTGCCGGGGAGAAATGCAGGGTAAATGGACACTGATTACAGCAGCACAGAACATTTTATTGTTCTGCACTGATGAACACCTCATAATTAGTCCCCATTTGTGTAATTAGTCACATGTCTGTGCTGGTTGCCTTAGCATTTCTTAACTCAAAGTGCATACAGGGACACCAGGAAGATACATTTAGTTTGACAGCCCAAATTTTCTAATTGTATTTATACCTGTTTTATTCTAAAAGGAATATACAGGTCTGTTTCAAAAAAGGTTGTGTTCTTCCCCCAAGTACACGTGAGCTAATTTTATCTAATATTTTTGCAATTCTAAGCTTTGTTTATTTCCTTCCATCAAATTACATTGTCCATAGAAGCAAATTATGCCGTTTGAAAGTGATGGCCCCAACTGTTGCACTGAATTATCAGACGACCAGGGCAGGAACATAAAAGGGGCAATCTGGGCAGGAAGCTGGTAGGGTACACGCCTGTCTCTTTTACTTCTTTGTCAGATGGGAAATTGTTTTCTTCAAAATTACGCGCTAACCCTGAGCATACAGGGCATAGAATCAGATTTGATTCCTGCTATCCAGGAAGATGTGTTTATGGTGAAGAGCTTTGGGAATGACTGGCTGACTGCCCTTATATTCCCATAAAGCTATGGGCTGTTTTCCAGATTATATCCAGCAGTTACACACAAAGGCAACGCTACAAACAACTACAACCATTTTTCAACAGCTTTACTACCAAAGACAAAGAACGCACCATGGCACATTACAATTGTTATAAGTTACAGTGCAACATCTGTAAGTTTGTTTACCTTTTAATGGGCCTGCCATGTTCATTTTTGTTAATTCAAAAATACATCAAGTAAAATTTGGCCTGTTTGTTGCTTAATGTTTCTGAAATATCGAACACATCCTAATCAAAAATCTAATTTTATCTATATTGCACATTTCATACAGGAAGTAACTCAATCTGTATGCTTAAGTCCAAATAATAATATACATTCTGTACACAATCATAGAATTGACCAATATACAGTTTGAGGTCAAAAGTTTACATACACTTATGCTAAAGATATTCAAATTCAGTTTTTCATAACTCTGCACATTTCATGTTACCATACATTTCTTTTCTTTTCAAGTCGATTAGGGCATATATGGTAGGTTATTGTAAAACAATCGATTAGAGAGAAATTTATTTCAGTTTTAATTTACTATATCAGAATTACAGTGGGTCAAAAGTTTGCATACACTTTGTTAGTATTTGGTGGCATTGCCTTTTAATTTCTTAACTTGAATCAAACGCTTGGGATAGCCTTCCACAAGCTCCTCACAATTGTATTTAAGCCATTTTGTTACAACTTTGGAGGTATGCTTAGGGTCATTGTCCTGCTGGAAGACCCAGTTGTGACAAAGTTTTGACTTTCTAGCTGATGTCTTGAGGTTTTGCTTCAGTATATCAAGATAATCCACCTTCCTCATGATGCCATCTATTTTCTGAAGTGCACCAGTCCCTTTTCTAGCAAAACACCCCCACATCATGATGCTGCCACCTCCATGCTTCACAGCTGGGATGGTGTTCTGTGTGGCACATCTTAAAAAGGATGTGAGCCATTAGAACAATCGGGGACAGGTGTGTTTAAATGTTCCCGTGCTGTATGTGGAGGATTTTCCATGGTCCTGAATGAGCTTCCCCTGGTGCTGTCGGCTCTCTCCCTGATACTAAAATGGGAGAGCATATCACAGGGAAAATACCAGTCGCCAATAATCCGGCCCAACAGACGGGGGTGATGATGGGCTCTCGTCACTGTGGAGTGCCGAATGTGTATTGAAGCACCACAATATGGGTCACAAATTAAAGGAAAAACCAGCATAAAGTGTCTCAGTCAGGTGTTGGGTCACCAGAACAGCTTCAATGCACCTTCAATGTGGCATAGATTCTACAAATATCTGGAACTCTACTGGAGCGATGGAACACCATTCTTCCAAAACATATTTCCACATTTGGTGTTTTGATGATGGTGGTGGAGAGTGCTGCCTAACATGTAGGTCCAAAATGTCCCATAGGTGTTCAATTGGGTTGAGTTTTGGTGACTGCAAAGGCCATAGCATATGATACACATCATTTTCATACTCATCAAATCATTCAGTGACCTATCATGCCCAGGGCATGGGGGCATTGTCATCCAGGAAGAAACCACTCCCATCAGGTTAGAAATGTTTCATCATAGGATAAAGGTGATCACTCAGAATAGTGACCCTTCCCTCTAAGGCATATGTGTCAAACCCAAGGCCCGCGGGCCACATCCGGCCCGTGAATGAATTATCTTTGGCCCGCATGATAAAATCTATTTACTATTAGAGCTGGCCCGCGGTATATCGCACGCATAACCATAATACTACAAGTCACACAATGCACTGCCCGTGCGTCGGCACGTCAATCACGGGCCCGCGAACGTGCCCCTCACTCGTTCATCAGCAATCTTACGGTGTTACACACCACCTGTGTCAACTTTCAACATCCCTCTCCCCAAAAAATGGCTAAACGAAAGGTGGACTTTGAAAACCCCTGTTTTCAAGACAGGTGGGAGGCAGAGTATATGTTCGCGGATGTAAAGGGCAAAGCTGTGTGTCTTCTGTGCGGAGACAGTGTGGCTGTAATGAGAGAATACAACATAAGAATTCACTATGAAACGAAGCACCACGACAGATACAAGCATCTGGACACGACACAAAAGCTGCAGAAGGTAGAAAAGTTTAAAAGAAGTCTGGTGTCACAGCAGGCTATGTTCACAAAAGCCAAATCACAAAGCGAGGCTGCTGTTAAGGCCAGTTTTATTGTGGCAGCAGAGGTTGCAAAATCAGCCCGGCCCTTTACCGAGGGGGAATTTGTCAAAAACTGCATGATTAAAGTTTGTGACGCCGTGTGCCCAGAAAAAAGGCAAGCATTTTCAAATGTGATCCTGAGCCGAAACACCGTTGCTGACCGTGTGCGTCAGCTTGCTGCCAATCTCCAACAACAGCTTGTGAGAAAGGGAAAAAATTTAATCGCATACTCCCTTGCTTTGGATGAGAGCACCGACACTTCTGATACTGCCCAGCTGTCAATTTTCATCCGTGGAGTGGACTCAAGCCTGTGCGTAACAGAAGAGTTTTTGGGATTACACTCAATGCATGGCACAACTACAGGGAAAGATCTCTTTGAAGAGGTGTCCAGTTGTGTAGATAAAATGGGACTGCTGTGGGATAAACTTGTGGGACTGACAACAGATGGAGCGCCTGCGATGTGCGGTCAAAAGAGTGGATTGGTGGGGAGAATCCGAGAAAAGATGCGGGAGGAAAACGTTACAAGTGAGCTGACAGCTTATCACTGCATCATACACCAGGAATCGTTGTGTGGCAAAGCCTTGAAAATGGAACATGTGATGAGCGTCATAACATGAGCGGTTAACTTTATCAGAGCCAAAGGTTTAAATCACCGCCAGTTCAAGTCTTTTCTGGAGGAGTTAAGTTCAGAATATGGTGACTTGCCCTATCACACAGAGGTGCGATGGCTAAGCCAGAGAAAGGTGCTGGAACGATTTTTTGAGTTGCGTGAGGAGATCTGTGAGTTCTTGGAAAGCAAAGGGAAAGACGCAACAGAGCTCCGAAATAAAAAGTTTCTGTGTGAAGTGGCGTTTCTGTGTGACATCACGAGCCACCTGAATGCGCTCAACCTGCAGCTTCAGGGGCGGGGCCGTGTCATCACTGACATGTACGCTACAGTGAAGGCTTTTAAAACCAAGCTGCGCCTGTGGGAGATGCAGATGCTGCAGGAAAACTTGAGCCATTTTCCGTGCTGCCAAACAATGAAAGAGCAGGTCGCTTCCACCGTTTTCCCAACTACACAGTTTGCTGAAAAACTCGGCATACTTGGTGCCGACTACACACGGCGATTTGCCGATTTCGAAGCCAAAAAAAGCAGGCTTGAACTGCTCAGTAATCCATTTGCAGTTGACGTGGAAAGCGCACCATCAAACCTCCAAATGGAGCTGATTGAGCTCCAATGTAGTGACACACTGAAGGCAAAATATGAGTCTATGGGCGCTGCAGAGTTTCCACGTTTCATCCACGACACAATGCCCCAGCTGCGCTCCCAGGCTGCTAAAATGCCCTCTATGTTTGGCAGCACATACTTGTGTGAACAACTGTTCTCTTTGATGAAGATAAACAAAAATTCACACAGGAGTCGTCTTACTGATGAACACCTTCACTCAATCCTGAGGATTTCTTCAGCTCAGAGCCTGACCCCAGACATTGATGAACTTTTATCCAAGATGAGACACCAAGCATCTGGCTCAGACAAGTGAGCATCACAGAGCAGCAAACGGTGCTTTGACGCATTTTCAGTTTTTAATGCAGTTTCATTTTTGCATTTTTTTTTCTCTTGCTACTACAGGACATTTGATTTTTCTTTGAAGTAAATTACTTTTGGCTGTTGTTTGCCTGTAGAA
This sequence comes from Anguilla anguilla, assembly GCF_013347855.1. Taxonomy (NCBI): domain Eukaryota; kingdom Metazoa; phylum Chordata; class Actinopteri; order Anguilliformes; family Anguillidae; genus Anguilla; species Anguilla anguilla. The sequence continues at coordinate 29,985,101 of NC_049206.1, read as the reverse complement.
AATGTTTTCACTTGAAATTACTCTGGAAAAACTTCAGATAGAGCCATACGAAATTAATAAAACTGATTTTATTTATTATTTAAATTTTTATTTCATTTATTTCATAATTAATGTTGTTTTATAGGTAATGATCTATAGGCCTTGTTAGTTCCAGGTTCAATATGTGCAATAAGGTCATTTCAATAAGTTTTCAATAAACATTGAACCCGTCCGGCCCTCGACTAGTAGCAATTTTTTAATTTCGGCCCACTGTGTATTTGAGTTTGACACCCCTGCTCTAAGGGGACAAGTGGACCCAAACCATGCAAGGAAAATGCCTCTCACAGCATAACACAGGCGTACCCCCGTTCTGTAGGGGTCAAGCATTCACCCCTTTACCATTCTCTTGGTGTACGCCACACATGCATTCACCCACTGGTCGAGTATATGGTGAAGAATGACTCATCTAACCATATAACTTTATACACATCCCTGTACACCAGTGCCTATGGTTTTTGCACCACTGAACTCTAAAATTTGCATTTATTCAAACCATTCAGTGACCCCTTCACGTGTGTGTGCGTGTGTGTTTGTGTGTGTGTGTGTGTGTGAGTTTGCATGTGTGTGCATGCATGGGATAGCAAAATACAAGTTTCAGTTGGTCAAAGACTTCAGCTGCATCACTTCACACTTTCCTGTGAAATTCCATTGTAAGTTTTGATAACTAGGAGTGCTGAGAATGGGCTGGCTTATTATTTATTTATTTATTAGTTGTTGTAGTATATTTAGTAAATATTGTGCTTCAAGAATGAGCACCTATATGTAAAAATTTGTGTCACTGTTTTGGTACTGCCTGACGCTTTGCCTCATTTCACACTGCCACTGTTTGTATATGCAAATTACAGGGGTACTTACAACTGGTTCTCCCTCCATCCCCTTCCCCTGACAGTTTGGCACAAGTAGGTCAGAGGGCACAGCAAGGGGAAACCAAGCAGTTTGATTGTTAGTGTGTGATATAGAAACCATTATGAATAGGTTGTTTTGCACAGAAGGTCTCCAAAAGAACACCTTTTGACTGAAATACACGCCACGTATGGAAGTCCAAATATGAGAAAATTTAATAAATAAATTGATAATTAACTAAATAAGCAAGAGATTATTAAATAGATTAATATATTAAAAAATAAATATCTATTAAATTATTTAAATAATTTCTTATTTATTGCACAACATTTTTATTTGTTTTCACGTTGGCTCTTTTATTAATTTCAGTGCATATTTACTGCTACATGTATTTATTGCAAGGCATATTTATTTACACTTGTATTTATGTCATTGTGTATTTATTACTGAACGACTCAGCCTGTCAGTCACCAGGGAAGGGACGGGGTCAGTTATAGTCACAGAGACTGAGCAAGAAAAGGCCATGCCCCCACGATGGGGGAAAACAATGTCATACTTTATAAGATTTACAAGATTATGAAAATGCTAAAAGTTGTGTGGTGGGCTGTAGAAATAACAAAGCCAATAATACTGGTTTTAGGTTTTATGTCCTCTCATGAGTAAACACCAAGCCAATTAGGAGAAAAAAGTGGATTCATACCATTAGACACGACTTTAAAACCCTTTCCAGACTAATATATTTCCAGACTGATAGATTATAACTTTTTTTTCTCCTCTCTTCTGGAATATCCTACGATTATGGCATAATATGGTAAATAAATAAAATAATATTTAAAAAATGTGTTTTGTGTTTACTCTAGTTTCCCTTTGTCTAATATTACATTTTGTCCAAAGACCTGAAACCATTTAGTGTGATAAATATGCAATAACAGAGTAAATCAGGAAGGAAACAAATATTTTTTCACAGCACTGTACATAATTAGAAAACAAGTGGTTTCTTAATCTCTTGATTTTATCTGTTAAAGCTGTGACTTATTTGAATCTCCTTACTTTACATGGGAATAGAACATGATAATTGACCGTTTCATTTTGATTGTTATTATTATTATGCACTCGTAATAATATGCATTTGACAAAATCTTACATCTGATGTGCTGGAATTGCAGAACCAAACAAAATTCATGTTGCAATTAAACAGAGTCCTCCATATACCTCAGAAATGTATTTCTCAATACAGGCAAAAAGTGTCAGATCACATTCTGGACCGGATCCACACAGACTGCCAACTATGTCTAGACACTTTTGCTTGCCATCTTTTGCTGTGGGAAGTAGGGCACAGTCTGTGCATATTGTTCCATAGCACAGATAGCAGACAGGTTAATAATGCCTATTACGTGGGCATTGGCACAGTAATGTGCTTGTAATTTTTGCCTACAATATCTGTATGGTTTGGTAGCAGTGACAAAACAGTATACAGCAATGTAGTATTGATACAAAAAATCTACTTTCTGTACATTTATTTTCTCACAAAAATATGCTTATATTTCAATTATTTATTATCTTATTATATTATCTATTATTTTGGATTTTGAGCCATGAAATTTGTAGATGTTAAGTATAGTAAGCAACTCAAATTAAATTCAGCTATTCAGTTTTCCGCAATCGATTTAAAGCAGTCACTAAGATTGATTGACAATGTTGCCATGGAAGTTTCTCCAGACCCATAGTTACAGTGTTAACACAATTGCTTTATTTGTTTATAAGATGAAAACATACCTCCTCTTTTGTTTTCTTTGATATGACCCGAAACCAGTCTCCTATCATACTGAGCACAGCGGCAAAGTAAGCCAGACCAACCAGGATCCAGAACCACACCACAGGCTTATAATAGTCCAGGTACTCAATTTCTGACCCTCCTAGAAGTAGAAAAACAGTTTTGCAAAAGTAGCTGTAGATTAAGGCATCAAAACGAAACAAAACAAAACAGTACTGCATTTCAAACCTAAAAAATAAAACCCATTCTTACCTGCGACAAAATCACCAAATCCAATTGTTGTTAAGGTGATTACAACAAAATAAATGGACTCCAGTGCACTCCATCCCTCTATGTGTTTGAAGATAACTGCTGGAAGGCTTACAAACAACAGGCACCCAAAAAGGATGAACAGCAGTGTAGATATCACACGGATTTTGGTTTGGCTCACATTCCATTTCTGCAAAAGAATCAGAAACATGCGAGCACACCTCAATGAACAGTCCTGTCACATTCTTACATTTTACACCACTGCCTGATATATTAACAGTTTTCATCCATCACAGAATCACAGCGGGATTAAATGGGATGATCAAGCCCCATTTGTGAGAAATATATTACCAGCATCTGTGCACATTCTGCTATTGTAATCTTTTTACTGTTTTGCCATGACAATCAAAACAGGATTGTGAATGAAATTAGTTGGAATATTCAGCAAGCTGAGACAATACATGAATATTGTTCTTCCTATTATAGATTCATTTTAATATCTGCTTATATGAGGTCATCAAACACATGGTTACATTCCTTCCACTACTGATGGTTCACCTGGTGAATTATTGCCACTGGTGCCAGCACTGCATTGGGGAAAATCTTAGGTATTAGCATAAATACAATTTGTGCATATGTCACAACTTAAATACTCACAGTACGCATAAAACTTATTTGCTTGATGAAAGTCAACTGCTTTGTGTAGCTCTTCCTGGAATTTTTTGGAGCTTGATTGTGTCTTCTCTACCGTCACCATTGTAAATGAGCAGAATGAAGAATACTGTCAAATGTTTGTTTCCTAATGTTAGCTATAGCTAGCTATCTGCATCTTGTTTGTCAAATGTGTACCTCAGAAGAGAAAAAATTCCTGCCACTCCCATACTGAACTGTTGCTGAAAAAGGTCACTGATTGTTTCTCAAGACTAACAAGAGGCCTAATAGGCTATATGCACAACTTCCACATTCAGCCAAACAGGCTTGCTTACTTCCAGTCAAAGCGGAAGCCAGCGAAGTTAATGGAAAAGAGATGGCAGAGGCACCTGTTTTCATTTGCCCAAATTAACTGTGAACGAGGTTTACCGATTAACCCGATTTACAAGAAAAAGTCATTAGAAAGGGCTTTAAATTCTGTTTTGTCATATATATACGATTACGAAGGTAGCTAAATGTGTTTTAACATTAATTGGTTATACCCCAGTAGAATGAGAGTACTTATTCTCAATCAGGGTCAGGGGATAGAAGGCAAAATGTAAACATTTATTACGTATATAAAAATGCCCCGCCAAGGCATAACTTGGCTGGATGGCATACCTGCCATCCTAATAGGCAAAATATCGGTAACACCCTGTACCTAGTTATGTACAAAAAAGTCCTTGTTATCCTCCGGGGGCTATTTTTTCTGTGCCAGCAAATATGTTGGAAGTCGCCCAGCGCTTGCATTAGCCGCTACGGGGGCTTGTATCACCAATAGCAATTAATGGACTTTACTGACATCATATTGTAGAAGTGTCCTGCCTTGTGTATTTATGGTATGAGAGAATGGTTTCTATCAGTCTTTCTAGCAATCTGTACACATTCACAGTTGTTAAGTGGTTACTGTGGTGATGTTTCCGCGGTTGCATTTTATCATCGCGATTAAGGAATCTTTGTGTTTAATGTAGTCTTAGCAAAATGTATTTGCATGTAGCTAGATGATTTCTGTTAATTCAGACAGTTTAATGTGTATTTTTGCAGAGCTTGCATTTTAATAGGTAGCGGTGTTCAGTCTACTGGAATAAATATGGAATATATATGTTAGCGTTTTTTTCTTGGAGAGATGAAAACTTACAGAGAAGTTGAACCTTCCTGACATATGCATTGCAGAATTTATGTTCTCTTATGTTTTTTGGAACTTGAAAGGTTTTGAAAAGGCCATTTTTAGATTTGTCATAATTAACTGAATTAATGAATCAAATCTTTTTCAATTTAATACATTTTGCTATTTTTAAAATTTGTATGTCTTATTAAAAAATCTGAAATTTTCCTGTCATGTTTTTCTGAATAGACCACCCAGTAACCGGAAGTAAACGAGCCTGTGTTCCGCTTTTGTGACGTCACAACGTGCATAGAGCCTATTCTTTTGATTAATTGTTTGGATATATGTAGAAAAATAATTTGGTTGATAATTAGCTTGGTAAATAGAATTTAATTGCTTTTTAGGATGTGTTTGTGTCAGTGTACCTGCTATAAGCTATATATATATATATATATATATATATATATGCATATTTTTGACACCTTAATTTTTTTAAAAATTGTACATGGCAATAATCACATATGACTTGGAAGTTACAATTGGCCAGAAAATAAATAATTTTGAAAGCATCTATGATGATACATGATGCAAACTAGCTGATTGAGCATTCATATAAAACAAGTAAAAACTGTTTACGAATTACTCACAACAAACATCTTCTCTACTTTGGCAATTCCTTTCCCAAAAATTGTTCCCAACTGGTCCCCGACTCCCGCCAGCAGGAACCCAAAGAGGGGGATGCCCAGCAAAGCATAGATTATGCAGAATATCCTTCCCCCTTCTGTGTGAGGTGAGATATTTCCAAAGCCTGGCAAGGCAAGAAAGATGATTAATATCATGAGTAATTTACTTTATTATTTACACATCTGGTCAAAGTATCACCATTCCTTTTGGGATAAATGTCAAGTATTTTGTATTGGCTACTTGTTTTCCAAAAGTTTTTGAGGAATAATAATGATTTCTTTTTCGAAGTTTTCAAATAGAAGTAAAATTACGTGCAATGTGGCTGCCATATTCTGTCAAATGTGTCAAATGACCCTGTCAGGGCATTTCAGATTATCTAAGATGTTGCATGCTGTCTCATATTCAATATTTAGAAGAGCGAGATGCAGCCGAGGTAATGGACTAACAATAGGTTGAAGGCCAGAGAACCCTGGTATGGCTTAGTTAACCACCCATTGGGGTGGGTTCCAACTAGCAGTAAGCATTTCAGTTCTTTTCAGAGATTCAATGATTCAGTTCACTATGCATAGTAATTTGTTAATTCATTTTTTGTCTGTTTGGACGTTCAATTTGAAAGGAAATCGACATTTGAGTGATGATCCAGTCACCCTCTACAGGTGGTTGGAGCGAAATAGATCTAAATAGAAATAAAGAACCTTCCACACACATGTTCCTTGCATGTTTAACTCGTTACTACCACACTGAAAAGTGCTAATACTTCACATTAGTGGTCTTAAAGCACTCTGGACTGGAATTTCTATTTTTAAAGAAATTAATTTGGCCTACTTTCATTTTACTTTGGTCCTAAACGATAGCACTAACATGAAGATTACATTTCCCTGATCACATTCACCAATCCCTCACAATCAATCAAATGATACAAAGCTCCAGGGTAGATCTACTGTTAAGCATGGTTAAGTTTGTGTGTACCTCTCCCCAGACAAGCCAGCTAACATATGGGCAGCTCATATTTGGGCACCCCAGACATTTGGGAGCCCCAGACATTTGACTCTTATAACTTACTCTTATGTTTTTGATATTCATTAGCAGACCACAACACACCTCTGTTACTCTCAGTACAGTCAATCTAGATTGCTGTTGGATTCCGTCAAGCGTGCGGGGTGGGGTGGGGGGTGGGGTGTTCACTTGGTAAAATCCTTCTTACATTACATTCTGAAATGTTCAGTTGCCATTCCATTTAAAATTAATTAAAAAGTGGTGTTAAGCCCAACTGCAATTAATGTTATGTTAATGTTGCTATTTTGTAAGCTAGTTTTATTACCAATGTTGAGTGGCATCTTTGATGAGAGTTAGTAGGTATTGTCATGGAAGAGAGGATTATGTGAAATATATTTCTGAATCCAGTGGTTTTAACTACTAACACCCTCTCTGAATACGGAACACAAGTACGGTTAAAACACCTTACTCACCTCACCTTTAAAGGATTAACATGGTAGTTGGTCACACTTTCTAGGTTTTATGTGCTATTTGCACAAGAGGCATTGAAGAAACACGATGAGAGAACGGTAAGCAACCCCACTACTTTTCTAATGTTGGGCATCATTGATTACTGTCTCACCAATGATGACATATAACAACCCATTTATATTCTCATTGTTTTGCTCATAATATATAGTTACATACATTTTCTAAGTATATTTGTAGTTGTCATACATTGTTTTTATCATGATCTCCATGCCTGATAAGTTAGCTAACCTTAGCTAGCAAGCAAACTAACTTACTGTCATAGCTGACGTTACCGGATTTATTGTTTGTTTATTAAACGCTAGCTATCTAGATAAACTAACGAGAAATAGCTAAAATTACCAATGATTTTTTAAAAGCTGGCGGTTTGGATAATGTTAGCTAACTGTCTTTATCTAGCATGTTAGCTAGCTGAGTTAGCTAGCTAGCTAGATATATAATGTAGAGTTAGGTTAGCTAGCTAGCTCTCAATGGCTCACTTTATTTTTAACAGCTCGATTTATTTTTAGTTTATATAGCACTAACATTAAGATAAGATAGACTTTATTAATCCCCAGGTGGGGAAATTTGGGTGTTACAGCAGCAGATAAAAACGGCATATCACACATAGACATAAAAGACATAAAAAGTGCTTTTAGTGATTTTCTTTAACAATAAAGATTAAAAAAAAAAAAAAAAATTAATTAATAAATAAATAAATAAATTTTAAAAAGTGCTTTTTTAGTGCAGCAGGAAAGTCCTCTAAAAGGTATGGCTGTCATTATGCAGTCTGATGGCGGTTGGCACAAAGGAACGCCTTAGGTGCTCCGTCTTGCACCTGGGGTGGATGAGCCTATGGCAGAAGGAGCTCCCCATCCGCCACAACTCCTCATGTAGGGGGTGGGAGGGATTGCTCAGGATGGCACTGATCTTCCCCTTCATCCTCCTCTCTCCTACTACCTCCAAACTGTCCATTTCAGTGCCCACAACGGAGCTGGCCTTCCTCACCAGCTTATTGAGCCTGCTTGATTCACATGCTTTGGTAGCACCACCCCAGCATGCCACCGCGAATAATAGTGTGCTGGCCACTATTGATTCATAGAACATCCGCAGTAGCCTGCTGCACACATTGAACGATCTGAGCCTGCTGAGGAAGAACAGTCTGCTCTGCCCTTTCCTGTAGATGGCCTCGGTGTTGTCCGACCAGTTCAGTTTATTGTTTAGCTGCACCCCCAAGAACTTGTACGAGTCCACCATCTCCACCTCTACTCCCCGGATGCTAATGGGAGCCTCTTCTTCCGCCGGAAGTCCACCACCAGCTCCTTGGTCTTATTAATGTTGAGCTGTAGGTGGTTCTTCTCCGACCATCTGACAAAGCTCCCCACCACACCTCTGTACTCCTCCTCATTGTCATCGCTGCTGTGACAGGCTGCCGTCACACAGGCGCCATCTTCCTCATCTAGTTAGCTAGCTAAAATGACCAACAATTTTAAAAAGCTAACATTAGCTGTTTGGATAATTAACTTAATCCAGCAAGCTAGACTAGCTTGACAGAAGTCAGTGTCCTGTTCTCCTGCATTTTCTCTCATGCTCAAAACCCATTTTACCTGTGCGGTAACGTTAGCTAGGTTAGTACTAGATAGATAACGTTACCGGTAATGTTATGTCATTTATGTGTTAGAGTGATGTATTTTCTAGATTGGCGCAAAAAGAGCTATGCTTTTACTAATATATTTATATCTTCTTTTTTGCAGGTCAATACACATTTCCAGCACTCATAGTTAGCTCAGCCCGCTGCAGGCTATTCTCTGTACTGACCCTGCGGTGGTGGAATGAACTTCCCGCTGCTGTCAGAACTGCTGAAACCCGCTCAATCTTCTGTTGCAGACTGAAAACTCACCTATTCAAACAGCATCTTCTATATATTTATAAAAAAATAAAATACTAACCCCCTTTCTCCCAACAGGTTTCTGCACGTAGCTATGCTCTCAAGTTACCCACTTGACTGTAGCACTCTGTGTAAATAATGTCTAAGATTGTTAACTAGACTTGATATTATCACTTGGCTTATTTCGATGCACCGACTTGGAAGTCGCTTTGGATTAAAAGTGTCTGCTAAATGACTAAAATGTAAATGTCAATTGAAGGGCTATTCTCTTTCTACTGTGCTTTGACTTGACATGTAATGTAAATTAAATTTGAACTTCATTACTACACATTTGAAATAAAGAATGTTATTTATAAAAGTTATCAAACAAACCAGAGTGTAACATATAGCATTTATTGGGTTTTTTTTTCCAACACCAAATAATGACAAGTTCTGCAAAATATTCAGACATGGGAAAGTTGTTTAATTAATTTACTATGATGTAATAAAAAATATTTAAATCAATTACTGGAGTGGTATTCAGCACCAGCCCTAGAATACCCCCTAATAGATTGTTTGTGTTCCAACCTAGGACTAACACTTGCTTCAATGACTACACCATTCAGCTATCTCTTGATTAGTTGAAGCAGGTCTGTAATCTCCATGTCTGTTACCTTCCAGGTTCTGCTCTATATAATGTTACATTCAGTCTAATTAACATTTAAAATCAACCAGCGATTTGTAGCTACCTCCGAGTTGATACAACCCTGTTGTGTTCGTTTATCCTGTGTGAGCATACTGAGTCATATACAATGTCGTTCAAAGTAGAAGTGGTAATTATTTAATACCTGATTGCCTAATAGCAACGCTAATCTAATGATGTTTACTGTCGATTTACACATTGAAGACCCTCTTATGAAAACAATGGCATGTTTGCAAAATTGAGGTCAGTCAGATTGCAGTGATAGCTCATTATAAATCATATTTGGGGACCCATGGATAACTCGTGACCCATAGTTTGTGCCGCAGGCTTACAGGTAAGACAATACAAATATTTGACTAACGTTAGGTTCACTTAAATTAGAGTGCCTTTTAAGGACTATTAGACTATTTCTGGTTATATTCATTTAACTAGCTAGCTAACGTTACCTAGCTAGGTAGTTTGCTTTCATAAGGTAATGTTATCGATAACTAGTTTTCTTTCATAAGGACGTTAAAGTTGTGGTTTTATCTTAACTTGGCTAGCTAGCTAGCAAAAATTATTATTGGATATAAGTCAACGTCCTTACCGTAGCTATCTATCAATACTTGATATAGTTAACTAGCTTGTGAAAATTCAGTCCCACAAAATGAGCGCATATCATGGAGGTAGCTATGGTAACGGGGCACGGTCTGTCAATCATAGCTAACTGACGGTTCTCATTACCACGCCCAGACAGTTTGGGTGAACTTTTATAGTGGTAAATTTAGGCTTAGAAAAATACATTTTAAAATACATTTAAACAGGGGCGTCATGCAAGCCAAAATTCTGGAGAGGGGCACAATTAGAGCGGGGGGCATGGGGGTCCTTCCCCAGAAAAAAAGAAAATGGCACAATTATTATTACTATTATTATTATCATCATCATGTTGTTGTTGTGAGAATCATCATTAGGCTATTCACTTATCTTTACCTGCTTCACACAGATCAGCAACTTTAACTGCCTGATCATCATCATCATCCCTTGATTGGTCTGAAATGGTCATATGAAAGAGGGAACAAATCTTTCAATTAAATCTGCACACATTTCCATGAAGGAAAAATAGCCTATCGCCATAAATCTCATCTAAGATAACCTTCCTCTTGCACTATCAACCTCCTGACTGAGATCAGGGCTGGGGCTTTCTGTTGTTTTTTTAAAGACTGACAAGATTTTCCTCTGCATCTTGACCTGGAGATATCAAATGGAATTCAGTGTTTTGCTAACTATAACCTGTGATAATGGTGGTAAAAACTATCAGCTCACTGCCATATGATTCACAAAGCTCTCCTTTACCAATATTAAATAGGATGCTATGCTATCACAAGTCACGACTAGCTGGCGAGCCAGAAGGCTAAACAACCGGATTGAGGGATGACTATTAACTTTAGTTGGTACTAGCCAACTATTTTGCTAAGCAAACTATTCCTATATTTCTCAAATGCAATTAAGTATGTATAACTAATTGCATTTCACTTTCACACGTTTGAAAAAGGGATTGATGCTCTACTAACCACTTCAGCAACACACCGTTAAGCTGTAGCCTACATCTCCTCCAGCATTGATGCGCAACAGAGCTTTTAGTCTCCAACAGAGTGCTGTGTGCGTGCGTACCTGCTGTTGCGAACCAATTTCATCCTGCAACTTTTGGAAGAAACCAATACCATAGGGAAAGGGGGTGTGTGACTTTTTGAGGTATGATTTATGACATAATTAGGCTAGAAGAATACGTTTGACTCATAATATAAAATGATCATAACTACATCAGTTTCTCCAGCGACCCAAATATCACATCGTCATAAAAACACAAGATGCACTGTGTAAATAACTCAAGTTTAGGGATGCTTGAAGGTATATTTTCCTCACTTCACAGAGCTGCAGCAGGAGTTAAGCTAGTTCTGTCCATCTGCAGCCATTGATAGAGCTAAGCCAGTTAGCATGCAGCCCATATTGTCTAATATCCTCGTACTGGACACAGAGGGACACACACAATTGCTATCAGTCTTCTCATATGAATCAGGGTAAGAAAGCTAAAAAGCAAAAGTGCTCTGGTTGTTGGCTTTGGGAAGAATCCTCCATCTATGATCCCTGCACCTCTGGCTCAAACCTAAATGGCTCTATTGTGGTATCAGGGTCAGCAAATCTTCTACAGACTCATCAGAGTCGTCAGACTCACTGATAATGTCCTTAGATTCTAAATCAAATATTTAAATTCTGTCCATTTCAGTTATCTTTCCAGCCAAATGCCTTCCATTTCGGTCATCAGCCTAAATGTAAAATATCAGAGTTGTTTAGGTTCCATCTATGATGTCACAAATAATGACACAAGTCATTTTCTGGTGTGACTTCAAATGTTTCCATCAGGTGTGATCCATCAAATTTTGGTCCATACAAACATCAATTTCAGCTTAATTTTAATGAAAAACGTCTACACTAAAAAGAACTGGTCCAATATCTTTGGGAGATGCCGTTATGTGGTGCTTACCCTTTAACTTTGACACCTAGTGTGATTTTGATGATTTTTCACTATTTTTTTTTTTTTTTTACAGATTGAACAGGCTTATCTAATAGATAACCCCATTTTTTCACAAGGCTTGTCCCTGTCTGGAAATGTCAAGTTTTGGCCAGGATATGATCAATCAATTAGTTGGTATGCCCTATTATTTGAGGGGGGAAAAAATCATTTTTGCTTGTTAAAAAAATGCATTCACTTGACTGTATCACCTAAGCCAAAAGTGTCAGCTCAAGTCAAATCTTACATTTTAAGAATAGGTTGTATGAAGTATGAATATACTTTGGAGGGTTTCCCCCAGGAAAGTTGTTAGGCCCGGTGGCAAGTATCTATTGACAGGGCCCGGTGCGGGCCGGTGACCAAGTGTCTTTTTTGACGGGGGCCCGGCGCGGGCCAGCGACAGACTGATGGCAGCATGAAGGTAGGGCCCTATAGTTTCTGTGATAACAGAATCACGGACGGAACGCGGAATTGAGAATGTAAAAAAGCTATAACACAGATTCCAAGCTGACTGGAGATTTGAAAATATGACTACGTAATGTGAATGTTGTTATAAATAAGTCATTTATTCAACACTCATTTTAAAAAATCAACAACTACTTACAGAGGGCCTGCACCTCAACCGAAGCGTTTTTTACCCAAAGATGGTATTTCTAGATATAGCCGAATTTTGCCGCTGTGTTAACACATTTCTTTGCCGGTAAGGCGCTCTTCACCGTAAGATGAAATTTTAGAATTTTTCCGATATTACTTGTGTCGAAAGTGCTGGGAGGGAAACAACGATGGATTTACTCTGTAGCCACATCTGTCCAAAATGTAAACAAGTCAGGCAGTTTTCACGGTCGAGAAAATTTTTATGACAGCGTTGTCGTGGACATCAATGTCATCAAGCTAACGTTATTAATAAACAAGTGAAGTTGTTATTTCGTTGGCGATTAATAAGTCATGTAATGTTACAATATATCGAACGTTACATTCATGCTACTAGTTTAACGTTACCTACGCACTGTTTAATTAATATAAAAAGAATGTACTTACCAACGAGATGAAGTGATAACGCAGTTTGTAACGAGGTTAGTTAGCCTACTAAATAAGAAATGGTAGCTTGCTAGGTAACGTTAGCTTGTGATAGTTGGAAGCGTGTTGAATGCAGAGACTGCAAAAAGGTTGAATGCCACTCCACGCACAATGAGGGTAAAGAACGCTGATCTCAGACCTGCTGTTTTCCTATTGCGTTCACGTTTTAACCAACAGATGTCGCTGGTGAGCTTTTCAACCGAGCCACCCCATTGTAACTGGAGTTTAAAAACATCTTAAAAATACATTTTTTTAAAAATTCCCCGATGCTTAGGCCCGGCGGGGGGTCAACTTAGGCACGGCGGTGCCACCGGGCTTGCAATACACTGGCGGAAACCCTGCTTTGACAGAGTCATGTCAATAGAACATACCATTGCTTATAATGGGTAAAAATGTCAATAAAGTACCTGGTGAAAATATGTTCAGAATACTGAAATGATAAAATAAATTTTATTTTCTTTAATTTTGATGATACTGCAACCAATTCAAACAATAATTATGTTTAACAATAACAAATTATTAAATAAAAATGAATTAGCATGATATATAACTATATGATAAAAACTTTATACTTATTTATTCATTTTTGCCATAAACTGAAGAGGCAGTCTGCTTCAAAAGTGAAAGTGACGCAAAATCTCAAAGTACCAAACACAGTGTGAGAATAACTGCAGGTTTAGCATTGCCTGTAAAAAAAAAAATATATAATAGCAAATAGTGGTAAAATATTACTTATAAGTAGCAAGTAATGTTCATATTTTTTTAAACGAGCAGTAAAAACACGTAACCTATTTGAATAGTGGTATTCACGTTGGATTCACATCATCCTTGATTGAGTCCATTGCATGGATATAAAAATCCTCATCGACAGAAAGTGCACTTTCACTTTCACCTCCTTTTCCATCATCTTTCTCAATAGAATGAAATATGGCTTGAACTGCCTTTTCTAATGATAACATTTTTTTTTGAAGACACGTTCTTGAACATTACAATTACAAGGAAGTGACTTCTCCGTGGTCGGCTTGTGTTTTCAGCAGCTACTACTTGTGGTGACGAAACAGTGTAAACATAGTGAAAGTAGGCGTGGTTTTCAGATGCAGCCCTGGCTTTAATGTCGGTAGATTCAACATATGAGTCGCAAGCCTCCCCTGCATAACAAAAAAAATAAATAAATAAATAAAATGATCCCACATTCAGAAATAAGAGTTATTTGGTGGAGACTAAAGGGAGTGCTTTTTGACGTGACTTGTGTCGCCTTGGCTTCGACAGGATAACTCATTCAACCCTAAGGGATTTTCGACCATTTTTCACTACCGTTAGTTTTTTTACATTGTAATTAAGAAGAAGCCACAAGTATTGCATACCAGTTTAATCAGAAGTCTCTTGGCTACCAAATCTACCAACAAAAAAAACTAATCAGAAATAGCAGTTCAAAGTTCAAAAATTCATTTCCATTTAATGAAAAGAAATATGTTTGTAGTGTATTTCCTAAAGTACATTGTCCAAAAGTCAGTGCTCAATAAAAACATCCTGCAATGTATGTCCAGGATGTATATAGAACACCAAATATCAATGTCAGTTGAATTTACCATTGCTTTACAATGTGGCATTGTGTACATGAAGTGCCTGGGGCAAGTGAGCCTTGCACCAGAAAGGACACAGGACATAAATATGTTGATCGAAATATGTTTTTATTCCAAAAGCACAATTAATGTACTATATATATATATAAGAGTTGATGCCAAAGCCAAGGGGATTGTGGCGGGGTAGTGGATTGATGTGCCGATAGCAGTTCCCTGAGAAAAAAAAAGTGTCAGACAAATATTCCAATCCATTGTTCAGCTTAGCAGAGAATGCACATTTCAGAGCGCCTCAGAAACAGAGATATAATAATAATAATAATAATACATATTTCAAATAATAAATATGATATTGAAAAAAACGAAATATCAACTAGCCGTCCCTGCTACATGTGTGCTGCACACAGAATATCGTTTTATTTAGACATTGGTAGACTACAGTATAAATTGCGTCTTATGTTTATATTCTATATTAGTAAGTGTAGCGAGAAACTGCTGCTGTATACACAAGAAAGATTTCTACATTATGGTAGTAACGGAACGATGCGGATTACATATGTACCATCACTGTTTTATTATACCAGCGTATTTTCGCGCGTTTGCAGAGAAACACAAATGCTATCAATAAAAATGGTTTAGCAATAAACCATTTTCCAAAGAATAAACAAACTCACCCAATATCGTCTTCAACAGGATCCATGCCATTCATCTTTCTGGTTTGTCATCTGATTGGACGTTTCCATCTTTGGTTACTCTGCTTGAAAAATCCACCATTTGCCACACCAAGAGAGACTAGCTCTTCGAACTCATGCTTGGTGTGTTGTGTATAGTTATTTCTTCTTGATTTCACATATTCAACCCTATTTTTATTTGATTCCAATTCCTGTCTAGCCCTTCTGGTTTGTTTGCTGATTAGATCTCATGCATGACTACTTGCTTGCTCCATTCGACTTCGATCCTTGCTTTAGCCCTTCTGGTTTGTTTGTCCTGTGACTGTGTCTCTGACCATTCGCTCTCGTATTCTATTACGATTCTCACCAAGCCCCTTTGCTTTATTCGCTGATTGGATTTTATGTTTGACCATTTGTGCATTCTTGACCTCGACTCCCATGTTTCCCTGTTCTTTCTGTATAGTGCTCTGGTTAGTTAGTGTGTTCCCAGCTGGACTACACATCCTTCCATCAGGACACAACTTTGTTATTTTGCTTTGTTATTGTTCCTTTATTATTTTTGAAGGTACTCTGGGTGGAGTTTTAAATCTCCGTTGGGGGTACACTATTAAGACTTTTGGTTTAAGACTACCGACTAATTGTCCAAAGCTCAGCGTTAAAAGCCACCCCAATGCCCAGTACTAGCCAGCTTTCAGTTAGTACAAAGTGCCAACTCTTCTGAATGTGCAAAATGAGTGTTGGTACATAGGAAAAGTTATTAGGAGGTGAATTGGAACCGGGGGTAAGACCAAAAGTTACAGGGAAAGTGCAGTCTTGGTGGAAGTCCACTCAGTTCTAACTGAGATAAAAATGGCACCATGCTGACTTGGTGGTGAGTGGATTCAAGGCTGTTGATTTTGTGGGTAAGGAAAAAACAACATTATTGTGATTCTGTGGCCTCACGTTTCCTCATTCTTTCCTTCTGGCCTTCATCACAGTTACCAGGAGGTTTGGAGCCACTTTGTAATCTGAACCTATACTTCCTTTTCAGAGGTTACTGTATTTTTCATGACAGCACCTTATAAAAGACAGAACAAAAGTTATGAGTAACTAACAAGCATGTGCTACAGACACAGTAACTTCAATCAATCCACAGATTGAAGATGTCAATTATTGCTTTAGTCCTTTTATGTGTCTACGAAACAAAAGTCTATAAATACAGTCAGTTCTTACCAATTAAAACGTCTTTTAAAAACATCACAAAAGCTAGTTTTACCATTCACCCTGCGCCAGTTTATTCTGCATGCCAGAATGTTGGATATGGTGCTCCACATCACAAGCCACACTGTGTCCTTAACATTGAATCCACTCACTAGGCCCAAGTAGGCTATCTGGTGAAGAAAAGGAAAAAACAATAAAAGTCATTCAAAGTGTTCTCAGACATCTTTACTCACCAATCCCATATTTCTGATCCTTCAGTTCATCATCAAACTGTTAAGGGATTTTCGAAAGAAAAGTATCGATTAATTCTTATTATTGTCATCATTATTATTGTCATCATTCTTGTAACCATACAATGTCATCATTCTTGTAACCGAAGAAGTTGGCGAGGAAGAAATGGGATAGACTGAGAGATGAAGAAAGTAGACAGGAGTACAAGGAGATGCGGCGTAAGGCGAAGAGAGAGGTGGCGAAGGCTAAGGAAAAGGTGTATGGCGAGTTGTATGAGAGGTTGGACACTAAGGAAGGAGAAAAGGACCTGTACCGATTGGCTAGACAGAGGGACCGAGCTGGGAAGGATCTGCAGCAGGTTAGGGTGATAAAGGATAAAAATGGAAATGTGCTAACAAGCGAGGAGAGTGTGTTGAGAAGGTAGAAGGAGTACTTTGAGGGGCTGATGAATGAAGAAAATGAGAGAGAGAGAAGGATGGATGATGTGGGAATAGTGAATCAGGAAGTGCGGTAGATTAGCAAGGATGAAGTGAGGGCAGCTATGGAGAGGATGAAGAGTGGAAAGGCGGTCCAGATGACACCTGTGGAGGCATGGAGAGGTTTAGGAGAGATGGTAGTGGAGTTTTTAACTAGATTCTTTAACACAATCTTGGAAAGTGAGAGGATGCCTGAGGAGTGGAGAAGAAGTGTACTGGTACCGATTTTCAAGAATAAGGGGGATGTGCAGAGCTGTAGTAACTACAGAGGTATAAAGTTGATTAGCCACAGCATGAAGTTATGGGAAAGAGTAGTGGAAGCTAGGTTAAGAGGCGAGGTGATGATTTGTGAGCAGCAGTATGGTTTCATGCAAGGAAAGAGCACTACAGATGCGTTGTTTGCTTTGAGAGTGTTTATGGATAAGTATAGAGAAGGTCAGAAGGAGTTGCATTGTGTCTTTGTGGATTTAGAGAAAGCATGTGACAGGGTGATGAGAGAGGAGGTGTGGTATTGTATGGGGAAGTTGGGAGTGGCAGAGAAGTATGTAAGAGTGGTGCAGGATATGTATGAGGGCAGCGTGACAGCGGTGAGGTGTGCAATAGGAGTGACGGATGGGTTCAAGGTGGAGGTGGGATTACATCAAGGATCAGCTCCAAGCCCTTTCTTGTTTGCAATGGTGATGGACAAGTTGACGGACAAGATCAGGCAGGAGTCTCCGTGGACTATGATGTTCGCGGTTGACATTGTGGTCTGTAGTGAGAGTAGAGAGCAGGTTGAGGTGAGCCTGAAGTGGTGGAGGTATGCACTGGAGAGAAGAGGAATGAGGAAGTCAGTAGGAGCAAGGCGGAATACATGTGCGTGAATGAAAGGGAGGACAGCGGAATGGTGAGGATGCAAGGAGTAGAGGTGGTGAAGGTGGATGAGTTTAAATACTTGGGGTCAACTGTTCAAAGTAACGGGCAGTGCAGAAGAGAGGTGAAGAAGAGAGTGCAGGCAGGGTGGAGTGGGTGGAGAAGAGTGTCAGGAGTGATTTGCGATAGAAGGGTACCAGCCAGAGTGAAAGGGAAGGTTTACAAGAGGGTAGTGAGACCAGCTATGTTGTATGGTTTGGAAAGGACGAAATGGAAACGGATGATCCGCTGTGGTGGCCCCTAACGGGAACAGCCGAAAGAAGAAGAAGATTCTTGTAATCATATAGTCTGAACTCATACAACATAGAATGATACACAGCTATCAAATGTAAAGTTCATTACCATTTCAGATTTAAGGTCAGGGTTGGACCTCAGTCCAGACTCCAGATTCCAGGTCCTTCTCTGGAATAAGGTACATAATTCCACTGTCGACTTCAGAGGTAGGGAAGATATACTGACTGCATAATTCTCAAAATTGCCCTTTGATGGTCAAACATCATCTCTTGCTTTGTTAATAGTTCACGTAGTAATGGTAAATGGACTGCATTTATATAGCGCTTTTATCCAAAGCGCTTTACAATTGATGCCTCTCATTCGCCAGAGCAGTTAGGGGTTAGGGGTTAGGTGTCTTGCTCAAGGACACTTCGACATGCCCAGGGCGGGGTTTGAACCGGCAACCCTCCGACTGCCAGACAATCGGTCTTACCTCCTGAGCTATGTCGCCCCTTCGTAGTAAAGCTACAAGACATTAAAGAGATAATGAATTGTTATAATCCACTAAAAAATTAAGGATCAAAACTGTTACTAAAAATATACATTTTGAAACCCACATACTCCCATTAAAAGCAAAATGTCAGCTCCTGTGTACAGATGAGAGCTCTCAATAATTAGGCTAATATTTTTTAAACCAGTGTTTCCCATCCAATTCATTTATTTGGGCAGCCCGCTCAAATAGATTTCCTCCCACCCTAAAAAGATTTTTTGGTATTTAGTTGCTCATTGCTATAAACAACATAGTATACTTTTGTATTAGTTATTTTGTCTTTTAAATGTTAAACTGACATACAGCTGACTCTTATTTCGCTGCGTGAGCTGGCCGTCCCCCATCCCTCTCGTACCCGGTGTATGTTCAGCAGAGCAGGGAGGACAGTGCCTGAACGTGAACATAATTCCAAAGGATAGTGGTGTGACCGTATCAGTGCCAGGTAGGTTAATATTTAACGTTTTTTTTTTTAAATCAGTAAAATGTAGCCCTTCTTATGCATTGTTTTTTCGAAAGAAGGTGTTATCTGTCCTAACGAAGACTGAAAAGTTATCAACATTATTTGGATTAATGTTAGCTAGCATTTAGCAAGCATCAGTGCTCACCCAGCTAACGTTAGCTTAGATATCTTATGAAAAGTTAATATTTTCATTAGTTGAGTATAGAAAGATTATTCTTTAAAATATTAAGGCTAGAGGAGGAGGTGGGAGAAAATGTACCACAGATAGGCTGCCATCGCATTAGTGTTATAGTAACAGTTACCGTTAACAGGCCTACTAACTTCAATTGAAATTGATGCAAATCATTGGGCCTCATTCACTAATATGTGCGTAGAAATGGTCTTACTTTGTGCGCAGAAAAAGTTTGCAGCAAAATTACCGCCAGATTCAAGACAAGTGCGGACCACCCACTTTTGTTCTTACCCACGTGCGTATGTTGGTGAATCTGGATCGTTCTTAATCGATAGGCACGTGCCAGCAAATTTCTATTTGCATAATGCCACGCCCCATTTCTCCATATAAGGACAGTCCTGTTGCAGGCTCAGAGCATGGCTGAGAGATAGAGAAGTGAAGAGAAAAGGTGAACCATGGCCCCTAAAAGTAAAAAAAAAAAAATGTAATAAATTTTTTTTACTAATGCAGAGATAGAAGTGATTGTTTCAGAAGTTGAAGTCAGAAAAGGCATTCTTTTTCGTAGCGTTTCCACTGGAGTGACTGGTGCAAGAAAAAATTAGGCTTGGGCTACAATAACTGAGGCAGTGAATGCTGTGTCTGCTGAGGGACACAGTCTGGCTGAAGTAAAAAAAACAAATCAGCTCATCTTGAATGTTTTTTTCCAGAATATTCAAAACAGCATACACACACTTTACCGACCATACAAACAAATTACAACTGTGGTAAACACTGCTTCTTACTTCAGATGAATACATGCAGGTTTCCGCGAATAAATAAACACAAATGCTTCGGGTAATTCCTCTGTAAATGCCAAATGAAATCTCAGCTGAGTAGAACAGATTTCGGAGTTACTTCAGTGGTTCTTCGTGTTATCATTCAACCTGCTAAGATTTTGAAGACTTGCCTCTACTTTAGACAGACAAGAATAACTGAAATTTTTCAGGAATCCTTCACTCGGTTGCGCAAGAGGGGCACTGCTGCATTTTCCACGTATTCTACAGTTTCCCCGCGATGTATCACCCCTTATTAGGCAAGCCGTTCGTATTGGTAGGGAAAATTCCCACGTCTGATTTGCAGTGGTGTAGGGTCTGTCTGTGCAGGGTCCAGCAATTGATGATAAGTAATTCAATGGAGTGTCCGATAATTCGGCTGTTGTGCAATTTTGGGAATACTTGCATTCTACAAAGCTCAATACTTGAATGCCAGTGTAAAGCTAGAGAGTGCTAATGCTTTTTTTTTTTTTTTTTTTTTTTGGGGGGGGGGGGGGGGGGGGTGGAATTAAGGAGTACCCTATTGTTGGCCATGAGTGGGTGCAAGACAAATTTTTACTATGTTATTATTATTCAATTTATTATTATACAATTAATTATTATTATTACAAGTAATAATTATGATAAGATTATTAATTAATTTTCTCATTAAGTACATTTATGTATTATTAGTAAATATTATTTACAATTTCAAATATTGAATATTTACCCATTTCTACGATTTGTCTAAGATGAATTTACAATTTAAATAATTAGAGACTTGGGGCCTTCATGATTTTTGCGTACGCGTGGTCTGAGGCAGTTCTACATTTGTTCGCACAATAAAAACAAATTCAAGTAAGAACATATTGATGAATCCCACAGTTGCGCCTAAAACGTGCGTACACGGGGTTTAAGCACAGATATGTGCATACGCAACGTTAGTGAATGAGGCCCATTGTGTTTATAAAGGAGAGCATTTTGGATATCTACCTAAACCATTTGTAATAAAT
Organism: Anguilla anguilla; assembly: GCF_013347855.1. NCBI lineage: Eukaryota > Metazoa > Chordata > Actinopteri > Anguilliformes > Anguillidae > Anguilla > Anguilla anguilla. Next base: position 29,963,750 of record NC_049206.1, on the reverse strand, counting down.
CTTCACATTAGTCTACTTACAAAATTGGAAACATCTAAACTTTGCAGTGACTGGTTTCTCCTTCCATGGCTCTGGACTCACTGACCACTGCCAGTGATCTGACTCAGTCTGCAATGGTGACTTGGCAACTGATGGAATGGTGGCTGGTGACTTCACGGCTAATGGAATGGTGACTGGTGACTTGGTGGCTGATATAATGGTGGCTGGTCACTTAGTTAAAGAAATGGTGGCTGGTGGTGACTTGAATTATTTGTGGTTGTTCCAGGCCTCAGCCATTTTACTAAACTTAATAATCACTGTCACTTCAAAAGGAAAAAAAAAAGACAAAACATGTAAGCGTGGATTGAGAAATGGTGTGCTAGGACCAGTGTTTCTGCTGGTAACATTTTGTTGTGGCACAGAAATGTGGCAAGCTCACAGTCACCATGGCAAAAGAAAATAAATTAAAATAATACATTTTTATAACTGAAAACAGTAAGAAATCTTAAAACAATTCTAACCACCACATTATGCTGTAAGCAGCCCTCTCTCACACATTTTTGAGCACCCACAGCCCTTGCTCACCTGCACCACCACCACTGCCAGACCTGGGTCAAATACATATTTGTTTTTGGATTCAAATACTTTTTCTGTGCTCCACTGATCTTGCCTGGTGTAACTGAGCCTGCCTATATGACCAGAAGGTGGGGTTTGCACTTTTTGAGAGTATTTCATTGGTTCCAATACATCAGACAAGATCAGCAAAGCGTAGAAAAGTATTTGAATCCAAAACAAATATGTATTTGGCCCAGGTCTGGTTTGTATTGTAGCGGCAGCTGGCTAATTACCATACATGTGTGTTTTCTTCCTTGTATTGGTGTAGCTAGTCCAGGACTGAGAAATAGCCACAGCTTCTGTGCTCTTTTGTGTATCACAATTTAATTACGGGCCTCAAGTTGGGTATAAAAGAAACATACAGTCAGCACTCATGGGCCAGAGTTCTGCCAGTTCTGCCCTTCTTGTGCTTGTGTTAAAGCTGCATTCTTTTGGTGTTACTCAAATATGCAATCCACCTGGTTCATCTCTTCCTGAAATTGCTACAGTGCAGTTGAGGCCAAAAGTTACATACACCTAGGCTAAAGATATTCAAACTCAGTTTTTCACAACTCCGCACATTTCATGTTACCATACATTTCTTTTGGTAAGTCAATTAGGGCATCTACTTTGTTCACATCAGAGATCATTTTAAAACAATGGATTAGAAACAGATTTATTTCAGCTTTAACTCAATATATCAGAATTCTAGTGGGTCTAAAGTTTACATGCACCAAGTTTATTGTCTCTTTAACCTCTTAGCGCAAAGCCCCTAGTGGTCGGCACGCCGGTGTGCCGAGATTGTTGAACTTTGGTGCTACTGCAACCAAAGTATGCGATAAAAACAGAAACACTTTGTTTTACTTTCATTAGTAGACGATACACAACAACTATGCCGAATGAAGTGTTTCGCAGCGCCACCATTGTCGCTCTGGTCGTTCATTTAACAAGTACCCCCTCCCTGCAGTCTCATCTGCAACTACACCCCCCACCCATGACATAATGGACAATATTGTCTATCTGGGCATTCATAAAAATATTCTTTCACCACTCAATAATCGTATTCCGTCATAGCAACAAGATAAACCCGACAATAGCCCTAAAATATACCAATGCAGAAGTGAAAACGCTGCTCACTGAATAACTGAATAAACAAGACAAAGTTTTCAAAAATGATACCATGTCATTCTACAGTCAATATCTTGGACCAAATATTGAATAAATATACAACCTTACCATTGGTTTTACGCATAGAGATGTCCCTTTTGAGACTGAATGGTCGCATATTGTCTTGGACAATCCGTTTGTGAAATATACACGCATTTGTGACACCTGGGTACCTTCCAAAATAGCTGTGCGTAATACCACACGTGTTGTTTACGGCGTTGTAGCCCTTTTTAATACAGTCTGGCTTGATTGACAATTCATTTATTCACTAGGTGAGAGTATAAGCTGATAATGATGTATAACATGTCTAATTTTGCTTTTGGAATAGCGTTTTATAGCCCAGCGTAACCGATTTTTTTCTCATTATCACATTCACTTACGCATTCACTCTGTGGTAGCAGTAAAAGACACTGCACCTGAAGAAAAGTTGAAAAAATGGTTTTTAGTAATTTCTTGGAAAATACTAGTATTGTTAAGGACTTCTGAGCATAGCTAAGTCATATGTTTGCTGATAGACCTAGCTGACATCGTTTTCTGGAGTAATACAGGTATCATTGATTTACTGTCTCTGTCTCTATCTACTGAACACATAAGATTTCATCATTGATATGTTATGATATGATTCATGATATGAATCATGATATGATTACTGCTCAAAATATTTTGGTTATATACATTATTTTTGAAATTGAGTGTCTTTAAATAGGTTAGTGGAATTTTATAACTAGGATATTTCACACTGTAATGTAAGCGTTCGGTAGCACTTTTTGTGATGCATGCAACACTGATCACGTGAGAGTTGGAACATTGCCAAAACGTGGTGGGTGGCTGAAAATTGTTTTCATGTCGCCCCATCCCCATACAAGAAACCTACGAGAGTACAGAGTATAGAAATACACACAAGAGTTAATTATTACACATTCAGGTACTGTACCGCATTGTGTGCCAATATTTTTGCATTATTTTTTTTAATCTGATATCAATGTTTCATCTTTAACCTTCAGAAGGGGCTCATTTATATGCTTTATAATGGGCAAAAAGCATTTTATTTATTTTTGGAGAGATTTTGGATATGTTTCTGGACCCCTAGATATTTTAGACCACTGTACTGATGGAAAGTTTGTAATTCCCACTTGAAAATGATGCAACAGTGAGTTTCTTGAGTCAAAACAGTTGATTTGTAGTGAAATACGTGAATGTGTTGTGATTAACAGCAATGCATAATTTAGATTTGGAGACGCTGGGTACACTGCTTAGTTTTTCCTTCATAGACCTTTAGTAGTTCTACATATCCACCCTTAGATTTTATGAACTTGTGGTCAAGAAGTTTTTGATCCACAACATGTATAGGTGAATGAGAGGCATCAATTGTAAAGCGCTTTGGATAAAAGCGCTATATAAATGCAGTCCATTTACCATTCACATCTGGAGTTATAAAGCTTTAAATAGGGTACCCCTAAATGGGCAAAGATTGGCCATATTTGGCATGTGCGCTAAGGGGTTAAACAGTCTGGAAGATTCCAGAAATTGATGTAATGACTTATAAGCTTCTGATTGGCCAACTGTCATAATTAGGAGTTAATTGGGAGTTAATTGGCACCCGTGGCTGTATTTAAGGGCCTTCCTTTAGAGCCACTGCCTTTTTACCCTTGATACCATGAGTAAACCCAAGCTACTCAGCCAAGACCTCAGAAAAAATGTTGTGGACCTCCACAAGTCCGGTTCCTCCTTAGGAGCAATTTCCAAACATCACAAACACCTGTACAAACAATTGTATGCAAATATTAAAATCATGGGACCACACAGACACTGCATCATTCAGGAAGCAGGCACAAATTAACTCCCCGGGCTGGACAAACTTTGGTCTGAAGGGTTTAACTGAACCCCAAGACAACAACAAAGGAACTGGTGAAGGAGTTGGAGGCATCAGGTACCTACAAGTAGTATCTACATCCACCATTAAGAGAATCCTACATTGCCATGGCCTGAAAGGCTGTCTTGCAAGGAAGATGCCCCTTCTCCAAGACCAACATAAAAGGTGATCACCAGGACGAAGACCTAGCCTTTTGGAGGAGTGTTCTCTGGTCAGATGAAACAAAAATTAAACTGTTTGGCCATAATGATCAGCGCTATGCAGGGTCGTATCTAGGGGTGGGCCTGGCTGGGCCTAGGCCCTGGACCATCGTTACTTTGAGAGCGTACTTTCCCTGCTGATACGATACCCCTCCCCCTACTTTGCCTAGTGAAAGAATTTTCATCTATTCAACATCTATTCAATCGAGCTCATCCAAATTCAGTGCGCGGATTCCACGAATACAGTACTAGGGAATGAAGCCGAAAGACTAAGTGAAAGGGATGAAAATACCAACGAGCTTTGATTGATTCTCGTGGCTTTAAACGTTCTTTTATTTGATCCAAGAAAAAAAACGAACTTTCAGGTAAGGAATTCTCCACAATGTTCCAAAGTCCCATGATGCCTTGCACGGAATATGTGCATAACATGTTTGGCGTAAAAAACGTTACGTTAAATGCTATGGTAACGTCTTAAAATGGCAGAAATTTGGGGAACATACAAAGACAACTCTAAAACTCTTGTATGTTTTCTTGTATGGGGATGAGATGACATGAAAACAATTTTCAACCGTCCACCACGTTTTTGGCAATGTTCCAGCTCTCACGTCAACACTGTTGCTTCACGAAAACTATTACATTACTAACTAACGCTTACATTACAGTGTGAAATATCCACATTATATAATACCACTAGCCTATTTAAAGACACTCAATTAAATAAAAAAAACATATATAACCAAAGTATTTTGAGCAGTAATAGCCTACTTGCATAGCAATGATGAAATTATGTTCAGTGGATGGCGACAGAGACAGTAAATCAACGATACAGTTCAATCGGCTTCTGTTTTCTCCAGAAAACGATGTCAGCTAGGTCTATCAGCAAACATATGGCTTATCTATGCCCAGAAGTCCTCAATAATAATAGTATTTTCCAAGAAATTAGGAAAAATCGTTGACCACGTTTCGTTAGGTGCAGCATCTTGTACTGCTACCACAGAGTGATGGGTAAGTGAAAGCGATGATAAGAAAATTATCGGTTACGCTGACTTAAAAAACACTATTCCAAAAGCAAAATGAGATATGTTATACATTGTTAGAAAGCTTATACTCTCACCTACTGAATAAATGAATTGTCCATCAAGCCAGACTGTACTAAAAAGGGTGACAACGCCGTAAACAACACGTGTGGTATTACGCACAGCTATTTGGAAGGTACCTAGGCATCACAAATGCGCGTATATTTCACAACGGATTGTCCAAGACAATATATGACCACTCTCAAAAGGGACATCTCTATGCATAAAACCAATGGTAAGGTTGTATATTTATTCAATATTTAGTCCCAGATATTGACTGTAGACATGGTATCATTTTTTAAAACCTTTTCTCGTTTATTTTGTTGTGTGAGCAGCGTTTTCACTGCTGTATTGGCATATCTTGGGGCAATTGTTGGGTTTACCTTGTTGCTATGACGGAATACGATTTTTTAGTGGTGAAAGAATATTTTTATGAATGCCAAGATAGACAATATTGTCCATTATGTCATGGGTGGGGGGTGTAGTTGTAGATGAGACTGCAGGGAGGGGGCACGTGTTAAATGAACGACCAGTGCGACTATCAATTAGCAACATGTACTTTTATATTTCGACTCAAATTTTCATTCATATTCAGCAGCTGATTTATGAGACTTTCTCAAGCTGATATGTTTTGAGGACATCGATTAGTTTACGTTACCTGTAATGTTAGTTGTTTAACACAATATTTAAGTCTAATTGTAATGACAAATCAGTATTACTGCAAATAAACCTGGCAAAAAAACATCCACATAAGTAGGCAAAACTAAATAGATAAACAAGAGCAGTGTAACATAGCAGGCCATCGCATAGCAGAACACTTTCGCACTTGTAATATACTGTAAATGCTATTGAGCTATTTATGGAATTAATTGTGTGGCCAACCCACATTTATTCAGGCCCACCTGCAATTTCATTTCTGGCTATGCCACTGGTGCTATGTATGGAGGAAAAAGGGTGAGGCTTTTAATCCGAAGAATACCATCCCAGCTGTGAAGCATGCGGGTGGCAGCATCATGTTGTGGGGGTGTTTTGCTGGAAAAGGGACTGGTGCACTTCAGAAAATAGATGGCATCATGAGGAAGGAGGATTATCTAGAAATACTGAAGCAACACCTCAAGACATCATCTAGAAAGTTAAAACTTGGTCGCAACTGGGTCTTCCAGCAGGGCAATGATCCTAAGCATACCTTCAAAGTTGTAACAAAATGGCTTAAAGACAACAAAGTGAAAGTATTAGAGTGGCCATCACGAAGCCCTGACCTGAATCCCATAGAAAATTTGTGGACTGAACTGAAAAAGTGTGTCTGAGCAAGGAGGCCCACAAACCTGACTGAGTTACACCAGTTCTGTCAGGAGGAATGGGCAAAAATTCCAGCAAAGTATTGTGAGAAGCTTGTGGAAGGCTAACCCAAGCGTTTGATTCAAGTTAAGCAATTAAAAGGAAATGCCGCCAAATACTAACCAAGTGTATGTAAACTTGTGTGGAGTTGTGAAAAATTGAGTTTGAATGTCTTTAGCCTAGGTGTATGTAAACTTTTGGCCTCAACTGTATGTATTCTCCTCAAGAGAATCAACGCTGTTGGACTCAGAGTAGCCTCTCTTTCTCTCCACCTGAATCACTGAACATATCTTTATCAGTTCGGTGAGGATACACCTTAGCCATGCTGATACGTTCTCTAGATTAATAATATTTTCCAATAATTGAATGAAAACAACGATTACGTCTCGCCGGGTGTCTTTTTCCTGCTAACACTGTAGGTGAATGCATATAGATTTGACAATACTACCAAACTTAGTGTTACATGCTGACTTAAATCACTGTTCCAGACATCCAATTAGGCATGTCATACATAGTTGGACAGCTTATACTGTCCTCTGCTGGATAAAAAAAATTGTCAATCAAACCAGAATGAACAGGAAAGGGCGACAACGGCGTAAATAACGTGTGGTCAGAAGGTATACAGCCCTTGCAAATGAGTTATTAATTCACAAACAGATTGTCCAATACAATAAATGGCCACTGAATCTTAAAAGGGACATCTCTACACATAAAAACAACAGTAGGACTTAGGGGTGCACTGATCATTTATTTTTAAGGCCGATTCCAGTTGCCGATTTTTTAAAAGCCAAATCAGTCGATTCCAATTCCAATAGCCAATTTAAAAAGTATTTTAATTCATTATTTATTTTTAAAGCAACAGGTAACAAAGAAAACATATGATTTCTTATTTGGTCCACAAGTTACCAATACATTCATACACTTTCATTATTAAACTTATTATTATTAATAACATATTGTTATATTGTTGTCGTAGCCATGCAGTGAAGGAGTGTAGGGGCGGCAGTGTAGTATAATGGGTAAGAAACTAGTCTTGTAACGTAAGGTTACTAGCCTTGTAATGGTCGCAGGTTCGATTCCGGGGTAGAACACTGCCATTGGACCCTTGAGCAGGATACTTAACCTGCATTGCTTTAGTATATATCCAGCTGTTGAACCTGTACATTGAACCTGTAGCCTATCTTGATATGCTCCATAGACGCCATTGTGAAGCTACTGGCATAGAGAAAAAAAATCTTTAAAAAAGCCACTTGACAACGAAGCAATTATGTAAAATACTATCAGAACCAATAGGATTGATTAAAAATATTACGAAAATAAGTCTCAGGTTATTACATCATAAAACTGGAATCCAGATTGGCCAAAATAAAAATAAACCCGCCGGTTCTGATCCACGACCGATCGATCGGTGCACCCTGATAGGATTGTGTATTTATTCCATATTTAGTAGCTGATATTGCTAGTAGAATGATCTGGTATAATTACACAAGAATTTCACTTATTTCGATATTTAGTGAGCAGCATTATTCACAGCTGTATTAGCAAATCTTTCGGATATTGTTGGTTTAGTCTTGATGCTATAACAGAATATGAATTTTTGGTGTTGGAAAAAAATATTTTTATGAACTTCTAGATAGACTCTATTGTCCAGTGTGTCATGCTTGGGGATATATCTGCAGATGAGACTGGTGGGAAGGGGTGCCTGTTAAATTGAGGAGTTTTGCCACAAATAATTCAACAACAACAAAAAAAAAAAGAAATTTTGACTTAAAAGGATGTAGATAACTGCTGATATAAGTATAAACTTACTGTACACAGGAGAGGCCAGGACATTGCAAAGGACGACTGAGCCAATATACAGAACTCCCTGAGTTCTATTGCCTTCTATCTAAGACTTTCAGCTAATCTTCTTGGTTTACGGGCAATGCCTAAAAGAATGTAGACTTTCAATCCAATCAGTAAATTGGTGATTCTTTGACTCTGTTGGGAGGAAAGACGAATATGGAGTGGTCCTGAGCTCAACCAAAGATCTAAAAGTTTCCTCATTGGCCCAAGACACACAAGGTGCATATAATCATGCGGAAAACCACACACCATGTCGATACAAGTATCCATCAGAGGGGGATGGTCCTTGCCTCTCTTCTGAAAGAGATATCTGTCCTGCATGAAGCATTAATCTCCAGAACGGTTATTGTGTTCTTCATGTAAACCCCAGTTTTGGTACATTTACCACAGACTGAGTGCCTAGTGTGAGACTTAATACCCTTAACGAATGCCCTAGCTGGTGCAACGCATACAAGTGAGCCAACAATAGAAAAGAACCTCTCCTTGGATGCAAAACTCACTGCTCAAAATGTTCAATTCGTGACTAGGTCCCTCAAATAATCAAGCAATTTTGGTTTTCATCTCCCACAGATCTGTCGTCTGTAAGATGTTTTTGTTTTAAGAGGTCTTCTTGCATCCTTTGAAAGAAGGGGGGAATAGACCCTACATATGGTTAGAAGGGCAGTCAGAGCACCCAGAGAGATTCCAAAACACACAGTCCAGTCTGCTAAAGAGGTGATAGGTTATGATTAAAAAGTTGACTTACAAAAAGTGTTATATAAGCAAATATATGAAATATCATATAGATGTTATGGTAACTTGGTAAATGTATTTCTGAAGGTGTACTTTAAAAAGTATACATATCTAAGTGTACACAGTTTCACCCCATGCCATGTCCCTGTTGGAATGTAAGCTAGAGGAAATAGACTCCAGCTGTGGTATAAGTTAACACATGCTTTAGGGCATTAAATTACCTCTAGGCCTGCATGGTTAGTCTTAGTGTGGACTCCCTGATCCTAACTTATGATTGGCTAGTAAATGGAATCTTTACGTATGGTCATTGAATGAATATCATAGGCTGGAACAACAGTTCTCTGTCTCTGAAAACTATATAAACTCATGTATTGGACTTTATATTTTTGAAGACTGTACGTCTTCCTGACCAGTTGCATTATTAAATTATAAAAGGACCCGCTGACTCTGTCATGTGTTATCTTTATCTTCAATATCATCATTTTTGTTAAAAAAAGCCCTACAAAGGCAGTCATTCACTGCATCAGCATCGTCATTACCCTCAACCTCACAATTCTGTTCTCCTTCTGACAACACCAGGCCCATCAAAGTCTGATACAGCCATACCGTTCGCAACTTTCAGGTTTAATTCACAAACAACCTGAATGGTCCCCAAAGATTCAAATAAAGCTGTCACTCTCTTAACAGCTCTTCTTTAGACTACTTCGTTTGCAAATATCGCTACTATGCATCATTAACGAAGCTATCAAAAAACAAAAATCAATTAAATGCTTACCTGATTATCTTGTCTTTTAGTTGTTCAAGAACCTTTCGTTAGCTCAAGCAAGAGCCTGCCAAGGAGAAAAATCACATCAGAAAACTCCCTCATTATCGCAATCCGAAAATCTGGATTTCCATCTAGAAAGTATGTCTAACTAATGCAGACCATCCAACCTTGGAAAGACAAGAGTACCCTAGCAGCGTATGCCACCCACACAACCCATGATTGCTCTGCGACACCGTTCAAAACAATTATACAACTAAATACTTTAAGCTAATTTAGGCCTATAATCATACGATAGCTACAAAAACTATTAGAGGACAAACTATCTAACATTAACAGTGTCATGTACAACTTTGAAACCCCATCTAGTGTCCACATGGAGAACTGCAATCCCAACCCAAAAAATAACACCGCCTCGCCAGTTGTTCTTGGTGGTTGCCAGACGGTCACATCCTGTGTAATTTTGCACAGTGGGTTGAACATTGTTGAAAGTAGTGTGATGGGAAACTTTCTGTGTGGAGTTTGCATGTTCTCCTCATGTCCATGTGGGTTTCCTCTGAGTACTCCGGTTTTCTCCCATAGTCTAAAGACTTGCAGGTTAGGTTAATTGGAGAATCTTAATTGGCCCTTGGTATGAGTGTGTGACTAAATGGTGTGTGTGCCCTATGATGGACTGTCTAGGGTGTACTCCTGCCTCCCGCCCAATGCATGCTGGGATAGGCTCCAACACCTCCCATGACCCTGACCAGGAATAAGTGGATATACATAATGAATGGATGTATGTTATTTTTCTTAATTACGTATGTTTCACATTTAGGAGGATTATTTATCCTCTTAAGCCACATTATATCAGAAATAGCTATGCATGCCACAAATAATAAAATCTTCTTGTCCATATTAAGCTTATTGTATTATATTGCAAACAGTTGCATAAAAAGAGGTAAATCTTCAAAATAAATACTGAGGTGACTCAACAGCCTCCTAATTGGTGAAAGTGTGGGAACTTGGCCACTAAAGCTAAGCACTAAGCATAATGATGAATTCAAATCAAAGCTAATGATAATGATTCTAACCTGCATTGTCTTAAGTTTAAGGAAGAGATTATGAAAGAAATTAAACACATGTTCGTCTTTCATTTGATCAAACTAAGTTACCTCTTTTTATGTAACTGCAATGTAGTACAATAATCACAATAACGACATGGGAATTTTATGTGACATGCCAAGAAAATTGCACCCAGCTTAAGGTTCGCGAGCTTGCCAACAGTAACGTGACAGTCAGTCAGTGACACCAGGTACCATTAGCAAGCTAGCTAATATCAAACAAAGTCTAAACAATGCCCATCCGCAGTTGAGGCCAAAAGTGATTTAACACAGGAAATATACGTAACATGAAATGTGTGGAATTGTGAAAACTTGAGTTTGAATGTCTTTAGCCTAGGTATTCAAACTCAATTTTTCACACAATTCCACACATTTCATATTACATACATTTCCTGTGTTAAATCAGTTAGGGTATCTACCTTATTTCCACAAGAGGTCATTTCAAAATAATAGCTAAGAGACAGATTTATTTCAGCTTTCAGATTTTCAGTGAGTCAAAAGTTTACATACACTTTGTTAGTATTTGGTGGCATTTCTCTTTAATTGCTTAATTTGAATCAAATGCTTGGGGTAGCCTTCCACAAGCTTCTCACAATACTTTGCTGGAATTTTTTCCTATTCCTCCTGACAGAACTGGTGTAACTCAGTCAGGTTTGTAGGCCTCCTTGCTAGGACACGCTTTTTCAGTTCAGTCCACAAATGTTCTATAGAATTCAGTTCAGGGCTTTGTGATGGCCACTGTAATACTTTCACTTTGAAGGTATGCTTAGGATCATTGCCCTGCTGGAAGACCCAGCTGCAACCAAGTTTTTACTTTCTAGCTGATGTCTTGAGGTGTTGCTTCAGTATTTATAGATAATCCTCCTTCCTCATGATGCCATCTATTTTCTGAAGAGCATCAGTCCATTTTCCAGCAAAACACCCCCACAACATTATTCTGCCACCCCAATGCTTCACAGTTGGTATGGTGTTCTTTGGATTAAAAGCCCCACTCATTTAAAAAAAAATACTTTGTTACCTGATGCCTCCAACTCCTTCACCAGTTTCTTTGTTGTTGTCTTGGGGTTCAGTTGAACCTTTTGGACCAAAGTTTGTTCAGCGTTGGGAGATAATTTGTGCCTCCTTCCTGATTAACACAGTGTCTTTGTGGTCCCAAGATTTTTATATTTGGATACAATTGTTTGAACAGATGCTTGTGGTACCTTCAGTTGTTTGGAAATTTCTCCTAAGGAGATACTGGACTTGTGGAAGTCCAGAATTTTTTTTTGAGGTCTTGTCTGAGTTGCTTACATTGTCCCATGGTATCCAGGGCAAGAAGGCAGTTGCTCTAAAGGTAGGCCCTTAAATACACCCACAGGTGCCAATGAACTCCTAATTATGACAATTGGCCAATCAGAAGCTTCTAAAAAGTCATTACATCAATTTCTGGAATTTTCTAGACTGTTTAAAGAGACAATAAACTTAGTGTGTGTACACTTTAGACCCACTGGAATTCTGATATATTGAATTAAAGCTGAAATAAATATGTCTCCAATCGATTGTTTTAAAATTACCTCTGATGTGAACAAAGTAGATGGCCGAATTGACTTGCCAAAAGAAATGTATGGTAACATGAAATATGCAGAGATGTAAACTTTTGGCCTCAACTGTATACCCATCCCAAGTAAATGTCAGATATTCTAGGGTTTCTTTGTGACTAGGTTTAAATTGTCAATTGCATCTCTTGAATAGCCCTATAGCCTATGCGCCTAACCTGACAGAACTCTTTCTTAACATTTAGCTAAGTCTTTTCGCTTAGTATAAATGGGGCAGCGTTGAGTAAATTATTATTATTTTTTTTAAGGATCACACTGTGAGTAAATAACATATTCATAAGATTGTTTCTGGCAAAGTTTAAATAAACGACTTGGATTTTCATGTAACATAATATTCATGTTTTGCTTAACCAAATATTTCAATTTCCCGAATGACCGTCATTCACCTGGAACTCATATAAATGAGGTTCTACTGTATCATCAAGGTAGCTAACCAGACCAGCTGGCAAATCAATGTGAACTACACTAGGTAACCGAGATCCAATATTAATTTAGCTTAGTTGGACAACTGACTTATTTGATGAGAAAAAAATACAAATGAGCATTAACAGAAGTAATGTTAACAGGCATAAAGGGTCAGTTGACAAACCAGCCTATGTGAAGATATTTCAGCTCAATTTATCTAACTAATGTAAACTAATAAGCTGTGTTATCCAGTTATAGGCTTCATTTAACTGGCTAAATAGCAACCAAGCCAGTTGCTACAATAGCTGGTTGATGAAATTTAGGCAGGAGCACACTATGGTTGTCACATTAGGCCATTATCTTGCCAGCAAATTTATTTTAGCTGCAATTTTTGGGAAATGCTAAAAAACTTGTGTGGGTTCAACAATTTAAGTTCTTGATTAGTGTATCAAAGTTAAGTTCGCTAGACTAGCTAGTAGGTACTTGGCTAAAAGATTTTTGGATGGGCCTAACATTCTAGCTAGCTAGCTAGCTAGCTAACATAAATGACCAAGGAAGAAAGCCTGCAACTCCATAGAAAAACATGCACTCGTAGTTTTTTTATCCGGTGAATATCAAATCTTTGGCTACACAACCATTTTAGTTGACTGGCTGCTCAGTTTTACCAGACTTTGGTTTTACTTACCATGTTTTGCAGTGGCAGCCCTGCAGACGTCGTTATGGGAAAAGGAAGATCTTCGTCAGGACGGCGTTCATATAGGTGACAGCTTGACCAATGAGCAAACTGTCGGATTCCACATAAAATCTGAACCTATCACATTCTTCGAGACTGGAATTGGGACATGCTCACCAACGCACAAACTCATGAAAATAAATGAGGCCAACAAAATTAACTTCTATGTTGAACACTGACAACTTAGCTATATAAATATAGCTAATTTGGCCAAATCATAAAGGCTGGTTTGCCTTGACAGTGATTATTCATTCTTATGTGGAAGGGAGTATTGAATTCTTGTAAAGTCACATCTTAAAATTCACAAATTAATCCACTGGGATTTGATCAAAGAATGCATTACCAGGAAGCCACATGCTCTAATTTTTTTTCTGATTTATTTTTTATTAGGAACAAGACCCCATGGGAAAATCCACAGGCTCATTGGACTATGATACAGTAACTGCCACATTTGTCTAATTGTCTGGCAACACTGAGCCAGTGTTCCTCACATATGATCTTGCCCAATCCCTTAGAACTTGCCAAATGTGGCAGAAATCCTCCATGCCAGCCCCACAACTGTCTGCTTATCAGTAGGGCCACACACTTAATTTCAGAGGTGACCCACAAGAGAAAGTTCCCCTTACTTTCTTAGTGTGGATAAGCACATGTGGCAAAGCTGAGGGCCAAATGCCAACAACTGTGCCAGCAGTCAACTAAATGTGCCAGCAATCAACCAGATCTTGCCCACAGGTGCTTTCCATCTGGGTCATATCCAGAAAGAACACATTATGTTGTAAGAGGGAAATTAAACTGGGACCCAGAAAAGGCTGACATTTGAACGAGCCAGCATGCTGGGACGCAGCGTGTACTTCAAAGGACCCGAGAGCCTTGTGGTAAAACAATAAGTCACTCGGACTTCCTCTGAATGGGCAGGCCATTTGGCTCTCTGGAATGTTACCACCTGGACACAACCAAGATAAGGGGAACTAGTCTCTTTGTCTGTGGTTGTGGGTGTGGGTGTTTTGGGGTCGTAAAGGGTGAAGCGACCGGCACCTGGTGGGGGCACTACACGGGACAGTACCACACTGCCCACATATGGACCCCTCTGACATTACACTTTGTATTTCTTTTCTGGATCTGGACTATAAACCATCTGTATATCTTATTTACAAACCCCAGAAAACCGTACAAACCATGCACATGTTTTCATTGTATTATTGTATTATGCATTATATAATAATAACATGGATTGCATGTACAATGGTTAAACAAAAGGGTATTTTCATGACAACTGCACCATAATATTACATCCACTTGACATGTTTAGTATGGACATATTCAGGAAAATTATAGCAATTGAATGAAATATGTTTCATACCAAATAGAATTTAATAAAACATAGTTTCAATAACTCAGGAAAAAACTAACAGAATGGAATGTCCTCTCTGGTAATCATCTCCTTTTCCCCATTTCCCCACTGATTGTTTTAACAGCAGCCCCCAACCGGTGGGGGCCGAAATTAGAGATTTATGATTCGGACAGGTTAATTTATGGCAATGCCGCCTAGACCAAACGCGGGATTTGGCTTAAAAGGAAGGGAGACAAAGCAATCGGGGAAGATCGTAATCGACTTCCCACAGTGCACATACTCTGTGCGCTGTGTGTAGATAGACCAGGAAGATCGTAACCGACTTCCCCACGTTACACATAATCTGTGTGGTGTGTGTAGATTCACAAGGAAGATCGTAATCGACTTCCCTCAGTGCACATACTAGGCTATGTGTTCTGTGTAGAGATAGCCATGGAAGATCGCAATCGACTTCCCGCACTGCGCATACTCGATGTTCTGTGTGTAGCTAAACAGGCTGGTAAGAACTCTGTTACTCTGTATTTCTGTTTTTAACCTTTATAATTGATTTTGGAATTGAAGATAATAACCTACCTGCCTGTTCAATAAATTCTTATTTTTAACTTGCGTGGTCTTCATGACTCTAATCCATTTTATCTTCTTTTCAGCCGAAATTCCGTTTAAATACTCGGGGGCAATTCTGACGGGGACCTCCTGATCAGGGGTCTAGTACAGTAAACGTCTTTAGTGGGGTCTTCAAGTTAGATAGGTGACCACGATCTGCCTGTTAAGGGATTGGTGGTATTGGTTCTGGTGTTTTGGCTTAAGAGAACCCATGGGCGTAGTACGCCGGTTCTTGTCAAATTCGCCTGAAGGAGCCCGATAGATACGCACCGTCCTGGGCTCATAACTGTCGATGCACTATCCATGTAAGCCAGGCATGGAAGGCATGTATTATGGTGGTCAGCCTCCTACCCTCTGGATTCCTCGCCGAACTGAGATTTAACAATAATGCTAAAGCCCGGGAGCATATATTGAGGAATGATGGCACAAGATAGAGTCGAGTGTAACCACTCCCAAGTTCCACGTATAGTTAAACCCTAATTTTAAATTTTCATATAAAATGGAGTCAGATTTAACACGAGAGTAAAACATAGTAACTGTTACGCTTTCTTGCTGTAGTCACGGATAGATCGGGTGTGTTGTTCCGCGTATTTGTGAATATTCTGATGCTCCCATTGGAATATTGACAGTCCGGCGACATATCTGATATATCTCTGATGACAACATAGCCCCGTTTACGAACGGAGAGTAACCAGAATGCTACTGATCCGTTTCAGGCCAGCTTTAAGCGGGATATGAAGCAGCGCCTTCATATCTAACCCGTGGCAACGGAACCAGTGCATTCTTAATTATAATTGTGCCCTGTTCTTGCGAACAGATGAAAACTAACTAACATCTCCGGTTTTGAATCACACCAGCCAAGGGAGAACACGCGATACCTTCCCCTCCAGCTACAAACCCTCATTGGTCTAGCTGTGAGGTGTTTACAATGTGTACCAGCTAGTCAGAAAATCTGGCATTATCCCGCTGACCTCTACTAGATAGAGATATGAAACACAATATGGAACAATGCAAAATTAAACATATACAGTTGAGGCCAAAGGTTTACATACACCTAGGCTAAAGACATTTAAACTCAATTTTTCACAACTCCACACATTTCATGTTACCATACATGTCCTGTGTTAAGTCAATTAGGGTATCTACTTTATTTCCATAAGAGGTAATTTCAAAATAATAGCTAAGAGACAGATTTATGTACTATATCAGATTTTTTCAATCACTGTCAAAGCAATTATTTGGACTAGTTGCCACTAGTGTCCACCTTAATTTGGAGAATATACACTTTTAATATAGTCAACCTTTTCTATTTTTGTTCCTCTGCACATATTTTAAGCATATTCTGTGTATTTCTGTTCACTTTTGCACATATCTGTATATACCAATTATGACATCTCATACTGCGAGAAACTGTAGCAACATTTTCATTCATTTAATTTCATTTTGTATATTGTTTTCCTTGTTAACTTGGCAGTTTTGTAAACGAGGGGCTCTCCCTCAATACTTCTCCGAGGTTTAAAGAGTAATTACATTCTAGATCACATTTTTAAAAATACTGTGAACATGTTTGTATGCCTACTTTACAATGAAACATTTTAATCCTTGCCGTTATTTCAACATTTCTGAAATATCATTTGGCAGAAAAAAACTCATAGATAAGCATCTTTTTACTGCCCTCTAATGTTTGAAATTTAAATTCTGCATTCCACTCAAGCCCCGCCTCAGTCGTGACACC
Organism: Anguilla anguilla; assembly: GCF_013347855.1. NCBI lineage: Eukaryota > Metazoa > Chordata > Actinopteri > Anguilliformes > Anguillidae > Anguilla > Anguilla anguilla. The sequence goes on along the minus strand of NC_049206.1, from coordinate 29,946,658 downwards.
AGAGTACCTCTTTGGAGGTACTACTTGGTCATATAAATGATGATCAGGATATCCAGCCGCCCCCAAATTCATCAGTTTGTTTTTTAATATGAGGCAACACTGCCGCCACTTGATTGGCTAGATTGGTTTCGGTTCAGTGTTTTCAAACTAGGCAATCATGACACATGGCGGCCTGTTCATAAACGTTCTCATATTCCACCTAAACAGTCAACTAAAATATGTTTCTGAAAGCATTTGAGGTGAGAAATAGGCCATGTAATTGCTGAATTGTGATTCATATTTGATCTGTAATGCCTAGATGACAGTTTGATCTGAGTTTCATGAGCCAGGTGCAGGTACGCTGTACAATTTCATTTGCATAGAGAATACAAATGAGATGGATACACCTACTCCACCCACCCCAGGAAACATTTTCAAAAACTGTAGTAGGTGGAGCCAGGCTGAAACAGTCAGTGCAATTACTATTAAATTACCAATAAAGCATTGAGGTTCATATTTTTTTGTAATTTTACTGCTGCCTCAGTACTGCTGCATTCATCCACCCTTAAATGAATTACCTACATGGCTTACTCTACATTTTGTAAGTGTGGGCTTGGCTAGGCCTCCTGGGAAAACTTTTTCTGCTGGAAATGGTGTTGGTGGGCCAGTAGGAGGTGATCCCTCTAGTCTAAAATGCCTGAGTGCAGTGATGGAGAGACTACAACCATGAGACTGCCATATTGCTCCATAGGTGCTCTGGTATTGCTCAATTCCATTCCCAATAGGAGACTTTAATGAGATTTAACTGAGATGAGATCTCAAATACAATGCGTTTTGCTTATTGTCTTATGCATCTTCATTTCAATTTTTATCACAGTGTAGGAAAAAACAAATGCACCCCAATAAACTCCCGCAAGGTGCTGGGTCACAGAAACATATCAAATGGGTAAAGAAAAGACTTGCAAACTCGCTTGATGCTCCACAAAATATAATAGTAGTATTATACACACACACACACACACGCACATAGTATATACACAGTACCTTCGGAAAGTATTCCTTCATTTTTTCCACACGTTTGTTACGTTACAGCCTTATTACAAAATTGATTAAATTCATTTTTATTCTCATAAATCTACACACAAGGTTTAGAATTTAGAATTATTTTTGCTAATTTATTAAAAATAAAAAACTGAAGTATGATGCTACAAGCTTGGCACACCTGTATTTGGGGTATTTCTCCCATTCTTCTCTGCAGGCCCTCTCAAGTTCTGTCAGGTCTCTACATAGATATTAGATCGGGTTCAAGTCCGGGCTCTGGCTGGACCGCTCAAGGACATTCACAGACTTGTCCCGAAGCCACTCCTGTGTTGTCTTGGCGGTGTGCTTAGGGTTGTTGTCCTGTTGGAAGGTGAACTTTCGCCCCAGTCTGAGAATCCTGATCGCTTTGGTGTAGGTTTTCATCAGTATCTCTCTGTACTCTGCTCCATTCATCTTTCCCTCGATCCTGACTTGTCTCCCGGTTCCTGCCACTACCACCACCATGTTTCACTGTTGGGATGGTATTGTCCAGGTGATGAGCGGTGCCTGGTTTCCTCCAGACGTGATTCTTGGCATTGTGGCCAAAGAGTTAAATCTTGGTTTCATCAGACCAGAGAATCTTGTTTCTCATGGTCTAAGAGTCCTTTAGGTACCATTTGGCAAACTCCAGGCGGGCTGTCATGTACGTTTTACTGAAGAGTGGCTTCTGTCTGGGCAATTTACCATAAAGGCCGGTTTGGTGGAGTGCTGCTGAGATGGTTGGCCTTCTGGAAGGTTCTTCCATCTCCACAGAGGAACTCTGGAGCTCTGTCAGAGTCGGATTCTTTGTCACCTCCCTGACCAAGGCCCTTCTAGCCCCTGATTGCTCAGTTTAGTCGGATGACCAGCTCTAGGAAGAGTCCTGGTGGTTCCAAACTTCTTCCATTTAAGAATGATGGAGGCCACTATGTTCTTTGGGACTGTGGTGTGGGGATGGCTGGTTTAAGCAGGGTCCAATTAGCCTGGCCCATTATCCAATTCAACCAATTATCCAATTGGCCAGGTCGAATTAGCTTGACCCAGGGCAGGTGTGGCTGCTTAAACCAGCCATCCCCACATCACACGGACCTTCAATGCTGCACAAATTATTTTGTACCTTTCCCCAGATCTGTACCTCAACACAATGCTGTCTCTGCGGTCTACGGACAATTCTTTCGACATGGCTTGGTTTTTTCTCTGACATGTCAACGGTGGGACCTTACATAGACAGGTGTGTGCCTTTCAAATCATGTTCAATCAATTGAATTTACCACAGGTGGACTCCAATCAAGTTGTAGAAACACCTAAGCATTATCAATGGAAACAGGATTACATTACATTACATTACAGGCATTTAGCAGACGCTCTTATCCAGAGCGACGTACAACAAGTGCTACCTGAGCTCAATTTTGAGTGTCATAGCAAAGGGTCTGAATACTTATGTAAATGTGTTATTTCAGTTTTTTACTTTTAATAAATTTCCAGAAATTTCTAAACCTGTTTTTGCTTTGTCATCATGGGATATTGTGTAGATTGATGAGAATACAAATGAATTTAATAATTTTGTATTTATTCCATTTTGTAATAAGGCTGATAACGTAACAAAACGTGGAAAAATTGAAGGGTCTGAATACTTTCCGAAGTATGGTATAGTCGAAATGTTAACCGTGCTTATGGATAAATAAATAGCTTACTGTTATATTTTTGGAGCATCAAGCGAGCGTGCAAGTCTTTACCTATTTAACAATTTTTAAAATCAAATGAAGGAGTTAATCAATAGGTTACACAGGAATCACCCAGGGCCGAGTTTGAGAATCACTGTTTTAAGGCACTTCAACGATTATCTTTGTGAGTGCTAATAATTTAGTTGTGAGGGAATTATTTACGTCAAGTAAATATTGGGAGTGCACATTGCTTTAAATGTTGGTCATTATTCAAATGTCTAATTTCAATTTGAATTCTTCAAGTTGTCAAATAAGTGTGAGCCAGGTCTGAGCCAAATGACAGGCTGTATTGTAACCTGTTGTACTGCGTCTATTATTTCACTTGTCAGCTATAAAGGACACATGACTGTCTTTTTAGCATATTTGAAAAATGTTTTGTAGTAGTGTGTACTTTATGATGCTTTGTGAAACAGGAACAATATTTTTCACTCCTTTCATTGTTTAAACCACAGCACAAGCTGGTCCTCCTCAGTGAGATTACAGGATGATGTCTCCTCAGTTATTTATTTACATCTGGGGGTTCGACTACACTGGTTGTGTCCTGATGAAGGCGATCTTGAGCAGTAATATATTGATGCATTATTTACTCATTGTTTTAACCAAGTTTGACTATTTAAAATTATTTTAAAAGACAAAAGCACCTAATTTGTGTAAAAGGACTGGATCTCTGCAATAGAGCAAGTACTATTTCAGAACTATTTCACTTGCTGTACAACATGTAAAAATGTAGAGGATTGCTGTCGTACCAGTTGCCCTTATTCATGATTCATCATTTTGAATGGTTTGCTTTGGATCATTTAGTCTTCACATGTTTTAAAAATGAACAAATTCACATATACCTACTGTATAACTCTTAGGCAAATAGTGACCCTTCAATAAAAAAACAAGTCAATCATTCATTACAACAATTTATTAATTGTTTCCCTGTCACTTGTTTCCAGCAGTGGTACTTGGGGTTGAAAGAACTTCACTGGCATGTAATTGCCATGGTTTAACAGTGGTGCAGCTCCACAGTTCACTGTAAAGTCAATGTAGAGGAAATTCAAAACTTAGAAAACAGAAAACTGTTAGCAGATCAGACAGCTGCATCTGGTTAAGTCATTTAAGGTCATAGCATGACTGGAGAGGACAAGATGTGGGGGGGGGATGAGGGAAAGGGAAGATGAGGGATAGTGATTATGAAGAGCAAGGGGAGTTGGGTGAACAATGTCATGGCTACAAATTACTAATAAAAGTCATTAATAAAAAAATTATTAAAATCATCACATAAAGCTTGAAAACCTGACCAATTTCATAAAAACACCCTGTTTTGTTAAAAGCTAAGCCCAGGATTGAAGAAATTGCCTCAGCAATGAAATTAGCTCAGCACAGCAGCTTCTCCTCCCTTGGATTCAGTCTTTAACAGAATGTATATTATTTCAAAAATATATACAGTAATTTCCCCTGGGGGTCAAATTAACTCCTTCCTCAAGAAATCGGTCAGCATATTCAAATTTTATTTTAGGATGTGGGACAAAAATAGCATTTAAATTACAAATAAAATGTAGCCATGACATTGTTCACCCACTTCTTCGCTTTTTCAATCTTCACCAGATTAGCAGTCCTCCACCAACATCGATGGGTGATCCCAGACCAGAAGATCTTGGTCCCCTGTTGATTGCTGGTGGTGGGCGTGCAGGTCCTGCTTCATTCCTGTGATGAGATCCAGGCTCTTGATTTTGCTGAGGTTGTTCCTGCCACATTGAATGGGCAGGACATCCAGGGCTGCTCTTCCTCTCAGGGACTGGTGAATGAAGAGGAGAAGGCTCTCCTACCTCAGGCATCCCCAACCAAACCAATGGACTTTGGTGTCCAGACCCAGGTTGATACCCATGGTCTTCTGTGCTCTCTCCTCCCCACACCAGATGTTGCTGTCTCCCACAATCCATACATTTTTTTGCTGTGGAAGACAATGAAATACTTTCAAAAGGAACACTCATAAATATACTCATATGCACTCTGGATGTAAGATTTTAAAGACATCCACAATCTCGACATAACAGTTTTCATCGTGGCAATATCGTGTGGCACAGTATGTTCTATTACACACATTACTTAACTGACCTGCACTGACTAGTTAGTTTAACTGAAGGCACAGCAGTGGTGGCTGCTGAGCTGAAAATCGAGGAGGCAGAAAACTTCACCTTTAACTGATTATTAGTCTTGACAAGTCTGCCCACAATCTGAATAATCAATTGGCAGATAAACACAGTTACTATCGTCGAGCCATGCTATGTAGATCAAATAAATTCAAAATAAATTATAAACTCAAAAGGCTATCTAAGCTGTGCTCATTCAAAAAGACAAAATCTGTGTGTACCAGATTTGCCATGAACATTTTCTGAGTGAGCAGAAAGCAAAGAGTATGTTTATCCACAGTTTTGAATAGGCTAATGTTGATTGAAATGTGCACAATTTTGCAACGCAAATATTATTTTTTTATCGTCTAAACGAATTGAGGAGAACTGATTGTATTGGCTAATTTGTCATTTTTTAACAAGCACAATAATTAAAAACAAGTTGACACCGATAATAACATTAATCAGTTTAAGGGATTTTCTGCCTGCTCATTTTTCAGCTCAGCATCAATTACTCGGGCACAGAGTGATTTTCTTTCGCATTAAAAAAATAACTAGCACTTTGCTGTAAACGGTGGTACAGACAAATTCACAATTAGGACGTTGGCTCTTCTCCATTGCTTTTAATGGTCTACAAGAAAATACAAATAATATGAAATTTAATGTACAATCTTTGTCTTCATGCACCATGGTGGAGAACTTGCTTTGCAAAGTGCACTGTTATACTTTAATGCCTGCAAATACTTTATTAAAATACCTGGTATATTGCTTAATCACAGCAGACGGTGTTAAGTTAAGTCATTTAAAGTGACTTGCGAAAAGTTAGCTAGCATCACCCAGCAAGTGAACACGGTGGTGTAACTATGGTTCTACGGGACATTTATTGCTAATGCGTTAGCTAACCATGGCTAGCCTACCTATCTCACTGTCAAGCTGGTATGCTAGCTAAACATATTCGCTGATGTTTAGCTGAGAAACATAAACTGAAGATAACTGAACATAATTACATTATTAATTTCATACATACAACATGATTAAATAACACACTACACGGATGGAAATTAAACTCTGTAAACATTTGGTAATATATTATTAAACATAACGGCAGACAGCCAGCTTACCTCAAGTTCGTTCAGCAGCCACTTTACAGTGATGGGTAAGTGAAGTAAGCTTGAAGGTCATGGGCTTTTCCGCTCCGGACTGTCAATCACACTGTGTTCGGACCACTCAGACTCGGCATAGACTTAATGGGCCTCATTCACTAACGTTGTGTACGCACAAATCTGTGCTTCAACCCTGCAAACCATACATGTAGAATACATGGAAAATGCAGCAGTGCCCCTCTTGCGCAACTGAGTGAAGGATTCCAGAAAAATTGAAGTTATTCTCTTTAGTCTGTCTAAAGTAGAGGCGAGTCTTCAAAATCTTAGCGGGCTGAATGATAACACAAAGAACCGCTGAAGTAACTCCGAAATCTGTTCTACTCAGCTGAGATTTCATTTGACATTTACAGAGGAATTACCCGAAGCATTTGTGTTTAGGCTATTTATTCAGGGAAACCTGTATTCTTCTGAAGTAAGAAGCAGCATTTACCACAGTTGTAATTTGTTCGTATGGTCGGTAAAGTGTGCATGCTGTTTTGAGTATTCTGGAAAAAAACATTCAAGATGAGCTGATTTGTTTTTTTTACTTCAGCCAAACTGCAGACATGGCATTCACTGCCTCAGTTATTGCAGCCCAAGCCTCATTTTTCCTCGCACCAGTCACTCCAGTGGAAACTTGTGGTAGGGTGGGCGTGGTTTTGCGTTGGCTGCAGAGAGAGAGTGAGCGGGGCGGCTCTCGGACTCTGCGCCACAGCTGTTGGGGATTGCTAATCAGCACCGATGTTTAATTGTTTTATTGATTAACAATGTGCTGATTACCTTGACAGTGAGCCTGGTCGCTTAAAAGGCGGTCTCCGGAGGCAGACGGGTGCTGGCTGGAGATGGAGAAACCGCTGCACAAGACTCCATTGCATATTCGTGTTGTAAACCGGAAGCTACGTGCCGGCCGAAAAATAAAAGATGCATTTTCATTCTAGAGAAACTCGTCTCTCTCTTCTCTGTCATCTGAGCGGTGGCACTCACCTTGCCACAAAACTCTACGAAAAAGAACGCCTTTTCTGGCTTCAACTTCTGAAACAATCACTTCTATCTATGCATTAGTAAAATTTTTCTTTTTTTACCATTAGAGGCCATGATTCACCTTTTCTCTTCACTTCTCTATCTCTCAGCCATGCTCTGAGCCTGCAACAGGACCGTCCTTATATGGAGAAATGGGGTGTTGCATTATGCAAAAGGAAAATTGCGGGCACGTGCCTATCAATTAAGAATGATCCAGATTCACCAACATACGCACGTGGGTAAGAACAAAAGTGGCTGGTCCGCACTTGTCTTGAATCCGGCGGTAATTTTGCTGCAAACCTTTTCTGCGCACAAAGTAAGACCATTTCTACGCACACATTAGTGAACGAGGCCCAATGACCATATAAGGATACTTCCTTTTCCCTACTGCACAGTCTCTGGCTCCAAGTGATACGACACTGCGGCGCCCACAAACTGGACTTCCTGGGCTTCAATCAAGAGGCCAGCTTTTGTTTCTTAACCTCAGCACCGGATGTAATATCACCCCTACCTGATATCTATGATTTTTACTCAAAAAGCAAGTTTTCCTATTGGGATACTTTCGTTTTTGACAGCAAAAATAAAATATTTCCACTCAAACATTGGGCCTCATTCACCAATATCTTTTTTCTTAAATTCTTAAGAAAGGTCCTAAGAAAAATCTACGTCAAATTCACGACGTGTTCTTAAACCGCTGAATCGTTCACACGTGTTCTTAAAATGATGAATCCCACCATCCTCGTAAATGTAAAGCGCGTGCCAGTTGTACCTAATTAGCATAGGTAAATGCCCCGCCAATCCCCATAAAAGGGCATGAGACTGCAGGGCCGTGTGCACATTACATTACATTACATTCATTTGGCAGACGCTTTTATCCAAAGCGACGTACAAAAAGTGCATTTCATGGTCATAGACAACTGCTAAACACAGGTTCAGTAAGGTACAATACTTATTTTGTACAGCTATTTCTAGCCAAGAACACAGTTCACACAGTGAACACTATTCTGACCTAACCTCCTCAAAACAAACTAGGTAGAAGAATAAGCTAGGTAAAGTAGACTAAGTAAAGATGCAAAAGAAAACTTTAGGTTACTCACGTAACCCCGGTTCTCTGAAACATCGAGTGGAGAGATCCACCTATGGGGAATGACATCCGGTCATGACTCCTCAGAAGCATCCAGTTGCACCAAGTCTGACTCTGACAGACAGTAGCGTGTCCAATGCTACAGGAGGCACCACCCTCCTGTAAGAGCATATAGGATGCTGCTACTCATTAGTGAACATATTCGCTTCTCGTGCGTGGCACGCAGGGCAGTCTTTGTGGATCTCTCCACGCAATGTTTCAGAGAACCTGGGTTACGTGAGTAACCTAAAGTTTTCTTTCATCATCTCGTTTCGAGATCCACCTATGGGGAGATATGGACAACTCCCAGATTTCCCTATGCTCACAGCTGTGAAACTGTCAGGCCAGCAAGGGCAGCCTCTCCCCTTGAGGAGAGGGCGTGTCTGGCACATCCCATGTAAGGAAGTACTAAACACAAAGCAGGTGAGGGGGGAGATGCGTGAGCTTCACGCAGAGCTCACCCCCAGAACTGCATGGGCTACCGGAGTCCTGGTGACGTCCAGGCGGTAGAACCTAGCAAAGGTATGTGGAGAAGCCCAGCCTGCAGCCAAGCAAATCTCCTGCAAGGAGACCCCACAGAATAGGCCCTTCGTAGAATGAGCCCTCAGTCCCAAGGGGGGTGTTATCCCCTTTGAGTCATATGCCATAGCAATAGCTTCCACAAGCCAATGAGACAGCGGCTGCTTAGAGATGGCTTTTCCTTTGCAGGGTGGGCCCCAGGCGACAAAGAGCTGGTCGCTCTTTCTGAAAGCCTTAGTCCTTGTCATATATGTGTGGAGAACACGCACAGGACATAGCATATGCAGCCTTTGATCCTCTTGAGAGGAGTAAGGCGGTGAGTGAAAAGCAGCAAGCTCTAACACCGCACACGTGAAAGCTGGGAAGCTTTTAGGCATGAAGGCTGGATTGGGCTTAAGGATGGTTGGGATATGACACGTCAGCAAGATCAACATGTCTCGTGCTGAAGTCTACATCAGAATTTAATGTTTGCTTCTTTTTTATATACAGGACATCCAAGGAGATGACGTCATTAGAGACCTGCAGTGATGCTGGGAGTAATCTATGCACTGAACTTGGCCTACCCAAAAGAGCTGAGGTACTACTATGAATTCATTCAGAAAGTCCTCTTTCAAATGGATGGTGAGAGGCTTTCCCCTAAAGTCCTTGCACTGAAGAAAAAAATCAGGGTGGGTCTGTAGTATTACTTCAGCCACTGATGTCACATGTAAAGCTGCACTGTTTTGGGGGAGGGAGATGGTTTCATGTGAGGGAGTTTCAAATGCAAGCCTAGAAGATGTTGCTTGCTATACAGCATGACAAAACAAAGGTGATATATGGATACATTAAAGACTGGTCCTAAAATGTTTATGCTGCTTATTGAAATCTCAGCACCAAGTTCTCATTTTTCATTACTTTCAATTTATATTATTATTATTATTATTATTATTATTATATTTAATTCTTTTTGTTTATTTTTTTTTAAGTTTTGATGTAAAAAATGTGCATTATAGGCATCCCTGTTGGGGAGAAAAAATGGCATGTATAATACAGTATCTGGTTTCAGATCTTGATGTCTCAGATGCACAACCATCTGTATTCGTTCATGTTTACCATTGTCTTCAAATTACATGCCTTATAAGTTTTTTTTTGGCCTTTGCTTGCACTATATGCATTCTTGTTTAAAAGAAAAAAAGTGTGTTCTATTCATTGACTTGAACTTTTATACAAATAAGATTTTAAGTGTACCAGCTAAGGGTTACAGTGTGAGTTGCACTATTGCCATTCTTGTTTTAGAGAAAAATGGGTTCTATCTACTTTCAGTTCATGAGACTCCACTCAGAAGCAGAGACTTCTACATTGATACTGTTTGTGAATTTGATGTGACATTATGTAATAAAGTCACCAAATTGTTTCAATTCTGTCAGGTCTGTTTTGCTTCTGTCCTGGATGTTTTGTAGTTGATAATAGCTTAAATTGTTTGATTAGATTAAACTTAATTTAGAAACTAAAGTATTAGGTTGAGCTGTATTTACTCAAAAAATATGAGTTATTAGCAACCCAAACTACACAATGCAATTAAGTACATTGAACATGGGTCTATTTGGAATCACTCAAGAAATTAGAGTAAATGTTACTCAAAATGGTTGAGCTGAAATTACTGATAATGGTTGAGCTGGAATTACTGAAAAATAATGGGTAAAATCAACTTAAATTATATATCTGGATTTAGATAAATATATTTCGTGCAACCACTTGACATAATAAAATTAAGTAAATTCAACTCTACTCCACCATGTAAAGCGTGCTGCCTACCAGGCAGGATGCATATGGGGCAATCAATACTTTGTCAACCAGAAGCACAAAGTCCTGCCAACGGGATGGATCAAGAAAGGTGATCTGTGGCAGATCTTGTGGCCTGATCTCCCCCCTATTTCAGAGAGTTGCCAACTACTGACCAAGTGTGGATGCTAGTTTGAATGCCGTGGAAGCACTCTTGCTTGCACAGCACTGTGTAGCTGCAGATATTAAGATTAGCCTCCGTTTCAACCCAGAGCATAGGTTAGCTGATTATACATGTAAATTTACTCTAACAGAACTGTTAATCCTGGGATGTTCAGGTTATTCATGTTACAGATGTCTTCAATGTTGAAAATATACATTGAACCTAAAGTGTTCAGGTTACACATGACTGCATTTTACATTTTGTATGTTTTGTGCTACACAGGACAAATGCTATGTACAGTAGTAACCAAAAGATCATAATCAGCTCCTCATGTGCAAATAAAATTACAATTTTTGAACTTTATTTTTAATAAAGGTTTTGCTGAAATAATGTTGTGTTTGTGCATATTTTTCACAAAATATTCTGAGTAAATGACAGAAGGAGATATAAAAAGGATTTCTGATGTATAAATTTGAATTTTCCATAGTTAAAAACCTGTCATTCGACACCAGAATCATCAAAATCGGCCCGGACAATGAAATTCTATGGTAAAAAATGGCCTAAATGGCAGCCATTTTGAAATTTACGTGGCTAATGGGATTTTTCAAAAGAATGACCCAAGAGGTACGCTCAGTCAAATTTTGGTGCTTCTTTCCAGATTTGAAAGATTTTTTTGCTTATCTGCTGTACTAATATTGTTTCTGACCCTTTTCATAGGCGTCACCCATGGCCTCGGGAAGTAGGGGCACCCCCGCCCCCCAGGTTCAGCACCCCCCCCCCCCTCCCCCCGCCCCCAGGTGCCAGGGTGGGATGTGGGAGTAAAAAAACACATTGCATATTTCAGATAAATAAATACATTTATTTTGAACTGTACAACTGACAAATCTTTTTTTATTTTACTTTTATTTTTATCTCGAGCGGCGACCGTGACTGTTTCTGGTCATTGACTATGGCTAGCATCAAGGTGAAGGAACCTCAAGTTCAACACCATGGCTCAGGCTCAGTCTAGTCAGACTCAGAAACAAATTTCTGATTTTTTAAGCCCAAATCAAAAAAAACTTGCGAGTACAACAAGCACTGAAACTACTACCCCAACTGGCTCATCATCAGCTGTGACACAGAAAAAGTAGTTACTAGCCCCGGAGGATCTCTGGGACAGATCGACGACGTCTGCAACCACAACCAGGGCGGCGGGAGCAGTTAGCTTAGCTGCATTTGTTCGGCCTTTCCAGCCAAAGAACTTTAATTTCCCAGGGAGGCGTTTTGGAACGTAAAATTTCTCCCGCGCATTTAAGCCAGGTTGGTTTGAGAAATGGGAATGGCTACATTATATGAAATACAGTGATTGTGTTCTTTGCTTTTTGTGTGTCACAGCAGTGGAGAAAAAATTGGTCAGTGAAAACAGTGCTAGGCTCAACAGCCCTTTTGTTAAGGGTGGTTTTACAAACTGGCGCAAAGCAATAAATTCATGGAACATGTCTCCACGAAACATTTATTTATAAAAAACAAAACAAAACAAAAAGGTGAAACCGGGGAACCCCTGCCGATGATGCAGTAGCAGCTGTTGTGAGTAACGTTACATCTACTTCTGTCCAAAGAATTAGAAACAATACAACACCATCATCGATGCTACTTCAAGCACAGAGGATAGCAGCACAGCCAACGGTAGCTGCAATGATTCTGCAGACCACAATGACAGATACGCGTCTAAAACCTGGCAATCCTTCAGATTGAAAAGGCCCATATACGATCAACATCAAAAGTAATTCAAAAGTATGCTGCAACCAAGAAGGAAGCTCCAGTTTACCATCTAAAGGTAGGGCTAAGGTTGATTTATTATTTTGCTTGCTTGGATGTTTTGTTATTCCTTAGCTTCGAGTTGTTTCTATTTAGTCATATTGTAGACTTGTGATAATATTGTACATGGTTGACATAGTAGCTAAGCTGACAGTTACATGCACTGGTGCCCGTGATATTGTTGTTATTGTGGGATCTACAGCGACGTTGTGTGTGCATTGTCATGGGTGATGACTCAACACTATGCCAATGTGTTCATCCTGATTATTAAAGTACAGTCTTAACTATGCCGTTTTCATATTGTCATACTGTTTGGCTGACATGGGGCTGTCAAGATGTGATTTACAATGTTGATTTACAGCGCAGCACCCCCTATTCAAAACATGTTCCCGCGGCAATGGCATCACCTACAACAAAATTGTAAATGAGGTTGTTTAATTTATTTGACTGCATAAATAAAAACATGTTATTACCTTTGAAAATGTTATTGTGTCGGTATCTATGACTGCAACATAGCTGCAATACAGTGAATGTTTTTGTACTGTGACTGTTTTCCTTAGTAAACCTGTCCCTGTGTATCCTTGTTCATTTGAACTATTTCAATTGACATAAGACAAAGCAGATTTGTCTCACTGCATGCTACATTCACTTTGTCTTTGATCTCCTCTTTTTCCACTAGTGGAAAATTACCTTTCAATCAAAAATCAATTTGGTTGCTCTAATTTGGTTTAGAATTATCAGGTGTCCTTGCATTCAACCTTTAGGGCCTTGGTGATTTAATCTGCTAAGTGTATAATTTAATCAGTTCTTTAAAAATGTAACCTCTTTCCATGGAAAATTAAGCTATTTGAATATGGGACATTTATTATGCGTGACATGCGTAGCTATTCCTGATGTAATGTGACTTTAGTGAAAATCATCTTTCAATAGACAGGGAATGTCCCCTGGAAAAACATGAACTAAAAAAGTAGAGAATAATATGTAAATATCCCTTGACTTCTGGGTTTAAAAATTGCTTACTTTTTGTTACTTGCATCTATAATGGCTGTGGCCTTCGTTTCTAAACACAATGGAACAAGGCAGCATGGGACCACTGGCTATCTGTTCATAGAGTTCATGAGTCCATGGACAAGAGTCTTTTGTACATTACACCATGTATGTTACTCTGATATTACTGTTTTGCCTTTCTTAGTCTTCCAGAACACAAATTGTGGTTGGCTGGTCATTAATTTTATTTAAACATTTAGCAATACTCAACAAGCCTGGCATTTCCCATCATCGTGTGTTCCTGGATTTCCATCAGGGGATTTCACCAGTATGTGTATGTGACATTCCTGGAAATGTTTTCTGTTTTCTATTATTCCTCGAAAATATCACCACATAAAAAATGACCTTTGAAAAGAAAAATGCATTACAGTCAGGTGGTACATCCAGCTGAGGCACTCTCAACTTACTGAGTGACACTAAATCCTAAAGAGTGCAGAATACTGCTACACAGCTTATAACTGACCATAGGGAATTAGGTTTTCAGTTAGCAGGGTCCTCTACCTCTTATCTCCCACTCGTGAGTGAGGTGAACAAATAGTTCAGTGGTCTCTGGCGCAATTACTGTACAGATCAGCTGGTGGATTGCAGAATGAAAAGAAGCAGGGGCTACTTGTGTTTAGAGGGCATTTGTGTCTTGATGAAAAATGCTGCAGTGATGGGAAGACTAGATTCCTTATTTGGATGGATCTACATGCTTGGTTGATGCTTTTTGCGGTAAGTACCAGCATTTTTTATTACAATGTAGCAGAGATTTCTTTTCAAGATATGTCCTCTTGAATAAAAATGTACTTACAGTAAAGTGCAGTCTGTGAGCATTTGGACAGTGAGTTTGTTGCTTTGACTCTGTATTCCGGAACATTGGATTTGATATGAAACAATGAATATGAATGAGGTTAAAGTGCAGAGAGTCAGCTTAAATTTGAGTGTATTTTCTACAGCCATAACAGGTGAACCATGTAGAAATTACTGCCCTTTTTATACATACTTCCCCATTTTAGGGGACCAAAAGTAATTGGGAAAAATGAACACAATAACTTCAATACTTTGTTGCAAATCCTTTGCATTCGATGATTGAAGTCTTCAATCCATAGACATCACCTGATGCTGGGTATCTTCCTCGGTGATGCTCTGCTTGACCAGTACCACTGCCATCTTCAGTTCCTGTTTGTTTCACAGGCTTTTTTCCTTTAGTCGTGTCTTCAGCAATTAAAATGCATTTTGAATTGGATTTAGGTCAGGTGACTGACTTTACCAGTCAAGGTCATTCCATTTTTTTTGGATGCACTCATGTTTCCTTGCTCAAGAATCCTTAGGGAGCCTCCAAGCTCCTCGCTCCTAGCTCCCTCATGGAGCAATTAACAAGTTGGAATGTCCTTGAAGATTGCAGACCTCAATCGATTTCCAGGTCAGACAAGGACCAAGGAGACAGGGACGGACATATAAGTGATTGGAATGGGCCCCTTGTACTGGAGAGGCAAAGGGCCTGCTGGCTTTTGTTGTTACTCAGCACTTGAGTAGCACAGCAACTGATCACTAGAAGCAGTTGATTACACAGTTAACTCAGGTCACCTGTCTTCCTGGGTCTGAATTAGTCGCTGATCTTAAGGAAATAACAAAAACCAGCAAACACCATGGCCTTAGGATCAGGATTGAGTGTCGCTTCGGTAAAAAAAAAGCATCCATGTAAAAAAACATTCAGGTTCAAGTTTATTATTACCTACATGGCAGAGGTACACTGAATTGCATGGGCATTACAATAATAAAAAGAAAACAAGCAACGAAAGCATCTTAAAAGTCTAAATATATAAAATAAATAAATAAATAACAGTCAAACAATTCCTAATTTTAAGACACTGTATCAATAGTTAAAAGGAGTTTTAAAACTGTTTAAAAGTTGAGCCTGCAGTGCATCAGTCCATTTTCACTCGCAATTGTTGATGAGGGACGTGATCAGGGGTTAAATTGGGATTTGAGAGGTGGGTGGACCCTGAGATCCGGTGGGAGATGAGTGAAAAAAGGTACAAACCAATGAATGTCTCAGCTCAAAATCTTTAATGTATTGTGCACATAATTGTAATTAAGGAAAACAATGTTTTAAAAAGAATGTATACTATTGATGTAAGCTTTTACATAAAATATTTCAAGTTTATTGAGTGTCATTAATGCTGAGAATTTTTTTTACCCACAAAAATAGTCGGCCCTCTTCTTCTTTTGTCCTCCCTTTCTTCCTCCTTTATCCATCTCTCTTTAACTGTCGACTTGAAACAAAATAAGCGGCGACTGGTGAGCTGAAAATTTGTGGGGCGCAAAACTTTCCTTTAAACTAATCATTGATTTCAAACTGTTTTCATTAATTTTCAGTGAATAACAAGCATGCAAACGATCTGACTAATCAATTGGGAAGGGACACACAGCTTCTTTGCATTGTGTTAGGGAGATTAAATGATAAATGCAATTTAGAAAAATTTGTTTTAATCACTAAGCAGTAGCGGAATCTTCCCCTGATTTTCCTTGAGTTTCAATACAATTAATTCACAAAATAGGCTACTCAATACTATCATATATAGCCAGCTCTCCCCAAATAGGCAGTTTTAGCGAATAGCCTAGGCCTTATAGCCTACATTTATTTTAATTTGCAGTACAAAATTGTGCACATTTTTAATCAACATTATTTGCGGATACATGCACTTCTTCGCACTTGTATTCATGGCAAATATCTGCAATGCGTAGATTGTAAACAAAATTGAAGTGCAGGTTTTGTTTTTTGCTGGTTATTCTGAAAGCTAACACGGTAGATAACAGACTGGTGTATCATGTATGTTAAGTGTAGACTACTTGGTGATTAAGACGGATTTCTAACGGATAAATTGAATTTATGATTTAATCCCCCTAACACGGTATGAAGACGCTGTGTGTTAGGCTACTTGCCATTTGATTCGTCCGATCGTTGGCACGCTTGATAATAAAGGAACAATTACTAACAAAAACAGGTTGAGATCAGTGATTAGTTTAAAGGAAAGTTTTGTGCCCCACCAATTTTCAGCTCACCAGTCGCCGCTAAATAAAACGTTATGTATGTGGGAAATATTCAATCCTAGCTTAGCTGCTGACCAGAAACCTTATGATTTTGCTCAAGCAATCAAAGTTGCTGTTAATAATAGCCGGCATTCGTGGGGGTTGTTTATTCATCTCTCTTTAAAATGTTGCATAGATGAAATTACATGTTAATGAAATTACCTACCGCGTCCGCTTCCAAACAACCAACAATATTTTTCTTTCTGTGCCTGTCTATATAAACGACTGTTCCTTCTGAGTTTTTTTTTCTTCGGATTTTTGATTGGTTGAGCGAGTACCTGACTAGATGGAACACGTGCACTGGAGCATACGAAAAATGGACTGGATTGTCATAGTTATTTGTAAAACTGCCGGTCAAAATTATTTATTTATTTACCAAAGGTGGGTGGACGCCGTCCACCCGCGTCCACCCCCAATTTAACCCCTGGATTAAAGTAAAGCTTTTCTTATCTGAAAAAGGTTGTTGTGGGTGTATGTTTTTGTTTTAGCTCAGCACTAATACACCTGATTTTGCTTGATTGAAGACCATCATTTGTTGAATTAAATAAATCATGTATTGATTTTTTATTTAACTTTTTTCTGCAAGTTAAATGTTCTATAACTGCTCTCATTTTTACCATGCTAGAAAACAAGGGGAGACAAACTAGTGGTCCTGCTAATGATGCAACGACACAAAGCTGACAATGAAATAGCTGAGCAGCCAATTGTCCAATTACTTTTGGTCCCCTAAAATGGGGAACTATGTATAAAAAGCGCTGTGATTTCTACAGATTAAAACCAAATCTGCACTTTAACCACATATTCATTGTTTCATTTCAAATCCAATTTGCAGGAGTGCAAAGCCAAATCAACAAAAATCATACATTACACAGCAGATTAGTGCTGCAACTAGAAAACACAACAACCAATGAACAAAATCCCTGTTCATTGAGCAAAGCAGTTAAACAGATACCATGGATGCTGGGCCTATAGTAAACTACTCAACAGTAAAACAATGTTTTAATATGACAGTGAGTTGACAATGCCAAAAAAAAGCAGAGAAATTCAACCAAGCACACCAGGGCACTCTTATCTGAGCTTATCAAGTCAGAATTTTTTCTAACACACACTTCTTTTCAAAATGGCACTATACTGCATGTGTCTTCATTTCAGATGACATGCTTACCACTTGGTTGGTCAGTTTAGTGAGCTTCAAACAATCTGTCTGCAGCCATATAGTACTAAAGTTCATGTTTACTAATTAGTGTTCATAACAGCAAGGACTGTAGCAATAAATATGGTCATTGTTATTATTGTATTTACCTTGATCGCTACAAAACCATTGTCTCTTTGACTGTTGTAATCACTGGGGACTTTTAAACACCTTACCTTTCTCAACTTTAATTTACTTTAACAGCCTCCTAGCTTGATGTAAATTAGCCAGAGCAACAGTATACCTCAAAGTTCTATAAATAAAATAAGTTATTCTATTCTATCCATAATCTACAAATGCCAGCAAATGCATATATTTATGAATTTAAAAAACCAAAAAAACAATATTGTTTCACATACTGGCTAATTAAATTTAAGATCTTATTTGGATTATTTGGATTATTTTATACCAACTCAGCATCAAATACAATAAATACCCCTTCTAGCCAAGCTTAATATGATACCACATTCATCTTGGCCAGAGTGTATTAGCACAGGGATCCCTTCAGAACATCTCCTTCAGGTTGGAGATTGATTGAAATTTCATAAAATAGACAAAGAAAAACTGATTAAGGTCAACCACAGGACTGATGATTTAAACAGTGAATATTGAGTGAAGTATCTACTCAGCTTTGAACAGATTTTTCTGTGGATTATACTGAATCTGTGGTACCCCACAAGGTTAAAAAAAGAGTCAATTCAGATTCTCTGATTCACCCACAAAGAGTACATGTCCCAACTTTTATTGTGTAATTGTTCAGCTACTTGTGTTGTGATAATGAAATGCCCCAGGTTTGTATTTCTAACGACTAACATTAAGACGTTATTATATTATTCAGCATGTAGGCTACAAGGTTATACTGTTGATGGACTCAGGGAAAAAATAATTTATATAAATAAACAATTTAAACTGTGTATGTAGGGTGTGACCTGAAAATATGCAGGACAAAATTAGAAGTACAATAAAAATACATACTTATGTAGGCAATAAAAAGCACACACTTTATATGTCTGACTGTTTTGATGAAAACATTTGCAAAAGCTAATTTTGACAATTTACAGAAGGTGCAATTACCAAACAATATTAAACAATGATACATTAATATCAGCATCATTTAACTATGCAAATTCACAAGTAGTTTTAGTTGTGTATAGTTTTTTTTTTCTTTAGGAGGATATTATTTCATTGGAAAAGATAAAGTAATAATTATACCTTCAAAAACATAATATTTATAAACAGAACATCTGTGATATTACTATGTTAAACTGAATGTGGGATTGTAAGGACCATGTACAGCACTTGGTTCATGTTCATAAATAAAACTGTAGCATTCTTACTCATTATTCAGTGCATGAAACAGTATGTACTGTACTTTTCAATGCTTGGTTGGCAGTGCTGCATGAATTATTTATATAAGGATATGGACACACTGACACCGACATACTGAGCCAATACCAACATCCAATATTTCAACAATATTTTTTCTGTCAATTTTACTTACATTTCATGAATTTTTATTCAAATGCATATACCCGAAAACAAGCATTCCCTGACTGCTCCACCTCATGTTCTTCCACATTGTGCAGTCACATACAGCAAATTAGTGAAGCCATGAAATAATGATAGATAAAAGGTATATATATATATATATAATAGAAGGTTCTAATGCAATGTTCATGGTACAAGGAGACATAATGTTAATATATCAGGGATAGCAATAATAAAGGAAGATCAGTGAATTCTGTGACAATACCAGGTTCACATCCTGTCCTGGATTTAGCTAGGTTACCTGGAAAGGTGTATCCCCCAGCCTGAGCCTGAACAATGGGTACAGTTGTAAGCAACACATTTTTGACACAATAGCTTACATATTACAAATGTACCAACACTGAACAATGTTAATGGGATAACTCTGATTAAGGTTAGTGGACATGCCAGAGCATTCTTAATCAGTAAATATACTGAATTATATTGCCTTTAAAATAACAGAACAATAAACACTCAACGGGCTGCTTTTTAAATTTGGTATCAAGAAAAATTATTCCGTGTTAAATTAAATATTGTATTTGAAGCAATATTTAATTTGATTGTATTTTATTTGATTCAACATTTAATTTAATTGCAGTTTAATCGATTCAGCATTTAATTCATTATTTTTTATTACTTCCACCCCTTATAATACTGAGGCACTCTTCATTAGAAGTTTTCTTAAGTTTTAAAATGCCTTTAATTAATATTGCAGTATTCCATGGGGAAACGTGAAAGAGTCTACATGTTTCAGCCTCAGCCTATAGGGATGCTGGCAGGACAAATTAATTAAAGAATGAATTAATTTGTTTGTTTCATAGGCAACTGCATAGGTTACCACAGCTTGTTTTTATGCAATACTGTCAATGCAGCATATTAAGTTATCTCTCCCTGTGATCATTTTGTCAAGTCTCAAATATACAGAGCAAACAAATTTGAACACAGATATATTATTGCAGACCACCTGCCGCAATATCTAACCGTACCAATATGCCGCCCTGCTATGTCTGTTTAGGTTTGTTTTTGGTGCATGCTAGGGGAACCACTGGAATTTATGGAATGTACTTTCAGTTGGAGGAACTGACTTTATTTAAAATAGACTTTCAGTTGAAGGAATGCAGTTTATGTTGGATGAATGTGAAGAAATATCATAAAAACTTTGCTGCATTACTTTAAAGTTGTGTAATTAAAATTGTGCTTTTTAGAATGGAAATATTTAGTTCAACAAAAAACTTATGGAAGCAGAACCACCAAACTATCGATATCGATATCGGCATCAGCCAATAGTAGCTTGAACAAATGGCAGCACACTGAAATGCCCACCAGGACCTATGTTGGTAAACACTTAAAAAGAAGCATTTTCAAGCAATGGACCAGATGGGGGAATGTGTAGAAACAATTCCAAGTTCCAGTTATTCAAATGATTAAATTAAACCAAATTTCATGGCAAAACAGACAAAAAACAAGGGACATTTTTTTTTGTTTTTGTGACACTTTTAAACTGAAATGTGCATGTGTCGTTTCATAAGTAAATCGTACAAAGGTATTTGAATCCAAAACAAAAACGTATTTGACCCAGGTCTGGGACAACAGTAACTACAACAATCTAGGCACCCGCATGAAGTAGTGGAGATTCAGGCACTCAATTCAGCACAGCATATGTTGTGCCATGGCCAATACCTGACCTGTTCTTATGAATAGCTATTAATATAGCAGTGTAAGGGTCTGCAGCCTAAGTTGGTTTACTACACAATTATTACGGCTCTGGTGTCAGAAATGGGTCCTGGTTTTAAGATAAATTAAAAAAACCAGCAGGGGTTGACCATTTTCTAGTATATGCTATCCCAAACCCTAACCCTCCCAAGTAATTTAGGACAATTAGTGTATATAGACACACCTGAGTCTGGATTCATCAATGTTTGTCCTTAACTTTGACTGAAGATTTATTTTCTTCATTCTCCTTTACCTTTATTTAGCCATGTGGGTCAATTGAAAACTCACTTGATGACTCGGGGAATCAAAGTGGGTATGGAATTCAAGGATTTTCTAGCCAATGTACAGATGTACAGATCCTGTAATAGTGTGAATTTGACCAGGACACAAGGGTCAACACCAATTCTCATTCAAAAACTGACATAAGATCATTAATGAACACAGTCAAGACCAGTGTCTTACCATACAATGTCCCCATCACTGCATGGGGGAACTGATGTTCCTGCATGGAAGCAGGCTGATAATAGCTTGCCAACACCTCCTTTTTTCAAGGAGGTCTGCCATCAACAGTAAGTAATAACCAAGCCCAACATTTTTAGCTTCAGTAGTTTTCCATGAGAAGGACACAGGTGTTATAACTGCTGGCATTAATGCAGCATTCTTTTTTCTTGACAGAAACAAGTTTCTGAGACCATTACCTAACATACTAATCTAATAAATTTAAGGGCAAATGCTGAGTGAATGCAGACACTTGTTTATTTTATAATTCATGTGAAACTAACCAATTTGCCCAGAGAAATTACTGCTGAATACATTTGGCAAAACATAGGCTACTATGTACGTGTCTTACAGTATATACATTTTTCAGAAAGGATTTTGAAGGAACATTTAGTACTCGCTGCACATGTCAAACCATGTCAAAACAGTGGAAATGAAAAGTTAATGGGCCTTATTCACAAAACATTTGTATGATCACACTTGATCGTAAACTGTGTATAAGAACATTTCCAAGAACATTTTAAACATTCAACATTTTTTTCTTATCTGTTTTTATTCATGGCTGTTTCCTTATGCAAACCACATGAACAGGATTGCGCATAAAATTTACAAACAGCCAGCATTCATCATCGCATACACCAGGGATATGCACAAAACCAAATGTCTATACATGTGTCATGAAGCTCATATTGTTTTTTCATAGGAACATTTTTAAGAATAGTAAGAACAATTGAAAAGTTTTGTGAATGTGGCCCAATTCAGGGTGAAATTTGCCTTGACTGTAACTTTTGAGCAAAAATGGATTTTGCTTTGTGCTGTGCTTTGAAAGTTACTTCTACCATTAAATTAGGCTTTTAGGAATAAAATAAGTGGAGTTATTAAATATATGGCATAGAATAGACAACTGATACTGCCATGCTGTGAAGATTTATAATCTCTGTGTTACAAATTCAAACCACTGAAACCATACACTTCCTTTAATAAACCATGCACTGCAGCACTGAAAACACCCATTGATCTTACCTATTGTAGTGATGACAGTCCCAGCGAAGAAAAATGAACTGCTGAGGTCCCACAAGCTGGTCTGGTTGGATGAATTGCCTGATGGATTGACCCCAGTTCTTATCGCAGATACCACTTGCTGTGAGTATAACATATATTCGGTTACTAACAGATTTCCTTCACCAGGAACACACAGGAAATAACTACACCTCATCACTTGGGCGATATGGCTGAAAAATGACTATACAGTGCCGTGAAAAAGTATTTGCCCATTCCTGATTTCCTTTATTATTGCAAATTTGTCACACTGAATGGTTTCATATCTTTAGACAAAATGCGATATTAGACACAAAGGGAAATCGAGTAAACACAAAATGCATTTTTTAATTTATTATTTCATTTATTTAATGAAAAGAGTCAAACACCCAGATCATCCGTATAAAAAAGTAATTGCCTCCTTAGTTACTCAAACAATGAACCAATTTTAATTGATAATTAGATTCAGTTAATTGAACATAGCCAGGCTTGACTACTGCCAGCCCTGTTGAATATAGACCTCACTCATATTGAACCTTACCATCAGAGTGAAGTAGTCACCACATTTCTACAACCACACTATGCCACAACCAAAGGAAATTCCAGAAGAGATGAGAAAAAAGTTGAAATATATCAGTTTGGAAAGGTTTATAAAACTATTTTTAAGGCTCTACTGAACCACAGTGAGAGCCATTATTTCCAAATAGAACACTTGGAACTGTGTTGAATCTTCCCAGGGGTGGCCAGTCTGCCAAATTTTTTCCAAGAGCTTAGTGACAACTCATCCATGAAGTCACGAAAGATCTTAAAAGAACTGCAGGCCTCTCTAGCCTCAGCTAAGTTCAGTGTTCGTGATTCCACAATTCAGCATTCAATTCAGGATTCAGCAAGATGGACACCACTGCTAACCAAGAAGCACCTGGATGATCCCCAAGCAGCTTGGGATAATGTTCTATGGACAGAAGTGTCAGAAGTGGACATTTTCAGACAACATTTTCTGCCAAATGCCTGTAATGTAATGTAATGTAATGTAACACAGGTCCCATTATGTCTGGTGTAAAACAAATATAGCATTTCACAGTAAGAACATCATAATAACATGGTGTTGGTCATGTGATGGTGTGGGGATGCTTTCCTGCCTCAGGACCTGGACGACTTGCTATGATTGAAGGAACCATGAATTCTGCTCTGCACCAGAAGAATGAGAAAGAATACCAGAAGGAGAATGTCCGTGGTCATCTGTCCATGAGCTGAAGCTGAATAGCAATTGGGTCATTCACAAAGACAATGATCTAAAACACAAAAGCAAGTCCACATCTCAATGGCTGACCAGAAACTAAAAAGAAATTAAAGTTCTGGAGTGGCCTAGTCAAAGTTTTGACTTGAACCCAAAAAAGATGCTGAGGCAAAAATGAGCAGTTAAGAGTTTCCAAAAAATGTTAAGGACAAGTTCTTCTCTTTATGTCCTTAACTATTCCCTTAAGTTCCATTATGCCCAACACTGCTTAGTGACCAATTATAAGATACTAATGTCAGCCACTTAAAAGTGAAATAATTTGTTATATTTAATATTTTGTAATATCCAGGGGTGCCATGCCCATTGAAACTGAGGGGGCATGTGCTCCCTCATATATTCTGACCCCACTCTTGGTCCATGTATTGTTACTGATGGAAGTGTAATAATGTCACTCTTAATGAAATTACGGAAAAAAAATAATGTTTGCAAAATGTACATAAACCACCCACATTTTCCTCGTTTGAGTTTGTGCCACCTCAAACATATTGGGTGCGCTATGTCCCGGTAATATCTAACTAATATTTTCATATTGCAAGATTTTTCTTGAGTTGAGTTTATCGGTTACTATTTAGTTGAATTCACTTTGCAGAATATTTTTAGTTTGCCATACTCCTCTTAGAGAATTACAATAATATACAGGGCTTGACATTAACAACCGTTATTCGCCAAATACAGGTAGAATTTGCAGTGGCGTGCAACTCTATCACTCTTACCAGCCACTTTGGCGTGACCTTTTGGTAGCATTTTCTATGAAAAACAAAAAAACATTGTAGTTTACAAAAGGCATCTGAAATAATTAAGACAATTTGAGGTGACACTACATGATACTACAAGTCCCATGAGCACTGAGTACACACTGTGCGCTCATCCTATTGGCACATTAATTTTGAGTGTCATAGCAAAGTGCTATGTGCTGTCTGCAGTTTCATTGACTTGTGCATATCAGTGTATTGCTGGGAGTGGAAGCTGTAAATGAGCCTGACAGCTTGTTCTCGGGCAGGGGCACCTCAGATTTTGCAATCCTAACAGTGTAAGTATGTGTGCCGATATGTAAAAGTTGCAAATGTGCGTATCTATCAGTGCATGAGTATATGTGAGTATGTTTATGTGTGTGTGTGCCTGCTTGCATGAGTGTGTGTGAGTGTACATGCACAAACAAAAAAGTTTTCAACTAAACATTTTAATTTTGGCTGAATGGCCCCTTAGTTCACATTCACCGTAGATTGAGGAATGAGATGTGGTGTGGTTACATGGTAAAGACAGGTGGCACAGAGAATGGATGAGCTTTGAAAGCATGACTGCAGAATCTTTAAAGTACTGACAGGCTCCAACAGAATAATGACATCTGTTAATATGCGGTCATGGAGAGGAGAATTTCCTTTTGCCTAGTCTAGTAAACTGTGCCTGAGATACATTCTCACACATTCTTCTTATGCAACAAATTAATACAAGACTGAATGCTTCATACCAAAATATGTCTCAAGTGATTGATACTACAGCAAGCCCTGCTACAAGAAATAAGCCTATTTGATTTCCAATAATAAAATAGAATTTGGTGTGCTGCGAGTCTTATACCTGTTTGGCTTCTGTGCAATTATCCATCCTACCCTCATTTTAGGACAAACAGTGGCTGAACCCAGCTAGGCCTCACTGGGTCCTGGCCTAAGATATTGCATTGGCTGTCCTTACCCAGTTAGAGTGAGCTGAACAGCACCCCCTTCATTTGACTATCAGGTACTGTACATTACACATTGTGCAGTAGACTGTGAAATTGTAGGATTGAAAATTATGCTAGAGTAGGAGAACTGATCATCATTTGGTAAGAAGTAATGGAGAAGCAACATACATATAGATGTTACATTTCTCCAGCATAATATTAAAAGAAATAGTTCACTTTTTATTTTAAAAAATAAATGAGTGTACAGTGTATGTTTAACCTTTTTTGTTGCGACCGCAGCTCTATAGCTCTGTCTGTCGGTCGGTTGGTTGGTTGGTCGGTTGGTCCACAAAAGTGTCCCACCCCGTAGCGGCCACAGTTTTCGCCTCAGGAGGCTGAAATTTGGCATGGAGGTTGGTCATGACCGAAGATAGAGCTGAGTAACTTTCAGGCCGATTGACCAAGAGGGGGCGTGGCGATGGGCGTGGCCTATCACAAAAAGGTGCATAACACCCAAATGGATTCACAGATTTGCACAAGATTTTGTGGAAAGGTTGGTCATGAGCCAAAGAAGAGATCACATGTTTGTGTGAGGATGCATGCGCATGTGCGGTCACAGCTATTGCAGATTCTCGCTTGTTCTAATGGACGTATCCTGATTTTCAGTGGTATGCAAGTTTTCTTTTTGATGATCTGATATGTTTAAAGTGGCAGTCTCGAAGATTTTCATTAAAATAAATGTCTGTTAAGTCACTATATATCGCTGAATTAGGTAACACAATGGTTATTGAGCCTATTATTATATTAATTTATATTGTTATTATTATTATAATTTATGATTAAAAAA
Source organism: Anguilla anguilla (assembly GCF_013347855.1). NCBI lineage: Eukaryota > Metazoa > Chordata > Actinopteri > Anguilliformes > Anguillidae > Anguilla > Anguilla anguilla. The sequence continues at coordinate 29,920,363 of NC_049206.1, read as the reverse complement.
CTGGGTGTCTGTGGCGACATTCCCGGGAAAAAATCACAAGCGGCGCACAGTTTGTGACGCGTTTTCCATCACCCATCAGTGGTTGGTCCGCCAGAGAGGGTAGGCGAAACTGACACAACAAGCTCGCTCTTCAACTCACTTGTGAGTGTGAGTGGCGTACTGTTTTTTTCCGGTGTCTGCTAGCGTTACGGAACCCTAAAAAGTTTTTGTGTAACATGAGAGGTCATATTATTTGTTGATGTAGATTTCGTATTACATTTGATGACAATGTAGCGTTACTAAATTACATAGTTATTTGCACAGCTAACGCTAGCTACCGGACCATGTCAAGAAGGGCAACATTAGTTTAGACAACGTTGTTCACAGTAGGTAGCCATCTCTCACATCAGGTAACCTTGTGTTAGCTAGCTAGCTAATGTAATTAACATAATTTAATGTCAGCTAACAATTACAAAAAACGCTAGCTAACACTACCGACCGGTACCAACCTCGCAAACCGTCTCTCAAATGCAGTGCTACCTTGTTGCAACGGTGCAATGTAGCTAACTAAAGGCCAGTTCAGATCAATGATTGGCAACGAGACTGGATGCAACTTGCAAAATTTCAAGACGTCTGATTGTAAACGTTCTAAAACTGCACTTAAAGATTTGACAAGGTGGGTCTTTTGAGATACCAGGGCAGGCAATGGCTCTGCTACTAACCAGTTCACATCGCTGCAATTTTCTCTCCAACATTCTAAAACCGTTTTGTCTCGTCGCGAATCATTGATCTGAACTGGCCTTAACGTTACCGTTATTTACATTGCCATCAGTTCATCAATATATTATAATGATCGTCTTTACACAGAGCATTAACCCCGGGGTATAGGTGGAGCAGAGCCGGGTCTGATTTCTGTGTGTAAAGATGTCTAGCCGGAGAAAACTAAATTAAAAAATACAGCAGTATGGATTAGCATTGTTATTATTTTATTACGCTTCCTCATATGTTCCTTCAGCCTTGATGCCCTTTCTTGATGAAATCTCCTTTGTTTTTGTTTTATTCTTCTTGTACTGATTGCTAATTTAACACCCAGCTCAGCTTTATTCTCGAACAGTTTAGCTAGCAAAACCAGAAACACCAGGGGTAACATTTTGCAAGGCAGCTGTTTCAAAAATATCACACAACTGTCATTCATGAGAAAGACAATGTTTATTGTGCACAAGATAAATTATTATTCACACAGTGAATCCCGCGGATTCTTCTCTGCAGTGTAAAGATGTTCATATCGGGCAAAAGGTGGATAAAGAAAATTTATCATCACTTATTCTACCCCAGGTCGACTACAGCATTTTAACCCGGCTTGGCAATGTAAAGACAGCTTAAGTTAGCTTAAGCCTAATGTTAGACAATTAATGAGTATGTACATAACGTTACTTTTATAACAACCATTTTTTATTAAGTAAATAGTAAATGTTATAGTTACCGTGGCCCAGGTGCCAGCTGACTGACGTCACACACAGGCGACACTGTTTGGAAGTTGGGAAGTGAGGTCCAAAAACACACCTGCAATTACCGCTTCCCGCCATTGGTACCGCCAAAGAAAACGAAACGAAAATCTTCGAGATTGCCACTTTAATTTGTTCCTGACTGTTATTCTGTGTGTGATGAAGGATATATTAGAAAAAGTTTCTGATAACCTGCAGACTCTAAATAGTTGTTATAGGGGCGTTGGGGGCTTCATCAAAAGTAAGTCAATACACTTCAAATAACTCCAAAGCAGTTTGTACTGACGTGCTATGCCTAAAGAGGTTGTATATGTGCATATTACCCAATTATCATTCAAAAAATGATGTCTAATCTTATTTTGATACATTCTCCCTTTCTGTTTTCCTTCAGATCACCACTGCAAGGGAGGGACCTCAATGCATGTATATGAGAATAGTTCAGACAACTCACAATTTGAATAAAGCAATATTTACATTTAGATTTAACATTACTGCAACTTTGCTGTCAAGGTTCTGCCTCTTATCATTCCCTCTTTGCATAAGCCAGCCAAAATGATAACGATAACACTACAAACCGCCCCCCCCCTTATGGGGATGAGAAACAGAGCACACAGGTTGATGCCGGAATGGTGATCGGAGAAAAGAAATCTTTGAAAGGCATAAATACAGTCGAGCAAGTGTAGCAGCAATAGCACGGCAGAATGAACAATGGTATGAACAGGAAAGGTTGGTGATTTAAATACCCCTCCCATTAAGGCGCAAGCAATAGTGAGTGAACAGCGCTTCAGGAGTTGTCAGCCCAAACTAGCTCCACAGGCTTCATATCATTTTATGTGCCTCAACAAAAAACTGCATTGCTTAAACACATCAGGGTGATACTGCTCACTTATGCCTATAAGACTGTATTTACCATTAATCATATAAATTAAAATGTCTCAGGTCATTTACGCCTGCAGCTTCAACAAGTCAGTGGCATTCTTCAAACTTCCAGAACTCTGGAAAAGGAATACTTATCTTAAACTGTTATACAAGTAAAGATTCTAATTATTCACTACAAATTACTGTGTCATGCCTTTGCTGAAAACTACCTTGGCATAACAGCAAATAGGACTGGGAACTGTCCATGGTCCTAGCAAAAAATAAAAAAATAAAGGCCTGCAATGGCCTTTCACGGTAATAGTTTCACATCTGGTTGAAAAAATGAGCATGAATGTGCGTACACGAATAGTACCAGATCGTTTGTTCTCAGCCGAGGCAGCAACACAGATGAATAAACCCTATTTCTTGGCCCAGGAAAGACATCCCTGTGACTCTGCTGATGTAGAGGCGCTGATGTTTTACTAAAGTGTGAGTTTGAAAGTGTGAAAACCACTGTGAAAAGGGGAGAGACTGTGTCTGCTGCGTGCAGTGGGGGAATATCGCCTGGGTGCTGCTGGTTAAATGCTTTGAGGGCGAGCTATGTCTTAGCACTGCTTCACTGCACCCTTTAAATAACCAGGGTCACGCTGTGCTGCCCATGTTAGAAGAGGAGGGACTGTGGCCATGTGAGGCTGATTGACAGGCAGACATACCAGCAGCCGCAAGTCTGCATTATGGTGGGCCTTGCAGTTCTTGTGCGGGCGGCTGCAAACATCTGCACATGACAGGGCACTCAGTCCTCCTGACCTAGATCAGTGAGCTGGAAGGTTCTGTAGATGCCAGCCCTCACTGCTGGAAAAGCCATAAAATATCACATCTCTATCTCTGTTTAGCACTTAATTTTTCACAAGCGCTGGGTTTATCTTTGAACATAAGTATTAAGGCACAGAAGCTTCCAGACACAAGGATTGCAAACTCCAGGCCTGGAGGGTTGTATTGTCTGGAGGCTATTATGCTTTCCTTTCAATCGGCAGCCAATTTAGGCCTCGTAAATACGGTGTATAGCCAGTTGATAACATAAACATCAAAGCGCTTAAACATGGAAACACACCGAAATCCAGCTGACACCACAGCCCTCCAGAATTTGAGTCTGAGACACCTGACTTAGGTAATTTGACATTTAGTAGTTTGGAGACTGTCATTTCAAATAAACCCCAGACCTCAAACTGAAATATTTATAACAACACATAGCTATAGAATGAAAGACCTTGCTTTGTTCAGAATGATCGACAGCCCTGGCACATCAATGAAAGGAGGAGTTATTACAAATCTACAATGGATGTTGATTCTCATGGTGCTAGGCATTCTGGCAACTGGAATCGCTGGCTGGGCTTTCTACAGCAGAGGCAGGTTTAATTACTCCCTTGGAGAAATTCGCCATCCGTTATTATTCAGAACATGCCACAGGCAAGGGAGAGGGAAAGCTTGATCAGAGGACTTTGTCAAGGTGCACTGTGCTGGTGGTTCACACTGTATAAATAAATCATTACAGCACTGCAAGAGTCCAAGCATGTACTTAGCAGTCTACATGAAGCACACTTACAGCTGCGTGTACAAAATTTGATGAATGAGTAGCCAACTAACAAAGACCTGAGCCTGGCAGCATGTGTTCATTACACTAATGACGTGCTTATTACCTTAACAAGGTCCTCCAGCTCAGAGGAGTTAACACAGGAGTGGCGGGAGAGGAATTCCAGCTTCTGGGCCAGTATGGCATACTTCTGGGACCTCTCGTAAGGCTGCTCCAGGGCCTTGAATACTGTTGCCCCGATGATCAGGTAGAGCACCACCAACAGGAATATTGCAGAAACAGTCTTCCACCTCATGACTGTGGTGATGGCATCAAAGTTGTCCTCTGAGTTTAAGATAACAGGCTTGGTGGAGAAGGAGAGGCGTGGTTTGGTGTTCTGAGCGGCTGATCTGGGATCCAGAAGATCAGGTGCAGCCACTGAGCAGAGATAGACCATGACCACCTGTGAGTACTACCGTTATTATAAGCAACATAGAGCCTCAAGACCTGGTTATACTGGGAACAATAGCTAGCAATAACTGGAAAATTATAAACAAATCATTCCAATATAAATGAATGAAAGTTCATTGCAAGCTCATTGAAAACAAATGAGCTAGAATGATAATGATACGACAGCATCCGGCTTACTGTCAGTGTGATTTTCAATTAAACGCATTCAACAAATGACTTGTGTATACTGTCTGTACCCACGGGAAGCCTGTGAGTTTATTCACTGTTGTGTACAATGAGAAATAATTCTCTGATGAGAATGTTAGTGAAGAATTTATAGTTTATGATTATAGTCATAGTTCTAATTCCCAGGGGAAACAGGTCTTTAGGGTGCAGTCCACCAAAATTCATAACCAATAGCCACTACCCTCTGATCACACAGTGAGCAATTGAAGGGGAGGGTGAGGGTGAAGGGGAGTGCCAGCCAGCAACCCAAGTCACTGGGCAACTGAGAAACAAAAGTTAACAGAAATGTTTCCAATGGTTTATCTTTTCATAAGCATCACCAATCAACAGCCAATCAGTTTCAGACTTCCCATTTCACCTCCCAATATGATATAATTTTGTGAATAATTGTTCTGCCTGACTTCACTTATTGCAATGAAGGAGCAGCTAAAACTTAAAGAATAGGCAGCAGACTATATGGAAATATGTTCTACCAAAATCAGTCACAATTACATCAAAACATGTTGATGTAACATGTTTTGATGTAAGTGTGACTGATTATGGTAGAACAAAATCAGTCACTCTGTGGTGTATAAAACATGTCAAAACAGTTTTATGCACCACAGAGAGCTGGCTATGGCTAGCAGTCTATCTCTTCCTCAGTACCTAGCTAGATAATGTTAGCTATTGGCAAAGATAGAGAGATTTTTAGCTAAACAGCTATTGATAGACAGAATACAAGGTGGCTAACTAGCTACCGAGAAAGTGATATCGCTTACTAGCTAGCGAGATAGCAGTAACAAATAATATTTATCAGTGTCATTAAATAACTATATAAAATAAAGGATAGGCTATATGATAAATATATTGTGCCAATGCACATATCTGCCAATAAACTAATAATTTGCCATCGGCTGATCATTTTGCAAACAACCAATTTTCAGCCTCAATTATGCCCCATCGATCAAAAGTATAAAAATGTTAATTGCTTATTTTAATGCAAGACTTGGTTTTCATTTGCCTGTCACATACAAAATAATTGCATTTGTTTTCCATATTCAGTGTTTCCCCTATAATTGCTGCCAGACCTACAAAATCCTTTTTTTTAAATGCCAAAAATAAAGCCAAATATCTAATCAGGTGGAAATCAATAATCATTTGCTCTTGGGAGTAACCCTGTGGGACGCTGTTTCGAAACATATATCAACCTCTATGTTGTTGCCTGGAAAACTTGACACTATAAGACTGGAGAAGTGCTGGCTTCCTTTATTTTTTTTCTCCAAAGCATCTCAAAGTGAAAGTAAATTTCTGATATTCAATATTCTCTTGTGGAACTGCAATGCCACTGTCTGTCTCTTGTTTGCGCTGTCAATAGTACAACCTAATGTCACCACATTATATCGATGTGGTTGAACGTCTCCTCTGTAATCAAACATAATATTATTGCATCAACAATTTAATTAATCAACTAGCTAGCTAGCGTTACACAGACACTGCCTCTCATAGCTTGCCAGCAAACAAAATACTAAAATTGAACATGAGCATGGCATCAACTAAAATGAGAAAAAACTCTAACGCAGGAGACAGACAACCAAACATTAACATTTTTCTCCTGTGTTCATGATGATATTTTGCAAAGGTTGGGGATTGTTCACATTTATGCAACCAGAACACCTTGGTAAACATGCAAAGTAATGGCAGGTGTCTCACTATTTTTTGCTTCAATAACAATTCTTCTGAAATATATAACCCCAACAACTCCTTGGCACTTTAATTTAATCTGATTTAAATTAATTTGATCTAATATATTTTTATTTAATGTTAAATCTTATTTGTCACACAGATTGTCATGTAACATTGTCATGTAACATGTAACTTTGTTAAAGATGCTCTGTATGCATTTGTGGAGTCTTAATTATAATTTGATATAGGTTACACAGCTTATTTCTATGCAATAAATGCAGAATATTAAGTTATCCTCCCCTTGTGATCATCTTGTTTTAAGTCTTGAATATACAGAGCAAACAGAAAATTGAACACAAATATAAACTGCAGACCGCTGGCTGCACCCTACGTGCCACATCTGTTTAGGTTTTTTTTTTTTTTTTTGGTGTGTACCATCAGGCCTGAAAAAAATTGTCGGGGAACCACTGATATTTCAGGAATACACTTTCAGTTGAAGGAATGCATTTCATGTTGGATGAATGTCATAAAAAAAGAAAAATAGAAATGTCATTAAAAATAGATGTTTCACTTTGCTGCATTACTTTAAAGTTGTGTAATTAAAATTGTGTTTTTTAGATTTTGAACAGTTGAACAAAAAACTTATGAAAGCAGAACCATCAAACTATCAAGGACACAATGGGAAGCTGTTGCCTCTCCCTCAACCTAGTACACTTGAGTGACCCTGTACCCAAATCACTCACTGTGTGAATGAGGGGTTAGTCTCCACAATGAATTGAATGCACTGTTACTTTAATAGCATTAGTTTCCTTTACTTCACAATTGTTCTTGCTATTAAAGTAAAAACATTAAATGGCAAAACATAAACTTTAGAGCTGATCTAATGAAAAATGAAACAAGCTGAACAACTTTCTTGTCAACAACCAAAATAATTACTACTCCTTTAAAAAGGTGCAAAACAGAAAATAAGCAAAAAAGAAAACAAATTCAGAAATTTCAGTCAATGGACAGTTCTTATCAGTTCCTATCAGTTCCTATTACATAAACATTTTTTTACTTCACCCATTTTTAAGTTTAATCTCCAAAAGGTAGCAAGCTAACTATTACATCATCCAACATCCTCATCATTACCTGAACAACTTTTTTTCTTTAAAAAATTTCAAATATACAATACTTTGCTCGTAAATACAAGTAAAATACTGTGCCAAAACAATTGTTGTATTTGCAAATATTTCATTATGACAACTCTCTTAATTTTAGTATCATGCTAAAACATTTTTAAACAAGAGGAAATAAGTGTGACACTTATAGGGTGCATTCCCGATTTAAATGGCATTCATTAACAAAAAAACAAATTTTGTGCCATTGTTTGTACATGTATTGACTCCCGCACTTATTCATTGAGTAAATAACCAACCCACAGATAAAAAGTTATTATATTTACTACTAAATTAGTAATAAACTGTACAATAACAAATTGAGCAATAAACTGTGCTCTATAGTGTAATAACACTTCATATTTTCTGGAGGGCTGTTTTGACCAAAGCACCAGGGTAAAGTCATAACTAATGAGGATCCAATGTAGATAGGTTGGCCACACCAGCACCACGCCCCCTACTATCTTTATGCATTATTTTCCGAAGGCCTCCAATTCTTGCAGTGTATATCCTAAGAAAAAACACTGAAAACTATATATATATATATATATATATATATATATATTTATTTTTTTTTAATTTTTTTTTTAAGCACTGAAACCCTTTGCAAAACACACAACTGGTAAATCAAATATTTAATTGAACTGAGAAAGCATTTTATTTGTCCGTTTTCATTTTTGAGGAATTGGATTAAACAATAGACATTTTATGTGTAGGCTATGTTGTTTTAAATAATTTAATTTATTACGGCTTGCAGTTTACGTTTCTGAAATTATTGATTAGTGGGCAAAATGGTATATAACGTTTGAGGGCTGGTGAACATTCAAGTTGCCTAAGCAATAAATTCGTGAACTTGCATCCATCAGCTCACCAATAGACTATAGAAACACGGTAGTATATAGGCTACTTTCACTGGTATAATTCGCTTACCTATTGAGATTCGACGAAGAAAAAAATGTAACACTCAACCGTCTGAACCGCGTGGTTATGAGGATTTGACGTTCGCGCACTTGCTATAGTGATTCAACATCCGAAGCCTTTTCGCTATGTTATATTAGTGTACTGGATTAATGTACCGAAGTGAATTACTGCAGACTTTGTTAACAACATTTAAACACGTTATGTAATTGTCCGACAGTTTCACACGATTTACAGAAATATCAGAGCCAAAAAATTTATATAATAATGCTGTTTGAATGACTACATGACAACGTCTCCTCTTCCAATGCAGTTGATTATTTCTATCTATCTATTCTAGACTCGATCATAGGTTTTTCCTTCTCATTCAGATGTATTAACAACTCTTAGTAATGTTCTTCCATGCAGATTTCAAACAGAGTGAATTATAGTCATAATGTCTTTGTATGTTGAATAATTCATAGCACACTTACTTCTCTACCAAGTGCCTTTCTTTTCTGTTCTTCATCAGCAGTTATTTCCGAGATTATATTTGCAATTTTGTTATTTTAGGTTCAGCTTTTCCTACCACAGGCGGATGCGCTCTGACGGATATTTCCACTCGGTACAGCGCACGCTTTGCTCCTTCCAGCGAATAATTCTAAATGCCTCCTACAGCCGAACCAGCTTTTAGTCCCCGATTGCAATGTTCCACAGTACACCACGTTCGAATCCGAGAGTGCGCAAACACACAAAAGGCTGGAAAGGGTGGGGTAAAGCAAATTGTTTCCAAGAAATTCGGCCAGTCCTTTCAGAACGTAATAGCCTTCCGTTCGCAGAAGAACGTAGACGTTTGTTTCATAGACAGAGTGAGCACGGGGAAATGTGAAGTGCACGGCTTGTTCTTATTATAAGCAAGCTACGGGGCAAGCTTTGGTGCTCCTGCAAGTACGGTAGCGCCGGCGAAAACGGAGAACACGTTCCTGAGAGAACAAGATCACTTCAGAACGACAGGTGCGTCTGAAGACAGTCTGATTCACTACAGCACGTAAATATTCGTAGTTTATCATCGCTCTTCTTGTAAACAAATTATACTTTAACCACTTACCCTCAGTAGGTTCTATCGTTTCAAAATCTAAACGCCTGCATGCGTATAAACACATTCAGTACAGTTCCAAAAGTATGTGGACATTCCTTGTAATTAGTGGTTAGTACACAAGCCTAAGATCACCATGCGCAATACCAAGCGTCGGCTGAAATGGTGTAAAGCACACCGCCATTGGAGTCTGAAGCAGTGGAAATGTATTCTCTGGATTGATGAATGAAGAGTCGCTATCTTGCATCTGGGTTTCGCAGAATGCATAATGCCAACTGTACTGTACAACTCTAAGGTTTGGTGGAGGAGGAATAATGGTCTGGGGCTGTTTTTCAAGGATTGTGATAGCCCCCTTAGTTCCAGTGAAGGGAAGTCTTAATGCTACAGCATAAAATGACATTCAATAGAATTGTGCGCTTCCAACTTTAAGGCAACAGTTTGGGGAAGGCCTTTTCTTGTTTCAGTATGACAATGTCCCTGTCCATAAATAAATGGTTTGATGAGTTCAGTGGGGAAGAACTTGGCTGACCTGCATAGAGCCCTGACCTTTACCTCATCAAACACCTTTGGGATTAATTTCATTTCCGACTGCGAGCCAGGCCTTATGCCCAACATCAGTGCCCAACCTCACTAATGCTCTTGTGGCTGAATGGAAGAAAATATTAGCAGCCAGTTTCCAAAATCTATTGGACAGCCCTCCCAGAAGAGTGGAGGCTGTTACAGCAAAGGGGGGTCAAACTCCATATTAATGCCCATGGTTTTGGACTAAGATGTTGAACAAGTGCACATGGGTGTGATTTTCAGGTGTCCACATACTTTTGGAGATGTAGTGTATGTCATATTTTGTGTAACAATCCAGAAAGTCAAAAGTAAGACTATGATTAGGCTATACTTTCTGAATAATGCATTTTATACTGTAAATGTAGAAGATCTGTACATGCGATGAAATTGTTTTTCTTACCATTTCATTATGACCACCTAGTTGCAGATTCTTCTTACTTGCAAATATTTTATTTATTTATTTTATTATTTTTTTGAGGGGGGGGGGGGGGGGGGGGCATGGATACTTTCTCTGTTATAGGAATTTGTAAATGTTTTCAATTATATCATTTCAGAATAAACATGTTGTTCATTCTGTGATGGGTAATCCAGATCAAATGTAAATATGTGATCTGGACTATTATTTTTATAATTTTTGTAAGACGCAAAGTTGGGGGAGGGGGGGAGGTTTTAGGTTTACATCATATTATTCAGTCAAGACAGAGTCAGTGACTTCAGGTGAGGAAGGCATTTTATTTCAGTGTGTTCTCACAATTCGTATGAACAAAACAAGGACAAAAAGGGATGAAACAAGGCTACCAACATCTGTAAATCCCATGCTGGAATTTTTTTTTGTTGCCATTTGTAGAACCTACAATTAAACAGTTTCATTCAGACTAAAAGTGCTATTTCAAAGCAACAAGAGAACAAAACCACTTAAAACACATGAGATTCACCTTTATGAAAATTTATTTTTATTTTTATTAAAATGATTCATTTCACAGAAAGTATTCATTCACTGGAACCATGAGATAAGACGTAACTCAGAGAATCAAGTGTAAACGGTGGTGGTAGGATGTTCTGTTCCAGATGATGTGAATAATGTGTCTCTTGGAGCCACCTTTTCTTTGTGCCTCCTCTCTGCTCTGCTGAATGTTCCTGCATGTGATTGACTGGTGACAGGGACTTTGGTGTTACCAACATACTAGGGGTGGAGGGCGATTTGTATTTGTATCTGTATCTGTATTTGTTCAACCAAAAAAAAAGTTTGTTTATGTAGCCTATTTGGTTAAACACAGGAAGTATGTGGAGTTTAACCCAAAGCTGTATAAAATGCAAAAAAAACCTGATTTTTACCATAATAATCACTGGCACTGCTACTGTTGAGATATTCAAGCATTAAAGTGATGGTTTTACAATTTCATCAATAATATTACAGTTTAACAACATGTAGTTTGTTTTTTAAAGCTATGTTTAACAAACCATGACCTATATGTTATACAGCCATAACATCCTTTTATAATACATAACAGGCTTTTTAGGTAAACAGGCAAATTAAGTTTACAAACATAGGCAAATATTTTTTATTAAATAAAACATAGTTTCTCATCCTTACTCTGAACTGCATAGTTCAAACTGCAAGAACCCCACCACCACCCCTACCTGAGGGACACTGAAGTCAATTATGAGCTGAAAAAATGCTTTTATTATTTGAAATAAAATAGTTCTTCATTATGAACTGCTGTACTCCTAAAAAACTACAGAATGTAAGGATAACATGTTTTGTTGTTTTTTGTTTGTTAATACTTTTTCTTCTATCTTTGTCGAAATACCTGTATGTTTGATTTGCACAAGCTTGTTTAAATAAAATAAAATAAAATAAAAAAGCTTCTCTGGGTGGAATGCATCGTCAGCTATTATACTCTCACTCAAACTTCCCTAGGTTGTATTTTGTGAAAACAAGCTGCCACACATGATCTAGGAGCAGTCTGAACCGATGGGGTGACACAACATGCTATGCTAAAAAGTTGCTTGGAGGAAACACTTGTTGCGGGGCAGGTGAGATATTTTACAGGCACATGAGTCAGTGCTGGGTGTGTCATTAGCCAACAACCTGTGTCCAGCGACGTCAGATGTATCCAGCATTACAGCATCGATTTCTGCACCAGCAATGACATCATTTCATAAAGATTACGAAACCATATATTGCAAACTCTTTTGTTGAAATAAAGGACAGAACTGAATCAATTTCAACATTTGTATTTCAAAATTTTGGCACTGTTGTTATATAGACTAAGCAAAATTAATCAATATTACAGGAACACTGAGAAAAGTGTTAAAACGTGCATGACAAAAGACAAAATGGAAAAACCAGTTAAAGAAATACGAAGTGCAATGATTTTAAAAAGTTATTTCTTTGGTAAAAATTAATTCAGCACATTTCTCCCTCCCTTCTCCTTGGAGTGTGCTTTTACATAGCTTATGCACCGTCACTCTCTTCTTATCAATTCCACAGAGAATGCGTAGCTTTGGTTGTGTGCTGGGACCACACACACACAAATTGAATTAATTGAATGGAACAGCTGCGTGAAATGTAACCAAAGTCTCATTTTCAGTGAACATAGGAAAATATGTTGGTGGCGTTATCTTCGTGGAGTTCTAAACCATTTCTATAAATTATTTCTATAACTACAGCGTCCATAATTATTCATGCCTACCTTAAAGCTTTTATCAATTTCATCACACGATTGCAGTGAATGAATTCCATGTGAGTATATGTCCAAATTTGTTTCAATATTGCTTAATTGAGAAATTCTTATCAATGTGCTGTTCATTCATATGCTGAATAACATGCTGGAGTGGGCAGCAATACATTCACATCTATTGTCTATTGCTGGTGGGGGTGATTTGTGAAGAAAATGGCACAAACTGCCTGCATTTCAATTTCATTTTATTGTATTTTTTAAGCAACACAATTTTAATTTTAAAAACACAATTTTTGAATTTTAAAAATGCTGTGATTTTAAACCCAAATATTTAGGACATTCCTGAAAAAGGAGGATATAGCATTTACAGTATAGAGTTAGAGTAATTTTCATTTTAAAGTCCCCAAAGCCCAATGGTGTCGCTCTGGCCTATGTATTGAGAAACTTGATGCTTCTGAGCAAATTGCATCAAAGAGGTGGGGAGAAACATCCAAATGTCAATAATATTGGCTAAATTCGGGAGGGGAAAACATTAGCTAGTATGGTCACCAGTTTTTCTAAAGCAGCCATTGACTATATGGGTAATAACATTTTTGCAGTCATCACAAAGATTTGGGAAGTAGCATTTTTGTGGTCGTCACAAAGATTTATGGGATAACTTAACTCGCGAAAAGCACATCTGATGCTGCCTATTTTACTTGGACTACAGACTAAAGGTATTAGGCTAACTGGGGTTTTTAAAAAACCTAAGGTTGATAACATTTCACTCGTTTTAATTACCCTTCCACCTCCCATTTTGGAAAATGATTGGATAGACTGTCAAGTAAAAGTAATCTTTTGTGTAAATTGAAAAAAATGTTTGTACTTTGCTTTGGTATTAAATAAATGTGCATACATTAACTGAAATCTTCTCTACCTAAAGTTTTTTTTTTTAAACTATAGGTGGCCTAATACTTTTGACCTGTACTGTAGGCTATATATCTGGCCAGTAATCAGGCAATCATTTTATGTTATCCTCTATCAGAGGTGTTGCTAGGTCATACTCACATCCTTTAAAACGAAGTTTAAATCTATACAAAGTATAACAGTGACAGCATCTTTACTGGCAATGCCATTACTTGTGGAGGGAACTGTATATCAGCGGTACAAAAATATAATACTATTTACACTTACCTTTTAAAAAAATTATTTACCGTGTTTATCTTTGCAAAAACATCTAGGTGCAATCAACATCGCCAAAGTAAGCTTGTCAAAACAGGCCTCAGTCATTAAGCCCAGGTCCACAATTGTTAAGTTGCCCCCTGTCAGCGATTGCAAATTATTTTAAGGTCTCACCGTGATATTGCTGTGCTTTCCATCTGGCAACACTGCCTAGCATTGATACCAGTCATGCAGCAGCTAGCTTTAAAAAAGAAAAATCAATATCAACTTGTCATTGCAGAAACTGAAATGTATGATAAAGAACACTTTTTCTACATGGAATACCTTAGTTACATCAACTCTGAGCTAGCTAAACTGTTTTTGTGTATATATGTGCCATATTTCTTTTAATTTTACAACTGGAAGTAGGCTATGATCCCATTTCAAGTCACATTGGCATTCATTGTATGGGCTGTAGGTGACCAAATTTGTGTTTTTTTTTTCTTCCATGAAGTAGCTTCAAGGTAGTTGATAACTGAGGCTACTTTTTGAAAGTAAACTAATTTCTCTCATTGGTAGCTGCTATAGTTTATCTACTTACCAAGTCCACAGCACACTAATATCAGCTATATTGGGCTGACGTAGGCACTCTGTCGCTTTCTGTCTGTGGGATATGTGTATGTGTAACAGAAGCGGTGCAGAGCTTGCTTCCTTTTAACACCTTCAGCGTCAAGTCTAATTTCTCTGTGCCTGTTCTCCATGTCTCTGTGATGTAAATTTTAAAAGCAATAGAGTCATCACAAAGATGTTAAATGTCTTATCTGCTTTTAAAATATACTGTACTTTTCCAAATGAACACTGGGTGTGTCACTGAATTTTAGCTAAAATAAATTCAAACAGTAAATGTTTAGTAAATGTCTCGGTAGCCATTTCAACACATTGCCTAAATAATGGGATGGAAACGTATAGTTCTTCTGCGTTTGATGTAAGATTAATCAGTCACAAGCCGCAACACAACCTTAAAAATCTAAAGTACACACGTCACGCAACAGCCTTTTCTGGAAAGTGTGGTATATGGATCACAGAACTTCAACTGTAGAGGTGGAAAAGCACTGGGAGCTGTACAACCCCGAGGGCACCTTTTACAAGAACAACCTTAAAAAAAAGCTTGGGATGCAGTTGCCCTGGCTGTTGCAGCATATATCGCATGATGTAGCCTGTTCATTCTGATAGCGGGGCACTCCACCAAAACAGAAGATGTCACCTACATTTGCCAATGAAGACATTGGGCCTTTTTTTACAGAACATGCGTAGAATCACATTTGATTGTAAACTGTAGGTAAAAATGTTTCCATTAACATTTCGGCATTGCTCTTTTTTTTTTGTACTTGTACTTGTTCATGGCTGTTTTCTTATGCAAATCTCATGAACAGGATTTTGCATAAAATTTATAAACAGTTAGCATTCATCATCTCATACACCTGGGATATGCACAAAAACAAAGATCTGCACATGTGTCGTGAATCCCATATTGGTATTTAGTAGGAACATTTTTAAGAACAAAAGTAAGAATAATTTAAGAAACGTTTTGTGAATGAGGCCCATTGTTGTTTATATCTTCTTATCCTTTATAGCCAAGTGAACAGAGAATATTTGTCAGATGGTCAAATACAACGCCTGCCCCCCCAGGCTTCAGTGCCAATGCACTGAAATGTGTCAATAGTACGCCAAATCTGCTTTGAAAGAGTGGTTTGTACTTCATATTTCAAAAAAAACACATTACCCTCCAGCAATTAAGATACCCTGAAGAGAAATAGTTTTGTTCATTAAAGATACTTAGAAAAACTACTGTAGACTAACATCAAATTCAATGTTAACAATACGAATTAACACGGCTTCAAAAATAGAACTAATCGTGTTTTTAACAAAAAATGTCACCAATAATAATGGGCAAGGGTTGTTAACCATGTTTCTAAAGGCAGTTTCTGAGCAGTCCACAAAAAATGTTTCTTCTGCTCAGCCATCTCACATGTTGGCTCTTGTGTTTACTTCCATATCCCCCTCCCTTTCCTTCCTCTGTCATAAATTTTCAATTTTCATTTGCTATTGAAAATTCCTGTTGTGATTTGAGTCCTTGATCTGCGCAAACCACATGATTATGCCAGGTCTATGATCCCAGTTGTGGAATTTTGCACTCCCACATACATAACAGTTACAGCTGCTACTATACAGTGGGACGACCACAGTCTACCACAAAGTGCCCAATCTAAAATCGTAGCCAAATTGGGCTTTAAAATCATGTAATGTGCCCCCAGGTTAACTGACATGCCATGACTGACATGCTTCACTTTTGCTATGTGTGCGCTCAATTTCTTGTGTAATTCCATACTGGATTGGGTTCTTCTGGATTAGGTGCACTGGATAGGGTTTTTTACATTACATTACATTTATTTAGCAGATGCGTTTATCCACAGCGACATACAAAAGTGCATATTATGGTCATTAGACAACTACAAAACACAGTTTCAATAAGGTACAAAACTCATTTCGTACAGCTATTTCTATCCAAGAACACAGTTCAAATTCACACAGTGAACACTATTCTGATCTGACCGGCGCGCACAGTCGCAGCAGCTTTGTGTCTCCCAAGACGTTGCTATTTATTTATTATTTTCACATTAGTAGTGAGTCTTTTCACACAGAAGGCACAGGCGAACATATTCTACACTCGCCAGGAACTTCTAGACATCTCAGCGGATCTTTGGCGAACAAAATGGATGGGATCAGATTAAGGCTTACAACACAGAAAAGGATTAAGGACTGTTGTGGCAAGATTTTTACAGAAACTTGGCTAAACAGCGATATCCCGAACTCTGCCATCCAGCTAGCAGGACGTACGACTTGGCGCTCCGATAGAACAGCTAACTTCGGTAAGAGCAGGGGAGGTGGACTGTGCATTTATATCAACAATGCATGGTGCACAGACATGGTCATAATCGAGAGTCATTGCTCTGCTGACCTGGAATTCCTTATGGTGAAGTGCAGGCCTTTCTACCTGCCTAGGGAATTCACGGCTGTTATTATTACCGTGGTCTATGTTCCTCCACATGCTAACGCGAAGCTAGCTCTGAAAGACCTACACAGCGCCATCAATGAACAACAGACAGCACACCCAGACGGAGCCTTTATTGTCGTGGGGGACGTCAATCACGCAAATCTAAGGACTGTACTCCCGAAATTCCACTAGAATGTCTTCTGCCCGACAAGAGGTGAGAATACGCTGGACCATGTTTATACAAGCATTGCAGACGCCTAAAGGTCATTCCCTGCCCCTACCTCGGACAGTCAGACCACCTCTCTTTGTTCCTAGCCCCGGTGTATAAACCCCTCATCAAGCGAGTCAAACCATCTGTAAAGTCAGTTAGAGTATGGCCAGAAGGGGCTGTTTCAGCACTCCAGGACTGCTTTGACTGCACTGACTGGGACTTGTTTGCTCATGAGGCCACTCTGGACTCACACACAGACATTGAGGCCTATGCATCCTCAGTTTTATTTTATATAAACTGCTGTGTTGATAATGTTACTCCCCATAAGAATATACGGACATTCCCCAACCAGAAACCATAGATGCATGGAGAGGTTCGCTTGTTGCTGAAAACACGCGACGCAGCATTCAAATCCAACGATGTCACAGCCTACAGAGCAGCTAGGTCCAAACTGAGGAAGGGCATCAAGAATGCAAAACGGAACTACACACGGCAGATAGAGGACTATTTTCACAATAACTCTGACCCCCGGCGCATGTGGCGAGGCATTCAAACCATAACGGACTATAAAAACAAGCACTCCTGCCCCCCGACCAGCGATGCCTCCCTCCCTGACGAGCTAAACAATGTCTATGCTCGGTTCGACAAGGACAACAGGGAACTAGCTATGCTAAAAGCCCTGCTACCCCCGGACGACCAGGTGCTCACATTGTCCACCACTGACGTAAGGGCTTCCCTGCGCAGAGTGAGCACACGCAAGGCTGCTGGACCTGACGGCATCCCTGGACGGGCACTCAAGACATGTGCTGACCAGCTGGCTGAGGTCTTCACCAACATCTTCAACCTGTCACTGGCCCAGGCGGTCGTCCCCACATGCTTCAAAGCAACAACTATCATTCCGGTGCCAAAGCTTGAATGACTACCACCCCGTTGCACTGACCCCAGTCATCATGAAGTGCTTCGAGAGGCTGGTCATGACTCATATTAAAGCCAGTGTCCCCGCTACCCTTGACCAACACCAGTTTGAGGTGAGGTGGAAAGGGTCCGTAGCTTCAAGTTTCTTGGTGTCCACATCACGGAGGAGCTCTCCTGGTCCCTCAACGCCTCCTTCCTGGTGAAGAAGGCCCAGCAACGCCTCTTCTTCCTGAGGAAGCTGAAGAGAGCCAACCTGTCCCCCCAGATTCTCTCCAACTTCTACAGATGCACCACTGAGAGCATCTTAACCTACTGCATCACAGCGTGGTACAGTAGCTGCTCCGCCTCCGACCAGAAGGCCTTGCAGCGGGTAGTCAAAACTGCCCAATACATCACTGGCACCCAGCTACCAGCTATCCAGGACATTTACCACAAACGCTGTCTGCGGAGAGCTCTGGGTATCACTAGGGACCCTACCCACCCCAGCCATGGACTGTTTGCCCCCCTGCCATTAGGGAGGTGGTACAGGTGTACTCGAGCTCGCACGACCAGGCTCAAAAACAGCTTCTTCCCCAGGGCGGTTACCCTGCTGAACTCTACACACTCAGCACTAGCTCTGCCCCCCCCCCGCACAACTGCTGATTTACACTTGCCTACTGCACTCGCAATACTCCGGGAGTTATACTACCTCATCCATTTAAAAAAAATAATTATTATTTTTTTACCTTTTACCTTCTATTTGCACTGTTTACCTTTTATTTGCACTGTTACCTTTTATTTGCACTGTTACCTTCTATTTACACTGTACTTGGGAGACCACAAGCTCACTTCTCGTTGAACTTGTACCTGTGCAATGTACAATGACAATAAAGTTTGAATTGAATTGAATCTAACTTATGCCAAGCCAAACTAGGGAGAAGAACAAGCTACAATATTAGGACAAATACAAATCACAAAAAGTGCTGGAATGGGGGTACATGTAACATGAGTGTCATGAAAGGGAGGATTTAAAGTGAAATGATTCATATGGTGGTGGCAGTTAGTCCAGGAATAGTCTGAAGAGATGCGTTTTCAGACCACGGCGGAAGATGGGTCGTGAGGGAGAGGTTCAAAGAGGGACAGGGAGTTCGTTCCACCACTGGGGAGCTAGGGTGGAGAAGCTCTGTGATCGCTTTACTCGGCTGGGAGGGGGTGCAAGTTGCCCTGCTGCTGCAGAGCGGAGTGGTCGAGCAGGAGTATAGAATCGAATCATGTCCTGCAAGTAGATAGGGGCCGTCCTGTTGGCTGCAGTGTACACGAGGGTCAGGATTTGAACCTGATCCTGGCAGCGACCGGTAGCCAGTGAAGTGACCGCAGCAGAGGAGTGACGTTGGGGATTTTGGGAAGGTTGAAGATGAGTCTGGCAGTGGCATTTTGAATCATCTGTAGTGGTTGTATGGCACAAGCTGGCAGGCTTGCAAGGAGAGAGTTGCAATAATCAAGGTGGAAGGTCACCATAGCCTGGACAAGCAGCTGGGTGGAGTGCGTAGTCAGGTATGGTTGAATCCTCCTGATGTTGTACAAAAGGAATCTGCAGGACCGTGATGTTGCCTTGATGTGCTCCTTGAGGTCCAGCTGGTCATCCAGGACCACCCACAGGCTCTTTAAAGAGTGAGAGGCAGTCACTGTGGTGTCATCAACCGTGATTGAGAGCTCACGTAGTAAGGAGGTCTTGTATGGGAAGAACAGCAGCTCAGTTTTGTTGAAGTTGAGCTTCAGGTGGTGGCTGGCCATCCAGGTTGAGATGTCAGCCAGGCAGGAAGATATTTTATCATCAACCTGTGAAGCAGAGGGGGTGAAGGAGAAGAGTTGTGTGTCATCTGCATAACAATGATATAAGAAGCCGTGTGAATTAATAATTGAACCAAAAGATTTGGTGTATATGGAGAGCAGACCAGAGGACCCAGTACAGATTCCCGTGATACTCCAGTAACAGATGGCAGCCTTTCACCGTTGGTAGGTGAATGAGAGGCATCAATTGTAAAGCGCTTTGGATAAAAGCGCTATATAAATGCAGTCCATTTAGTCCATTTACTCCAGTAACAAGGGGATGAGGAGCAGAGGCGGACCCCATCCAGGTAGGACCTATTTGCTAGATAGGACGCGAACCAAGACAGGGCAGTCCCAGAAATGCCCATCTCAGCCAAGGTGGAGAGTATTCTTCAGTGACTAGTCACGGCACTGGTGATAAATGGAGTGTTGAAGTTTGTCAAGACCATTTTATTAAACTAAACACTTCGTAAAACAATTGCCTTTGTCTTTTTATGCATTTGATTGCTGTTAACTTGGTGTTCAGCATCTTTGTGGGAAAGACAACCTGCCCACTCGAGTGTGAGTAGCCCTGTGATGTAGAATTGCCTGTTTTTAACCCCTTCCCAACTCAAACATCTTACATTTCACTCTTGAAATCAATATTTGGATTTGCATTATGTATTTCTCAATCAGAAGTCTTTTGTTTGATCATTTTGACACAAATCTGATTCTGGGGAAAGCAATGTAGATGCGATATCTTCCCAATGGGCCTCAGAAGTCCTGTTATCATTTCCTTCGAATTTGTTGCCATTTTGACTTCCGGATCAAAAAATAGATTGCCTATGGGAGAAATGAATGGCAATTTGCTAATCAAAATAAAAAAAATAAAAAAAAACACATTCACACATTTTACCAGAAATGTTTGCTGTCTAGCAAGCAAGCATTAATTCAAGGTACCATGAGGAACTAATGCTTGACACTATTAACTATTTTTCAACAAATGTGAAGTAATTTTTGTAATTGTAGATAGATAGCTTTGACAAAACATGCACACTTTAACTTTTATCTTTAAGCAAAATGCAATATTAGACAATGGGAGCCTGAGCAAACACAAAACACATTTTTAAATTATTTGATTTATTTAATGAAAAAAGTCATGAAACACTGATATTACCCAGGCTTTTTCACAGCACTGTACTTGTACTGTGTACAGTGCTGTATGTCAAAACACTACATGTAAGTTCATTATCCCAAAAGGAGTAATTAAAAAAGAAATCATTTTTAATTCACAAAGAAAAAAGTTATTCCGTATGTATTATTTATTTATTTGAAATGGGAACAGTATGACCCACAACATAATAGGATGGATAAATTATAGGAAGCAAGGAAAGCCGTATACCACACTTTAAGATGTAATAACACAATATATGAAAGCTAGCCTGCTAAATAACACTTCAAACATAACTTTTATTCTATTATTCTAAAATCTGTGCAGTATTTCAGGCTGTACAGGAAAACTAATTGAGCTTTAACAGTAAAGGCCAAGCATTAACAAATTTGAAACATTCTTCTCTGTTGTCTGTCATACTGAAATCCCATCTTGCTAAGATCAGTGGACAATGCCACACTCTGTCATAATATATACAACTAAATGCTGTTGTACAACCTGAAAGGACATATTCTGTTTGATAATGTGATTAATATAAAAATATCATTTTTTCCTGTCTGCTTGTGGTATACCATATGTTCATCCTCTGCATCATTAATATGACAAGAAATTAACAAGCACAAGGGTAAGCTCTTGTCAAAACAAAGTGCATTCAGTGGCCTTTGGTGTAAGATATTTTAAAGACAAATTAACAGTGCTTTACCCACTGTAATGCCATTAGTCATCAGCAGTCTTCTAACAAGGTCTGCCACAGCTTGCATGTGCATACTGTACAGTGACTGGCTTTATCAGTGTGCTGAAAAAAATAAAATAAATAAAGTTGAATTTCACACTTTTTCATCAGTCAAATTACTGTGCCAATAGCATTTATTACCATGGAAATTCAGCAAAATTCCACTAATTGAGGACATTAGTCAGAGTTCAGTAAACACAAGGAATATATCAAGGGTGGATGTTGAACTATTTGACACTATCTTTAAGACAACCTTGACTCTTGAATTTAATTTGTGTGTAATGCAAGGAGTAAACAAGTGTGAGATTCTGGCACATTGCATGCATGTGTTCTTTTTCGTGAGTCACATTTTGTTAATTTGTACAATCAAGCATTTAAATATCAGTGGCTGATTCTACACTATTGGCCATGGAATTTCCTGTATTAAGTCCTTATGAATCAAACGTTATTCATTTTAAAATGAAAATATCCAATGAAAGGAAATACTTGACAAAAACCCACTGAAAGCCAAACGACCTGAAATATCTCCCATCAAAACGTCTAGTTATTCATAAATGGAAATACTCAGATATCTCACACACAGCATTTGGACTTCTATCAACACATTGGTTCATTCTTAATTATTCATAATCAACTAAACAGCACAGCATAGGATTATGCACTATGATTACATGGCACCTGGAATTTCAACAGGTGGTTCAATCTTAGCAAGCAGCTCTTTGCACACTACAGTCCCTCAGAAGTGTTCTGGTGAAATTTACTGATGAGACACAATGAAAGAAGGGTACAAAATCAAATGTGTGGCTAGAAAATTGTTACAGATTGTTTCCACAAAAATAGTGACTCAGTGGTCATTTAATATGCTTTGAACATGCAATCTAATTGGTTGCAACTTCACCCTCCTGAGTAAACAAGTCGATCAAATTGTTTCAGTAACCATTCACGTGTACAAATGAATATTACATTATTACATTACATTACAGGCATTTGGCAGACGCTCTTATCCAGAGCGACGTACAACAAAGTGTATAACCATAACCAGGAACAAGTGTGTCGAAAACCCTAGAGAGAAGTACCGTTCAAGTGCAGGGAACAACCGCATAGTTCAACTTGGACCCTGTAGGCTAAACTGATTAACACTAACACAGACAAGAACAGCAACAACGCAGTCTATGCAAAAATACAAGCAGTAGTTAAGACGAGTGCATTAACTAAGTCACCTACGAAACAGCTACCTAGTTACAATCCTAAACTTACAGTCAATTTAGAGATTACAGGGCAGTAGGGAGGGATGGGGAGAGGTGCAGCCTGAAGAGGTGAGTCTTCAGTTGTCGCGTGAAGTGGGTCAGGGTCTCAGCTGTTCTGACCTCCACGGGGAGGTCATTCCACCATCGTGGGGCCAGAACAGACAGGAGACGTGATCGGGAATAGCTGGTACATTTATTTGTAAATGTGAGGTGTGTAAGCTGTCTTGAGTATTTGCAACGGATTATATAATGCTAACTAGCTTAATAACCTGATATTGGCAGATTTTATTGTTAGGCTGGATGTTACAGTTGAGCAACTTTCCTTCTGAAAATTAATGTCTGTATAAGTGGATGACGTCTTTAGAAATTTAATGACTGATACATTATAAACCATGGTGCTATTAGAAGTGTTGAGAAATATTAACACTCTTGTTACTGGGCATTGTGAGCAATGATAATCTATGATACAATGTGCTGTAAAGGAAAGTATCATCCATTCCCATGTCTTGATCCTGGATTTCACAGCTGATTGTTATAATATGATTAAATGGTTGCAATGAAATAAGGTTCCCCTTAGTCTAAGATAAAATATTACGTGATGTCACATATTTGTAATTTATGGAAGTTTTGAAAAAGATTGACTAACTTAAGAAGACAAAGGCTTTTTAGCAGAACATAATAGCACAAATAATAGCACAGGTAATCAAATGCGTGGCACTCTTAATTGCAGGGCAATTCATCTTTATTATGTTGTGAATTTAAACATTAAACCTATTACCAGGGCATTACCCACTCTGTTAAGTGCATACTGCTGATCAAAATTTTCTACAAGCTGGTAAAGGTTTTGCGGTAATAGCACCAATTAATCTTTTTTTTTTTTTTACTTACTGCTATGCTACATTTTGCGATGATATAACTTATTAAATATAAGTAGTACACATGGTCAATAGTTAATGTAACACAATTCCAATCTGGCAACATGAACTAAGAAATAAGAAAGTATACTGTATCTTAAAAGTTGATGTATCTATGGGGACATTCCCTGCGGATAGATGTTTGGGCAGCTTATCATACCCGCCAGGTTTTCCAACAAATCTGTGTTGCCAACAAATGCTGGCTAATAAGAGCACAAACCCCAACGTGTTGACACAGTGGTGAGACATGCATCCCGCACACAGACACAAATTATCAGCTAAGCACCAGCCGCGCATGGTCTTCACTTTCTCACCAGGCCACAAGGAATTGTGTGGAACTCCAGGAACCCCTTAGCTGCCAGCGTGCATTCCCCTGACAACCTAGGTGTATTCTGTAAATTGTACAAGCTGTATTGCCAGCACATAGCCCTCTTTGGTGTAAACTGTGTCACTTTCAGAAAATAAGGTGATAAGAATATATAATATTTTTCTTGGATGTGATCAATGCTCATATTAACCGTTATTAGCCATTAATGGCACGTGTAGTTCAAAAACACAACATAAATATAAATAAAGGCTATGGTAAACCTGCAAACTATAGACTATCCAGCACTGTATCAGGTGTGGACTTCAACAATTTGAACAACCCAAAGGGTATCTGTCTGTACTCACTTTTATATCTGTGGGGGAAAAATACCTCCTGATGCCAGTGTGGAATTTACCTGTACCTAATTTCCACCAATCCCCCCTTGTTGTCCTGACAGATGAAGTTACAGCAATAAAAGTGACTGCAATCATAAATAAGAAGATCCTGTGTGACAGCAGACACACCATGTCCCTATTTCCCACCACCAGACTGAAAAAAACAACCATTTAATTTTGAAATGAGGCAGAATAAGAGTCAGTGTGAAGCTGCAATGCTATGAAAATTAATTGGAAACCACAAAGGTGTCACGTCGTCATGGCACATACTGTTGGACCAAGAGAAGTGATGTAAAATATGTAAGTGTAACAAATGCAACACTGCATAACAAAAGCTCAGGGAGGCAGATCCCTCATGCCACTCTGGTAAAGCTGTCAACATAATTTGTTAACCAGCATGTGCATAGGCTTACATTAGGTTATATTCTGTGACAGACAACTTTTGATATACTTTATATATGGTTATTTAGAAGATCTGTGATATCAGTAAATTTCAATGTCTGGAGGGAAGATGTTGCATGGACCTGGGAGTTACTAACATTCCATGCTATAAAAAAATAAATGAATAAGAACAAATTAATTTAAAAGTCTGTAGGGGTTGTGCTCTGTGTAACCAATGACATAAAACAGATAAGGAAAGATTAGGAATCAGGGGAGTAGAATTCAATTCCACTCACATAACGCTGAACCAAGAATACAGACTTATTATGCAGTATAATGCATTCTAATGCTAAGGAGTTTTATTTTTGTGAATTTCACATAAATGAAATCCTAATCATCAGATCATATGGAAAAAGCTGTATGTTGCATATGGGTCAATGATGGATAATGTTTTCAAAGGAGAAAAAATTTAAAAGGAAAAAACGTACAAATTCACTTACATATAAATTCATGCATTCACTTGATTGTCAACTGTTCAAGTATGTTTATTTACACATAATCCATGTCATTTTTATTACCCACAAACAAAATTGGTTAAACATAACCAACTGGCTGAAATTTATACCACTTCATAAATGTTTAATTGCAGTGTCATGAATAATGTAATTTTGTGCCTTTCACATCTCGTAATTGTTTTTGATCTTACTGTCCAATCTTACTGTATAAGGGTGGCACGGTGGTGCAGTGGGTAGCACTGTCGCCTCACAGCAAGAAGGTCCTTGGTTTGAATCCGGCCTGAGTCTCCATGTTCTCCTCGTGTCCACATGGGTTTCCTCTGGGTACTCCGGTTTCCTCCCACAGTCAAAATACACGCAGGTAGGCTAATTGGAGACTCCATAGGTAGGAGTGTGTGAGTGAATGGTGTGTATTCCTGCCTCTTGCCCAATGCATGCTGGAATAGGTTCCAGCAACCTCTGGGACCCTGCCCGGGATAAGCGGTTATAGATAATGGATGGACGGAAACATATTGGGATGGCAGGTGTCACGGTACGGGGGGTGGGACCCAGGCGCAGAGTGGGAAAAAACACGGAACTCAAAAAAGTTGATACAAACAAGACTTTACTAAAAAAAAAAAAAAAAAAGCAGAACAAACAAAGAGCCACGAGGGGCATAAAACGAAAACTAAAAAAAATACAAACAAAAACAGAACTACACCAGTACAGAAAACAAACGGCAGAAACGCACAGAAACACGCAGGCGGAAACAAAGTCAAAAACACAAACAGGTCAAAAACACAGGCAGGTACATACGGTCTGAAGCAAACACAAGTCGGAAACAAACACAAGGAACCAGCACCCGAGTCAAGGGAACAAAGAACTTAAATAGACAGGGGGGTAACAAGACACAGGTGAACTCAAAAAACAATCAACCCAGAAAAGGAGAGGATAACAAGACACAGGTGGGAACAATGATAGAATAACGAGACAACAGTAATACAATTAACGGGGGGAGCAGGACACAAAACAGAAGTGCCGCCATCTGGCGGCCAAACAAGGGAAACACAGACAGGAAAACACAGAACCATGACAGGCAGGTATGCCATCCTGCCAAGTTACGGCTTGGTGGGGCAGCGTGCCCCTTACCTATTCAGCACCGAGAGTTTGGCACTTTTTTAGGGTTCCCTACAAAAATAACCACAGTGACCACAGACTCTCAGCCCGTAAAAACATTAATTTCAGTATCTTCTGACCCCATCAATCAATAAAAACATCGGACACAAAATGTACATATATACAAGTAAAGACTTGCAGCTCTCATGTCTACTTCCCTTGTAGCTCACTGGGTAGTGTCTTTGCCTTTGGAACTTTTTGAATGACTGATAGACCCGCGTTCAAATCCCCTCTTTGACTGAAGCAAAACTCATTACACTGACTTGCTGACTAACTAAAAATACAACATTTAAATTATCGCTTTTGCATCTGTCACATCTTTGCAGAAAACTCATTTATATTTCTGAAATCCAAATAAAATACACCCACATTTACACAATTTAACAAACAAACTAACAAACTATTTAGGAAACATTGGGTAGCATTGCTTTGGAATTCAGCTTGTTTAATTTGTGTGAGGTAAGATAACCAATATTGTTTGTAGTACAGTAACATGGCGTAATTTTGAAATCAATACTTTTAATGGCAGGCTTAGATTTGAATGAATGACTTCTAGACAGTACTTTGTATGTGTGAGTAACTTAGCATTTTTGTACATTGAAAACGTGTTTTTCATCAGGTATGGATATACATGCCGTGAAGAAGCTGAAGGGAAAAACACCTCTACGAATTGCAAAGCAGTAAGGATAAATAATTAAAACGTGTCCGTTTTAATAATCCTCACAAAAGTATAATCAGTCTCATAATTAATCAGTCTCATAAAATTAATTAAATCATGATTATGCCAAGCTCATAAACTCCAGTGGTTACTCGAGGTATTGCAGTTTACTAAGCCTCCGGTGCTAAAAAGCAAATTTCCCAATTGAAGTCCCTCCAAAACTATGAATTTACCCCGGCCAAATTAAATCATTTTGGACATAACTTATTAGCTCTAAAATTTCTTCACACTGAACTAATTACTCTCCAGGCACCAATTTTCTTTCTGAGTCCCACAGAAGAAGATATAAGATTTATTTAATTCCAATTTGGTCCGCATGGTTTTACCTCACAGTGCGCGTGACTGCTTAGACGAGCACAGAGTACAACTGTGCATGAATGAGTATGAGGCTGTTATTAGCCCCTTTTCCACTATAGGGCCGAACGGTTCTGAGCACGGAGAGGAACGGTTCCAATGGTGTTTCCACCTGGAAACGGTTCAGCGCAGAATGCTTACAAACTGTGCCCAGCACGATATTCTCGGCACGGTTGGACAACCGTGCTCAGTGCAGTTGAACCATTTGGGTGGGCGGGCTTAATGACGTAGGTATTAACTGATTGGTTTCACATTATGTCAGTTTTGTGACTCCGCATCCGGTCTCTTCACGTCCTCTTCCGTAAGCTAGGTCGGTAGAGAAGCTAATATAAATAAAAATGCCCGAAACTGTGTCATGGTCAGTGGAGGATACGATACTGACTCAGCGATACTGAAAAGGGTTGAACTGAGCATTGCCTGCACAGAAACGCTGTAACAGAATACGTTGAGCATTAAATTTTGATCTAGGATTACATGAATCCACCACCATTACTGTTTTGATTATATTGTTATTTTGATTTATTATTATTACCCATAATAACGTTACCTTGCCATAACTGACTTGAGCCCATTTTTCATAGTGATGACTCGTGACAAATTAACAGGGGTGGACAGTAACGAAGTACATTTACTTGAGTACTGTACTTAAGTATATTTTTCGAGTATCTATACTTTACTTGAGTATTTATTTTTTTGGAAACTTATGACTTCTACTCCACTACATTACACAAAGATAAATATTGTACTTTTGACTCCACTACATTTCTATGAAGGTTGTTGTTACTCGTTACTTTGAAGCATAGCTTTGAAGTCAGCAGTTGAATCTTTTTTTTTCTTTTCTAAAATGCGATTGGCCACACGCTGTGTTCCTCACAGGAGACTAACCAATCACAGTAGCCTACTCCTACTACGCTGTCGGTCAAGTTCAAAGTGCTTGCTTGTTGTACAAGTGATTGAACAGTTCAATTTGAACTTGGCGGCGGTAATGATGGCGACGGCAGAAGATAAAGACGATTCTTTGCCACCTTGGCCATATCTCAAGTCCATGTTTGAGATCTGTGACATTCAAAAAGATTGATATTGTTTTAAATGTTTGCTCTGCTTACCGCGCACGAACTACATCGCTGCATTCAAAAACTCGCCGTCAAACCTGAAAAGCATGTCGAGCAGGGGTTAAATTGGGGGTGGACGCGGGTGGATGGCGTCCACCCACCTTCGGTAAATAAATAAATAATTTTGACCCGCAATTTTACAAATAACTATGTCAATCCAGTCCATTTTTTGTATGCTCCAGTCCATGTGTTCCCTCTAGCCAGTTACTCGCTCAACCAATCAAAAATCTGAAGCAAAAAAACTCAGGAGGAACAGTCGTTTATATTAAGAGAGATGAATAAACAGCCCCCACGAACGCCGGCTATTATTAATGGAAACTTCGATTGCTTGAGCAAAATCAGCAGGTTGCTGGTCAGCAGCTAAGATAGGATTGAATATTTCCCACATACCGTTTTATTCAGCGGCGACTGGTGAGCTGAAAATTGGTGGGGCGCAAAACTTTTCTTTAAACTAATCATTGATCTCAACCTGTTTTCATTAGTAATTTTTCCTTTATTATCAACCGTGCCAATGATCAGACTAATCAAATGGCAAGTAGCCTAACACACACTCATACTGAGTTAGGGGGATTAAATCATAAATTACATTTATCAGTTAAAAATCAATTTTAGTCACCAAGTAGTCTACACTTAACAAAAATGTGCATAATTTCGTACTGCAAATGAAAATAAATGTAGGCTATAAGGCCTAGGCTACTCACTAAAAATGCCTATTTTGGGAGAGCTGGCTATAGATGATAGTATTGCTATTAAGTAGCCTATTTTGTGGATTATTTGCATTGACACTCAAGGAAAATCAGGAGAAGATTCCACCACTGCTTAGTGATTAAAACGGATTTTTCTAAATCACATTTAATCTCCCTAACACAATGCGAAGAAGCTGTGTGTCCCTTTCCAATTGCATAGGCAGATCGTTTGCATGCTTGTTAATCACTGAAAATTAATTAAAACAGTTTGAGATCAATGATTAGTTTAAAGGAAAGTTTTGCGCATCACCAATTTTCAGCTCACCAGTCACCGCTGGTTTTATTTTGTTTCAATTCGACAGTTTAAGAAAGATAGATAAAGGAGGAAGAAAGGAGAAGGAAGGAAGAGGAGGATGACCAATTTTTTTTTGTGGGTAAAATAATTTTCAGCGTTAATGACACTCAATATCACTCTGTCTCAATCACCTATCCTGTTAACTTGTATATTGTAGTTATCTATCGCCCTCCAGGGCCCCTGGGAAGCTTCCTTGATGAGCTCGACACCCTGCTGAGCACCCCACTGATCCTCCTGGGAGACTTCAACATCCACCTTGATGCCTCCCACTCCGCAGCCTTCCTGCCTCTACTTCACTCATTCGATCTCTCCCTAATGCACTCCCCACCAACACACAAAGCTGGCAATCTCCTAGACCTGGTTATCCTGCGGAATTGCTCCTCTTCCAATCCCACAGTGACCCCTCTGCACCAGTCTGACCACCACTTAATTTCCTTCTCCCTCCCTCTTACTCCCCTCCCTCCCTCCCCTCCATCCACTCCTACTGTCATGGTCCGCCGTAATCTCCGCTCCCTCTCTCCCTCCTCTCTCGCTTCCAGTGTCACTGCTTCACTCCCCACTCTTGAATCCTTCTCCAACCTTCCCACTGACTGTGCATCCTCCACTCTGTCTTCCTCGCTCTCCTCAGCACTTGACTCTCTCTGTCCTCTAGTCTCCAGGCAGGCACGCTCGTCCCTTCCCAGTCCGTGGATGTCTGACCCCCTCCGAACCAACCGGGCCAGCCTACGTGCAGCGGAGAGGAAGTGGAGGAAATCCATGGCTCAATCCGACCTGTCTGCCTACCAGTCTATGCTAGCTACATTTTCTACTGCTGTAAGCCAAAATTAATTATTATCAAACAAAAATTCATAAATCTGCCTCTAACCCTCATCAGCTGTTCTCCATTTTCTCCTCTCTCCTCAGCACTCCTTCCCCACCTCAGTCCTCCCTCGCTGCAGATGATTTTGCAGTTTTCTTCGATGAGAAAATTGCAGACATCCGCAGCTCCTTCACGTCCACCACCACCCTTCCCCACTCCCCCATCTCTGTTCCCTCCCCTTGTTTCTCCACTTTCTCTCCCCTCACTGACTCTGATGTTTCCCAGCTCCTACTCTCCCACCGCCCTACCACCTGTGCTCTTGACCCCATCCCTTCCTCTCTCCTTCAGACTATCACACCTGACATCCTCCCATATGTCACCTCCCTCGTGAACTCCTCCTTGTCTTCTGGATGTTTCCCCTCTTCTTTCAAGCTGGACCACATCACCCCACTGCTGAAAAAGCCCACTCTGGATCCCTCTGTCATCCAGAACTACCGTCCTGTCTCCCTTCTCCCTTTCCTATCCAAAACAATTGAACGAGCTGCTTCTAATCAACTCTCCTCTTTTCTCTCCCTGAACAACCTCCTAGACCCCTATCAGTCTGGCTTCAGACCTGGCCACTCGACAGAGACCGCACTCCTCTCGGTCAATGAGTCGCTTCACGCCGCACAAGCAGCCTCCCATTCATCTGTCCTGATCCTCCTAGACCTTTCTGCTGCCTTTGACACCATTAACCACCCCATCCTCCTGTCCTCCCTGGCAGCTATGGGGATCTGTGGCACCGCACTAGACTGGATTGAGTCCTACCTCTCCGGTCGCTCCTTCCAAGTCACCTGGGCTGGTGCAGTATCAGCACCTCGCCCCCTTGCCACAGGAGTTCCCCAGGGCTCTGTCCTTGGTCCCCTCCTATTCTCCCTGTACACCCAATCTCTTGGTCCTGTAATCTCTGCCCATGGGTTGTCCTATCATTGTTATGCCGATGACACCCAACTCTTTCTCTCCTTCCCGCCCTCTGACACTCAGGTCTCTGCTCGCATCTCTGCTTGCCTGAGGGACATCCAGAGCTGGATGGATAACCACCATCTTAAGCTGAACCCAGGCAAGACGGAGATGATCTTCATCCCTGCTCCATCCTCTAACCTTCTCGACTTTTCTATTTCCCTAGGGGACACTGTGGTGTCATCATCACCCACCGCAAAAAACCTTGGAGTGGTGATGGACAACAGACTGTCCCTCTCCCAGAACATCATGGCGGTGAGTCGAACGTGCAGGTTCTTCCTGTACAACATCCGGAGAATCCGCCCCTTCCTCACCACCTACGCAACCCAGCTCCTGGTTCAAGCGATGGTCCTGTCCCGCTTGGACTACTGCAACTCGCTACTGGCTGGTCTGCCAGCATCCGCCATCAGACCCCTGCAGCTCATCCAGAATGCTGCAGCGCGTCTGGTCTACAACCTCCCCAGACATTCCCATGTCACCCCCCTGCTCACTGACCTCCACTGGCTGCCTGTTATGGCTCGCATCAAATTTAAGTCCTTGGTGCTTGCATACCAGGCAGCTAAGGGGTCAGCACCAGGGTACATTCAGAGGATCATCAGACCCTACACACCAGCCAGACCTCTCCGTTCTGCCACCTCTGGACGCTTGGCACCTCCCCCTCTTCGCGTCTGCACTTCCCGCTCCCGTCTGCTGTCTGTCCTGGCCCCTCGCTGGTGGAATGACCTCCCCGTGATGGTCAGAACAGCAGAGAATCTCACCACTTTCAAACGCAGACTGAAGACTCATCTCTTCAGGCTGCACCTCTCCCCACCCCTCCCTAGCCTATAGTTCAGCTCACTGTACCTAGCTAGGATAATTTGATTATGTTAGTGTATCTGGCAGGATTGTTTTTGTATGATTAGGTGTGATTCCAGTGCTAGTTTGTACTTGGTAGGATTCTTGCTTGCTGAACAAGCTTACTCTACAGGGTTGGAGTCCTGATCGATGTGGTCACTTCTGGCACTACGATCCTTACTTCACTCTAGTGTTTCTTTTGCGCCTCTACATCATGAAACCTATGCACTTGTTGTACGTCGCTCTGGATAAGAGCGTCTGCTAAATGCCTATAATGTAATGTAATGTCAATAAACCTGAAATATTTTATGTAAAAGCTTGCATCAATAGTATAC
Organism: Anguilla anguilla; assembly: GCF_013347855.1. NCBI lineage: Eukaryota > Metazoa > Chordata > Actinopteri > Anguilliformes > Anguillidae > Anguilla > Anguilla anguilla. The sequence goes on along the minus strand of NC_049206.1, from coordinate 29,887,579 downwards.
ATTCTTTTTCAAACATTGTTTTCCTTAATTACAATAATGTGCACAATACATTAAAGATACAACTATTTTGAGCTGAGACATTCATTGGTTTGTACCTTTTTTCACCCACCTGCCAGCGGATCTCAGGGTCCACCCACCTCCCAAATCCCAATTTAACTGCTGATGTCGAGGTATGTAAACGTTAGCTAACGGTAGCCTGTTTGCTAATTATGAAGTGGTCTGATCTTTGGTCAAATTTTATGGAATTTGAGCAAAGGGTCATCCAAACGTTTCACATTTCAGGCAATGCTATCTATCATGTGTTGCTATCTAATAACAGTAAAAATGCATCCGTAAATGAGCTTCTGTAATTGCATCGTAGAAACAATACAACAGTGCGTTGGCATTAAAAAGAAAATGTACTTTTGAATACTTAAGTATTTTTAAAAGCTTTAACTCAAGTAAAAATTTGACTGAACAACATTCACTTGTAGTGGAGTAATATTTTACCAGGGGTATCTATTGTTTGACTCAAGTAATGGGGTTGTGTACTTTGTCCACCACTGCAAATTAATAATAAATAATGAAGCTGACATATGTTGCTCTTTGATTAAGATATTATGCTGATTCCACCACACTAATATTTTAACTACATTGCAATTTTGATATTGCAACTAATAGCCTACTGTTATTAAATCTTTTATTAGTTGCAGTATTTCTGTATTTGCATGATGTTGACGAAAATGCAATGATATGAAAAATAAACAGGCCAACATAAATGAATAATAAGAATAACTTCATTCTTATAATTTCCTCTTAAATTATTTTTGAGATGATGCTATGGTGCTGTTTAAGGTGAAGTGGTGATGATGAAGATAACAAACATGTCAATTACAAAGATGACGACTGGATGAACATAAAATAATATACAATACTAATTTATTAAACAGATTTTACAATTTTTGCGTTTTTTCTATTTATTTATTCTATATTGGCTGTTCTCATAGTTCGATTCGATCAGTAAGCATGAAAAATCTGCCTGTGTGCTGTGATAGGCCAAACATTACGTCAGTGGCTACAGAAGTTTATAAAATACCGCTATTCGCTCTGAAGTTCTTTTCGCGCTAGTTCCAGTTAATGCAAGATAGTGACAATGCCGACTTGTTCAGCTTTTAACTTTTTGAAGTGTTTGAATGTAAATTTTTTTTGGTGAGTGCAATCTCTTTGCATTTATTTCCTAATAATAAAGGTTATTAGCTGTGACAGGTTGCAAATGCTAATTATATCAGGATGGCTATTTGTCGCCAGGGTAGCTAAATCACGTTAGATTTGAGCTTATTTTTTTGTCCACAGTATTACACTATAATAGCAATATAATTAACGTTGTGGTAGTTATTTTGATGAATTTCATTTGGCTGTTGGCTAAAAGACTGCTAAATAGAAAATTATGTTTGATTATAAAGAACCTAACTAGTATCCAACTTTTCTTTTCACTGTTCTTGCTTGTGGATATAGCCACTACTTGATAATGGAATTGTACTTAATTTGACCTGTGTTTATACTTGTTCTTGTGTCCTTGCACTATTGGTATGTCGCTTAGGCTAAAAACATCTCCCAAATGAATGTAATGTATTCCCAATTGGTCAATGACATAAACCAGGGATTAAAAATATCACCTTGTTGAGAATGACCAAAAAAATGTCTTCATTATCACTGTTACATATCCTTGCTCTGTAAGTCTGCATGCATGTCTCAACCCTGTGGGTGGAGCTGATTCAGGCTTGATTGCTTAACGATATGCACCTGCGTCCACTTAACAATCAACTGGATAAAGCCTGAAGACACCTCAGTTGAAGGGGGCTTTTTAGAGATTCCTTTGAGGGAGAGATACACCTTTTTGACTCAGACTCCTTTTTAAGACTTGCTTTGCTTTTGTGTCGCACTTTGCTGCTACCATGTTTTGTTTTCTGTTTGTTTTGTTTTTCTGTTGTAGGTTGCAGGTGGTCAGGCAGTTCTTGTTTTAACACATTTTTAGATGGTTAGACCAGAGCAGGAAGAAGTTCACCGGAAGTCTCTCTCATTTTACTTTGCCCCGGTAGTGAGGTTTAGAACCGTGCTTTCTTTTAGAAGAGTAGCCTAGCTCTGGTCTGTTTTCTGCCTGAACCATCCTGATAACCTACATGGTTTTTGTTATTGTTTTTAGATTTTGACTCCTTGTTTTATTTGTGGCATTTTTTGTGTTACTGTCCATTGTTGTCCCCGGTTATTGGAACTCGGGTTGGCTTTTGGGATGTAACAATCACAAATAAGTCCATATCTTTTTTTAGAACTTAAAGCTAAATAGGCTAGTGTTGATAAGGCTCACTAAATTAATTTGCAATAATGATAAAGTTACTAGGACCACAGTGCCATTGCAATTGTTCAATGCAGCCTACTTATTTACATTGTCTTTTATTTCTTATATACATTTTTGTCTCAACCACTTTATATGAGTCTGAATTGTGCTTAATTACTAATCACAGTTTTGAATTAAAAGAGTGAAAATGATTAAATCCCAAACCATTCTATTACAGTTTTCCATTGGGTGATGAAGTAAGGCTGCAGAAGTGGCTGGTCAACATCTGGTGGATGAACTGGATGCCAACACCAGATTCATGTTTTTGCTCCCACCACTTTGATGATAGCTGCATCTACAAAGATGATAAAGGAAACTGACACTGCTGTGCCTACCATTTTCTCCTTCCCTGCTTCTTTGCGAAAACGGTCACAAACCACCAGGGTAAGACGGAGAAAAGTAGCTAGTATACAGGTAAGTAGCAGCATAAGTCAGTCCAGTCAGGACAGTGCATTGTGAACACAATTACTGTTTTAGGTGGGAAGCAGAGGTCGCTCTTGTGCATGCTGATGATGGGGTTGACATCAGCTAATGCAGATATCAGTATGGAGGTACTCAATGTATATAAGGAAAGCAGTGGCGCCTCACAAACTGACCAAAATAATTATCTTGATTCAGTTTGTTGTGATCATTGTTATGCAGTCAGTTGTTTAAAAGATGAGGCCTTGGATCATGCCTACTCTGTCGCTTAATCTCCAAGAACACTGAAGCGGAATTTCACGTCTGTCCAGGATAAGCTGGATAAATGAAGCGACTAAAAACTGATATTCAGACAATCAGGAGACTGAAGAAAAAGGTTTCTTCTTTGGCTTCAGTCATATTGGAGCTCAATGAGAAATTATTAATATCTACAGACTGTGCAGAATTACTGCAGGGATGCTTCAGTGGCATTCCTAAGGAGATTCTGCTCAGGGTACAGGAGAAGAAAAAGTCTGCATGAATATCTGAAGAATTGAGATGCTCTGCAATGACTCTCCACTTTTACTCTGCGAAGGTATATGATTATGTTCGGGAAAGTTTTAATCCTGCGTTGCAGCATCCTGGTATAGCAGCATCTCTACAGATCCTGGATTTACCAAGGCGCCATGTACCGCTCTCAGGGGACATAATGAAGAACGAAGGTAAGGAAACTCCCTGTGCTCTCATGGTGGATGAAATGGCCATAAGGGAACATGTTGAATTTTCTGTGGATAAAATCCATGGATATGTTGATATTGGCATGAGCCAAGTTGATTACACTTTACCTGAGGCTAAAATGTTGTTGCCATCAATCAGTCCTGGAAAATCCCTGTGGCCTATTTCCTCTTCAGTGGCATGAGTGGTGAAGAAAATGTGATCAGAGAGTGCCTTCATTGGCTCTATGCTATTGGGGTTTGTGTTGTTTCCTTGACATGTGATGGCCCAGCATGTAACTTCGCCATGATCAGAGCTCTCAGAGCCAACCTGGAGATGTGCTGTATGATGAAATTGATCGGAAATGCATTGAGTGATGGTGGTATTTTTCAAACAAGAGGTGGAGGCAAGGTAAGGTGGCAGTACATTAAGGAGCTTAAAAAACTGCAGGTTTGCAGCTTGGTAACAAACTGAAGATGGTGGAAACAGAAGATGAAGGTTAATCTTGCAGCACAGGTTTTCAGCAGCAGTGTGGCAGATGCTTTGGAATACTGTGACAGAGAACTCCATCTGCCTCAGTATCAAGTATCTGAGGAGACGGTAGAATTCTTGAGAACAATAGATGCAGCATTTGATGTCCTTAACAGCAGAAATCCTCTTGCTAAGGGCTATAAATCACTCATGAAGACATCAAACAAAGATCGCACTGAAAACATCCTGCAAAGAGCTGAAAATTGCCTTCTGGAGCTCAAGGACGGAGGGGGAAAGCCTCTGCATGCAGGGTCAAGGAAAACAAGTGTAACAAGCTTCATTGCCAGTTGCAGTGCTCTGAATGTTTTGCATGACCTTGCAGAAACACCAAATGCACCATGCAGGTACCTCCTCACATACAAACTAAGTCAGGGACCACCTAGAGCTCTTCTTTTCTGCCATCAGAGCACGTGGGGGATATAACAACAATCCCAACGCCAGACAGTTTAAAGCTGCCTACAAGTGCCTTCTGGTGAGGCATCAGGAGAAAAGGGGCACTGGCAACGGTCTCCTTAAAGACAACACTAACAGCTTCGCTGTAAAATGGCATTGACCGTCCTGATACTATGCCTAAAATACTATAGACGTTTTATGTGTTGTGTATGTCTTTTGGATGTCTTCGTGAGCGTGTTTGTTTGTTTTTTGTTTTTCTCCTCATCTAATCATGTTTCCAAAACCACCATATATGTATCATGGTTCCGCCACTTCCTAGTTTGGATCATATGGACTTTTCATTGCATTATGCTTATTTTAAGAAATGACAATTAATAACCCAACTATGATTAACAATGAATTATGTATCGCCAGTTATAACTGCAATGGGCTGGCAAACTATATCAAAAGAAATGAAATTTTTACTTGGCTCAGAGATAAAAGAAAAAAAGAAAAATATAATACAAAAGATTATAAAAGAAAAAAAAAATATATAAAAGAAAATATAATACAATGTTCTTGCAAGAAACCCATTCAACTAAGCAAGATGAATCAAAATGGGAAGCAGAATGGAATGGGCCTATGTACTTTAGTCATGGTTTAAGCAATCAAAAAGGAGTTTTGATTTTATTTGAAAATAATGTTCAATATATATTACATTCTATTCAAAGAGACTCCCCAGGAAGATGGATCACTTTAGACTTGACTCTAGATAACCTTCGCATAGGACTGATAAATATCTATTCCCCAAACTCAGATGATGCACTTTTTAAAAATATTCACAGCATGGTTCAACAATTAACTGATTGTGATGATCAATTGATACTGATTGGTGACTATAATACAGTGTTAAACACAACCATAGATAGAGCTGGGAATCAATCACATAATTACCACTCAAAAGCACAAAATGCAATAACAGAAATGTTGTCCTCTTTAGATCCTGTAGATGTTTGGAAGTTACAAAACCCAGACTAACCAGTTAGCGCACAGGGAAGCAAGCAAGTTGCATTGAATACTTCCTCAGTTCTTTTTCAATTGTGTCTAAAATATCAAAATCTGTAATCGCAGACAGACTGCATTCAGATCAGGGGCGTTTCTAGGATTCAAAGACATCAGGGGCTTAGCCCCAAGGGGAGTCTTGGCGCAAAATTTTTTGAGGCCCATTTATTATATTATTACACATACAAACATTACTGTAGATTACAAAAAATAATAGTGACAGTGCTAACTAGTCTATAGTATAGTATAGGGATATAATGTTGAATTAATGTAGCCTAATATGTATGTATGTAGCTATATTGCAAAGCAGAATGAAGACAGCTAGATGTAGTTACATAATGAATGTAACTGGTTATGTTACAGTAGAGAAACAGACTAACAGAGTAAATAGCCACGTGATTCAGTATAACTGGCTATACAAACACACGTAGTTACAGTATATCTTATACATATTCTGGTAACTAAATTAATAAACCAAATACTCGCCATATATAGCTAGCTAACTACCTAGTTGCTTTATAATATGCAGCTGTGAGTGATGATATGTAATGGCTTTTTAAAAAAAAAGATCTTTCATACTAGCATGTAAACTGGCAAGGCACTGGACAGGCAAGCTAAAAAGAATACACAGCTAACAATGTTAGCTGGCTTAGCCAGCCAGTTATGTTAGCTAGCTAGCTAACGTTGTTAGCTAATGTTAGCCGTACTAACGTTACTGAGCTGCCTGGCATCACAAATAATTCTTTTGCTGACGTTACACTTCTAAATCTGATTTTAGCTCGCTAATAGCCTAATTTTAGTAAATCACAATTAGTTACATAGCCAGTATCATCAACCCTGTGCTGCCCTGCACAAACCTGAAGCTAGCTGCTCTGCACTCTCCGGCTGAGCTGCTGACTGGCTCTCAACATCCGCTGTAACGTTAGTTACATTCTCAATCTCATCATTATTCTCCTGAATCTCCTCGTCAACAACCTGCCTCGATATTTTCTTAAAAAATCCGGGGATATCCATCGTTTCAGACAGTTCACTGACACTAACGTTACTGAACGAGAAATATTCGGACTCGTCTACAGAACTCTGCGTAGTGTTAGTCAGACAAGCGGAACCATAGACATAGCGCGTCTATCACTCAGAACTCTGTGACTGAACTTTACTGTGCCAGTGCTAGCCATCGAATCGTCTGATTGCAACCTACTGCGCCTGCTAGTCGGTTAGGTTACTTACTGCTCGATTTTAAGGGGGTGATTTGTTTACGTTAGGGCTCCATTAAATGCAATGATATTTGGTGCTGTATCTCTTTTTTTCGGGTCTCAAAATTTATGCATTTCTTTTTGTGTCAAAGGGTCCGGGGCTGGACGAAAAACATCCGGGGCTTCATCCCCGGAAGCCCACCCCTAGCGACGCCACTGGTTCAGATCATGTCCTAATAGCACTACATATGATAGCCTCTGAATATCCTAGAGGCCCGGGCTATTGGAAGTTCAACCAGGCACTTTTGAATGAAGACCATTTTGTTACAAAAACAAAAGAATTTATTAAAGACTATTTCATAATGTATCTTGCATAATGTAGGATTTGCTAACCCTCATATTGTGTGGGATTCATTTAAATGTGTATATAGAGGCCATGCGCTCAATATGGCATCTTGGAAATATAAACAATATTTACGACGGGAAAATTAACTAATTCTGGAGTTAAATGAATTAAATAAACAGATTGATACAATGCCAGATTTTAACTTAAAAACCATTAAATTAGCAAAGGATAACCAAAGCGAGCTAGAGTTACTGTATTATGAAAGAGTTAGTGGTATTATTTATAGAACTGGGGCCATATGGATGGAGAAAGGGGAGAAATATACAAAAAATTTTATTACACTAAACAAAAGGAATTGTCTGAAAATAAATAAACACACAGCTACACAGCTCCGCTGGTTTAATACTAACATCACCAAAGGAAATAATAGAAGAAGGGAGACTTTTTCAAAAATATTTTCTCCTTTGAAGAGGACCCTATCCCACTGTGTGATTTTGATACTAAGCATTATTTCCCTGAAAATTATGATAAAAAGTTATCAAAAAGGCAACACAAGTTGTGTGATGGATTAATCACAGAGAATGAATTATTGGATGCTATTGACTCATTCAAATCAGGAAAATCTCCTGTCATGTATGGCATTTTATAAAATTTTCTTTAATGAAATTAAGATCCACTTATTAGCAGTCTTTAATTTTTCATTTGAACAAGGTAAATTATCAGAAACACGGAAAGAGGGTCTAATGTCATTATTATTAAAACAAGATGCACATGGAAATTACAAAAATCCAGTATATCTAAAAAATTGGAGACACTCCTGTGCTGCGATACTTGAATCCCTTCCAAGTGTCTAGCACTTAGATCAAAAGCAGTTACTGGAGAAATAATAAATCATGATCAGACTGGGTTTCTTGAAAATCGCTTTATTGGAGATTATATTCGCCACCTTCTGGAAATAATTGAATACCATGATATGGAAAAAAAGACAGGGCTTGTATTCATTGCTGACTTTGAAGGCATTTGATAAAGTTTGATGGGATTTCATTTACAAATGTATCCTTTTTTAACTTTGGTGATTCCTTTATAAATTGGGTCAAAGTGTTGTATTACAAACCCATTAGTAAAATAATAAATAATGGTTATTTCTCTGTAAGTTTTGAGCTTTCTAGAGGGGTACGTCAAGGCTGCCCATTATCTCCTTATCTGTTTATTTTAGCAATTGAAATGTTAGCCATACAAATTAGAAGAAACTCCAGTATAAACGGCCTGCATACACATGGCTTAGAAACAAAAATCTCCCTATATGCTAATGATGCGACCTTTCATTTACAACCTCAGCAACTTGCACTGGATGCCCTCATTAAAGACTTGGAGGAATTCTCTATTTTATCAGGTTTGAAACCAAACTATGAAAAGTGTACTATCCTAAGAATAGGCTCTTTAAAATTTTCCAACTTTCAATTACCTTGTTCAGCTCCAATCAACTGGACTGATGGACCTGTAAGTATCCTAGGAGTCACAATCCTCCCTCATCTCCACTGCTCTCTCTACACTTCCCCCTTCTGCTTCTTTCTGTAACCTGCCAGTTGATCTTGCTACCTCCACCTTCAATTCGTGCCTCTCCCAGTCCCTCGACTCACTTTGTCCTCTTGTCTCCAAACCGGCACGCTCCTCGCCCCCCTGCCCATGGCTGACTGAGTCACTACGCTCCAGCAGAACATCACTGCGGGCTGCAGAGAGGAAGTGGAGATAATCCTGATCCTCTGATGACCTATCATACCCTGCTGGTGGCTTTCACATCTGCCCTCACATCAGCTAAAGCCTAATTTTTCCAATCTAAGATCAGTGCATGTGTCTCTAACCCACGCAAACTATTCTCCACCTTTTCTTCCCTCCTCATTCCTCCTCCACCCCCATCTCCCTCCGCCCTTTCCGCAGATGATTTTCTGGCCGCCTTTGAAGGAAAGGTGGTTACAATCCGGAACTCCTTTGCCCATCCGGTGAGCCCCCCAACCCCCCAGGACAAACTCACAGCCACACTGACCTCCTTTGAGATGCTGGAGGACTCCGATGTACTACAACTCATCACCTCTCATCATGCAACCACCTGTCCACTTGACCCCATCCCATCTACAGTCCTCCAATCCATTTCCAGCGAGATCCTTCCCTATCTGTCCTCCATTGTTAATTCCTCTCTTCCCTCTGGTCGTGTTCCCTCTGATTTTAAGATGGCTCGTGTTACCCCACTACTCAAGAAACCCACCTCAGACCCCTCCGATGTAATGAATTATCGACCCATATCGCTTCTACCCTTTCTGTCCAAAACCCTTGAGTGAGCAGTGCTTAAACAACTAACCTCTTTTCTCCATCAGAACAACCTGCTAGACCCTCACCAGTCTGGCTTCCGATCCGGGCACTCAACAGAGACTGCGCTCCTGGCTGTGACGGAGGCACTCGCCACTGCAAGAGCCTCACGCCTCTCCTCTGTTCTGATCCTTCTTGACCTGTCTACAGCATTCGACACGGTCAACCACAAAATACTCCTCTCCACCTTGGCTGAGATGGGCATTGGTGGGACTGCCCTGTCTTGGTTTGCTTCCTATCTTGCAGATTGGTCCTACCAGGTCACCTGGATGGGGTCTGCCTCTGCTTCTCATCCCCTTACGGGAGTACCGCAGGGATCTGTACTGGGTTCTCTGCTGTCCTCCATATACACCAAATCTCTTGGTTCAGTTATTAATTCACATGGCCTCTCCTATCATTGTTATGCAGATGACACACAACTCTTCTTTTCTTTCCCCCCCTCAGCCTCACGGGTCGATGATAAGATATCTTCCTGCCTGGCTGACATCTCCACCTGGATGACCAGCCACCACCTGAAGCTCAACCTCAACAAAACTGAGCTGCTCTTCTTCCCATACAAGACCTCCTTACTATGTGAGCTCTCAATCACGGTTGATGGCACCACAGTGACTGCCTCTCTCTCTGCTAAGAGCTTGGGGGTGGTCCTGGATGACCAACTGGATCTCAAGGAGCACATCAAGGCAACATCACGGTCCTGCAGATTCCTTCTGTACAACATCAGAAGGATTCAGCCATACCTGACTATGTACTCTACCCATCTGCTCGTCCAGGCTATGGTGACCTCCCACCTTGATTACTGCAACTCTCTCCTTGCAAGCCTGCCAGCTTGTGCCATACAGCCACTACAGATGATTCAGAATTCCCAAATTCTCCCACGTCACTCCTCCTATACGATCCTATACGCCTGCTCGACCACTCCGCTCTGCAGCAGCAGGGCGCCTTGTTCCCCCTCCCACCCGACCAAAGGGATCACAGAGCTTCTCCACCCTAGCTCCCCAGTGGTAGAACAAGCTCCCTGTCCCTCTTCGAACCTCTCCCTCTCTACCCATCTTCCGCCGTGACCTGAAGACTCATCTTTTCTAACTACACCTGGACTAACTACCACCACTCTGTATATTTCACTCTAAATCCACCCCCCCCCCCCCTTTTCATGACACTTGTTACATGTTCCCCCATCTCAGCACTTTTGGTCATTTGTATTTGCCCTAATACTGTACCTTATTCTTCTGCCTAGTTGGCTTTGCAGAGGTTAGGTCAGAATAGTGTTCACTGTGTGAACTAAACTGTGTTCTTGGCTAGAAATAGCTGTACAAAATAAGTATTGTATCTCATACATCCAATTTTCAAACGTAAAATATTTCCTTTTATTCAAATTAAGCCTTCTCATTATGTATGGTTGTTCAATGAATTACTACCAAATATCTCCCCCTTTTCAAGGAGGCTATTAAAGCCTGGTTGCACTTCCAATACTATCCCCTAGAAAAAGCAGACACAGTCCAGAAACAAATTTTATGGCTCAACTCCAACATCCTAATAAATGGAAAACCCTTTCTATGGCTACCTCTTCTAAATAAGGGGCTTTTATTTGTGAATGACATTCACAGGGAAAACATCTCTGCTATGAAACCTTCTGTAGAATGTACGGGGAGATCTGTACACAGCAAACTTTCAATCAACTTCTGGCCGCGATACCCCCAAAATGGAAAAAAGATCTGAAAACTATAAATACTAAACAACTGGTTCTTAGACCTTATATCAGATCTCATAAATGGTTGAATAAAGCCAAAATAAATAAGGAAATAAAACAATTTTCTTTGAAATCTAATATATTAACTGCTATTCCATATACATTTTATATATACTTGGAGGAAGAGCTTCATACACCTATACCTTGGAAGAGGTTTTTCAATGTCATACGTAACTGTGCAATTGATGTTACAACTAGAATATTTCAACTTAAAGGAGTACCATGGTGGTTGAACGTGACACTTCCCAGTTGTCTTCAGGCAACAACAAAACAAATGTGCATAATTTTTTAATTCTTCAGTCATTTCAATGTACTTTAAAACGTATTTTTCTAAGCCTAAATTTCCCACTATAAAAATTCACCCGAACCGTCTGGGCGTGGTAATGAGAACTGTCAGTTAGCTATGATTGACAGACCGTGCCCCGTTACCATAGCTACCCCCATGATACGCACTCTCTTTGGGAGACTGAATTTTCACAAGCTAGCTAGCTTAGTAGTATATCAAGTATCGATTGATAGCTAAGGTAAGGACGTTGACTTATATCCAATTATAATTTTTGCTATCTAGCTAGCCAAGTTAAGATAAAAGCACAACTATAACGTCCTCATAAAAGCAAACTAGCAAGCTAACGTTATCGATAACATTGCCTTATGAAAGCAAACCTCCTAGCTAGCTAACATTAGCTAGCTAGCTAAATGAATATAACCAGAAATAATCTAAAGGCACTCTAATTTAAGTGAACCTAACGTTAGTCAAATATTTGCATTGTCTGAACAGCAGGACGGTATGTCCTGTCAGATTTCTTTACGGGGTGTGGAAATGGGAGTGGTTACTGTATTCGTGACGTAGCAAAATTACAACTTTCTCAACCGGTTGAAAATAGGACGATGAATTTAAAACGCATATTTCTCCAAAAATACAGAACGGACATATTTAATACTTTGCTCATTGTGTTTCTTCAATGCCTCTTGTGCAAATAGCACATAAAAATGAGAAAGTGTAAAAATCACCATGGTACTCCTTTAAACTATTTTATAAAATTTTACCAACAAGAATAATACTGAATATATGGGGCATTGAAAACTCACTGCTCTGCAGATTCTGTGGGGAAGAAAGTGAGGACCTATTACATCTTTTCTGGTATTGCCCTACCGTTGCAATCTTTTGGACACAGGTCCAAAGGTGGCTTAAACATCATGCATGCCAACTTACTTTAACTGTGGCTAATATTGTTTTGGGGAATTTGAATGAAAAATGCCCTCTATTAAATAATAAAATAATACTCCTTGGAAAGATATATATATATTAAAAACTCAAACAAGAAATTTATTAACACTCAGTCTGTTTTGACAAAATTTAAAACAATATTACATGAAGGAAGCAATAATGGTCAAAAGAAACAATAAAATCAGAGAACACCTTGTCATTTGGGAAGCCCTCAGTAAAGGAGAAAATTGGGATACCTGATGTTCCTTTGTCCCCATGATACCATTATTTATTTATTTATTTATTATATCTTTCTTTCTTTCTCTCTTATTATTGATGTTTTTGTTACTACTATTTTTTTATTTTATTATTATTTCTTTTTGCAACTGTCTCCCTGTCTTGTATTTTATGGTGGTTATTGGTATCTAATTATCTACTTAACTATGCATTAACAGTTTCTTTTCTTTTTTCTATTTTATTTTAATCTTTTTGTATTATTATTATTTACTTATCTATTGTTATTATTTACTTATCTATTATTATTATCGTGGTGGTTTTTCTTATCCTCATGTTCAGTGAAATTTGCTGTTTTTTTTGTTTTGGTTTCTGTTTTGCTCAGATGAAACTTTTCTGTTATCTTGTATTATTTATTTATTTATTTATTTGCTGTTTCTTGACTTCGTGTTCTATGTTATATGGTTTAAATGAGACCCGGGGGTTTGAGGGTGATGCCTGGCTCTGCTGCTTATGCATGGGGGCGGGGGGGTAAGTTTTATTTATTTTATAATAATGAAGTACATAATATATATATAGCATTGGCGATAATGTTGGCAAAAGAAAAAAAACCACAATAAAAAAACTAAACAAAAAATAATAATAATGAAGTTGTCCCCCAAAGTTGGGGGTGGTGGTGGTGAGCACTTAAAAAAAGAAAGAAAGAAATTTTTTTTTGGGAAGTCTAGTTATCTTCAGATGCAGTATTTAAAAAAAAACACCTTTGTTAGGTGGACCTGCGCTAAGATGGGTAACAGAGCTAGCTTTGGCCATCCATTGCAAGTCCATATTGTTTGCCTAAATGACTGCCTAGCCCTTCAGGCTTTATTTTATTCTTTTTTTGAGTAAAGAACAAATGGTAAATTACTAAGGGAAAAACTAAAATCTTCTAAGAGGCACTTGTTCATCAACGCATACATAAGATGCATTTATTCCTTAACAGAAAATGTCATAATAGTGTAAGTAGCAGGACAAATTGCATAAAACCGCTCCTTAGAAGTGGTCCAAGAGAGCTCACGTTCTCCACGGCAGCACATTTGCTAAATAGACAAAAAAACTGTGACTTGCAGCAAGTAATTTTCTACCAGCGACTAGGCCTAAAAAGTAACCGAATTTAGCATGAAAACCATAGACTTGGAAACCTCGCTGATCACTATGTTTTCCGTGGTTAAAAAAACATCCAATCATGTGCATGTACCAACCTTGCAAACGCCTGCAACAGTAAACATTGCATGCAGGATGGAGGTGACGCCAGTGGAACCACAGATGTCTGCAGGTGACCATGATTACTGCCTGGATGTTGACTGCCTTTTGGAATACAAGGAGGCAGCAATCAGTTACATTGCAGGATATGTAGTCAAGAAGCTGAAAGACAAACTCACCTGCATGCCTTGCTCTCAAGCATTGACCTCAGATGAAACTGTTCATCCCTTTGTGGCTTTGAAAGATAGGGGAGGTCTGCAGAAGCCATCACCTGGCAATGTTGCTGTGTGCCAAATAACTGAGGAGTACTTCCAGAGACTTCTGAGAATGACTGGTGGCAAACCCCCACAGGCGTAACAGCACACATTGTCACTGATGTGCTAACTGCTTGTTCTGAGAAGAAGAAGAAAAAACAAAATACAACAAATAAAAGAAAGTAGTACATGTGCAGTTGAGATAAGAAGCTCAAAGAGTTATATCGAAACCTCACCAGTTATAAGGTTACGTTTACAGGCATTGTATATTCAAGTTAAGGTGATACAAACATGGAAAGGTATAAATACTGAAATACAGTGATACAGTGGTGTCTTAATAAAATAGGTGCAACAAATATTAACAGATCGTAGAGATATTAAACAGGTGCAACCAATATTAACAAATCATCAAGATAGGATAATAGGTAGAATAATAGTGTAAGCAACTAAATTAATGGCAAAGAGCATTAGCAGCTGTCAGAAATCAAAACATCCTTTATTTTTCTTTTAAATACATTCAGGGAGATAGAGGAGTCTGCTAGATATGAAAATCTATTTCATATTTCTGCCCCACTGAATTGAATTGAAAATTGACTTCTGGTATGGCACAGCGGGAGATGAAGGTTTTTTGACTGTCTTGTGTTGTAGGAGTGAACCTGGGAGTTGCTGTGGAAATAAAGCTGGAAAGACTGGCAAGATCCTATTCATTTGTTTAATCTTAAACATGAAGATACATGTTTGCAAGAGGTTGATGTTAAAAATTGTCAATAGATGGAGTTTCATAAACAAAGGTGCAGATGGCTCAGAGAAATATGAGAATGTGACTGTTCTGACAAACCTTTCCCCCTCTTAGGTCCCCCTCGTGCCGCCAAAACAGCTCTGACCCGTCGAGAGTTTTTAAACCCTCTAACAATATTTTAGCTTTTTATAGCCCTGTAGCAATTAATAATGTAATAAACTACTACTACTTATTACATTATTGGTTTTTATTACATAAAAAAATTGAAATGGATTACACTATTGGTAGTTTATTACATTATTATTCGCTACAGGCCCCAAGCTGAGATTCGAACACACAGCCTTCTTGCTGTGAGGCGACAGTGCTACCCACTGCACCACCGTGCCACCCCACTGTACCATATCTGGTTAATAATTAAAATTCTTTATTAGAAATACTGACATTATCTTAAAACCACAAAACCATGAAAATCAGCAGACATAGTTATCATTCATTTAAAATTAGTAGCCTACATGCAAAGTACAGGAGAAATATGCTGGGGAGACTGAATTCTGGGAGCACATTAGGACCTGGTTAAGTCAAAGATCATTTTTTATTGCTACCTGCGATCATAAATTCCCCCTCCCCCTGCCCTGCATTTGCTAATCTCTTTTCTTTGACACTCTCATGACAGGCATATTTTTAAGTCCTGCACACGCCCCTGCTTGTGAGTGAATGATTTACCTCCAGAAATTAATAGTAGTGCACATTGCCAACTCCACAGAGCAAAGCAGAGCCCTAACAGAGACACGGACACTGAGTATTGGACTCAGCTTCCTTGCAATGGGTACATTTTGATATGCTATTGGCAACACTGAAAATATCAGCAAAGCCATAGTATGCCAAGCAGCAGTCCGGAAAGTGTTTATGAAATATGGCCATGCAAGGGTGAACACTATTAAGGAAGGTTTCTATGCAGTGGCAGATAAATCTGATATCTCATATTTTTCAATAGTAATATTTACATAAACGCTAATAAATGCTTCTATGGGATTTCCAAATGTCCTTGGTGTGGCTGTACTCAGATCCCCATTAAAGCACCTTGGGCCAGATGAGGGGGAATATGTTAATTGAAAGTCCTTCAATACCACACATGTACAGGTTTTTCCTGACCTTCAGGAAATATACAGAGCAATAATGACAATTCTGATGCAAAGAATAATGTGGTCTTTTTTCTTTGAATAAAGAGAATATCTCTCTTGGTCTAACAGTATATAATTCCACTGGTCATTATGATGACTGGTATCTTCCTGGGGGACAGGGGCTACACCTTCAGTTCCTTCTTTACGACCCTGTTAGGGATGGTGGTGCTGAATACAAATACTGTAATCGGCAAAACTCGAATAAGGCATTCTCCCCAAATGTTTTCTCCTGAATTTGGCCAATATTTGGATTTGTATATATATTTGGATATTTCCCCATCACTTTGATGTGATTTGCTCGGAAGTCAGCATCAAGTTTCTCAATTAGACATACACCTGCAGAAAGACAGCGAGTGAAAGTTGTGCAATATATGATTTCATCATCTTTATTAATTAGGTTGTTACTGGTGTAGGATATGTAGTGTTTAGATTTTGGCCTTAGAGAGGGAAACAGTGAATAAGAATGTGGCCTGGCCTCCTCATCACAAGCATCAATGCAAATGTGATTGGGGCAATTTTAAATTCCACTGATACCCTAATCTAGGCTGACAATCTATGGGTCTCACCTCCTCAGAAGAGACAAATGATATAACACGATATAACAAACGAGTTTTCCTCTTTTCATTTTGGTGGTGGTTCCTAGGTTGCGTGTTTTTAGCTGGTTTCCTTTCATCCTGTGGCACTTACACTGGAAGTGGGGGATAATTTGGCAAGGTCTGGCTTATCAGTCCCTCTTTCTCTCTATTTTTGGGTATTTCTAGATTAGTTGTTTAATGTTTTGTATTATGTCTTCTGTTGTGTAATTTGGAAGTAGTGTGCCTGCATTCAATAAAGAATGTATGTTTTAAATTCATTAATATAATTGACTGCTAATTATTAAATTCAGTTACTTAGTCTTGAAACCTGATATACAGCTTGTTTTGACTTGTTGGTTGATTCCACCAGTGCACTGTAGCGAGACCTATCAATGAATTTGGCAATTTAATTGATAATTCTAATTTTAAACATAATTATTAAATTAAATCAAATAAAATATATTTTACATGTAGGTTAAGTGAGGGGTTGTAGCACACAATATCGATTGGTGCAGTATTCAGAGTGCTGAACATTTAACAAGAGCATTGCTTGTTAGGACTGCTGGATTCAGAAAATAAACTTATTCTTAATTAATCCTTGCTTGTCCGACACTGGCATAGAAATCGATGCTGTAATGCTGGATTAATCCAAGCTTATGCAAATCAAACATACAAGTAAAGTAGGTTTCAACAAAGAGGGGAGAACAAGTATTAACAAACAAAAACAACAAAACATATTAACCTCACATTCTGTAGTTTTTTTATTTCCTTCGGAGTTCATAGCATACAGTAGTTCATAATGAAGATGAGGAACTATTTTTTTAAATTATAAAAGCGTTTAAGTGTCTCTCAGGTGGAGGTGGTGGTGGGGTTCATGCAGTTCATACTATGCAGTTCAGAGTAAGGATGAGTAACTATTTTTTATGAAAACATTTTGTGTTTGAAATGTGATTTTACTGTTTTTCTTCCTTAGTGTTAAAAAAGCCTGTTAATGGCTATATACTATATAGATCATTGTTTGTTAAATACAGCTTTAAAAAGCAAATTACTTGTTTACTGGATTATTATTGATGATGTCATTGTAAAATCATGACTTTAATATCTGAACAATAGTAGTGCCAGTGAGTGTAATGGCAAACATAAGGGATTTTTGGAATTTTATGTATCCTCCGGGTTAAACTCCACCCATTTCCGGTTTTTAATCCAAATACAAATACAAATTATTTTGTTTGTTGAACAAATACAGATACAAATACAAATAGTGGCATCTCCTTCCACCCCTACCCCCTACCCAGACCAGACTAGACCCCTGGGCCTCAAGCTTGACAAGAGCCAGACATTTTGGTAGCTAAAGGGAACATTTCAATGCCTTGTGGCCTGAGAGTTGTGTCAAATAGGGCATGCAATATCACTGGTGCATGTGATGATGATAATGTATTATTGTTGCATGTGATTAACCCAATGATAATGTTGGGCCTCTCTACCAGGATACCAGGACCAACCAAGTGGCAGAGCTACAAGGGGCAGGATTGCTGCCCACTATTTTGGTTAATTCACCTCCCTTTCCCTCCTCGATCTTTTTTTTCTTGCAATTAGTCCTTAAAAATAAAATCACAAACAAGACTAAATACTTCACTCTGCCTTTATTTATGCCAGTGATGACAGAAGAAACATTTGACTTAGAATAGCTACAGTACATAAATCATTTCAATGTATACAGGATTCCTAAAATGGTCTCACTTACCATCTGCTTATCAAGTAATAGGATCTCCTTCTCCAATTCCTCATTTTCAGTGCCCTGTATGCCATCTCTTGTTCTTTGTTCTCAATCTGTTTTATAAGATATCAGCAGTACAGAGCCTTTATGTCTTCTGTAGGCCCCTGTGAAAGAAATGATTTAACCCAGGTGCTCATGGTGGTCTTACTCATCACCACAAATTAAATATGTAAAATTCACAGAATTATGCAGTTTGCTAGAGTATTGCACATGGATGTGAGTTTAAGAAATATTAATAATGGTAAAATATTAACATTATATTATAACGTAGGTCAGGGCTGCCCAACCCTGGAGATCATCCGTCCTGTAGGTTTTCATTTCAACCCTAATTTAGCATACCTGATTCTACCAATTAGCAGCTCAGTGAGATCACTAGCTGTTGAATGAGCTGTGCTTTGTTAGGGTTGGAGTGAAAACCTACAGGACGGTAGATCAATGTTGGGCAGCCCTGGTGTACATAGTATTGCAATATACTGTAGATAACATAGTACAGAGTTAGTGAATTAGTGCAGGGGCTAGATACCAGCTGTACAGAGCAAAGTGCAAGTGCAGAGTTTTTTATTATTTAAACTTAAATAACTTTGCACTTGCATAAAGTCATTATTTATAAGAGCCACTATACAGGGGGAGAAGCTGTTCTTCTGTTTGTCCTTGCTCTGATTGTTCAGAAACACTTTCCTGAGGGGAGAGTTTGAAATGTGTGGTGACCAGGGTGTGAGGGTCAGTAATGATCTTTCCTGCCTGATTCCAGGACTTGGAGTTAGAGGTCCTGGAGGGTGGGCAGGTTGAATCCTCTCCACAGACTGGTTCCCAGCTGACCCAAACCTGACAGTTTTGCAGGAGCTGAGGATGGATTTCATTCAATGATGGTAGAGTCTGAGGCAGGTTGAATTTCTTCAGCTGTCTTCGGAAATATGTAAATAGATAAATGTATTAATAAATGTTCTGCATCTTCTACACTTCCCAGAATGCACTTTGAACTATTGTTGAAGAAAGAGTGCTATACCTATAATGACTTTAGTACCACAGGTGAAAGTGGTCATGCTCATTAAAGAAAACATGCCTGACCCAAGGTGTGGGAAGAATTTTTTTTCTTTAATTTGAGCTGCTTAGAGGTCAGTGTCTGTGCCAGTTTTTTCTCTGAGTAAAAAGTACAAAAGAAAAATGTTATCTCAAAATGCCAAATAATCATGTGTGTCTGTCTGCTACACCAAAAAAGGGAACTAGAGAAAACAATTTTGCTACATTTTTTTTCTTTATTTATACACTTTAAGCTGAAGACCTTGAACAAACTAGAAGTATTTGAATACAGTTGCAAAGACACACTCATCAATATTGTCATCAAAAGTTGTTAAGATTCTATGCAGAGGTAAATGATTATTATAACACTAAGCCTTTTAAAGTATTGTCCCCAAAGGATTCTGTGAAGGCATCGGTGTAATTTAATGATTAGGTTCTATGTTCAGATTGTCTTTGGGTGCAATAACACATGATCACCTGTGTGGTATTTTAGTCTTAAGGCACATTTGAAAAGTTCATTTTGCTCAGCTGTGGAGATGTAAAAATTGGTACGTGTGTGCTATATCTCACAGTTCCCAGCCACTGATGTCATACCGCAGCCAGAAATAGATAATTAGCATTTGCCTCTGAGAGAAAAGAAGAGAATGTACTGAATAGCTGGAAAGGGGCAAATGCCACACCTGATGGGCCAGCTCTGATTTATTTATTTTTTGGTTAAAAAATGGTTGAATATTAAAAATTTGGCTGATTAACAAAATTAAATTCTCTGGTAGCTGACTTTCCTTTCTTTTACAGTAGGCTAGTGTTTACATATACTTATTGGAAATATGCCTGTGTACAGTATGTTGTCCAATATCAAGTGTACTTTTATCATGTGATGATGCAGAATGATGCAACTGTTATGCCTCGTTTCCACCAAAAGTACCCAGAACTTTTAGTCCCAGGAACTACTTTTCAAGGAACTAAAAGGTTCCTTCAGCCCATTGTTGTCTGCATTTCCACCGCGGTCTAAAGTCCCGCGAAGATTAGGCAAATTAGCCCACTGACGTATGAAAAAGCGACGTTGTCGTTGGTCCATCTGTCCTATTATTTCTTCTGTAACCCCATACTACCACCGAAGTAGCCTACATTATTTTCTAATAACTGGGACAGCCCGGAGGGGTTTATTCCACTTATATACAACGGGTTACCAACAATGACTATATATGGTTACTTTTGTATTTATTGATTTTTATCGATTTAATCACCTGGAATTGAAATATTCTTCTGCAGCCATTTGGGCATATTTTACCGTTGTCAAGCAAAATTGTCGTTGGTAGTTGAACTTGGACCGTTGTTATGCAACAAATATAACAGGCCAATAGTCAGATTGTAACTGTTTTATATATCCTCTCAAACACATTCATTATGTTTTTATGCGAACATTCACTTTCATGTCTTGACATCCGAGGTGACAGAATGCATTCACATTACATTACATTACAGGCATTTGGCAGACGCTCTTATCCAGAGCGACGTACAACAAAGTGTATAACCATAACCTGGAACAAGTATGACGAAAATCCTAGAGAGAAGTACCGGTCCAAGTGCAGGGAACAACCACATAGTTCAACTTGGACCCTGAAGGTTAAACTGATTAACATTAACACAAACGAGAACAGCAACAACGCAGTCTATGGAAAAATACAAGCAGTAGTTAAGACACGTGCATTAACTAAGTCACCTAAGAAACAGCTACCTAGTTACAACCCTAAGCTTACAGTCATTTAAGAGATTACAGGGAGGTAGGGAGGGATGGGGAGAGGTGCAGCCTGAAGAGGTGAGTCTTCACTCGTCGCTTGAAATGGGTTAGTGTGGGTCAGGTCATTCCACCATCGTGGGGCCAGAACAGACAGGAGACGTGTTCTGGAAGTGCAGGTGCGAAGAGGGGGAGGTGCTAGGCGTCCTGAGGTAGCAGAACGGAGGGATCTGGCTGGCATGTAGGGTCTGAATATCTTGTGGAGGTATGCTGGAGCTGATCCCTTGACTGCCTGGTATGCTAGGACCAATGTTTTAAATTTGATGCGAGCTATAACAGGCAGCCAGTGGAGGGTAGTGAGCAGGGGAGTGACGTGGGAGTGTCTGGGGAGGTTGAAGACCAGACGAGCCGCAGCATTCTGAATGAGTTGCAGGGGTCTGGTGGCAGATGCCGGTAGTCCAGCCAGAAGAGAGTTGCAGTAGTCCAGGCGGGATAGAACCATTGCTTGGACCAGGAGCTGGGTTGAGTAGGTGGTGAGAAAGGGGCGGATTCTCCGGATGTTATACAGGAAAAATCTGCATGCCCGGCTTACTGCTGCGATGTTCTTGGAGAGGGACAGCCTGTTGTCCATCACCACTCCGAGATTCTTGGCACAGGGTGATGATGTCACTAAGGTGTCCCCTAGGGAAATGGAAAAGTCGAGGAGGGGAGAGGATAGAGCAGGAATAAAGATAAGCTCCGTCTTTCCCGGGTTGAGCTTCAGGTGGTGATTGTCCATCCAGCTCTGTATGTCCCTCAGGCAAGCGGAGATGCGGGCAGGGACCTGTGTGTCCGATGGGGAGAAGGAGAGAAAGAGTTGCGTGTCGTCGACATAGGAGTGATAGGACAAGCCATGGGCAGATATTACAGGGCCAAGGGATCTGGTGTATAAGGAGAAGAGAAGGGGACCGAGGACTGAGCCCTGGGGAACTCCGGTGACGAGGGGACGGGGCGGTGATACCTTACCCGCCCAGGCAACCTGGAAGGAACGGTCAGAGAGGTAAGACTCAATCCAGTCAAGGACTGTGCCGCAGATCCCTGTTGCTGCCAGGGAGGACAGGAGGATAGAGTGCTCCACAGTGTCAAATGTAGATAAGAGGTCTAGAAGAATCAGGACAGAGGAGAGGGAGGCTGCTCGTGCGGCATGGAGTGACTCACTGACCGAGAGGAGTGCAGTCTCGGTCGAGTGGCCAGGCCTGAAGCCAGACCGGTGGGGGTCAAGCAGGTTGTTCTGAGAGAAGAAAGCAGAGAGTTGGTTAGATGCAGCACGTTCAAGTGTTTTGGATAGGAAAGGGAGGAGAGATACCGGGCGGTAGTTCTGAATATAACTGGTAACAACAGCAGAAAAACTGCACACGTTGTAAACAATTTGCTGTTTATTTACTTTCTCATCGTCAGTTCCATATAGGCTAATTGCAAAATGACAAGAATAGAATGAAAATTTAAATTAGCAGTGGTACAGCCACCGTTTGCTTTCCTTCAAAGTTACTGCTAGCCGAGCAGCGAAGTGTTCCCTCCAGATGCGAACCATGCACCATAAATTAGTCCATAGTCTTCCTGGTCTTTTTGTGGAATTGAAAAATGGCAGAGTAAAATTACGGCAGTCTGAAAAAGCTAAAGGGACGATTACTAGAATGAACCTGTTATTTTACCCTGACAAAGTGCGGAAGGTGATTTCCAGTTTGCTTTTACTGTATCACCAATGTGAATTACGCAGAACTACCGCATACCTCACACAACTGTATCAAACGTTTTGAGTCAATTACAACGGGCTAACAAAGAAAATCCGGAAGAAAATATTCAGCAACCAAATTAATCCATTTGAATGTTTTGGTACGTAATATGCTGTCCCAGCACAAATGATTAGCATTTTATAAAACGAATACTAAAGCAAGAAAAGAACAGAAGAGCACACGTTATAATTCCAAGACGTTGGCAGGCTATAACCAAAACTAGGCTACTGCGCCGCGTAATATACAAGTTTGATTTGAAGTTATTATGAAAATAAATCGGTTTGCGGCTGCAGATTTTTAAACATGATGGTTGAAATAAAACACTGCAAGTAGTCGACCAATCAGAAATTTTCAGCACTTGCGCCCCACCCCAAAGGTTCCGATACTTTTGGAAAGTACTACCCCCCGAGCAGGGATGTTTTTGGGGGTAAAATAAAGACCCCGGAACTTAATTTAGACCCTAGTTCCTGCGGTCGAAACACACTTTGAGTTCCTCAAAAGGTTCCTAGTTCCGGGGTAAAGTTCCTGCGGTGGAAACGCGGCTTTAGCTAGTATTGACAATGAAATTTGAAAATCAGCTAGCTAGCTGGAGGAAGATATCAAAGAGGAGTCTCATTCCTACGATGAAGCTAATCAAGATATAAACACAATAGTGGATCTCAGAAGAGAAAAGAGGAAATGGACCAACAGAAGAAAAAATTAGCTAAGTCGCCAACCCGTGATTGAACCTTGGCACTACTAACTACTACAGTAGGGAATATATCAATAACGTTCCCTGCTGCCATTAAAGACCTGTTTATACAGTAGATCTGAGATTGCTCAACACACTTCAGTATCCGAAAATGCTTATTGTGGAACACCATTTTGTAACATTTACTACTGGTGCGGTCAGGGCCGGTGGCCGTAAGCAAATCTGACCGAATGGGGGGGGGGGGGGGATTTCGCATTACATTTGATGACAATGTAACGTTACTAAATTACATAGCTATTTTCACAGCTAATGCTAGCTACCGGACCATGTCAAGAAAGGCATCATTTAGACAATGTTGCGCAGGAGCCATCCCTCAAACCAGGTCATGTTGCGTTAACTAGCTAGCTAACATAATTAACATAATCTAATGTCAGCTAACAATGAGAAAAAACGCTAGCTAACGCTACCGCCTGGTACCGAACTCGCAAACCGTCTCTCGAATGCAATGCTACCTTGTTGCAACGTTGCAATGTAGCTAACTAAAGGCCGATTTCCATTTATGCCCTCTTGTTCTACTAATAGAACCCAACCTGAAAAATCTCTTGTAGTTCACTTTGTTGATTCCCTTTACTTACATGCCTCAATCAAATCACCCCTAAGGCTCCTTTTACTAAGCTTGAAGAGATTAAGCATCTTAGGTCTTTCCTCGTAGCTGTTATCTTTCATACCAGGAATCAATTTGGTTGCTCTTCTTTGAACCTCTTTGAACCGCTCCCTCAATACCCATCTTCCGCCGTAGTCTGAAGACGCATCTCTTCAGACTATACCTGGACTAACGGCCTCCACTCTGCGAATCATTTCACTTAAATTCCCCTCTTTCATGCCACTCATGTTACTTGTACCTCCATTCCGGCACTTATTGTAATTTGTATTTTCATCCTAATATTGTAGCTTGTACTTCCCCCTAGTTTGACTTAGCCTAAGTTAGGTCAGAATAATGTTCACTGCGTGAACTGGACTGTGTTCTTGGCTATGAATAACTGTGCGAAATGAGTATTGTACCTTATCAAACCTGTGTTTTGTTGTTGTTCCAATGACCATGATATGCACTTTTGTATGTCGCTTTGAATAAATAAAATGTCTGCTAAATAAATGTAATGTAATGTAACCTTTAACCAGAGCCTCTATATCTTTCTTGTAGTATGGTCCCCAGAACTGCAAAAAATATTCCAAGTATTAGTCTAACAAATGTATTGTATAAGGTAAGTATTGGATTTATACTTTTGGCTATATATCCCAGCATCCTATTTGCCTTTTTTTTTTACTGCTAGTTACACAGTGCCTAGAACCTGAAAGGCTTTGATCAACCATTACTCTTGAGCCTTTTTTCAAATTGAGCACATTCAAATTTTGTTCCTCCCATAAAGTAATAATTCCTAATCTTTTATTTCCCACAAGAAGAACTATATTTGTCTGCATTTAATTTAATTTGCCAGGATTCCACCCACTTATTTAAATCTTCTTGGATTACTTTAATCGATTCCAAACAATTAGCTGGGCCTCCCAGTTTTGTATCATCTGCAAATTTGACTAATGCACTTTCTATGTTCTTGTGAAGGTCATTGGTATAAATGAGGAAGAGCAGTGGTCCAAGCACCAACCCTTGTGGGACTCCAATTCCCACAGTTCCCTGCTCAGATAATATCCCTCCTACTATGACTTTGTGTTCTACCCTGTTGCAGTTTCAAATCCACTCTGAAATACCTCCTATAATCCCTACTGTCTTTATTTTGTTAAGTCTCTCATGTGGTACCTTATCAAATAACTTTTGGAAATCTAAGTATATAATGTAATATCATAAGCCTTGTTATAATCAAAACTCTTGGTAGTGTCTTCAAATAATACCAGATGGTTTGTCAGGCATGACCTTTCCTTGCGAAAACCATGCTGGCTGTCCTTTCGGATGTTGTTATTTTCAAGAAACACTTCTTACTTCATTAAAAAGATTCCAGTATTTTGCACGGGATGCAAACTAAACTGACTGGCTTGTATTTTCCTAGATTAGTACCTTGCTTCCAGTCCTCAGGTATTTCTCCATTTTCTAAAGACTAGGGCTGCCCCCTGAAAGTCACTTATTCAAATCATCTGTTAGAGACCCCTCTTATAATTTATTTATTTTAGACAGTCAATGATTTAGACAATCATTCAATCACATCGAACAGAGCAAACCACTTGACATGGGTTTGTGGCCTAGTGGTCAATGTTACAGTCTATGGAACATGGGGTTCTAGGTTCAAACCCAGCCAGGAACAAGTTTCTTTAACCTGCTTTTTCCCTCACTAATAATTGTCTATTACTTCTCAATTATTGCTTTTGCACCACATCTACCCGTTGTTACCAAATGTATACACTGCATATTGAAGTACCATCTACACGTACAGTTAACCGGCTACAATATTGCAAAGCCATATGGATTCAGCGGGAGCTCTTCTATTATCGCCCAAGAAATTTCCTTTGTTTCAACAGCTAGTCAGTTTGTGGCTTAGTCGTAAGTCTCGCTGTCTATGGATCATGAAGTTGCCAGTTCAAGCCCAGGCAGGAACAAGTTTCTTTAACCTGCTTTTTTGCTCACTAATAATTCTCTATTACTTCTCAACAATTTGCCTTTGCACCACATGTACCCGGGGTTCACCAAACGTACACACTGCATTATGACATACCATCTGCACGTTCACTTAACCGGCTACAATATCGCCAGGCCATATGGATTCAACCGGAGCTTGGCTGTGCTTACTGGCCTGTGTTCTTCTTTAAAGTTGGACTGAAATTGCTTTGCTTATATTTTGTACTACACTTGGTGGTAAAATAGGCAGTGTCAGCTGTATTATCAAATCATTTGCAATTTATAATTTTTTGTTTTGAATTATAGAAATTGGTGTTTTAAAATTCACTGCGCCACCTACTGTGTTTTTTCCCCCACATTTTTTAAATTTCCGCTTCTTGACTTCAGGAAGGGGTCTCATTTGCATGCAGCCTATCACAGCGTGTATTTGCTTATGATTGACATTGAGGGCTAGGCTGCATTTGCCACTGTCAAGTCTGGCAAACATGGCACCTTGCAAGTGGCGCTGTTGTGTTGAAGGATGCACAAATACTGACTCACTACACGTAATCCTGAAGGACACAAATGTAAAAAACAAGTGGGTAGAATTTTTATCAGGTTCATTAGTGTCAAACAACACAAGAGTCTGCAGTCTGCATTTTAAACCAGACAACTTTTTGAATTGGGTGCAAAAACAGAGTGGATTTTGCAAAGAACTGCGACTGAACCCTGGAGTAGTCCCCACAATTCGATCAAGCACAGTATGGAGCAGTACGGAGGATAACCACAAAGTAAGTTTCTTGTATTATTATATTTTGGATGTATAGGTACTGAGTGTATGAATTACCTTTGCCTGGCTTATAAGGAGGATAGCTAACAGCTACATTCGCTAACATTATCTGGCATAGCTGAAAAGCAATCTTAGCATCAACATAATTATCACACAAAATATATACAATTCAGGAAAGCCGAATATTATTTATCTAGCTAGCTAGCGAGATTTGTTGACTTTGTGCAATATGACAACTAATTTAGCTTTATCTATCTACTGAAATGTAGCCTGTCACCCTATTATTTTATCTTGATGGCTGTCACAGTCAACATTTTCCCACCATTCACACTTTTATTTTTTTTCCCGCCATCGTAATTTGAGTTCGCCCGAGTTTATTGTACTAGCCGACTTGGAGGGAATGTTGACTTCAACTGTCTACTTTTCTGTCATTTTAAAATGCATTTTTTAAATAACTTTGCAGTTCATTGGTACACAAAGTGATGCCGCTTGCCAGACCGAGACACGCACCCGTGACGTTGGTTTTCAAATGGAACCTAGACGGGGTTTCAGAACAGTGAGCCCACTAGCTGTCACTCAAAATGCAAGGAGTACGCCCTCGACCCCGCCCACGCAGTATCCGACCTCCATAGTAACGTGATAGTAACATTCTTGTGATATGTCCAAAAGTATAAATTTTTATCATTTAAAAAAAAAAAAACACTTTAACACAGCTGCTTCTTTTCACCTGACAGCAAGGAGTTTCACTGGGAGAGCATAACATGCGCGGAAGTTCAGGCTATCTCCCCCAGATCCCCTCCCCGCTGAACAGACCAACCAGTAGGAGTCGCTAATGCAATGGTCAGGACTCACCGACTTCCCACCCGCGAACACTGCCAATTGTGTTCATAGGAATGTCTGAGCAAGCCAGAAGTACCGCTGCCAGGCATTGAACCCGGGTCTCTGTGGTGGTAGGCGGGTGCTTATGCCTCTACACTACCCAGACAGCTCATTTTTCTATTTTTTTGAGCTTGGCTTCTTCTACTGGTTTCCAGTCTTCCATTGTCGCACATCGCCTCACATAGGCTGCAAACAAAACAGAATAAAGGGGCTTAAATTAGTTAAATTATTTTCTAGATTATTTCTAGATATTTCTAATACACATATTAATAATAATAATAATAATAATAATAATAATAATAATGTTTCCATTCAACTACCTATAAAATAATTGTACTATACACCAATGGTTCCATCTAAGTGTATAACCATGTGCTAAAAAAATCCCACTCAATGATGGAGCAACGCGTAGTTCTGGCACGCCACGAGAGTCAAGTGCTCTGGCTGAATCAGCTGATGGCTCAGCTGAGTGATGTTCGCCTATCACAGTACATTTTCTGTTCTGTGTGTACCCCTCTAGGGGGTTTGGCTGCTGGCCTTCCGGCCTTATCCACGCGGGCTGCGTGGTTGGCGGGAGAGCTCCAGAACAGAGCCATACCGCCAAACATAACTGTATTGCCTTTATTGTCAATAAAGATCTACTTTGATGACAGTGGTCCTGACAGAATTCTTAGTTTTCGCTTGCTGGACACCCTAGGCATCAGGCGATTGAATATGAAATTAATACGATTAACAATGAAGCTGTACTCTTTCTATAATTATGATGTCTTGATCTATTAATGTTCATGTAATGTATATATGGCAATTACATACAGGATTACATTATCATCATAATCCTACATTAAAGTGTAGGTGTAGGCAAAATATTCATTTCTATGGCAATAACCTGTTCAGACATTCGGTGCTACTGCAACCAAAGTATGAGTTAAAAACAGAAACGCGTTGTTTTAGTTTCATTAGTAGACGATACACGACAACTATGCCGAATACGGAGTTTCGCAGCGCCACCATTGTCGCTCTGGTCGTTCATTTAACACGCCCCCCTCCCTGCAGTCTCATCTACAACTACACGCCCCACCCATGACATAATGGACAATATTGTCTATCTTGGCATTCATAAAAATATTCTTTCACCACTCAAAAATTGCATTCCGTCATAGCAACAAGATAAACCCGACAACAGCCCTAAGTTATGCCAATACAGCAGTGAACACACTGCTCACTCAATAACGAAATAAACGAGAAAAAGTTTTAAAAAATGATACCATGTCATTTTACAGTCAATATCTGGGACTAAATATTGAATAAATATACAACCTCACCATTGGTTTTACGTGTAGAGATGTCCCTTTTGAGACTGAGTGGTCATACATTGTCTTGGACAATCCCTTTGTGAAATATACGCGCATTTGTGATGCCTGGGTATCTTCCAAAATAGCTGTGCGTAATACCACACGTGTTGTTTACGGCGTTGTCGCCCTTTTTAGTACAGTCTGGCTTGACTAACAATTCATTTATTTAGTAGATGAGAGTATAAGCTTTCTAACGACGTATAACATTTCTAATTTTTCTTTTGGAATAGCGTTTTATAGGTCAGCGTAACCGGAAATTTTCTTATCATCGCATTCAATTACGCATTTACTCTATGGTAGCAGTAAAACAAAGGCGCTGCTAACGAAACGTTGTCAACTATTTTCGGAATTTCTTGGAAAATACTATTATTATTGAGGACTTCTGAGTATAGCTAAGCCATATGTTTGCTGATAGACCTAGCTGACATCGTTTTCTGGTGTAAGACAGGAGCGGATAGAACTATATCATTGATTTCCTGTCTCTGTCTCTATCTACTGAAAACAGATAAGATTTCTTCATTGCTATATAAGTATTACTGCTCAAAATACTGCATAATATCAAATTTTCCAAATCAAGACTTAAGTTTATTGTTGCTAGAGGCTACAGCCAGCTGTACTCATAAATATTACCAACCAAAGAGGACGTTCTTCACCATGTAAATTTTGTTTCATTGTTTATGTTTCAGTGATATCATTGAACGTTATAGTCGAGGACATCGTTTTTGTCCATAAGGTTAGTTTAAAATGTAGTGCCAGAAGACAACCATAACAATCTTTAGTTGAAAACTGTCTAATGACGTGGTTGTTATGATATCCTGAACGCATTTCCCTTAGCTACCGCAAGTAGCTAACGTTATATGATAGCTACGTCAAACTATGATAGAATGATAGCTTAAATGTTAGCTAGCTGGCTAATTATTGTTAACTTAGCTAACGTTAGCTACCGTAACCAAACGTTAGCTAACTTGTCATTAGCTAGCTAACAAAACAATGAAATGAAATTAACAAGGTGAAGAATATGCTCTTTGGTGGGTAATATTTTATACTATTAAACAACATGTTAAATCAACTTACTCGCACATCCATGCGAAGTCTGAATAGGGTCTCGCTTTCTTGGAAATGGCGTGTGCGTTTCGGAAAAGGATGGTCATTTTCCTAGCGGTAGCGTCAGACAGTTTTGTGAGGGCCTTTACTGATGGGATAGCCTGGAGGGGCAGAGACTGTGCCCTGGAGACTGACGCGCAATCACGGTGACATTTTGAGCTCTCGTGAACCAAGATGTTCTCCAGTTTCATAGTTGTATTGCCAACAATGAAGGAATTGCCTCTGTGCTTTTCCTTTGCGACACACTACAAAACATGACCCCCTCTTTACACTCCAGCCATGTTCTTGGAGCACCTGAATTATTGTATTGCCACCTCTCACAGAATTTCCTCGATGATAGTTTCAGTGGATGAGACGAGGAGGGGGTGCTTGCATCGGCCGTGGCAGCAGTGGTCTCTTCGGCCTGATGTTCGCCTGTTTTCGTTTTCTTTCCTGGGGGCTCCACTCCCGCAATAAACCTCCACATCACTGGGTTTGTTTCAACTGCCCGGATGACAACAAGTACCTCACGTACTGTGACAAAAAATTGCGCGGTTTGATGACTGACGCCATTACGTACTATGCACAACACACGCAGCACGGCAGATCTAGCAGACTGAAGTGACAGCAAACCAGCCACTTTCTCCAGCGCGTGTAGGAAATTTATTTTTTCCTACCGGCCAGAGTGGCGGGTGGTCTCCATAATTTACTCGCCAACACTAAATATACCCGCATTTGGCGACTGGCGAGTGTTAATTTTGGACCCTGCCTATGACTGTTAAACTTACTTGTGTTGTTGTCGCTAAACATGCTAAACATGCAACTCACTCACTAGACAGTGTGAGCGTTTGGTGACAGATTCCCCGCTGGCTGGCTGTTTCTTCCATGAAGCGGATGGTTCCCTCACCAGAGAATGTCCTGTTGTGATGCTGTTGGTTTTAAGGAATTCCCCTGCTTCCTTGGGCGGCTTGAAGATGTATCTGTTAGCTTTGTACGCCAGTTTGAGCTGTGCGGGGTACACCATGAATAGATCCAGTCTTAAGGAAACCACCTCTTTATGAACTCCAGAAAACCCCATTCTTTTCTTCGCAGTAGCATCACTGTAATCTGGAAAAAAACACAGCATTTGTTGTTCGTGCCTAATGGGGGGGCATTCCTTGCTCCTTTCAATATGTCTTGTCGATCCACATAGTCTAATAGTTTAAATATTATAGTGCGGGGGCGAGATGGGTTGTTGTTGGTGCTGCTGTACAGGCGATGAGCCCTCTCAATTCGGATGTCCCTGCCAGCCAACGTGGGGATTAGGGTTGGGTCGGTTTCCGGTTTTGCCGGTCTGGTCCGGTGTACGAGCTTTAACCGGTTTGATTTTATGCGAACCGACTGAACCGGCATTTGTCATTATGAGACGTAGCCTACTGGCAAATTAAAAAAGTAGCCTACATCAGCAACCTGTGCCGGCGTCGCTAAATCAAGCATTTTCATCCATATGTTTGTGAACGATTGCGTTTATAGTAACCGCTGTTTTGAATACAATTCAATAGTTAGCTAGCTAGCTAGCCGGGATAACAAGCATGCCTTGAGACCATTCTGACCTAAAACCAAGAATTTTAATATTGGCTAGGTGACAAGTGACGGCGAACCTATCATAAAGCTAGCTGGCATTCAAAACCCGTTTCAGAGGGTCTTAGAAAGACATTATGTCTACACTGCGCGACCACACCATTTAAAAAGCAAGACAGTGCTAGGGAGATTAATTTGATTGACCTATGGTTTCATGCAGTTTTGTTAAATAATGTAATGACAAAAATGACCAAAATTGGTGCTAATTGTATGGTATAAAACGAGAAGGAACTATTTTTTCTTGGTAGCATCATTGTTCTCATAGAATTAACGACCAGAGGTTTTTGCTTAACAACGGTCCAAATAGAACTACCAACCAGAGTTTTGCTTGACAACAGTAAAGCCGCTACACTCTCATTCATGGGCTCTCATTATGTTCCACTTGGGAGCAGCTGAGTCACGTGCAATGCCTAGTGGTAAAATTCGGTATTACTGGTCCGGTCCGGTATTTTGCTTAATATCAAACCGATCTGAAAATTTTTACATCGGCCCAACCCTAGCGGGGATACATTTCGGCAGGTTCCTCCTAAGGAAACCAATTGTGTCGCATCCTTCTTCGGATTCAGCGAGTCCAACCAGTCTCAGTTTTGACCATCGGCTACGATCCTCCATTTCAGTTAACTTGGAGCTAAGCTATTTTATGTTTGTACTCGTTAAGCTTGCTTTTGTTAGCACACACCGATATGTGGAGATCGTCAAATCTGTCCTGTATATCCTGGACCGACTGACTAAGTCGTGCCATATCTGTGCTTAAAGAGCTGACGGCATAATTTGCTTTTTCCACCTAGATCTTTAGATCGGATATCTGTGGAGTTAAAACGCTGTTAATTGCTTCTTTAACAGCCGTTGAGATTGTAGCATCAAGCTTGTGCTGTTGTTCTGTTATAGCTTGTCTGCTAGCCCGCAATATGGCGTCATCAAGTTCCTCTTTTGTTAGGTTGACCATTTCTTTGAATTTCTTCTTCACTGGTGAGTTTTCAGCCTCTCCTTTTCCCATAGCTTTGCTAAGTGACATTTCACACAGGTTTCAATGTATATGGATACTATTTCTTTTTAAACGGATTAATGAATTCTAAGGGGTTTCTGAGGACGAGCTAAAACACTACATCTGCATCGCTGCTGTAGGTCATGCCCTCTCTTCGTCTAATAACATGAACAGCATCTTCATTTTCTTCATAATCATTCACACCGTTGTCCGGCAGGAAGATATTGTCCATATGTTGCCCATTTCAGTAGTATCCCAACGCATTTACTGACATTTAAATGCTGATAATGTAACAAAGATGCCCCGCATCAAATGAGTGTAACAGGATATACCGGGGTATCTGCTAGAGTAACTTGTGAAGCCTGGCTGTGGGTGTGCGGTTTGTGTGTTTACAGAATCTCTGAACACCATCTAGTGGTCAGAAATCGCATACTGCACCTTTCAACAATGTAGTGCATCCCAATACAGGCTGTCATTAGATATATTGGATGGTTTAGGGTAGATTAAGCTTTCTTGGAGCAGCTAGAAAATAACAATAACAAATTTGATTACTTCAATTATTATATTAACAATGAAATGTTCTATTTGTTTGGGCATTAATCATGTCTCAGAAATATCCTTTATTCTTCATTTTTAATAAGAGTGCAAATTTATTTATTATTACTAAGTGTTAGCCTATTCACACATTAGTTTGGCCATGGGCCTAATTGATATAAGTTCTTACCTATAAAATTAAATGTAATTAATATTGATCAGAGTGAAGAAGTTGCCCTGTAGGTTCACATTTCTTCTTTTGTTGCAGTACACAGTACTCCAAAGAAAGCTCCTCCAGCCAACCAGACCTTGGATGAATTGTTTGCATCCCTGGAAGCTGAATGTGATCCTGAGGATGTGCCTGATGAGCTTGGGGATATGTCTGAGTTCAGTGAAGACCAGGAGAGTGACACCCATCCCCATAACCCTGAGGAAGAGCCAGGTCAGCAGAACCAAAAACCCGAGATGGGGAAACCATGTGGCCCAACATATCGGAAGAAGTGCTGGGGAAAAATAACTGAAGAAAGGAGGGAAACGGTGCTTACCACGTACTGGAAAATGACCTACCAAGGGAAGAAGGCATTCACTTTCACCAGGGTCTCTCAACGCCAGATTGCACGTCTCACATCTGCTGGTCCCAGCAGACGTAGCAAATCGTTATCTTACCATCTTACAAATGACCTGGGTCAGTCACAAGAGGTATGTAAGACCTTCTTTCTCACAACTCTGGGATACCATCCAAAAATGACAGGCTCATCCAAACAGTCATCGGGAACTGCTCCCCATCAAGCTTGACACCCCACAAAGAGTGCCGTGGAAGACATGCCCCAGCCAATAAAATAAATTTGACCCCAATTTACAAACATATTTAATCATTTCATCCAACAGTTAGCCATTATAGAAGAGAACGCGCCCCCAATCGAAGATACCTCCCGAGTAATATAACTGTGCAGCTGATGTACAAGGAGTTTGCTGCAAACCACCAATGTTCGTACAAAACATACCGGAAAGCAGTAAAGAACAGCAACATCAGCTTCACCAAGCTGGGAGAGGAGCAGTGCGAGGTGTCTCTCCAGCATGATCTCCATGTAAAGGCCGAACACCAGGCTGCCAACCAGGACCCACTCCAGACTGCTCCACCTGTAAAAAGTGGGAGGACCACAAGGAGAGAGAGGCAAGAGGGAGGCATCACTGCAAGCTTGATGCAGAAAAACAGCAAAGTGACAACCTGTCCATCCACAGCGTGGACCTCCAGAAAGTAATCATGCTGCCCCGAATGCCAGGGGTGAAGACAGCGGTCTTCACCAAACGGAACTCCGTTTTCCATGAGACCTTTGCCACAGTTGGCAAGAAGACAGGATCAAAGAAAAAGAGTATCTCCATGAGATGGCATGAGGGGATAGCTGGGAGGAAGGCAGAGGAAGTGGTGTCTGCCTATGTATGTGCTGCAAAGGGAGCGCGACAACCCTCATCTTGTCCTGTGGATGGACAATTGCACTGCACAGAACAAGAATTCGTGCCTCCTGACGACGCCTGCTATTATGGTGAACCACATCTCCAACTCCACTGAAGACATCACACTCAAATATTTTGAACCAGGGCACACCTTCATGAGCGCTGACAGTTTTCATCATGGGGTAGAGCAAGAGATGAAGAGGCGGCCTGGGGGTGTTGTGATGATTTCCAGGACTTCAGCAGTGTAATTGCATCCTCTGACTCTGGAAGAATGGATGTGCTGGAACTGCAAAATGAGGACATCCGGGCATGGAAAGCAGGGCACTCCATGACGAAGCTGAAGAATGTGCCTCATCTGGCAGAGATGGCAGAGATCCAATTCAGGAGAGGATCAAGTAGCATGGGTGAAACTCTCCCATGATCAGGAGGAATTCACACCACTGGACTTCCTCATGAAGAAGACCACTCTTGACATCCCTGAGCAACTCAGGCCTGCAGTGAAAGGGGTTGGGTGGCAGAAGAAGGCAGACATCCTGACAAAACTCTGCCGACTGATGCCACCAAACGCCGGGTGTTAGGGAAAGTCTTGCCGAAAGTGCTGTAGATGAAGAGTGAGCTGAACGTCAGTCAAACAATCTTACATGAAATGGGACTGTATATATTTCCTTTTTAAAGAAATTATTCTGCTTTTCATTAAAGTCAAATATCTTAATCAATCTTTAGTGTTATTGAAATAAAATTTGAAATATGTAATTACAATCTGATACGAAATGTTACTATATTTCCCTTTTTAAGAAATTAATCTGTTTTTAATTAAAATCAAATATCTAAATTAAATTTAGCTGTTATTGAAATAAGTTAAAAACATGTAATATAATAAACAAATTTTACTGTGATTCAGTGTAGCCTTGTATTTATTCATTGTGTTAAATAGTAAAGACAAGGATAATGGAAATTATTAATGTGATTGTCATCAAGGCAACAACAGTGGTGACGGTGACAACGACGATGAAAATGAAGATGATGATGCAAAGTTTAATTGATAGGAAAATTATTATCTAGATAGGTGAATAAGTAAAAAAGTGAAATGAAATGTCATATTTTAGTCTTAATATCATCTAAAATTCTCAGTTTGTCCAGACTTAATTAAACATGCACAAATCCATAAGTAGAGTTGTTAAATACTGTTAAATACAATTATAACAAAATCTGTCAAAATAAAACTAAATTATGTAAAAATAGTTTTTTGTTAACTGAAAACACAATATAAAAGAAAAGAAAACAACAACATTGTAGTTACTGCACTTTGCTTTTACATTGCTATTAGAACCATTTAAAGCAATGCAAAGGCAGAGTGCAGTGACTACATTTTTGGGGTCAATGGTCAAATCAGCCGTCGTGGTTTTTGGGCATAAAAATTACTTCATGTACTATTTTTTTTTGTTTGAAACATCTCAATTAACATAACATAACAATTACATTGCAGAATGAAAAACAAATAAATAAAAAAATAAAATAAAAAAAACAAAATAAGAATAAAAATTAAAAATTAAAAGTTAAAAACGCATCCCAATTAGCAGTCAGATCAGATCATCATCCTTTTGTATGTCATTATGCTCCAGGAAGTTGTAAGAAACATTCCAAATTTTCCAAAACTTATCAAGTATGTTTTTGTGAAATAGCTTATTTTTTCAAGAGAAAAGTGAAAAGTCATTCATTTCTGCCACTGGGAAATTCCACATGTTGTTTGTTTCTTCCGAATACATGTACAATTAATGCAATATCACTTATATACCTATAACCCATTTGGCTGGCCAGTTAAAACAATTTTTCTCAGTTTTACCCTTTGCGTGGTTACTGCAGTTAGACTTTGTAGGGCAGTACAGCTGGTCCACATTTGAATACCACTGCTCTAAAATCATAACTGCATAAAACAAAATGTGATCCACGTAATCATGGACTTTAGACATATACATAGACAATAGTGTTAATCTCATTAACTACTCCTAAACCAGGCCATGTCCTTTAATACCATTAAGCAGGTCTACACAAACATCATGCACATACAGACATTGACTCTTTGACCATAGTATTAACCACATCATGTTCATCTAAACAAAACCATGTCCGCTAATACCATAATCAACTTGAAATACCGCCTCGCGGTTGTATGCCTCCGCCAATCAGTAGCCAGTCTAGCTTGCTATTCATTGTCTTTCCCCTTGCCTCAGCTTTGTTGTTCTTATTCTGCTGTATGTCTATTATTGTGCAAGTTCATTGAGAGAAAACAAAATTCCATGTATGTGTTCACATGCTTGGCCAATAAATGTGAAATATGGTCACAATCTCCCCTTCTGTTCCTGAGTTATGGCATTGAAGAATGGGCAGAAAAGTGTTTTTGCAGAACATTATGATGTCACAGTGAAGTTGACCTTTGACCGCTTGGATATAAAATGTCATCGCTTCATCATTTTATCCTATTAGACATTTGTGTGAAACTTAATAATTGGCATATGACTTCTTGAGTTATAGCCAAAAACGTGTTTTGTGAGATCACAGTGACCTTGACTTTTGACCACCAAAATCTAATCAGTTCATCCTTGAGTCCAAGTGGATGTTTGTGCCAAATCTTAAGAAATTCCCTCAAGGTGTTCCTGAGATATCGCGTTCATGAGAATCAGGATGGACGGACGGACGGACGGACAACCCAGAAACATAATGCGTCCGGCTACAGCTGTGCCGTCGGGGAGGCATAAAAAAATAACCTCACAGAATGTATTACATTTTTGTCCCAAGATAAACTTGCTGTAAAATGTTTTACATGTTATTCGGATACTATGTATTCATCCTTTCGTATATTCAGGTGTCCTAAAATGTTAAGCTGCCAGTGTCCTGAGGAACTTCTACAGTAAAAAGGTCTCCCGAGTTAGAACCTTGCTACCACGTGAAATAAAGCATTTTAGTTTTATGAATGGATGGTTTTTTTTATTGTTATACCTTCTATAAGGTTATATTTTTTATAATGACCCCATTGATTTCGGTGCAGCGTTAAGTGCAGGCACAAATTCTCATAAACAAAGTCAAATTAGCATGATCATTTCTGACTTCTAAAGGCAAAAGTTGAATTGTCAGTGCACTAGCTTTCTCTACTCCAATTTTTTATATTTCTTTGTTAAATGATCAGTTAATGTGAGCCCAGATGCCAATTTTGTTTTAATGTTTGTGTGTGGAACGCCCATGAATACATTGCGGGCAGTGTCTCCTCCCTCTAGAGTGATTAAACAGAGGGAAGCCGATAATTTTTAAAATCATATTAAAGAAAACAGCCGTCATTTTCTGACGAGTTAGGTTTTTATTTCAGTAGCATTTATGATATTGTGAAAAATAAACTGTCAAAATAAGTTTTCTTAAAAATCGCAAAAAAAAAATTGGGTTGACAACCCTATTAGGGTTTTACATGAGTTTCATGTTGCAAACTTTTAATATGACAAGAGTTATATATGAAAACCTGATCCATAAAAATATTTGAATGGCTTCTATGTTGATACCAGTCCAGCCCAATGTTAGCTGGTATTAGGGCTTTGGTTTTCCCCAAATATTAATGTTATCTTCAAATCACAGAGCTAAGCTTTCATCTTAAGATAGTGGATCTCCCCGAAATGCAAAGCGATGTGGCGACAAGTACAATGCAGAATGGTGGAAGCTGTCCTTGTGAGGAAATATTACACTCTGCTGCCCCCTACTGTCAGAACCCCGCAAGTATTTCTTACTGCCAGCATAACCTCTACTGCAGAGGCAAATCTGTCAACTGAAACCCTAAACCATTGTATAGTTTAACCTGTTTTATATATGGGATCTCTCAGTATTTCATTGCAAACTAAAAAAAGAACAAGTTCATTTGTGCTTTTTTGCCAAGACAATTGCATTTGTGGCACTTTAGTTTATATTCATATGTAACACCTGCAGAGGTAGAGAACAAATTCTTAACTAGTATTTGAATTTAATTCTTCTCCGAATGGAAACGAGACAGCGACATCCAAACTTCACTCTGGTTATGACTCATGTCTAGTGGCCTGGGCTAGCAATGTAGATGTTGAATTCGCTATGAGCTACCCTATAGCAATAAGTTACCATGTAATTAACTTTGGTGATATTAAACAATATACCTGAGTCCCCATATAAATCACAAAACTCACAAATCAGATAACCCATAAATAGGTTTTAGAAGAAATTAAACACATTCACAGTATTAAAAGAATACACAAATGACCATTAAAATAAAACCCCTTGGCGCGCTTGTCCGTGGCGTTGGAGCACCTGTGGTCATCGTACTCATGGCTGATCACACAGTTCTCTAGAGAACTGGCGAGAAAGAACTTGGAGATTCCAGCATTGGAAACAGTCATTTAAGAAACGCCAGAGTCGATCTCCTGGTTGGTTCTCTCCAGGGTAAGAGCACAGTCTGTCCTCTGAATTGTACACATTCGGCTATGCATTTGCCCACCGTTAAGTCTCAACAACCTTCTCCATCCTTCTCCCAACTCTCTCTACGGCTCCAACTGTCACCAAGAAGGCACTCAAATCTTTTTCTTTCTCTTAAAACGCCCCAATGCAGACATCAATTTAAAACAATGTATCAACTTAAACCACGCAACCAATCACGTAAAAGGTCGACACCAAAAAATATGCATTATTACAACTAATTAACCAATAGGAAAGCAAGCATGACCATAAGGTATCAAAATTAAATTAAAAAAAACACATAGGAGACAAATTTAACCCTGTGCATTCCTAACCAAATTTTAAGCAGTTCTACACACAATTTAGGAAGAAATAATCTAAGACAGTATTGTAAATGGTACAAATGTATTGCTTCATTTAAGCCATTTTCCAAGTCTCACATTTGGGGTTATACAAGCTTTAAATAGGGTACCCCCTAAATGGGCAATGATTGGTCAGGTTTGGCATCGGCGCAAAGTTAATTTATGTTTAGAGTTTTATGTGATCTTCCAAATCATTCTGGTAGCATAAAGGTTTGAACTGAGACCATTACTGCAAAACTTTTTAGTCTATGGGTTGCTTTTTTACTGTGTACAAAGTAAAATAAATAAATAAATAAATAAAACAATCCTCAGAAGGGCATATTTTGTGCAACCACCCCAAAACCAGTGTTGCCGATTTAGCGACTTTTGACCTACCCTAGCGACTAAAAATCTTATCTAGCGACTAGCGACAAATTTGGTGAATTCTTGCAACTTTGGCAACCTCCATTCTCATTGTCGAGCAACAGCAAAAATCACCTTTCACCGATTTGTGAATGACGTCACGTCTGCCTTTCCTAGTGCTCTAGCGTTGCCCACGTTTATAAAAGTAATGATTGACCCATGTAGAATCAGCCGCTGTAATTACACAGAAGTAGATGTTCTACAGATCTAACAGATACTACGCAGGTCGGCCAACGTCATTGGAGGGCAGGCAGACACAAAACCTATGGTATGCCTATCGCCGTGCCTGGCTTAACATAAGTTTTTTTAAATATGCAAATGATTACATGGTGATGCCATACATATGCACATTTACGTATGACGTCATCTAGCGACTTTTAGAGGAGGCCTTAGCTACTTTCCATAGAAAATAGTTGGCAACACTGCCTAAAACCCCCGCTCCCTCAAAAAAATATCAAATATCTGTTTATTCCAAACACATATTCAAAAATGTTAACTCATCGTCAGCAGTTCTTTCCAATGTGCATAAAGCAAGAGCTCTGGATACTGTTAAACAGCAGGTTGAAAGCACATACACTTACCTATGGCACTTTCCGGTTCCGGTGCGCCGTTGAAAGGCTGCACTGACAATGGCTCCGCAACCAACTCGTAGCTCTTTGTTTATTATCTTGTTTATTATTATTTTTATTGTTTTTATCTTTGCACATACTGCACTGTCGCTCATACAGTATGATCGACAAGCACTTTTGGGAGTTCGTTCGGCACTGGACACGAACTTTTTTTCAACTTACCGGAGTACGTGCTGCGACCCCTTTGTCCTGCCGCCGCTGTGTTTACCAATACGCCGACGAAGGAGAAAGAAAAGAGGCAAACGTGCCGGTATCCTATGCAGATCTCGGACGAGACACTGCAATCCGCCGTTACCGAGCATTTTACTGGCAAATGTTCAATCCCTTGATAACAAAATGGACGAACTACACGCACGGATTAACTTCCAGCGGGACATTGCAAACTGCTGCGTGCTGGCGTTTACTGAGACCTGGCTAGACCCTACGGTGCCTGACTCGGCTGCTACTCCGGCTGGATTTTCCATCTATCGGCAGGACAGAACTACGGAGTCAGGTAAACGCAGAGGCGGAGGGGTCTGCCTTATGCTTAACTCTCGCTGGGGTACGGATGTAGCAGTACTCGCTAAACACTGCTCACCAGACCTGGAGCTCTTAACTATAAAAGTCCGTCCCTTCTACCTCCCTCGGGAATTCAGCTCTGCTATAATCACAGCCGTCTATATACCCCCGCTGGCGGATAAAACGCGTGCGCTAGAAGACCTTTACGGAGTAATCAATGGACTAGAGAACGCTCACCCTGAGGCAGCTTCTATTGTTGTTGGCGATTTCAATAGGGCTAATATGAGGAAAGTTTTGCCTAAATATCACCAGCACGTTAACTTTCCTACCCGTGGTGACCAGACTCTTGACCATTGTTATTCTCAAATACGGGACAGCTATAAACCCCTCCCCCGCCCTGCCTTTTGCATTCTTCTCCTCCCAACCTACAGACAACGACTAAAACAGGAAAAACCGGTTTTTCGGGCAGTTCAACGCTGGAGTGAGGAATCCATTGCCACCCTCCAGGACTGTTTTGAAACCACAGACTGGCAGATGTTCTGCGTTGCAGCTGATGGGGACATTGATGAATACACAGACTCTGTCTCAGCCTACATCTCCAAGTGCATTGATGATGTCATCCCGAAAGTCAATGTCAGGACCTTCCCCAATCAGAAGCCCTGGGTTAATGGTGATGTCCGTGCAAAGCTCAGAGCACGGTCCTCTGCCCATAGCTCTGGGGACCTGGAGGCCTTGAGGAAGTCCAGATATGACCTACGGAAAGCCATCAGAGATGCCAAAAGAGCCTACAGGGACAAGTTGGAGTCTGATTACCACAGTTCCGACCCAAGACGCATGTGGTGTGGACTGCGTTCCATCACAGACTACAAAGGGAGAAATAGCAGTGATGCCCAGCCCGCCGCCTCTCTTCCGGACGAGCTCAACACCTTCTACGCACGGTTTGAGGCAAGCAACGCCATCCCTACTGTAAGGCTAGATGAGGACCAGGACGACTGCACTCTGTCCCTATCTACGGCTGACGTGAGGAGAGCTTTTAAAAAAGTAAACCCTCGGAAGTCACCAGGGCCAGATGGCATTCCAGGTCGTGTCCTCAGCGCGTGTGCCGACCAGCTAGCGGAGGTATTCACCTCTATATTCAACCTCTCCCTGAATCAGTCTGCAGTCCCCACCTGCTTCAAACAGACCATCATTGTTCCTGTACCAAATAAACCTGCCATCTCCTGCTGGAATGACTACCGCCCTGTAGCACTGACCAGCTAGCGGAGGTATTCACCTCTATATTCAACCTCTCCCTGAATCAGTCTGCAGTCCCCACCTGCTTCAAACAGACCATCATTGTTCCTGTACCAAATAAACCTGCCATCTCCTGCTGGAATGACTACCGCCCTGTAGCACTGACCTCCATCATTATGAAGTGCTTCGAGCGGCTAGTCAGGACCCACATCTGCTCCCTTCTTCCTGACACCTTGGACCCCCTTCAATTCACATACCGCCCCAACAGATATACAGACGACGCCATCGCACTGACAGTGCACACCGCCCTCTCCCACCTGGATAAGGGAGACACCTACGTGAGGATGCTGTTTATAGACTACAGCTCAGCATTCAACACAATTGTGCCTGCTAAGCTCGTTCCCAAGCTCAGGAACCTGGGTCTTAACACCTCCCTCTGCAACTGGATCCTGGACTTCCTGACGGGCAGACCCCAGGTGGTGAGAATGGGTAACCTCACCTCTTCTGCACTGACCCTGAGCACTGGAGCCCCTCAGGGCTGCGTACTCAGTCCCCTCCTGTACGCCCTGTTCACGCACGACTGTGTGGCCACATGCAGCTCCAATGCCATCTTCAAGTTTGCAGACGACACCACCATCCTGGGTCTCATCTCCAACAACGATGAGACCGCCTACAGAGAGGAGGTCAGCGTCTTGGCAACATGGTGCCAGGACAATAACCTCTCTCTCAACATCTGCAAGACTAAGGAGATGATCGTGGACTTCAGGAAGCGACGGGGGGCGGGGGTCACGCCCCCATTCACATCGACGGACCTGAAGTGGAGAGAGTCTCGGTGTGGTCATAAATGATAACCTCACCTGGTCCAGGCAATCAGACGCAGCAGTGAAAACTGCCCAAAAGCGCCTATACTTCCTGAGGAGACTCAAGAAGTTTGGCATGTCTGCCAAAACCCTCATCAATTTCTACAGGTG
Organism: Anguilla anguilla; assembly: GCF_013347855.1. Taxonomy (NCBI): domain Eukaryota; kingdom Metazoa; phylum Chordata; class Actinopteri; order Anguilliformes; family Anguillidae; genus Anguilla; species Anguilla anguilla. The sequence continues at coordinate 29,844,191 of NC_049206.1, read as the reverse complement.
CACCATTGAGAGCATCCTCACTGGCTGCATTACTGCCTGGTACGGCAGCTGCTCCGCTGCTGACCGCAAAGCCCTCCAGAGGGTGGTGAAGACAGCGGTGCGCATCATTGGCTGCCACCTCCCCTCTGTGCAAGGCATCTACCACACACGATGCCTTAGGAAAGCACAGAAAATCATAAAAGACTTCAGCCACCCAGGCTATGGTCTGTTCTCACTGCTGCCGTCTGGTAGACGCTACCGGAGCATCCGGGCACGGACGACCAGACTCACAAACAGTTTTTTCCCTCAGGCCATCAGGCTTCTCAACCAGCAACATTAATCTCTGGGATCACATTGATCACATGACCTCCTGTGTATGCTATGTACGTTCAATGTACAATCTTATGCACATATTCATCAGCACTCCTGCACTTTATATGGTTAATATTTAAATATTTAATACTCCTATTCTCACTGTCCATATCCCCCATCTGTACAGGCTGGTACTTATTTGCTGCTAATATTTAATACTATGTTTAATATTATGTATATTTTAGATATTTTTTGATACATTTTAGATATTTTTCGATATTTTTGCTCTTGCTCCTACGTAGTTGCTGCCTGCCATGTCATAAGAATTTCCTTGCTCAGAATGACCTGTGTTATACTGTGCACTTGACAAATAAAAACACTTTGACTTTGATTTATAAATTTTGAACAAATGTTGTTCTTGTCTCTCCCCAGCTTGATGTGAAATTCAGCATCCAGGATAGGAGTGTCTCGGACTCCGGGACGGAGTCTTCACTTAGTCTTCACTAAAATTGTAAAACATAATGCAATAACACACACAGAAAAATCAACAAATTTGGTTTGATACACTCCTTGCATATCTGCATGAGTCTGGGTTGCCATAAACTGAACATCTTAATGCAAAGGAAACCTCTATAACGCTCATCTTAGAGGTAAACATGTGACTAGGTAAGATGGAAAAAATCTACCTAAAATTCATATCTACCTTCTGCAGGTTGGAGACCCCAAAAATGGAAAATGGAAAATGTAGGAACTAGATTTTCATAAAAATATATTTATATATACACTACAGTGACTTCTGGAGTGGTTTGTGAGAGAATTTTACTTCCGCATCTAAAAACACCAAACCGGAAGTGATGTAACAGCCCAGATAGCACACGTCTCGCTGATGTCGGCCTGAGATCGTAACGTCGCATTCTATTCATAACGTCTGACAAGCATCGGCCCATAGGTGGATTTCTTCTAATCTCTGTGCTCCATTTCAAACGTCTCAGGTCGGCCAACTGACTATTATACTTAATTTGCCGCCATCGCAACCAGCGCTTGAAAGGCGCCCACTCATTTCCTCGCTTGTGACCACAACCAGCGCTCGAGAAGGAGAGACACTCATGCTTCAAACTGTCTCTTTCTCTTCGTAGTCAGAAGGAGTTGTAACATTACTGGTTTTCAGGTAAACTGTCACTTGAAGTAAATTGACAAAATAGCTATTTTGTTAAAATTCTGTGACGTTTAATAAAGTAGCTAATAAGGCACAACCGGGTGTGCCATTAACCTCTTAGCGCAAAGCCTCTAGTGGTCGGCACGCCGGTGTGCTGAGATTACTGAACTTAGACATTCAGTGCTACTGTAGCTGTCGGGAGTCAGGAGCAGCCCCGCGCTGCCTCCCGCCACCTAACAATGTTTTCTTTTTCCAGGAACCCACCCACCACCAGGAGATCAGGACAAGGCAGGTAAAAGGGAAACTTTTATTTAACACTTAATTCAAAAAAGCAGAGCACGCCACAATCTCGCACCAACCCCGCCCTTCCTTCTTCCCCCCGGCTTCCTCTAGCACTCTCCCACTCTGGCCCTCCCCTTCCCTTCCACGGAGCCCCGACGCAGGTAAGAGCAACACCCCTCACACGCCACACACTTTTAAGCCGCTGGGGTTCCCCTCACACGTGCCCACACTCAGCAAAAAAACAGTGTACCCACTCTGGCCCCCCTGCGCCTCAGCCCCGCTGCCAGAGGGGGGAGACCTCACCCTGCCGTCTCACGGGGGGAGCCACTAACACAGGCGGGGTCTCACACACACTCACACCTCTCTCTCCCACACACACCACAAACAAGCATCAAAATCAAAGGAAGGATGTAGTTGGCCCACACCTCACTGCTGGGCCACTCTACATCCAAAAAAAAAATAAAATAAAGAAAAATAAATCAAACCCCCAAAGGTCTACTGTCTCCCACTGTCCACGTCAGTCTCTAGGCTGCTGGGCGGCGGCCCGGCCCACTCTGCCGTCCGCTGTACGTTCTTGAAGTTCCACTGGTTACCATGCAGAGTCCCTGCTGCGCCCTGCAGCTGGAGAGCGAGTCGGCGCCGGCTCCGGTCTTGGTCCGCGCTTTACAGTCTCAAAGTGAGAGACTCGCTGTTCCTCCGCCCTCGTCAGGGCTTGTCCAGAGTCTCCCCTCGCGGCATTGGTCCTTGCCGACGGAGCGCAGTGTCCTTGCCACAGGACCAGTCCGGCTCTGCACAGCGCCGCTCCTCCCCGGATCCCACCACGTTTGCCGCTTGGTCTGGGCGCAGCTCGCTCCTCGTGGCACCAGTGCAGCGTCTGGGACCGCCAGCCCACCACCAGGACGGGAGACAGCTCAAAGAAACAAAGAGAAACAGAAATAATAATAACAAAAGAAACGGAAACCCGCCCAACAAAAACTAAACTAAACTAACTTAAAGCCAAAAAAAAAAAAAAAAAGGCAAAATCCTCTTCTGAGGAACCAAACACCCACCCCGGCGTCTCTCGTGTTCTCCCTCTCACCTGCCTCCTTATCCCTGCAAGGTTGTTAGGACAAACACAAAACAGCTGCGCCACGCCCCCAACTCCCGCGACCGGCGAATCGGCTTACGCCCCGATCTGCATGTGCACCCAGACTCCAATAATCAATCCCCCAGTGAATCCAGCACAGCTGTCAGGCTACCTCCTGACATAGCCTCACAAGCCAGTCTCTTTTTTCACTTCATTCAACAGAGCCTGGCCGAGGCCTTGACGTTCTAGGCATAAACGAAGGAGGCAACTTTCCAACCAGAGTGCAGAGGGGCGGTGCTCCAAATGTGGTGGTCTGAAACGTGCATCGGAAAAACATTACCGGAGGCAAACTTTTCCACAGACCCGCATCAGTTCGCTAACGTTAACGTCAGAGCACCGGCCACACCATTTAAGTTTATCACCAAGTAGGCTATATATTTATTACAGAGTCTGCGGTTCAAGGTTCGATAAAAGAAACAAACGCAATTTATTTATCGGTGATAAATTTCTTTATTTAATTCCTTTTTGGTTCAACAATTCCACTTGCTCCTCCATTATTAATTGTAACAGGCAAACAATCAAAACCATTGCTTCTTCTGGCAGTAGTCAAGCAAGCGAGTAGGCTACATCTCTGTTCGATAACTGTTTTGTGCTGATGTGTTGCTTTATTTCAGTTTATTTTTTTGGTTTGTTCTGTTAAATTTATATTATGGGCAGAGTATGGGCAATGTTTGTATTAAGGGTAGGCACAATAAGCTCAGGCTTCAGCCTATACCTTTTTTTTCAGTTCAGAGAATATGTTTTGATTTTGGTTTATTTTGATACACTAGACCCTTCAGTCACCAGACCCTTCAGTCATTCAGAACTACCACCCGTATCTCTCCTCCCTTTTCTATCCAAAACACTTGAACGTGCCGCATCTAACCAACTCTCTGCTTTCTTCTCTCAGAACAACCTGCTTGACCCCCACCAGTCTGGCTTCAGGCCTGGCCACTCGATCGAGACTGCACTCCTCTCGGTCAGTGAGTCACTCTATACCGCACGAGCAGCCTCCCTCTCCTCTGTCCTGATTCTCCTAGACCTCTCCGCTGCATTTGACACTGTGGAGCTCCTGTCCTCCCTGGCAGCAACAGGGATCTGCGGCACAGTCCTTGACTGGATTGAGTCTTACCTCTCTGACCGTTCCTTCCAGGTTGCCTGGGCAGGTAAGGTATCACCACCCCGTCCCCTCACCACCGGACTTCCCCAGGGCTCAGTCCTCGGTCCCCTTCTCTTCTCCTTATACACCAGATCCCTTGGCCCTGTAATCTCTGCCCATGGCTTGTCCTATCACTCTTATGCCGACGTCACGCAACTCTTTCTCTCCTTCTCCCCATCTCCGCTTGCCTGAGGGACATCCAGAGCTGGATGGACAATCACCACCTGAAGCTCAACCCGGGAAATACGGAGCTAATCTTTATTCCTGCTCTATCCTCTCCCCTCCTCGATTTCCCTAGGGGACACCTTAGTGACATCATCACCCTGTGCCAAGAATCTTGGAGTGCTGATGGACAACAGGTTGTCCCTCTCCAAGAACATCGCAGCAGTAAGCCGGGCATGCAGATTTTTCCTGTATAACATCCGGAGGATCTGCCCCTTTCTCACCACCTACTCAACCCAGCTCCTGGTCCAAGCAATGGTTCTATCCCGCCTGGACTACTGCAACTCTCTTCTGGCTGGTCTACCGGCATCTGCCATCAGACCCCTGCAACTCATTCAGAATGCTGCAGCTCGTCTGGTCTTCAACCTCCCCAGACACTCCCACGTCACTCCCCTGCTCACTACCCTCCACTGGCTGCCTGTTATAGCTCGCATCAAATTTAAAACATTGGTCCTAGCATACCAGGCAGTCAAGGGATCAGCCCCAGCATACCTCCACAAGATATTCAAACCCTACATGCCAGCCAGATCCCTCCGTTCTGCTACCTCAGGACGCCTGGCACCTCCCCCTCTTCGCACCTGCGCTTCCAGAACACGTCTCCTGTCTGTTCTGGCCCCACGATGGTGGAATGACCTCCCCGTGGAGGTCAGAACAGCTGAGACACTTCAACCCATTTCAAGTGACGACTGAAGACTCACCTCTTCAGGCTGCACCTCTCCCTATCCCTCCCTACCTCCTTAGGGTTGTAACTAGGTAGCTGTTTCGTAGGTGACTTTAGGTGCATTAACTGTCTTAACTACTGCTTGTATTTTTCCATAGACTGCGTTGTTGCTGTTCTCGTTTGTGTTAGTGCTAATCAGTTTAACCTTCAGGGTCCAAGTTGAACTATGCGGTTGTTCCCTGCACTTGGACTGGTACTTCTCTCTAGGGTTTTCGTCATACTTGTTCCTGGTTATGGTTATACACTTTGTTGTACATTGTTCTGGATAAGAGCGTCTGCCAAATGCCTGTAATGTAAAGTAATGTAATACAACGACTTGGTATTATTTAACCTTTTTTTTCATAAATGTATGGTAAAACTGTTGTTAAGACCAAAAAAAATAAATAAAATAAACGAACTAAATAACGGCGTATCCAAATGTACACGCTGAAGGTCCTTCAACGAAGTCACGCCATGTATTTGGCAAATCTGTTATATAACAGAATTAAAATCTTCAAATTTGTCCATAATTCTGTTTTTAGCAGATAATTTGGGAGAACCGGCACACTGAGACAGACAGTTTGATTCACCAATAGGGAAGCTGCCGCTGGATCCCAGTGGCAGAGGCTCCTCCCTTTTGCCCCAGAAAGTACATGCGTTCGTCTAGTGCTACTGCAACCAAAGTAGGCCTATGAGTTAAAAACAAAAATGCTTTGTTTTAGTTTCATTAGTAGACAAGTGGAGTTTCCCACCATTGTCGCTCTGGTCGTTCGCTTAACACGCACCCCCTCCCTGCAGTCTCATCTACAACTACACCCCCCACCCATGACATAATGGACAATATTGTCTATCTTGGCATTCATAAAAATATTCTTTCACCACTAAAAAATCGTAACCCTAATAGCCCTAAGATGTGCTAATACAGCAGTGAAAACGCTGCTCACTGAATAACGAAATAAACAAGAAAAAGTTTTCAAAAATGATACCATGTCATTCTACAGTCAATATTGTAGGCTCTCGAAACTACACCAAGGAGGGAAATAGTTCGGAGTGAAGGTTTATGCAGAATGTCTTCCTCTGTTGCTGTTGGAAAAAGGTTATTCTTTAAGCAGCCTGTGAATACTGTATCTATGTTTTACTATCCCCGCTGATCTTACTCGTTATATCTGACTCCATATTAATTAATAAGTTATGTTCCAAATTAGAATTTAGGCTTGATTTAGAATGGACCTCAGTTCGTCTGAAGTTCTACACCGAGGGTCAACGCAGTTTCACCCGGTACGCACCGCGGATACGCCCGTAACGACAATTTAACTAGCTGTTTGCAGACGACACAGCGGTTGTGAGATTTCCCTCATGGGGAGTATAACCTAATTAAGGTTCAGGGACTCCGAAAGGGCCAATATTGGTCATCCCAGGATCAACTTGGTTCTGCTGACGGTCCCGCCTTAACTGAAAACTTGGTGATCAAACAAGTCCAACGGGCAGTTCCCTAGTCATAATTGGGGGAAACCGACTTAGAGGGCTTTTACAAGAACGAAACATTGACCAAGACCACACAAATCAAGTCATTAACAGTTTTAATGTCAGGTAGGTTATACACTTAAAATAATCAATTTGTCGTTTCAGAATTTAGAAAATAGTAAAACAATAAAAGTACATCATATCAAAGATAAAGATGAGCATACCTGACAGCAGTCTACACACAGAAAGAGTCTTGTGTGGGAAGTCTGATTGCAGATTCCCAGAGGGCCCTGTTCCTCTCCTATAAGAACCCAGCGCAGGCAGGTGTATGTCGCCAAAAAAGGCTCATAAAACCATAAATTTACTTGGAGGGGGGAAGATTGGAATTTGGTTCAGACAGGATCCGACAGATGGATTTACCAGGAGGAGTGTCCAAAAAATACAGTTGACTTCCAAATGTATTAAAATAGATTTTCTCTAGGTTTGCTGGTTTTAAAACCTAAACCAGAGCATCACTCGCACAGAGACCATAAAAACCATACCAAATATGAATATTTGTTCTCGTGATTGTCATGAAAACTCTGAAAAACATGAAATAACTGTACAATCTTAACCAACTGTCAACTCTCAATGTCTTTCCACAGTGTATCAAGATTGCATAGTGTAGTGTATCAATGTATTCGACCCAAATCTGGATTTATTTCCTAACCAAAAGTGTGCGTGAGTAAATTTCTCTCCTTATGAAGGTTGGGAGACAAGTTACCCAGTGACACCAGGTGAGGGCACTGTGGCTGTCCCTCAACTGTCCTGAGCAATTTGCCCCATTTTCGCCATGTGATTTTATTACTTGCCATCTGAAACCTCCAGGATGTTGGGATAATTTTAGAATTGCTTGACCATAGAAAAGAGGTGTCACCTGTTAACTGTCGCAAAACCAGATGCCAAGGTCTTACGGGTCACTCTGTCCCGACAATATCAGACTCTGCACCTGGCGAATTGCTTTACGACAGTCAGAGAGGAAATTCCACTCTATGCCTGTTCCCGTGGGCCTTACAATATCCGGGACTAAATATTGAATAAATATACAACTTTACCATTGGTTTTACGCGTAGAGATGTCCCTTTTGACTGAGTGGCCATATATTGTCTTGGACAATTCGTTTGTGAAATATACGGGCATTTGTCATGCCTGGGTACCTTCCAAAATAGCTGTGCGTAATAGCACACGTGTTGTTTACGGCGTTGTCACCCTTTTTAGTACAGTCTGGCTTGATTGAAAATTCATTTATTCAGTAGGTGAGAGTATAAGCTTTCTAATGATGTATAACATGTCTAATTTTGCTTTTGGAATAGCGTTTTTTATGTCAGCGTAACTGAACATTTTCTTATCATCACATTCACTGACACATTCGCTCTGGTAGCAGTAAAAGACGCTGCACCTAACGAAATGTGGTCAAGGATTTTTTCGTAATTTCTTGGAAAATACTACTATTATTGACGACTTCTGAGCCCAGGAGTTCAAAACTTTTTATCTCAATCAGATCCGATCAGATTTTGAAATCCCATATTTTGTGATCCAGGATCAGGCAACTCAGCCAGATTTTGTCCCGGTATTTCAAAGCAATTCAGGATAGGATCACCCTGATCCAGATTCAGACTTTTCAAGATTACCAGATCCTGATTATCAGTGCTTTAAAGCACTGGAACATTACTGAGAAAGATTACGATTTTCTAACCCTCAAATTATATATAATATTCGGGGGGCTTTCAAGGTGCAATATGTAACTTTTTGAGTGTCAATTTTTATGGCCCTACAAATGTGAACAACCTTTCCTTTTTTTCTTTTTTTAACATCTAAAATTATCTTTTAACTCTGACAGCTCTTGATACAAGGAATAGCAGTTTGAGCCATTTATTAAGAAGAATATAATAAATCATTTTTTGCCAAGTATATAACAGCACTTGATTTAAATTATAATAAAAAGCCACATTTTAGTCAAAAACAATAAATATAATAGGGCAACAACAACAACAAAAATTTCACAGATCCTCTTCATTGAAATGCAGCTCTAGAGCAGCATCTTCAAGGCGTGCTTTGATGGACTAGTGCCTATTATTTGTAAATAATTGTTTGATGATTCAAAATTTTATTTATGATTGATATAATATTTGTTGAGATAATTTTGTTATGACAAACCTATTATTTGGTTGAATACACTGTTCTGAGAGTTAGGCTAGAGGCCACTGTAAATGTGACAGAAAAAAGTCAATAAACATTTTGCAACCATTGAGCCTACAAGCAATGTATTATTTTAATTTACAAACTCTACCATCTTTTTTATATTGAAATGTATTTTGAAATGAATTGTATACTACATTTTGTTCTGGTAATCCACTCTAAATCCACGAGTCTACTGGGATCAAGGTAATCCTGATTTTTCCGATCAAAATGATACCAATCCTATGTGAAAGTTTTGAACTACGCATTTTGAAGATTTGATCCAGATTAAAGCTAGGATTCGATTACCTGATCTGATCGGATTCCAAAGTGATCCCAATCCTGTTTTTTGGTTTTTAACTACCCATTTAATCCAATTCGATCTGATCAGATCACTTTTGAACTCCTGGGCCCTGGGCATAGCTAAGCCATATGTTTGCTGATAGACCTAGCTGACATCGTTTTCTGGAGCTAAACAGAAGCGAATAGAACAGTATCATTGATTTACTGTCTCGGTCCCCATCTACTGAACATAGATAAGATTTCATCATGTAAGTATTACTGCTCAAAATACTTTGGTTGTATACGTTATTTTTGAAATTGAGTGTCTTTAAATAGGTTAGTGGTATTATATAATGTGGATATTTCACACTGTAATGTAAGCGTTTGTTAGTAGTGTAATAGTTTTTGTGAAGCATGCAACAGTGATGACGTGAGAGTCGGAACATTGCCAAAACGTGGTGGACGGCTGAAAATCGTTTTCATGTCGTCTCATCCCCATACAAGAAAACATACGAGAGTACAGAGTATGGAAATAAATAGCTACAAGAGTTAATTATTACACATTTAGGTACTGTACCGCATTGTGTTACAATGTTTTTTGCATTATTTTTTAATCTGATGATAGCAGTGTTCCATCTTAAACCTTCATAAGGGGCTCATTTATATGCTTTATAATGGACAAAAAGCATTTTATTCATTTTTGGAGAGATTTTGGATATGTTTCTGGACCCCTAAATATTTAGACCACTGTACTGACGGAAAGCTTGTAATTCCCACTTGAAAATGATGCAACAGTGAGTTTCTTGAGTTAAAACAGTTGATTTGTAGTGAACTACGTGATATGTTGTCATTTACAGCCAGGGTTGGCCCTAGCATTTTGGTGCTAAACAAGTGTGTCGAGCGGGGGTGCTGCTGGATTCTGTTGAGCGGGGGCCGGGGGCTGGGGGGGGGGGGTAGGGACTGGGATGCTGTTGGATTCTGTCGGGGGGTGGGGGTGGGTGCTGTTGGATTCTGTCGAGGGTTAAATCCTCCCTACATGACATTGTTAAGAAATGTTCTGATGCCATTCCATTTTCAATTTATACCGCTAGTCCCACGATAGGGGATGAATAACGTAAATACGAAAATAACCTTATTTACCTTAGATAAACATTGGATCGTGTGGCCCCCCTCGTGGTCGTGTGCCCCCCCACCCCCCCCCCAGCAGTTGTGGCCCTAAACAACCGCATACAACGTTTATACCACGGGCCGGCCCTGTTTATAGCAATGCATAATTTAGACATTTTGGATAGATTTGGAGACCCTGGGTACACTGCTTAGTTTTTGCTTCATAAATCTATAGTAGTTCTACATATCCACTCTTAGATTTCATGAACTTGTGGTCAAGAAGTTTTTGATCCAGCACATGTATAGTTTAACCTGTTGTATATATGCAATCGCTCAGTATTTAATTGCAAACTAAAAAAAGTGCAAATTCATTTTAGATTTTTTGTCTAGACAATTGCATTTGTGGCACTTTATTTCTTCCAAAATTATGAATATAAACGAATCTGTGCTAGTATTGTAAATTGTAAAAATGTCTTGGTTCATTTAAGCCATTTTTCAAGTCTCTGTGGTGTTCACATCTGGAGTTATAAAGCTTTAAATAGGGTACCCCCTAAATGGGCAAGGATTGGCAAGATTTGGCATGTGCACTTCTATATATGTCCATTTTGCCTGTGTATCCAATGTTTTTATTAGCTGATGTACCTAAATGTCCAATGGGGTGATATATTCTTTGTGCACCTTTAGAATTTTTGGGGATGTAATCGTAAATTGGAATTCAAGTGCCAACATAGCATTGGTGGCTAAGAGAGCCTGTCTGCAGCACCCGCGAATGTGGACGTTGAGGAGGAGGAGGAGGAACAAGAACGACAGGCTCCAAAGAAAACAGAGGAAGCGTTGTATTTTCTATGTCTTCGTCAGTGTCAGACCCCTGCACACGGGCGCTCCCAAGAAGACACCATTGAGTGTGAAATAGCTACTTTTTCCGTGAAGCCAGCTATCGATGTGCAGGATGACCGACTGATTTTGCAGAAAGGGAAAAAAGCTCTTTAAGAAGCTCGCCCACCTGGCACAAATGTTTTTAAGCATACCAACCATGTCTGTCCCTGCCGAAAGGGTGTTTGCTAGGCAGGATAGATTGTGAAAGAATTCTGGTTCTATCTGAAATGAAGAACGTGGATATGGAATTCTATTTTTGAACAAAAACAAAGATGCTTCCTTGTCGATTTGACAGTCGTATTCTATTTTGTTGTTTTGTTCTTCAAAAAGTGACTAATATTATGTAAGAAAGCTGATTATGTTTGATTGAAATAATGTTTTTTATAAGCATTAAACTTATTTAAAAATGAAGCTGTTTCTCCTAGAGTGAGTAACAAGTTACATATGTTTTTTCAAATACCAGTTTTACACGACTGTAGATTTCACAGCATTTAGCCTTAACAAATCTTTAACTCAATAGCCAGTTATTAATTTAAGGAGATTTCCTATAGCTTCACATCTTTATTGACTAATGCTTCATTTAATTAGTTTCTGTGACATACAGCAAAAACGAAGCTGTTTCTCAATCAGAGATATATCCATGGCTGTTCAAATAACAGTTTTAAATCAGAGTAGGTTTTGCCCATTTAACAATTATTTAACTGAACAGGATAGTGTTTATGGAGATTTCTTCTCTTCTTCATGTGTTAAGTCATCGTAACTAATGCCATGTCACCCCTCTGGCACAAATGAAAAATACAGGATGTGAACCTAGACATATTTGAATATTGAGCTGTTGAATACATATAGCCTAATGTTTACAATATTTATTGATAATTCTGTCCCAATTTATTTTTGTCCCAGCTCTACTGATCTATACACAGAACTGGTGAAGCATGCAGCCAGTATTGTGAGGTGGTAATCTTGCCTTACCCTCACATTTCAGTGGTTATGTCACCATATGTTCTGCCATTCTCTTGATTAATGGACAGTTTCCTTGCCCTTCTCATGACTGCATAGTTCTCTGTTTCTGTCCTAATATTAATGCACTAGTAGAACTCACGCTAGGATATATGTTGCCAAATTGCTGTCCGTGGTCTTTCCTCCCTTCCTCCCTCTCAAACCAGTGGAGTGCCTGTTCAGCCAACTCCTGAACCTTGGATGAGACCCCCCCCCCACCCGCCATGCTTGAATGTACAAGAGCTGCATTACTGGCATACATATAAAATATGTGTCGAATGTCATAGCCCATGTAGCTGTAGCACATACCCCTAGTAAGCAAGCAAGCACCTCAGCTGGAAAATGTAGTTTTGCAACACTGCTGCCACAATTTAGTTTTTTTTCCATGTATTTACCTGATGCTTTGTATCACCAAAAATGCATAAGATTTGAGTGGGAAGGGCTTATTTTGCATGAAGTACAGTGTGCACACATATGCATGTATGTGTCTCAGAAAAGATTGACTTTCTTTACAGAACAGTTTCTGTCTCTACAATATAAAAAGACAATATACATATGGAAACTATCACAGTGACTAGTGTGTAGATCCTGATTTATGGGGTTTCATCACAATATTACTGCCCTGGGATGACAGTCAAAAAGTGTTATTTGCTCTGTTGACTATCTGAAGCTGTTGTTTTGTCGTATTTCCATGACAGTATTCATCCCCTGGATGCTTATTAAAAATGATAACAAAGCCTAGTTATTGTTTATTTATTTAGCAAACACTATTTATTCAGGGAAATGCACAATTCATGGGACCATAACGACAATAGTGAATTAAATTTAGAACAGCATTCAACATCTGGATACACAAAAAATATGTTGCACAATTAAAATAATATTTTCAATGTGAAATCAATGGGTTATTAGAAAAAAGCATGCTTATAGTTTATTCGATTTAGAAACTATCAAGTGAATTAAAACATAAATACAAAGGTAATGTATCTTTTGAAGGCAATGAAAGATCATGAAGCAATCAAATAATGAGCTTCAAAAAACATGAAACACACAAATATGTTACTATTTCCCTCTTCCATTCAATGTCTAATCCAAAAAACATTATTATTTTGCTGGATTCATTTATAGAATAAATGAAGAAATGCCATAGCTGAGTGCTTCTGAAGTGTGGTATGTTAAGACCTAAAATAACATGTCTATAGTATAAAGGTCTGACTTAATACCAGGAACCCAGGATACCATCTCCTGTTGTGCACACAGTGTCAGTGTTGCTTAGCAACAGAGAGGCCCTTCCTGTGTAAGGGATTTTTTTTTTTTTGTTTGATGAATGATAAGTCTCCCATGAAAACAGAAAAAGATGTGGACTTTAACAGAATAGGTACAAGATGGTTTTTTTGGATTCTGTGTAACTACAATGTAATTTGTCCGGTGAAAATTCAACACTAACAGAGTTTATATGAATTCTCTCTGGCCATAGTGGACTCATATAAACTCTGTAAGTGTTTATCAAACACTGAACATTTTACTGTAACTGCATTTATTTGATGTACCTGAAATTGTTGTGCTTCATGATAATATTACATTACATTACAGGTATTTATCAGACGCTCTTATCCAGAGCGACTTACACAACTTTTACATAGCGTTTACATTGCATCCATTTATACAGCTGGATATATACTGAAGCAATGCAGGTTAAGTACCTTGCAAGGGTACAACGGCAGTGTCATACCCAGGAATCGAACCTGTGATCCTTAGGTTACAAGACCAGTTCCTTACCCATTGTACTACACTATATTATACTATGATAATATACTCAATGAATCAATATTCATGGATATTCCATGTGCTTGCATGTGTGTGTGTGTGTTTGTGTGTATGGGTGCGTTTGTGCAGGGGGTTTTGAGGTGGTTTGGGGGGGGGTGTATAAAGTATAATGTTTAGATCAACATTTTATGCGGTAACCAATTAAAGACCAGTATAATATTGTAGGTATGCATTTAGATTGACAGGCTGCAAGAACACCAAACTATACAAACTGTAACACTGTATACAATAGTGAACAAACACTTCCTCAATTACTCAGAAAATCAATTTCAAAGGAAATGCAGTGACCCACAAGACTTTTTATGCCCTTGACTACTTCAAATGAAACAATTCCCTAAAGACAGTTGATGTTTGTTAAAACAGGGGGCAGATAATTATAAGGACACAAATGCAATTTTAAGCACGAGGGCTACTGCAGGTAAAAAATAAAAAAATGTCTCACCTTTTTTGATATTTTAATAAATGTTTACATTGCACTGCGCGGGTAGGTCAACCATAATGTGATGTATGTAAACGTTTGCATTAATAACCTCATTTTGGTGAGGTGTATTTAATTTTCTAGAGAACTCACACTAAGGCCCAGATTTATGTACATGAAACTCAAATTGCGGCCAGGTGAAAGTATGTTGATGCATGCACAGTCTGCATGAAATTAACATCTTATTTACTATGGCTAGGGCTAATAACGCAACCAGCAAATGGGGACTACCTACTAATCACATTCTGTGTATGGACTAGAAAAGACGCAGTTGAAAAAACCTCCCAAAAATGTGTTGAATATCTTCATTGGATGTGGGGAAACTGATGTGTCTGCTGGTGTGCTGTCAGAGCATATCCAGCTCTATGGACAGCCCAAGACAAAATGCGGACTGTGATCTTCCAGCTGCGGTGGCAGTAGTCCATTGAAATGATCCAGATGCAAGATAATTGTGTAATGTTGCAAGGAGCTTGACTATTGCCGGGGTTGGATGTTAATCTTGTGTGGTTTTATGTCATTTCTGTCATATTTCTTCCAGAAGAGTAAGTAATGCTACTGTATGGCTGGGTGTTTGTTAAGGCTAATGATTTCAGCCATTTTCTGGCTGTTCTGTGACTTTACCCATTTTTGGTGCTTTCTGTGATTTTTTGGTAGTTTTGGATGGGAACTGTCAGCCTTAACACAGCCTCCAGTCAGTTGTTACAATCAGGTGTTTGATAGCCCTTGTCACCAGTGTTGATGCAGAGAGCTCCTTCTCCTGTATCAACAGTGCTGTTGTCAGTGACAATGGACACTCCATCAGACTCAAACCTTGCAATGTAGGCTACAACATGTACGAAAACCATCTTTAATTGAGCAATAGGTAAATTGAAACCCCATCTAATGTCCACTAGGAAGAACTGCAATCCCACCCCAAAGCATGACACCATTTCTCTCAACCGTGAGTGGTTGCCAGGTTTTCTCACAACCTGTGTCTTTGTGTGCTGTAGTGGTACAGTGCTGAACATGGAGAGCCCCTTCCAAGGATAAATGCTCTCTTCAGCACTTCACAGATTACACTATCCCTTGTGAAAACCACGGTGGTGGCAGCAGCAGGTGGTCTTCAGAAGGAGGTACTGGGAAGCTTGTTACCATTAAAGTACAGTACAGACCTGTGCAAAGCTTGTAAAGAGGACATAAAGAGGAAATAAAGAGGACATTTGTACCAAAATGACAACATCAGCTGATCCTACGGGAGTCTCACTCCATAAACATACAGGAAATACAGTCAGGTCCATAAATATTTGGACATTGACAAAGTTATTGTTATTGTAACTGTCTACCACAGCATATTGGAGTTGAAATTAAATAATGAATATGAGCTCAAAGTGCAGACCTTCAAGTCAATCACCTGACCTGAATCCAATTGTGCATGCATTTCACTTGCTGAAGGCAAAACTGAAGGCAAAGCGCCCCAAGAACAAGCAGGAACTGAAGACAGCTGCAGTAGAGGCCTGGCAGAGCTTCACCAGGGAAGAAACCCAGCGCCTGGTGATGAGTATGGGTTCAAGACTTCAGGCAGTCATTGACTGCAAAGGATTTTCAACCAAGAATTCAAAATGACAATTTAATTTATGATTATGTTAGTTTGTCCAATTACTTTTGAGAGCCTAGAATTGGGGGTTGGGGGCTATGTTTAAAAATGGTTGTAATTCCTACATTGTTCATACAATATTTTTGACATAAATTAAAAGTCTACACTTGATGAATGAAAGTCTACACTTAAATCACATCTTGATTGTTTCATTTCAAATCCATTGTGGCGGCGTACAGAGCCAAAGTGATTAAAATTGTGTCACTGTCCAAATACTTATTTACCTGACTGTATTTATTCTGAAAAACAATGAAGAAGTTCAAATATTGTTTTGTAATTTATTTATTCTGTAATGCTTATATGTACTTCTGATACTGGATGAAACCAGATTTTATTTTCCAATAGTACCACAGGATGTATACAATAAAAGTTTGGAGTGGATTGAACAAACCAGTCAAATTTGACATGTTGTTTCCAAAAGTGTCTCCAAAACCTCTCCAAACAGCACCAAACCTCTCTAAATTGGAATATTGTGTCCACCTTTTTTTCTAGCCATATTCCACTTCCTAAAGCTAATTCCATTGAGGGCGGTACCCTCTGGAACCCCACAAAACTTTAGGTTACTGTCGTAACCCCAGTTCTCTGAAAGATCGAGTGGAGAGATCCACCTATGGGGATGACATCCGGTCATGACTCCTCAGAAGCATCCAATTGCACCAAGTCTGGCTCTGACAGACAGTAGTGCGTCCAATGCTACAGGAGGCACTGCTTTCCTGTAAGAGCATATTGGACACTACAGAACAACTACTCCTCAGTGAACATATTTACTTCTCGTGCATGGAAAGCAGGGCAGTCTTGGTGGAACTCTCCACTCAATGTTTCAGAGAAACGGGGTTACGGCAGTAATATAAAGTTATCTTTCATCATCTTGTTTCGAGATCCACCTATTGTCAGGCGAGGGGGCAGGAATGGACCCAAGTGCAGAGTAAAATGCCCAAAGTCAAAATGGGGAAAACCAAAAGACTTTAATAACTGAACAGGGAACACAGGGAGCCGAACGCCTCGCAGGGCGACTAAGAAAAACACAAAGAAAACCTAACAAAACACGGGAAAACAAAAATACAAAACTTCCAAAAAACGTGGGGAACAGGGCAGGCAGGCAGGCAGGCAGGCAGGCAGGTAGCAAAAACACACAGGTAACCGGCAGGAACAGGAACAAAGGGTACAGAAACAAAAGGATCCAGCACCTGAGTGAGGGAGAGGGAGACTTAAATAGGAGCGACGCAGGTCGAGACACAGGAGGGCACAATGAGCAATCAAGCCACAGAGAGGGAGGGGAACATGAGACAAAACGCAACTAATAATTGGATAACGAGAAACAATAAAACAATCAACTGAACACAAAACAGAGGTACCGCCATCTGGCGGCCCAACAGAGAACAACAAGGGGGAAGACAACAGAAGACAACAGAACCCTGACACCTATGGGGAGATATGGACAACTCCCAGATTGCCCTATGCTCACAGCTGAGACACTGTCAGGCCAGCAAGGGCAGCCTCCCCCCTTAAGGAGAGCAGGTGTCTGGCACATCCCATGTAAGGACGTACTAAACACATAGCAGAAGAGGGGAGATGCGTGAGCTTAACACAGAGCTCGTCTCCAGAACTGCGTGGGTTACCGGAGTCCTGGTAATGTCCAGGCGATAGAACCTAGCAAAGGTATGTGGGGAAGCCCCAGTCTGCGGCTGAACAAATCTCCTGCAAGGAGACCCCATGGAATAGGGCCCACGATGCAGCCATGCCCCTCATAGAATGAGCCCTCAGGCCCGAGGGGTGTGTTATCCCCTTTGAATTATACGCCATAGCAATAGCTTCCACAAGCCAATGAGACAACCGCTGTTTAGTGCTGGCTTTCCCTTTGCAGGTCGGGCCCCAGGCGACAATGATCTGGTTGATCTGATAGCCTTAATCCTTGTCATATACGTGTGGAGGACATGCACAGGACATAGCATATGCAGCCTTTGAACCTCTTGAGAGGAGAAAGGTGGTGGGTGAAAGGCAGCAAGCTCTAATACCTCACGTGAAAATTGGGAAGCTTTTAGGCTTGAAGGCTGGATTGGGCTTAAGAAAATATTTATATTAGAGGAGAATATTGCACACAAGGGATGCACTGAGAGCGCATGGAAGTCACTGACTCACTTAGCCGAAACTACAGCAAGCATCAATGCTGTTTTGAGAGACAGCAATTTTAACACTACCTCATTTATAGGCTCGAATGGCTGTAGAGGCAGAGCCTCCAACACCAGTGACAAATCCCAAGAGGGAATGTGCTTTTTAGCAACAGGCAGAGAACAGCGAGCCCCTTCATAAACCTGCAAATGAGGAGGTGTTGCCCACTGCATAGTCTTTGAAACCAACATGACAAGCAATGATAGCAGTGATAGTGACCAGGTAGAGGGCGCTCTCGTGCATTGGGTGGTAGTGACCACACGAGAGGGGAGCCCTAATGCATTAAGGTTATGCCTCTCACAGACCAAGTCCAAAGAACTATTCGCTTTGGGCAGGGGTGGTGTATTTCCCTGTTCACATGGGACAGGAGGTCTGTGCGTAACGGGAGTGTGCATGGCTGTGCATAAAGGAGAGGGATAGTCTCTGCCAGCCACGGAGATTTCGGCCACCTGGGTGCTATCAGATTCAGTCTCAAGCTCTGGCTAGAGTGGGAGAGTTGCGAACGAGGGGGGGAAACACATACAGGAGCACACTTCTTTAATTTCTGTGAGGCAAGATAGCCTATATTGTTTGTAGTTCAGTAACTTCGTCTTGATATCAATACTTCTAATGGCAGGCCTAGATTTTGCCAGTTTGAATGAATGACTTATAGACGATGTATGTTTTGTATGTGTGAATAACTTGGCATTTTTGCACGTAGAAAATGTGTTTTTTTATGAGATATTTCTTTTTGCAAAGCGTTTTATTATGAGAAAGTGAGAAATGCAAAGCGACCCTTTAAGAAACGGTTGTGGATTATGGCTATACTTGTGTGAATTTGTACAGTCTGATGAGCATGTACTGTTTAGCACTTTCGCTTTGCTATATATGTAAAACAGTGGCTGTGACAAAGGGTGCAGTGGCGTAAGTATAAACGCATCAGAAACGCAGCTGAAATATGGCCAGTGTATGTACTCACGGATTTGACGGCCATCCAACGAGCCTTGATTGAGTATGTTGAAAACGTGTTTTTCATTAGATATTTTACTTTATCACTATTCACAATTTTTCACTTGCTGTTCTATCAGGCTTCTTTTGAATGTCCAGTGTGTTATTTTCCTATGGTACTCAGAACTACTTTCGCCACCCCCCTTTTTGAGAGCATTTGCTAGAAAATCTAAGTTAGAGATTGTCGCCATGCCTCAATGCCCCGCAAAGCCACGCCGTTGCATTCTGGAGTACTGAGCCTGCTAGCATGTCAAAAATCGTGAGTCCTCAGGATAAAATTTTGATTTCTCTCAGTATGAGTATTGCAGAGAGTTGATTAGCAGGGATTCCCTGACTCAAATGCACTGAACCAAATATTTGATACTTAGTTGGTAGTATACCGAGTTGAAGAAACAATCTCATGTTAAATTGCACTGTGCCAGCTGTGACAATACCACCACGTAATGTCAGGTTGTCTACAGAATGTGTGTTTAGCTGTGAAAAACTGAAATACTACACAAAACAGGAAAATTAGCTCATGTTTTACATCACCAATGTTACAATTCTAAAAATGTCAAATTGTTTTAACCCAGAGTTTTCCTTTAATTTTGTCTAACAGTAAATATTTACCTATATTTGGTTGGCCAGTCAGGATCCATTGTGCACCCAGGCCCTCTTCTTAGTCCTCTTTTGGTAGGCCTCCTTTTGTCTCTCCTGGGCCTTCTCGACATTAGCCCTCAGCTTGATTGATTGATTGGTTAATTTCTGAATGTTCTGTAACATACATCTATTTTGATACTGGCTGTCTTTAAGAACAGGTGCCTACATCATAGTCACTTTGTCAAAAGCCTCTCCATCTTTCTCAGCCCTTGCCTGAATGTACCTCTCCACATCACCCTCATCTGGAGCAACAGCTTCCACCCCAGGAAGGTTTCCCTTAATCTGTAAATTACATTGAAAAAAGAAATACCAAGAAAAAACAACTAAGGTAAGTTTATAACAATTGAACTTAAAATAAGTATGATGGAGTTGCTGTTTTGACCTTCAGTCCCAATTGTACAGTTGTCTGTTTGCACCAACCACCACATCCTCTCTGAAGGACTGACAATTTGAATCATATAATCAAAGCCTAACATGATGAAACATAAAATCTGATTTTACATATCTCTGACAACTGCTGATATGGCAAGTGCCTAGTCGAGGCATGGACACAAGAGGCATGGGTAAACACAGTCTCTTTAAGTTTGTCCTCCCACCTCTCTTGGTTCCCATCAAGGGTCTTGCCAATGGCCCTCTTCAGGGTCTGGTTGGTCCGCTCATCCGGTGCATTAGTCTGGGGATGGTACGCTGACCCAAAAGTTCTCAAACAAGGTCTGGTTAAGGTCTGGTTCATCAATCACTACCATAAACTGAATAGAGAATGAATTTGTGCCACATAACCAAAATATATATTCAATGCAAGTTACCTTATTCAGGATGACCTCAGGCGCACCGTAGGTGTAGAACATTAAGGCCTGTGTGGTGTCAAAATGTTTTTTTTTTTTTTTACTAATCATATGATGAAGTCAGAGATGTGCATGTATCAACATGTATATTACACCTGCGATTTTGCCACTGCCGTCTTTTCCATGATGGGTATAGCTTCCACCCACTTTATGAAGAAATCTGTTGCTGTCAGACAGTAATGGCCTTGAACGGTCCAATGAGGTCCACACCTAGGGTCAAATTCATTAATGATAATAATACACTTTATTTATATTGCACTTTTCATCATACAAAGACAATAAAAAGACACTTTCCTCATTGCCAGATAATGAGAGACAGCAATGTTTACAAGTGACACACGTATTAAATTCAGTCTGGCAGAATTTCATTTAGTCGGACATTAAATTCAGTTGGACATGTGACAGTATTTTGAAATGTACTGAGGACAGGGGCAGTTAGAATCTGTCAGAAATCCATAAAAATGTGTGTTATGTAGCATTTAACTAGCACTAAAACAGTTAAGTCTGTAGTATTAATGATGATGAAATAATTTGCAGCAGACATATTCAAAAAATGATATATTAAACGTGGTGAATACCATTCACACAGTTCCAATTACAGTTCCAATTATATTTCATTCATAAATGTAAATAATAATCTAAAATCAAAATTTGATCATGTTCAGTTGTTTAACAATCTCTTCTGTCATTGATAGGTGACTTAGTTGATGCGCCTGTCTTAACGACTACTTGTATTTTTATTTATTTTTATTTTTCCATAGATTGCGTTGTTGCCGTTCTCGTTGTTAGTGTTAATCAGTTTAACCATCAGGGTCCAAGTTGAACTATGCGGTTGTTCCCTGTACTTGGACCGGTACTTCTCTCTAGGGTTTTTGTCATACTTGTTCCTGGTTATGGTTATACACTTTGTTGTACGTCGCTCTGGATAAGAGCATCTGCCAAATGCCTGTAATGTAATGTAATGATAGACGATGCTCGGTGAAAACATGTCCATATGAAGATCTTTATGAATAGACAGAGTTTGTTACAATGGACAAGCATCGTTTAGCCTTTTGAATAAGATTTGAAAATATTTCTTCAGCTGTTTCCCAGAGTTCACTGCGACACTGCAGTGCAGTGGGGTATGTAGTATGTACTACACTGTGGGCGGCAGTGTAGCATAATGGGTATGGAGTTGGTCTTGTACTCCTGAGTAAGGTACTTTACCTGCATTGCTTCAGTATACAGTATATCCAGCGATATAAGTGGATGGACTGTAAATGCTATGCAAAAATTGTGTAAATCGCTCTGGATAGGAGTGTCTGCTAAATGTGTATAATGTTGTTTTTTGTTAACACTGGAACGGCCAAGATTCCATACTACCTTTAATTTGACCGTAATATTTATACAGAAAACGGGAAAACACTAACCGTTGTTATGTTGAAAGAACAATGCCCAAAATAGCCTAGTTCTACGTCGATACATTGTATGGGGTTTGTAAAATGTATCCAATGCGCACGCTTTTTCAGCTGCTATTTGTATCATTCGTAAAGAGATGTCAGCAGTGAAAGGGCTATGCTGACTTTTGTCATGGCCCTCTCTTTACGAGATGTACTCTGCACCTGACATGTTCCCCAGTCCTATTAAGTCAGAACAAATTTTCTCGACTGTGCATTCCTTGTATAGGACATGGGATTGGTTGCGGCCAGGTCCAGCACGTTGTAAAAGACCGCAACGGGCCATTGACGAGTGCCTCCTTTCACGGAGTACAGCCTGGCCACAGTCGGGTGCAGAGTATTGAGAAGACAGACGTTTTTTCTTGGCTTGCATCTGTACACCGTAAGTGTGACTCTCTCGTGTTTTAGCACTGATGTCGTGAACAGCTCTCCTTGATGTTGGAGGGCAGCTCTCGTCAGTTTTTGTTCATTGTGCCGACCATGCTCGTGTTGTTGCTCACCAGTTTGCCAGTGACACAGAGGTCAAGAAATTGTCCATGGTGACATTCCTCCCTTTTCCAAGAAAAGGCTCTATGAGCCTCATGACCACATTCTCACCCAGTCACTGCCCTGGTAGTCGACTTTCATCTTTCCCCAAGTATGGGAATCCATTCAGCATGTATTTGCTGTCCACATCCGTGGCCAACCAGAATTTTATGCCAAATTTATCTGGCTTGCTAGCCATGTACTGGGTGAACCGGCACCCAGCTTTCGTGGGGAACAACTGCTCGTCCACTGTAATGTTCACTCCAGGCTTGTAGCAGGTGATGCTGTTCTGCACAAACTTGTTCCAAACATCAGACACAAAGGCGAATTTGACTGTTTGCAGGTGAGCCCGTCTCATATCTTTCCCATCAAAGCGCAAAAATCGCATTATCTCCTTGAAGCGATTCCGTGGTCTCTCCAAAAAATGGAATCCCCCACTCTTTTGACCAAAAGCTTTCCAGCTTCATGCTCTTACCACCGTAAACACCATGCATGTAAAGGATAGCAATGAATGCCTGTAATTCGTGAACTGACATGCCCCATGAACTGTCATTTTTCAACCTGCGTGCTTCAGCTACAGTACAGTCTCTGATGTGCTCTAACATTTTCGTCACATAAACAGAGAAAAGCACCAAGCGCGCTGTCAATGTTGCGTTTCGCCTGCGCTGTAGGGCCTGCATTTTCTCTCATGACGTTTTGTGCTGATAGCCTCCCCGTGGAGTGTTCGTCAGGCTGCAATGCGTTCCAAACTGTGCCATCTTTTCCTACCTCCTGCCTCTCAGTCTGGGCTGGTGACGCTGGTGGACGTGCTCTTGGTGTGGGTGGTACATGTGGCGACAATGAGCTTCATATGGGTGGCGTGTTAGCTGGAACAGCTGTACACAGAACTGCATCGATAGATGAAAGACAACTTTTTTTGCTCGGTCACTGTGTTTCTGGCTCACTGGCACTATCATCACTGTCACTCTCACAGACCCAAGACAGATCATCACTGTCGTTGAAATTCATTGCCTCCGCTGTGTAAACACCTCACAGCTAGACCAATGAGGGTTTGTAGCTGGAGGGGAAGGTATCGCGTGTTCTCCCTTGGCTGGTGTGATTCAAAACCGGAGATGTTAGTTATTTTCCTCTGTTCGTAAGAACAGGGCACAATTATAATTAAGAATGCACTGGTTCCGTTGCCACGGGTTAGATATGAAGGCGCTGCTTCATATCCCGCTTGAAACTGGCCTGAAACGGATCAGTAGCATTCAGGTTACTCTCCGTTCGTAAACGGGGCTATGCTGTCATCAGAGATATATCCGATCTGTCGCCGGACTGTCAATATCCTAATGGGAGCATCAGAAAATTCACAAATGCGCGGAACAACACAACAGATATATCCATGACCACAGCAAGAAAGCGTAACAGTTACTATGTTTTACTCTCGTGTTAATCTGACTCCATTTTACATGATAATTTAAAATTTGGCTTTAACTATACGTGGAACTTGGGAGTGATTACACTCGACTCTATCTTGTGCCATCATTCCTCAATATATGCTCCCGGGCTTTAGCATTATTGTTAAATCTCAGTTCGGCGAGGAATCCAGAGGGTAGGAGGCTGACCACCATAATACATGCCTTCCATGCCTGGCTTACATGGATAGTGCATCGACAGTTATGAGCCCAGGACGGTGCGTATCTATCGGGCTCCTTAAGGCGAATTTGACAAGAACCGGCGTACTACGCCCATGGGTTCTCTTAAGCCAAAACACCAGAACCAATACCACCAATCCCTTAACAGGCAGATCGTGGTCACCTATCTAACTTGAAGACTCCACTAAAGACGTTTACTGTACTAGACCCCTGATCAGTAGGTCCTAGTCAGAATTGCCCCCCTGAGTATTTAAACGGAATTTCGGCTGAAAAGAAGATAAAATGGATTAGAGTCATGAAGACCACGCAAGTTAAAAATAAGAATTTATTGAACAGGCAGGTAGGTTATTATCTTCAATTCAAATCAATTATAAGGGTTAAAAAACATAAATACAGAGTAAAAGAGTTCTTACCAGCCTGTTTAGCTACACACAGAACATCGAGTATGCGCAGTGCGGGAAGTCGATTGCGATCTTCCATGGCTATCTCTACACAGAACACACAGCCTAGTATGTGCACTGAGGGAAGTCGATTACGATCTTCCCCGATTGCTTTGTCTCCCTTCCTTTTAAGCCAAATCCCGCGTTTGGTCTAGGCGGCATTACCATAAATTAACCTGGCCGAATCATAAATCTCTAATTCCGGCCCCCACCATTTGGAGGCGGTTGTTAAAACAATTGGTGGGGAAATGGGGAAAAGGAGATGATTACCAGAGAGGACATTCCATTGTGTTAGTTTTTCCCTGAGTTACTGAAACTATGTTTTTTCAAATTCTATTTGGTATGAAACATATTTCATTCAATGGCTTGAATTATGGAGAACATGTACATACCAAACATGCCAAGTGGATGTAATATTATGGTGCAGTTGTCATGAAAATACCCTTTTGTTTAACCATTGTACATGCAATCCATGTTATTATTACATAAGGCATAATACAATAATACAATGAAAACATGTGCATGGTTTGTAAGGTTTTCCGGGATTTGTAAATAAGATATACAGATGGTTTATAGTCCAGATCCAGAAAAGAAATACAAAGTGTAATGTCAGAGGGGTCCATATGTGGGCAGTGTGGTACTGTCCCGTGTAGTGCCCCCACCAGGTGCCGGTCGCTTCACCCTTTACGACCCCAAAACACCCACACCCACAACCACAGACAAAGAGACTAGTTCCCCTTATCTTGGTTGTGTCCAGGTGGTAACATTCCAGAGAGCCAAATGGCCTGCCCATTCAGAGGAAGTCCGAGTGACTTATTGTTTTACCACAAGGCTCTCGGGTCCTTTGAAGTACACGCTGCGTCCCAGCATGCTGGCTCGTTCAAATGTCAGCCTTTTCTGGGTCCCAGTTTAATTTCCCTCTTACAGCTGCATCTGATTCTGCTTCACTCATCTCTTGTAACGTCACTAACAGTTCGTTTGCGGTTAGTTTTCGCTTCGCCATTATAAAACTTTAATAAAAAAGGTTTAATGATTATAGGGCTATGTGTAGCTAACTCCGCTGACTGTATGTACAGTAAAACCGAAGCTCGTCACGCTGACTGAATAGCTACTGTAAAAAAAGACGTTATTGACTTTACCTAGGCAACACACAAGCGTGTACGGCAGCCTTGCGGTGTCATTTCACAATAACATTACATGCAACGTTCAAAATGATCAAGGCTGCGTTTCCCAGAGTCTCCTTAGCGCTACGTGCGTCGTAAGGTATCCCTTAAGCTCTTCCTTTAGCTCTCGAGCTGTTTCCCAGCGTCTCCTTAGCTAAGGTATACCTTAATTAAGGGATACCTTTAAAAGGGTGGTCTGAGGCACTCGTAAGCTGTCCCTTAGCGATGCGCTCTGCGGTTTCAGCCTTATTATGCCAACATTTTGCTTTTCAAATCGACAGTTGTACTACAGTGCGCATCTAGTAGCACATCTGCATGCGAAAATTACATAGATAGTTTAATATTAACTTTACGAAAATTAATTATCCAATCAACGTTTCTGTGCATAGCACGTCGTGAGAATGTTGTCGTTTTACCTGTCTATCCCCATCATGATGGTAATTAAGTATAGGGCCTATCCATGATACTAATCCAATTTGTGAAAAGAAAACTTTTTTTTTTTAAATTTATAAGTAGTGGCGCTAACTTAGGATATGGCTTTTCTGACTGCATACCCTGTAGAAATTAGTTCGTTTGTGTGAGTCAATGATCGCACTAACTTGGAACAAACCGCCGGTTTATTAAGAATATAAAACCTATGTGTGCAAAAACAACGTTGAGTGAGTCTACTTGCATGACCGAACTAGAGCATGTTGATTGGCCTAGCCATAAACACACATACAGGTACAGTGGCTCATAATGGACAAACATAGCCAAATGATCTACATCCCCTTCCTTTAGCTCACACCTCCTATATAAAACAAAATAGCACTGGGTAAATATCAACATTACGGAACATTTTTCTTACCATGTTGTTTTACGATTTTCGGTAAACAACCCAATAATGATATTCTTGGTTAAATTTAAGATTATCCAACAGCAAATTAAGGTGGATGAACAAATCACTTTAACAGGTAGACCTATTCATAAGGCAGAATTCATCATGGTCAATTTCCACAGACGCGCTTTTGCCTTTCATCTACGATCATTTTTGCATTGCAGAGAAAAGTTCGCGGGAATCAGTGCAGTGCAGTGATATGCTGCTACAGTTGCCTATATATTGCGTGACAGAAACAAATTAAAAAACATTAGACCTTTGTTTCAATAAGAACAAAATAATTCACCCATATGTAGCCTATGTCTTTTTCCCTGGGCTTCCACGAAGTCCCAGACTATGGCTTATATGTCCCGATTGATGCTTTTTTTATTTTATCCTTTGTAGCCTATATGTACATATTTATTGAAACTATCACAACGTCTTAACGGACTCTTAAAGAGATTAGCAGATGATCTCTAGTAGGCATAGCTTCCTCTTCTGCAATATTAGATTGATGTAAAATGATTATGACAACACTTGTTATATTAAAACGTCATTCACAAGCCTTTACAAGTGAGACAATCGATTCGCTTGGCATCGATTGATAAACTTTTCAGCACCACTGTGAAGGCCAGCTCCAACTTACGATGTACCTTTAAGTTGTCCCTTAAGAGTTGCCTTAAGGTATAGTCTGGGAAACACTCGTAAAAAAGCGGTTTCCTTAAGAAGGTATACCTTAAGAACCTTCGTAAAACGTTAAGGTACATCGAAACTCGGAAACGCAGCCCAAGCATATAGGCAAGATAAACAACGGTAAATTTGACCAATTTGAAAAAAAAATTTCCTTCTGCAATATTGTTATTCAAATGATATCAGAATGTTCAATACATATGTTTAGGAAAAGTCAAGAAGGGGGAGCCATATGGCTTTCATGATGGCAGAGATATCAAAATATTTAAAGTTAAAACTGTTAAATTGACCGCTGCGGCCATTCTAGTGTTAATACTCTGCATTTAATTCAATTAAACCAGTTGGTTACACAGTTAATTCACTTCAGCTGTTGTCTTAGTTCTCTATTGGTTGTTGCTTTTAAGGTGAAAACAAAAACTAACCTACAACTCTCCAGGACCAGGGTTGGTCACCCATAGCCACCCCAAGATTGTTGTAGTGTGTGCATTTTATGTTCCAATTAATGTTCACTTTTCTTCCTTCCACTATCCCAGTATTGGGTTGATTATTTGTTTTTAAAAATGTGACAGTTAGCCACTGAATTCTAGAATTAGTCACTTGGCTGTGCCATTTGTTTGTTTACATGGATCCCTGTAGGATAACAATTCAAATACAAGTTTAAATACCCGAGGGTCATGTGATGGAAACAAACAGGTGGCTCTACCAACAATCATATGCACAAATTTCTTGGCATCTTTAGGCACTTTTCATTGTCACAGGACCCTTTCTCATACTGCTTATTTCAGAGAAAAAAATGCCATTTAATAACACCATTTTATCAGCAGTTTATCAATCAGTCAGTGCCTTAACACAGCTATTAGTATCTAAATATCTAGCTATCAAATAATATTTCTATCTTAATTAAGCTTGCTAGCTAGGTAGCTTGAGAAGTTAATCTACCTAATGATATTGTTAGCTAGACAATCAAACAATATTATAAAACTACAAACAAGAACTAATCATAATAATAATAATAATCAACAGTAGATATATAACTCTACTATACACACACAAGAAATGTTGGCTAGTGGTTGAAGGCAATTGATTTGTTGATCTTCGGATTTACTAAATTAATAAAATTATTGGATTTGCTTAATGAAATTATAGACATGTTGTAATTAGGTTTTAAGTATAACCATTAAGTATAGTTGCATTACGTATATTTGCACCACCAAACTGGCTTTATTAAAGGAAGACACTCATCTAACAACTTACGTAAACTATTTAACCTAATCCATTACACATCTCACACAAACTCACCAACAGCCATAGTCTCACTGGATGCAGAAAAAGCATTTGATAAAGTATTGGGATTGGGAATTTTTATTTTCTACACTAAAAAAATTTGGTTTTGGTGAATCATTTATCCACTGGATGAGGATTTTGTACACATCACCAATGGCCACGATCACCACCAATGGACTAATATCACAACGCTTTACTGCACAGGGGCACTAGGCAAGGATGCCCACTCTCCCCATCTTTATTTGCCATATTCATTGAACCATTTGCAGCAGCTATCCGTCAAAAAGTAAACATCTCAGGAATCCAAACAAAAAATATACATCATAAGATCAGTCTCTACGCAGATGACATTGTACTGTACCTACAAAATCCTTCCTCTTCATTACCTGATACCATCCGCCTCACAAACACTTTCTCTAAAATTTCAGACTACACTATCAACTGGTCTAAAGCCACCATTCTCCCACTCAGCCCTAATAGCTGGGATGTGGCAGTCCAAACACCACCTCTTCCTCTGCGCACTGGTAATATCACATATTTAGGAGTCAACATTTCCCCTAGGCTGTCAGAGTTAGTTAATCTCAACTTCAACCCACTTCAAAACAGTACAACC
Source organism: Anguilla anguilla (assembly GCF_013347855.1). Taxonomy (NCBI): domain Eukaryota; kingdom Metazoa; phylum Chordata; class Actinopteri; order Anguilliformes; family Anguillidae; genus Anguilla; species Anguilla anguilla. Next base: position 29,815,109 of record NC_049206.1, on the reverse strand, counting down.
TTCAGCACTGGATGAATCTACATTATCCCTCATAGGCAGAATTTCCACAATCAAAATGATCATACTACCCATGATAAACTACCTATTCTCAATGATCCCCATCAAGCCCCCACCCTCCTGGTTCAAATTCCTAGACTCCATCATCACAAAATTCTACTGGAAAAACAAAACACCTAGAATCAAACTAGCCACTTTACAAAAATCCAAAATTAAGGGAGGTCTGGAAGCGCCAAATTTTCTCCATTACTTCATTGCCCACCAACTTCAATACATTCATAAATGGACCAATCCAAATCAATCCGACAACTCCTGGACAGACATAGAACAAACATTATGTAATGAAATCCATATATCAGACTTACCATTCATAAGTCGCTCCATTGCACACCATTCTTGTTTCAAAAACTCTACCATAGCTACAACTCTGACAGCCTGGTGGAAATTTCACCAAATAACTAACACCACATTCTCACCCACCAAACATACTCCCATCTGGAACAATCCTGATTTCTTAGTTAACAGAAAACCACTAAACTTCCCTTTCTGGATTAGTAAAGGTATCACGCACATCAAACATATCTTCCATAATAACACTCTGGTCTCATTCTCTCATTTGGTCCAGAAGTACGGCATTGGGCAGAATCACTTTTTAGAATTTCTCCAGATTAAATCTTCTATTCAGACCAAAATCAACATTAAATCATCTAACTTAGATCTTCCCCCATTAACATCAGATCTGATCAACATCACTACTAATAAAAAACTACTATCCAAAATCTACAAGACAATTTCCACATCTGATTTAACAATATCCATCCCTTCAAATAAATGGGAACAAGACCTACAGATCATCCCCGGTGCCAAATTCTGGACTCAAATATGCAAAAACATCTTCTCTATATCAACCAACACAAACATACAACTCATACAATACAAGATTATTCATAGAGTACATTACACAGGGAAAAGGATGTTTAAAATGGGCTTTATAGATTCTGAAATTTGTCCGCACTGCACACAAAACACCACAGACGGCTATATGCATGCCACATGGGACTGCACACCAATCAAACAATTCTGGCGGGGCATCACTGACAACCTCTCTCTTCTTTTAGGCTGCCACATCCCACTATCCCCTCCACTCTGCTTACTAGGAGACACATCCAACATCAACCTAAACAACACATCCAGTAGAATATTCCCCAAAGACCTAATCATCGCCAGGAAAACTATTTTCATGAACTGGAAATCAAGGAAAAAAATCAATATTGCACTTTGGAAAAATCTACAAATCGAATACATATCAATGGAAAAATTATCTGCCTCTATTAAAAAACAAATCGCTGACTGTGACATAATCTGCAATCCATTCATTAATACCCTGTATTCTTAATTCCCGCACTGACTTCACTCATCACCCCTTTTTGCCTATCCACCATCCACAATAAACATGCTCACCGTCATTCACATACACATATCCGCCATTATACCTACACCACAATCCCTACCAAATTTAGAATCTGACATACACTTGCACACACACACAGGCATCACACACCTACACCCAACAAACATACACACATTCAGACCCCTCCCACCATTCTCTAATCTATCACTTCCCTCTTTCTTTTTTTTGTTGTTGTTTTGTTGTCCTCATGCACTCTCCCTATAACCTGCTTTTATCACTTCTTATAACAATATCATTATTACTGATTATTTGTACTGTTGTTGCTGTTATTGTTACTTCTGTAAAAAACAATTTTTTTAGAAGTATAGTTGCACTTTAATTAGTTTGTCCTAGCCTACTTAATACCATTGTAGCCACTGTCCAAGATTATCTTTTTTTTTTTGGACAGTAGATACAACCAACCCAATACCACCCCCACCGGTTGAAAATATAAATCACAAGCCAAAAAAGTCTGGGCACCCCTGCTGTGGGGGAACAAGAAAATCCTTTCTCAGTGCTGCCAGATCAGTCTTCACACCAGACCGTGAACACATAAACACATACACAACGCAAAACAAATAAAAAAAGCCCACTCAAAGGAGAACCAGCCTCAAATACAGCACTGAAATACACTTAGGTGAGGAAGCTTTAGGAAGGCACACTCCCTGTGACTTCTCTGTGTCATTACATATTCTGATTGACCTGGAAGTCTAAGGCCGCCGGACACCACTGGACTGCCTTTCTTCCCCTCAGTCATGGAATCGCAGGAACTTGCACGAGAGCACAAATATTCCCCTTTACACGTCCTTGCCCAGCACCAGCATCCTTCACTCAATTAAATTCTCACTGAATCCCTGCCTCAACCTTGGTGTCATGTGTTTACGTCACAAGGCGTTTTCCCATGCCACAAGACATAAAAGTATAGTTGAGATGCTCATTGTAGCCAAGCGTTATACCACAATCACTTAAAGTGGAAATGTTCACATCTAAAAGCAAGTGCCTTTTCTTTCCCATAAGCATATAAGCACTGGTTGTTTGCTATAGAAATAACAGTACTGCCTGTATTAGTATTATAATTAATGCTGGATGACAGCCTATCAAAGCACTGTTATGTTGTGTGGATAGGCCCTATGGTACAATATCAAATCTGGATAATAGCAGTGAAGACTATGGCCTACAATAGCCACTACTGTCGCCCAGGGAAGGGTTTCTGTCAGCTGGGGTGACATCTCATCAGGCACCAGTAACCCCCACTGGTCACTCGACTAGTCATCCTTTTCAGCTGGACATAACAGGCCATGCGAGCCTGATATGAACTGTAGAGCGGTAAGCAATGGCGGCTGACATCATGTCTCAGAGGACAGCGCATGCATGTCTGCAATCAATTCTAAATCAATGACTGAGGCTGCAGCAATGAACATTGGACATTCCAAAACTGGGAGAAAAAGAATAATTTTTTTTCCATCAGCAGCTAGCTTTAAACAGCTCTGTGAAATCTCTACTCCCCAGTGTGAAATGTAAATATTTTGAGAGGTCAATGAACCAAAATGTTGGATACATTTTTTCAGCTTGGGTGTTTCCCAGCATGCACAGGGACAGGTCTGGTCATAGCACTGCTTATGGCAATCATTTTCTTGAAACTCAGAGGGAACATCTTTAATCTTGCTGGTCACTCATATATAATAACATTATTTGTATATTTTTTGTATTCCAATAATCAGTGATATTCAACTCATCCTTGAAGAGGAATGAGGTGGTGGATTTTGGTTTTCACTTTAAAATCATCAACAAATTTAAACCCAAGTAACCAGGTAAAGAGATTTTTTTATTTTTGTTTGTTTTTGGTTGGTAGCATGAAGACAACAAAGCACAACTATATACAGCTTATACTTAGCTTTTTAAAGTAAACTTTATGTTGTGTTAAATTACATTTAAAATTCAGAGGGCAGCTGAAACAAAGTGATGATCTACGACTGCCCTGATGAGTGGTAACTTTTATCTCTGAAATGTTATTTTATTATTTTCCATTTCAGACTGTTGCTTTTTGTATTTTCTGTGTTTAAGTACTGATCGGTTAAACTCTTTGTCCTGCATTCTAAAGATAAGTTGCATATGTGTAAATTAAATTCAGTAGTATAATGTTCCAGTAAGACACTTTAAAAATCAGACCTGACATTGTTTTGTAATTGTAACTATCCAAATTAATTCTCTGGGCCATAATCCGAAATGGTGAAATTAAACTCCTTTGACATCAGTAATATAATAAGCAAATGCAGTGCATCTCAAAAAGAAAGCAGTTGTTTGATCAAGAGAAGCATCCTCACTATGGAGGATGCTTAGCTCTGACTGTTTATATTGGTTGCAAAGTAAGCTGCAACCTTAAATTTGTGGTCTTAGTACAGAAAAATTTGATTTTTTTTGCTTGATAAGGTTTATTATTTAGAAATACCTCTATCACCCACAAATTTCTGGAACATTGTCACACAAATCAGAACTCAAATTCCACATAAGTTTCTTTTAGACCATCATAAAACTTAGCCTTGTCTCAGCATTTATTCCACCTTTTTTGGTGGTTTATTATTGCCATGATTTTTATTATAGTGCAAAAAACTGACCTTTCATGATATCTTCAATGATAACTCCAGTAATTCCTAGTGCAAATTACACAACTTGTAAAATTCTAACAAAATCTTTACAACGGACAGCATGTCACACTTAACGACTGTCTTTCCTAAAAATCGCTGGTATTTTCATCCTAGAAACACTCACACTACACGACTTACAAAAGACTGGTAATCACAGGGGGTCACACAGTACAGGATTCAGGTCATAATAAACTAGATCTTGGTGTGCTGTGTTGTCACAAGAAAACATGTGCAGGCCATGTGCAGGATCTTTGCCAGCAGAATGAAAATGGAAGATGACAATCGGCAGCAGATAGTGGCGGCACATGTCTGTGCGCTAATGGGTGTGGAAAAACCGCTTTAAAAAAATAAAAAGAATCTGGACAAAAAGATGGTTGGCAAGATGGGGACAACACGGTCAAAGATCGAGGATAAACTCCTTCAAAGGTCGTTGGAGGTAAAATGATAGCGAGCTAGATAAACTATTTTGGCTAGCTTTGGTTTAGGAGAACAGGGATGAGCCTCGCTGATTGTCACAGATGTGCTGAAGTAACCATAGAAAATATCACATCTAATCTAACCATGTTATAGGCTACAGCAATGATATTATATCACCTTATCTCCCCCTCAGACACAAGAATCATTAGATTAAAACTCAATAAAATCACTCCACATGGCAAACAGTTATGCCTCTCATTGATTCACCATGTCCACTATATAACCCAATAACTATAGGCTACATCACATAGCTGCTGGCTCAACTCCCTTCTCCCCTATACAAGTCGTTATTTTACTGTAAATACATTTTTAAAATCAATTCCCTGTGGGTTATTGCAATCTATCGTTTCCTTGGTATAGAACTGGGTTTTTTATTCTAGCCTACTTTGGGTAGTTAAGTGCCAATTCTTAAACACTGAGCCGAAAGCTCATTGGCTGTTGACGGTTCCAAGAAGAAATACGAGTGTTTGTGTCACACACTACACAAACCATGCCTAAAGACTTAAGATAAAATCAAACCAGTGGGATATTCTCACAAGAGTCGCACATGAGCTTACGACTGGATCGGGTGAGTCTCTCACCATGTCACATTAGAAGACTGCTGGACAAGTGTGCGCGCACCAATCAAGCGAAGACTAGGGATTTTTGTTGAGATTTTCTTAACACCTTGAACATTAGTCTGCGACTACAAAATCCTTGCTAAAATTGTGTAGTGTGCACTAGGCATAACACAGTGTAACAGGTTCTTTGGTGCAGCTGATGAATTAAACCAAGACTGTTGTTATGTCACACTGCAGTTTATTAAAACAAACTAAATCTGCCAGTGTGGCACAAAACCAAAACACAATGTAGTTCCCAGGTCAACAATAAACTGCTATTCACTCTCCTGTTCCAAAAACCCATGTGTCTCCTGCTGTCTCTGTCTGGTTTCACTGCAGGTAGAACAGATAAAGATTAGTGCTGATTAGGTTGCAGGCCAACTTAACTACTCCACCCTGCCCTCCACCTGCAGCCGGCCGGCCCTGTAAGCATGCCTGTGTTCTATGTACAGACAGTTGTGTGACTGACTGGAGATGTAAACCGTGGAATGCATTCTTCTCAAAATATTTAAAAAAAAATTCCAACACATTTGTTTTTTGACAGCCACTGAAGAACATTTGTAATGGCTGCTTTAACAGCTTTCCCAGTCTTTCTAAACAAGTTCTTTGATGTAATCTGAAATAGAATTTAATTATTTTTTTAACATTAGGAACCAAAATTTTTCATTATAATATTCTGTTTTGGGCACTGCGTGAAGGGATGCTCTACAATACTAATTAATTTGTAAAAGGTCCAGGTAACTGAAATCTGTGAATTCCTTGCTGACGTGTTGTTTTAATACTGTTTTGCATTCACAAATGGCTGAGAAATATTTAAAACTGATTCTTGTAAAAAAAACAAAAACAAAAAACAAATAAAAGCCTGTGCCGAAATTGACTTGCTTTCCCCCTTGGATAAACACCAGGTTTTCAGTGGGTGGGGTTAACTGGGTTAGTTACATAACAAAAACCTTAAGTCCAGTGAATCCTTTCTATATGTAATACGTAAATGCACTCTTGCCACTTTAGTGCGGGTAAGGCAAACTAAGTTGAAGTATTGCCCCTTCTCTGGATGCGGAGAAAGCAATATGCATTGAGCAATACACAAAAATCATTGAATCAGTGGCACCTGCTAATAACACCCGGCCATAGAAATAATGACTCTTCTGGGAGAAGTAAAAATGACCCAAAAACTGCCAAACAGTGTTCCCATTCAATCTCGGCAATAGTCAAGCTACTTGCAACATCAGTCTATCGCATTTGGATAATTTAAATCGACAATAGCCGCCACAGTCCACATTTTGTCCTTCGCTGTCCATAGTGCTAGATATACTTTACACAAGAAGATTCATCAATTTACCCACGTCCAATCAAGATATTCAGGATATGTCATGAACAGGAGTTTTTTTGAACGGTGCGTTTTAAGCTTTATTTCATTCGCAAAATATGATTAGTATACAGTACATAATTATCTGTAACGTTAGTAAATAAGACGTTTCTTTCATGCAGACTGCATACGCACCAACATACCCTCATCAGGCTACATTTTGCACTGTTAGTTTTATGCATGTACAACTGGTCCATTGTGTACAGCAGAGTGCCTGCTGTTTTCTGAAGATCAGGAAGTCCAAATCAATATCCCAATTAAATACTGTAGAAGCAACCTGGTGTCAACAGGATGAGAAATGGACATTCTACTTTAAAATCGAGTCAGTGCTCAACAACTACCTGAAGTTTATTGATAATAATAATAATAATAATAATAATAATAATAATAATAAAAATAATAAATATAGTTGCAGCAAGTAGCAAATGTTAACAACATATGCAAGCATACTTCTGAACTTGTGTGATGCCCTGTGAGGTGTGATGTGTCAGACCTGGGTCAAATACAAATATGTATTTGTATTTGAAAATGTATGTAAATACATATTTTTAGTATTTTCTAATACATTTACACATAAAATACTCTGTATTTGATGTATTTAAATTATTTTAATGGAAAACCAAATACTTTCTCAAATAATATTTCACAAATACATTCCTTTAAATAAATACTTTCCTGGAAAACCAAATACTATTTCAAATAGTATTTAGAGCCTTTTAAAAATGCATTATATGTATTATGAACTATTTCAGTGATAGACAACAGAAATGACGGAGCCAGCAACAATGTAGGCTTCATGCTGAAGGGAGTATCCCTGAGTTGTCTGTACAATCTTTGTGATGTTGTCTTGTCAGCAAGCTATAATAGTGAGGGCACTCCAGGGGCAAGGGGTTGAATTTGGATTATGGGTAAGGGTAGCCTATGTTGGCAATTTTAAACAACCCATGCGCTGCCTCTAACGGACAGTAGCCAAATGCCTGTACATGCCTTTGCATGGGGGGATGACAATCTCAGACTTCCTGATAAGCTACTTGTCAGTTTATTTATACCCATGCAATCTTTTTAAAGTTAGTGGCCTTTTACTGTATTTCCTCTTGTTTTTCTGTTGTCAGAGCATTCAACTGCCATATGTACAGTTCCATCATTTACATTTTGTAGTTAGACACTGATAAAATAGACTTCAGCTGTGCATATTCAAGACCAATTAACAATAGAAATCTGTACAATTGGACTGGGGCCATCAGCAGTCACCTGGCGCGTTCTCATCAAAATACTGTCCTCTAATTAGAAAAAATTCTCAATTCTCAAGTTTCTCGCATATCCAGTGCTTTGCAAATCTTTCAACAGCAATTGCGCATGTTGCTCCACTGGCCTTATGTCATGAAAATATTTATAAATAATTCCATTAAATTGAACACTATGTATTTGAAAATTCTGTATTTTATGTTTAAGACATATTTGAAAGTAATTGTAAATACATGGAACTGATCCTTAAATGTATTTTCAAATACATTTTGTAATTTAAATACTCAGTATTTGTAAATGTTGTATTTCAAATAAATTCTAAAAAAGTATTTAAAAGTAATTAAATATGTATTTGACCAAGGTCTGCCCTTGGTATTGAGCCTAGTGTAGCAATCAAAAGCAGCAGACAATTATCACCATGACTGAGTGTGGCTGTTGGAACTTCAGGAGCTGCTGTGGTAGCTGAAACTATCCTGAAGGAGTGAGCAATTGTAGTGGTTATGAGGTAGGCCTGGGTGTTGACAGAGAAGACGGAGTTATAACAGAGCCAGGGACTGAATATGGTGTTGCTGGCATCAGTCATGAATAGAGGCTCATGAGGAACTGCATAGTGAAGATGAAATTCAATGCTTGCAATATTGCCCTTTGATAGAGACAGCTGAATTTTTCAAATGTTATTTTATGTTATGTTGGTTTATCCCTGACCTAATGCAATTAGCTACTGCTGAATAAAAAGCTGACAAAGAGTTATACATAATACAGAATAATCTGACTGAAGCTGGGTAATTCAGACCAGTGGACCTGGCCCCTGGACCTAACTTTCATGTCCACAAAGTTGATCAACTGTGAACACATGCTCCCCAACAGCTAATAACCCCTTAACGCCTCCCCCTAATTAGCCAAGTTGTATTTATTTATATTTAACCTTTATTTACCCAGGGCAGGTTCGCTGATCATGGATGCTCTTTTGCAGGAACGCCCTGCTTCACACTCATACACATACACACCTGGGAGCTGCCCAGTACAACCACAATCCTCTATTGTTGGCCACTGAGCAGCTCCACTGGAGGGAGATAACTTTTTCAGCCAATTAAAACAGGGGATGATTAGGTGGCAAGTTTTTGTGAGAGCCAGATCTGGGATTTTAGCCAGGACACCGGGGAAGCCCCTACTCTTTGCGATAAGTGTCATGGGATCTTTAATGACCACAGTGAATCAGGACATTGGTTTAACGTCTCATCCGAAGGATGGCATCTCCTACAGCACAGTGTCCCCGTCACTGCACTGGGGCATTGGGGTTTATCTGACCAGAGGAAAGATTCCCCCCTGCTGGCCCACCAACACCACTTCCAGCAGCAACTCAGTATTCCCTAGTGGTCTCCCATCCAAGTTCTAACCAATCCCACACCTGCTTAGCTTCAGCCAGTTGGCAGGAGCAGAGTGCGTGATGGTATGGCTGCTGGTATGTCTCGCCTGTGGAAGGAAATCAGAGTACCCGGAGGAAACTCATGTGGACACAGGAAGAACATGTAAATCCCACACAGGATCTGGCCACGATCTGACCCATGGACTTTCTTGGTGTGAGGCAACAGTACTATCCACTGTGTCACCGCACCACCTAACATGACAAATTGTTTAAAAAATTTTTTTTTTAAAGAATAATTAAGACATGATAAAGCATCAGCCATATCATTGTCAAAACATGGTATGTAGGCAACCTTTAAAATGAAATTATTTGTGATTCATGTCCAGGTTAAATTTCAAATTAATCTATTACTAAATGACATTGAAGTACAACCTTTGTTAATGATACTGACTGCATCTTCATTCGCAGAAACGGACCTGTTTTCATACAACAATGATTGGCCCACAAAATACATGCAATAGCCAGAGAGTGCTGTTGATTTAACCATTTCATCAGGCTATGACCTACAAATCTTTCTCCCTTCTTTGAACCCCCCATGACCACTAGAGGGAGCCATATCAGTGTGAAATTCCAGATTTCCAAGATTTGGAAGTTGACCAAAACTTGACCAAAATAATTAAATGCAGTTTCAGTGATTAAGCTGCAAAGCCCAGAAATGCAGGACCAAACAGTGTCCTTCATTTAAAATTATTTGAGCTGTCATGCAGATTCACTTCAATTTGAAGAACTAGGAGAGTAGAGATAAAAGATGTGTCATTGGAAATTAACCTTATTGCAAAATACATATGACTCAACAATGAAGCAAATCACATCTGATAATGCTCTGGGATGCCACTGATGAGAAAAGGCAGGATGTCAAGGATTCAAGGGAGCTTCTTCATGGCCAGGGAAACTTGCATGAGATGACTAATTAACATAATACCCTGTAACTCCAGGTGCAGCAGGCCTATTATTCCACAGATAGAGGCACATTTAGCCTGGAATGTGGCAATGCACGTGGTAGGTGGCAGATTAGGGAATCTACTACTGAGAAATCACCTGTGGCTTTGGTCAGCATAATTCACCGTTACTATAAATGTGGCCTTTGTACCTTTTACTGAAAAAACTTTAAGTGGCAGCAGTTGCTTTTTCAATTTGTGGAAAGTAGTTTGGCGTTGTTTTGATCAAAGAAGATGCATGCTGGGATTGTGTGATGTTAACTACCGAAGCGCTATACACAAAATCAGTTACATAATATTTGTGTACATATATTCAGTACAAGAGCAATTCTGTCAATAACTGGGATGGCAGGTATGCCATCCATCCAAGTTATGCCTTGGCGGGGCATGCCCCAAGTTATGTCTTGGCGGGGCATACCCCATACCTATACATACATATATACATACCTATACAGCACCGAAAGTTTGGCACTTTTCAGGGTTCCCCACAGAAATAACTGCAACAGCCACAGACTCTCAGCCCTTAAATACATTAATTTCTGTAAATTCTGACCCCATTTCAACAGACAGAATTCATAAACAACTTCACGTCCACACAATAAAGCCCCAAACTAAGGGGATTTTGCATTTTTTTCTTCTTCTTCTTCTTCTTCTTCTTCTTTATCCAGCCAGAAATGCTCCTAGCCCACAAAGAATATGTCTCCCCATTGGTCATTTTACGTACATCAACCAATAAAAACATTGGATGTAAACAAAATGATCATATGTACGTGGAAGTGTGCACGTTTAAAACAGTACAATTTACATCTATTATGTGTATTTGCCATGTAGCCTAGTGGTTAGTGTAGCACAGTGGGTAAGGAACTAGACTTGTAACTGAAAGGTCGCAGGTTCGATTCCCGGGTAGGACACTGCCGTTGTACCCTTGAGCAAGGTACGTATATATCCAGCTGTATAAATGGATACAATGTAAAATGCTATGTAAAAAAGTTGTGTAAGTCGCTCTGGATAAGAGCGTCTGCTAAATGCCTGTAATGTTAGTGCCATTAACTTTTGGTTTGAGCTGTTTACAGGATTCAGAGACCAGGGTTCAATCTCCCCCTCTGACTGCAGCAAATCTCTAAACTCAGTAAACTGGCTTGCTGCCTAACTGAAAATACAACATTTAAACTACTGCTTTTGCATCTATAAAATCTTTCCGGGACAGTTCCGCTTTCTGCATTTTCAGCGTGTTTAACATTAGCTACCTTGTGTGAGAGTAACTTCCCATTCTTGGACGTTGAAAACCATGTTTTTCATTACATACATATTACTGCAAGAATCTTAACGTCATATGCCCTGTTCGAGTAGTTTATCGTTGTTTGATAGTGTTTCTATATGTCGCAGTAATGTTAGTGATCAACAAAGTTAGCTACATTTGTATCTTGATCTTGGACTAATTTCTAACGTTAGCTAATAAATGCACACACTGCTATTTTTTTACAGACCCAAACCAATGCAGCCGCTGGATCAAGGCACAGGGAACAGGCCAGCTTAATTGAGGTGATTAGTTGGACAATAAAATATGAGAAGTGTCTTTCAAGATACCGCATAGAATATATCCTAATCCTGTGATTCAAAGTGAATATTGATTAGGCCTATTCTTGTGATTTCTGTGGATTGGGAAAAATAAACAACTGGGGGAAAAAGTTTCATTCATTTTATCATTGTAGACCTACAGTAGAATATTTGCATTGATATTATCAATCCAAATATTATAAGGAGAAAGACTGGGCATGTAGAACTCCATGACTAGGCTAATTGGAGAAAGATGTAGCTTGGCTATGGTATTAATAACAATTGAGGGTATGTTACAAGTTGTCATTTTTAGGATAGGCCTACATGTAAGCTATTTAGACTCTTATTGGATGGTATTTTAGTAGCTGATTTTGTCATGTCATGTTTCCTCAAGGAAGAGGAAGTTGAGGCAGTTTTGAGGGAAAGTGGAGACAATATTAGTGATACCCAGGTAAGATAACTTTCAAACAGGGAAATTAATAGTTAAAAATGAAAGTGAGTCACACAGTTGTTCATTCTAAAAATATTTATCATAGGAAGGACAGCAAGAGATTCAGAGAGTCAGCGAGACAGGAGAAAGTAGTAAAGAGGCAGAAGCTGAGCCAATTCCATTGAAGCCACACCAACCAAACTCAAAATGCATAGTGGTGCAGAAGTGTTCGGATAATACACTGCGCTTCCAAGACAAGTGGTACCAAGACTACCAGTGGCTTCACTATAGCCCAAATATGGGGGGTGTGCTGTGCTTCTACTGCAGCAAGGCATTTAAAAGCAAACAATCTACTCTGGCCAAAAATGCAGAGCTTGCATATATATCCACAGGATATAGAAATTGGAGAAATGCATTGGCAAGCTTTGAAGTGCATTCAAAATCCACTGCCCACAAGGTTGCTGTTAGCACTCACCTTCCTGAGTCCAAACCAGTAGAATGTTTGTTGATTGTTTATCTTCAATCTCCATTTGTTGCACCAACAACATACAATATTCAACAAACTTTGCAGATCATTTTCAGTCTCAGCAAGAAGGACTATATCATCTGCGTATAGAAGAGTGCCGACCGTAAAATCACCCAATCTAACGTCAAAACCTGCTTGCTTAATTTCTAGTACTAGATCGTTTATATAGATGGAAAACAGCGTGGGAGAGAGCACGTCCCCCTGTTTTTCACCAGATGGGGTTGGAAGCCAACCTGTTCTATGGTCATTGACCAGCACACATGCAACTGGGGTTTGATAAAGAGATTTTAAGGCATTATAAAATTTACCATCTATACCAGATTTTAGTCATTTGAAACTGACAAGGTTATGATTTATGCAGTCAAAGGCTTTCTGAAAATCTATAAAACAACTAAAAGTAGGCTTCCCTTCTTGTATTCTAGCATGAGCTATAGTATATAATGAATATATGTGGTCAATACAAGCTCTATTCTTTCAAAAGCCATTTTGTTTGTCTACCAACAGGCCAAATGTTTCTAAATAACAATACAGTCGCTCATTAAGAATACTAGAATAGAGTTCATAAACACAACTGAAAAGACTTAACCCCTATAGTTCAAAGGAACTCTAGGATCATTATTTTGGGACTTAGGGATTGGTTTTTATTATAGATTTATGCCAAACAGAGGGGACTAGGCTATACTTAAAGCAAACAGAGAAAAGATTACCTAAAATTTGAAATAAACAGGGTAGTTTCAAAAGTTCATTGGGCAGATTATCAATACCAGTTGCTTTTCTCAGTTTGAGCCCACCAATTCCCCTTTTAACTTCCTCTTCTGTTATTAGCATTTAAGTACTGATTGAAGGAATAAGAATCCTGCTGCATATTAGCCTCCATAATATTGTAAAGATAAACTATCCTTGCAAGAAAACAGTTATCCCACTCAGCTGGGCAGTTACTTCCAGAAAATAAAGAACCCAAATCTGTTTCCCATTTTTTTCAGAACACAATCAATAGCAAAGACAGAGGATCAATTTTTCAACACCAGTTCCATTGGGATGGATTTAACTCTTTTGGGCCCAAATTATTTATTATATTCCAAAACAACTGGGGATTATTAGTTTGCAGATGCTCTATTTTTAATGCTTGCCCCCTCTCATAATTTATTTTGCAAGCCTGCAGTTTTCTGTAAAATTTTTTGTTGAGCCTTAAATTAAATTTTTAACTGTTGCTTCCTCATATCCTTACCATCACACTTTAGAAATCTTTTCTCAGCCATCCTCATTTCCTTCCACATTACTTTCAACTGTCCATTCCAATAAGGTTTACGTTTCCTTCAAAATCCACCTTTCCTGTTGGAGTATGGACTTCTAAACACTTCAGTTACATTACAAATATATTTACAAAATTCGCCATACCATTTATCAAATTCTTTTTGATGTCGTACTTGAGTAAGCTTATCTAAGAGTTCAATAAGCACTATTTGACACTCACGAGTGGAGGAGAATTGAGGAGAAACATTTCTATTATTCTTCTGTGGATATTGTCTAAGTTGAACATTATCTGAGACCATATAATCTTCAGTAGAGCCCCCACCTGCTTGGAAGGTTAACACCAACATAGAGTGATCAGGTACTCTGCACTGATCACCTAGCAGGTTGAGACAACTGAAGCTCCCACTTTCATTTAACTCATTAGGACTGTGGATGTTCAACTCAATACAAGTATAAAAAATTCTGAGGAGTAATTATATAATCCACAACTGCATTCCCTTTTACAGATATTGAGGTAAAATGATCATTCCCAGATATCCGTCCATTCAGAACACAACATTTGGAGTCCTTCAGAAATTCCACGAACATTTCACCGTGTTTATTTCCAACATTATCCCAGCTGACTCTGGGTGGAACATCCATATCAGTATCACGAATACAGTCTTCCAGCTGCCCTATTTGACTGTTCAGATCTCCGCATGCATAAATAGTATCAGCTTCTAACAAATTATAAATCTGAACCAATAGGTGATTATACAACTCATAGGAGTCAGCCCGTACTGATCATTCAGGGGGAAGATAGCAAGAGAAAATTATAAAGCAGTACTCTGACACCAAATGCTTATACCATCTATTGATTTATCAATTAGACTAAACCTATATGACCTAAAAATTTCATTTTTTACCAAGATACCGACACCCCCCGACCCTTGAGGGGCCTTTATCACACCGGGCCGTCCTCCACATTCTCACAGTCTTTCGGCTGCCACGACTCCGCGGGGACTCTCCCATTGTAGTCCCTCGGTGAGCGTTTTCCCCTTCCTCACAATATATGCCGGAGATAATAACAGATACATAGGGATCAAAGCGAGTGTTGGCTTTATCTTTCACCCGATTAATCTTAGCTTCCATTTGTTCAATTCTCACCACTACGTGGCCAATCTCCAGATCCAAGTTATCTTGAATTTCCTTCGTTTTTCGAGCGAGTTCAGCTTTCAGACAGTCTCTGTTTTCAATGGCTAGCTTTTCCAGCAAAACGTGCAGATTGTCTACCTTGGAATTTAGTTGGCTCTCAAAAGCCTCTTTCATCCCGTCTATTTTATTATTGACCGCTTTCAACTCCTGCAGCACACTGTTTGACAATCCGGAATCACCATCTTTCCATTCTTTCTGTCTTGTAACTGGCCCATCATTCAACATTTTTGAGCACGCTTGATTTCCTTGATGAGTATTAATCCTTGATGCTTGATTAGTATTAATACAGGTTATTTGCTTGAGCTAACAGTAGTTTCTCAAACACACGGCTTCCGAAACTCACGTTCTGCAAGCATCGTCATCTTGAAACATTATGGGAAGTGGGTTGAAATATATTGAGTGAGTGAGTGTGTGTTCATGTATATATTTGGCAGAGTGAGTAAGTGTGGTCATGTGTAGATTTGGCTGTGTGAGTGAGTGTGTGTGTGTGTTTGTCTGTTCATGTATTGGCTATGTGTATGGAGTAGGACAGGTTCTTGTGTTATTTTTTTATTATTATTATTTTTTCTGGTTCTTGCTACCATTCTGATTCTCCTCTTCCTGTAAACCCTTGTTATTGCCTTTTTAACTCGTGAACATTCAATAAAATGTTGTAGTTTTGATATTGGAAACAATACATCTTTGACTTTCATTAGTGAATGAACCTGTGTGCCCTTTATTGGGTTAGTGTATGTTTAATATTGTGAAATTGTGAGTATTTCCCTGGGTGGAAGTCCCAGGGTGGCGTAGTCAGGCTATATCCTTAAATCTTAGACCTAAGCTCCCTCCTCCGCCACATGTGTAAGCTGCATACTTTTCTAAACCCTGATGGTGAATTGAGTCCAAATATGTGCATGTGATTAAGTGCGCGTACGCGTGATTGAGCCCATGGCATCAAAATCTCACTCCAGCCAGGCACCCAGAGTTGGCAACCCTGTTTGCTTCACTTGTCAATTTGTTACTCTACAATTTAGTTAGAGACATCAGACATGTCTGAAAAACATTCAGATCTACATTTCATTAGGACATGGATGACTTTTAAATATAGGTCAGTTAGATATCGCACAAAAAACAATTAAGAAAAACAAATGACAAAACAACGAAGAAAATGCCATTGATACAGATGCATGCTGTAAGATCTCCTTTAATGTTTATCAACTTAAGTTTCAAGTTAGTAAGAGTGTAATACAGTGCTTGTATATTTATGTGCGAAACGCTAAATTTGGTGGCCATAAAGTCAAAGGTCAAGTTATCACTATACCTACAGTATATACACCATGTTATTTATACCTGCCAAGCGTTTTTACAAATACAGCCAAAAAAAAAAAAAAAAAAAGGATAAATAATGATAATAATACCATCAAAAATTGGGTTCTAGCAGAAGTTAAGCCAAATATTGTAAAAATGCAGGAAATTGCACATAGTGACCAATTTTTTTTCTAGAGGAGGACCACCAGACCTCCTGCCTTAAATGTCACTACCACTTCTGAAATTTAATCTATGCCTTTGTTAGCAAGAACCTAAGCGAGTGTCTGTCTATGTGGTCAGCTAAAAGCCTTTATGTTTTATTTGTAGGTAAGACTGCATGAAGCGCGCATTTTCAATAGTTTTAGTATGCGTACAAATTCCTGTTGACTTTTATATGCTTATACACAAGGATGTTGTAAGATAATGTTGGCTAAACTGGAAAGTAATATAATTACCTTCTGTGCTAGCCACAGGCTATATTGTTGTCCACATGGTTAGTTAGCTACGTTACTGTGGGTTCTTCACAAACTTCTTTGTGAAGAACCCACAGTAACGATGCTTCCTGTAGGTATTCACCAGCAGTTTTGTACATTCATTTAAATGTCTTGCATGAGGAAATTGTAGTTGACACTTTGATGTGACACAAAGCGTGAATGACGACATTGTAAGTTGGTAAAATGAAAAAACACAGGGCCAAGTGACTTGAAACAATTTAGGAGTCATTGGGTAGCGTTGCTTTGGAATACAGCTTCTTTAATTTCTGTGAGGCAAGATAGCCTATATTGTTTGTAGTACAGTAACTTGGCGTCATTTTGATATCAAGTAGCACTAGTTATTTTTGTCTCACATTGTTTTCTAAAAGAAGGGTGAGACGTAAGTACAACTCTGAGAGGATGTAGCCTATTTGCACGTTCAGCTCTGCATTTAAAAGCAATAATTAGCCTATAGGCTAAAGGTATAATCATAAAGCAACTCCACAATTTCTTACACATTGTTCCACTCCTCCAAGGTTATTATAGAATAATTTTTCCATGTTTTTCCCTTTTGGAGCTTGGTCCTTTAAGAAAGTAATGCAAGTGTTTCTCTGCCTTCACTGATGCATGAAAATGAAGATCATTAACATTCAAACTATTTGAAATTCAATTCTTGATATCAATTTTAACTAATTTAAATGTAATATTTGATATCAAAAATGTTTATTTTTATTAGTTAAAATTTAATTGTTGATATAAATAATTCAAATTATTACTAGTTAACCCTCTGGGGTCTAAGGGTAAAATAAGGCACACTGGTGATTCTGCGATGCTCTGACATTTGTGTACATTTCATCAACTTTATATACAGTGATTCCAAAGTGTTTCATATCTTTGTTTTCAGCACAGACTCAGCTACAATAATATGGCAGCAGTAAGTAGGTCATAATCATGTGTGGATTGTAAACTGCTCTAAAAACACACAAACTGTAAACAGTAGTTTTGAACATGCACAGGAATGTTGTAATAAAGCACACTGAACAATTGTGACTAAGACTTTTGGTCACTGAAATGTGTTCATCAAGGTCTTGGGTATCAAAAGATGACAAAATATTTTAGCAAATCCAATGAGAAATATAAAATACATTGCTAAAAGTTAGTGTTGTGACTACTATTTTTCAACACCAGGTGAGAATGGGAGGGCAAATGGCCTTTCTGTAATGAATATGCATTGGGTAGGACGACCTGCCAGCTAAGTAGGCTATTCACACCTGGCCGCATGCCTCCCCACCACTAAGACAAAGACTCAGTGAGCCATTTAGAAGACAGAAACAAAGACATCTTTTGATTTTCAGAACATTTATTGAAGCAAACTATACGCATGGAAGATGAGATGAGACTGGTGTACTCTTGCAACGCTTGCATGGCCTCTTAGCTAGTGGTGAACCAGGCCATGTTTCCTGATCAGCATCTCTGTAAATATGATAAAAACAAAATTGTTAGGAAATGTGACATCAAATCAAACTTTATTTATATAGCACATTTCCTTCAACAGGTGAAAATTAAATGTGCTTTACAAAAAAGGGGCAAACCACTAACTAATGAAAACGAAACTTAGGAAATGTGACATGGTTACATCATATACAAACAAAGAACCAAACAAACACAACCAGACGCAGAGAGGTAGCCTATAATTTTGAGAAGCAATGGTTAGAATCATTCGTAGTGTGGGAATTTACAAGCGCGCATATTAGTGAATATTCCTACAAACACACAGAGAATGTAATACAGCACACATTTACAAATAATGCAAGCTATCAACGAAACAACATTAGCTAAACTAAATAAACATTGCTATTCCGGCTCAACTACACGCAACTCATCAATAACAATGCCTCAATCTGAAGTAGGCTAGGTCTGTTTAGCTAAGTGGTTATTATATTGCTATTTCCCGAATTTACTTACAGTATGCTAATATCGATTTTGCGAGGACATCAGTTTTAGAATCTTAGCCACGCCACGGGCTATTTATTACCAATATGATCGAAAAACATACAGTCTACCTGATACTTCTAACACAACCAGACGCAGAGAGCCTAGCCTATAATTTTGAGATGCAATAGTTTGAATCGTTCGTAGTGTGGGAATTTACAAACGCGCATATTGCTGGATATTCCTACAAACACACAGATACGTTGCAATACAGTACACATATTTACCAATATGATCATAAGAAATATACTTACGCATGAAGTTGATCCTCAGCTGGATCAGTTCGCTGTTCGAAATGACACCGCTCTTCATCAGTGTCGGCTTCCGGACGGACCATTTTCCAAAATTAAACGAAATGTTCACCTCAAAAGAAGTGAATTAGGCGACACTTTGACATTCTATCCCGCTTTCGCAGACTTGGCATTTCTCACATGGATCTCGCATCGCTCCTCCTTTAGTCTCCTTCTATGGAGAGTAATTATAATGTTGTTAACATGTGAATGCGATTTGGGCGGACTTCCTGCTGAGCGAAATTCACATAGTAATGAGTAAAGTTTAACGAAGCATACATGATCTAATTCATCAAATTTAGAACATTAAAACAATTCATATTATCAAAAACAAACACACACACACACACACATAAGCTCACGTGAACACAAACACACATGCATAGCATAGATACTTGCTTCCCTTCGAATGAAAGTGAATAGAAGTGTTTCTTACTCAAGATCTGGTTGTCTGTGAAGCTTAATTTATTATGCATTGACAGATTATTTCCATTTCTGCTTCAGACCCCTCAATCATGAGTGGAAGGTGAAAAGTCTCATTCCGGCAATAATGGTTCATGACTGAATTTCAATTTTAGTGATTGTGAGTTCAATCTGACTTCATATGAAATAATGCAAATACCTTGCACCCAGGCTGAGTGTCTGGATTGGGTATACTATTTATGGAAAAGACAGGCAGCTTGAAATAGTAGAATTAGTAGAAGATTGACAGTTTCTAATTACATGTTATACTTAAACTGTACACACAGCCCACTTGTGCAGTATCTCCACATAACCAGTGGATAATTAACTTATGATTAGTGTAAACTTTACATAGAGATATGATAATATCCACTTCAAATGGGACTTATAAATAACTATTTAATCATGGTTTTTTGCATAAGCCACTATTTCATTCACAGTTCGATTGTAAGGCCATTTTATAAATGAGGCCCATGGTAATTGCACCTCTGAGAAGCTAAAACTGGCTATCTGCAGCACACTGAGTGTGCATATTTAACTTCCTGATTGCCTGGCTGGCATCAGTAACACAGTCTGTAACTGAGAGGGAGTCACACCACTGAAGATAAATCTGAGGATAGTCAGAGCTTTGACACCTGAAGGAAAGTGAGTGTGTGTGGTGGGTTGTCAGACATTTCTGGGCCTCACTTCGGCTCATTGATCCACACCCATTTCCCATGATAATGCAGATTCAACCTGAGGGCCTATTCCTTTCTTCATCTGCATTCCAGTTTCCTGCACTCTGGCTATCACATTCAAGTAAGCTTTTCATAATTATTGTGCTATATATATATATATATATATATATTATCAGCAGGAAAGCTCATAATTTTATGTACGTAATAAGGAGAAACGTGGAAACAAAGCACCCAGATTAATTTGCATTCACTGTGAGAAGCTCACCATCTGAGGTGTTGGATGACTGTAATATCTGGGCAATCTTGGTTGTGTGTGGTATGGTCTGGTACAAAATTGTGCAACACAGTTACTTTAGACAAAATAACAGTTCAAAAGAAACAGCAGTTACAGTATTTCCTTAAGTACAATTATTTTTAAAATACCAAGTATAAGTATTTTTGTGGACCATTATTTCTACCAACCCAGTACTGATATTTGATATTTCTCTTTCAGAACCTATTTCCCTTTTTTCCCCATCTGCCATCCCTCATTTGTTCCTCTTCAGTTCTTGTCAGTTAGTGGTTTAGAAGTTGTACATTTAGTGAAATGAACTTGACAACCAAGTATAAACATATCTTGTTTTTTGTTGGTATTCACCAGCAGTTTTGTACATTTATTTAAATGTCTAGCATGAGGCAATGACAACATTGTGAGATTAGATGGTAAGATTAAAAAGCACAGGGCCAAGTGACTTGAAACAATTTAGGAGACATTGGGTACCATTGCTTTTGCTTTAATTTCTGTGAGGCAAGATAGCCTATATTGTTTGTAGTACAGTAACTCGGTGTCATTTTGATATCAATACTTTTAATGGCAGGCCTAGATTTAGCCAGTTTGAATGAATGACTTATAGACAGTGCTTTGTAAGTGTGAGTAACTTGCCATTTTTGTATGTTGAAAACATGTTTTTAATGAGATATAAATAGAACATACACAAAATGTCTGAACGTATATGGACACCTGAACATCACACCCATATGTACTGGTTGAACATCTCATTCAAAAACCATGGACATTAATATAAAGTTGAACTCCCTTTGCTTTGCTGCAGTAGCAGCCTCCACTCTTCTGGGAGGCCTTTGAAGTAGATTTTGGAACATGAATGCAGAAATTCACTTCCATTGAGCCACAAGAGCATTAGTGAGGTTGGGCACTTATGTTGGGCGTAAGGTCTGGTTCGCAGTCGGCATTCCAATTTGTCCCAAAGGTCTTTGATGGGGAAGAGGTCAGGGCTCTGTGCAGGTCAGTGGAGTTCATTCCCCACCAAACTAGAAACAGAAAAGGGTCTTCATCAAACTGTTGCCACAAAGTTGGAAGTACACAATTCTCTGTATGTCACTGTATGCTGTACCATTAAGATTTCGCTTCACTGTAACTAATGGGCTGACCCTAAACCATAAAAAGCAGGCTCAGTCCATTATTCCTCCTCCACCAAACTTTACAGTTGGTACTATTCCAGCCAGTACAGTTAGCACTATGCATTCTACCAAACCAAATCCAATGGTGGTGTGCTTTACACCACTCCAGCTGATGCTTGACATTACACATGGTGATCGTCGGCTTGTGTATGGTTGCTCAACCATGGAAACCCTTTTTATGAAGCTATTGACTAACAGTTCTTGTACTGATGTTTCCAGAGGTAGTTTGGAACTTTGTAGTGACTGTTGCAACCAAGGACAGATGATTTTTACACACTACGCACTTCAGCGGTCCCGTTCTGTGAGCTTGTGTGGCAAAGCGGTAGCTTTGTGGCTCAGCTGTTCTTGCTCCTGTATGTTTCCACTTCACAACGGCACTCACAGTTGACTAGGGCAGCTCTAGCAGGGCAGAGATTTGACAAAATGACTTGTTGGAAAAATGGCATCTCATGACAGTTCTCACGGGTCAAGGTGTGGTGGACCCGAATGCGGACTCGGACAACTGAGTGTTGAAACTCCTGAAGGAGATGTTTAATTCAAAGGTACACAATACAGCAGGCAGTCTCATAGTCAGTTCGTGCAAAGATCAAAAACCAGAAAAATCCACCGGGGCAAAATTACAGAATCGGAAGGCAAAAATCAAAGTCATTAAACAGGTGGAGGTCAGAACAGGAAATCAGCAAAACAAAGTCGGCAGGCAAAAATCGGCGGTCGGGAAAACAGGCAAGATCAAAACATGAGTCAGACTAACTAGAGGTAAACGCTGGAAAGGCACTGTAAACAGGAGGCACAATCTGGCAAAGAAGAACAGGGAAACAGAGAATATATACCAAGGAACTCAGGTGCGCGAAATGAGAGATAATGAACAGAGCATGAACATGCAAACAGGGAACAGGTGAATGAAATGACTGATTAACCATTATGTGAGAATGCAGATAGAACAGCTGGGAGTGATAAGCTGAGGGGAGAGAGAGTTAGAGGGAAAAAACCACACCCACACAAAAACCGAAATAAAGATCGTGCAGGAGAAAAGCAGATAGTCAACTAAAAGGTAACAGAAACATAACAACAGTACCATGTTGAAATTCACTGAGCACTTCCATTCTACTGCCAATGATTATCAATGGAAATTGTATGGCTGTATACCAGATTTTATGCACCTGTTAGCAATGAGTGTGGCTGAAATAGCTGAAACCAGTAATTTGAAGGGTGTCCACATACTTTTGGAAATGTAGTTGTGGTAGGGGGGGCATGGTTTGTGCGTTGGCTGCAGAGAGAGAGTGGGCGGGGCGGCTCTCGGACTCAACGCCACAGCTGTTAGAGATTGCTAATCAGCACTGCTCTTTAAATGTTAATTGTTTAACGATGTGCTATGTGCTGATTACTTTGACAGTGAACCTGGGTGCTTAAAAAGGCGTTCTCCGAGACAGACGGGGGGTGGCTGGTGACGGAGGACGTGCGGCATTACAGAGGTTGTGGTTTTAAAGAAAGAAACTTACTTAAAGTAAACCGAAAAGCCGTGTGTTCGGCTTCAATAAAAACCGAAGTGCAACCTAAGAACTCGTCTCTCTCTCTGTATACGCGAGCGGTGGCACTCACCTTGCTACAGTAGTGTATGTTATAGAACGGGTAAAACAGGCCAAGAAATGTAAAGCCTACAGAAACACAAGACTGGCTGAAAGAGGTTTCTTTACTCTTCATTATTGACCTGACTACATGGACAAAATGTGCTTATTTAAAACCACAACTCATCCAATCCTGCATACGTACCGTTTTTGGCAATAAACATGACCTTCCTAATTGATTGCTGGTTTATACATCCATGCACAGTATGCTATTTAGAGCCAGTTATTTTTCATTACTTCTGTTTTAACTGTCCCACACATACTTCACAGTAACATCGGACTACATTAAGGTTTGTTTAAATTGCACACAAACAGTTTGTGATCACCCCAAACTTAATGTGATTTATTGCAGCAGACAAGTGTATGCTCTTTGTAGTGTAATTTCACAGCTTTTTATCACATACTAGAAAAATACTGGACAAAGCAATACATGCAGCAACAAGCATCCAACTTCCTAATGAGACCTTATCAGTGAGACAGCAGTCCAGCTAAAACCACAACACATTTACTTTGCTAAAATGGCAACAAAAGTATGGTAGAGGGTGAAGTAACTAAGCATGGCAGAGGGAGAAGGGTTTCAGGACCTTCTGGAACTTATTAAACCTGAATATACTCCAGTGCGATGACAGTACTTTAACAGTCAACTGACAAATTTCTTGAGCATTTGTTGTTAGTTTGTTGAAACTGCTATGTTGACAGTCAACTGACTCTTTGTTGAGTACTAGTTGATAGTTGACAGTTAACTGACACTTTGGTGATCATATCTATGGACTTACACTGGAGATGCAACTTATTATATACAGATAATTGTTTGAATCTCAGAGGCATTGTTGACATGTTACTGTTCTCAGTTGACATGCTGTAGACAATCTACAGACTGTCAAAACAATGTTACCAAAAACTCTTTCTTAGCTAACATTAGATAGATTAAAAAGCTCCACTTCTGAATAATGAATAATTTCATCCAACTGTTTTTTCACTCAATATCCTACACCTCGAAATATCCAAAGTAGCACTACCAGTTAATTTATGTAACTCAGCCATAATTGCTAGCCAAACAAACAGACCAATGTTCCACTGAGTTGGACCTCTTACTGCAGCTTAAGTTTGTTTTCTAGTCTAGTCCGAAGAATCAAAGCAATCTCCACCAATGTTTCCTAAGCAAATTGAGCGCTCAGTATCACAGAATCCACAGATAATCCACAAAACTTTTTATGGTTAATTTTTGGTCTTGGGAATGACAGACAAAACTCTACCCTGTGCATCTTGAAAGCATTTTACCTCATGCTCCAAATACAGCTTTAATCATTGACTGTCATTATTGACACCTAATGCTGATTCACACTCATTATTTACAGTTGCTATGCTCTGATTGGTCAACTGCTATGCCAAGTAAAATATCGATATACATTTATAAAAGGTCACACTCCAGGGGCGACATTACATTCTGTAGGGAACATGCATATTCAAAAGTGAAGCAAAAACAAACAAACAATCAAAAAACAAGTAGCAACTAGATCAGTGAAGTAACCAACAAAATACATGGAAGATGTGAAAGCTGAGTGTGGTGATTGTTGATAACTTCATGTCATAATATTTTTAATTACGTTATGGGGTTGAAAAATAAACCTTACCATACCATACTGCCACACTCTTACCAATCATGTAAGGTCTGAGTTGAGAAACCTGAGTCTGCTCCTCCCAGTACTGACCAAGGGGTGAAGATCGGGTCAGTTGCATGTTATGAGGAACATTGTGACTCATCCAAAACCGCCTAGGGCAGGCAATGTAAAATTCACAGGAAGACAGCTCCCACTGTCCAAAGAGACGTTTCTACTAGCTTGAATTGAATTCGGCTTCCTGCAGGCTGTGAGCGTCAGCCGTCCGGCATAACATAGTGAGCATAACATGGATCCAGGCAATGTTTGGCAAATAACATTTGAGACAGATATCGATCTGTTCTCACAGAAAATTCATATTTGTCACGCTGAATGGTTTTAGATCTTTATATAAAATGTAATATTAGACTAAGGGAAACTGAGTAAACACAAAACACATTTTAAAAATTATTTCATTATTTCATGAAAAAAGTTATCGAACACCCATGTGAAAAAGTAATTGTCCCCTTAGTTACTCAATCAACCAAATTATTAAATTTAATTTATAATGAATTGATTATTAATTACATTCAGCTGATTTAACACAGTCAGGTTTGATTGCAGCCAGCCTTGCTGTATTATATATTGAAACTTAGCATCAGAGTGAAGTAGTCATCACAAATTGCGTTTAATGAGTGTTGCGTTGGCTGTTGCCATCAGCCAGGGAATGCAGCCTTTGCAGCCAATGAAAGGTTCTCTACGGCTCACATTGCGTCAGCATTGTGTTGTGTCTGATGGCTGTGTCCAAGCTTAAAAATCCATTCTTGACAGTGAACATGCACACATCCACTTCCACAGTAGTGCATTAAACTAATGAGCGATACATTTCATGTTGATTGTTTTCTGATGCTCACTTACCCTTTTCAATTAATTAGCTAATTTACATAGCATTTTTAAAAAGTGAAGTTTTTCCGGTCAGGTGATAAACAATTACGATGAGAATGCTTGCTCAAAACAGGCAGTTTGCTCTCACTAATTCCAAGCACAAGCTAAAACAAAGTCAATAACTGCAGTAACAGTGACAATAAGCTCCTGAAAGTCATATTGCTCATGAAATACAAATAGTGTCAAAGCTATATTTTCTGCAGTATTGTAGTAGTTTCCTGGTTAAAACACAGTCCACAGTAATTGCTGCCTGCCCTCGTTCTCGCTCATTGTTGACAGCTCTTTGCCTGGTTGTGGCTTGTTTACAGATGAATCATCAGTGAACAATGTTCTCCCATGTACTTTGTTACATTTACAAGATCGGGGTAGCTATCATATCTGTAGAAAATGGCCAGCTAGCTAGTAACTAACTTGGAATAGCCTATTCATAATGGTTTGTTTACATTTAGTTAGGGAACAGTAATGTTTGAGAAATTAGCTAACCACAGTCGATTTTAAAACATCATCATTTTGAGTTAAACTTAATTCAAATTAACAGCTATTTAAATTATAGGCATCAGTTGGATTGCCTATCAAAAAGAGCCAGTAACTCCTCAAGAATGTCCAAAGGGCTAAACCAACAACAAATAACCCCCAGATGCAGGATTGCACATAGACCCTGTTTACACATGGTTTTAAAATGCGTCTTGGGCGATCGGATCACAAGTGGACAGCGCTAAATACAAGTGTAAATGACCACCAAAACGCATTGTGATCCGATCACTCAAACCACTTGCCGAGGTGGTCTGGGACGCATTTGACCACATATCTTTTGTAGTATAAACGCTAATGCGTCCTGATGCCTGACAAGGACGTAACAGGAAAATACATCATCAATGCAATTTTTCGTCTTGTCCTGTGCTCTTTTGCAAGTCGCAAATGACTTTGTCCTGCCAATCTCAACAGTTGGAATAGCCCGTACATGTATATTAGTTCTTGAAACATTTTTGTTTTCTTAGCTAGCCCGTGCGAAACAAATCTGGCGCTTGTCTGGCGACAGACTTTTGACCTTCTAGCGGAAGTGACGTAGGCAGTAATGAAATCTGAACACAAGTGGTCAGCTGGACACCTTGGAGACCCATGATAGACACAGGTGTGAACGGTGATGTGTCTCGGGTGTCCACTTGTGTTCGGGTCACCGAAACGCATTTTAAAACCAAGTTTAAACAGGGCCATACTCACATGATCATCATACTTACACAAACTTTGTACTGACCACTAATTGAACTCAACGCTCACTAACTATACAAGAAAACCCACAGATCAGCAGGTAGAATCTCCGGGAACCTGTGATGCTAGTATAGCATAAGAATAAACAATTATTAATCTGTGCTGCCCTTGTGTTTTACATCTTTCCTTCCGTCTTTATTCCTGGATCATTTCCACTATAATAGCTTAACATTCACGCCGAGTGTTCTTAATTGTTAATTGTCTTATATGGTGCTAACAAGCTAAAGGTTTTATGAATTGAAAGCAAATAAACACTGATAATGGAAGTTTTGTGGTAATATCATGTGACACAGCAGGGCAGTTACAGTACATTAAAAAAGGCTGGTAAAAAAAATGTCTGGTGGTGGGTAATTTTTTTCATCTACCTGCCAAATTGGCAGGTAAGGCAAAAAGTTCATTTTCATCCCTGTATCCCGCCCTAATCTGTGCTCTCTCTCTCAACCCCAATTTGTGACTTGCGGAGGCGGAGACTGACCCACTTCTGAATTTGGCTTCTAAAGCTTGTGTTTCCATAGGCCTAAACATTAATGAGTTGGATGCAAGTAGTCTATGGTTTGCCTTGCATACTGTAAACTAAATAAATTTAGAAAAAAAAATGAAGACGGACCTGGAGATCACTCACTTAAAATAAAAAATTAGGAAAACTGAGCTAGCATTATTGTAGTAGAGCAGCAGTTGAAAGTGAGCAGAAAACACTTGGAAATATATTTATTTTCCTTGACATGATTTTGCAGGAAAAACAGCAAATAAAGTGGAAAAGAAACCATTTTATTAAAAATCAGGTTCTGTTGATGTGAAGCTGTCAATTACAGTGATTATGTCCCTTACAAAGCCATCATCTGTGTGTTCTAGAATGTGATGGATAGGACAATCGATCCCTTCTTCAAGTGATGGTGTGGGGCAGCTCGCTCCCCTCTTAGTTGTCATGATGTCTAGCACAGCACATGTCACCATTTTGTCACATGCCCACTCTGGTGACACTCAGAACTCAAGCAGGCACTGGAATCAGATTCTCATTATCATTTTTGTTTACATTAATTTACAAGGGCATAGTGCAGCCAAAAGCTTTTGATGGGGCACTAACTCCAACAAATTGTGGATGGTGTATGTCCACAATACAGATATTTTTTCTGAAATCATTTGTTTCCCCAATTTTATTCCGAGTGACAGTATTACAAAGCTAACAGTAACAACACATAGCCTAAAGCACAGTAAACATTTAACCCTTTGATGCACAACATGGGTCAAAAGTGACCCAGCTGACTTTTTATTTTCTATATCTTTGCAAAAAAATAATTTCATCATTCAGTATTCCAGGTATTCCTCAATTAACTTGTTTTTGATCATCACAAATCCTTATTTTAATTTTTCCTTTCTTACTTTTTTAATAAAAATAATTTTTGTATCACTACCCTTCTAATGCACAACATGGGTCAAAAATGACCCGTATTCATTTCCTATGTTATTTCATGCATGACTGAGTGTTTCTTTGCTATATCTTTGAAATAAATGTATTTCATCATTTAATATTCCAAGTATTCATTAAATATCTTGTTTTTGATTACCACAAATCATTATTTTTATTTTCCCTTTCTTATGAACAAACATAGTTTTTGTATTTCTACATCAAATTTACACACATGGGTCAAAAATGACCCACATGTATTCACTATGGAATTTGATATAAACTTTTGATATTTGTAAATGTTTGCAATTAGGAACATATTTACTGCAGGCAACTATTCACCTGCCACACCTTCACAATTCAACACGGCTGCTTTTGCACATCTGATACATGTAAGTCTTATTTTACAATTGTTTTACCTATTTTAAGAAAATATTTGATATCTTATGAAAGATAACTGTGCATAATATTTAAACATTAGGTTAAGGTTACCTTGACCTTGACATCCATTACTAGTGAGAAAGATAAATATGTCCAATACTATTAGCTAGCTAGCTGTTGAAATATTCTATTCTAGCTAGCTAACGTTAGCTAGGTCAACAAAATAAAACTCGAAATATAACAGTATATTGATGTGCATTTGAAAACATTCTTGTGCTTTTGATTTTCTTTATCCAGAGTGTTAGTATGGCTGGTCCCAGTCATTCCAGATTTACCAGATTTACTGCTAAAATGGTCATAGAGACTCTGCATGAAGAACAGGATGAGGAAGATGAGGAGGCAATTCTCGGTCCTGATTCTGAGTCTGAAATCTCTGACGATGACCTAGACTTTGTGCCACAGGGTCAAGCTTGAGTTATGGGTGTGTCTTGGAATCCAGCTCTCCTAAATGAAGAAGACTCCTTTGATGACATAGAAGACTCGTCTGATGAGTCCTCTGAAGAGGAAACTCAGACCCAGTCTAATAGATTGAGTAAAAAAGGGGTCTTAGTGGAATGAGCATCCCCCCACTCAGGGCAGAACAAGAAGCCATAACATCCTGAGGAGCTGCCCAGGACCTGCACCCGGTTCAACAGCTGTTTCACCGAAAGATGCCTGGGATATGTCCATCAGTGACATAGCTCAG
Organism: Anguilla anguilla; assembly: GCF_013347855.1. Taxonomy (NCBI): domain Eukaryota; kingdom Metazoa; phylum Chordata; class Actinopteri; order Anguilliformes; family Anguillidae; genus Anguilla; species Anguilla anguilla. The sequence goes on along the minus strand of NC_049206.1, from coordinate 29,785,398 downwards.
AATTTGGATTCAGTGGCAACATGACCATGGTGAGCTATGTGCCGAAGAAGGGAAAGGCTGTTGTCCTCCTGAGCACCATGCATGATGACAAAGCAGTGGATGACAACAGTGTGAAGAAGAAACCAGAAGTGATCCAGTACTATAACAAAACAAAAGGAGGAGTGGGCACAATGGATCAGATGGTTCGCACCTACTCATGTAAGCCAGAACACGGAGGTGGCCCATGGTGCTCTGGCACAATGTGCTGGATGTTGCCACCCTCAATGCCTACACCAACTTCACTGCACAACACCCTGATTACATGGGTGGTGTGACCAATGCACGGCGGCTATTCATCAAGGAGCTGGGCAAAGAGCTTGTCATGCCACATATGAAGAGGCGCATGGAGGGCACGCCCCACCTCCAAAAGCATATTACAGAGGCAATGGGAAGATGTGGGATAAAAAAACAAAATGCAGCCACCACCCAGCCACAGGAGGACATCAGACAGGAAGACCAAGTGAAGAAGAAGAGGTGCAAGATCTGCCTAGCTGCCACAGACAGAAAAGTCAGCAGCTGGTGTTCCCAGTGCACCAGGCCTGTGTGCAAGGAGCACAAACATGTAGTTGTCATTTGTGACATTTGTGAGGCATGTAAGCACTGAGCAATTTGCGCTGTACCCACGTGATTTTATTTAATCAGTTTTATTTTCTTTTATTCGTCACATTCACCACAGTACCACAACCGATACACTACAGGTCAATATCAGTGTTACCGGTTATCAGTGATATTTGTATGTTATGTGTGACAAAGTGACAAATAAACATATTTGAAATATTAAATGTATTATTGTTTGGTCTAAATCACTGCTAAAATAATTATTTTAACAAAATTATTATTATAGTATGTCTTTATATTTTTAAAATCACACTTATATACATGTGTCCATGTGTGTAAACTTGATGTAGTAATACAAAAACTATTTTTGTTCATAAAGTAAGAAAGGAAAAATGAAAATAATGATTTGTAGTAATCAAAAACAAGATATTTAATGAATACTTGGAATATTAAATGATGAAATAAATTGATTTCCAAATATATAGCAAAGAAACACTCAGTCATGCATGAAATAACATAGGAAATGAATACGGGTCATTTTTGACCCATGTTGTGCATTAGAAGGGGTTTGCATAGCTTGTGCATCAAAGGGTTAAACAACATATTTTGTGCTAAATGGTGGTGCTGTAAATCTGTCAGGACAATAATGATAATATTTGGACAACAATGAAAACATTCAGTTCACATTAATTAGTCAAGCCATTGGAAGATCTGTACTGTACATATAATATAGTGTTGTGTGTGTGTGTGTGTGTGTGTGTGAGAGAGAGAGATGAGAGGAAGAGAGGGCCAACCAAAAGTGGTCTAAGGGAATTGTCTTAGATGCTTACTTAATGTCTGCCTGCATGCTTCTAAAAGGCATCCCTCATTCTCTCTCAGTTCACTTACTCAGTCCTCTCTGCCTCAGTTGCAATGACCATGAAGTCAGAAAAAATGGACAAAAAGATGGAACCTAGTGCAGCATTAGCATGCTTGTCTCTCTAATATCCCCTGTCCTGTCACATTATCTAACTAGCTACCTGAGCTAGATAATATTAGCTGACTAGCAATAATGCAACATTACTCATAATAAGCTAGCAAATGAAGAAAACATAAGCTTGAAAACATGATGTCACGTGTGAATTCACAACACCGATCTGCAGGGCATAATCAACGTTTTGAAAGACTTTTACTTCGTCTTTGAACATATCTAAATCCAAAACGTCAAGCGCTGTTGTTTTATAGTGTAGCCTGCTTCATTTTATTTGCATTATTATCATTTTAATAATGCTCTCATTTTCAGTGTGTTCTCCATGACTGCAAAACTAGTCTATGAATTTGTTACCCTCAAGCTAGTAAATCACCAGGCCAAATGGACAGTTAAAGCCACCAGAAAACCCTAGACAACTACCAATCAATCTAACTAGATAAAGGGGACCAAAAGATAATTGAATGTGTTTTTTAAATTATTTTTTTCCACCTTTGCACAGTGACTTGTCATACTCAACACTCCAGTTTGCCAACTGACTGATTGTACTCAATGCACGCCACAAATCGGATAACAACAAAGATCTGATGCGAAGATGTTGCCACGTCCTCTCATTTCTATTTGGTGGTAATATTCATTGAGGGTCAATGTACAGCCCTGTTCCATGAAGGTAATGTCTTATGACTGTTTTATTATCTCTGATTCCAACTGAACTAATTCATAAAGGGGATCAACAAAGTGAACAACAAGAGATTCTTCAGGGTGAGTTCTGCTTGTAGAACGAGGGGACTTAGATGGAAATTAGCAAAAGGTAAATTCCATACAGACATTAGTAAGAATTTGTTTACGCAGAATGTAGTAAATGTGTGGAATAGCCTGCAAGGTCACGTAATAGAGGCAGAAACTCTGGGGATTTTCAAGACTAGGCTTGATAAAGTGTTAGACACTATCTAGTCTGTAGGTAATCAGAGGACTAACTTAGTCAGGAAAATGGCGAGCATTGTTGGGCTGAAATGGCCTGTTCATGTCATTATATTATGTTATGACTCTTGGGAGGAACTAGAGGAAAGGGGAATTGGGAGTTTATTGTAGAATGTTCTGTGCTATATTTACAAAAATACATTATATTCATGTTTTCCAATGTCAACATGAATATTAAAAATGACGAATGCGAAAAATTAAAAAATCTGTCAGGGCACCTGGAACAAATACAAACACAAGACAGATAAAGTACAGTTCTCATAAAGTATTTGCTATTCATAGCCATGAACAACACCAAGTCTAATTTGTGCAGTAAGCATAGGCTAAGTCAGTAAGGTTGTGGCAAATCAAACTATAAGTGAGGCATGATTACAAAAGATATACCACATTTCCGAAGGTATGTGGGCACCCCTTCTAATTAGTAGTTTGTAGTGCCAACTGTACTGGCTCAAATGGTACCAACTGTAAAGTTTAGTGGAGGAGATATAATGGTTTGGGACTGTTTTTCTTTTAGTTCCAGTGAAGGGAAATCGTAATGCTACAGCTAGCATACAATGACATTCAAGAGACTTGTGCACTTCCAACATTGTGGCAACAGTTTGGGGAAGGCCTTTTCCTGATACAGCATGACAATGGCCCCATGCAACAAGTAAGGTTCATAAAGAAATGGTTTGCTTTGTTTGGTGGGGAAGAACTTGACTGGCCTGGACCTCTACTCCATTAAACCCCTTTTGGATGAATATGAATGCCAACTGCAAGCCTTGCCTTATGCCTAACATCAGTGCCCAACCTCACTAATGCTCTTGTGGCTCAGTGGAAATGTTCCAAAATCTGGAGGAAAGCCTTCCCAGAAGAGTGGAGGCTGTTTTGCATTTCAATGGTCACATAGGTGTATTATGGACATGAAGCTTTGGATTTAAGGACTTTGTAAAAGCCCACGATGAATAACAGCGACCATTACCCTACCCGGTAAACAAAGATACGCCCACTTCCGCGTTCAGTGGGGGACAACTGAAATGTCAGATATTTCATCTGATTTGTAATCACGCCGTGCACTGACCACCATAATGCAAAACAGACAAGTTGTTTTTATTAGTCATGGTGGTTGTGATCGATTTTTAGCAAATTTAGCGTATAAGGGAAATTCCAGCGGACTGCATTTCCTAACAGCATTGTGTTCAACGACGCACCTGTTCCTTATTTATTACGTTCACAAGCGAGTGATTGCCTAGCATCACTCTCCCCTGCCGCAATCTAATCGGACGTTTCCCATGTGTAAATTGTTTCCAGTTCCACATAGTTCACTTTAGAAGGACAGGTTAATTATTGCTGTGTCAGGAATTCTGAAATATACAATCGTTATACACGTAACGAACACTGTTTAAAATGGAAAAGACGCCCACATGTGGCCGATTGTAAGATGTTGGCCTAAGGCTCTGAAAAAAAGATGAGTGATTCTTGGAGTTCTGTTACCTGCCAGCATGCTGTGTTCACAAAGTACATATGGGTGTCAGGTGTCCCCATACATTTGGAAACGTAGTGTATGATAAGATGCTACAACATCAAAATTATAGTACAAGTGTAACACAAAAGTGCTAGATGAAGATACAGGTGTAACATGAAAGTGCTAGAAGAAGTGATACATGACTGTGATCCAAGATTTGGACTAACCCTGCGGAGGAGTAGCGTTAGAGTTACCTGAAGTTAGCTTGGGTATTACTTGGATTTTATTGATTCTGGTTGCAATTCCAATTCTGCTTATCAAATCAGATTCTTATCGATCCTGGTTTTGATTCTGGTCATATTTTTTCAGTACAAAAATGGAGCATCGCGTAGTTCTGGCAGGTCACGAGAGTCAAGCGCTCCGGCCGAATCAGCTGATGGCTCAGCTGAGTGATGTTCGCCTATCACAGTACATTCACTAGCAGGGCGGTCTACTTAAACAGCCTCCCTCTACTCATTCGGCTGCTCCTCCTGCATGCAAGCGCTGCACGTTGCATTCGCAAGTAGCTAGCTCAACAATATGGCACCAAACCTGAGATGCGACTATTGACAGTAATATCAATACCCGTCATTCTTACTTGGCTTAAATATACGATGTCCACCGCCGACTAAGATGAACATCTCTGGACAGAGGACGATGCCGTAGAGACGCAGCCGCAGCCCGACGGTACAACCAGACACGTCCAGGACGAAAACTCCACTTCCGTCCGTAGGAGCTCCCGCCTGGCAACCCATAGCCCCTCCAACCGAAGCGCTTCTAACTGGCCGGTGGAGAAAATCCTGGAAGCCCTATTCCGACGTGGACTGCACCCTCCCCTCGGAGCCAGCCACAAAGAACTCTTTGGTTTTCTGATCGAGAAGGTTCCCAATCTGGATACGGCCACAGCCGCAGAAGGTCCCGCAGCCGCACCATCCGCACCAAACTACAGCTAAACGCAAAAACTGCGCCCGCGCCCCCGAGTTCCCTGCCGCAGCCGCCGCCCCCGCCAAAAGGGCAAGAACACAACAGCCGACCAATCCAAATAAGCAAAACGAAGACCCAGTCCTGGCCGCCCTGCACAACATCCAATCTTCCCTCTCCCAGATGGACGTCCGGATTCAAGCACTAGAAGCTCCCTCTTCTACCTCAGATCCCCGCTCCGCTACCTACTTCCAAGGGAACAACAGACCCGACATCTCTCCGTCCGCCGTCAATGACGTCAGCTACGCGCCACCTCCTACCGTCATGGCACCGCGGAGGACACTGGCAACTGCAGTCCCCGCGGCCCCGGCTGGGGTGCCCTTCATTCCTCCAGCGGCTGCCATTTCTCCCCAGCTGCGAGCTTCCATTCTGGCAGGTAATAACATCAACTTAGCAAAAATACTGCTGTGCTCGGAGACCAGTGACAATCGCATAATAGACTGCGGGGACGTTTCAGTGCTTAAAGATAGCGACCCCAGGCTTACCAAAAGTCTGACTATGGCCAAATTTAACACAGCCTTCGGAGTTTACAGAGACACTATATGCGAAATCAATCCCGAATGCAGGAAGGAACTGGACACTTACCTGTCTATTATTTCGGACTTAGCCATGTCGTACGGGGGGGACTTCGTTTTACGAATACCATAAGTCCTTTTCCGCTAAAGCGGCTATGTACATTCAGCGTTTTAACCAGAGGCTTGAATGGTCCGTGGTTGATTTGGCTCTAATTAGTAGGCATTTCACAGGGCATCGCCCCCTCTCCTGTACGGTGTGCGGTTCATTTACCCACACCACCAGCTTCTGCCCCAAGGCGGCGTCACTGTTCCAACCCGTTGTCCCTAAAATAAAACACGAGCGTAGCGGGGAAATCAAGGTGAAGACCGCCCTTCAAACCCCGCTGTGCTATAATTTCAATGAGAATTTCTGCGCATTTCGTAACTGTAAATTTATACATGCTTGCAGCTACTGCGGAGACGGGCATCCCAAGTCTGTGTGCCCCAGGCGAATGCGCCTTGTAAACAAGAAAAAGCATTAAAGCCATCTACGCCTGTCAACATTCCAGAGCTGAGCAAAGCTCTGAAGCAGCATCCCAACCGTTGTTTTGTCAATTATTTGATAACCGGGTTGATTCACAGGTTTTTTGCTGGTTTATCCTTTCTCCCTAAAGCGTCCTGTGTTTGCCCTAACCTTCGGTCTGCTCTACACGAACCAGGAATAGTAGACGAACTGCTCTCACGAGAGTCTGAGAAAGGCTATATGATCGGTCCATTCGATAGCTCGCCATTTCCGCTTTATCGTATCAATCCCATAGGCGTGGCCACACGTAAATACTCCGGAAAAAAACACTTAATAATGGACTTATCTGCCCCTCACAACAATGACGTCTTTTCTATTAATAGTCTCATTCCTTCGCAACAATTTTCACTATACTATGCCACAGTAGATCACGCTATCGAATTCATTAAAAAAGCCGGTAAAGGCGCCTGGCTTGGTAAAGCCGACATAACGGATGCTTTAAAAATCATGCCTCTTCATCCTTCTCAGTGGCATTTATTCGGCGTCATGTGGCGTCAAAAAATGTATTTCGCGGTTAGGCTCACCTTCGGTTGTCGCAGCAGCCCTCGAATATTCGATACATTATCGGAAGCACTTTGCTGGATACTCTTAAACAACTGTAAACTATCTTTTATTTTACACCTACTAGATGATTTCCTAGTAGTAGATTTCCCCCATTCCCAGCCAGATCGCTGCATTACAGCTTTAAAAAACACATTTAAGGAACTGGGCGTTCCTCTATCGGAGGAGAAAACTAAAGGCCCCGCTAAAGCCATCGAGTTTCTGGGCATTATCCTGGATAGTAACCTCATGCAGGCATCCCTGCCATTAGAAAAACTGGTCCGCATTCGCAAAGCTATTAAATTTGCGGCGGACGCGGAATCTCTTTCAAAAAAGGAGTTGCTCTCATTACTGGGGCATTTTAATTTTGCAACGCGAATAATCCCTCAGAGATGTTCCTTTATATCCAGACTCCTCGACCTCTCAAAAACCGCAAATAACTTGCACGATAATATCACCTTGGACGCAGGTTGCAGATCTGACCTGCGATTTTGGTCTAGGCTATGCGACAATTGGAACGGTATCTCGTTCTTCCATAATGATCAGGTAGAAACGTCAGTCACCCTTAAGTTTTTTACCGACGCAGCACCCTCAATCGTTTTGGGGGATTCATCAATAATCAGTGGTTCGCAGATGCATGGCCTAAAGAGCTGCAGTCAATGACTTTAAATGCCCACTCTACAGCACTGCTCAAATTATATCCCATAGTCGTTGCATGTATCCTTTGGGGAAGCCGCTGGCCAAGGAAACAAATTCTAGCCTATTGCGATAATGAGACAACCGTGAAAATAATTAATAAAGGGCGTTCATTCGTTCCTTTTATCAATAGGCTGGGGATCCATCCCTTCGTCTGCTCTTCAATGGCTTGATGAAAAGAAGCCCTGAAAGCATAGATAAACGTCTCCCCCTCACTATCTCTCTAACTCACAAACTGGTATCGCACTTAAGACAAGGGTGTTTTAATCCTTACACAGACTCACTTTTAGAGGCGGTATTTCTGACTAACTTTTACGGTTTTCTTAGATGTGGGGAATATACCACTCGCACTGAGAATTTCGACCCGTCCCTTGATCTCACATACTCAAATTTATCCTTTGGTTCACAGTATTTTATTATTCACCTCAAACGCTCCAAAACTGACAAAAATGCTAAAGGAACTCCCATCATTATTGCGCAAACTGGCACTGTTTTCTGTCCCTTCTCTTCCATGGCACGGTACCTGCGGTGGCGTCCCCACGCGAGCCCGGACGAGCCTCTCTTTGCCGCCGACAAAGGGAATGCCAGGACGAGATCATGGTTTGCTGCCCGCCTTCGGCTAGTTTGCCAATCCTGCGATCTCTCTCCAGAGCTATACACCGCCCACTCCTTCCGCATCGGGGCATCGATGACAGCTGCTACACTCGCCCCAGTCTCCACTCTGAAAGCCATGGGGCGCTGGTCTTCTGATGCTTACGAACGTTATATTCGACCGGACGTCGATGAAATAATTTCAGTTCAAAAAGCTATGAGCTCAGCTGCATAGAGTAAGGCATTCCGCCTCCGTCATACGTTTAATAAATGTTCTGCAAGTCTGGCAACAACTGAGGATTAATTTACACTGATGCAGTTAGTAGCTTAGTATATTTTCCCCGATTCATTTTAAATCTCGGTGCTCGGGGGAAATACCGACAAACTGTCGGTACACATAGCCTAATATTACTAGCCTATCTCACATAGCATGTTCCCCTGGTTTATTAATTAATAATACATCTAAGTATTGGCCTCAGGGGAACGTCCAACATGCTGTTTGTACACATAAAAAAATAAAAAATAATAAATAAAAAATTGACGGCCTCAAGCCGAAAGGCTCGACTGGACGAAGGGCTTCCTCCAGGTGGTCGTACACATAGTCATCACGTCATCGTTGAACACGTGCTTCACATCACTGCTCTTACTGCTGCTGCGCTACGGCTCCTACGCTGCTGCGTTACTGCCACCGCGCTCCTGCTGCTGCTACTACTGGCTCCTCCGGTAGGCCTATGCAACGAGTGAGGATTCATTTACACTGACGTAGTCGGTAATATATTTCCCCCGGTTAGTTCAAATCTCGGCGCTCGAGGGGAAATACCGACAAGCTGTCGGTACACATAGCCTAATATCATACCACACATAGTATGTTCCTTTGGGTTATTAATTAATAATACATCTGTACAAGTATTGGCCTCAAGGGAACGTCCAACATGCTGTTGGTACACATAACCACTGATCCACGTAAAAAATAGACAGCCTCAAGCCGAAAGGCTCGACTGGACGAAGGGCTTCCTCCAGGTGGTCGTACACATAGTCATCACATCAGCCGGAGACACTTATTAATAGCACGTCGGCATATGGTTGTTTTGGGGTTTGGCTGCTGGCCTCCCGGCCTTATCCACGCGGGCTGCGTGGTTGGCGGGAGAGCTCCAGAACAGAGCCTGTGGCGCCCCGATCCCTTATCGGTGCTCCCCACGAGACCACCAGGACGGCCGAGCCCATCGACACCGGCGGCCGCTGGGAAAAGTGGTGAGTGGGCGGTACCTAGCAAACCCCTGTCTAGAGACGTTCAGGACCCTGGACAGCCCCCGGCAGACCAACTGAGGCGACAACCGGCAGCACCATGGACAGGGCTGCAGCAGAGGGAAGGTAGGTGGAATTTTCCACTCTGCCACACACCTGAAGCTGCTTGCTGGATTGGCTGCCGGCACCCACCTGAAGCTGCTTGTACTAACGAGCAGGCAGGCTTATATAGACCAGCACAACCCAAGGAAGGAGAGAGTTGCTGGGGCTTCCGTCGTAGCCACGCCGGACGACTCTACCCCGGGAAGAGACTGGAAGCGGCCGTGGGCCAACTCGCTGAAACGGAGGATCACCAGCCGGCAGCCGGAGCAAGGAATCGGAACCGGACCCGGATCGGGCTGACCACGCCCTGTCCCCCCCTTAACCCACTCTTTTTTTGTTTCTCTCCAGAAGAGGCTGTGAAGACCTGGAGCGGAGCACTGATACCCCGACCGGGAAGACTTTTTAGTTGTTTTTGGCTCCCCCTTCCCCTACCCCCACTCCTTACAATTATTAAAGACCTTTTTTGTTAAACACTACCTCTGCCTCACCGTGCTGGTTCTTCCGTCACTCAACCCCCCGTTGGCTGAGAGGGTTCACAAGCCATACCGCCAAACATAACTGTATTGCCTTTATTGTCAAAAAAAATTCTACTTGATGACAGTGGTCCTGACAGAAATGGAGCATCGCGTAGTTCTGGCAGGTCACGAGAGTCAAGCACTCTGGCCGAATCAGCTGATGGCTCAGCTGAGTGATGTTCGCCTATCACAGTACATTCACTAACAGGGCGGTCTACTTAAACAGCCTCCCTCTACTCATTCGGCTGCTCCTCCTGCATGCAAGCGCTGCACGTTGCTTCATAAATCCCCTCCACCACCCCAGCTCCATCCCCATGCGTCAAGAATTTGCATTTCTCCATTCCTATGTGTTAAGAATTTGTACTGCTCCATCCCTATATGTTAAGAACTGCTTTGCTGCTGGATCTGTTCTGTGTGTACCCCTCTAGGGGGGTTTGGCTGCTGGCCTCCCGGCCTTACCCACGCGGGCTGCGTGGTTGGCGGGAGAGCTCCATAACAGAGCCATACCGCCAAACATAACTGTATTGCCTTTATTGTCAATAAAGTTCTACTTGATGACAGTGGTCCTGACAGAAGTAAAAATGTGTTGTACATAAAACCACCTTTATTTATATAGCATTTAGGCTGCCATAAAAAGTAAATTGTAAGTTATTTGTAAAAAAGGAAAATAGAGAGTGTGCATAACATACAATGGCCATACTCACGTTTGTGGAAAACAACCTGTTGCACTCCATAGAGTTAACACTGAGAGGTCTAGGTATGGTAGGTTTCTTAAGGAGTGGGGTTACTGAACCATCTTAAAGTCAGATGGAATACAGCCACATGCAAGCAAGGCATTAACGATAGTGGACAGATAAGGAAGGATTTAGCCAGATATGGATTGGAAGAATGTGGTGTGGCGTGGATCGGGGCATGCCCCCGCAGTGCCCCTCCCAGCCTGATATGCATCAGCTCAAACCTGCCACCAGGCCCGCTGTTCAGGACCCAGGACAGCGCCACTCTGTGAAGCCCAGCCACAGGACCCTGGAGAGCGGCAACCTGGAAATTCCCCAACTCCCTCATTGGCACTCAACACGCCTGAAGTCAATGAGGCGACACAGCTGCCGCCACTCCAGGGAAATGGGCTGGGAGCTTAAGAGGAGGCCTTTGTCTCCCTTGAGCAGAGGGGGTTTTTGGGCTGCAGCAGAGCGGTTAAAAATCTGTTTGTAACTTTTTACCTTTTTGCAAAAGCCGGCGGAGACGCGGGATCACATCCCTCTTCCTGCTTCGAAGAGGGATCCCCTCAGCTGTCTCCCGGTCATCAGTACCTTAATTTCAGTTACTTTACTTTAATTTAATTTAAATAAGAAACTTTTGTTGTTGAGTACGGCTTTGGTTTGTGTGCTTAATTTTTGTTTAATTAAAGAGCCCTGTTGGGCTATTTTTCCCCAAACCTCCGGTCTGTGTATTTCTGTGCCGCCCCGCCTGCACCGTCACGCCCAGTACGGTGCCACAGTGGTGGAGAATGCGGACATAGGCACGGAGTAATATCAGAATGCAGCTAACTACCTCGAGCTCAAGTATTACACTTGCTCTGGTTTGTTTGTTCCCCCCCCCCCTCTTTCATTAGTCTTGTGTTCCCTAATTTAGCTGCGACATGGAGGACCTCTTACGGGCGCTCGTGGAGGCTAACCTGGGACAACAACATGCTGCCCAAGTCATGGCTGAACAGGTCATCCGGCTCACCGAGGTGGTCCAGGCTCGCGATGCATCTGCCGTACCGCTCCCGGTTAGCAGGACGAAGGCTAAGGATGTCCTGACAAAAATGACTGAAGCCGACGACGTGGAGGCCTACCTCCACACCTTTGAGCAGGTGGCCGAGCGCAAGTTATGGGATCCCCGGGAGATGGCAGACACCCTTGCTCCCTTCCTCACCGGCGAGGCCCAACAAGCATACCAAGACCTGGGCGCAGCAGAAGCCCGGGACTACCACAGGCTGAAGAGGGAGATACTAGCCAGAGCCGGTGTATCCCCCACATCCGCCGGACAACAGGTCACCACCTGGGCCTACCAACTGGGGGTCAACGCACGCAGCCAGATGGCGTCACTCCGGAGGCTGGTTACCCGTTGGCTCCAACCCGAACGCCTGTCCGTGGAGCAGATCCTCGACCGGGTCGCCATGGATCGGTTCCTTCGGGCATTACCGTATGAGGCGAAGAAGCTGGCCGGGCAGCATTCTCCACAGAGCCCGGAGGACCTGGTGGAGCTGGTGGAGCGAGTCGAAGCCACGCAAGAGATGCTGAAGGCAGGACCGACCGAGCGCTCCTTCTTCCGTCCCCGGACTGGAGGTGACCGGAAGCCGACCCCACCGGACTTAGCCCATGCCCGGGCTCCAGGCGACCACGGCGGACATGCGTGGACATCCCACTTCCCGTTTCAGTCTGGAAGGGGAGGGAAAATACCCACCCTGCTGCCCACCTCTGGAAAGTCGCCCTCAAATGTGTCCATGCCCACCGACCCGGCCCCCAATCCAGCTCGCTTGCCCCATGGACGGAGTTGCTTGGCTGCGGAGCAATTCAACGCCCTGTACCAGGCCGCCAGAACTGTCCAGAGGGGGGGGCAGAAGAGCCCGAAGGAAGGGAACCGGGTCATGGCCCCGACGAGCCAAACCCTGGGTCCGTCCATCAGGCCAACCCTATGCTGCCTGGCTTGGAGAATGGGTTGGAGTAGGCGAGGTGGCAGAAGAAGCTGATGGGGAAGGTGAGCTCTTACCTCCCTTAACTATGTCCAATCTCCCTCCCCAGGCACAGCGTAAAGGACAGTTCGGCACCGCGCAGGTCCAGGATGACCAGTTGCGCCACTGCTGGAGCCAGGTGCGGGTCCTTGAAGGGGTAAAGAGGGGAGAAGGACCCCTGGAAGCAAATTACTTCTCGGTGCAACAGGGACTGCTGTACTACCACACCACGAGACAGGGAGAAGTCCGGGAGCTGTTGGTCTTACCCCGCCAGTACGTGGCCACCGTCCTACAGCTGGCCCACACACACATCCTGGGAGCTCACCTGGGCATGCAGAAGACCCTAGAGCGTGTGGCAGACCGCTTCCACTAGCCGGGAATGCGCAGAGCGGTGGAGGATTACTGCCGCAGTTGCGAGGTGTGCCAACGCACCTCCCCGGTAAGGCCACCACCCGCCCCTCTAATCCCTCTCCCCATCATAGAGACCCCCTTCGAGAGGATCGGCCTGGACCTGGTCGGACCCCTGCCCAAGTCAGCCCGGGGACACAATTACATCCTGGTCATCCTGGACTATGCCACCCACTATCCGGAAGCTGTGCCCCTCCGCGTCGCCACCTCCAAGGCCATTGCTCGCGAGCTGCTGCACCTCGTCAGCCGGGTCGGCATACCAAAAGAAATTCTTACGGACCAGGGCACCCCATTCATGTCCAAGATAATGGCGGACACATGTCACCTGCTGCGAGTACAACATCTCCGTACGTCAGTGTATCACCCACAAACGGATGGGCTGGTCGAGCGGTTCAACCGGACGTTGAAGCGGATGCTCCGGAAGATAGTCGCTGCTGTCGGCAAGGACTGGGACCAGGTCCTGCCGTATGTGCTCTTTGCTATTCGGGAGGTGCCCCAGGCTTCCACTGGCTTCTCCCCTTTTGAGCTGCTGTATGGGCGGCGGTCGAGAGGACTCCTGGACCTCGCCAAAGAAGCCTGGGAGGAACAGCCACCACCGCACCGGAGCTTGGTCAAACACGTGGGGGAGATGCGCTCCCGCATATCAAGTGTCATGCCAGTGGTGCGAGAGCACATGGTGGAAGCCCAACGCGCCCAGCAGCGGACATATAACCGGCCCGCTCAACCCCGAGAGTTCCGGCCAGGTGACCGTGTCCTTCTGCTCGTACCCACCCCTGAAAATAAGTTTCTAGCCACCTGGCAGGGACCCTACACGGTCAAAGAGCGAGTGGGACCAGTGAACTACCGCGTTGACCAGCCCGGGCGCCGGAAACCGCAGCAGGTGTATCATGTAAATCTGCTCAAGAGGTGGGTAGAGGGTCCTGCAGCAGCAACGATGGTGATGTTCACCACAGAAGAAACAACCCCTGCGCCCCGGGAGACTGTGCGATATGGTGCTGACCTGAGCCCCCGCCGCAGTGATGAAGCGGCAGCTTTAGCTGAAGTCATAAATACAAGGTGCAGATTACCTAATTGCAGTGTGCTCATTAGGGCGAAATACCACCAGGTGAAAGTACTCAAAATTAGCAAAATAATAAAGCACAATTTAAATAAATACCAAGTGACTACATACAACTATGTTCTCTAACTAAAAACAGCTGGTCATCGAGGACCACCCCCAGGTTCTTTGCAGAGTCAGAGGCAACTATCAACAGTGATGGAGAGCTCTCATAGCAGGGAGAGAAGAGCAGCTCAGTCCTGTCAAGCTTCAGGTGATGCCTTACCATCTATGTTGAGATATCAGGGAGATAGGCAGATATTCTCCAATTAACCTGTGTGGCAGAGGGAGGAAAAGAGAAGAGTTGTGTATCATCAGCATAACAGTGATTAGAAAAGCCATGTGAAGTAATGACTGAGCCAAAGAGGTTAAGTGTACATGGAGAAAAGCAGAGACCCCAGTACAGATCCCCGTGGGACTCCTGTAACAAGGGTATGAGATGCAGAGACAGACCCCATCCAGGTGACCTGGTAGGACCTATCTGCAAGATAGGAAGCAAACCAATAGAGAGAAGTCCCAGAAATGCCCATCTCAGCCATTGTGGAGTTAGTGGTTGACCATGTTGAATGTGACAGACAGGTCTAGGAGGATCAGGGCAGAGGAGAGGGATGAGGCTCTTGCAGTGGCAAGTCAAGTACCTCCCTCACAGCCAGGAGGGCAGTCTCGTTTGAGTGCCTTGTTCGAAAGCCGGACTGGTGTGCGTCAAGCTGATTTTTCTGATGGAGAAACGATGATAGTTGGTTAAGCACTGTTCTTGACAGAAAATAGTAAAAGTGGTACTGGTCGATAGTTCTTGACATCAGAGGTGTCTAAGATAACACAAGCCATCTTAAAGCCAGAGGGAACATAGCCACAGTCAAGGGAGGCATTAATGATGAAGGAGAGATAAGTCTGGAGCTTGGCAGATATAGACTAGAGGACTACTGATGAGATGACAGTCATGAGGTACACCTGCGTCCTCCAGTATCTTGAAGGCCAGTGTAGCAGTGGGTTTGTCCTGGGGAGCAGGGGACATCACTGGATGAGTGATGGTGTTTCGGATAATAGCCACCTTCCCCTCAGAAAGTCATCTGCAGAAAGGGAAGAGGGAAAGGGGGTGGAGGGGGAATGACTGTGAGAGGGTATAGAAGAGTTTGTGTGGGTTAGAGACACATGGACTGATCATAGACTGAAAAAATTAAGTCTTAGTCAATGTGATAGCAGATGTGAGGGCTGCCAGCAAGGTATGGTTTATAAGGTTGTCGGATGATCTGTATTTCCTCCAATTCCTCTAGGCAGCCGGAAGCAGGGTTCTGCTGGAGTAGAGAGATTCTATTCAGCTACAGGCAGGGGGGTGATGATCGTGCTGGTTTGGAAACAAGAGGACAAAGTGAGTCAGAGGTTGTAAAAAAAGAGAAAACTGTATTTTTATGGTAAAATGTTTTTAGAATTTTACCTTTAAAAAAAATTAAAACACTGGCAGAGTCATGTAGAATAATGGCAATAACTCATTATTCTATGGTCATCCCAAAAAGAACAGATTTTCATATTTTTTTCGCCATCATAAAATGGTTTTTGACTGGAAACACTGCCGCCTGTCATTTCAGTTTTTTCCTTTTTTTGTAGATCATGTCATTCCTTTTTTTACAATATGATCAAATCAGGTTCACCAGCGATGTGATGCATCTGCCTAATTTATCTAACCAAATGCTACAGGGTAGGGTGGTTTTTAGTTCAAGTGGCAGGTTAATTTCAGACCACAAGTTACCATAGTAACTTTCAAGGGCTTTCTCTGATCCTAATATTTGGAACTGGTAATTTGGGATTTTCCCAAATGATCCAAAGTTTAGATTTAATAGATCCGGATAACTTTTCAAACTGGACCTTGTTTCATGAAGCAGAATTACTGAGTTAGCTGGATAACTGCACTGACTAAAACCTGGAACAGCTCTTTTTTCAGCAGTCCATGTTCCAGATTCTGGATTGTTCTGGGTAGGGTTGTGACGGTCATGGAATTTTTGCTACCGATCATCGTCACCCAAGTAATCGAATCGATCGGTATAGTCGTCTCATCTGGGCATTTCGTTCACGAAAAATAAGCATAAGTTGAATATAATTAACAACATAACTTTATTAACACTTATTTCTATAAACAACAAATATTTAACATTTCCAAACTTTTTGAAACAAATAAAATATTATTTTTTACAGTGCTAAGCATTCGTTTAAACAAATTAAATTGCCTAAACATTCTTAGACATTAAGTAGGAAATGAAACAATAGGCCTATAGCATATTTAAGTAGTGACAGTGTTAATAAATGAAACGAAATAGGCAATGTCGATCAGTTTTGTTTCATCTTAAGAGAGATGAAAATGTACTTTTAATTAGCGACAGTCAAATTAAATCAAATTAATTTATTTTGGCCAAACCAACGGTCTTTTCGTTTACAAAAAGGCAGCATAAGTAGAACAGAATGAACCCTTTAATAACATTTATTTCTTTAAACAGAACAAATATTTAACATTTACAAACGTTTTGGAATAAATCAAATAAGTAAAATGTTTATTTTTACAGTGCTAAACAAAGTAGGCTATGTTAAAACGAAATAAAACTGACCGGCATTGCCTGTCTTTCCGACTGCAACGGTTGTATTAATTTGGCTGTCGGTCAGAGATTTCCATTTGTCATTGTCCAGCTTATATTTCACCCCTCAGGCAAAATGCTTGGGCCACACTGAGCTGCCCCTGGCCAGATGTAGATGGTGTGGCAGCTTCAGATGTAAGTCCAAGTTGAGCAGATTCACTTGGGTGGTGGGTTCTGAGGTGATTTCTCAGATTTGTTGTGCTAGATTGTTTTACGGGTATTGTTGTATTCCAAATTCGGCAAAATAGTTTATCTGAATTATCTGGTTCTCCGTCTTCATTCGATTTAAATCCAAAATGGGTCCAAAATGGCGACGTAACGTTGGATTTTCCAACAAGCTCCATCTTAATTTTACCTCAAGTCTCTCTTCTTGTCAGCGAAATTGTGAGTGACAGGTCACGTGCATTCACTGGATGAGATGATTTCATTCCATCAATCAGAGCGCTGTAAGTTGCTGCAACTATCAGAAATGTTAGGAATTTTGGTTTAGTCAAACCACATGAAATCCTTACTGATAAGACTATTAAGCAATGTTATTCGTCTATATTAACGTAATTACAACAGTAATACTAATATATTATTATTATTATCATTATTATTAGTAGCCTAGTAGTAGTAGCCTAGTTGTTGTTTTAATTATTGGTAAATGGTAAATGGACTGCATTTATATAGCGCTTTTATCCAAA
Organism: Anguilla anguilla; assembly: GCF_013347855.1. Lineage (NCBI taxonomy): Eukaryota > Metazoa > Chordata > Actinopteri > Anguilliformes > Anguillidae > Anguilla > Anguilla anguilla. The sequence goes on along the minus strand of NC_049206.1, from coordinate 29,768,096 downwards.
GCGCTTTACAATTGATGACTCTCATTCGCCAGAGCAGTTAGGGGTTAGGTGTCTTGCTCAAGGACACTTCGACACGCCCAGGGCGGGGTTTGAACCGGCAACCCTCCGACTGCCAGACAATCGGTCTTACCTCCTGAGCTATGTCGCCCCAGATATTTTATTATTAGGCTATTATTATTATTATTACAGAGTCTACTGCAAAAGGGAGATTAAAAACAATGCTTCCTTTGCAATGTTGCCCAACCCCCTCCCCGAAGACAGCGCACTTCAGAGACAGCTTGCAATTTAAAGATTGTTGCAGGGAGAAGTATTGTCGGCTTTGTCTTAGAGGGATCGTGTGGTTTTTAAGCATACATTAAATTATTTATGTATATTTATAGGAAAGGTAGATTATTTTTGCAACAACATTATAAAAAAGTATACATCTTAGAAAAACATTAACAAACGGCGATTATGACGGATTTTTTGTGTGTGTTGATGACCGTCAATCGCATGATTATGAAATAACTGGCCCAGCCCTAGTTCTGGGTATTACTCAGTACAGTTATCCAGCTAACTCAGTAATCCTGCTTTATGAAACAGGAAAACCTCCAAGCTATCCTCCATCTGCCACAAGGAAAAATATATTGCCCATTGGTTGACCCCAGTCTGCCCATTCTTCTTCTATCCTGTATCCATTTGCAGTTTTCTACACTGGCCTCCAAGGTACCATCATCCAGGGCCATTGCTAGGAATTCTGGGCCCCCTGAAAGAATATTGGTGTGGGCCCCCGCCCCCCGACTTTTCATCGCCAAAGATCAATTTTACACAACTTTTTTTTTAGACTATGTATTATCATTTTTTCTCTATTTTTCTGTTCCTCTATGTTCTTGACAGTGCCTGATTCGATACACCCAATTAGTTTTCTTTTTTTCAATTAACCACTCAACAAAGAGTTACTGGGTATTATTATGTAAAAATCAAGCACCTGGTGCAACACACCCAAACTCGCATTATACTGGCTCAAGATACTCCACAAGGTGGAGCTGTTAGTGCTCAAATCACCAAGGTAGGCAGCTATGTAACATCTCTATTAGAATGTCTTGTAAAATAACAAAAATAGAGAACATAATAAAATACTTTCTTGTAAAATGTATTTTCAAATCTGGCTTTTTTGCTTTTGGAATAACGTTTTATAGGTCAGTGTAACGAAGGTTACGTATGTAACCACGTTTTCATGAATTCCGGATGACTGCCAGGCCGGTGCTCTAATTCCGAATGATACTTCTGTTGCATTCGCATCGAGACGTCGTATATCAACAATGTCCCTTGAGCTGGTAGATGGCGGCACACTGCTCCCCATCCCAATAGTGACGCATCTGTGGTCACAACCTCTCCTTGATGGGATCTTCCCCATCTCTACACTAGCTAACAAGAACCCCACCTTGCGCCATGGGAGAAGTGCCTGGATGCACTGGCTCGAAACCTTCACTAATTTTCTCCTGTCTCTCTTGGGGTGTAATGAGAAGCCGGATGACCGCCAGGCCGGTGCTCTAATTCCGAATGATACTTCTGTTGCATTCAAATTGAGACGTCGTATACCAACAAAGTCATGACCATGACCTCTGCGTGGCGGCGTCATACCCCCCTATATAACTGTGCAACCCCACGCAGACATCCTCGAAATCTTCTCGCCCAGAAAGATCCCAAGTGACCATGAGGCCTGGCGGTCATCCGGAATTCACGAAACCGTGGTTACATATGTAACCTTTGTTTCATTTCATTCCTAGACTGCCAGGCCTGTGCTGTAATTTCGGATGACTTATACCAACCACGTCACAAGGGATAAGTACATACTCAGGAATCAGAGACTGCGGCTACAGACATTATGGCAGATCCTATAGCAGAGGATGAGGCGACATTCACTCTGTAGAATCTGGCAAAGGTGCAGGGTGAGGCCCAGGTCGCCGCAGCACACTCCTCCTGCAGGAGCACTCCTTTCAGTACTGCCCATGATGTAGCCACACTTATAGTCAAATGGCACAGCACCTTGTTAGGCCGTAGACAGCCACTGGTCTGATATACCTTGCAAATAGTATCCACTATCCAATGGGAGAGCCTCTCCTTAGAGAAGGGGCCACCCTTGGATTTGTTTCCATAGCAAACAAAGAGCAGGTCTGTTTGGCGGAATGAGATGGTAGCCTCTATGTAGCAGCGAAGTGCACGTACAGGGCATAAAAGATTAGCATGTTCATTCCCAAGGCTTTGAAAAGGTGGGGGATGGAAAGCTGAGAGCTCAATAGCCTGGTTGATGTGAAATGATGTAATAACCTTTGGCAGGAAGGTCGGGTTAGGTCGGAGCGTAACTCCGGAGTTGTCCGACCTCCATCGCAGGGCTAATGGAAAGAGCGTGTAGCTCACTCAGAAGTCTGACAGATGTTATAGCTAGCAGAAAAGCTGTTTTTGCAGAGAGCTACTTCAGGTAGGGTGGCCCTTGGAGGAGGCTGAGGAGCACTGGAAACCAAGTGCTCAGGGGCCAGTAGTTGGTGGCTGCATTGTTTCATCCTGTGTAGAGTTGCCATAATCAACGGGAATGGGGGGAACGCATAGAGTAGAGTGTTCGGCCAGTCGTGTGCGAGGGCATCCTGGCCCAGAGGGTCGGGGGGTCCCCATATTGAATACCACTCCGGGCACTGTGTGGAGTCCTGTGAGGCAAACAGGTCTACTTGTGCCGTTCTGAACCATTGCCAAATTTCTGCCACCATATCCGGGTGGAGTTTCCACTCCCCTGAGTGGATCTGCTGTCTGGACAGATAATCTGCTGCATTGTTCCGAGCCCCTGGGAGATGCAGGGCTCTGAGGGAGGCCAGTCTTGGAAATGCCCACGTTAGCAGTTGATGTGCTATTTCCAGGGAGCTCCCTGACCTGACGCCCCTTTGGTGGTTGATGTGAAACACTGTTGAAGTGTTGTCCGATCTCACCAGCACATGTTTTCCCCTGAAGAGGGGCAAGTAGTGCTTGAGGGCATAGAAGACCGCCCGGAGTTCCAGGGTGTTGATGTGCTCCTGTCTCTCCACTATTGGCCATGTCCCTTGAACTGGTAGATGGCGGCACACTGCTCCCCATCCCAATAGTGACGCATCTGTGGTCACAACCTCTCCTTGATGGGATCTTCCCCATCTCTACACCAGCTAACAAGAACCCCACCTTGCGCCATGGGAGAAGTGCCTGGATGCACTGGCTCGAAACCTTCACTAATTTTCTCCTGTCTCTCTTGGGGTGTAATGAGAAGCTGTTGAACCACCTTAACATTGGCCGTGTGTGAAGGAGGCCTAAGGGGATGACTGCTGCGGCAGATCAACCCTATCAGCTGTTGAAATATGTGCATTCTCAGAAGTGCACCCTGCCGAAAACGGCGGATACATCTGAGAATACTGTGAGCCTGTGAGGGGGGTAGACACGCTTTAATTGTTTTGGAGTCGAGCTACATGCTAATGAACCATAGCGTTTGACTCAGGCTGAGTTTGATTTTTTCGTGGTTGATACATCGCGAGCATTATAAACCAGGATTAGCGAACACAGGAGTAATATCAGAACTGGGGATGAACGTAACCCTGTGGCTGCTCATTTTAAACAAGCCAGTCATAATGTCAGTGCATTGAGATATGTTGGTGTGGAAAAAGTGGAGAAGCCTCATACGGGAGGTGATCTTGAAAAAAGGCTTCTCAAACGTGAAACCTTCTGGATCTATTTCCTCAATACCATGTCCCCCAATGGTCTAATTGAGGAATTTGACATAAAACCTTTTTTTGTGATTGCCCTCTTTTCTAGTGCCGTAGTATACTAGTGGCTAAAAAACATCTTGCAATTGGTCTTCTGCTTATTATACCATGAGGTTTTTAAACTATTATTCTTATATGATATGTAAAAAATGTTTTACTTGTTGTTTGTTGGTATGCCGTTTGATACTTTTTCTATTGTGGTATTCTTAAATGTATGGATGTGCACTACTTTTTACCATATTTGTCATGGTCCTGTGTTCCTGTCTGCGTTTTCCCTGTTGGGCCGCCAGATGGCGGCACTTCTGTTTTGTGTCCTGCTCTCCCTGTGTTAATTGTATGATTGTTTCCAATTGTCTCGTGATTCTATCATTGTTCCCACCTGTGTCTTGTTATCCCCTCCTTTATTGGTTTGATTGTTTTTTGAGTTCACCTGTGTCTTGTTACCCCCTGTCTATTTAAGTTCTCTGTTCCCTTGACTCGGGTGCTGGTTCCTTGTGTTTGTTTCCGATGTATGTTTCAGACCCTTTTGTACCTGCCTGCGTTTTTTACCTGTTTGTGTTTTGTTCCTGACTTGTGTTTGTTCCCGACTTGCGTTTGTTCCCGATCTGTGCTTGTTTTTGACCGTTTGTATCTGCCTGTGTTTTTTGACCTGCCCTTGTGCTCTGCCTGCCTGTGTTCTGCCCTGCCCGTGTTTGTGAGTTCCTCTTGTTTTCTGTTCTATTTAGATATTTTTTGAGTTTGTGTTTTTGTCCTTCGTGGCCTTTTCTGTTCCCTGTAAACCGTTAGTAAAGTCTTTGTTAATTTTCCCCTTTTTGAGTTTGTCTTTTGTTCCTCTGCGCCTGGGTCCCACCCCCCGTACCGTGACACATATTATCTAATGGCCAATGTGCTATGGCCTACTTAATTGGCTGACAGTGATGTTGAAGTGATGTCATTGGCTTACTGCCTATATATACCTTTTTTCACCTGTCATGTGGTCATTTGCCTGATGAAGACCCTGTTGGGTTGAAACGTTGCCTTGCTTTTTTTTTTTTAAGTCAAAGTATTGGAAGCTGTAATCCAGTGTGCGGATATCCATTTTCTTTCAACCTGATAGATAGTCCCAGTCTGGTAATGTGGGCTACTGTGTTTGCAGTATGGCAGACCGCCATCTGGTGTGTGGGCGCACAGATAAGCCAGTCGTCCAAGTTTTGCAATCTTTAGACCTCGCACTCTGAGAGGAGAGAGAGCTGCCCCCATGCAATGTGTGAACACTCTGGTGCAGGGGTGCCCAACCTTTTTTGGACCAAGATCTACTTTTAAAGTTGCCAGTATGCCGAGATCTACCAGTCCAAATAGGGAGCCGTAGCCATTACTGATAGCCTACCTATGTGTTTAATATGCACGCAAAAACAGAAAAGTAATCCAGTTATAATAAAAGGTAGTTCTCTAAGTTGGAAAAGTGGAAATAAATGTACTTCTCTACCTTAGTGGGACCGCTGGCACTGGGATGAGGCAGCTAGTTTCTCGTAGTCAGGGCAGTAGGAGCTGGTTGCAAGCCTTAGGCAGGCCACAAGGTGGTCATCCGTCATTGTGGATCTGTACTTTGACTTGATGATTTTCATGTGAGAGAAAGCAGACTCGCACAAATAGGTTGACCCAAAAAGTGCTGTCAAGTTCAAGGCGCATCTTCTGAGGTTGGGATACTTTTGTTCCAGCAGTAGGTTCCAGAACTGTCCATGCATGCCAGGTCTTGCCCTGGATTTGATCTCAATGTCATTTTGCAGTCTGAGAATCTCATTCTCAACAGAGCTATCCAGGTGGAACAGTGATACTATTTTGGAGGCAATGCAATCCACATCAATACTTGCACCAAATGGAAAACACAGATAGCTGGCAACAGGCTCAATGGATGCAAAGTCTGTAAAGCGCTTCTCAAATTCTGACAAGATGCTCTGAACTTGCTCCTCATAACATGCACTGTCAAGCTGCACAAAGTCTTTGCCCTGACGTTGAAGTTCTGCCTGCATGTGAGGAAAGTTCCGCATGTCACAGCGTTGCAGCCTACTTGACAGCAGTTGTAGTTTGCTTTTAAATGTGTTCACTGAACTGATCATGTCGATTACATATTTATCCTTACCCTGCAGCTCTAAATTAAGGTAATTAAGCAGGTCAGTGAGATCTGTCAGGAACGCTAAATCCAAAAGCCACTGGTAATCCTCTAGCTGTGCATATTCTGCATGTTTTGAAAGCTTCATAAAATCTTTGATTTCAGGCAGTGAATCTTGCCAAAAATTTACCTCTGCTTAGCCATCTAACATCTGTGTGCAGCAGCAGGTCTGTGTGTTCTGCGCCTGTCTCCTCCAAGTGAGCACGGAATAACCTTCTCTGTAGACTCCTGGCACGAACGGAACACACAATCTTCATCGCAACATCCATCACTTCTTTCATGTTTAACCTCTTAGCGCACAGCCCCTTAGAGATTACTAAACTCTAACATTCAGTGCTACTGCAACCAAAGTGTGAGATAACAACAGAAACGCGTTGTTTTAGTTTCATTAGTAGACGATACACGACAGCTATGCCGAAAACGGAGTTTCGCAGCCCCACCATTGTCGCTCTGGTCGTTCATTTAACACGCACCCCCTCCCTGCAGTCTCATCTAAAAAACACCCCCCACCCTTGACATAATGGACAATATTGTCTATCTTGGCATTCATAAAAATATTCTTTCACCACTAAAAAATCATATTCCGTCATAGCAACAAGATAAACCCGACAATAGCCCTAAGATATGCCTATACAGCAGTGAAAACGCTGCTCACTGAATAATGAAATAAACGAGAAAATTTAAAAAAAAATGTAATTCTACAGTCAATATCGGGGACTAAATATTGAATAAATATAAAACCTTACTGTTGGTTTTACGTGTAGAGATGTCCCTTTTGAGACTGCGTGGTCATATATTGTCTTGGACAATCCGTTTGGGAAATATACGCGCATCTGTGACGCCTGGGTATCTTCCAAAATAGCTGTGCGTAATACCACACCTGTTGTTTACGGCGTCGTCACCCTTTTTAGTACAGTCTGGCTTGATTGACAATTCATTTATTCAGTAGACAAGAGTATAAGCTTTCTAACGATGTATAACATGTCTAATTCTACTTTTGGAATAGCGTTTTATAGGTCAGCGTAACAGAAAATATTCTTAGCATCGCATTCACTTACGCATTCACTCTGTTAGAAGACAAATACGCTGCACCTAACGAAACGTGTTCAAGGATATTTCGTAATTTCTTGGAAAATACTATTATTAGTGAGGACTTCTGAACATAGCTAAGCCATATGTTTGCTGATAGACCTAGCTGACATCGTTTTCTGGAGCAAAACTGAAGCGAATAGAACAGTATCATTGATACTGTCTCCATCTACTGAACATAGAGGAGATTTCATCATTGCTATGTAAGTATTACCGCTCAAAATATTTCGGTTTAAATTGAGTATCTTTAAATAGGTTAGTGGTGTTATATAATGTGAATATTTCACAATGTAATGTAAGCGTTAGATGGAAGTGTACAATACAATATATAAAATAATAAGAGAAAAAGAAAATAAATAAATAAATAAATTACCAAAGATTAAAAGGTGAAAAAAAAAATAAAAAAATGTTTAAGTAAGGAAAAGAATAGTGTGAATACAGACATTCCCTAGTCAGTGATAGTACAAATAATTAAATTAAAAATTTTTGTAAATATTTTATCAACTTTTGACTTTTATTGTCCTTTAGTATTTTAATTGACGATAGAAGTGAATCCAATTCAATCAAAAAGAGACGCAAGGCAGGACAGGAGTTAGAGAATTTCTGTTTATGAACAAAACATTTTGCAATAAGAATAAAGAAGTTAACTACATATTCCAATGTTTTATTATTTTCGTTATCATAATAACAAACAATGCCTTTTAGCATGAAGGAATTTGTAATATTAGAATTTGAAAATAAGTAAGATGCTAAATCTTCCCAGAATTTCTTTGTTATTTCACAGCTATAAAACAGATGGACAGGAGTTTCATCAGCTTTATTGTAAAAAGTACAAAGGCTGTCAATATCTGTAAATTTAGCTATAAATGCTTTAGTTGGATATGAGTCTCCTTGGTTTTATTAGAAATGAAATATTTATATGGTAGAAGCCAAGCCCTTTTCCAGCAAATATCCTCAATACACGTTCTCCAGTAGAATTTACCTCTTGGCACCACTTTGTTCCTTTGTTGAAAGATTTGGCGAATATGTTTGTTGATACATTTTTTGTCTGTGAGCTCTAAACCATCCAACATCAATATTGGTAATGCATTATCTATCTTACCACAGCAAAGGTAGTTTCTAAATAACTGAGTTAGCCCGGGAGGAATAGCTCGTATGACAGAATTGTATTCCTTAAAGGGGATTGGAAAGTTATAAGTTTCCATAAACCTTTCATAAGATAATCTTTTTGATGATTTTGGCAATGTTTTAAGTGTGTGATTTATATTTCTAAGGTGCCATTTTGGAAAAAATAGTGATTTATTTTTACAAGTAATATCGCTATTATTCCATAGGAGGGATTTGTGCGGGGAGAAATTGTGGACAAAGGCCAGTTTCCAAGCAAGGAGGGCTTGCTGGTGAAATTTGGATAGGCGGATTGGAAGCTTATGTGGTAAATAATTGCATTTTAAAAGAAAAGAGAGACCACCGATTTTATTAAAAATGTGGTTTGGGATAAAATACCAAATAGAACTGGGATTTAGAAGGCACCTTCTTAACCAATTAATTTTAAAGGTATTTACTATGTCATTAAAGTCTATAAATTCAAGTCCCCCTTCCTCTCTGGGGTTAGACATTACCGTTTTCTTAAGTTTGTGTGATTTATTTTTCCAAAGAAAATCTAAAAACGTTTTTATTTATTTCACTGACTGTAGATTCCTGAACAAATAATGACAATGATGGGTATACAAAATGAGATAGGCCTTCAGCCTTGGACAGGAGGACTCTCCCAATAATCGAAAGATCTCTTTGAAGCCAAAAATTAAGGATGCTTTTAGTGTTGTCTAGTCACAAGATCTTTGGTAATATGTATCCCAAGATATTTAACAGAATCCTTAACTGGGATGTCATACATTACAGATTCACTGCAATTATGTAAACATAAAATTTCACATTTAGTTAAGTTTAGTTTTAGACCAGAGGCATCTGAAATTTTTTTAATTAAATTAATAGCAATAGGTATATAATGTTGGTTTTTCAAGAAAAGGGTGGTGTCATCTGCCAACTGAGAAATTTTGACTTCCCTACCAAAAATTGAAATCCCTTCTAATGTATTTTCGTTAATAATATTAATTGATAATAATTCTGTGATTAAAATGAACAAAAAAGGGGAGATTGGGCATCCCTGACGTACCCCTCTATTAATCTGAAATCTATTGGAAGTGTTAAAGCCAAGTATGACAGAGCTATTTATGTTTTTATATAACATATTGATAATGCCCACAAATTTATCCCCAAAACCAAATAGATTTAAAGTATTAATGAGAAATCTGTGTTCAATTGTATCAAACGCCTAATAAAAGTCTAAAAATAAAATAACCGCTTTGGAATTTATCTCCTCTTTATAATCTAGTAAGTCTAATATTACTACTAATATGACGGTTTTTCATAAAGCCAGTTTGAGTCTCCGCAATTAAACAGTCCAATCCTTTTCTTAATCAGTTGGCATAGACAAAAGCCAAAACTTTGTAATCTGTTGATAGGAGTGTGATAGGACGCCAATTATCAATTAGTAATGAATCCTTGTCAGGCTTAGGAATGAGAGATATAATGCCCTGTCTCATTGTGGGAACCATCTATCCTTGACTGATACACTGTTTATACATTTTAAATAAAGGATCTTCAATAAGTTCCCAAAATTGCATGTAAAACTCAATGGATAACCCATCAATTCCCGGGGATTTGTTTTTTTTCATAGAAAATAAAGCATTTTTAATTTCCTCAATAGTAAGGTCAGCCTCGCATAGTTGTTTAAACTGATCGTCAATAGTACGGATTTTGCTTTGAATATTTCCAAGAAATGCCTCACAAGCAACAGAATTAAATTTAGAACTATACAGATCTTCATAAAATTTGTGAACAAAGGTAGAAATTCTTTTTGGGTCTTTACATAAGGCACTGTCAATATTAAGAGCAGTAAGGGAATTTTTTTTACGATTTCTTTTCTCAAGAGCAAAAAAATAATTGGTATTTTTTTCCCCTTTCTCTAACCATTTAGCCCGACATCTAACATAAGCACCTTTAGCCAAGTCCAGATATGCTTGGTCCAGTTTAAGTTGAATATCTTTTAATACAACTTGTTCTTCACTAGAGATATCTTAAGTTTTTCCATCAATTTTGCTTCTTTCATAGAATTCATGTGTTTGAATTCTTTACTTCTTCTGATTGCACTGCATCTAACTTTAAATTTGAAGAATTCCCATTTATTCTTGTTTTCTTCATCTACTGTATCTCTAAAAATAGTTTTGATCAAGTATGCAACCTCGCTATTAAAGTTCTTGTCTATCAAAAGGGAGTTATTAATTTTCCAGTAACCACGTAGATTTCTTGAGTTCTGTGCACAACCTAGTTTCACAATTATTTGTTTATGGTCAGTTAGGGGAGCAGCTAAGTGGGACACCTCATTAATAACATGTAGGGCTGAAGTTGAAATTAAGCATAGATCAATTCTAGATTTTGAAGATAAGTTTCTATTACTCCAGGTGAACTCCTGTTTATCAGGGTTTAACAAACGCCATGAATCAGTCAAGGATAGATCTGTACATAATAGTTGCACCAAATTTCTGTTTTGATTGCTCTGAGCTATTCTAGGGGGAAATCGGTCTAGTAAATCATCAGGGGATACATTAAAGTCCCCACAACATATTATATATGAACCTGGGTATTTATCTTGAAGATCTTTCAGCTTATCAGCTATTTGACTAAATAAAATTCTATTGGGAGCATGAGAATTATAGCCATACAAATTACAAATAATAAAAATACTGTTCTCCTGTTTAATCACCAATGAGATCCACCTTCCATCAATAGAAGCTACTTTTTCTAAAATATCCCCCTTAAACTTATGCAAAAAAAATAGAGACTCCTGCTGAATGGTTTGTACCATGATTAAAATAGGTCAAGTTCCCCATTGCGTTTTCCAATAATTAGCATCTGCCTCACTAGAATGTGTTTCTTGAAAAAAAAATTAAATCCACTTCACTTCTTTTACAAAATAAGAAAAAAGCTTTCCTCTTAGTTGCATCACGAATACCCCTGACATTTAAGGACATAATACTTAAAGAATGAAACTCAACCTCCATAACAATTTAAAAAGGAAAAAAAAAGAGAAAGAAAAAACTAATACAATAACTGTACAGTCGTGAACACTAGAGAGATTTGCTGACTGAAATCTCCTAAAATGAGGTAGTGATTAACAACATAAGTGAGCCAAAAAAGAACATTTTGAGGGTGGAACCAGTTCAGCCCAAACCTATTGAGTATAGCCTCGTCAACAGAACATAGGCTACATTTGCCATTTAGGAAAACAAATTAAATCAGATCTTAGATGGTTTATAAAAAAATAAGGCAAACGCATGACGCTCTGGAGGAAACCATCTAGAGAGATAAATTGCAATTGAAAGATTGACATGTCAGTGACATCAATTAGGCAACACTAGGGTGATTCAGAAAAGTCCACCTTTTTTCCGTTAATGAAAGCAAAAGGACCGCGGAAAGATGCTTTTTTTCCTTCTTCCCTCGCTTTTTTTACCATGGGCCAAAGTCTCTCCCTAGCGGCTTTGTCCTCCGGTGACAGGGCCTCCGCAATACAAAGTTTGTTATCGTGAAGAAACTTCGACCCCTTCGCTTCTTTCCACACAGCATCTCGCAACCAACGCAGTGCAAATAAAGCTATGACAGCTCTATGAGATCCGTCTTGTCGCCACTGTCCAAGTCTGTGAGCGATGTCAACGCCTCCTTTCAAGGAGTCGCGGAGTTTGGGTGCTACATTTCCAAAGATTTCGGTCACCACTTGTTTGATATTTTCTCCGTCTTCTTCTCTCACTCCATGTATTTTCAGCGACCATTTTCTACTGTAGCGTTGACAGTCAGCAACAGTGGATTTCAAAATTTTATTTTCCGCTTTCAAATCTTTGATCTCACGTTCCATGTGACATAATGTGTCTTTGTGTTGGTTAACATCCATGGAGAGTTGTTGAACGGTAATGGCTAGCAACTCAATTTGTTTAGAAGTTGATTCAGTCATTTTTTCAATAGCTGACATTTTTCGATAGGTCTCATCTTGCTTTTCGGAAAGTGCACGAATGGCTGCCAGCACCTCACCTGAGTTTTCTCGGCTTTCTCGGGGGTTTCACAGGAGTATCGGTGATTTGATGTGTTGAGACGTCCGTTGCTAACTCTGACTTTGACTTATACCAATTAAGATCTTTCAGCAACGGATCTTCCAAGTTTGTATTTATTTCAAGTGCCGTCATGGGGTTGTTGCTAACGATGTTTACCGTTTCGTTCGCCATGGCGCCCTCCATTTGGTTCTTTATCGTGGTTTCAGATGTAAACTGCTCGAGATTTTCTTTCCTCAACCACTTTCGTATTTTTAAGTTAAGATAATATTTCACCCTCACAAATATCCAATTATTTATACGATCATAAGGTCAAATTGCGTTGTTAATTCACATAACCTCTTAAGCTACCTGACAGAGTGTAACGAACACTCCCTCCTAAACTGCCGCCATCTTGGCCCCGTCTCCCTGGAAGTGTAATAGTTTTTGTGAAGCATGCAACAGTGATGACGTCAGAGTTGGAACATTGCCAAAACGTGGTGGACGGTTGAAAATTGTTTTCATGTTGTCTCATCCCCATACAAGAAAACATATGAGAGTACAGAGTATATAAATACACACAAGTTAATTATTACACATTTAGGTACTGTACCGCATTGTGTGACAATATTTTTGCATTCTTTTTTTAATCTGATAGCAATGTTTCATCTTAAACCTTCATAAGGGGCTCATTTATATGCTTTATAATGGACAAAAAGCATTTTATTCAATTTTGGAGAGATTTTGGTTATGTTTCTGGACACCTAGCTATTTTAGACCACTGTACTGACTGAAAGCTTGTAATTCCCATTTGAAAATTATGTAACAGTGATTTTCTTGAGTCAAAACAGTTGATTTGTAGTGAAATACGTGAATATGTTGTGATTTACAGCTATGCATAATTTAGACATTTTGGATGGATTTGGAGACGCTGGGTACACGGCTTAGTTTTTGCTTCATACATCTATAGTAGTTCTACATATCCACCCTTAGATTTTATGAACTTGTGGTCAAGAAGTTTTTGACCTAGCACATGTATAGTTTAACCTCTTGTATATATGCAATCTCTCAGTATTTCATTGCAAACTTAAAAAGTGCAAATTTATTTTTGATTTTTTGTCAAAACAATTGCATTTGTGGCACTTTATTTCTTCCAAAATTATGAATATAAACTAATCTGCATTAGTATTGTAAATTGTACAAATATCTTGCTTCATTTAAGCCAATTTTTTTTTTTTTTTTTTTTTTTTTTTCAAGTCTCTGTGGTGTTCACATCTGGAGTTATAAAGCTTTAAATAGGGTACCCCCTAAATGGGCAAGGATTGGCAAGATTTGGCTTGTGCCTTAAGAGGTTAAAATCTTCCCACACAATGCTTGCTGGTGAATTATACAATGATAATTAAGGAAGTCCGGGAAAGATTCACTTTGTTTGCACAATGCAGTGAACCCACTAGTGTGGCCTACCATCGCTGGAGCACCATCGGTTGTAATGGAGATGAGCTTAAAGAGGGGCAATTGGCTCTTATTAACAAATTCCATGAACGCGTTGAAAATATCTTCACCTCTAGCGTGTCCTTTCAATGGCAAAATGGTGAGTAGCTCTTCTTTTGCACTCATGTCTCCAAAAACTATTCTGATAAAAACACATAACTGTGCCACATCCACCATATCAGTTGACTCATCGAACAGGACAGAAAAACACTCACGTGCGTCAATGTCCTTCTTCAGTTGCTGCTCGACATCCTCTCCCATTTCCTCACATCGCCGTGTAACAGTATTCCGGGATAATTGCACGTCCTTAATAGCAGCCACAATATCCGTTTTATTCTTAAAGTCACCGAAGAGTGCGTCTGTAGCCTCGGCAAACGTCAGCCTTTAACAACCTCGCCGTCCTTGAAAGATTTCTTGTGTTTAACAAGAACGTGACTGACGCGAAAAGATGCTATCATTGCAGCCTTACCCTTGGTGTTGAGCCTGGTAAAAATGGACTGCTGTGCTGCTAACTGACCCTTCAATTTGCGCACTTTTCGGGTGCGTAAGGCTGTGTTAGCAGGGAAATCCGTCTTGTAGCTTTTGTGCACCGTTTTGAAATGCCGCTCCAAATTGCTGTTCTTCGGTATGGCCACGCTCCCACTCTGAATGAAAATGATAAGGTTTCGATTTTTTGGCTTCTGCCATATTAATTTTTTTTTTTACCAACTTAGCTACCTAACTAGTCAATCATGGACAGCTCTCAACTTCCCCAGTTTGACACAGACAGTGATAGTGACAGCGAGCCCCTAGCAATGCAACGTGACTGTTTGTTATTGATTGGATGTGCAAGCTGCTTGAACAACCAATAAATAACGCATCACAGTTTTGGCTGTGCGTGCTGGGTGTTGAAGTGTATCTGGCAGGATATGACTCCAGAGATTGCACGGTGAAAAAGGAGAGCACGCGCAGGAAAACGCTGATAAACTTTTATATTGTCCACACTTCTTGCGATCGACTGGGAATCAGTCCGCGATTGACTTGTCGATCGCGATCGACTGGTTGGGCACCCCTGCTCTAGGGGCTAAGGAAAGGTTGAACGGGAGAACGGCAAACTGATAAGCGTGGCCTTTGAAGGTAAAGCGCAGTAGTTTCCTGTGCTCTGTCAGGATAGGGATGTGGAAGTACGCATCCCTCAGGTCTACTGCGGTGAACCACTCTCCTGCGGCTACGGAATGAAGTACGTCTGTGGCCCGCAACATATGGAAGGGATATCTCTTGAGGAACTTGTTGAGATCCCTTAAATCGAGAACAGGACGGAAACCGCCATCCTTTTTTGGAACTAGAAAATATCTGGAATACAATCCACTGTGCTGTTCTGAGGGTGTTACCCTTGTTACCGAACCTTTTTGCAGGAGCGACTCTATTACCCTATTCGAGGGCTTTGGCCTGGGTGGGGTCTGAGACAACTGTGGTCTTGACCCCAGAGAAAGCAGGGGGCCGGTGATGGAACTGCAGCTTGTAACCCCTTGAAATTGTGGATCAAACCCATGGGTCGTCCATCTGGGATTCCCGATAAAGCATGTGCTGCTGCTGGAAGCACCCGGTCACCGACCCCTGTGTTTCAGGGGTTTTTGCCTGGCTTCCCTGGCTTCTTGGGTGGGCGACGAGCGCTGGCTGACGGCCAGGGAAAGTGTGGGGATGGTGCCATGTTTGGATAACGCCATTCAGCAGTCGCTGTGTGGTCGTGGGAAAACCGAGCGGTGGCGCGTACCTGGGGTGGAGCTGGGTCGCGGCCACGGTGGTTGGTGGTCCGCCACGGAGTAGCTGGGGTACGGTTTGGGGAAGCAAACTGTGCCCTGGTCTTGGTTGCCTCTGCACTTCTCTCAAGTGCCTGTTGGGCAGTTGGACCAAAGATCCGGCCAGGCACTACTGGGAGGTCGCAAAGCGTTCTCTTTGCCTGTTCTGGTAGGGCCGATTGGGCCAACTATACCTGGCGTTGTATCACCGTAAGCAGCGACATCAGTCGACCGAGTTCCCTTGTAATGAGGGCAAATGCCTGTAATGCAATGTCATTCAGGCTGTTTAGACTAGACTCCATTTCAGACTCCTGAATGGTTTGTGCTTGGGCCAGCAGCACCCAAGAAAGGGAATTTCCCATCTGGGCCATTCTGGCTGCGGTGTCATAGGAGCGAGTGAGGAGGTCATCTGTCATGCGGCACTGGGGCCGGGGACAGCGTGCCTCTGCACGAAGGGATAACCAGTGCTGCTATGTTTGGGTCGACAGAGGGCCTCTTTTCAAACCCATAGGCAGCTGCATCTCTCATAGAGGCAAGGATACGGCCATCACTGGTGTGGTGCTTCAGGGAACCACGCGGGTCTGCCCAGCACCGCTGAAGTTTGGTCAGGTAATCCTGCGAGGTGGGCATAGAAAATGGTGGCACCA
The DNA here is from genome assembly GCF_013347855.1 of Anguilla anguilla. Taxonomy (NCBI): domain Eukaryota; kingdom Metazoa; phylum Chordata; class Actinopteri; order Anguilliformes; family Anguillidae; genus Anguilla; species Anguilla anguilla. The sequence continues at coordinate 29,752,043 of NC_049206.1, read as the reverse complement.
GTGGGACACAGCAGAAAAATCTGTTGGAGTCAGTGATTGCAACCTGGGGGTCATCACAACCCATCTTAGACAACGCCACTCGTAATATAGCTCTTAAAGAGACAGAGTGTTCATTGCCCTCTTCACTCGCAGAGCAGGACTCCGCATTGGAGCCCTGGTTAGATTCCCTATCAGTCCGTGATACAGACTAGAGGGGCTGTCATGATAGAACTGTGAACAAGAAGCCATAGTGGACTGTTCATCCTGCTCACGGAGTTCTGCTGCACCAGCTCCAGCAGACACAGACGGAGTAGGGCTGGTCTGATGAGCTGGGTTAGAAAGTCTCTGTAGGAGCTCTTGCATTGCAACCATCTGGGCAGAAAGTGATTTCTCCTGGCTGGATAAATCAGATTTTTTTTACTGCGCTTGGTATTAACAACCCCTTCAGAGGCCATGCTGTGGCATTTCAGGGATTTTGTTGGGGCCCCATTATTAATTTTCCCAGATGGGGGTAAGCGAGAGGAGACCTCTGCCAATCTAGCCTCTCTTAGCTCAATAGTATGGTAATTCACGTATGCCTCATCAGTAAGAGCCTCCTTAAGATGATCGCTGCGGAGACAGTCATCGCAAGCATTGTGACCATCCCCCAGGAACATCGGGGAGTTGCACTGAACACACGTGGGAAGCATGTAAGGAAGTGCAATTATAGCTGATATAGGAATATGCTGTCAAAAGAAGCGGGTAGCGCTCTCTTGAGCTAGCTTAATAATTAGCTAAACACCGGTGAGGTCACTGGCGTAGCTATTATGTGAGCCTAAAAATAAAACTTATCCTCACAGCGGGAAAAACGCAGTAGTGGGCTAGCAAGTGATTGATAAAGTTCAGTCCCGGTAGAGCGAAACCACTCCTGGGGCTTACATTCGATATAACCAGCAGTTAATGCCGTGAGAAACACGGCAACTGTAATAACCAGTAGCAGTAAAAAAGACACCCGTCCCTTAATTCAGTCGACAAAGACACTAGCCCACACCATGGAAACGCGGAGTTTGGGTTAGTGAAACGTTTAGCCTTGGTAGAGCGAGAACACTCACGGGGCTGAAGCCGGTACTAAGATCCGCGGGATGCTAGTGAGGATACTGCGTATATGTCAAAAAACAGACAGCTACAGTAACGTTATCCAAAAATTGGAAAAACTATGTACTTACCGAGGCCGAAGTTAGCGAACTAACTCACCAAGGTAATGTGGGAAGCGGTCGGCAAAACTATTTCAGCCACAGCCCTTAGAGGACGGAAAACCAAAGCTCTGACTTAGCAGTCGCAAGGCTGAGTGGCCGAAATTCTTGATATCTTGCGAATTGGCGAGAAGTAAAAAAAGGATGTCTGCGTGGGGTTGCATGGTTATATAGGCGGGCATGACGCCACCACACAGACGTCATGGCAATGACATTGTTGATATACGACGTCTCGATGCGAATGCAACAGTATCATTCGGAATTAGAGCACTAGCCTGGCGGTCTAGGAATTAAATTTAACCTAAAATTTTCTTATCATTGCATTCACTTACGCATTCACTCTGTGGTAGAAGTAAGACACTGTACCTAACAAAACGTTATCAACGATTTTTCGTAATTTCTTGGAAAATACTATTATTATTGAGAACTTCTGGGTATAGCTAAGCCATATGTTTGCTGATAGACCTATCTGACATCGTTTTCTGGAGCAAAACAGAAGCGGATAGAACTACCAATGATTTACTGTCTCTGTCTCTATGTACTGAACACAGATAAAATTTAATCATTGCTATGTAACTATTACTTCTCAAAATATTTCAGTTAAATACATTATTTTTGAAATTGAGTGTCTTTAAATAGGTTAGTGGTATTATATAATTGTAGACGCATGACGTGCCACGCCATGCTGCTTCGCGCCACTTACGCCGGGCACCCAACGCACGCGTAGTGTAAGCGGCACGGCGAAGCAGCACGGTGTGGCGCGTCGTGTGTCTACATGGGTTCCGTTTGTGTCGTGCAAAGGCTTGCTTAAAGCAAGCCTGCAGTGGGATTACATTGTGTATTTCACGTTTGTTCACAACTGTTGATTATGGGTTAAGTGAGTACTTGGTGAGAGACCTTTTTCAGTTTGTTAATTTGGTAATATTTCATTAACTCATGTAAATACGTGAGAAAGTAAAAGCTTTAAAGAATTACCATAAGCTTAAATCACAACGTAGCCTGCATAATAATCAATCTCAAACTGTATTAATTTATTTGCTTGGTTAACAAGCGTGCCAATTTTATGAAGAATATGCAATGATCATAATAATAATAAATAATCCGTAATCAACCATTGGGAATTCCCGTGTCATCTTGTCATTCACGTCAAAACATTTATAGGATCAGATTTAGTAAAATCAGCTAATCATCAAAAAGATAGTGTAACAGTTTAAACTTGAAGGGATATGAACACCACAACGCCATGAACACCGGAAGCTTTGAAGTACAAGTGCAATAAACTCTTGCTTACAACTTCATTTATAAAATAGGTGCATTAAATAATCTGATTTTTTAAAGCTCTGTGGATTATCTGATTTTTATTAACAAGCCTTTTTGAAAGCACGGCAAACGAAGACATCGGAGAAGTCAAATAGGCTGAGCAATGGTTGGTTAAAAACTACCTTCCAACACTCGAGCTAACAAACCGCTGCACGGTGCATTCACTCCTACATCATTCAATAGGCTACATCCTTCTGTGGTGTATTTTCAAATTTACCCCAAAATAAGATAAGCGAATAAGCGAACTAAGTTTTTTTTTTTTCCCCAGGTTCCAGTTTTTTTTTTTAAATTTCTGCAAGGACAATACAAAAATGAAAAGGCTTGTATTTTTTAGCTGCTTATAAAATATCTGGGAGGGAACTAGGGACACACCCCCAGTAGCCTAATATAAGGATGAAATATAAATCAGAGCATGTATACCTAGCATTTTAGAGCATATTTCTGTGTATAAACAGGTCATCATGATGTGCAACAAGCAGAAAAATAGAACAGAAGCGAAAAACTACGCTTCAGTTCGTTTGTGTCGCACAAGTCTCGCACCCGGTTCGCGCCGCGTTCGCAGCTGGTGTAGAGGACACCGCCCGCTGCCGTTGTAATAACAGTACTTTCTACTACGCTTCAGCGGCCGCTACGTGTGCGGTGGGTGACCGGCTTAACGCTACGTGTGCAGTGGGTGTCTGGCTTTACGCTACGTGTGCGGTGGGTGTCCGGCTTTACGCTACGTGTGCGGTGGGTGTCCGGCTTTACGCTACGTGTGCGGTGGGTGTCCGGCTTCACGCTACGTGTGCGGTGGGTGTCCGGCTTTACGCTACGTGTGCGGTGGGTGTCCGGCTTTACGCTACGTGTGCGGTGGGTGTCCGGCTTTACGCTACGTGTGCGGTGGGTGACCGGCTTAACGTTACGCACAAATTCTCAAAAGAGGATCGAACCATGGGCCGAACCATTTTTTTAAAGAAGGGAGTTATTGCTCGGAAAATAGAAACTTCTTTCATCAATATTGCATGATTTTGTGGCTTTATTTTAACTTTGATGCATGCATTTTAGTATGAGTATTAGTTATGTCTATGCATAATAATTTAGTCATAGAAAGGGGGGCCTACATAATAGACTACTGGGGTTTTTGTGGGTCCCCCCCAAGGGCTGTGGGCCCCTAGAATTGTTATCACCTTTCCCCCCTAAGTGACGGCCCTGCCATCATCCCCCTGTCCTCTACCCAAGACCTGCAGGGCTGTCAGTCAAATAACAATACAGTGGAAACCGCTTATAGTGATCACGGTTACAGTGATAAACCGCTTATTTGGCTCAAAAAGCGTGGGACGGAATCATTCCTATACAAATGCTGTTTAAATAATTTGGTTATTGTAATCAAGTAGTCCGCATAAAGTGTTCATTTTGGGTCTTTTCATACATGTACGGTTGCCACCCGTCTCGGATTTCAAAGTAAAATGCTACGTCCCGTATTGATTCAATACGGGATGCAGTTTGTCCTGTATTTTCGTGCACGTCATTTCATATATAACACTAGGTCTTCAACGCGCTGAGAATAACATTCAAACCAGTTTTACAAGCGGAGTTGAGAAGTGTAATTTTGTGATGTTTCAGCCTGGTTTGTGTCAAACCAATTAGCATTACAAAGCTATAATATGCAATATTTTTCTTACACTTGTAAATCATAGTGCTTTTGTTATTTTTTCCGTTGAATAAAGCACTGTAAACCATATATATTTTAAGACTAAGGTAATTCAGGTAATTAAATTTACATTACAGTAGGCCTATTATTTTTTACTTACTCCCATGATACTGTGCGGCACAACGTTAACACAGCTAACGTGCCTGTCGGTAACCCGTCTACCTTCGGCTTACCTGAGTAGGCTAGTGGTGCACACCATTGAAATGACAGGAACAAAGAAAGTAATTTTCTCTTAATGAAAAACGTAGTCTCCTTGAAGCGTATGACAAACTGCCAAAAACAAGCCAACAAGATGCTGCAGCGAAACTCGGTGTTCCTCAGGCTACGCTGTGTAGCCTACTCAAACAAGGGAGCAATCAACAATTTTGTGAAATGACTGTCATATTCCAGGGGGCGCAGAGCCAACACACAAAGCAGAGGTAATGTTTTTTGTTGTTGACTAAGATTAGAACATTTTATGAATAAGTTTGTTTGAAACTCTCTGCTACTAGTTCGGTCGACGTTCATGCCAATACAGTAGTAGGCTAATGCCGCTACATTGTTACCCCTGTTTGTTACACAGCACTGTAGCTACATTTTTCATGTTGAATTCACCAGTCAAAAGTGACAGGCTTAGTCTGCTTTCATTTTCATGCCTATTCTTAAAAATTTTAAATGCACTTAAGCCAACGCTTAACGCAAGCAATGTTGCTGTATAGTCTATTTGTATACAGTAGCCTACAGTATTCCTGTTTGAAGCATTTGAAACAGCTGATATTTTGTTCAACAGTTTTGTTTTTCAGTCAATAAAATGTTATTGTAATCCTTATACTGATCATTTCGGCCTGGACGGACGTGATCACTATGAGCGGTTTCCACTGTAATAATAATAATAATAATAATAATAATAAATGAATTTTATTTTGAATTTTTAAGTTCCAAAGTGCCAAAAACTATGAAATACAACAAAATACATATATGGGGCATTGAAGCAGAAAACAAAGCCATACAATAATGGATGTATAAGCAGGTAATACACAGAAAAAAACATCAACACGCAGCAGTTAAAAGCAGGTTGAGCAGCAAGGCAGCGGCAGCAATAAATTATTCCTAGCCTATGTGTTAAAGACTTTTGTAAAAAGGTGGTTTTTTAAGAGTCCAAGGTGGGCACATTTTTTAGTTCATCAGGCAGAGCATTCCAGTCAGAGAGCATGACAACTGAAGGCTCGGTCACCCATGGTTTTAACTTTGCTGTGGGGCTGCTGGAGGCTTGAAGCTAGCAGAGTGTAGGCGGTGGGTAGGTGTGTATGTTTTCATCTAATCACAGAGATAGGGTGGAGCTGGTTATGTTTGGTAATTAGGCTAACATAGGAGTTTCTGTCGAGGTGTTCGAGGTAAAGGTTGTGGTGAATGTAAGGAGGTGGAAATTGGTGGAATGTTCTTGACAAGTAATGCTCAACTGTGCTGCTTTATGGCAGCAACGTATGGGTTATGTCTAGGGCCATTCCTGCAGTTTAAGATGTCTGTGTGGTGCAGGGCACTGATGAGGATTGGATTCACATGCTCCACAGCCCCTTGAGTATGGGGGTTTTGATGCCAGAGGTATAACAGGCCTGAGAGATAGAGGAGATGTTTAACGCACTTTACTCCTGCATTTTGAAGGGCTGGCCAGCCATAGTAAGCAAACCCCTCCTCCCATTCTGCAGAGTGTGCCATGAACTAACCTGCTGGGAGGATGTGTGCCTGTAAGGGTCATCTGTGACACAGGTGGACCTGGCTTTTTGGGATATTTGGCTGTCTTAGGTTTGTGAACTTTGATCTTGGTTTTTTTTCTTACGAGAAATACACTGTGGTTTGGTATTTTCCTTTCTTCATTTATTCCTTTTGCGATTGTAACCTGTTCATGTCTGTATTTGTTATTTGTTAAGGTAGTTTGAACCTAATAAATTTCTCAGTTTTTATCTGGTTGTGAGTTGTACATTTTGATGAAGGTTGATTCAACAGGTTGCTCTGCCTATCAACAAATTCTGTGATTTAATTAATAGTTAATATTTCAGGTAGGCCGATTGGATACCCTAAATTGCCCATAGGCATGAGTGTGTGAGTGAATGGTGTGTGTGCCCTGTGATAGATTGGCGGCCTGTCCAGGGTGTATTCCTGCCTCTCGCCCAATGCACGCTGGGATACGCTGCAGCACCCCCTGTGACCCTGCTCAGGATAAGCGGGTATAGATAATGGATGGATGGATATTTTATATTGGTGGATAAGTGAGAAGTTTTAACTGTTGATGCACTTGTGTTTGGAATTCAGAGCACCGGACATTAAACGAGGGTGTTAGCCATTAAAGCCGCTCAATTCAGAGTATAAACACATTTTACTCAACCCTGAATGTCCCGACAGCAAATAGGATGCTTCCTTACACTTCAGAATTCATACTGTCAGCAGTTACATCATCAATGAAGACAAGTGAGCCATAGCCATAACACTCTCTACCATGTTTCAAAGGTGAGTGGGGAGCTTTGGATCATGAGCAGTTCTTATCTTTCTGCACACTTCCCTCTTTATGCCAATTTGGTACAGGTATACTCATCTGTCCATAACCAGAACTCTACCATTTTAAAATGTACTTTTTTTTAGCAAACTAGCCTTACCTTTCTGTTCTTGAGTCCCACCAGTGGTTTGCATCTTGCAGTGAACCCTTTCAGGATTTGCTGTTGTAAGGACTGGGCTCCATTTTTGTGCAGTGATGTCACAATCACAGGATCACAGACACTGATGACATGGACTGGGTACTTCCTGTAGACGTCTAAAATGTGCATTCATGTCCCTCCTCGCCCCTCCTGCTCTTTGCTGCTCAACTGAAGAGGTGTGCACAATGCACTCTCTAAGGGCACTGGCCTAAAGAAAGCTAAGGCCTGCCTGTAAAGGAACATGCGGAGAGACACGCTGGCTCTCTCGGGTTATAGCCATGACTGGCATTTATAACTCAAAAGTAAAGGGGTTAACTGTACTGCAAGTAAGCTAAAGAAACTGATCCATCAAGAGATCAATTAATTGACTAAACTTTACACTTGCTATCGTTTTGCAACAAAGCAACAAGTTAAATGCGTATAGTCCATGTACTTTCCTGCAACAGCAAGAAAAGTTTACTTCCAGCTCCAGGACCAAAGACTGGCTCTACTGACAGCACAACAGATTCGCAGCAGGTGCCTAAGTCAAGAGTTCTCTTGAACAAGCCAGCACCACACGGAACCATGTAAGACTTGACAAACATCCAGGCGTCAACTAGTTTAGGAAACTTATGTTTGTTCTTTGTTTTCAAGGAATTGTGTTATTGAATGTATGTAATGCTGTGTTTAGGTTATATCACGTCTCTTGTTTATTAGCTACAGCCGCCTAGCTCGCATAGCTAACATATGTACTCTATTACTAACATTAGCTTACAGTCCGCCTTCCTTTTAACCGAGATCTGTGCATGTGATCTCTGATACACTAAGACAGGAGTCCTCAATCTTACCCAGAAAGGGCTGGTGTGGGTGCAGGTTTTTGTTCCAATCAAGCAGTTACACACCTGATTCTACTAATCAACCACTTCAGTCTTTGCTAAGGGCCTTGATTAGTAGGATCAGGTGTGTAACTGCTTGGTTGGAACAAAAACCTGCACCCACACCAGCCCTTTCTGGATAGGATTGAGGACCCCTGCACTAAGATGTACTATTTCAATATATGGTCTGGTACATTTAGAATTCAAAGGTACACTGAAATTAGCTAGATGTAGCTAACTTCAGTAACATTTTATTCACACAATTTCCCTTATTTCAAGGCCAGGTTTAGCAGCACATGCTAAAAACTGATTCATAAGTTCGCGCCAACAGAGGAGCCTTTGTCTTCCTGCACCACATGTGCTGGTGAACACACATGACTAGACACACACGCAGAACAGTTTAGTCCCCCTTGCATATCCTCCTTTATTTAGCCTTTATGATTTTAGTAGGGCTGCCCCCGACCAAAGATTTTTCTAGTAGGCTAGTAGTAGTAGTTAGTTCAAGCCATTAGTCGACTAGTCGTTGCATGTTTATGATATTAATTTAATTATTTAAATATATTTCTTTGGTTTAAGTTTGAATGGTTTGAGTTCCAGGGCTGAGAAAGAATTTTGTAAGTAACATTGTTAACACTGTGCTGCATTACAGAGAAATACAAAACCGTAATAATGAGCCTTTAAAATATAAATTTTACAAGCGCACGCATGAAGCAAGCCACCTGTTGACGACAATGCTAACGGCAAAAGCGGTAATGATTCTGAATGTGTCGGAACAACCAGCAAGGAGACTGAACATTTTGTTAATTTATTTCAACACAGTATAATATCACACAACTTATGAACTTGTAACACCAACACAATAACTTATAAAACAAATGATAAATAAAAAACAGCCTTTTGTTAAAAAACGAAATTGAATAAATATTTTCGTTTCTTTTTAAAATGTAAATAAATATAAATTAGGCCATATAAACAAACAAATAAATAAATATACAACAAACCGAAACACTTAAAAGAGGAATGAAACTTTCAATTTTTTCTGAGGTCAGAATGCAAGCAAAAATGTAAGGGGAATTGCACTTTATAACACTTCTGCTACTCATGACTGATATTGTCCTTCTAATGAATTAGTCGCCCTTCATTTTTCGATTAATTATTTCATTTTAAATGTGTAACGTTAGAAACAAAGACCTATTTTTTTAGCACAGGTCCACATAGTAGTACAGTTTCGGGTTTTTTCTTCGATTTCATTTTGCAGCAAATCGAGAAGAAGTGAAGCAAAACATTCCGTTAACGTTGAAATCGAACAAACTAACATCTGCTAGCTTTTTTCAGTGTAATAATGAGGTGCATTGTACCCAGTTGTTATAATACATTTTCAGTTTTCCACGCAATCTTTATCAAAGATGCAAATAATTTTGGAGGGCACTAATCTGGAGTTTCGAAATACATATGAACCTGGGTCAAATACATATTTTTTTTTTTGCATTCAAATACCTTTCTACGCTTTACTAAGTTTGTCTGGTGTATTGGAACCAATTAAATACTCTCAAAAAGTGCAAACCCTGCCTTCTGGTCATATTGGCAGACTCACTTACACCAGGCAAGATCAATAGAGCACAGAAAAGTATTTGAATCCAAAACAAATACGTATTTGACCCAGGTCTGTTATGCATATAATCATTTTAGTGTACTGTATGTATGCAATAACAAATCTGGTTTCCATTTTGACCCTTGAACATTATATTAAGCTCATAAGGAATGTTGCAGCAATGATTTTCCATTTTTTTATTCCAGTTATAATAAAACTGGATGGCAATTCATAATTTTAGGTGGAAAGTTAGAATTGTTAAGAAATATAGCATTTCAATACTTACATTTGGATCATTTAAATGTAATCGCTATGTGTTTTCATGACTAAGGGATAACAGCCAGGATATTACCAGTACTTTATTCAACATGCTAGGCATGTTTCTCTGTGACTATTTTAAACAGCAGAATGCTCCTGTCATAACAATATCTCACAACCATATCAGACTCTCACCCATGTGCTCCCCATTGTTCTTTAAACACATAGTGTCAACAGGGTAATTGTTATGACATAAGCCATTCCACCTGCTTCAAGTAATAACACATTGGTCAATGGCCTTTTCACTGTCTCTTTAAGTGTATGCAAATAAGCAACCCTTCCAGGCACTGCTCCTCCTTTTAATGACAGTTGGAAATATAGCATACATAATCTGGCATGCATGTTCATGGATCACTAAACAGTCACTGTGTTAGGCTTAGCATCATGAGAAACCTTTATTTCTACAGTGCTATTAATTTCAAGTTCAAATTCAAATATGCTTTATTGGCATGACACGGAAATACTTAATGATGCCAGCATTATACTAAACCCAGTATTATCAGACAACATATTTGATATATTTTCAAAAATATTATTGAAGGTAAATCAGTTGAGCTTTCTTTTGGAAAATAAAATGAGATTTTCAGAAGAATATGGCTTCTCATTTTTAAGGGACAAGGCTGAAATTGAGCTATTCTACTCTTGATAGACAGTTTATTTTGACAATCCTCACAGATTTATCAGCAGGATAGCTATATGCTGGTGTATGTTGTGATTCAGGAAGCACTCATTCCACCCCTGTCTCTTTTGTGTCATCCCTCTCTGTTTAACTCCACCTTTATACTGGCAGAACCTGCAGTCCAGCCCTCACCCAATAATGTAATCTAATCTAATACAATTTTATATAATAATTTAATAAATGGCACACCAGCCAGCATCAATAATCCGCTCCATCCTCAAGGATTCATCAGCACCTCTATGATATGGAAACTTAAGCCACCTGGTGAAATCACACATGATTTTTTTTCTTGATTTGGCTCTGTACTCCGCAATTTGTAATCAAACAGTTCACATTGAGGTTAAAGCAGCTTCTCAGCTTTTATTAACCCCTTAATTTAGATGCCTAATCTGGCCAATCTTTGTCCATTTAAGGGGAGTTTTATTTAAGGCTTTATAACTTAAAGCAAAATTATAAGTAGAAAAATGTGCACAAAATGCAATTATCTTATTAAAGTTATGCTGCTCCAGTTTAAAATGAAATACTGAAAGATCACATACAAAAACGAGGTAAAACAATGTATGGCTTGGGTCAACAACAAGTGTGCAAAACCTGAGGGTGATATGCGGAACTACTAGAGATCTATGAAGCACAAAGTAAACAGTGTACCTTGGTGACCCTTAGAATCTCCAAATCTATCCAAAATATCCATATTGTGCATTGCTGCGAATGATAACATAATCATGTACACTGAACAAAAATATAAATTCAAAACTTATCAATTTCGAAGATTTTATTGAGTTCAAAGGTAATAAACGTAAATCAGTCAACTGAAATAGATTCATTAAGCACTTATCTATTGATTTCATGTGATTGGGGATACAGATATGCATTTGTTAGTCACAGATTTCCATGCAACGCAACACATCTCCTTTGCGTTGAATTGATCAAATTGTTGACTGTAGCCTGTGGAATATTGTCCCACTCCTCTTCAATAGCTGTACGAAGTTGTTGGATATTGGCAGGAACTGGAACACGCTGTCGTATGCGCCGGTCCAGAGCATCCCGAATATGCTCAATGGGTGACATGCCTGGTGAGTATGCAGGCCATTGAAGAACCGGGACATTTTCAGCTTCGAGGAATTGTGTAAAGATCCTTGCAGCATGGGGCTGCGCATTGTCATGCTGAAACATGAGGTGATGGCGGTGGATGAATGGCACAGTAATGGGCCTCAGGATCTCATCACGATATCTCTGTGCATTCAAATTGCCATGGATAAAATGCACTTGAGTTCTCTGCCCATAGGATATGCCTGCCCATACCAACGCCCCACCACCACCATGGGCCACTCTGTTCACAACGTTGACATCAGCAAACTGCCCACCCACCCGACACCATACACGTTGCCTGCCATCTGCCCTGTACAGCTGAAACCGTGATTCATCAGTGAAGAGGACCAGTTTTCCAATGGCCATCGAAGGTGGGCTCTTGCCCACTCACGTCGATTGTGACGCCAAACTGCAGACAAATCAAGACCCCTGGTGAGGACGTCGAGCACACAGATGAGCTTCCCTGAGGCGATTTCTGATAGTTTGTGCAGGAATTCTACAGTTGTGTGAACCAACTGTTTCATCAGCTGTCCGTGTGGCTGGCCTCAGACGATCCTGCAGGTGAAGAAGTCGGATGTAGTGGTCCTGGGCTGGCGTGGTTACATGTGGTCTGCGGTTGTGAGGCCTGTTGGACGAACTTCCAAAATCTCTGAAATGACACTGGCTTATGGTAGATAAATGAACACCCAGTAACAGCTCTACAGGACATTCCTGCAGTCAGCATGCCAACTGCATGATCCTCTTAACTTTGAGGCATCTGTGACATGGTGTTGCACAACATGGTGGCCGTTTATTTACCCCATCATAAGGAACACCTGTGTAGTGATCATGGCTTTTAATCAGCATCTTGATATGCCACACCTGTACAGGAGATGGATTATCTAGACAAAGGAGAAATGCTAGCTAACAGTGATACAAACAGATGTGTGGGCAAAATATGAGAGAAATAAGATCTTTGTGCACATAGAACAAATCTTTGAGGTATTATTTAAATGCATTAAAAATGGCTGCAAAAATAAAAGTGTTGCGTTTATATTTTTGTTCAGTGTATTTCACCACAAATCAACTGTTTTGACTCATGAAATTCACTTGTGCATCATTCCAGCGAGAATTGTTATCTTTTCATTAGTATAGGGGTCTAAGATATCTAGCGGTCAAAAAAACGAAACGAAAGAAAAACTGTACCCGAAACCTTCAAAAATAAATAAAATTATTTTTGTCCATTATAAAGCATATAAACGTGAGGATAAAAAGCAAATAAAATGAAACATTGGTATCTCATTGAAAAATAATCCAAAAACATTGTGAGACACTGTGGTACACATATCCAAATATGCAATCTTTCACTCTTGTATGTTTTTCTGTATTAGGCTATATTATGTATGTAATCTTTTGTTGCATGGGGATGGGACAACATTTTACAAATGTTATGATTTATGATCACTCCAACTTAAATTTTACATTCATACAGCACATACCAGCACACAGTAAATTTAAATTAATATTTCATAAGTGACAAGTATAGCTTATGGAGATATTAATACACCATATTGTGTACAATATGATTACAATAAAATAATATTCCACCATCAGAAAAATGTTAGCAATGGTCTAGCTTCACAGTAAACCAGTGCATCAAACATGAAAAACATTACTGAGCCACTTATGAACGTTTACACTATAGTATGTGTAATGCCCGCATTAGAGGATATTGGAAACCTCTTGAAAGACACTCAATTTCACTGTGAGTAGTATGAATTCAAACAAAGCAGGCTACTATGAGCTTACCCATTGAAATGCAACCACTTAAACATGAGAATCTGCAATACTACAAAACTGGTGAAAACCAGAGGAAATATCCGAGATATCTGGCTTTAACATTAAATGATAGCTAGCAGCGAGAACTTTTAACCCAGGAGTCTGTGGTGATTCTGATCAATTATGTTAATCCAGCAACACTGAAGTGGATTTATTTGGCACATTTTAGCACATCTATAAAGATTCCTACAGCTAATATAAAATGTACACTTTCTGTAATTGCCATTAAACAACCAGATCGTCTATGACCTACAAGAAAAATCAACCTTGGCCTATTCCCAGTCCATCACTGTCAGCGTATGAAATGTAAGTTAAGTTGGATTCAGATCGGGTGAATGACTTAGCCAGTCAAGAATTTTCCAGTTTTTGGCTTTAAAAAACTCCTTTGTTGCTTTAGCAGTATGTTTAAGATCATTGTCTTGCTGTAGCATGAAGCACCATCCAATGAGTTTGGAGGTATTTGGTTGAACTTGAGCAGATAAGATGCTTCAGAACACATTCTGCTGCCGCTATCAGCAGTTACATCATCAATGAAGATAAGTGAGCCAGTAACTGCAGCAGCCATTCATGCCCAAACCACAACACCTCCACCTTGGATCTTTTGCCATTCCCATTGGCCTCCACACTACTCTTGTCATCTCTGATGTAAGTCAATCTTGGTCTGATTTATCCACAAGACTCTTTTCCATGCTCTGCAGGCTCTTTTAGGTGCTTCTTAGCGAACTGTACTGAAGTGAAACATCCATGACTGCCTCCTGAAGACTGTTTCTGATCAGTCAGACAGGTGCTCGGGGGTTTTTCTTCATTATGGAGAATTCTTCGGTCATCAACTGTAGAGGATTTATTTGATCTACCGGGCCCTTTGTGATTACTGAGCTCACCAGTGCCATCTTTTTTTATTAGTGATGTTTCAAATAGTTGATTTTGGTAAGCGTACGGTTTGGCCCATGTTTCTGTTTTTTTTTCCTTATTTCACAGTCTCGTAATGGTTTGGCACAACCCTGCTCTTCATATTGACAAATGCCAGTAAACTCAAAGGACAATCAAAAGGCTGGAATCAAAACTAGATACTGAAAGCTTTCTTATATCCACACTAAGGAAGCAATTGAACACACCTGACTTATCAGAAACACCTGTGACGCCCAAACGTTAAGATGATGAATAAAAGCTGAGAATGTGCACTTTAACCACATGTGAATAGTGTGATAATACATCAAAAATTGTGTAGTACAGAGCCAAATTTAAAAAATATGTCTTTGTCCCAGACATTATGGAGCTGACTGTTGGAGTGAGGTTTAGTCAGGTTTATTCAGATCAATGGAGTTCAACAACCAATCAGAATTCGATACATCAGTAGAGCCCAACTTATTGAAATTACACAGACACGACAACAGTTTGAAAGTAAAGGATATACATTTATTAGTTATGATAATGAATTTGTAAACAGGCTAATTGAAAACAAAAAATTGCATATTATGCTGAATAATATTATACACTTCTAACAAGAGGAAATTATGATTATGCGACGGCTAAACATAGGTTAGCCTTACTACCATTTAACGAAGGTTAATTTGTGTTATGGTTTAGTGACACTACTCTATGTTACATGGTTAGTTCGCTAAATCACTCTCATAAAATAAAGTTTTAACAACGTAAAATATGCAAGGTCAGGGAATTTGCTATTCCCGACCAAAATGCGCACAATAAACAAAACACAACAAACAGCAGTAAAATAACCTAATCAGGTATTTCAAATTTTATGCTATACTATAATTTGATGTCAGTGTTCCCTTAATGGAATTAAGGGAGGCCTGTCCTTAATTCCGTTAGGTGATGCTTGGTCACCTCGTCAGCTGACGGATGTGCACTAATATTCCACTTGGGTCCAGCCGCAAGGGAGATATGGAGGAAAAGTATGTAGATACGTTTTCCTCAAACAGCTGTCGATGGGAAATAAACCAGCTTAGTTTATTTCATGGACGGTGGCAGGCAAACTCAGGCAGGTCCCCAGCGAGGTGCGAGTTGGGAAGAGCGGGAAAGTCTGGCAGTGTCCTTAAGGAGATGCGTCTGGTTGGTTAGGCAATACCTTACCTAACAGCAAAGTTGTTCGATTTTCTGATGTGTTTTATCCTCAAAAGTCAGTGATGTGATGGAACCTCACAATGATCTCTATAATGTGATTGGTGTATTATTTTGGTCACAAAACATTTGAGTGGTATTGGAGCAATCAATGAAACATGGATATATAGACCATTGATAACTGCGTTAATGTTTAAGCTTGTTAAATCGGGCTCCCCATTACTCAAAAAGGGGGTGATCCTTGCCCCAAGCTGATGCTTGATTATATTGATTGATAGATTGTTCCTGTGTATAGTTAAACATCGTTACACTGTATATTGCCATCAATCATTATCATAAGTCACTAATAATCAATAAATTGAAATAAATTGCACATGTTACCAGGGAAATTACATAATTGTGTCCATGAAACAAACAAGTCCCTGTCAAGCAATCAGAGAGAATAAAATTTGGCAAATTGAAAATAATATTCCCAAGTTATAAGAAGAGATATGCTTGCTTCAGTTATAGTGCCCCCAATGGTTGAAATGGGTTATTATTTGTGTCTGAGGTGTGGGGGAGTTTTCAAACCCACCCTCTAAACTTGGCATTTATATCATGTAAATTTTTTCCACACAGTCACTTTCCACACAAAAGGTTGTGTGATCATCTGCATCATCTACTCAGAGGAGCACAGAGGAGCATCACCACTTCTCCGCTAAATCTTTCTGCAGGCCCTTTGCATAAATGTCGGTTTGCTTTGCCTACCTAGCAAGTCTACATGCAGTTCTATCTGAGAATTGTTGTCAGCCTTCCAGATCTTGCCTTGACAGTTTCTCCTAACTTCTTGTTTCTGACATTGGGAATTCCAAGCTGGAAATGTTTAGATATCTAGCCTTCCCCTGCTTGGTAAGAGTAAATTATCTTTATTTTCAAGTCTTCAATCAGCTGCTTAGAGGAGCCCAAGGTGGATGTGAATAAACACAACACCCAGAAAAGTTAGAAGGATCAGAGTATTTGGCTTGGGAAATGTCTTCACTTGGCTTAATTTTACAGCCTAATGAGTCAATCTATTTTGAGACCCTAAAAAAGTATTTATATAACAACTAGAAGAGTGCCTAAACATTTACTGTTTTTTAACTGTTAAATTCAGCAAATAAATACTCTGTGCATTATAATTCGTTTATGAATATGTCTTGTTTAAGTTGTACCAATCAGAGGTTGTGTGAACTTAATTTCACTTAATGATTCAACAAAACATACAATTTTACCCAAACTTTTGCATACCGCTGTATTTAGAATATTAGACTTGCTTTGTATCTTTGAAATTTAACAGTATGCGTAACGAAGCTGTTTGGGGGACACTGCCCTATCCCCAGCATGGGCACAATAAATTGATTTGCTTTGTAGAAGCTGCTACAGTGCCTCCATTCTTTGTGTCCTTTTCATAACACTAGGATTCATGATGTTGTTTCAGATCGGATTATGGAGCTTACTGAAGTGTTCATACAAGTGGATCATCCATGATTGATACCAGACTTCCTCAATATAAGCAATATATTAAGACCATAGCTCTCCAGTTTCCAGTATGTATATAATAAATCAAATGTTTTCGGGAGTGCAATATTCAATAAACTTCAAATCCAAATATCTGCCTAAC
This sequence comes from Anguilla anguilla, assembly GCF_013347855.1. NCBI lineage: Eukaryota > Metazoa > Chordata > Actinopteri > Anguilliformes > Anguillidae > Anguilla > Anguilla anguilla. The sequence continues at coordinate 29,735,086 of NC_049206.1, read as the reverse complement.
CTGCTTCCCCTGGAAGATATTATTTGTGGATACTAACTATAATGTGTTAGGTGTATGTTATTTCATAAATATTGCATGTATTGGTATGTGTCTGGTTATAATTATTTGGTTGCAGCAATATTTCTCATTCATATGCATGCAAGAAGGAAGAGTCCTTTACACTTTTAGTTTCTGGAGGACATGACTAATGATATCCTGCTGCACAAACTCTACTCAAAAAGGCAATGAAACACAAGCAAGGGAATTTCACTCAGGAATACTGATTGCAACATGCAAATGTGGCAATTCAAGCACCTTGCTAGACATCAAAAAGACACATTCACAGTTCAGAGACATAATTTGTTATAATTATTGCCTGAAGACCAGATTGGTTGAAATGTGTTGCTGCAAACAGGTATAGCTATTGTTTATTTTTATCATGCCTAGAGCCACCCTATAATATACAGGTGGCTTACTTGTTTCCCCTATTATGGTTGTGTAATGTTCTGTGTAAGGACCCAAACGCAGACCAGGGAAATCCAAAAAACGTTGTCTTTATTCAGTCCAAAGTTCAAAGCCAGGTAATCAGCGATAGGACGGTACAAAATCGAGTTTCCAAAAGAATAGTGGTAAACAGGCAAAAAATCTAAAACCAGGAGATCAGATAGGCAAAGGTACAAAGGAACAGGCAAAAGAGAAGTCAAAACAAAGCGAAGGTCAAACCAGAAAGCAATCAAACAAAAGGGACAGGCAAACTCGAAGTCGTATGGAAAAGGCATCTCAGGAATCTCAATAAACAAAGGCTTACAAAACATCGGCACAGTGAATATGATCAACGTTCTGACAGGGAGCTGGTGGAAAAGACTGACATTTATACACTGGGGAAGGTAACAATCAAGGAGGGGTTACGTGAGTGAGGGCGGAGTAACAAACAACATCCAGGTGAAGAACATTAGGATAACTAATTAAATGACAGGGGACTGACAAAACGACTACTGGAATCACATAGACAACAATGATAACAGACGGCCTGGGTTTAGCAGGTAAAACACGTGCAGAGAGAGAGAGGTGCAGTTAGAGCAGGAGACAGGTGCAGGCAATTGCAGAACTCAGCGTTAGGGCAGACTAGAAAGAAAAGGGGCGGAGCTACAGCGCAGCATGGAAAAGGGGAGAATGGTTAATGTATTAGTATAGTGATCTAAACTATCAAAAATCCAAAACTAGTGTTTGTTAATCCATTAGTAATATTCACATGTTAGTATATTAATGAGGTTAGTACTTTACAATCTATAAGTTAGTAAGGATTAGTAGAAATTAGTAAAACTAGATATAAGCAGGAAGTAAGTAAAACGAGACTGGAAAGAAGGGGGGAAACCACGAAAACCCGGAACCACCCGAATAGTGAAATCACGCAAATACAGGGGAGTGAAGCAGCTCAGGGAACACAGACACAGAGACGGCACTGGGGAGACAAGTGACCAGGAGAACGAAAACACTGGGACGGAGAATGTGAAAAACAATAAACCCACAGAAACACAAAACAAACACTAACAGCAAACAGATACTAATACAGACTGCAACAGGTTGCCCCCAAACTTCGTTTCTGCCAAATTTGCAAAGCAACACAGGACTCCACAATTTTGTTTTTACTTAATTCTGGAGGCTCTGTCGCTACATCATTGCATCTTTGTTAATGGCTTGTTTTTTGCTTTAAGAATGTTGTGATTTGTTTCCTGGTGGTATGTTGGAAAAAGTCCAGATCTGAAGCATGTTTGTGACAGGACTGAAGCTGGCTCCCACTCAGTCATCATCTCAAGATGTTATTACTGCACTTTCCTATTAAAGTCACATCAAAGCCTGAGACCGGCCAAGACCTTTCCTCTCTTCAGCTGGTTTGTCTGTCTGTGACGTTGCAACTCTTTTTGGGCTGGGTGAGAGAACAGTTCACCGTTGAATGCAAAGCATGGAATAAGGTCAACCCCTCTGGGCTTGATTGTTATGCCTTGAATGTAAAAGCCTCACCCTGTCATTATCATATGGACGATGAAATACAGAAATAAAAATATACGTATACATAAAAATATGTGTATATATATATATATATATATAAAAAAATCACAGCAGTTTCTGAAATACTCAAACCAGCCCGTCTGGCACCAACAACCATGCCATGTTCAAAGTCACTTAAATCACCTTTCTTCCCAATTCTGATGCTTGGTTTGAACGTCAGCAGATCATCTTGACCATGTCTATATGCCTAAATGCACTGAGTTGCTGCCATGTGATTGGCTGATTAGATATTTGCGTTAACGAGCAGTTGAACAGTTGTACCTAATAAAATGGCCGGTGAGTGTGTATATATATATATACACAGTGGGGTCCAAAAGTCTGAGACCACATTGAGAATCTATAATATTTTCACGTAAACCTGGAAATAATCAGAAAGTTTGAGGATTCAGAAACATTTAAAAACACAAGCAGTTATTACATGTAAAATGAAGAAGAAATATTTAAGATTATTCACTATTTCTAGGTCAGCAATCAAATTTAAGCAAATTTATACTTATACTATTATACTACTATTTATACAAATACTTTGTACAAAAGGTCAGATTTCCTTGAGTTGTATCCCTTCCATTGAAGCATGCGTTCAGATGACAGGTGGATTTGATCTACTCATCAGAGGCTCGTTCAAGTAACTCAACTTGCAGCTAGTGTTCACCTGTTATAAATATGGCTGTGCCTCAAGTTTCCAGCAAATCATTGCTTACTAAGTAGCATTGTGATAGTGGGAAACATGAAAGTGTCAGAAGTCAAATTGTTATTCTAAGCAAAGAGGGGCTTTCTCAGCGTCAAATCATGGCTAGACTAAAGGTTTCTAAGAGGGCAGTGCATGGAACTCTAAAACGCTTTGCAGAAACTGGATCAGTTGTATCCAAAAAACGATCAGGAAGATCAAAAATGACCACACCATCAGAAGATCAATACATCAAGCTTAGTTCCCTGAGAGATAGAAAAGCAACTTCATCACAGATACAAAATTTGCTAAATAAAGAACGCAAGACTCCAATCAGCAAAAGTACTGTCAAAAAAAGGCTGTCTTGTAGTGGTCTCAGAGGACGAGTAGCAGTTTCTAAACCACTTCTCAGGAGGGGAAACAGGGCCAAATGCTTGGGGTGGGCTAATAAATACCAGCATTTCACAGTGGATGACTGGAAAAAAGTCCTATTTACTGATGAATCCAAGTTTGAGATTTATGGCAGTAACAGAAGGGTGTATGTAAGGAGACGAACAGGAGAGAGAATGATACCGCAGTGTATCAAACTCACAGTGAAACATGGTGGTGGGAATATTCAAGTCTGTTTTGCCTACTCTGGAGTTGGACACCTGCACCAAATTGACTACACCCTGACCAAGGAGAAATACCACTCCATTCTTCAGAGACATGCTATACCCTCTGGTTTGCATCTTTGTGGAGAAGGATTCATACTGCAGCAGGATAATGACCCCAAACACACCTCAAAGCTTTGCAAGAACTACTTGAAGACCAAAGAAGTCCAAGGAGTCCTGACTGTCATGGACTTTCCTCCACAGACACCTGACCTCAACCCCATTGAACATTTATGGGGGCACTTGAAGACTGAGAAAGCCACGCATTCTGTGACATCACAAGAAGCTCTTTGGAACATTGTCAAATCATGCTGGGATAACATGGGTCATCAGGTTATGCACAAACGTGTGGAGTCCATGCCAGCTCGAGTGCATGCTGTCATTAAAGCAAAAGGGGGACATGCCAAATACGAAGATATTCTGAAGTTCATGTACATTTTTCAAAAATTCAACTTTTCACTCAAATTGTTAAGCTGATATTATCATTTGTAATGAAAGAATTAGTATTATTATAATTAGTGGTCTCAGACTTTTGGACCCCACTATATATATATATATATATATATATATATATATAGACATGCATACAAATTAATAAATCAATTAATACATACAGAAGTAAATAAATATACAAATAAATGAATCAAGAAATAGATACGAAAATAAATATATGCAGAAATGAATGAATCAAGAAATAAATATACAAATATGGAAATAAATGCAGAAATAACCATTCATGTCAGATTTTATCTATTTATTTATTTATTGCTGTGTGCATTATTTTTACATTTTTGTTGAATTTATATTTATTTATTCATATATATTTGTATTTATTTATTTATTGAGTCATTCATTGATTTATTTATTTTACATTTTTGTCCATATCCTACTGGCTTGCTACATACTGTACTTCCATTCGAGATCTATGACCACGGTTGTAGCACATTGCAAACATTGCAATAAGACAATAAGGCTACATGAATTGACATTAACTAATGTTGTTTTTAACATGAATTCATGATAAATAAATACATGAATTAATCATGAAAATCAGTAAGTAGTTAACAAATACATTAATTAATGTATTAGTTTCATGATTATTTCTACATTAGCAAAACAGGATGAACTCATAAATATTTAACTATAAACAACAGTTTTTTTGTTTTTTAAACCCAGTACGAATTGCCATTAACTAATATAGTTGTTAACATGTATTAATGATGTAGATATACATTAACAAAGCAGTACAGATTAACTTTTTGGTAGTTAGCAGTTAACAATCACATTAGTTAATGCCAATTCATGTGACCTAATTGTAAAGTGTTACCAACATCGCTAGTAGTAGCTTAAATGAATGAATAAGAAAACAGTGTGTTTAGACAGCATGAATCATTTGATTTCCCTGCTTTTGTCATCCTTGGGGAATGATAAACATGTTTAATTCTTCTGTAACAGTTTTTTTTGTTTCATGTAAACTTGTATCTCTGTGAATAAGCCATTTTTGGTTTGGATTTATTTCAGAGGCTGTTCAAACTAAATTAACTGATTATTAATTATATAATGCTACATTATAAAATATATTAAATTCATTGTTATTCTCATCAATCTACACACAATACCCCATAATGACAAAGTGAAAGCAGGTTTTTAGAAATTGCTGCAAATTTAGTAAAAATAAACTTAAATCTCACAATTACATTTAAGTATTCAGACCCTTTGCTATGACTCTCAAAATTGAGCTCAGGTGCATCTTGTTTCCATTGATCATACTTGAGATGTCTCTACAATTTGATTGGAGTCCACCTGTGGTAAATTCAGTTGATTGGACATGATTTGGTAAGGCACACGCCTGTCTATATAAGGTCCCACAGTTGACAGTGTATGACAGAGCAAAACCAAGCCATGACGTCGAGGGAATTTTCTTCCGAGACAGGATTGTGTTCAAATACACAATCCTATCTGGGGACGGGTACAAAAACATTTTTGCAGTATTGAAGGTCCCGAAGAACACAGTGGCCTCCAACATTCTTAAATGGAAGAAGTTTGGAACCACCAGGACCCCTCCTAGAGCTGGCCGCCTGGCCTAACAGAGCAATCAGGGGAGAAGGGCCATGGTCAGGGAGGTGACCAAGATTCCGATGGCCGCTCTGACAGAGCTCCAGAGTTCCTCTGTTGAGATGGGAGAACCTTCCAGAAGGACAACTATCTCTGCAGCATCATTCAGGCCTTTATGGTAGAGTGGCCAGATGGAAGCCACTCCTCAGTATAAGGCACAGCAGCCCACTTGGAGTTTGCAAAAAGGCACCTAAAGGACTCTCAGACTATGAGAAATAAGATTCTCTGGTCTGATCATGAGAAACGTGATTCTCTGGTCTGATGAAACCAAGATTGAACTCTTGGGCCACAATGTCGGGAGGAAACCAGGCACCACTCATCACCTGGCCAATACCATCCCTACGCTGAAGCATGGTGGTATAAGGTTGTAGCTTCATCAAGCGGTGACACGAAGACGAAGGGGACAGTAATACTAATAAAACCTAATCTCAAAATTCTAAATGTCAGTAATCATACATTTGGGAGACTCAGTTTTATATGTACACATCTTCAAGGAAAGAAAATCTTGTTTGTTTCAGTTTACACCCCCTCCGTCTTTGACCCATCCTTTTTTCCATGGTTAGGAAAATAATTGTTGGCCTTATCTGATTATGAGCTTGTAATAGGAGGAGACATGAATGCAGTGTTCCACTTGCAAAAAGATAGACCCACGCCAACTTTTACAGCCTCACAACAGTTCTCTACTGCTTTGAATAAGTTCACCAAAGACTTAGGGCTTGTCTAATGTATAGCGTATCCAAAATCGCAGCAGCAGAGGCTATACTTGCTTTTCAGCACACCATAAAACATTCTCCAGAATATACCACGTATTGCATATAATCAGACCAGAGCTGTTGAACGTATAGACGTACTACCAGCTACTCTCTCTGACCAAAATCTCTTAAAATTTGAATTAATGATTGCACTCACAATACCAAAATCACCTAGATGGAAATTTAACGCATGCTTTCTACAAAACTCTGTCTTTGGTATGGACCCGAAGACAAGACTGGTAGAATTCATAGAGCTTAATAAAGGTTCAGTAGATGACCCTGCTGTAATATGGCCAAAGGGTCACCAAATGGTTGATTATTGAGCTCCTTTCACACAGCTAATACCGCATCTGAGCCGCCTCTGATGCAGTAACATGTTCCCTTTCCCCCAGAATTTGTAATGCGGTATTCGAGCCATCTTTACCTTTCACACACAGTAGAACTCAACTCTCGTGAATGAATTTTTTACGTTCCGTTACCATAGTAATACACTTGATGTAGGCCCAAAGCTATAACATTACTTGTTATTTATTTTTGTAGCAATCTTATTGTAATTTCCGGGCAAAACGATCAACCAGACAAACAAACATGTTACATTTTGAAGTGCAAGTGGTCGCATTTTTTATGTTATTAGTTTTCGCGTTCTCAATGCATTTACAATGTAACTATCTGCTACGTCTGTGTGCGCTACAAAGCGCATAAGAATCGGACCGTAGGCGAAGAGACTACGAAATCAACAGAGGAAGATTCAATGGAGAGAAATTAAATACATGTGTCAACTGGTATTTGGGTGCAGCAGTACACAATCTGTGTGGGTCAAAGTTGAGAGGAAATTTCTTCCTCGCTTCTCAACTGTAATATTTCCACTTCTTTGTGGCTCCAGGTATTTCCTCTGTATGCCATTTTTTCGGTTGAGAGATAGGTGCGCGTGAAAGCAGATCTGTAACGTAATTCGACCGCCGCCCAGAAAGCAGTCGTCGATGCTGCTTTCCGTTCCCACAGGAGAAATGCGGTAGTTGAGGCGAGAGAGTATTTTAAAAGCCGTCGCAACGTGTTCACACAGACATAAGTGCGGTATCAAAGCCGTCTCGAAAAGTCCTTTCTTCTTCTGTGTGAAAGGGGTATTTGAGACTTCACAGCAGCTTTTTCAACACAGCAGAAATAAAACCAGACACAACAAGATAATAGTTTTGGAAAATAAATGCAAATTATAGGAAGAAACATTTAAAGGATAAATACTCCAGTAAAGCTGAAGTTGATTTGCAGCAAGCCAAATCTGAATAAGTAGAAGAACTGAATTCATGATACACAGAGTGAGACAGAAATACAATTTTAACTTGTTGATGTAATCCCAGAGTGGCCATGACGTCCTGAGATTTTTCAATTCACTTTCAGTGCTCCTGCGAACAAACTATGAATTGAAAACACAAACTCTGGGTTCGTAGATGATTTGGGAGAACTATACCGAGTTTCTAAGCCTCAAAATTGTCGTGCTGGTCGTCATTTACAAAGCGCCCCTCCCTGCAGACTCATCTGCAGCTACACCCCCCACCCACGACACACTGGACAATAGTGTTCATATGGGCATTCATAAAAAATTCTTTAACCACTAAAAATTTGTATTCTGTCATAGCAACAAGATAAACCCAACAATAGCCCTAAGATAGGCCAATACAGCAGTGAAAACACTGCTCATTGAATAACAAAATAAATAAATCATTTTTCTAAAATTATACCATGTCATTCTACTGTCAAAATATGGGACTAAATATGGAATACAAATACAAACTTACCATTGGTTTTACGTGTAGATATGTCCCTTTCGAGACTGAGTGGTCATATATTGTCTTGGACAATCCCTTTGTGAAATATACGCTCATTTGTGACGTCTGGGTACCTTCCAAAATAGCTCTACGGAATACCACACATGTTAATTATGGTGTTGTCGCCCTTTGGAGCACAATCTGGCTTGATTGACAATTAATCTATCCAATAGGTGATAGAATAAACTTTCTAACAATGTATAACATCTAATTCTACATTTGGAATAGCGTTTTATAGCTCAGCGTAACCGAACGTTTGTTCTCATCATCGCCTCCTTACACATTCAATCTGTGGAAGCAGTAAAAGACACTGCACCTGGCAAAACTTTATCGATAAGTTTCCTCATGTCTTAGAAAATATGATTATTCTAGAGAACTTTTGACCATGGCTAAGGCGTATTTTTGCAGATATACTGTTTTCTGGACTGTCATAAGTGGAGAACAGCAGCATTGATTTCCTGTCTCTACAAAACAGTGTAAGTAATTTCATTGTCCATATGTGTTACTGCTGAAAATATTTTGGTTATATATGTAATTTTTGAAATTGAGTGTATTTAAATAGGTTAGTGGTATTTTATAATAGGATATTTCACACTGTAACGCAAGTGTTTGTTGGAAGCTAAGTCGGTAGCTGAGTAGGGTTTCTGTTTCAAGCACCGGATGTGACCTGTGCTGTAGCATCGCCAAAACGTGATGTACTGCTGAACATTGTTTTAATGTCATCCCATCCCCATACAAGAAAACATTACATACTGTAGAGTACAGAAAAACATATGAGAGTTAATGATTACACATTTAGGTACTGTACCACATTGTGTGACAATGTTTTTGCATTATTTTTTAATCTAAATACTGTAATGTTTCAATGTTTTATCTTAAACCTTCATAAGGGGGACATTTATATGCTTTATAATGGACAAAAAGCATTTGATTCATTTTTGGAGAGATTTTCTGGATATGTTTCTGGACCCCTAGATATTACAGTACACGCATATAGAATGCATCAAATCACCTACTAAAGGATTAGTCTCAGATACCAAAGAAATAAATATATTTTTCCATTCATTCTTTCAAGAACTCTATGCTTCTTCATTCAAACTAGATACAAACAAGTGTGAAAACTTTTCACAAAATATAACATTGCAAAAGCTGAATGAATCAGACTCAAAGAGACTTGATTGACCTATATCTCTCCAGGAACTGCAATCAGCCTTGAAGTGCAGTAAAAATGGTAAGACGTCAGGTCCAGATTGTATTCCATCTGAACTGTTGCTCCACTTTTGGGACATACTAGGATCATTACTATTAAGTTCAATTCACTCAGCAGTTGAAAAAGGCTCTTTCTATAGACATAACACTGCATTGTGTTATATCTGAAAAGGGGAAAGACCTCACTGAATTTGTCAATTTTCATCCAATTTCACTAATTAACTGTGACATTAAGTTATATTCCAAATACTTAGCAATGCACTTGAAAAGACATACAGAATTAATGATCTTATTCACCCAGATCAGGAAGGTTTTCTTAAAGGCCGATTTCCAGCAGACAACATTCAACGTTTATTTCATATACTTGAGGAATCGAGAGTTATGGACAGTCCGTGCATTATATTATCTCTGGATGCTTGCAAAGCCTTTGATAGACTAGAATGGGAATATTTATGGAGGGCATTGGAGAAATTTGAGCTGGGTGAAAAATTCATTAGAATGATGTATTCTAATCCATCTGCCATTATTTCAAGAAATGGTATCCAAACCATTTTAAATTTCTAAAGGCGCAAGACAAGGATGTCCTCTGTCTGCACTGGTGGACTCAGGGGAGGGGCAGAGGGGGCGGTCGCCCCCCCTGGTACCACCATGGTTGAAAAAGCATTGCTAAAGTGCCCTCTAGAGTGGCGAAAACGAGAGGAAGTGCCCTATTGGCTGCCCTTCACATAAGAAAAAAAATGATTGAGTGCCCTCTAGGGAGCCCCCTCATGCAATAAATTATGATGTGCCCTCTAGAGCAAGAAAATTTGATAACGTGTCTTAATGAGTGCCCTTCTAGTGGAGAAAACATGATGCAGTGCCCTATAAGGTGCCCTTACAATGGTCTAAACTTGACGTTCCCTATGGGTGCCCTTCCAATGGAAAAGGGTGCCGTTATGAAGTGCCCTCTATGCCGCCCCTACATGACAGTGTCCCAAAGGGTGCCCCCGCCCCGCTCGAACTGATTTGTTTAGGGCCACCAAAATCCTGGGGCCGGCCCTGATCATAACTTTTTGCGTGCTGGTGGGGCCCCATTTCGTGCAGTAGGTGCCCTTTTTATTTTCTCACCCCTGCCCTTCCAACAGCCTCAGTCCGCCACTGTCTGTCTGCATTATCATTTATACTTCCTATAGAACCTCTAGCCCAAAAATTGAGATAGAGCATTTCTCCCTGGGCCATGCTTGACGCATGTGACAAAGCTACTATAATCCCGATTTTGGGATAAACATTTTGTTCAGTTTCACGAAGCGAATTAAGAGTCTCAGGGTTCATTTGCTGAATAACATACAACACACGATGAAATCACACACACAGAATTTAACAAAATTAACCATCTTGGCATTTAGAAAGGAACATGTTTTTAGCATTTAAGAGACCGACAAGCTAGGCATTTAAGACAGTGGTTCTCAGAATCGGTCCTGGGGGCTCCTTGCGTATATTGGCTTTTTTCCATTGGTTTTGATGATTTACAAGAAAAAAATAATAGCCTAATAATAATTAGAAATTCAATGTAGGCTACATTATTTTTGTCTTCATGCACCAGGTGGAAAACTTGCTGTACAAAGTGCGTTGTCATATTTACACGCCTGCAGATCATTTATTAAAATACTTGGTAGATTTGTTAATCACCGCTGACAGTGTTAATTTTTATTCGGTAGAAAGTGATTTGCAAACGATCGGTCAGCTAGCGTCACCCAGCAAGTGAACACCACAAACGGCGATGGAGTAACTAGTAGCAGTTACTGGCTCATTAACTGACTGTGGCGAAAACCTACGACGATAACTTGCTCGGTTAACAGCAGGTCTACCAGACAGTTATACGAAAATTAGCCTAGTCAAATCACCAGTAGCCTACACATCTCTGATTGATTGACCATCAGTGTAGTCAATGTTCTTCCCCTGTGGTTCATATTGCTAATGCGTGAGCTAACCACGGATAGCCTACCTAGCTCACTGGCAAGCTGATATGCTAGCTAAGCATATTTGTTTTGCTGAGAAACATACAATTATGTTCAGTTATATTTAATTTATTTTTAATGTCATACATATAACGTGATTACATGACACAGTACAGTCACGGATGGAAATTAAACTCTGTAAACATCAGATAATATATTTTAAAACATAACGGCAGACAGTCAGCTAGCCTCAAGTTCGTTCTGCAATCGTTCGTTCAGGTTGATGGGCTTTTCAGCACCGGACTGTCAATCACATTGTAAAAATCACAGAGCCGCTTAACTCTATGGTTTTGGCTCCAAATCGACAACAGGGCCGCGCCCGCCATTGAGCTTCAAAACGTGTTTTAGAGACCCACGGAGAGTCAATGGGTGACGTCACAGTAGCTTTGTCCATATGTTTTACAATCTCTGGGCGCCACTCAGAAGCGAGTGCGAGGGGAGACGAATAATTAGGCTAACAACTACTTACACGGATCTACCCAGACAGAACAGGAGGTAAACATGTAGGGTCACTATAGCGAACAGCCAGAATTACATTACTTTAGAACGACCATACAATACCGGTTAAGTGATTCGCTTCTCCCAACTCGCACAGGCTTGAACAAAAAAAAAAAAAAAAGGATCTCCCCCGTCATTCAGGTGCGCTGCATTTAAATATATGAGCCTGGCTGATTTGCCCAATGCGGAGGCTTAGCCACCACACCTTCCAACCAGCGTCCGACTGAGCACGCAGCAATTACTCAATTTGGGAAACCAGCGTCCGACCGAGCACACAGCAATTACTCAATTTGGGAACCGAAGGGAAAAAAACAGAGAACAATTAGGGCAGTGCCGTAATACATTTCCCCAACGTTAAATATAAAGCACCCCTGCTACACGTGCATAAATGAATGAAATCACCAGTTGTTCTCCCTGGGCCCAGTACAACATCTTTACATTAATACTGTAGAGTAAATGCAGGATTTTGAAGGAAGGGACAGAGAGAGTGCCATATTTCCTGCAGAAATCCATGGTTAAGTGTCCCCCAGGGGTAATGGCATCTAGAGGAGATTAATCCTGTTAGGAAGAAATGTTGTTTGTGAAAAGAAGTATTGATTACACTAGATATAGAAACAAGGGGATGCCATCTGGTTCCATGATCTGATTGTTTGTTACAAAGAAAACAAAAACATCCCTATTGTTGCCTTACACTATCATCCTAGAAACCTTGAATTGTTGTACACCATAAGATGAACTGACTCAACTGATTCTAAAATCAGTAATGTTCATTAGTGTACATCAATGCCTGGTATTCCACAATATGCAAATATGTGGGTCAGTATTTCATGTTAAGCAGTAAAATGTGTACTGAAGGTACTGAATCAACAATGGAAATGGCAGCTTAATTGGTTTATAGTTTTGACTGTACTGTGGACCTGTTGTGCCAATGTTCAATATGTAGACATCAGCTGCTTGAGGTTATTTTGGAAGGTTTCTGTGAATTCTTCCTTTCTGACTCACAAACCATAATAGTCTAGCTCCTATTGTACAAGACAAACACTATTGCTTTCATTTACATTTAAAGTTTACATATTAAAAATAGAATAGAATTTAAAAAACAGAAGAAATGAACGTGAACTGGTTAATTTTTTGGGACTGTGAACTTAGTTCAAAATTCAAAATTGTGAACTATGAATGTGAACTAGTTCATTTTAATCTGTGTGAACTGAACTTTGAGCTTGCTCTTGTGAAGTGTGACTACTGCTTGAATGCTTCTTCCTGCTTGGCATATCAAAATAAAATATGGTACTCTGTTTATAAATAGCTAGCATATTTATTCAAAGAAAGTTTGTAGGCTAAGGAATATGATCATCAAGAGTCAAACCAAAATGAAATATTGGAACATACAGTGAACTCCATAGCATTTGGGATGAAGACATTTTTTCTTGATTTGGCTCTGTACTCCACAATTTTAGATTTGCAATCAAACAATGCACATGTGGTTAAAGTGCAGATTTCAGCTGTTATTAAACGGTATTTAAATATAAAACATTTTTTATTTTAACAGTTTTTATTTTCAGTCTGTGTCAATGGCCTTCTTCGTGAGCAAGCCAGGATAAGATCAGGATTGCCACCAGCCATCGCAAGATGTAGCCTTCTGTCAGCCTCATCTGATGCTCTGCAAGCTTCGCCTGGTTCTTCACTCATTGCTTCTGCACCTACTGTATCACCAGCAAGACTCACCCGATCACCTGCCCCTCTGCCAGTTGAACCCATGCAGCTGGGCAGAACCAGACTGACACCTCAGGAGAGGGAACAGTGTGCGAGAGAGAGGTGGTGCATCTACTGTGGCCAGTCTGGTCATTTTCCGTGTCTCCTGCCCAGAGCTTCTGGGCAAAAAAAGCTGACTTGCCAGTGACTGAAACACCTTGGACGAGTCAGCTTACCTTACCTTTCGGACCTCTGCCTTTCTCGCACCTTACTGCCCGCATGTTTTCACTGGTCTGCCAATCAGTACAACCTTCAGGCCTTTATTGACTTTGGTACTTCAGGGTACTTTAGACTGCTTGCTGATCCTTCAGTGGAAAGTACCACTTACTAACCTACCTCAACCTGTGTGTGTAGTTGCCCTTGATGACAGACCCCTCGGTTCAGGCCAGGTCAAACAGCTCTCCTCTCCCCTTTTACTTAAGGTTTGTGATTACCACATGGAGACCATCTAGTTTCACCAGGTGGACTCACTGGAAGTTCCCCTGATGCTTGGACATCCATGGGTCACTCAGCACAACCCCCACATTAACTAACCTGCGGGAACTCTGACAACATGGGGGGCCAGTTGCACATCTCACTGCCTGACTGTGTCTGTTAGTTTTCCCAGCTCTCCCATGCCTGTGTCGACAGCATGTCAGCCTGCGGCTGCTGATGGTGAGGAACTGGACCTCTCACTTGTGCCATAGAAGTACTGGGATCTCCGTGCAATGTTCAGTATGAAATTGTCCAGGAAGTTACCACCTCATCGCCCCTATGACTGCACCATAGATATCTGCGCCAGGCATCACTCCTCCTAGAGGAAGGCTCTTCTCCCTGCCTGCTCCAGAAATTCCTGCCACGGAGGACTACATTAAGGAGGCCCTCATTGCAGGGCATATCCAAACCTCCACCTCACCTGCCAGGGCTGGCTTCATCTTTTTGGCTAAAAAGGATGGCTGACTCTGGCCCTGTATAGATGACTGGGGTCAACAAGATCACAGTAAAAAAAACACTCCCTTGGCAGTAATATCCTCTGCCTTTGAGTCTCTCCAGGGGGCCTTGTCTTCATCAAGATGGACCTGTGAAGTGGCTACCAACTTTCACGAATGGAAGATGGCCTTCAACAAATGGAAGATGGCCTATCCTTTTAAAGAGAGACACCCAAACAGAAGGGGGGCCCTGATGCTTTCTGAGAACATCAACTCCTGCCTCTGTGCATGACCGGCGAGGACGTTAGGAAATGCATTTCTCAGAACACCATATCCTGTACAAGAACTCAACATAGGGGACCACCATTTCCTACCATAGACCTGTGGTGGTCTGCTCAGCATTCAGACCCATCATGGCTAATTTAAAACATTTGATTTTTATTCACCATTTGCCTCTGATTGCAAACCTGTCTGCCAGGCCTATGACACACCCACTGAAAAGGGCCTTATTAAATGTAAGATCCTTAGGTGGGAAGAAATTTATTATTGGTCATTTAATCAGTTAATCATGAACTGGATTTCTTGTTTTTAACCACTTCGCGCAATGCCCCTAGTGGTTGGCACACCGGCGTGCCTAGATTGCTCAATTCAGACATTCTGTGCTCCTGAAACCAAATGAGTTGAATTATGAGTTGAAAACACAAACTCGATGTGATAGCTTTATTAGTAGATGATTCAGGACAACTATGCCGAATACGGAGTTTTGCAGCGCCACCAGCGCTGGTCCTGCATTTACCAAGCACCCCCTCTGCAGTCTCATCTGTAACTACACCCCCCACACATGACACACTGGACAATAGTGTCTATCTGGGCATCCATGAAAACATTCTTTTACCACAAAAAATTTGTATTCCATCGTAGCAACAAGATAAAGCCAACGGTACGCCAGTACAGCTGTGAAAAACACTGCTCACTGAACACTGAAATAAACAAGAGGAATTATACCATGTCATTCTACTGCCAATATCTGTGACTAAATGTGGAATAAATATATAAATTTACCATTGGTTTACCCTTAGAGATGTCCCTTTCGAGACTGAGTGGGCATATATTGTCTTGGACAATACGGTGTTGTCATCCTTTGTAGTGGAATCTGGCTTGATCAACAATTAATCGATCCAATAGGTGACAGAATAAGCTTTCTAATGATGTATAATATGTCTAATTTTATTTTTGGAATAGCGTTTTATAGCTCAGTGTAACCGAACGTTTTCTCATCATCGCATTCACCTACGCAATCACTCTGTGGTAGCAGTAAAAGACACTGCACCTGATGAAATGTTGCAAACGATTTTTTGTAATTTCTTGAAAAATACTATTATTATTGAGAAATTCTGAGCATAGCTAAGGCATATGTTTGCTGATTGACCTAGCTGATGACTGTTTTCTGGGGTAAGTTAGAACTGGGGAAACGACGACACTGATTCTGTCTCTGTCTGCTGAACACAGATAAGATTTCATTGTCCAAATGTAAGTGCTACTCCTGAAAATATTTTGGTTATATACGTTATTTTTGAAATTGAGTGTTTTTAAATAGGTTAGTGGTATTTTATAATGAGGATATTTCACACTGTAATGTAAGCGTCCGTTGGTAGTTTAGTAGTTTTTGTGATGCATGCAACAGTGATGACATGAGAGTTGGAACATTGCCAAAACGTGGTGGACGGTTGTAAATTGTTTTCATGTCCTCCCATCCCCAAACAAGAAAACATACGAGAATACACAGTATAGAAATGCATACAAGTGTTAATTATTACACATTTAGGTACTGTACCACATTGTGTGACAATAGTTTTGCATTATTTTTTAAACTGACAGAAAGCTTTTCATTTCCACTTGAAAATGATGCAACAGTGAGTTTCTTGAGCCAAAACAGTTGATTTGTAATGAAATACGTGAATATGTTGTGTTTTACAGCAATGCATAATTGAGACATTTTGGATAGATTTGGAGACGCTGGGTACACTGCTTAGTATTTGCTTCATAGATCTTCATTAGTTCTACATATCCACCCTTAGATTTTATAAACTTGTGGTAAAGAAGTTTTTGATCCATGACATGCATAGTTTAACCTGCTGTATGCAATCTGTCAGTATTTCAATGCAAACTAAAAAAGAGGAAATTAATTTGAGATTTTTTGCCTAGACAGTTGCATTTGTGGCACATTATTTCTTCCAAAATTATGAGTATAAACTAATCCAAGTTAGTATTGTAAATGGTACAAATGTTGTGCTTCATTTAAGCCATTTTTCAAGTCTCTGTGGTGTTCACATCTGGAGTTATAAAGCTTTAAATTGGCCAGATCTGGCATGTGCGCTAAGGGGTTAAACTGAATCATAATTGTATTATGCAGCAAGACAGTGATCCAAAACACAAAAGTCCACATCTGAATGGCTGGGAAAAAATAAAATTAAAGTTTTGGCATGACCATTCAATGTTCTGAGTAGAGATGCTGTGGCAGGACCTGAAATGAGCATTTTCATGGTGAAAAACCTACCAATTTGTCTGAAATGAATGCAATTCTGCAAGGAAGAGTGGGCTACACTTCCTCCACAGAGATGTGGAAGACCGATATCAAATTATAAGAAGAATATTGTTGCAGTTATTACTGAAAAAGGTAGTGCAACCAGTTATTACTTTTTCACATGTGAGATGAATGAATTTACTTTTCTAAATCTGGTGTGGCGTATAACTTTGGACCAATCCAGTAAAAAGTGGTGATAGTTCTAGTTTTATTTTTGTGAAATTCAGTAGTCTAATCCTGTACTAGAAGCACAAGCATATATATGGATATAACTAACACAAATTGGTGGTAATGCCATCAGCGTGAAGAAGCTTATGCGATGGTGCTGGCGGTGTTATAAAGAAACATTATCTACCAAACTAAACATGTAAGATGGTTACCTACTTGGACAATTAGCCATATTGTCATACTGGCATGGCAGCCAACATTGCCTGTTACGAACACCAACAAGCTTGTTGTCCACATATATTGCTGAATATATGGATTTAACCTGTCAATGCAATATCTATGATAAGAACAACAATGGTTCTAATAAAAGAAAAGCAAACCAACAATACTGTGAAGTATCTATACTGTTCCTTTTGAACAATTAGCAGTGTGATTAAATATTTGGACTGAGGAAAGAATATGAACACTTAAAATTTGTAGGGTGCAGTTAGTCAGTATCCATTTCAGCCCAGTTTCTCTAGCCATAGCTACCTGTGCAGCAATACACCTTTTCTAATATCTTTTACCTGGCTTGTTTGTTGCTTCTAACTGATGTTCACAGGTAACTTGTTCCCACCACATTGCCCAACTTGATCTTTCACACTTAACAGGATCATTTGTAGATGAATGGATAGATTTTCACCAGGCTTTTGACCATTTTGGCTTGGCATACATTACAGCATACACTCACCGGCCACTTCATTAGTTGACAGGAGTAGCACCCGGTGTGGTCTTCTGCTGCTGTAGCCCATCTGCTACAAGGTTTGATGTGGTGTGCGTTCAGAGATGCTCTTCTGCATACCTCGGTTGTAACGAGTGGTTATTTGAGTTACTGTTGCCGTTCTATCAGCTCAAACCAGTCTGGCCATTCTCCTCTGAACTCTGCCATCAACAAGGCATTTTCGCCCAGAGAACTGCCGCTGACTGGATATTTTCTCTTTTTCGGACCTTTCTCTGTAAACCCTAGAGATGGTTGTGTGTGAAAATTCTAGCAGATCAGCAGTTTCTGAAATACTCAAACCTGTCTGGCACCAACAACCATGCCACGTTCAAAGTCACTTAAATCACCTTTCTTCCCCATTCTGATGCTTGGTTTGAACTTCAGCAGATCGTCTTGACCATGTCTACATGCCTAAATGCACTGAGTTGCTGCCACAGGATTGGCTGATTAGATATTTGCATTAACGGGTGCAGTTTGCAGTTGAACAGGTGTACCTAATGAGGTGTCCGGTAAGTTTATGTTGTAACTTTATCACATAATGCATATTTTTAAATTCTGGGCAGCTGATAAACATTTTTATTCAAGAAATCTGAAGACACTCAAGCCTGAGTTGAGGAAGGGAACATTTCAGGACACAGACAGTTCTGGAATATCTTCCTTGCAGCAGGCATCCCTATGAGCCGAACAGCCTATGCCAATTTTATTATCTTCCCTTGCTCTTATGGGTTATAGAACAGGTGGGTGTGCTATATTAAATCAGCTCTGTCATAAATATCAATATACCAGAAGGGAGATATCACAATTGAATTGAGTGCTCCTTTCCTTGAGTTGATTTGACAATCATCCTCTCGTAATTTAGTCAGCCTGTATCTAATTGATTATTTTATTGCAGATGTGTGTGTGTGTATATATATATATATTGTCGGACAAGCAAGGATTAATTAAGAATATATTTATTTTCTGAATCCAGCGGTTCCAACAATCAATGTCCTTGTTAAAATGTTCAGCACTCTGAATACTGAACCAAGTGATATTGCATGCTAGAACCCCTCACTTAAACTACATGTAAAATATATTTTATTAAATTTAATTTAATAATTATGTTTAAAGTTAAAATTATCAATTAAATCACCAAATTCATTGATAGGTTAGTCTACAGTGCACTGGTGGAATCAATCAACAAGTCAAAACAAGGTCTATACCAAGTTTTAAGATTAAATAATTGAATTCAATAAGAAGCAGTCAATTATATTAATGAATTGAAAACATACATTCTTTATTGAATGCAGGCACACTACTTCTAAATTACACAACAGAAGACATACAGCAAAACATTAAACAACTAATCTGGAAATACCAGAAAATAGAGAGAGAGAGAAACGGATAGGCCAAACCTTGCCAAAGTATCACCCACTTCCAGTATGAGCGCCACAAGGAAACCAGCTAAAGACGCACAACCAAGGAACCACCACCAAAATAAAAAGAGGAAAACTCTTCTTATTCCAGGCTCCGATGCCAACGCAACACAACACTTTTTCCTGTGGCAATCTTAAATACCTTACCCAGCATGGCTTGAGGATGTTTGCCCTGATTGGGTAATGCTGGGTTAAGGTTTAGGAGAGAACGGAAGGGGGGTCAGACTAATTTATGGCAAGGACTGGCCTACCTAAAGATTGCATTCAAACTAAAAGTAATGGGAAATGTTAGGCATGCAGAGTCTCCAACCCCCGATATGGTGTCCTGTGTCATCTGTTTTGTCTCTTCGGAGGAGGTGAGACCCATAGATTGTCTGCCAAGATTAGGGTATCAGTGGATTTTATATTGCCCCAATCCCATTTGCTTTGATGCTTGTGACGGGGAGGCCAGGCCACATTCTTATTCACTGATTCCCTCTCTAAGGCCAAAATCTATATATATATACATACACACACAGTGAGCACCATAATTCATTGGACAGTGACACATTTTTTTGTTATTTTGGTTCTGTACTCTAGCACTTTGAGTTTGAAAGGATACAATGAGTGTTGAAGTGCATACTGCTCTGCCAGGCCTGTACTGCAGCCATCTTCAGTTCCTGCTTGTTTTGGGGACTTTTGCCTTCAGTCTCCTCTTCAGCATGTAAAATGCATGTTCAATTGGATTCAGATCCGGTGATTGACTCGGCCAGTCAAGGATTTTCCACTTTTTGGTCGTCAAAAACCCCTTCGTTGCTCTAGCAGTATGTTTCGGGTCATTGCCTTGTTGCATGATGAAGTGCCATCCAATGAGTTTGGAGGCATTTGGTTTCATCTGAGCAGATAAAATATTTCTGTAGACTTCAGAATTCATTGTTCTGCTTCTGTTTGCAGTCACATCATCGATGAAGTCAAGTGGCACAAGACAAAACAAGTGGCACAAGTTCCACTGGCAGCCATACAGGCCCAAGCCATAACACCGCCTCCACCATGTTTCACGGATGAGGTGGTATGCTTTGGATCATGGGCATTTCCTTTTTTTCTCCACACTTTCCTCTTTCCATCACTCTGGTACATGTTAATCTTTGTCTCATCTGTCCACAAGACTTTGTTCCAGAACTCTTGGGGCTCTTTTAGGTGCTTTTCAGCAAACTGTAATCTCGCCTTTCTGTTCTTCAGGCTTATCAGTGGTTTGCATCTTGTAGTGTACCCTCTGTCCTGCTGGTGTAGTCTTCTACATAAGGTAGACTTTGACGCATCTACACCTGCATCCAGGAGAGTGTTTTTGATCTGTTGGGCTGTTGTCAGGGGGGTTTTCTTCACCATAGAGAGTATTCTCCGGTCATCCACTACAGTGGTCTTCCTCGGTCTACCGGGTCTTTTGACATAATTGAGTTCACCAGTTGTTTTTTTCTTGTTAATGATTGTGGCAAACACGCCTGCCACAGGCCACCGAAGTGGCTTTCCTTGGGGCCCTCCAGCACAGAGACACAGGGAGACGATGTTAAAACAGTCCACATTTATTCCACGAGGGTTTGGCAAGATGGTATAGCCAAATGAGCAGATGTTAACGCTGTCATGACAGAAACTCCTGGTGTGGGTGGGGATGGCAGATTTAACCTGTGCGCAGTGATTACCTCACTACGCACAGGTGCAGCCACTCCTGTTCCTGGGTCCAATTAGCCTGGCCAATTATCTAATTCTTCACCAATTATCCAACTGGCCAGGTCTAATTAGCTTGACCCAGGACAGGTGTGGCTGCTTAAACCAGCCATCCCCACACCACATACCCCCAACGCCAAACTGAGGCCAGGGAGAATCACTGGCCGAAGCCTACCCCCCCCCCACCCCTGCACTCCCAACAAAGCAAAAGACAAATAAAAATAAAAACTCTAAACACGCTAAAAAAAAAGTCAGGGTGGGTGGCCCCGGAACAGTCCAGTACATGCTGTGCCCCTCCTTCTGACGACAAGGCAGCCCTTCTTCCTCCTCCCTCCCGGAGCACGGGAAGTCCTGGGCTGCTCTGCTGGCTGGTGGGGGCGTCACCGGCTTGGGCTGTTCCAGGGGCTGTGGTGGGGTGGCTGGGCTGGTGGGCTGGTGGACTGGCCGTGTGGTGCTGGGGACCAGGAACCCTCGTGGCTGTGGTGGCCGCCAGTCGGCTCTGCTGGCGGGCGGCTGCAGGCTTATCCCCTCATGGGCTCCGGGCAAACCAACCAGGCCAAAACAAAGAACTAAAAACACCAAACGGACGAGAAAGGAAGCAAAACGGCGCGGCCACCGCTCGTGCGCCGCCCGTAGCTGACCCGCCTTCCTGGCCAAGTCCAGCTCACGGCGCGACCACCTCTCGTGCACCGCCCGTCGCTGACCTGCCTCCTCGGCCAGGTGCAGCTCCTCAGCGTCCCAGCTGAGGATTGCCTCCTTCCCCTCCCTGGTCATCTTCAGCTCCCCATTTTTGGCCCGGAGGATCCGCCCGAAGCCCTGTCGGGAACACCTCAGCCGCCCCTCCTCCAGTGTGCTTCCTGGCTGGCCCTCCTGTGCCTCTTTGCTGTGCCGGAGGAGCCCCACGTTGGGCGCCACTGTGGCAAACACGCCTGCCACAGGCCACCGAAGTGGCTTTCCTTGGGGCCCTCCAGCACAGAGACACAGGGAGACGATGTTAAAACAGTCCACATTTATTCCACGAGGGTTTGGCAAGATGGTATAGCCAAATGAGCAGATGTTAACGCTGTCATGACAGAAGCTCCTGGTGTGGGTGGGGATGGCAGATTTAACCTGTGCGCAGTGATTACCTCACTACGCACAGGTGCAGCCACTCCTGTTCCTGGGTCCAATTAGCCTGGCCAATTATCTAATTCTTCACCAATTATCCAACTGGCCAGGTCTAATTAGCTTGACCCAGGACAGGTGTGGCTGCTTAAACCAGCCATCCCCACACCACAATGATGAACCAGACTGTTGACTTGGGCACGCCCAGGGTTTTTGCAATGTTCCTGATTGATTGATTTTCATTTCTGAGCCTTATGACGGCCAGCTTAATTTGCATCGACACTGCTGTCTTCCTCATGTTGTCACACCCCAACAATAATCTCCAAAGGCAATTGCAAAGTCTAGAATCAAGACTATACATCAACAGCTCTCTTCTGCATTCACTAATGACACAAATGAATACACCTGCCTAACGAAACACAGCTGTGAAGCCAATTCAACAAATACTTGTAGTACCTTAAAATGGGGAGACCACGTACAAAAGGTGCTGTCATTTCTAAACGGTTCATCCGATATGGATGAAAATACCCTCAAATTAAAGCTGACTGTCTGAACTTCAGCCTCATCGTCATTGTATCCTTTCAAACTCAAAGTGCTAGAGTACAGAACCAAAATAACAAAAAATGTGTCACTATCCAATGAATTATGGTGCTCACTGTATATACACCACCAGTCAAAAGTTTCAGAACACCCCCATTCTTCCAGTTTTATTGATATTTAAGTAGTTCAATTTCAGTGAATGACCTGAAATGGTACAAAGGTAAGTGGTAAACTGGCAGAGGTTGAAAAAAATGTTTAGGTTACCAAAAATTCAAAAATAATGTAAATTTCATAGTTATAAAAAAGCCTTTTTCAAGGAACAAGTATTGGGTTAACAACCTACAGCTTTTCTGCAGCAATGGAAGTAAATTAAGCCTTGAAAGTTGATGCAAATAATTTCTACAGGTGTCCCAACTTTTGGTGATTACTTACAAACCCTCTGTCTGTATAAAATCAGTTTTGGAACAGACTGTATTACTACACCCTCTGAAGCATTATTTGGACAATACTGCAGGAAGTAGTATATTGCTATCATAATGGTGAGAAAAAGGCAATTAACAAAGGAAGACTGTTATAACCCTTAAAAGTGTATCTTTTTCCTTTAGAGAAATTGCAAAGATAGCCAAGGTGTCAGGGAGTACAGTTTCCTACACCATCGAAAGGCACTTGGAAACTGGAGGAAACCCTGACAGGAAGAGGTCCGGCAGACCCAAAGACACAACAAAATCAGAAGACAAGTTTCTGAGACAACAGCTTCAAGCACAGCTTAACAGTGGTCGAAGTAAGCAAGTCTCAGTTTCAACAAGAAGAGAAGACTTCGAGCTGCAGGTTTGACAGGTCGAGTGGCAGTACGAAAGTCATTGCTAAAACCCTACACGCCAGCCATATCCCAGCCAGCCAGATCCCTCCGTTCTGCTACCTCAGGACGCCTGGCACCTCCCCCTCTTCGCACCTGCACTTCCAGAACACATCTCCTGTCTGTTCTGGCCCCACGATGGTGGAATGACCTCCCCGTGGACGTCAGAACAGCTGAGACACTGACCCATTTCAAGCGACGACTGAAGACTCACCTCTTCAGGCTGCACCTCTCCCCATCCCTCCCTACCTCCCCGTAATCTCTTAAATGACTAAGCTTAGGGTTGTAACTAGGTAGCTGTTTCGTAGGTGACTTAGTTAATGCACCTGTATTAACTACTGCTTGTATTTTTTCCATAGACTGCGTTGTTGCTGTTCTCGTTGTGTTAGTGTTAATCAGTTTAACCTTCAGGGTCCAAGTTGAACTATGCGGTTGTTCCCTGCACTTGGACCGGTACTTCTCTCTAGGGTTTTCGTCATACTTGTTCCTGGTTATGGTTATACACTTTGTTGTACGTCGCTCTGTTTAATACATTCAATATTTTATGAACTTCATTAAGTTTATAAAAAATATGATGATGTAAAATTTAACTGATATTTCAGCATTTCGCTCATCAATGTTTTATTTGCAATCAAGTTGACACTATCAGAATGCAATAGCACACAGCAACGTATATGTATATATTTCTGGTAACATTCTTATCTTTTCTGTATTGTTTTGAGCAAATGGCTGCCTTTTAGTCAGTTCATTTTAATTTTATGTAGAATGCTGGGCAACACTTTATTCTTCATACCAATCCCACTACATTGTCCAACAGAATATTTTCCATTTGATGTTTGTCATGCATATTGCCCTTTTTGTATATCTGTATGGCCACATGACCAATTACATGTCTTATTGCATTGAATGGGAGCTGTATGTTCATGTGAAACGATTTGTTATAAGTCTGAAAGTGTCTATTTTTCTCTGTCATTTTTGGTTGTTGTTGTTTATAATGAATTGTTGTAATATAAAAGAATGGGTATTATTAAAATGTAGAACAGTTACTTGTATACCAGAGATATATCTCTGCTTGCACAGTTTTTAAAGCTGTAAGATTTAATATTGTGCAGGGAAATACACCCCACAGTCTTATCTGCGGTAATGTGCTTTGTTCAGAAGTGGCACTTTTTCTAGATCAGTAAGACTGTCAGGCTTCAGTGAAGTGTGGGTGCCAATGGCAAGTTGTTCATGTGGCCTATATGTATTTTAATGAGGTGGACTTCACAGTAGACTTGTCACATAACACATGATGTTAAACGAAGTGAACAAAATCCACAAGCGAATTTCTTTTCTCCAGCATTTCACAAAGGTCAATTCTCAGTGAATAGTCAATATTCATAAATGCCTTTGTTAATTTAGGCATACCATATCTTGTGGAGAAGCCCTGTCAACATGTTTACATTCCAAATTGACTTTCAAACTGTGACAGAGAGACAGAGAGAATCACCATGACTTGACAAAGGCAATGTAACAACTCTCTTCTTGCCCGTCACTGTGATTTTCAAAGCTTAACAGGGAAGCTGTTTATTAGGAAACCTATAGATCACATTGCCAGAGGAGGACATTTTCAGTTTTAACAGCTCTGTGAGTTTCTATTGGCTTAGCCAGGACTTGATTATTCAATTATAATAATATAACCACAATCGGTAATTAATGGGGTCCAAACAGCATGCATACAAATTGGATGAATGGTGCAAATATTTTCAGTCCCAAAATTGTAAATAGTTCAACAAACATGCAAAAACGGAACAAAAACAGTAGGATTCTAGCAGCTTTGCTACTTGGACCCCTAAATATAGCTGCAATCCGTGAATCCTGGGGTCAAAGCAACATAACAACAGTAGGCAAGCAGAGAGACTCTATGAAGGCAGACAAGAACTCTACATATACATGTTCCAACTGAAATGATGGGCCTTGCCATGAACTTAGGGACTTATGCCATGATCCAACAGTGATTTTTAGTGATTTTTTAAATCTTTTGACCTCTATAGTACCTACACTCCTGGGCAAAAAATGGGCCAAGCACAAAATGGCAAAATTTTAAGCTTTTAATGGTCTAAACAACAAATCATTGGTCAGAAAATTAGCAAGAATTAAACAAATGCACTCCTGAGACCTCCTGTGCCACCATTTGCTTGTTTACTTTTGCTGCAGTGAGCTGTTTGGGAAAAGCTAGAAACAGGGAAATTCACTTATGAAGTAGACAAATTTACATAATGTGAAATAAAAGAGTCATGTTTTGTATGTGGTTGCATATCATTTGCATGCCATGACTTCCTGATGTCTGTGACTTGTCAACATCATCAAAATATTCAGGAGACACAATGCTTGTAGTATCTACTGCATATCTGACAGCAGCATGGTGGTTTGAGGCTCATTTGATACCTTGGACCCTTGATGACTTAAAACCATTTAGCCAAGAAATGTGTTCCATACTGTATCAGCATAATGTACAGCTGAATCTAGTCCCATCCCCCAATTCCCATAGAGATCCATTCAAATACAAAGAGTTTTTGTATCGCTTGTAGGACAACCTAAAAATAAAATATCCAGACTCTAATGATGTTGATAGGTCACTGATATCAGGAAGTCATGGCATGCAAATGATATGCAGCCAAATACAAAACATGACTCTTTTATTTGACATTATGTTAATTTGTCGACAGTATATAGTATCTAGCTTTTCCCCAAACAGTTCACTACAGCAGAAGTAAACAAGCAAATGGTGGCACAGGAGGTCTCAGGAGTCCATTTGTTTAATTCTTGCTAATTTTCTGACCAATGATTTGTTGTTAAGGCCATTAAAATCTTAATATTTTGCCATTTTGGGCTTGGCCCATTTTTTTGCCCTGGAGTGTATACACCAAATATTTTGACTCTACGGCAAACGGGGTGTGGGTGCTGGGCTTGTGAATGTTAAAATGTTGTGCGCACTACAGCACCGACAGGTGTTCAATCTGTGCTATAATTTAAAGGATCCAAGAGTTCAGCCATCAAAACAAGTCTAGCAAGTTTCTAGGCCATTCCAGCTCATCGTTATTAGAGGTGAAATGGGAGAAAAATAAATAATCCTAATGGAAACAATATGGTTCCAGCCGCTGCAACCCCTAATAAAAAGAACAACAAAAACAATAACACCTAAAAATCAGGTAGATGCACATAACATTGTTTTCTACCACTCATGGATTTCTTGCAAGTGAAAAGCATTAACATTCGGGCAGCCTACCCCAAGAGGACAGGGACAGATTTTATAAAAACTTGTCCATATGTGAAATGGAAAACAGCAGTAGCAGCTGGTTGATGGCATCACTTGTGAATTCCCTTTAAATGCAGTCCCAAAGATGTAATATTCATGAGAGTTATATTCCTCCCACACAGTGAAATAAAAGTGTGACTATGTACCTGTCTTAAACCACAGAGCTGAATATGCTATTTAAGATAATAATAATAATAATAATAATAATAATAATAATAGCTACATACAGCAATGAAGGGGCCCAGCGATAATTTCCAATTCAGCTCACTGGGTACAGTGGCATCTTCGACACACTTTTGTTCTCCATGTACATTATATCAAGTTTCATTGATGCAGGATCAATGGAGCTATATATACGGCTAATTAGGCTTTAGCAACTAGGTGGCACTACTAAGTTTTCCAAGATGGCTAAAAATGGAAAACCAAAATGGTGTATGATTTACGGCAGTAGTCCACACAAAGTTTGGATAAAAAATTTGCATTCGTTGCAGACTAATCATCAAGTAATTTTTTTTCTGGTATAGCACCCCCTAATGGCCAAATTTCATGAAACCTTGTGCCCCCAAGGCCTCACTGCAGTCGTTGTGTACCAAGTTTGGTACCAATTTGACCAAAGTCTTACATAGATAGCGACTCTCATCCATTATAGCCACTTTGCGGCCATATTGTTCAACCTAGCAACTACCTTTTAAAGACTCTTAAAGGCAAAGGGTGTATACCCAAATTTACAGGTTGATTGGGCACAGTTCAAGGAGGAGTGGATAAATGTGTTTTTGACTAAATCCAAGATGGCCAAAAAACAAAATGGCTCACACCACGGCTGCATTATTTGGCAGCTAGTATCCTTACAGCAATGGTCCACAAGTTTGGTTGAAATATCTGCTTTTGTTCTAGAGTAATTGCCATTTACAGCTTTTATGAGCATAACTGGCTTGCCATGTTGACAAATAAAGAGTTTTGTCATGCATCTTTTGATGATCAGTTAAGGAGTGTACACAAGGCGTAGTTTGTATTTAATTCTACAAAATATAGATACTCTGGAAATCTTTATTTCTATATTCGGGAAATAAAGAGGCATAGCTATGCATATTTAGATAAATGTTGCCCTCTTCTGGTGAAATTTCTAATAGAGGACATAACACATTGTAACCTTGGACAACTATTGTTGTACTACAGTTTCTCTCATCAAGTAATATTAGTTTAAATATTAAGCTGAAGCTATAATTTATTATCGGGAGCTAGCTAAACAGCAACATTCGCTGTGCAAAACTTTGACCAAATGTACTGCGACTTTCAGTCGGCATCTGCAGAATGCTGGGGCATATCTGGCCAATTACCCTGCAAAATAAAGAGAAACATGTCAACACAAACTGTAACAAGACCAATTCTGCTCTCATCACACGTTCTTTTGTATGAGTAACAGCTCTAATGAAGCACCCGACTCTTTAAATGAAGTTATAGGTATTTTAATGGCTTAACAATTTCTTGTAAAACTGCCAAGAAATAACAGAAATTAAGTTGGTTACAAACTTGTTTTTGTTTCTTTTTTCACATGCAAATGCTAACTATAATATATCAGAATTAGTATATTATTAACATACACTAGTATTAGCAGTGTTCGGGAGATTATAGGAACAACTCATCTCAGCTATAATTTCTTACTTTCTAGTAGCCTAATAAACATTAAACACCAGATAACTATTTTGTACACTTAACAATCAACTTATTAATCATATTGCTTACAGTTATCTAACAAGGCTAACAAAGAAAGAAAAGGTGAGCCATTACCATCAAGTGTGGTATCATAACAACAATGAAACCACAATGGATTTGAAATTAAACAATAAAGATGTGATTTAAGTGTAGACTATCAGCTTTAATTTAGGGGTTTTGTCACAAATATTGTATGAACAATGTAGGAATTACAGCCATTTTTATACATCCCCCCCCCCCCACAATTTTAGGGGCTCAAAAGTAATTGGACAAACTAACATAATCATAAATTAAATTGTCATTTTTAATACTTGGTTGCAAATCCTTTGCAGTCAGTGACTGCCTGAAGTCTTGAACCCATACTCATCTCCAGACGCTAGGTTTCTGCCAGGCCTCTACTGCAGCTGTCTTCAGTTCCTGCTTGTTCTTGGGACGTTTTGCCTTCAGTTTTGCCTTCAGCAAGTGCAATGCATGCTCAATTGGATTCAGGTCAGCTGATTGACTTAGCCATTGCAGAACATTCTACTTCTTTGCCTTAAAAATGTCTTGGATTGCTTTCGCAGTATGCTTCAGGTCATTGTAAATCTGCACTGTGAAGCACCGTCCAATGAGTTTTGAAGCATTTGGCTGAATCATTACATTACATTACAGGCATTTGGCAGACGCTCTTATCCAGAGCGACGTACAACAAAGTGTATAACCATAACCAGGAACAAGTATGACGAAACCCTTAGAGAGAAGTACCGGTCCAAGTGCAGGGAACAACCGCATAGTTCAACTTGGACCTTGAAGGTTAAACTGATTAACACTAACACGAGAACGGCAACAACGCAGTCTATGGAAAAAATACAAGTAGTAGTTAAGACAGTTAATGCACCTAAGTCACCTACGAAACAGCTGCCTAGTTACAACCCTAAGCTTACAGTAATTTACAGGGGGGTAGGGAGGGATGGGGAGAGGTGCAGCCTGAAGAGGTGAGTCTTCAGTCGTCGTTTGAAATGGGTCAGCGTCTCAGCTGTTCTGACCTCCACAGCGAGGTCATTCCACCATCGTGGGGCCAGAACAGACAGGAGACGTGTTCTGGAAGTGCAGGTGCGAAGAGGGGGAGGTGCTAGGCGTCCTGAGGTAGCAGAACGGAGGGATCTGGCTGGCATGTAGGGTTTGAATATCTTGTGGAGGTATGCTGGGGCTGATCCCTTGACTGCCTGGTATGCTAGGACCAATGTTTTAAATTTGATGCGAGCTATAACAGGCAGCCAGTGGAGGGTAGTGAGCAGGGGAGTGACGTGGGAGTGTCTGGGGAGGTTGAAGACCAGACGAGCCGCAGCATTCTGAATGAGTTGCAGGGGTCTGGTGGCACATCATGAGCAGATAATATAGCCCTATACTCTTCAGAATTCATCCTGCTGTTTTTGTCAGCAGTCACATCATCAATAAATACAAGGGAACCAGTTCCAGTGGCAGCCATACATGCCCACGCCATAACACTACCTCCACCATGCTTCACAGATGAGGTGGAATGCTTTGGATAATGAGCAGTTCCTTCCTTTCTCCATCTCTTCCCATCATTCTGGTGCAAATTGACCTTGGTCTCATCTGTCCATAGGATGTTGTTCCAGAACTGTACAGGCTTTTTTAGATGTTTTTTTGACAAACTCTAGTCTGGTCTTCCTGTTTTTGAGGCTTACCAATGGTTTACATCTTGTGGTAAACCCTCTGTATTTACTCTGGTGAAGTCTTCTCTTTATTGTTTATTTTGACACAGATACTGTTGTGAAGGGGTTTTTCTTCAGCAGGGAAAGTATTCTTCTGTCATCCACCACAGTTGTTTTCTCTCTGATGGGTTTTTTGTTTTTTTTTCAGCCTAATGATGGCTTGCTTCACTGACAGTGACAGCTCTTTGGACTTCATATTGAGAGTTAACAGCAACAGATTCCAAATGCAAATGCCACACTTGAAATCAATTCTAGACTTTTATCTGCTTACTTGTAAGCTGTAAATGAAATAATGAGGGAATAACACACACCTGGCCATGGAACAGCTGAGCAGCCAATTGTCCAATTACCTTTGGTCCCTTAAAAAAAGGGGGGACCACATATACAAAAGTGCTGTAATTCCTACACCGTTCACCTGATTTGGATGTAAATACCTTCAAATTAAAGCTGAAGGTCTGCACAAATTCATTATTTAATTTCAACTACAATATGCTGCGGTAGACAGCTAAAATAATAATAAAATTGTCAATGTCCAAATATTTATGGACCTGACTGTATATAGTCTAACATATCACCAAGTGTCTTTTTGCAATCTTAGTAAAACAATTTGCTAAAGTTAACCAAGAGGGAGCCGGCTGCCTATGAATTCACAGAAAATGCACTTGGCCCAGCATGATAAAATAACCTAATAAGGGTTCAATATGTGAATAAAAATTATTTTTTTTAGTGAATATCTTAGTTGAAACACATTACAGTGCAAAAGCGTTTCAGCTTTGTCTATGTGTCCTATTGGCTGGAAATTACATCATATGTACAAAAGTCATCGCATTGCTCACCAGTTGCCATTATTGCATTTTATTTTTCATTCCACATTCATTCTTTATGGGAAATTTTTTTCTGGCATTTTTCTTTTCAAGAAACTTGGTGGGTGCTGCTTAGAACTCGTGCCATAGAAGGATATCAAGTTTGGCATCAATACATCAAAGTGTGATGTTCTGTGTAAGGACCCACACGCAGACCAGGGAAATCCAAAAAACGTTGTCTTTAATCAGTCCGAGGTTCGAAGCCAGGTAGTCAGAGAGAGGACGGTGCCAAATCGAGTTTCCAAAAGAATAGTGAAAAGACAGGCAAAAAATCAAAAACCAGGAGATCAGAATTGCGAAGGTACAAAGGGACAGGCAAAAGAGAAGTCAAGGCAAAGCGAAGGTCAAACCAGAAGCAAACAAAACCAAAAGGGGCAGGCAAACTCGAAGTCGGGCAAAGGGGTGTCGCAGGAATCTCAATAGACAAAGGCTTACAAATAATCGGCACAATGAATATGATCAACGTTCTGACACTGAACAGGTGAAAAAGACTGACATTTATACACTGGGGGAGATAACAATCAAGGAGGGGTTAAGTGAGTGAGGGAGGAGTAACAAACAACATCCAGGTGAAGAACATTAGGAAAACTAATTCAATGACAGGGGACTGACAAAACGCGGACTGGATTCACATAGACAACAATGATAATAGACGGCCTGGGTGAAGCAGGTAAAACACGTGCAGAGAGAGAGAGGTGCAGTCAGAGCAAGAGACAGGTGCAGGCAATTGCAGAACTCAGCGTTAGAGCAGGCTAGAAAGAAAAGGGGCGGAGCTACAGCGCAGCATGGAAAAGGGGAGACTGGTTAATGTATTAGTATAGTGATCTAAACTATCAAAAACCCAAAACTAGTGTGTGTTAGTCCATTAGTAATATTCACATGTTAGTATATTAGTGAGGTTAGTACTTTACAATCTATAAATTAGTAGGGATTAGTAGAAATTAGTAAAACTAGAAATCAGCAGGAAGAAAGTAAAGCGAGACTGGAAAGAAGGGGGGAAACCACGAAAACCCGGAACCACCCGAATAGTGAAATCACACAAGTACAGGGGAGTGAAGCAGCTCAGGGAACACAGACACAGAGACAGTACAGGGGAGACAAGTGACCGGGAAATACAGACTACAACATCAAAGCATTGCAGAGATGTGGCTTACTTCCTGTTTGGTGCCTTTGCCATCAAATTTGTTTGTGAGTTTATAGCTATGTAAGGTAAAACTTTGGCTATTCTAGCCAAATTTCATTGATACATTGTACAGGTTAGGGTCGTAAAAATCAGAAGGCTGTAACCACAGCTGAAAAGACAATTGCCCCACAATCTTGGTGTGGAGGGTTTCCTGTCTAGACATTATTTGGTCATACAAAGGTAACTGTGTAATGTGGAAGTCTTGCACAGGATTGTATTTAAGTCTAAAGAAACATTCAAGTTCTCCAGGTACCTTCATCGGAGGAGTATCTGCTTGACAGTTCTCCTGGTACCAGAATATTCTCGTATGGGTATTTTGTAATTTGGGCATGCATCATTCATCTCTTTATGTTCCTTTTCTTTGTCTTAGTTTGTTAGATTGTATATCTTTTCTCTTATTGAATATCCATCTTTATTTGTCTTGCTTTGCAAAATACCATGATTACCTTTAACTGCCCATCCTTGATTATTGTCAACTGTCATATTCATTTTAAACTGTTTTACCTTTTCAGTGCATCTAACATACGTGGTTTATATATGCGCTGACCTGGGTGTGCATCTCTGCAAGGACCAGTCAGTGTATTGGACTTGTATGCAGTTCTGCGGTAACACCGTAATCGGTGATACCCCAGAATATTGATAGGTTCACTAGCCAAAAGTGCAGCTGCTCTAGGGTAGCTGTTTGAGTCAGTGTCCAGATTGGCCCAAGTGTTATTTCATATAAATAATAGAGGGGTCATAGTCCAGGATATTTAGATAGTTTCATTAACCAGATGGAGTATCCTTAGTTAGGGCTCCCTGGGATAGGTTCAATTTGTTACCTGGACAAACAATTTTTCAGGTTAAAGTCGTTTCTTCATGGAGTAAAAACATTATTTGCAAGATTCCCGGATGAGTTGCACCTTTACCTGCCAGGATAGAACATCTTAATGTCAGTGAACAATAAGATGAATGTCTGGCAGCAGTAGATAGTCTTGCTCTTCGGGGTACAAGTCTTGTCACCCACTGTTTCAGCACACCCCAGTCAATACACATATACCCAAACCCGTATTTGCACAAACATCCACATTACTGATTTATGGAGTCAGATAAACTTGGTATCCTCCTTGCAAAGCATATCTAAATAAACTTGTTTTCTTCCCTGTGACGATGGCTAAATCCTTACAGTTTGGTGACCCTGATGTGATTGGCAGGAGACCAATTTAGCCTTAGAGTCATATTGTCTGACTAAGCAACTATCTTTAAAAAGCTAGGCAGCCTACTCTGAAGATGATGCCAAATTTCATGGAGATCTGGTCCACGGTCTAAAATGTGTAAAATGAGTTTTTCATGAAATTCAAAATGGCAGAAAATTGATGGGGGTACATGCATTGAACACAGAATCATGTTGTGGAGTTGGTACGTTAAAAAGAAAAGAGAATCACAACTCTTAGCCAAATGGTTCAAAAGTTACAGCCAGAAGTTTAAGTCCAAATTTGGCCTGTTGGTGGTGCTAGAGGGGTTTATGTACTGACCTCAAATTTGGTGAGGTGATACCTCGGACTGCCCTCTGTCAGTGTGTCAAATTTCACGAAAACACAAAGCAGTTTTAGGGGCTGCCATAAACTCCCATGGTGGATTAATAATAATCATAATAGTGAAAAAAAACTAACAAATAGAATAGGTACCTACTGTCAGAAACCTCTAAATTCACCATTTGGCCCAAGGAAACTTCACAGCATAGCCTATTTAGACAGGGTACTGAGGAACTGGGGGGGGCGGGGTAGCCATTTGAAGTGTGAATATGCATCTGTGTGTGAATGTGGTTCTGTATCTGTGCATGTGTGTGCGTGTGTGTACGTGTGCGTGTGTGTGTGTGTGTGTGTGTGTGTGTGTGTGTGTCAACAGGGTGGCCTGGCATTCTTCGTATTCATGTTTCTATACCTTTAAATTGGTTAATACACTGACAGCCGCTTTGTTCTGGTCAGGTTATACCAGAATAGAGTGGAAATCTGACTTTGTAACTTGGTTTAACTCTTTGAACCCGGATGACATAAACACTCCATTTAATCTCTGTTGAATAACTCCCTTATTTCTGAATATAGGATCATTTTCCTTTTTTGTTATGCCGTGGAGACTTGCAACTCACAAATATGTTGAATCACTTGACAATAAAACCGGACTTGCATTATCAGTAGATAAAAATTAAACATTATCAGTAGAACTCCCACTTCATGCCATACTTCATTCTAATGACGAAGATGATGGTGCAGAATCAGATGTGACAATGCTGTCCATTTCTGTCTAATAGCAGAGATGTTTCCATCGATGATGTTATGCATCAAAGAATTCATTTTCCAGCGTTTGTGGGTGTTTTATTTATTTATTTATTTATTTTGTTGGCAGTCATCAGTTCATCAAATTAACAACAATTTAAGTTCATTTCATGAAAAACCTCCACAATAAAAATAATTGGTCTAATATATTTGAGGATGTCATTATGTAGCGCTTACCCTTTAAAACAAAATGAATGGGGGGAAAAGGCTTCTTGGTTCATGACAGTATACGATAAGGGTCAGACAAGGACATTAAATTTCAAGCCCTTCCAGAAGTATAAAAATTCCAGCAGGTGTTCAATCTGACAATACTTCACCTAGTGGTGGAGTAGGTTTATTGTTTCAGAGGGCATGAGGGTGGGTTTTGGGATGGGATTGTTTGGAACAGTTTAAATGTATAATACAGTCATTGCTAAATATTTACACTGTAAGTGCATGTTGCCAGGTTATTCCCATTAGATGTGGCTCAAAGATGCATCCAGCATAAAGTTAACCACTGTTTTCCGTCCAATGATATCACTTAGCTAGCTAACTAAAGTAATTGGCAATTAAGAAAATTTGTAACAAGCCAGCTAGACTGTCTACTGTAGTGGCTAGAAGATTTGGGTTCAGCTGCAAAAATAGAAAGTGGCTTTGGCTAACACATATCATGACATGAACAACAGTCATTACTTTATTGAATAACTAGTCTAGCTAGATTGTTGGTTGTTACTAGCCTGATCTGCATGTTCTAATCTCAGTTGAGCTATCAAACATCTTATCTCAATCTTTCATTATCGACCTTGTCATCGATATCCATGCTACATGATAATATCTCGTATGGGTGAAGTTGATGTTTTAGTCAGGGGATAGACCTCAACAAAATTTCTTAAATCTGATCGCATGTATACCTGTTCTAGTAGGCCAAGAGGTCATTAGAAGTGTTATTAGAAGTGTGTAATATTAAGCTAGTCTTTAACAGCATTGATAGTCTACCGAGTAGTTAGCCAGCCCACTGAGCAACTAAGAATGAATAAACTGGAAGTCAATAATGTTAATGAAGTCAATAATGTCAATGCATTAAAGCAGTCCTATGGCTCAGTTGGTTGTGCATTGCACTAGCAATGGAAAAGTTGTGGGTTTGATGCCAAGGTACTAGATATAAAAGTGTATGCATTCATATACTGCACATTGCTTTGGATACAAGTATCTGCTAAAAAGCATGTATGTATGCATATATTAAAGGAAATACACAAATCGTTCAAGTACACCAGAGCGCTCCTTGAGTACTTGTGTAAACACAATTAATATCATTTTAAATAGATTAAAATATGCAATACCCTTCTGACTGTACCCTACCAGAATTTCAATGCAAATATGTGACTATTTTTCAATGCATGCAATGCCTTGTCACTCTTTCAAAGCAATGCAATTTCAATTTAAAAAATTGTCCTTCCCTATATACAACTTATTGTGCCCTATGTCTTATGACTGTTGCAATGAAGCTTCCTTTGCTGTTCAACTTTTTCATTTAGTACAGTCTCCCAGAGGTAATCATTGATGATAATATGATTTGTAATTTGCAGTATTTTCCTTTTCTCCCCAGGTTAATAGACAGATGATCTTCAAGATTACATGAAATGCAATAAAATGAAATTTTCTTTGGCAATTTTCAGAAGGACAGATCAACTGAACTGTAGATAATTAGACCAATTGAACCCTGTAAGAAAATGTGGTCAGGCATGTCATAAAGCTATGATTGGCAGGGGCTTTTTTGACCATATAAGTAACGTTACACAATGCAGCTCTCCCTGTTTCATCTCAGTTGTCTGGTTCTTGGACTTGACAGCTGCAATTAGTGATCATTTCACCCATCACAGAGACTGCCTGTTGCCTGCAGTACAGCTCAGATATTGGCATATCCATTAAATGCCAGGACATATGATGGGCAGGCCTGTCATACTCAGGAAAAGAGCAGCTCTTTTCAGTGCAGGGACATATTGAGATATAAAATACAGTTGAACCTGCTTGCAAGCATAAAGGATATAGGTATAAAAATCCATAGCACATAATTTTTCAAATACAATTGATATACTGCATAATTAAGCAGTCTGTTTTGACAAAACATGAAATATTCACTAAATTTGCAGTATATTAATGGAATGTAATTGATTTTATTGCAGTACATGAAATAAGAGACATTTTCCTTTGAGGTCTGCATATAACTCTTGTATAACTTGTTCACTGAAATAACCGATGTTTCTTATGTGGTACTTTGCTCTTTTAATTTACAGATATACAGTGTAACTAGATATGTATAGATATAGCTAGATTTTACTCAAAACACTGTAGCTCCCTCAAAGAAGTTCAAGGAGATTTTTAGACATGACCTGCCGTAGCAAAACTGTTGGCTATCCCATAAGATTCAGTTTATTTTTTCAAATTCAAGTTTTCCCTCAAGTTACATTCCAGTATTATACGTATGATTTAAACTGACAAGCCTGTAGTTTGAGACCCTCCTTCTTGTATACTGGGATCATAAAACCGTGTCATCTGGTGCTGTGTGCAAATTACAGGCATGTTTTTGGGGGTCTGACCCCCCTAATTGACACTTGGGGGGGGGGGGGGGTCTGAAATCTTTACATTAACTAATTTGAATAGTAAATATGTGTTTCCTCAGCTCTGTCTGAATAACAATAGTTCTACAATTTTGAACACCCCTATGGTGGGTTATGCCATTTCTTAACTGTTGAGTTAGCTTGACTCACTCATTACATCAGCACATTAATTTATAAGAGAGAATGAACTGCAGGTTTCGAATTACAGGGGAGCCAGAGACCAGAGCTCTCCCTTCTGCAATCGCTAACTCCCCCACGCCTCCAAAAGCCAGGGTATAATTCAAACCATAATCTGATGTTTCTCCAGTTTATAAATTGCATAAAATAATATCTGCATTGTTTTATAGTCTCCCCTCATCTCCATCCTGAAGAAGTACATCATGGTTTTCCATTTGACTTCTCTTCAGTGTTATGTGAACATAATTAGTAACCTATACTTTAAGTTATATTTTCTACAACTTAAGGTTATTCACTCACTGGGTAGCCACTCCTTAGTACACAAGCTCTATGATAAGCAGTTTGACACACAAATTTTGTCTTCACAAATGCCAGGCTTACTTCTTGCAATCAGAGCACCTCAAGGCATTGCCCAAATATCTTGGAACACTGGACTTTTTGAGAAGATGTGCCCCAAGGGAATTCTATGTTGGGAGAGCACACAGACATTCAGAGCAGCAAATCTAAGCATGCTGTGAGTAAATGTCAGGAGCGAACTCTGAACAATACTCAGGCAGAGGGAAGTGCACCGCTGTGACCCCAAAATCACCCTGTCATGTGAGACACCCACTCAGGATGCCGGTCCAGGATTCCCCTGTCACCACACTTCACCACTCTGTGCTGCTGACCAGGTTTATTCTTTTATCCTGCCACCGAGGAACTCACTATTTGCCCCAGGAGTCCTCTACCTCTACTGCAGCCATACCCTTTTTAAAAATCCGCTACAGTGCCAATTACCTCCGACTGGCTACAGGTATGCCCCGTTTCCTCAACTCAACCAATTAGCGTGTCAGCTCTCCTGTGCTGCACCTCTTCTCCCCTGACAGACAATCAAAATTCTAATGAGCAACTTGAACCTTCTGTGCTGTTTCATTAATAACATGTTGTACTTGTTTGTATAGGTGTGTTTTTACTGTGTTTTAGATGCTGAAACCTTTTCTGGAAAAAGTAATTAGATGTACTACATGCCAGATGTATGTACATCAGATGTGTGAAATACATGCAGAAAAAAGTACTGCTGGAAAGAGAGACCGTGTTGTGTTTTTCTGCCCTGGATCCAATCAGGAGGGGCCACTTATAGGCCTGGATGGAACTAAAGAAGCTGCCGTAAATTATGAGCCACCTAGAAGTTG
Source organism: Anguilla anguilla (assembly GCF_013347855.1). Classification (NCBI taxonomy): domain Eukaryota; kingdom Metazoa; phylum Chordata; class Actinopteri; order Anguilliformes; family Anguillidae; genus Anguilla; species Anguilla anguilla. The sequence goes on along the minus strand of NC_049206.1, from coordinate 29,696,502 downwards.
TAAGATACAATAATGATGATAATAATAATAATAATAATAATAATAATAATAATAATAGGGCGGCATGATAGTGCAGTGGGTAGCACTGTCGCGTCACAGCAAGAAGGTCCTGGGTTTGAATCTGGCCTGTCTGTTTGCGTGTTCTCTCCGTGTCCGCTTTGGGTTTCCTCCAGGTACTCCTGTTTCCTCCCAAAGTTCAAAGACATGTAGGTATGTAGGCTAATTAGAGTCTCTAAATTGCCCACACTACCAAGTTTTTTAAAACTTAATGTGAGCTGTAACTGGTAGCCAATGAGGGTGTGACTGGTTGCCTTTAAAATAGCTTTGGCTGGCAGACCAACCAAATGATTATCAGTTTAATTGATGGAATATGTCTTCTATAAACAGCAGAAGGATGGCTCTGTTTGCATAGGGAATCAATAAACATGGTGCAGGGATCCAAGTTGAGAGAAATAGTGTTTCATTTTCTGTCTCCATGGGGCTCATTCTGCTGATGTAATGGAGAGAGTAGCCTAAGGCTCAGATCTGAAATTTCAGATGCATTACCACAAAGTGAATTTTCCACTACCACAGCCACTGTGACGAAATGTAATGGGTACAAATCAACTCCTTTCCTTATCGAGCGCTTGCCAGACTAACATGTCTGGCATCTGACAGGTTTAGGCTAGAAACCTAAGGTAAGGATTTTACTGAACATAGACTATATCTTTCCACATAAAAATGTTGGTCATATTCAGTTGAAGGTTGCATTATGCCTCTCTCCTGGAGATGTACAACTAAGTTGCAAAAAGAGTATATGGGTTCAGCACAATGTTAAGTGTGATTAACAGTAAAATACATATGATAGAGTGCAAAAATAAAAGCCATCACAGATGATATTATTCTTACTCCTGCCATTGCCCTCAGAACTGGAGTTGGCCCCTGGGTGCTGCACTGTGGCTGCCCACTGCTCCTACATAACTAGGATTTGACAAATTACCCCATGGGGTCAATAAAGTGTAAATTGAACTTACAAGACAGTAGAAGAGGCCAGTACTGTCTGTGGACAGCAGGAATCTGACAGCAGCTAAATAGGAAAAAGGACAGCACCCCCCCCCCCCCCCCCCCCAAATATTTACAACAGTGGTTCTTCACATTTTAGTGAGTCTTACTGCATTTGCTAGTCCTGGGAGGTTGCCAGGAGGAGTTATAGTTGAGTAAATTGGTGATTTAGTAAAGATGGTGTCATTGCTTTTCTAATCCACATAGACTTAATTGGAAATGTATTCAGTTCACCTGCGGAAGAGGAAGAGTGAGAACTCTCTATGGCCAAAGCGTTGCAGATGATCATTAATAATGTTTGCAAGTAAACTGTATTTCCCATTTTAACAAGCAGACTGAATTTGTACATAAAATACTGGTGTGTGTGTGTGTGTGTGACAATGGCTTATTATTATTATTATTATTATTATTATTATTATTATTATTATTATTATTATTAATATTATTACATTTGTTGCTTTTTTTTTTTTTGATTGATGAACTAGTCAAATGAAAAGAAGTGAGCAAATTCTTGAACAATTATCTTACTTTAACAAAAGGAGCTTACTTTTCATAGGGTTTCATGTAGCAGATTAGCTGTCAGATTAACCATACTATTGTATTAATTTCATTTTGGGTCTGGAAGTACCTACTCTGCGTTCACACACTAAGCGATTCATTTGATGGGTCACTCAAGTGTACTAGGCTTTGAAGAGAAGTAAAGGCATTACCTCTAGCACCCCCGCGACTCTGACCAGGAATAAGCGGGTATAGATAATGGATGGATGTGGACTTGCTTTTATATTTTGGATCATTGTCTTGCTGTATAACCCAATTATGCTTTAGCTTCAGGTCACAGACAGATGACTGAGCATTGTACAGGTACAGAGCAGAATTCATGGTTCCTTCAATAATGGCAAGTCATCCAGATTTAAAAGCAGCAAAGCATCCCCACTCCATCAAAATACACCACCATGTTTGATTGTTGGTATGATGTTCTTACTGTGAAATTCTGTATTTGCTTTATTCCAGACTTAATAGGTTCTACTTTTTACTCCATAGAGCATTATCCCAAAAGGTTTGGGGATCATCCAGGTGTTTTTTTGCAAATGTGAGACTAGCACTGATGTGTCTCCTGGTTAGCAGTGGTTTTCGCCTTCCTATTCTCCCATGAATCCCATCTTTTCCCAATCTGTTTCTGACATGAACACTGATCTTGGCTCAGACTAGAGAAGCCTGCAGTTTTTTGGATCTTCTGGAATATCTTGTGACTTCCTGGATGATTGAAGAAATTTCTCTGCCTTTGGAGAAATTTTGGCAGAAACAGCACTCTTAGAAAGATACACCACTGTTTCAAGTGTTCTCCATTTGCAGATAATGGCTCTCACTGTGGTTTTGTGGACTTCCAGAGACTTAGAAATGAATTTGTAACCCTTTCCAGGCTGACATATTTCAAAAACTCTGTTGCCAGCTCTGTTGTGGTGTATAAAACCCCACATGCTTTTGCTGTCAATATGACTGATTTTGGTACAACAAGCCACATATTTTCCATATAGTCTGCTACCTATCCTTTAAGTTTTTAGCTGCTCCTCTATTGCAATGAGTGAAGCTGGGTGGAACAATTATTCAAAAAATGGTATCATATCGGGAGGAGAAATGGGATGCTCGAAACTGATTGGGTGATGCCCACAAAAAGAAAAACCATGGGCAATAGTTCTCAGGGAACATTTGTCACTCAGTTGCCCAGGTGCTCGGGTTGCTGGCCATTGCTCAGCTTCATAGAGAATTAAAGGGACGTCCGGTGCCTGGTCTGCCAAACCACTCGCTGTGTGAATGCGGGGTAACACTGCGTGGTCCTTACAATATCATACTTTCCCAGAAGCAAATGTTTGGGAGCAGCATTAATAATGCACTTGTCATTTTACCCATGTTAGCTATGAAATACCAATTTCAAATTCGTGCTGACTACATTGATAACAAGTCCTCCGAAACATAAAACCATAAAAATAAAACTCACAAAAACACCATAACCTGATTAAGTTTAAAAGGTGGTATGGGGATGTAATGGGAATTAAGATTCAATCTAAAGAGGTGGGTCAGCAGCCTGTAGACTAGCACTAAGGGTATAAACATGATATGAGCTAAAACAGGAAGGTAATGAAGTAAGATTAAGAGAGGTGCAACATGACAAGTATACCTTTATTTTGAAAAACCATTATTTTGAGCACAACAGAATAGTACAAATGAACAATAACAACACAAAAGGCTCATACAGCATGTATTTGCACTGGAAACCAATTTTTAAAAGATAATTATTGACATGTTCTGTCCCTCAGGTTGTCGCAAGTGGCAATGCTGTGCTGATTATGCTATGCACTATCAGCAGCTTGACTTCCTCTACTGTGAGACGTGAGATGGAACTGCTGTACCCATTGATATACTTTTTGAAATGGGAAGGCTTCCGTAAGTGTAGAGAGAGGGTGGTGCAAAGTGTGAGAGGAGGAGAAGACAAGAAAAAAGATGCGGGAGTCAGAGAGGAGTGGTACAGATATTTTGGGTAAAAGGGAAGATTGCTAGCAGTCCAGACAGTTGTAAAAGCGATAGATAAACAATTCTGTATTGTGAATCGGAGTAAACACCGTCTGTATTCTTCCACGGAATAAACAAGTTATGGCTGAATCCTTGTATCGGCTGGCTGTCTCCAGAACTTTGCTCACGCTACAGGAACATGGCAGAAACAAAGCACTTACACAATTAAATCACAGGAGTAGGTGGATGCTGATTTGTGGAAATTGGTTGTGGGGCTGTGAAAGTGGGGAGAGCCATTATACAGACACTTCGTCACAAAGTGTTTCTCTTCTACTCTCTCTTTTGAGCCTGCCAAAGCACAATAAATCTGCTGTGATCTCATGATGGCTGGAAAGATACCATAAATCATTTCAGTCATCAGACCAATCTCTTGTTACTTCCTTTCTTTCCTCCAGCAGGCGCAGGCCTCACGATCTGTGAGATAAAGTGAGAGAAGGGTTAAATTTGAGACATTCTCAGCCAGTTAATCTTCAGTCAATGAAGGAGGGTAGAGAAGAACCAGAGCCACAAGTAGTGGCTCTCAGGAGCTCAAAGCTGACTGGCGGATGGTGAATGGAAAGGTCTGGGTTGGAGTTTATGGTGTGACCATTGAATGAAGATAGGAAGGGTAAACTTGGTATGCCAGTGTGAGAGATTTGAATTGAAGTAGTGTGGCATGCATCAATTTTGCTTGAGTAAATTCCCTTATAAATCGTGTCCATGACAAGGGCATTGGTGAGGATATAAATAATAATTAAACTGAATATATCGTAAAGGGCTCTGAAATTTTTATCCACACAAACCCAAGATATGAGCCACAAGATGTGGACCTTTATGTCATACGCATATGTTATAGGTAATAAAGCTGTCGTGGTGGTATGATAGATTTTTGATTGATTTTCTTTTATTTTCATGTCATGCACACAAAGTGCCCAACCCTCATGGGTTTATAAGACACCAAAAATACAGCTGCAGTGGTCAAATATTTCATTGCATTTCATTACAAAATTACAGATTATTATACAGGTTGGTCTTAAACAAAATATTCTTCCTTCTCTCCAAAGCTTGGCAAATAAAATCTGATACAAAGAAAGTTCCCTTCCTGAAGCACAACTCAAGTTTTTCATAATCATCCAGCTCAAAGAAATCAACATAAATGGAGGACATTTTACTAAAATGTACATCCCTTACGTCCTCGTAGACAGGACAGTAAAACAAAAAATGAACCTCATTCTCAATTTCACCTAGCTCACACAACAAATTCTGTCCTCCTCTAGAGTGGCATTAAACCTGCCGGTCTCCAGGGCTAATGGTAATGTTCCTGAACGTATCTGTGCACATAGGGATCTTTTGTCTTTTGTTTAAATTATACTTCACATATGGTCCTACACTGTAGCTATTCTTTATGAGACAATGAGTTGATCATTTTTGTTTATACCATATATCAACAGACCATTTTTCTTTATACATGAGAAACATTTTACTCCTAATCTCCTGAATATCACAAAGTAACCTGTTCTGGAAAATGAATGACAAATCGATCAAATAAAATGAGGATTTCAACTCATTAGCCCAGGGATGACCATGCGAAATGTCCCAATTAAATATCTTTTTTGTGAGTCTCCGATCAGGCATCTTCACAAGTCTATTCCAAAGCTGAAGCATTAGACATTTATGTCTGATGTTTGGAGGTTCCCATCCCATATCTCCACTAATGACCAAAACTGAAGTAAATTTATGGACTCCCAAAAAGGATCGAATAGCTTTGTGATTCACAGTGTTGCAACTTGTATGTTCACGGAAACCCCAAACACCAGAAGCATAGTCAGACAGGACACACACATGAATTATAGAGTTGTGTATAAGTATGGAATCCCAGATTACCACATTGTTTAACTTTGTTCAGTACAGATCCCAGTGCTCTACCTGCTGACTGAGCTAGAACACTGATAGCTTCTTTAAAAGTCACGTGCTCGTCCAGCATCAAGCCAAGATATTTATACTGATCAGTATATGACAGCGCTATTGAACCCAAGCTAAATATAACTAAACTTCTCTCCAATGATTTGCCTAAAATGTAGTATTTGAGTTTTGTCTTTGTGGTGGAGTGGGCGTGGTTTGAGCGTCGGCTGCAGAGAGAGAGAGAGTGAGAGGAGCGGCTCTCGGACCCTTCGTCACAACTGTCAGCTGGAGGTAATCAGCGCCGATAATTGTTAATTGTTTAATTGCGCTGATTGCCTCTGATTGCTTTCAACAGTGAGCCTGGGGTTTTTAAAAGCACGACCGGAAGCCGGAGGGAGAGAGAGACGCGCCGGCGAGAAGACGGCGAGAGAAAAAGCGCTCTTGATTTCTTGTAACCGAGAAAAAGCCACGGGCTTTAAATAAAATAGCACGCAAGTGCTACGAACTGGAAACAGTGTCTCCCGTGAGTGTGTTTGGGTTAGGAGGGGTGGCACTCATTTGCCACAGTGGTGGCCCGTACGGGGAGCCCGAAGTAAACACACTGCACAAAGGAGAAAAAAAAAAAATAAAAATGGAACACAGCCAGGAGCAGGGGGAACCGGCACAGCCAGTGATAGCGCTTGCGAGGATGCTGGAGGGGATGGCAGCAATGCAAGAGAGGCAGGCGGTGATGCACGCCGAGCAACTTGAGGCTCTGCGAGCACAGACATCCCTGCAGACGCAGGCTCTACTGCAGCTGGCTGCTGCGGGAGAAACTAGCTCCCGCGAGCGACAGAACAAACCCCCCGTAGCTCTTCACTTGCCTAAAATGACCCCGGAGGACGATGCTGAGGCATTCCTGGAGGGGTTTGAAGTGGCAGCGAAGGCGAGTCAATGGCCGGAGGAGGAGTGGGTCATCCGCCTCCTGCCCCTCTTGACTGGGGAAGCCCAACAGGCGGCGCACAGCTTACCCCCCACCGCGCGGGCTGTCTACCTAAACCTAAAGAAGGCGGTCCTGGACCGCCTGGGGTACAGCCCGGAAGAGCACCGGCGGCGGTTCCGACAGACGGCTCTGGCAGGAGAGGACCGGCCATTCGCCTACGCCCAGAGACTGCTGGATATGGCCCGACGGTGGCTCCGACCGGAACTCCGGTCAGCCGACGGAGTGGTAGAGCTGGTGACACTGGAACGGTTTATCGATGGCCTCCCGGGGGAAACAGCGAACTGGGTGAGGTGCCATCGACCGACCGGGTTGGCGGCCGCCGTCACCCTGGCGGAGGACCACCTGGCGCTCTACCCCCGCGGCCAGTCCCAGCACCAGCAGCAGCAGCAGCAGCAGCAGCAGCAAGGACGGGCAGACACGGCTCCGCGCCGAAGAGCCCCTCCTCGTTCCCTTCCTCCCCCCCTTCCCCGTGCCCAAACCCCCTCCTTTTCCCGTAACAACCCTTTTTTTGTTTCCCCAGCCCCAGGCTCAGTGGCGGCGGGGTTCGAACCACAGAGAGCTCCTCAGACGCCCGGACCGGGGTGTTGGCGGTGCGGACAACCGGGTCACCTGCGCCGAGAGTGCCCGCTCATGGAGGTGGGGCAGGTGGTTCGTGTTGTCGGCCCGCCCACCTCCGCTCCCGACCCAGACGGAGCGTACTGTATTCCGGTAAGGATTCAAGGGAGTGAACACCAGGCGCTGTTGGACTCAGGGGCTATGCAGACCATGATTCGACAAAGCCTGGTTCGACCCGAGGCGTTGTTAGAAGCATCAAGGGTATCTATAAGGTGTGTGCATGGGGATATACACGAGTATCCTATTGTCTCAGTGGAAATTCGGTGTCAAGGGAAAAAGCATAAAATAAAGGCTGCGGTTAGCTCCCGCCTCTCGCACCCTCTGATTTTAGGCACTGATTGGCCGGGGTTTCGCCAGGCAGCTGGTAAGGTAGGGGGGGTGCGTTCACGACGGGTAGGGCTGTGTGATGTGTGTGCTGCTGTCAGCGGTGACGCGGGGTCGTCCGACACGGCAGAGGGGGAGCCGGCACCAGTGGAGCCTCCGGGGGAGACTCCGCAGGTACCGGTGTTTCGCTCCATGGAGGATTTCCCACTCGAGCAGTCTCGTGATGACACCCTACGCTTTGCCTTTGACCGCGTGATGTCCATTGATGGTCAACAGGTGCGCCCTGATGCAACACTCACTCACCCGTATTTTGTAATAATTCGGGATAGGTTATACAGAGTGTGTCGTGACACTCAGACTAACGAGGAAATCACCCAATTGCTGGTGCCTAAAAGCTCTCGGGAAATGGTTTTTCAGACGGCTCATTTTAACCCCATGGCTGGTCATTTAGGGTATGAGAAAACACTGAACCGGATAATGGCCCGCTTCTATTGGCCGGGCATTTGGGCCGACGTGCGTCGGTGGTGTGCGTCGTGCCCTGAATGCCAACTCGTAAATTCCCCGGCTATACCAAAAGCGCCGTTGCGCCCCCTTCCGCTAATGGAGGTCCCTTTTGAGAGAGTGGGGATGGACCTCATCGGGCCGTTTGATCGGAGCACGCAGGGATACCGTTTCGTGTTAGTTCTGGTGGATTATGCGACAAGGTATCCCGAAGCAGTTCCTTTGCGCAGCATTTCGGCAAAAAGTGTTGCGCAGGCATTGTTTCAAATAATCTCCCGAGTCGGAATCCCGAAAGAGATTCTGACTGACCAGGGCACCCAGTTTATGTCACGCACACTACGCGAACTGTACGGGTTATTGGGCATTCGTTCTATTAGAACTAGCGTGTACCATCCCCAAACGGATGGGCTGGTTGAGCGGTTTAATAGAACGTTGAAGTCTATGATCCGGAAGTTCGTTCATGAGGATAGCCGTAATTGGGATAAGTGGTTATCTCCTCTGGTGTTTGCAGTGCGGGAGGTTCCCCAGGCCTCCACGGGATTTTCTCCCTTTGAACTACTGTTCGGTAGGAAACCCCGGGGGATATTGGACCTAGTTAAAGAAAACTGGGAGGAGGGTCCGAGTCCTAGTAAAAATGAATTACAATACGTGCTGGACCTGCGAGCAAAACTCCATACACTGGGTAAGTTGTCACGGGAGAATTTGCTCGAGGCGCAGGCACGTCAGCAACAGCACTATAACAGAGGAGCTAAACTACGGCAATTTTCACCGGGAGATAAAGTTCTTGTGTTACTCCCTAGCTCTAGTTCTAAATTACTCGCCAAGTGGCAAGGGCCCTTTACGGTCACACGGCGAGTGGGGGAGGTTGACTATGAGGTAGAGCGTACTGATAGAGAGGGGGCAAAACAGATTTATCACCTCAATCTCCTGAAAGCGTGGAAGGAGGTAGTGGCTGTCTCTCTGGTTACGGTGGATAAGGAGAGAGATGAGCTGGGTCCGGAGGTACCAAATTCATCCAATCAGATCTCAACCCTTTCAGATGACCATCTCTCACCGAATCAGAGAACAGACCTTGCCTTGTTGCAAAAGCGTTTTGCTGATGTGTTTTCTCCCATACCAGGACGCACGCACCTCATACACCACCATATAGAGACTTCCCCGGGGGTGACGGTGCGGACCCGCCCCTATAGATTGCCGGAACACAAAAAGAAATTGGTTCAGGCAGAGATAAAGGCAATGCTAGAGCTGGGGGTAATAGAGGAATCCCACAGTCCCTGGAGTAGCCCCATCGTGCTGGTAGGTAAGCCTGATGGGTCTATTCGCTTCTGTGTGGATTATAGAAAGGTAAATGAAGTGTCACGGTTTGATGCTTATCCAATGCCTCGGGTCGACGAGCTCTTGGATCGGCTTGGCACGGCTCGATTTTTTTCGACGCTGGATTTAACCAAGGGTTACTGGCAGATTCCCTTATCTGCCAAATCTAAGGAAAAAACGGCTTTCTCCGCTCCGGATGGTTTGTACCAATTCAGGACACTTCCGTTTGGGTTATTCGGGGCCCCTGCCACCTTCCAGCGCCTAATGGATCGGGTATTGCGTCCGCATGCTGGTTATGCTGCTGCCTATCTGGATGATGTCATCATCCATAGCAACAGCTGGGAGCAGCATTTGCAGCATGTGGGGGCAGTGCTCGAGTCATTAAGGCAGGCAGGGCTCACGGCTAACCCAAAGAAGTGTGCTATTGGCCGAGCGGAGGTACGGTATTTGGGGTACCACTTGGGAAGTGGACAGGTGCGGCCTCTAGTGGACAAAACCGCTGCGGTTGCAGCCTGTCCCCGACCCAAGTCAAAAAAAGAGGTAAGGAGGTTCTTGGGGCTGGCCGGCTATTACAGAAGGTTCATCCCGGCATTTTCTGAGCTAACCAGCCCCCTAACTGACTTAACCCGAAAAGGTGCCTCAGATCCGGTCCAGTGGACGGAGCCGTGCCAGCGGGCGTTTGAGAGGGTAAAAGAAGCTCTCTGTGGGGAGCCGCTCTTGTTCACACCTAACTTCTCTCTCCCTTTTGTTTTGCAGACCGACGCGTCGGACAGAGGGCTGGGGGCGGTTTTGACCCAGCAGGTGGAGGGAGTCGACCGCCCCGTGCTGTACATTAGCCGAAAACTATCACAACGGGAGGCGAAGTACAGCACGGTGGAAAAAGAGTGCCTCGCCATTCGGTGGGCGGTCGGAGCCCTCCGGTATTACCTTCTGGGTCGCCCATTCACCCTCTGTTCGGACCATGCCCCCCTCCAATGGCTCCACCGCATGAAGGATACCAACGCCCGGATCACTCGGTGGTATCTGGCTTTGCAGCCTTTTAACTTCAAGGTGATCCATAGACCGGGTGCACGGATGGTCGTGGCGGACTTCCTCTCTCGCCCCCAGGAGGAGGGGGGGGGGGGGGGGGGGTTGGTCATCGGCCGGATGGCTCCCCGGCCTAAGTCGGGCGGTGGGGTATGTGGTGGAGTGGGCGTGGTTTGAGCGTCGGCTGCAGAGAGAGAGAGAGTGAGAGGAGCGGCTCTCGGACCCTTCGTCACAACTGTCAGCTGGAGGTAATCAGCGCCGATAATTGTTAATTGTTTAATTGCGCTGATTGCCTCTGATTGCTTTCAACAGTGAGCCTGGGGTTTTTAAAAGCACGACCGGAAGCCGGAGGGAGAGAGAGACGCGCCGGCGAGAAGACGGCGAGAGAAAAAGCGCTCTTGATTTCTTGTAACCGAGAAAAAGCCACGGGCTTTAAATAAAATAGCACGCAAGTGCTACGAACTGGAAACAGTGTCTCCCGTGAGTGTGTTTGGGTTAGGAGGGGTGGCACTCATTTGCCACAGTCTTGATTTAGCACTTGTCTCCATTTCCAGCACCATTCCGCAACAATGTTCAGCATAATCTGCAGATCTTTTTCATGTTCAGCAATTAAGTGTCACGTACGGGAGGGTAGGACCCAGACGCGGAGTAGAAAAAATACAGGAACTCAAAAAGAAAGTCTAAACAAAGACATTTACTACACAATAAATGCACAACAACAAACAAAAGGCCTCACAGGGAAACTAAAAAAACTCAAAAAACCAAAAACAGAAGAAAATTCAAAAAAACATGTAGAGCAGAACAGGCAGGGCAGACACAGACACAGACACAGACGGGCAGAAAAGCACAGGCAGAAACACAAAGGCAGAAAGACATCAAGAAACTCAGGCAGGAAAACAAGCAGGTCAAAACACAGGCAGGCAGAAACACACATGAAACGCAAGGAACCAGCACCCAAGTCAGGAAACAAATCTGGCCATCTGGCCCAACAAGGAAAAACAGGCACAGAAACACAGAACCGTGACAGTACATCCCCCCCTCCCCCAAGGTGCGGCTCCTGACATCCCAGAAGGCCGACCTGCGGAGGGAGTGAAACAGAGGGTGGGAGCTGGAGACAGGACAGAACTCAGATGGGGTAGGATTCAGGAACGGGGCAGGACAGGGCTCGGGACTGGACAAGACAGGAACGGGACTGGGGACTAGACCAGACAAACGAGACAGGACTGGGGCAAGACGAGACAGGACTCGGGACTGGGAAGAGACGAGACAGGACTCAGGACGGGTGACTGGGACGAGACGAGACAGGACTGGGGACTGGGACGAGACAGGACTTGGGACTGGGACGAGACAGGACTCAGGACTGAGACGAGACGAGACAGGATTCAGGACGAGACGGGACGAGACGAGACAGGACTCGGGACTGGACAGGATAGAGCGGGAACTCAGGACTGGACAAGCAAGACAGGAACAAGACTCGAGACGGGGTCTGGACATGGGACAGGAGAGGACGGGGTCCGGACTGGACCAGGCACAGGAACGGAAGCCGGACGGGACCGGGCACAGGAACAGGAGCCGGACGAGGTCCGGGCACAGGAACGGGAGCCGGACGAGGTCCGGGCACAGGAACGGGAGCCGGACGAGGTCCGGGCACAGGAACGGGAGCCGGAAGGGAGCTGGACACAGGAGCAGAAGCCGGACGGGGTCCGGACACAGGAGCGGAAGCCGGAGGGGAATTGGGCGCAAGGGTACAGGACTGGACTAGACAGGAATGGGACTGGACTAGACAGGACTTGAATAGACTGGACTAAACTCTGACACATAAGAAACTGGACTCAAACAAACACAACACTGGGCTGGATTCACAACAGACCCTGAACGGACTAACACATTACACTAAAATGGATTAAGACACAGACAAGGAACAGACTGACGGAGACAGGACACAGAACTGAATGTGGACAGAACACTAAACTGAACAAAAACAGACACCTGACTCAGACACCAGACTCAACAAGGAGATCTAACAAATAGGCAGACAGACCGACAAGCAGGCAGGGAGACACACAGCAAGACAGACAGACACGCAAAGAGACAGAGAGACATGCAACAGGAGGGGCGAACCCAAAAGCAGGCACAAGGACTGACAGACGGGCAGACAGGACAATAAACAGGCAGATTGACAAACAGACAGACAGGCAGACTGGCGGGTAAACACACTGGCTAATGGGCTGATAGCCAGGGGGGCAGACAGACAGGCCAACACACTGGATGACAAACACGCGGGCAGACATGCAGACAGGCAGGCAGGCAGGCAGACAAACAGATAAGGGGGCAGGTAAACAGTTAGGGGAACGGACCGGCCCCATCCCCAAGGGGGAAGACCCTCCAGGGCGTGGCCGCGGAAATGCACCAGGGCTGCTGGATGGCCGAGGTCTCTGGGCCCTGGGCCGGGACAGTGGTGGCTCAGGAGCGCTAGGGGGCGAGGCAACACTAGGGGGCGAGGCAGGCAGCCCCTGCGGGACAACGAGCGTAGCAGGCAGATTGTCCTGCGGGACAGGGGGCGGAGCAAGCGGAGGTGGCGGGCCCTGCGGGAAATCGGGCGGAGCAGGCGGCGGAGGCGGCCCCTGCAGGACAGCGGGCGGAGAAGGCAGAGGCGGCCCCTGCGGGAGACTGGGCGGAGCAGGCGGAGGATGCTCCTGCAGGAGACTAGGCGGAGCAGGCGGAGGATGCCCCTGCGGGAGACTGGGCGGAGCAGGCGGCCTTCCCCGGGCGCTGGGCGGAGCAGGAGGCCTGGCTGAGCGGCTGAAGGTCTGGCAGACTGGGAGGCAGCCCAACCACCAAGCCTCCATGACCGCCCGCCCTGGGCTCTGGGAGGCTCAAGGGCGAACACCGGCTTGAGCTCCCAATCGCTAGGCGGCGAGTCCTCGGGGTCACTCCACATCAGTGGCATGTTTTATACAAAAAAACCAAAAGAACAGGGAAAGGGGAAGAAAAAAGAAAAGAAAAAAAACTCTTTTACTGCTGGGTCCAGTACTGGCTGGTTCCTTCTGTCACATATGGGAGGGTAGGACCCAGGCGCGGAGTAGAAAAAATACAGGAACTCAAAAGGAAAGTTTAAACAAAGACATTTACTACACAAAAAATGCACAACAAACAAAAGGCCACACTGGGCAACTCTAAAAAAAAAAACTCAAAAAACCAAAAACAGAAGAAAATCCAAAAATAAAAAAAAAACATGTAGAACAGAACAGGCAGGGCAGACACAGACACAGACAGGCAGAAAATCACAGGCAGAAACACAAAGGCAGAAAGACATCAAGAAAAAAAGTGAGGAATACAATTTATACACACAGCTAATAAGACTTATACCCCTGTAACTGAGTGGTAGCTTGGGATAATTTTTTGAATATTTCAGAATAGGTTTAATAACGCTCTTGTGCCACTGTGTAGAAATAATGCCAATGTCAAAACAAGACTGAAACAACTCAAATAACACATTCAACAACCTTGGCGACTTCAAACTTCATTGGAACAGGGGACTTTATTCCCTTGAGTTGATTTGGATTGTTTCATGACATCAAGTGACATCATGAGTTATGTCACAGTTAGCCAAGCATCCTACATAACCATGTTTTGTCACCCTTCATAATGTTCAGCCATTAGCCAGGTGACATTGTTGGTAATAACATGTTGTTTTTTAGAAGGTGTTATGTCACCCTTTACGATGCACAAGATTTGCTCATGTATGATCTATGAAGCCATTATGTCATGTTTATGAAGGCATTATACATGCTGTGTAAAGCTTTTATGAGATATATTTCATTGAACATGAAGACTAAGTTCCTTGTGGTCCTGCTTACTGACTAGGGCCTGGAGAATGAATTGGCTTATGTGAAATGTATTTTAGTTTTTCACCACCAGGGGGTTGATACAGCACATTGATTCAAACAATCACTCAATTGTGCAATCATGTCAATTAATCATTGAAATATTACGTGCTGCATAAGAAAGATTTTTATGTTCATTGGCACTTAGATGTCAGACTGAGTCTTGTTTATAAGCCAATACAGCAATAAAGTTATGAAATGTTGACTTAAAATGCAACAATTCACCTGAATTGTCAAATGTGAAATTGTGACATTGTAATCTGTGTAGCGCTGATGTCATTTTCCTTTCATTATAAAATAGTCAGCAGTATATACATTAAAAAAGGGGTTCAATTTCTGCCACACCCTGATTGGATTTCTGCAATGGCTTAATTTCCAAAGCCTCTTTGTTTATTCTGGCAGTTTTTTAGGTCAGACCTCCTACAGGCACTCAATTGACAGTCATAATCAGCATTGACATGAAGCAATAGGAGCACAATCTGTCTGATTGCAGCAAGCTCCGGTTTTTGTGGTTGGGTGCAGGAGGCTGACTTGGGCTGACCTCCTACCTCTGGCTGACATAAGTTCCTGGCAGACTCCAATCAACCGACAAAATAAACGTTGTCTCACAGCTCAGAGCAGGCTAAACGTGTCCACAGTAGCCATAAATCCAAAGTGACTGAATTACTGTCTGTGTCAGTGAACATATATACAGAACTAGATGCCCACTATATTTTAGTGGTGACACACAAAAAAAACACATATCAGAATTTGTATTCTGTATTGCCAACTTGGCATCAACATTGGAGGGGGGTTATTTCATGTTTCGAACAACAACAGCAGATGCTGTCAGTAGCAGAAGTGTTACACACTCCCAGCTATGCGGGACTTATGATACCTCACTTGAGATACACAATTTCTTAACTCTATGCAGATATAATTACATTAGCCTGTCCCTACCCATGCTCAAAGATGTAAAATGAATTTCCCATTCCATTGCCTTTTCCTGTATAAATCCCAATTTGTCAGTTTTCAAAGCATGGGTGACTTTATGAAGTAGTCAGCAGTATATGTATTTAAGAGTGGGTTCTTTGCTGCTTGTAAGAAGCAACAGAGCCATGCACACACTGAAATACATGTCTTACAAGCCAGATTTTCATTTTGGTATTTCGTTTATGGAATGACAATAAAATAAGTGTCATTTGCTTGAATGTCCATCTCAAGTTAGTGTGCTTACTTGTGCAATTACAAAGTTAAATTGTTGTTTCTGTAATGATTACTTTGATTTTACTCAATTCAGTTGAAAATTATTTATATGAATTGGAATTAGGGGACACATTTGTCACATATGTTAATTGAGCAAATGCAATGCAAACATTTTGAGAATAACATTTAATATTTGAAAAAGATTTTGGTTTAACAGAATGCATGTTAGATATAATAAACTCTGCCCTTACTCGCTTGGCATATATCCATATAAAAAAGAACAAACTTGTACAAGTACATTCATTGCCATGAAATAATCAATTGTCAGCAGTAAACAGTGGTATTTACCAAGTGTTTCCTTTTTTAATTTTCCTCTTATTTGAAATGGAAGCTGAGGAAGCAATTATGAAGGCTTTTTATCAGTGATGATACAAGCCTGCACTTCTGGTAGCTTATTAGGGGTCCAAGCATATAACCTATTGTTTTTGTCAGGATTCTTTTTTTTATTTCATTTCTCCCCTTTCACCTCATATAGCTGTGAGCTGGAATGGCCCAGAATCACCAAACTTCATAGGTTTGTTTGGATGGTTGAACTCTTGGATCCCCATTTTGGTGGTCGCTCTCCTCTTGAGGAACAAATTTACTTCAGGAACTCGACAGTATTGGATTTTCTGTCATTTTTACTTTTTTGTAAAACACTTAAAATGCTTCTCCTAGAAAAATGGGCCAATCTGGGGCAAATGCGGTATTTTACCTCATCTCACATACCTTTATGCAGGTATTACTTTTGTAGTGGTTATGTCAAAAATAGCTGAATTTGCAGTGGGCATGGATTATCACAAAAATGCTAATAATTCCAAAACTGTTTGACATAAAGTTATGAAACTTGCTGTTTGCATTGACAACTGTAACCCTAATGTTTCAGCCAATTGCAACTACATGGTAGTGCTATAGATATATAAATATAAAACATTCACTGAAAATCTCTATTCCTTTGCACATATTTAAAACTTGCTCCAATGACAAAGGCCCTCTAAATTAAATTACATTTACATATTTACATAACCACAATAGCAAAAAATCTATTTCGGCTCTTGTCAAGATGGCCCAGCGAATGGAAGACGGAATATCCACTTTTCCTCATGCAATGACGAAGCTGGACAACTTTTCTTTGTGGCTGTCTCTTTATTCACGTAACACATGCAGTTTTACACCATTTTTCCTCACCCACGTTTTTCTCTCTGTCTAATGTCTGACGCAGTATTTTCTTGCTATTTAAAGGGCGCATTATTCAGATAGTAAGATCTCTCGCTCTCTCAATTCAATTTTCAATTCAATTTCAAAGTGCTTTATTGGCATGACAAATATAGGCACTTGTGTTGCCAAAACAGTGGTTACAACATACAACTATATACAATGAATCCTAGACTATGAATTTGTTATATATAAAAATATATACAAAAACATCAGTAAGTGATGTTAGGTGTGTGTGTGTGTGTGTCTGTCTGACTATCTGTGTGTTGTGTGCATGTGTGAATATGTGTCTGCTTGTACGCGTGTATGCTGTGTGTAAATGTGTGCATGAGGTGGTCACAGATTGTCCCTCAGAGTATCGGAAGAGAACACAAATTGTGCTGCTAGTATGCAGCAACCTTTTTCTTCTCCTAATAGGTAGGGTAATCTATCTTCATTGGGTGTATCATTGAATTGGGGATATTTCTGGATCATTTTTCGGTAGAATATTTGGCGAATTTGGTCAAATTTGGTGAATTCCATCAGGAAGTGTTTTTCTGTTTCAATTTGGTTGCCTTTGCATTGCACAATCTTTTTCCTTCTGGCAACCATGATTTTCTGTGCCTGCCAGTTTCTATGGTTAAGTGGTGCTCGTTGAGTCTGTACCTCGTCAAGGTGGTTCTCAGTTTTTTGTCAGTAACTGTGGTCAGGTAGTTCGCTACAGCATACTGTCTTTTTAAAGCCAAATAACATTTCATTTTACTTTGCGATTTTGTTTTAGTTTCCCAGTAGGTTATATAATTCTGTTTCAGCTGTGTTGCAATTTGGTTTATTCTAATTATGTTTGTAGTTTTGTTCTGATCCTGAGCGGGTGAGGTGTTAGTGTGTGTTAGTGTATGTGGGGAACTAAGGCTCAGGACCAGCTGAGTGAGGGGATTGTTTGCTTTGCTCGACTCTTGGTATTGCAGGGCTTTGTATTGATGTGAGTGGGGGTCATTTTGTTTTAGGTGCTTCCAAAATTTGATTGACCTTTTTTGTATTTTGATAAGTAATTGGTATTGGCCTAATTCTGCCCTGCATGCATTATTTTTTGTGTTTCTATGTAATTTCAGGATATGTTTACAGAATTCTGCATGCAGGGTTTCAATTGGATGTTTGTCCCATTTGCCAAATTCTTGACTGATGAGTGGACCCCACAGTTCACTGCCATAAAGAGCAATTGGTTCGATTACAGCTCCAAAGATTTTAAGCCAAATTCTAATTGGAATCTCTACAGAAATTTGTAGTTTTACGATGTAGAAGGCCCTGCGTGCTTTCTCCCTTAGTTCATTCACTGCAGTGTTGAAGTTTCCTGTAGAACTGATTTTTTGCCCTAAATAATTGTAATTTGAGGAATGTTTAATGTAATGTGTTCCTAACATGAATTTGTGTTTTGTTCCCTGAGATCTGGATCTTTTTTGGAATGTCATAATTTTATAATTGTTCATTTATCTCTTGTTATATGCCAAATATATGTCAAAAAATCAGTATTAGAGTATTTTTTATACATTTTTCTTTTTAGTATTTTTTTAGTATTTTTATACACACACACATCACACTGTGAAAAGTTAGTTAAGGCGGTGCTGATTTTTGTGTAGGCGGCCCGCCTTAACTATTAACCACTGCGGGAAACACTGTATAGTATGTAAAATGTATTTTCAATGTATAGTGAATATCTGTCTTTCTCCTTTACTTTCAGTACAATCTAGGAATGAAACGTTGGCTTCCTGCCTCTCCAAAATCCCATCTACAGCTGAGAGGAAGGAGTTTGTTCTGGACTTCACTACTATATTGAGGCAGATATTCCCCTGGAGAAATCTCCCAAGATGGCTACTTTTTTGCAGAAATACTGCAAGCAAGGAGGATCTATTCCAGCTCCATCTCACCTCCGATCTGACTACCTGCCAGAGCTGTATGTGGAGGACATCCAGCGTGCAGTGAAGGAAAAAGCCGTCTGCGTTATACTGGATGAGACAACAGATGCCTGTGTTCGCTGTGTCCTTGCCATACTTCTGCAGCCTGTGGGCAGACCTCCTCTAGCTGCGGATCTTGTTTTCCTTGAGAGAGTTAACTTTGCCACTGTGTCTCAGGCAGTCATCGCTTGCCTTAACACTTATAACATCAACTTCAGCGATGTCTGGGCTTTTGTCACAGATTCAGCAACCTACATGAAGAAAGCCTTCAACACAGTTCTTCAAGGCCTCTTTCCCAATGCCAAACACATCACATGCCTGGCACATCTGCTCAACTTGTTGCTAGAGGTCATCCCTCGCACCTTTGAGGACCTTAATTGGGTGTGTAGCCTTGTGAAGAGGGTGTTTTGTAAGGCCCCCCAGCGTCGCCTGGAGCTGCGGGCCTACATGCAGGCTCTAGGCTTGGCTCCTGTCATGCCAGTGTTTTCTGTCCTGACCAGATGGGGCTCCTGGATTGATGCTGTGCGATACCTGAAGGAGAACTTTGACATTTTATATGACTTTATACCCTCCTTACCACTGTCTTCCAAGGTTGTTCGGGGCCTAAGAGCGCTCCTACAGGAAAAAATGCACGTGTCAAAAGCCCAGGCCATCTTCATTGTTGAGCACGCCACTGAGATCTTGGCCACCCTCACAAAACTGCAAGACACATCCAGACCGTCCTCTGCCACCATCCATGGAGAGTTGGACAACCTCTATATGTTGTTTGAGTACGGAAGCACTGCAGGTGCTGAAGACTGGCATCCTGAGACTACAGAGCAGCTGAGGGTACTGGATGAGGGGGAGAGGGTTGCCTGCTCTCAGCTTTTCCAGCAGGTCATGGCTGAATGTTCTGCAAAGCAGCAGGCTGTGATGGAGAGGCATCCCTGCATGGAGCTCTTCAAATCCCTTCCAGTGTTTGATCCAGCAAAGGTGACCCCATTAGAAAGAACATTGACGATTATGTCCAAACCATACCTGCCCTTACCCAAGTGTCAGCCGAGGAATGGCACCGGTACATTCAGATGGACAAGAGTGACACTGTGGAGGTCAGTCCTGTGCAGTGGTGGGCCTCCAGGGAGAACAGGATGCCCACTCTTTCCCCGATAGCAGTTTTGTACCTCCACCTCCCTACTACCTCAGTGGATGTAGAGAGACTTTTCTCCCACTACACGATGCTGCTGACACAGTACAGACGGAGCCTGACTGAAAACAACATTAAGATGATGCTGATTGTCAAGTTCAACTGTAGACACCAAGACTAATCCCCACCACAAGTCAAAACTTATTCACTCCGTCACATCACTCACTGAGTCATTTGTTCTCTTACTGTACTCACTGTCGATTTGTCCACTTACTTTTGACTGAATGAATTTTGTAGGATAATTTGCACTTGGATATGTTGATATTTTGACTATCCAAAGAGTTTTTACATTTTAAGCAGAAGCATTATTTTAGAGCATCTGAGAAAGTTTTATGTTTGAGTGTCATGTTTATTTATTTATTGAGTTAAGATTTATTTGGCAGGGACAGTACACATCAATCAACATTTTAGTTCACACTTCAATGTAAATGTGTCAGAGTTAGCCAAGAGGCTAATGTTTACACCTTTTATTTATGTATTTGTTTGTTTATATGTTGAAGTGGTAATTGTTGGGTGATAATTGGTAAATGGACTGCATTTATATAGCGTGTTTATCTAAAGCGCTTTACAATTGATGCCTCTCATTCGCCAGAGCAGTTAGGGGTTAGGTGTCTTGCTCAAGGACACTTTGACACGCCCAGGCCGGGGTTTGAACCGGCAACCCTCCGACTGCCAGACAATCACTCTTACCTCCTGAGCCATGTCGCCCCAGATAATTAATGGTTAATGGTTTCGCAAATTAATTTTTGCTCTCTCTGCTCCACATTGAACCTTGCATTTTAGTGGCCATGTGTCCTACATTTTATGCTGGTTGACTTTTCCAACAAATGGTTGCACTTTGTTTTGAACTGTTGGTGATGAAATAAAATCTCAAATTCAAAGGTTCTACTAAAATCTACTGAATATTTCTTTCAGCCTGCTTTTTGTGGTTTTAATGCATTGTGTGTGCTTATTTTTGCTATCTTATTTTTGCTTTGTTATCTTAAATGCATATTGTCTATCACATTACAAGCAAAAAACTTTCAGCAGAATTCCACAGATTTTCATTCTGGATCACCGCTGATTCTGGATCAATTGCCTTTGGAGATTGTTGTTGGGGTGTGACAACATGAGGAAGACAGCAGTGTCGATGCAAATTAAGCTGGCCGTCATAAGGCTCAGAAATGAAAATCAATCAATCAGGAACATTGCAAAAACCCTGGGCATGCCCAAGTCAACAGTCTGGTTCATCATTAACAAGAAAAAAACAACTGGTGTACTCAATTATGTCAAAAGACCCGGTAGACCGAGGAAGACCACTGTAGTGGATGACCGGAGAATACTCTGTATGGTGAAGAAAATCCCCCTGACAACAGCCCAACAGATCAAAAACACTCTCCTGGATGCAGTTGTAGATGTGTCAAAGTTGACCATATGTAAAAGACTACACCAGCAGGACTACAGGGGGTACACTACAAGATGCAAACCACTGATAAGTCTGAAGAACAGAAAGGTGTGATTACAGTTTGCTAAAAAGCACCTAAAAGAGCCCCAAGAGTTCTGGAACAAAGTCTTGTGAACAGATGAGACAAAGATTAACATGTACCAGAGTGATGGAAAGAGGAAAGTGTGGAGAAAAAAAGGAAATGCCCATGATCCAAAGCATACCACCTCATCTGTGAAACATGGTGGAGGGGGTGTTATGGCTTGGGCCTGTATGGCTGCCAGTGGAACGAGCTCACTTGTCTTCATCGATGATGTGACTGCAGACAGAAGTAGAACAATGTATTCTGAAGTCTACAGAAATATTTTATCTGCTCAGATAAAAATGCCTCCAAACTCATTGGACGGCACTTCATCATGCAACAAGGCAATGACCCGAAACATACTGCTAGAGCAATGAAGGGGTTTTTGACGGTCAAAAAGTGGAAACTCCTTGACTGGCCGAGTCAAGCATGCATTTTACATGCTGAAGAGGAGACTGAAGGCAAAAAGTCCCCGAAACAAGTAGGAACTGAAGATGGCTGCAGTACAGGCCTGGTAGAGCATCACCAGGGAAGATACCCAGCGTCTGGTGATGTCTATGCGTCGCAGACTTCAAGCAGTCATTGCATGCAAAGGATATGCAAACAAATATTAAAAATGATTACTTCATTCTACATTATGTTAAACGAAAATGGGGGGGACTATGTACAAAAAGTTCTATAATTTCTAAACGGTTCATCCGATATGTATGAAAATACCCTCAAATTAAAGCTGATAGTCTGCACTCCAAAGTCATTGTCATTCTATCCTTTCAAACCCAAAGTACTAGAGTACAGAACCAAAATAACAAAAAATGTGTCACTGTCCAATGAATTATGGTGCTCACTGTATATCAAGACTGCAGCCCTAAAGGCTTAGCCCAATCCAATCACATTGTGGCACTGTAGAGATCCCAATATGAAGAAATATTTAAAAATGAATTGCTGCATCAGACAGATCAGACAGAAGTTGATGGCGTGATCTACAATCTCAGTTGGAACATATACTGTACATGTAAAGTTGGTGTCCACCATCATAGACAAGCTCATAGTCAAAGAGCTTGCCAACTGTTGCTGATGCTGCTTGGACTGCAAGAATCGCTACTTGCAGCTATATTGTTTTTTATTTCCTTTTTTATTTTTTACATTTTTTCCTCCTCAAATAAGTGTGAGCTGGTATGGCCGAGAATCAACTAGGTAAGCTTGTTTGGATGTCTGAACTCGGTCTGAATTACATTGCAGATTGTACAACCGATGGCACTAGTGTACATGACAAAATTTTGACTTTCGGGGTGTCTCATGGCGTGGCCTGTAGAGCACTGTCCACATGCTCATTATGAGCTGCAATGTTGGCAGTTTGAGTCCAACCGCGTGAACTTCGTTGAATGTCTCTCCCACTCTTCACCGTTCTTACATACACTATCCTGTCCAATAAAGCTAAAAAGACCATAAAAAAATAAATAAATATATAAATAATTTACTTTCACAAGCTTAGACCCCATGCCCTGTTTGCCCTAGAGTCACAAAGTTTTTCCATCCAGATGGTGGTGCTATAGAGATCCAAATATGAAAACATTTTAAATATCACTAAAAATCACTGTTCCTTCACAGAGATTTCAAACTTGCAACAATGATAAAAGCCTTCATAAAACACAGATTTGTGCTTTATGGGTCAGTGTCATCTCAAATTTGCCACCATTTTGTATTTTGTTCTTCTTTACTCACTTTGCTGATAATTATAAAACTTGGGGGGGACTTGGGGGAAACATGATGCCATGACATTCTTCTACATTGCTGAAAAAATGATTTTATAAATATGTCAAAAGTTGGAATATATCAAAAATAAAATTGATCACATATTTCAGATATAATTGGTCATATAAACTGACAATGTGAAAATGTCAATATAGTTTGATCAATGTTCATTAAACTAAAGACCTGATATGATGATATCTGGCCTTTCAAGGTGATGCCTGTAAATGAGGCCATGTTTAAATTGACTGATGGACCATTACAGATATAGTAATTTTTCTGAAGCTTTCAACATAGCTTGGACTGTCAAGATACACCACTCCGTACAACCCCCTCCACCTTCCAGCACAGTAAACTGGGGAGTGACCTTGCAGCAAAGAATCTTTAGTCTTTGTCCCAAACCTTGTGGGGGGCATTGTATATAAGTACATATTTCATTGACCATTTCCCTGAATATTGAAGGCTGCAGTCCCTCCCAATTTAATTATTATAGTCCTCCTCACTAAGTTCCAGTGATACTATTATTCTGTAGCTACAAATCCTGAGTTTAAGTCAAATAACCAGAAATCAATCCAGTAGTAGCCAGGACCTCATTTGAATATTCATTAATTTTTTTTCAATAACCTTACAATCTTATGCAGACTGTTCTATTTTGTTTTTCCATTAATTTTACCGGACACTGTTGACTTTCACATTTGTCTAATTTGTATAATCTTTCACTCGCATGAGTGCTTTGCATTCTGATCATAATGGCACTTGCAGCCTGTAACTTTAGCTAGCTAATTTAGCAAGGACACTTAAATTATGAAAATGTGTAACTGCATCCAATGTGAAAATGGACAAGTTCCTCAAATGAAATACCCCAACGCCGTCCCCTGATTCTTTACCATCACCCTCCTTCAGCAGCAGTGAATACGTAGAGGAGGGCAGCAAGAAAGCACAGCAGGTGAGCAATGATCTCTATGGTAGTTATTTGTCCTATAGTTCTTCTGTAATTGTAAAGAAACTGTCACTACCAATCTTCCCTTGCCTGCTAACAAGGACTGATATTTCCTGCACATTTGCTGAGTCAATGATATAATCGCCATGCAAAGCTATTATGAGTTAATAGTGCTATCAGCTGACAGACTGAAAAAAGAAAAACAAATTGTAGATTACAAATAATTTTTTATTTATTTGTTTTTTTGCTTGTGAGAAACGTGCTCTGGGAGATTTCATTATTTACCATGCGTGTGACTGTTCAAAAAAAGTTTGGGGAATGCTGATCTACTATATATATTCTTTAAATAAAGGCATAATGAATAATGACAATAGGTAAATTCTATTTAATGTTGAAAATTTGATTGTAAAAGTATGCACTTTCATACAATAATAGCACATGCACTTGTATCTCTTTGTACATGCATGTTATCGAAGCTCATATATTATTGTGGATAACTGCCGCTCAACAGCCAAAATAAAAAATTCAGAGCTTAAAGATCATTTTTTGTATTTTTGTAAGAACAAATGGCAGAAATAATAATTCAAAACATCCCACTGTCTGGAATGGGCATTGGTATGGTTTGGATTGGTGGTTTTGGTTTAGTGTGGCACAATGAGCACCACTCCTTAAATTGGATGTAGTATCTCTTGTCCCAAGTCAGCTAAGCATGGCACAGCATGGTGGCAGTGTTAAGATGACATGAAGCAAAGATGAGAATGACATTGAAGAGCCAAGCTGCCAGGCGGTACTGTTATTTCCAGGAGAGTCAGAAGCCTGAGTGCTCTCAAAAATCTGTCGGCGGCATTAATAGGTCTCTCTGCTCTTGAGATTGACAGGCACCTTAGCAGAACTCCAACAATGAAAACTATAATTTGACATGTTGTTTGTCACCTATAAAATATCAGGTGTCCTATTTGAAATAACCCAAAATAGAAAGATGAAGAATTCTAGGTCTCTTAACAGAACACCCTGCAGCTTGTCAGAAGGAGGGGATTGTGCCAATTATAACACTCTTATGAAACTTTTTGAACATTATTGTTTATGCCTTGACTTGGCTTCTTCAATTCAGAATCATTTGACTGACAGGAGCTGGCCAGTCAGAACTCATTGAACACAAATGTCCATTGAAACATGCATGTACAAGGCATGTCAATACTATAAACTAATGTTGGCAGTACTTTCCGAAGGTTACAATCAGCAGACAGGTCATCATGCCTTTCCAAAAACTGGCTTAATGCTCTGTGAATCAAGGTTATTGTGATTTATCATTTCAGGGACCTGTTTCAAGAAAAAGAACATTGCATTACGTAAGGAAGTGCTTAGGAGGTTGTGGTCCCAGCAATGTGTTCACATTTTCAGTTTTTTAATGAAGTGCTTTGTTGGGTCTGTAAACTTGTTATATTTATAGCCCCTGGAAACTGTAGAATCTGCTTTTGAGTTACTTGTAGTGTATTTTCTTGCTTTGGACCATAAACCCAGAAATGCACTGATACTCATCTTTCAGATGTCCAATAAGGAAACATGAGTACCACAACTCACCTCTTCTTCCAGTCAAAACAATTTGACAGTTGCAAAGAGTGTTTTTTTAGTCAAATGTTTTATTTATTTTTCCCGAAAGAATACATAAATGTACATACAAAACACACTATGCATACATGATTGTCCTTTGGTGATAAATAAATAAATTAATTAATTAATTAATTAAATTAAAAAGGAGTCAATGTTTCTCATTTTTCAAACTTATTTAACAGCCTAGTGTTTCTCAAGCTATACTGGGTTTGCGAAACAGCCAATGAGGATATCCAGATGCGAATTCATTGATGACTTAATGAATGTCGTTTAAGATACAATGTCATAATTGGATTATTGATCAATTGAACAACTATCTTAATGTCATGTGACTTTTATATAGCGTGTGTCTTGCTACATTGTTATTAGCATTGACAATGGTCTGAGCACCGAAATGTTTGGCACGTCCACCTGCACTAATTTTTTTTGTCCTAGTAAAATTGTTTTTTTTGCCACTACATCTCGGCTTTGGAAATTTATTTTTCCTTCTTTCTGGAGTGCGAGTATTTGTGCTGTTTCTCATTTGGATTTTGACTTACACACCCTTTCAGCATTTGTTTACAAAGGCGCAGACTACCAGTTTGTCTTGATTTAGTAAGATATCCAAAATGAAAAACCATTCCAGATATCCATAATGTAATTTGGAATATCCAAAATACATTGTGACTAGTAAAAATGTCATTACGGATATCCACAATTGGCATCATGACTAATAAAAATGCAATTTCAGATATCTACAATTAGAATTATGTAGATATCTGAAATGGGAATTGAAATTGAATTACGGATAGGCTATCTGCAATACATATCCATTCTAACTATTAAATGTTAAAACGGCATGCCAGAGGTAGAATTCTGTCTTTGCATGCGCTCCATATTCAAATTAAAAATCAAACTTCACTTCAGTTATGACAGGTGCCAGCTGAGTTAAATCGCTATCGCTACATAGTCTACAGTTAGCCTAGTTCACAGTAAAAATGTTTGCTCTAGGTACTTGGAAGATAATTGTCGGGCTATTGTTCCCATTTCATATATAAAAAATTTTTACCCAGCCGACATCAACGATTTCGACAAATCTACCAAGTGCTGGGTGTTGTGGGAGGATGACGGAGCCTATTACCAAGGTCAAGTTTTGCTCCTTTCTGTTAAGTAATACTTAATGTTAGCTAACTACATTGAACACTTGAAAGACAGTTTACAGGAAATGACACATGACATTTATCTAGCGATAGCCTATGTCATGTGTCCTAGAGAGTTGTAACGTATACTCATCTTAAGCGTTTGATTATGTAAAATAAATTAACCAGTGAACTAACGTTAATCAACTATACTACTGTAACCTTTATTTGTATCAGCCATGTGTATTATTTAAATCTTAACAATTGTCATTTTTGTAACTGGTAATACTGAACTATTTACATTGAACTCTTAAGTCTATACATTTCCATTTATACGCATATTGTATTCAGTCTTCATTAAATATTTAAGTTCCCCCTCTTGTGTTCCCCCTGGGACCTTAATTAGGGAACACATCTTGGTGGGACAGAGTGTGGCGCAGTGGGTAAGGAACTGCGCTCGTAACCGAAAGGTCGCAGGTTCGATTCCCGGGTAAGGACACTGCCGTTGTACCCTTGAGCAAGGTACTTAACCTGCATTGCTTCAGTATATATCCAGCTGTATAAATGGATACTATGTAAAAAAAGTTGTGTAAGTCGCTCTGGATAAGAGCGTCTGCTAAATGCCTGTAATGTAATGTAATGGTTTGGTTAGTTTTGGGAAGGAGGATTGTGCTGGTAACATGCTGCTGTGCTACTGCTCCTGCCATGTTGGCTACTTCCATTAAATGTTATACCTGACGATACTCATTGTAGCCCAGTTCATTACACCTTCGCCTCGACCGAGACTTGGAGAACAGCCTCTTCCAAATATTCGGGTTACACTACTCTTAAAGTTACAATCTCAAAGATTTCAGTTTCGTTCTCTATGGCGGTGCCAATGGCGAAAAGCGGTAATTGCAGGTGCGTTTTTGGACCTCACTTCCCATAGATCCAACCGGATCCAACCATTGTCGCCTGTGTGACGTCAGTCAGTTGGCACCTGGGCCACGCCAACTATAACACTTATTATTTACTGAATAAAAAATGGTTGTTATAAAAGTAATGTTATGTACATACTCATTCATTGTCTAACATCAGGCTAACTTAAATTGTCTTTACACTGCCGAGCCGGGTTAAAATGCTGTAGCAGATCTGGGGTAGAATTAGTGATGATCAATTTCCACACACGTTCTTTATCCACCTTTTGCCCGGTATGAACATCTTTACACTGCAGAAAAGAATTTGCGGGCTTTGCTGTGGCTCGTGCAATTATGTATCTCGTGCACAATAAACAATTGTTTTCGTGAATGACTGTCGTGTAATATTTTTGAAACAACTGCCTTACAAAATGTTACCCCTGGTGTTTCTGGTTTTGCTAGCTAAACTGTTTGAGAATAAAGCTGAGCTGGGTGTTAAATTAGCAATCAGAACAAGAAGAATAAAACAAAAACAAAGGAGATTTCATCAAAAAAGGGCATCAAGGCTGAGGGAACATATGAGGAAGCGTAATAAAATAATAACAATGCTAATCCATACTGCCGTATTCTTTTATTTAGTTTTCTCCGGCTTGACATCTTTACACACAAATCAGACCCGGCTCTGATCCACGTATACCCCGGCTTTATTCCTATCATTATAATATACTGATGAACTTGATGGCAATGTAAATAACGGTAACGTTAAGGCCAGTTCAGATCAATGATTCGCAACGAGACGAAACAGTTTTAGAATGTTGCAGAGAAAACTGCAGTGGTGTGAACTTGTTAGTAGCAGAGCCGTTGCCTGCCCCTTTAGTTAGCTACATTGCAACGTTGCAACAAGGTAGCATTGCATTCGAGAGACAGTTGGTGAGGTCGGTACCGGTCGGTAGCATTGGCTAGCGTTTTTTCTAATTGTTAGCTGACATTAGATTGTGTTAATTACATTAGCTAGCTAACTAACGCAATGTTACCTGATATGAGAGATGGATACTGTGCGCAACGTTGTCTAAACTAATGTTGCCTTTCTTGACATGGTCCGGTAGCTAGCGTTCGCTGGGCAAATAGCTATGTAATTTAGTAACGTTACATTATCATCAAATGTAATACGAAATCTACATCAACAAATAAAATGATCTCTCATGTTACACAAGAACTTATTAGGGTTCCATAACTTTCTCTGTTATTGTAGCAGACACCGGAAAAACAGTACGCCGCTCACACACAAGTGAGTTGAAGAGCAAGCCTGTTGCGTTAGCTCCGCCTAGCCTCTCTGGCGGACCAACCACTGATGGGTAATGGAAAACGCATCACTAACTATGCGCCGCTTGTGATTTTTTCCCGGGAATGTCGCCACAGACACCCAGTTCTTTAATCATAAATTTTAATAATAATAATAATATAAATTCATATAATAATAGGCTCAATCACCATTGTGTTACCTAATTCGGCGATAGATAGTGACTTAACAGACATTTATTTTAATGAAAATCTTCGAGATTATTACTTTAAGTAACTGCAAACACCGTTTATTTACAAAATCTATAAACACTTAAAATCTAGATAAGTACGTTGGATACAAATATGTCGAAGACCACCGGAATCTGCATAAAACAATTTATTCATCAGTAAGATATATCAGTTAGTTTAGCTCGTTGTATCATGAGATGGTCCGATATGCAGTCTCTCGCGCCAGTAGCCAGTCAGCTGTTGGCGATGTGTTGTCCAGTAACGTGAATTAGTTTTCATAGTTACCCTTAGTCAAGCAATCTAAAAACCATGACTAATAAAGTTATGTAAGACAAACAAACCAACACGCATAAACAGGACCACAAACTTGCCCACCCAGTGTGTCCCCTTAGTAGCCTATCTCCCACTGATGAAACAGTGTATTCAATGTAGCATTTAAGCACACGCTTGCTGCTGTTTGTTTTTTTTTGTAACCGTAACATTAGGCTGGCCAGATAACAACTGCATGTAGATACGGTTTATAATGTGTATGCCTGCTGTTGTTAATGCGTTTAATGAGTACATGGTTACGGATTTTCTATAATTCAGATGAAGAGAACTTGCTAAGACAGCGTCTGGAAAACAAGAGGGCCCCCGTCCCCAAAATAAGGACAGAAACCGCGTCGCCCATCAGGAAAGACAGTGCTGGATTGGAGGTCACCACCAATAAGAACGGCAAAGTATGATTTCAAAAAGAGGAATCCTGTATTGTATTTATGACCATTACTAGCGAATTTTGTATGCTTAGTTAACCATATTTTGGTTCTATTAATAAGCCTAGAAATGGACACTGCTGTTTAAAAATTTGGAATTTTCCAGACATCCTCCAACATACTGTGTAGCCTATTAAATCAATCAAACAACATCCCCTCAGGCAATCTAGAGACATGAAATGGAGGGGAATCAAAAAATGATGGACACCATAAGTGCTCATTACCGACAATCAGAGGTAGGCTATGTCATTGTTTTGGGTGGTTGAATAAGTGATCTAGTGCAAAGTAATGCAGTGTTTCCTTTTAAACAACACTAGCCAGGGTGTATAACCAATTGAGGAAAATCCCATTTCGTAATAGGGAAAAAAAATAACACTAGTCATTCAACAAACTTTCTTGAATTGTAGGCTAAGAAGAAAGGCACCAATGTGCTGATGAAAAAATTTGCTGCCAAAAGAAAACAATCCACTGTGTGGGGAAACTTCATCTGTTTTGGTAAATAAACTTTACTATCTAATGCTTCTCCTATGCCTGACATACTGCACTATCTAGTCTACATATTTCTCTGTCATGTGACTGCCATGTAACTCTAAAGTGTACTGCATATCACGTCAACATACTGAAAACTGTAGTTGTTTTTAGAATAATGAACCTTCAGATCTGTTTACCAATTGATCTACCTCTGTATAGGACACTTCGGAGAAGGTACAGAAGAAGAAAAAAGAAGAGTGCTGTCTTCGGATGATGAGGTAGGACTTCCAAGCAGATGCCCAATGACAGAAGTGTACACTTAGCTGGAGTTTTGTTATGTGTAATTTTTTTTTAACATTACACTGTGACTTGTAGGTGTCACAGCAAATTGTTGCTTATCTCTCGTACTTATTGGCACAGACAAGGTTGACGTAAGGAGCCTAAGCCATATCTCCAGAGATGCATTGAAGTCTTTCCATCACAATTATGATACTGATTGCACAGACGAAAGTGGAGTGGTCCCTCAGAAAATTTATGATGAATTGCTCCAAGGGTACCATCAATTAAAGAAGAAAAAACAGCGACTG
The DNA here is from genome assembly GCF_013347855.1 of Anguilla anguilla. Taxonomy (NCBI): domain Eukaryota; kingdom Metazoa; phylum Chordata; class Actinopteri; order Anguilliformes; family Anguillidae; genus Anguilla; species Anguilla anguilla. Next base: position 29,665,651 of record NC_049206.1, on the reverse strand, counting down.
TCAGTGGAGCTCAGTGATCTTCAACAGAAGTAAGTACTTGGGACATAAACAGAGTCAATACTGGGACAGTTGTTGCCTTTCATAAATTAAATGTCATGAAAATGAAATGTAATTAAATTGTCATTGAAATTTTCATTGTCATTTCCAGTGATAATTGTACAAAATATTGTATTTTCCTCATCGCAGGGATTCTGGATGTTAGTTATGGTAGTAGTCTTCTTTACCATTATATGAGAAAGTTAAAAATTATTTTGTCTTTTTCCATTTTCATGCAACCCTAGATATGCAGAATTGGAAGACAAAAAAAGACATACTAAACGAGTGTGCCCGGTACAAAAGCTACGTATGGTCCATCCGGTGCAACATCCAAACAGTGGGAGGTGTTAGAGGGTGAGTAAACATTTAAATGAAGTAATTATAACTGATATGAAACTACCATATTATTTTTATTCTTACTACCATCTTATTGTTTTTTGAGACTAAACATAGGTCACATTTAACCACACAACATGCATACCAATGTATTACACTTGGGTAAATGTTAAATATTTCTATTGGCTACCGAAGGTCAATTTTCCACCTGCTGCCTGCTACCACAAAAGAAACTTCTGACAATTTGACAATAGCTAATTACAACACAGTAAAATTGAAATGTTTCTTTTTTTTCAGTATCCTGCAGTACACCTGTGCAACTCAGCACCTCACAGACCAGTGAAGAGACAACCCTTCTATGCCCAGATGGAAAGGTACATTTTATTATCCTGTAGTAATCAGCTTTGTTCCTCAGTGTCATTGTGTGACCTTAATACTTTCAAAATAATTGTGACGATTGTACCAAGTTATACTGAAAATGGGATAAATGCGATGACACGGTGTTCTTGTGTGCCTTATGTCACCTGTAGTGATGGGAGTGATGTCACTCATGTTGTTTGGCATTGAATTTGCAGAGTTCTAGACCTAATAACCAACTAGCAAAATGTCAATGAAACAAACGACGAAGTGGCTTGGGTTGAAATGGAACTAGCGACTAACTAACAAGCAACCTCCTTAGCAACCATAGACATGAATGGAAAATAAAGTTTTACTGTTTTGGTCAAAATCGCAGGTAAATCTCTGGCAACTGTTATAAAACCAATAGTAGGCTACACTCGAGGCAAATGGTATATGGAAAATAAACAACTATTACAGGCATTAAGGGCACTCTGCTTTGAGTCGTGCCAACAACTCCTGTAGCAGTTGTATATTTTCCATATACCATTGCCTCTCTTGTACTATTGCTTAATTTTCCTAGCAATCTTTCTTTACTCTTCTCTTAGATCCATATTGGGGGTGGAGCCTACATTTCTGCAGGGACCTGGAGCTGGATTAGAGGAGCCAAAAATGACTCCTCTAATCCAGACTTCTGCAAGGACCTTGCCGTAGCCATCTGGGGGTCAGAGGTCCTGCGGAACCGATCCACTGAGGGGAAGGTGTGCAACAGACTCAAAGGCCAAGGAGCTGTTGCCAAACCTCCCCTCACTCCTGAAAAATACCAAGCAGCTAAAGGTTGGTATTTTATTTCAGTGAAAGGTGTTTGCAGGATTGTATGCAAGAGTTAGGGTACCCTTGTGGAAATTACATACATACATATGTTGTTGATATTTGAGATGAAAAGAAGTAAATATAACCCCTGCAGCAAAATGAACATTTCTTCAAATGTTAATGCAGTGTTACTTTTTCATTTCATGAACTTAAAAGTAGATTTTTAAAAAATTGTGGTATGTGCAAAAGTTTGTGCACCCTCCTAAGTCAAAACAAATGCCTTTTGTAGACAGCTAAGAGTCTCACTATTCTCTAATTAGTCGTCTTCATTCACTTCCTTGCAGATCACTTCAAGTTCTGAGATATTTTAGGCAGTCTTGCATGTACATCACATGTTTAAGATCTACCCATAGATTTTTCTATTGAGTTTAATGAAGTTCTGAGACTACAAGTGGAAGAGTGCCAAAACCTTTGCACATACCAGATTTACTGTTTAATTTTTTCTATTTAATTTCATGAAAGGTAACAGTACACAAACATATGAAGAAAGACTCGTTTTTAAATGTCTTTTTGCTACAGTGGTTGAATTTACTTGTCTTGACATAAAAAAATGAATAAAATATGTATTTTGCTCAGGGTGCCCAAACTGTATTTACCAGTTTGATTTATACATATTGAGTCCAATGCTACTATTTTCAACTGTCTTATGTGAGATTGTTTCTCTATGTTCTGTGTTTCCAATGACAGACTCTTTCAAGAGATGGCTGCTTGAAAAAGGTGTGCCGGAACCAGAGGTGGCTGCTCGCAGCCGTAAAATTGGGCAGTATGTCTCTGAAAAAATCATGGACATTAACAAATCAATAAAAAGGATCTAATACATTTACTTGTTGCTTCTATTTCAATATTCTCTGTTAAATTGATATTATTAAGGTATATGTACTGTATAGGTTACAGTATACAAAGATGTGTGTGTTGTGGGCCTGTGTGGGAGTGGTGGATATAAACGGTGAGAAAATAAATCAAATTCAGTTATATATGTATTCACTATAATTCCAAGTCCCACCAATTGAAATGAGTTTAATCCATTTAAATACCAACTGGAATGTTTCAGACACCATTGTGAACTCAATAACCCAGCTGTCTCCAGCTAAAACCAATACAAACCATTTGAGACCAGTTCAACCAATACAGACCATTTGAGACCAGTTCAACCAATACAGACCATTTGAGACCAGCAACTTCTATCAGTTTTTTTCAACTGAAACCAGACCAATACATTCCAGTAGAAACCAGTTAGCCACCAGTAGAATGTGTTCCAATTTCCCTATAAAAACCAATAAGAACCAGTTAAAATTTCTATTGGTTTTTAAATGGTTTTCTACTGGTGTTCTACTGGATGTCTACTGGGATTTTCTACTGGAAATTCCACATGGATTGACACGCCTACTCACATACTTCAGCCATTGAGTGCAATACCAACATCTGCAAAGGGGAGAAAAACATTTGCACACCACATACGCTGCATGGAAGCAGGCAACTTCCTGGACCCTACTCAAATGAATGAGACTCACGCTAAAAAGCCTGGTCTATGGACAATGTCAAATAGCCTACAATTAAATCGCAATCGTTCAAACATGTAATTGTTATAATTGAGAGCTGTACCGTTACAATTCATCAGCATGGAAACAACAGTTGTACAAGTCATCAGTGTAGAATTATAACATTATGCTGTGTGAATGTATTTAATATGCTGTATCAATATTTGCTTGTTCTTGTGAAAGCATGTCTTTTTTCAAATCGTCCAAAAAGTCTCTCAGTGCATAACTGGCCCTACCTAGTCTGTGAGTTCAACTTCGACCTCAGTTCTTCCTATGACTTTCTCTTTGCCTCTCCCCTGCTTTTGCCTTACTCCTCGGCACATTTAGCTAGTTTTTTAACTCGTTTTTTACATGAATTAAAAAATAACATCGCTGGTAATTTATAGGTAGCAAGTTAACTTAAATTTTACATCAGAAAGAACGAGCGGGAGAACGACAGCCGTGCAGCTGCTTGCTCCCGTGGGGGCACGCACATCATGCATCAAGCGTAATGATTGGCTGAAAAGACACAATCTGTATTTTTAAATGACTTTGCCTCTAAATACTGATCTAGGATCAGATTTCATTATCTCAATTCAGGTCCAGTATATTATCTAATATGGGTTATTTAGATATTTTATTAGGGTGATAAAAAAAAACGTAACGGTATTATGTTACGTTTATGATAGTACTATTTCATATTTGAATTTTACAGTATACCGTCACATCCCTAGTTGATAGTGACATGTTGTGCAAACACACCCACAAACACCTGTTATTGAGATGCATACAGGTTTAAGCAACACAAATTGCAGCTATTACTGTTGCTGATGCTGGTGCTGTCGTCACTGTTGGTGTTGTTCTGGTCACTGTATTGGTTGTGTGTATCTCTGGTAGCATTCCAGGTCTCACTGCAGGCCACAAAGATAATGGATAAGGCCAATTATCGAAATACCAACATCTGCAAATGTAGGCCATGAACAACTTGTATAACAATAATGACTCTGCTGAGCTATTTATAGTGGGCTACACCTATGTCTAATGTCTGTTAGCTGCTACAATAAAGCTTGTCTCTACTGCTGCACCTTGCTCAGTTTATCAACAGGGGTCAAAATTGGTTACTAAATTGCTGTCCATACTTCTTTCCAATTTGTGTGTATTTATGACCAATGTACTTTGTGGGTTTGGCCACTCACCTTTTGAAAACAAATCTACAATGTCATAAGGTTAGTTTACCACATCGCTCTCCTGTAATGCGTATCTTTGCATAGTGGACCATGATAAGTTCAACGTATTTGTGGCATCACTAAATTCACTTGTTCATATTTGTTTCCAACTCAGATTTCAGGGAAATACAGCAGCAATCAACTGTGTGTACTGTTACTGTGAGGTGGAAATATCTAGGAGGTAACAGCTCAGCCACAAGGCGGTAGGCCACGCAAGCTCACAGAACGGGACCGCCGAGTGCAGAATCGCATAGTGCAAAAAAAAAATTCCAGACTGCCTCTGGAAACAACGTTAGCACAAGAACTGTTCATCAAAAGCTTCATGAAACGGGGTTCCATGACTGAACAGCCACACACAAGCCATGTGCAATGCCAAACGTAGGCTGAAGTGGTGTAAAGCACACTGTCATTGGACTCTAGAGCAGTGGAAATGCGTTCTCTAGAGTGATGAATCATGCATCGCTATCTGGAAGTCTGACAGATTAATCTGGGTTTAACGAATGTCGGGAGAACGCTACTTGCCTGAATGCATAGTGCCAACTATAAAGTTGGTAGAGGAATAATGGTCTGGGGCTGTAGTTGGCTTGGGCTAAGCCCCTTAGTTCCAGTAAAGGGAAATCTTAATGTTACAGCATACAATGACATTCTAGAGGATTGTGTGCTTCCAACTTTGTGGTAACTGTTTGGGGAAGGCCCTTTCCAGTTTCAGCATGACAATGCCCTCCTGCACAAAGCGAGGTCCATAAGAAACAGTTTGTTGACTTTGGTGTGGAAAAACCTGACTGGCCTGCACAGAACCCTAACCTCATCAAACACCTTTGGGATTAATTGGAACACCGACTGTGAGTCAGGCCTTATCGCCCAACATCAGTGCCCAACCTAACTAATGCTCGTGTGGCTGAATGGAAGCAAATCCCCGAAGCCATGTTCCAAAATCTAATGCAAAACCTTCCCAGACGAGTGGAGGCTGCTATAGCAAGGAAAGAGGGGACCAACTCCATATTACTGGCCATGGTTTTTGAATGAGATGTTCAACAAGCACATATGGGTGTGATGCTCGAGTGTCAACATACTTTTGGCCAATTAGTGTACTTTTATCTTTCAAATCAATTCCTCTCTCTTAATTTCTTATAGCTAGTATAAGGGCAGATGCTTCCTGCTTTTTAATTTGTCTTGCTAAAAGCCAACCTTTTCACCTCCTTCATAAAAGTCACTCATCATTCTAAATAATGCATAGTTATAAATCTCATAAACACCTTGTCTTAATAATAAACAAAGTGTTGACCAACACCCTATTTGCCCTCACAACAACTCCCTGCAGTTCTATTTGTAGCTCAATAGTGGCATGGTCTGTTAAATAAATGGCTCCTATGCTACAATTAATAACTCTTTCCACAAGCATACTGGATATTAAAATTTTGAATAGTGGTTGAAATAAAAATAAACACGCAAACTGCTATGTAACATATGAAGAAAAACACATTTTCGATGTAAAAAATCTCACACGTTACAAGTTACTCACACATACTGTACAAAGCACTATAAGTCATTAAGACTTGCAAAAGCTAGGCCTGCCATTAAAAGTAGGGATATCAAAAAGAGGGCCAGTAAAAATAAACTATATTGGCTGTCTTAGCTAACACAAATTTATTACACTTTTTCTGTTTGTAAGGTTGATAAAGCATTTTGATAAGCTTAGCTGTAGTTAGGACTCCTCTTTGCTGTCTTTCTCAGCTAGCTTTCTGACCTTGCAAATATACAGTTACAGTTGAGGCCAAAAGTTTACATACACCTAAGCTAAAGACATTCAAACTCAAGTTTTCACAACTCCACACATTTCATGTTACCATACATTTCCTGTGTTAAGTCAATTTGGATATCTGCTTTATTTCCATGAGAATTAATTTCAAAATAAGAGACAGATATATTTCAGCTTTTATGTACTATATCATATTTTCTGTGGGTCAAAAGTTTACATACACTTAGTATTAGTACACTTAGTTAGTATTTGGTGGCATTGCCTATTAATTGCTTAACTTGAATCAAATGCTTGGGGTAGCCTTCCACAAGCATCTCACAATGACCATTCCTCCTGACAGAACTGGTGTAACTCAGTTGGGTTTGTGGACCTCCTTGCTCAGACACGCTTTTTCAGTTCAGTCCACAGATTTTATATGGGATTCAGGTCAGGGATTTGTGATGGACGCTCCAATACTTTCACTTTGTTGTCTTTAAGCCATTTTGTTACAACTTTGGATGTATGCTTAGGATCATTGTCCTGCTGGAAGACCCAGTTGCGACCAAGTTTTATCTTTCTAGCTGATGTCTTGAGGTGTTGCTTCAGTATTTCTAGATAATCCTGCTTCCTCATGGTGCAATCTATTTTCTGAAGTGCACCAGTCCCTTTTCCAGCAAAATATCCCCACAACATGATGCTGCCACCCCCATACTTCACCCTTTCCCTCCATACACTCTATAGCACTGATAATTATGGCCAAACAGTTCAATTTTTGTTTCATCTGATCAGAAAACACTCCTCCAAAAGGCAAGGTCTTCATCCTAGTGATCACCTGCAAACTTCATTCTGGATTTTTTATGCCGGTCTTGGAGAAGGGGCTTCTTCCATGCGCGACAGCCTTTCAGGCCGTGGCGATGTAGAATTCTCTTAATGGTGGAGGTAGATACTTTGGTACCTGATGCCTCCAACTCCTGCACCAGTTCCTTTTGTTGTCTTGGGGTTCAGTTGAACCTTTCAGACCAAAGTTCGTTCAGCCCTGGCCTGGGAGTTCATTTGTGCCTCCTTCCTGAAAGATGCAGTGTCTGTGCGGTCCCAAGATTTTAATATTTGCATACAATAGTTTGTACAAATGCTCGTGGTACCTTCAGTTATTTGGAAATTGCTCCTAAGGAAGGAAGTACTGAACTTGTGGAGGTCTTTTTTAATTTTCCCATGGTATCAAGGGCAAAAAGGCAGTGGGTCTAAACGTAGGCCCTTAAATACAGCCACAGGTGCCAATTAACTCCCAATTAACTCCTAATTATGACAGTTGGCCAATCAGAAGCTTCTAAAAAGTCATTACATCAATTTCTGGAATCTTCCATACTGTTTAAAGAGACAGTCAACTTGGTGTATGTAAACTTTTGACCCACTGGAATTCTGATATAGTGAATTAAAGCTGAAATAAATCTGTCTCTAGTTTTACAAGATCATATATAAAACAGACGGCACCTGTGTAACATCATAATTTGTGATGTTCAACGAGTGATGTAAATGTAATTAACAGCTTGTGCATGAACTTCCCATTTTAAGAAATCAATATATCTGTCGTAATGAAATGCATATGGCTCTCCGAAAGTGACTTTTGGTAAATATATGCATTGAACAATGTATATGTAAATTTTGCGTGCGTTCATGATGTTTTGATTGGCTGGTGTAGCTAAGTGTCGAAAGGGGAGACATATTGCTTGTGGGCTTTCAGCATTTGTGATGATGTAATCAGGCAGGAAAAAACACGAAATCCCCTTGGGGCTTTATTGTGCGGGTGTGTGAAGTTGTTTGTGAATTCTGTTCGTTGACATGAGGTCAGAAGATACAGAAATGAATGTTTTTAAGGGCTGAGAGTCTGTGGTCATTGTTTTTATTTCTGCCAAACTCTCGGTGCTGTGTAGGTATGGGGCATGGGCCATCCCAATCATGTAAATTGCAATTTTCAAAATGACTCAATGTAACTGAATAGTACATAAGAATTTTAGTGTCATGGCTGTACAGATTTCATTCCAGTTATATAATGTTATTATTTGGATGAGAAAGGTAATACAGACAATGCTTGGATTCACTTGAAAGAAAGAAATATGAGCTTTCTTTCAATTGTAAAGTTATACAAAGTTAAAAGTAAGCTAAACTTTAGGGAATATTGATGCATACTTTTTTAGACAGGCCAACTTTGCAACACTGATTTGATGGCGACATGGAAAGCAAGAAGGGTATGGTGAGGGGAGGGGAGGGGAGGGGGGGACCATTTATTTGAGATACATTTACAGCAGACTGTATGTCTGTTTGTTTCGCTTTGATCCTAATATATGCTGCCATCTGCTGGCAGTTTTTGCATATGGCAAGGGGAGTAAGGTGCCCTGGGGAGGGCGTGAGTTAGCAGGTGACCTTTAGGCAGCCGGACTGGATCATTTTTATGCTGTACATTCTTCAATTACAATATGTGCAGTGTGAAGCAGTGCTTAGGAAACTGTTAATCCTATACGGGTCACTGCTTTGTATGAACAACTTATTTAACCTTGGTTTCTTCAGTAAATACATTGTTCTGTTTGTGTCACACGTAATGTAAATCATTCTGGAAAAAGGTTGACTGGCAATCCAAATCATAATTCTGAATTCTAAACAGAAAATCAATATGCAATATGACCCAGCCTCATGCCAGTCTGAAAAAAAAGGTTTTGAATTCATAAGGGCATCTTAAACATGTATTGATGAGAGGGCCTGACAAAATAAACATGTGACCATCTGGGCTACAAACCTGAATTTCAAGCATTAACCTGCAGGTGTCCTTGTAGGTACTCTGATGTCAGTAATCTTTTAGCATTAAGCACTGACACATGACTAATATTACACAATTAGGGGCTAATTAAGATGTGTTAATTGGTGCAAAACAATAACATGACATTGGTCTGGATAAGTCTGGAGGCACTGAAACATGGATGCACAAACCACATTACATTACATTACAATACAGGCATTTAGCAGACACTCTTATCCAGAGCAACTTACACAACTTTTTACATAGCATTTTACATTGTATCCATTTATACAGCTGGATATATACTGAAGCAATGCAGGTTAAGTACCTTGCTCAAGGGTACAACGGCAGTGTCCTTACCCGGGAATCAAACCTGCGACCTTTCGGTTACAAGCCCAGTTCCTTACCCACTGTGCTACACTCCGTCCTACACCCACATCAAAACCAATGATCAATGAGAGAAAAACAGTATCCTACTAGCACATTGCATACTGACATATGTCACAGATTTTGCATGCCAATAAATAAGGGAAACCTACATAAAATTATTTTAATTAATTTAATTATTTCAGTTTGATTATTTCCCTGGCCCCTACCCAAAGGTGTAATTTGTCAATCTGTGCTATATGCAGATGATCTGGTGTAGCAGTGTGAAATTGTCATTTGGTATTCAAACATGTCTACTGATTGCTGAAATTAGGATTTCTTTCAGACCAACCGATAATTTACATTTATAATAAAATGAGCTCATTTAAAATGTGCAATAGATAATATCTAATAAACACACATTTTCCTTCAAATCATTAATGGGCCAGAGGTTTCAGAAAAAAGGCTGGATTCTATGCGTGAATAAAATCCAGTATATGGCTGCAAGAATTTTGACTTACAGGCAACAGATGAACAGGAGCCTCCAAACTGTTTTCAAAGAGATCTAGGACCAGCTGTCCCCAGTCCATATCCAAACCTTGTCAATTATAATCTGAAGTGCAAAAGCGATTCTAGATCAGCACTACTTCTCTGAGATGCTTGATGAACACAGGTCCCATATAGAGCAACAGTGCCAGACCTGTCTAATAGCAATCCCAGCCCAGCATGTATAAGTGCAATATCAATAAAACAGTAAATGTAAGTTAACCTAATTCTGGAAAGGAGGGCATAACACAGTGCTTGACATGAATTAAACCACCAATAAAACACTGTAGATACTGGTAGACAATGAATAACTGTTGTGACCCTAATGGTGTTTTGTTATACTGTACTGACACCTAGGTGCGTAATAATAATAATAATAATAATAATAATAATAATAAATAATAAGGAGCTTGGGGGGGGGGGGGGGGGGGGGGTTGGGGTTGTAGCCATTGTAGGTGTAAATATGTGTCTATGTGTGAGTGTGGGTCTGCTTGTGTGTGAGTGTGTGTGTCAGAGCGTTTGTCCATCCCCCTCCCCTCCTCTCTTTTAGTTAGCAGTCACCTCTTGTTCTTTTGGAATACCCTGCTGTTTTTTGATTTTTGAATTTCAGTCTTGGCACATCCTTGGATTACCTTGCGACAAACACACTGTGGGTTTGGTTTATTCATTTCTTGTGTGACTGTCCATGTCTGTAGCCTTTGTTAATTGTTTTAAGGTAGTTGAACCTCATCTTAAATGTGAATATTTGTTGTAACTTAATACATTTCTTAAGTTTCATCTGGTTGTGAGTTGTACATTTTGATAAAGGGTGAACCAACAGTTTGCACTGCCTATCAATGAATTTGATGATATCTTTGGCAATAATTACCTAATTAAATCAAATAAATATATTTTACATTTTGTATAAGTGTGGTGTTTTAACTGTTGTTGCACTTGTGTTAAGTATTCAGAGTGCCAGACGTCAAACAAGGGTGTTAATGGTTAAAACTGCTGGGTTCGGAAAATTTAACATTAATTTCAATTAATTTTCACCCTGTTGATTTCTGTTCGAGTCTCAAAGGTCAACAAGTCAATGATCGAAAATATTGCAATTAGCTGAATGTTTGTGGATTGTTGTCCTTTGTGGGATGTTTGTGGTGTTTTTGGGATACCATAGCTGCAGGATGAGGCTTAGAAGTTGTCGTTTTGGCCCTAATGGGTGGACCCAATATGACTTCTGTACCTTTCCCTGTTAATAGTTTATTATAATGTGGCTGTTTTTTGTGCCAAAGTATTTCTGCTCACATTCTGATACTCAAGCTGCAATCATAATTTTTTTAGGGATATTGTTGAATTTTCTTTTTTTGTTACCTTTTTTTCATTGCCAAGAATTTTATAAGATTCATTATTTGTATCTAAACTACTGTATGCTCAGCTGATGACATTTCAGCCTTATTCTGTGCATATTTATTGCCTCACAGAGGTGTTTATGTACAAGAAAGACTGACCATGTGAGAGGCAATTACAATAAACTAAGTAAATGCATGAGGAAATTCAAAGCAGTGTCATGGCTTTGATGGAGAGACTCACCAAATATTTCGATTGAAATGCTGGTGGACATAGGAGTAGGCTGAACATAAATGTTTTTATACCTACAAGCAATGTCTTGTATTGGAATATAATGGAATATTAAATAATCTAGGCTACACATGATGCTGATGTTTTTTGATGAAGATACTGATGATGATTATGATTATGAATAGCCACAGTAGGATATTTCAGACTGCTTTGATTAATATCAACATGATTGATAATACAAGGTATTAAATCTTGTACCTAATGACAATATGATATAAAAGTGTCTGTCAAATAAATGTAATGTCCAATTGGATTCAGATCAGGTCAATGACTTAGCCAGTCAAACATTTTCCAGTTTTTCCAGTTTGTTGCTTTTGCACAGTGGTTCTCAAACTCTGGGATTGCAGTTGAGGTTGGAATGACAACCACCATACATAGTGGTCCCCCAGGACCTAGCTTTAGCAGTATGTTTGGAATCATTGTCTTGCTGTAGAATGAACTTCCATTCAATGAGTTTGGAGGCATTTTCATGAACTTGAGCAGATAAGATGCTTCTGTACACTTCAGAATTAATTCTGCTACTGCTTCTGCTACTTCAGCAGTTACATTATCAATGAAGACAAGTGAGCAAGTCAAGACATGTGTTTCACAGATTGGGAGGGGGGGGTGCTTTGGATCTTGAGCAATTCTTTTTGGTCTCCACGCTTTGCTCTTACCATCAATCTGATACAAGTGAATCTTGGTTTCATCTGTCCACAAGACCTTTTCCAGACCTCTGCAGGCTCTTTTAAGTACTTCTTAACCAACTGTAACATGGCCATCCTGTTTTCACAGCTGACTAGTGGTTTGCATCTTGCAGTGTAGGCTCTACAGTTCTATTTGTGAAAGTCTTCTGCAAACAGTAATCACTAATGCATCCACGCCTGCTTCCTTAAAAGTGTTTCTGATCTGTCAGATATGTGTTTGGGGGGGTTTTCTTCATTATGGTGAGAATTATTTGGTCATCAACTGTAGATGTCTTGCTTGGTCCAGCAGGCCCTTGAGTTCAGCAGTGTTTTCTTTCTTCTTCAGGATGTTCCAAACAGTTGATTGTGGTAAGCCTAAGGTTTGGTCAATGTCTCTGTTTTTTAATTATTTCTCAGCATCATGATGGCTTCCTTGACTTTCATTGGCACAACTTTGGTCCTCATGTTGACAAATGCCAATAACGGACTCCAAAAGCAACCAAAAGCCTTGAATTAAGAATAGATACCAAAAGCTTTCTTATACCTGCACTAGGGAAGCAATTTAACACAACTGAGTAATCAGAAACCCCCGTGAAGCCATCTGTCCCAAACATTAAGGTGCCCTGAAATGGGGGGCCTATGTATAAAAAGTGCTGCAATTTCTACATTGTGAAACCAAAATGTATAAAATACCCTTAAATAAAATCTGAGAATGAATTGTTTGATTACAAATCTAAAATTGTGGAGTTCAGAGCCTAATCTTTGTCCCAAACATTATGGAGCTCAGTGCATACATTGTGGCACCCCAACCTGCATTTTGTGCTCCACAGATGTTCAGAAAAATACCTAAAAGCTGCTGTGCGGTGGGATGCCCTACCAACAGGGTAAAGAACCCAGAACTAAGTTTTTATAAGTTGCCGAACCAAAACACTGAGCCTTTAAGAAGACAAAAGTAGATACAGGCAATAAGATGTGAGGCATCAGCAGGAAGAATGTGAAAATTGTGGGATCCTGACACTCAGTATGCCTACGTGTGCAGCAAGCATTTTGTCACTGGAACAGCTTTCACTGGATACTCTTCTCATGCCAAGCTTTTATTGGATCTTTTATAACATTGGGGATGTAACCTTCATAAAGCTGAGGCTATGTGCTTTGATTATTATTAAATAAGTTACAATTGCTAATTTGGCCAGACAAACTGTAGAGGTTGAAGCTAACTAAGCTATGCAAGGCCTGGTTTTCATCTTTCGTTAAATGATGATCTTACCTGGTGATTCGATCAAATAGTTAAATAGTAAATATTAAAGTATTTCACTTCTGGCCATTCAGTGGAATAATTTCTCCAAGATAAGCAAGGTAAGGAGAAGGGACACTGGGATAGACCAACAGTATTGAGTTTGTCAATATACCTTTTCCTCTCTGGTAGAGACATAGAGCGCTAATTCTTTGACATGCTGAAATCTAATGTTTTTAGCTAGCTACAGGCATTTTGTTAGCGTTTCAGCCCTTGGTTGCATATTGTGGCACTGATTGTTTTCCCCTCTGGTGGGCATGGTTTTCAGAGTATGACGCGTTGTGCTCTGTCTTTATGCAGCACTGTAAAAAATTCCCACCAGTACCTGTCTGCGATTATATTGATGACTGACGCCCTTCTTAATACCATGCAAAACACAGATGCGGGGGTGATATTTAATGAAAATGTTGTGATTTGTTGTGATTTGTTAATTACATATTATTAAAGGAATGAAATATATACATCTGTAACCGCTAGGTGGAAAGTTTGGTCAGAAGTGACCACTTACCGCAAACTTCCAAGTGGTCAGCACGCTGACGTGCCTGTCAGGCGACGGGGACCAGGACCCAAACGCAGAGTGAGGAAAAACTCAAAGAACTTCAAAAGGCGAATCCAAACAAAGACTTTAATCACAAAAGGTAACAAAAAGCAGGAAACCAAAAGAAGGCCACGCAGGGCTACTCAGAAAACAAAAACTTCCTCAAACGGGTAGAACAGCAAAAAATTCAAATCCAAAAGTCCAAAAAAAACAAGCAGAAACTGAACTCAGGTAGGGCAGAAACAGGCAGGCAAAAACAGGCAAGCAGATACATGGGCAAAAACACACAGGCGGAAACAGAGAGTCAGAAACACGAGGAACCAGCACCCGAGTCAGGAAAACAGAGAACTTAAATAGCCACAAAGATAACAAGACACAGGTGAACTCAAAGCACAATCAAACCAGAGCAGGGAGGGATAACGAGACACAAAGAAAAACAATGATAGAATAATTTAAAACAATAATACAACTACCACAGGGGTAACTAAAGAGGGAGCAAACTGAAATAGAAACTGAAGTGCCACCATCTGGCCGGCCAGAAAAGGAAAAAACAGAAACAGAAAAAGGCAAAATCCTGACAGTGCCTAGATTGTTCAACTCAGACATTCATTACTACTGCAACCAAAGTATGAGTTAAAAACAGAAACGCGTTGTTTTAGTTTCATTAGTAGATGATACACGACAACTATGCTGAAATACGGAGTTTCGCAGCGCCACCATTGTCGCTCTGGTTGTTCATTAACAAGAACTCCCTCCCTGCAGTCTCATCTGCAACTACAGCCCCCACCCATGACATAATGGACAATATTGTCTATCTGGACATTCATAAAAATATTCTTGCTCAAAAATTGTATTCCGTCATAGCAATAAGATAAACCCAACAATAGCCCTAAGATATGCCAATACAGCAGTGAAAATGCTGCTCACTGAATAATGAAATAAACAAGAAAAAGTTTTCAAAAATTATACATGTTATTCTACAGTCAATATCTGGGACTAAATATTGAATAAATGTACAACCTTACCATTAGTTTTACATGAGAGATGTCCCTATGAGACTGAGTGGTTATATATTGCCTTGGACAATCCGTTTGTGAAATATATGCGCATTTGTGACACCTGGGTATCTTCCAAAATAGCTGTGTATAATAACACACGTGTTGTTTACGGCGTTGTCACCCTTTTTAGTACAGTCTGGCTTGATTGACAATTCCCTTATTCAGTAGGTGACAGCATAAGCTTTCTAACGATGCATAACATGTCTAATTTTACTTTTGGAATAGCATTTTATAGCTCAATGTAACCAAAGGTTTTCTCATCATCGCATTCACTTACACAATCACTCTGTGGTAGCAAAGACATTGCACCTGACAAAACATTATCAATGATTTTTGTAATTTCTTGGAAAATATTATTATTATTGAGAACTTCTGAGCATAGCTGAGCCATATGTTTGCTGATAGACCTAGCTGACATCGTTTTCTGGAGTAAGACAGAAGAGGAAAGAGCATTGATTTACTGTCTCTGTCCCTATCTACTGAACACAGATAACATTTCATCATTGCTATGTAAGTATTACTGCTCAAAATATTTCGGTTATATACATTATTTTTTAAATTGAGTGTCTTTAAATAGGTTAGTGGTATTTTATAATAATGATATTTCACACTGTAATATAGGCATTCATTGGTAGCTTAGTTTTTGTATTGTTTTCATGCCATCCTCATCCCCATACAAGAAAACATTACATAGTGTAGAGTACAGAAATACATACGAGACTTAATAATTACACATTTAGGTACTGTACCGCTTTGTGTGAAAATGTTTTTGCATTATTTTTTAATCTGATATCAATGTTTCGTCTTAAACCTTCATAAGGGGCTCATTTATAGGCTTTATAAATGGACAAAAAGCATTTTATTCATTTCTGTAGAGATTTTGGATATGTTTCTGGAACCCAAGAGATTTTAGACCACTGTACTGATGGAACGCTTGTAATTCCCACTTGAAAATAATGCAACTGAGTTTCTTGAGTCAAAACAGTTGATTTGTAGTGAAATACGTGAATTTGTTGTGATTTATAGCAATGCATAATTTAGACATTTTGGATAGATTTGGAGACGCTGGGCACACTGCTTAGTTTTTTCTTCATAGACCTTTAGTAGTTCTACATATCCACCCTTAGATTTTATGAACTTGTGGTCAAGAAGTTTTTGATCCATGACATGTATAGTTTAACCTGCTGTATATATGGAATCTCTCAGTATTTAATTGCAAACTAAAAAAGAGCAAATTCATTTTTGCTTTTTTGCCTAAACAATTGCATTTGTGGCACTTTTTCATAAATTATGAATATGAAGTCATCCAACCTAGTATTGTAAATGGTACAAATGTCTTGCATCATTTAAGCTATGTTCAAGTCTCTGTGGTGTTCACATCCGGAGTCATAAAGCTTTAAATAGGGTACCCCCCTAAATGGACAAAGATTGGCCAGATTCGGCATGTGCGCAAAGGGGTTAATAAACAATAAATGTTACAAACATAGATGAGCTACAGTCACAAAGAAGATACAAAGAAAATACCAAACCACAGCTTGTCTCACCAAAGATAATTCCAAGAATGTTCCAAGAAAAAAAAAAAAGAATCCCTTGTTATTCTACTAATATTCTGCTAATATTCCAAAATGACTATGGATTAAATGTAGAGTGCCAGACCTAGATACAGGTACACCAACTTACATCTCCCAGATGCCAGTTTAAACTGCAATGTAAAGTTAGGATTACATTCTATGTAGTTGAAACAGGGGCAGGGACACTCCGTCTTTTCCTGGTCCATGCAAAATGAATGATCAGGGAAGGGTCTGAAGAATACTGGCCCCTACCTTTTATATACTGTTATTGCTTCAGGTCATTCTAAACACAATACATCATTTAGGAAATTAACCCTCTCCTTTGGTGTGTTTGGTCACACTGGTGTTACAGTGCGAGAGTGGTCCCAGAAGCATAAGGTCACACCAATGTGATTAGAATCTCTATTTACAAATGATGCAACAATCAGCATTAGGGTTAAACTTTCTTTGTAGGACAAAACACACCTTTTTTTCCACAAAAACACTACACAAATTAAACTCTTTACAATGCCGGTTTTCATGCCCTCAATGTCAGCATTTATTTATTTATTTATATTTATGATATTCACACTTGCTCAGTAGTACCAACAGTTCAGAGTTGGAAATAATACACTAGGCGATAGTTAACTAACATTAGACTGCTAACCAGAGAGAATCCGCCCCTTTCTCACCACCTACTCAACCCACCTCCTGGTCCAAGCAATGGTACTATCCCACCTTGACTACTGCAACTCACTTCTGGCTGGCCTACCGGCATCTGCCATCAGACCCCTGCAACTCATCCAGAATGCTGCAGCTCGTCTGGTCTTCAACCTTCCCAGACACTCCCACGTCACCCCCCTGCTCACTACCCTCCACTTGCTGCCCGTTATGGCTCGCATCAAATTCAAAACATTGGTCCTAGCATACCAGGCAGAACAAGGGATAAGCCCCAGCATACCTCCACAAGATCTTCAAACCCTACATGCCAGCCAGACCCCTCCGTTCCACTACCGTAGGACGCCTGGCCCCTCCCCCTCTTCGCAGTTGTGCATCCCGGTCACATCTCCTGTCTGTCTTGGCTCCACGATGGTGGAATGACCTTCCCGTGGAAGTCAGAACAGCTGAGACCCTGACCACCTTCAAACGACGACTGAAGACTCACCTCTTCAGGCTGCACCTCTCCCCATCCCTCCCTACCTCCCTGTAGTCTCTAATTGACTATGTAATCTTAGGGTTGTAGCTAGGTAAGCTGTTTATCTTAGTTGACTTAGTTGAGGAGGCACAAGTGCAATAACTATTGCTTATTTTATTTGAAAAGATGGCTTTGTTGCTGTTTTTTGTTGTGTTAATCAGATTAACCTATAGGGTCCAAGTTAAACTACGCGGTTGTTTCCTGCACTTGGAACTGTACTTCCCTTTAGGGTTTTCAACACGGTTGTTCCTGGTTTTGGTTACACACTTTCTTGTATGTCGCTCTGGATAAGAGCGTCTGCCAAATGCCTGTAATGTAATGTAAATGTAATGTAACCAAGCTGTCAAAATGAGCAAACTATAGAAACAAGTGAATAATCTCTGTCACGTTATCATCTTTGATTGGCCCAGATGACTTAATACAGCTGCGCCCATGTCATTAGCTTTATTTCAGCAAATTGTGACAACCTTCAAATGTACCTATAAACATCATGGGTCTCCATTGCAATATATGCAAGAATAGGAATACATCATTTGTAAGTATTTGAAAACACGTGAATATTGCAAATAAATACATTTTCACCACACAAACCATTATTTGACCATTATTTTTTTATTGATACAGATGAAAAAGTTCTAGCATACCTCATGCTATTATGATTCCATACCTTAAAATTGGTTTATATATTTCCGTGCGCTGTCGGACGCTGGGTTGTGCCGTACCAGAATCAAATGGAAGCCAGAGTATCACTGCTGGCTTTCTAACTTGGTTTTATTATTGCTTGATCTAGTCTCTCCACAAAGTAGCTTACAGACATTTCCATTATAGCAAAATCTGTTTCTCCCAAAAAGATCTCAAAAAGTGCCAGCAACCTGCACTGTATTTCATTTGCATCAATAAAAAAATCAATATTAGCAGATATTGATTTTTTTATTGATACAAATGAAATACAGTGCAGGTGTGTACTCAGGCTTCTCTACATCTTTTTGAAAATGGAGGTACCGTATCAAATGGGTCATAAGGAGAGAACCGATGTTCAAGAGTCCATTTCTGTTTCATTTTTTCATGTCGTACTCCAACTCTCGCTTCTTCAAAGCTTATTCTCTAAATGTCATATCTATTGCTAGAAGGCAAAGTACCCTTAAAGAGGGCTGTCCGCAAAATTCTCTTCCAGGTTGGAAGCTATGGGGACGCCCTCCCCGTCGGGCAAGGGATATTAACAGAGTAGACCCGGGCATCATTATTGTTTTAAAATTACCTCTGATGTGAACAAAGTAGATGCTCTAAATGACTTGCCAAAAGAAATTTATGGTAACATGAAATGTGCAGAGATGTGAAAAACTGAGTTTTAATATCTTTAGCCTAGGTGTATGTAAACTTTTGGCCTCAAATGTACATGTTGACTATACTTTTACTGATGGTAGCACAATGCTATAACCAAACTGTTTATTACTATAGCAATGCTATTTAACCCTAAGATACTGAACTGCCTCTCACTTGAGCTTGTATGGAAACCAGTGCCATTCATAATGTAAGCAGTGCTTGGAAAGTTATTCAAATCTGTGTGTGCCTGTAATAGAGGTCATATAATGCAATCTTACTTGTTGAACAGTAATTACCTGTCATAAAAAAATAAATCGATGATGAATGTTTTTACTTTAGGGCTGCTGTGAACGACAGATGAGCAGTAAGTGCAGCCAATTGAAATAGATCAGGCTTCCACTACCATGGCCCCCTTGCCTCCCAACAATGGGTTCAGTAGAGAGCATATCCTTTTTCTGATTGAATTAATACAACAGCATTTTGAGACAGATTGCCAAGGTCAGCCCAAAACACTTGGAGAATTGAATGCCAGGGTGAAAGCAATGAAAGGAAAAAATAAATGACTTTGGATGGACTTACCTACCAAGCTAAAAAAAAAAAAAAGTTGTGTAAGTCGCTCTGGATAAGAGCGTCTGCTAAATGCCTGTAATGTAATGTAATGTAAAAGCTATCCACCCAATTTCAGGAGACCTTTGATCCTGACAAGGTGGCCAGGAAACTGTCCACTCTAGATTGATAACAACTGTACGACTAGACAAGGAACAATGCGTTCTCGGTTTTTTAATGAGATGGAACTTCTCTTTGGGGGAGACCCTGATATTGAATATCGTGTTGTCAGCACAGCAGAGGGTGTGGAAATAAGAAGGCCAGATACTCTGGGAGTTGAAGAATGAGGCAGCGTCAATGGTACCAACCCCACAGTCCAGTCAGCTGACCAATCACAGGCAGACAGCAAGAGCGATGCACGGCCCTCTCCTAGAGGGAGTCCAAGGCTGCCAGCTAAGCATGGAAGTTAGAATGTAAAATATTGTGTCTGAAGGTGGAGATACAGGTGGCTGGGTTTAACCATCATTTGTCTACAAATATCAGCGGCAGAAGTAAACTTCCATTTTTGTAGAGGTGTTCAATAGCTGAGCTGGATTACCGCCAAACATATTCATGTTTAGTCTCATTATAAAGCTAAAACCATGAATCTTTTGATAATATCAAAGTGCTTACCCCTGCTTCCAGCAACATAAGGCAATTTTAATATGTAAATTTTTCAGCTTTCAGATAAGACAGGCCTTGTTTGACCCACCTTTACAACAAGAAAATCCATGCAGCACCAGTGGAGATTGGCAATAGCGTGCTGTTAGCAAATAAAGGAGAGCTTGCTGACTGCTGGGAGAACTCCCATCAATCTGGTTGTGGAAATGAATGCTGATAGCCATTCTTTCAAAATTCAGAACAGCTCACCTGGCCGAGTGAAAATATTCCATTGCAACTTGATAATGCCTGCAAGCTTGCTCCCTCTCCCCGATAATGCAGTGAATGAGACAGGGACATTTACTGTGACTGACAGCAAGGATCTGAGTGGTGGCAGTGTGACCTCTGCTGCTGTTGATGATTTAGTGGATGCTACTGAATACAGAACAAGAGTGTGGGTGTCTTAGCTACCTGCTGATGCAAAGGACAAAGTAACTCTGGGGGATGATGAGCACTCCAGACAGGACCGTGTTGCTCCATCCCTGACATTTGCCTCAGCCGTGTCTCCTCCTATAACAGCCCCTCTGTCTGTTCCAGATATATACATATATACGCACACATATATAAATATACACATGCACAGTGTATGTCACAGCTTTGGCTTTGTTTTGTTTTCACCCTGTGTTTCGTGTCTATGTCAACTTTGGTTGATTGTAATTGGATTATTAGTTTCTCATTCCGCACTGCTTGTTTCCTGTGTTTGTCTGCACCTGTCTCATTGTGTATTTTCGTTCCTGGTTTTCTTCTGTTCAGTGCTCGGTCTTCATGTTCTCATGCATGCTTGTCCTAGCCGATTGCTCCCAGTATTCAGTCTTTCTGGCAATTACCTTGTGTTGCCTTACTTTGTTGTTTTATTCTTGTTTGAAAATCCTTCAGTAAAGACTTATTTTTTGGGGGGTGACATAGCTCAGGAGGTAAGACCGATTGTCTGGCAGTCGGAGGGTTGCCTGTTCAAACCCCGTCCTGGGCGTGTTGAAGTGCCTTTGAGCAAGACACCTAACCCCCAACTGCTCTGGCGAATGAGAGGCATCAATTGTAAAGCGCTTTGGATAAAAGTGCTATATAAATGCAGTCCATTTACCATTATTTTACCTTCCTTTGCCTTCTTGTTGATCTCTGCATCTGGGTCTTTCTGTGAGCTCTGATAGTAAGACTAAGCCATAGTATGGATCCAGCAGAGATTAGCCAGCTCCATAGCACCCTGTCAAGCCAGCAAACTAGCTTCGGCCAACATGAGTGGTTGCTTCAGTCCAGCACCTGCTGTCTCTTGCTTCTCCCTGGGAAGATTCTGCTGCATCCAGGGATGCTGGTCCTGGTCCAGCCACTGCCTCGTCCAACCTGCGGAAGCCTCACCTAGCTTCCTCCAGAGCATTTTGTCAGACATTTTGGCAAATGCCAAGGATTTTTAACTCAGTGCTCACTGGCATTTCAGCTCCAGCCCTCCTCCTTTCCCATGGACTGTGCCAAAGTCACTTGCATAATCAAGAGCTGTGCTTGATCTTGTGTCAAGATGGCGGTCGAGCAACACGGACTGGAAGACGTACGTAAAAGAAGCATGGCTATGATGAGCGGTGAGGTGGACACTGAAACTGAATTTAAAAACATCAAAGCAGAGCTGAGGACTATGGAGGGGGAGATACACAAGCTACTGGAGCGACAGTTGTGGCTAAACACAAAAATGGCCATGTTGGAGGCGCCCCGTGTTGCTACCCGTTTGGCTGGGGCGGCCATCCACTCCGGTCCCAACGCTGGGTCCGATAAGGATGAGCCGCAAGGCCGCAGCAGTGCAGGTGCACTGACTACATCTACATCGCAAAATTCCCACCTGTGCCTGCCGACCCCTCCGTGCCTCAGGCCAGGCGTAGCGTTTTTCACCCCTGCACCCACGGATGGAGTTTGGGTACGCCAGAGCCGCAGAGGCAGTAAAGGTCACCGGGGATCCCCTCCACCACCAGCCCCGGTTTTTACCACCACAAACCAAAGTTCTCAGCTCACCTGCATCTTTGTCACCCTCACCGCTGTCAACATCGGACCAGATGGATAATGTTGTCGTCATCAGAGACTCCATTGTGCGAAAGCTGGACACTGCGATTGACCACAAACGTTTTAATATTTTAAAGTACACTGTTTCCCCGGAGCGAGCGTTTCTGACCTTGCACATAAATTGAGTCCCAATAGTAAACACAGACCACTATGCCACTGTTATTATTCACGCTGGCACAAACGACATCAGGCTACAGAGATCAGAAACCCTTAAGAAAGACTTTATTTCACTGCACAGCAGGATAAAATCATCTGCTCGCAAAATTATAATATCTGGCCCACTTCCTGTCTACAACCGCATCATTGAAGCTTTCAGTTGTCTGTTTTCGCTTAATGACTGGCTTAAAACCTGGTGTTTTGTGAACAATTTGGATTTTATTGACAACTGGGATTGTTTCTGGGGTAGGCCTTTATTATTCAGAAGGGATGGTCTTCACCCGAGTCAAAACGGAACGTCAGTGCTGGCCGACAACTTCAAGGACCATCTATTGTTATGACAAGAGGACTTTTCAATGAAAAAACAAGGTACTCACATGTAAGAAGTTCATTGCTTGAAAATCCTGTACATACATACTGTGATGTCTACAATATTGAAACTGTTATTTCTGATAGAAAAACCAAAGCACAGAAACAGTCAAAGAGATGGCCTAGTCTGATTAATGTACCCCTGAAAGGACATAGCCCAGTAAAAAAAGTTTGGCCATGAACAAAAGGTAAACATGGTTCTGTTAAACATGCGGTCACTTACTAATAAAACTTTTGTTGTAAATGATCTTATTAGTGAACGGAAGCTAGATTTTATTTTTCTGACTGAAACATGGCTTTGTTCAGATGGAGCCTCTCTGTTAATTGAAGCCTCTCCTCCAAAGTACAGTTTTATCCACTCGATACGTGAGGGTAAGAGAGGAGGAGGATTGGCAGCTATTTTCTCAGACACTTTTAAATGCAAGCATTTGCATTTTGGTAGTTTTTCATCTTTCGAATATCAGGCTATACTGGAAAGTCAAACATCAGTGCTGTTGATTATTATTTATCGACCACCAAAGCATACAGCTTCATTCCTACCCGAAATGTCTGAACTACTGTCAGTCTGTTTTACTAACCATGATAGGATTCTTATAACTGGTGATTTTAATTTGCATGTTGATTACGTCTCAGACTGTAAGGCTATGGAATTTATGCAACTTTTACATTCTTTTGATTTTACTCAACATATTGTTGGGCCAACCCACAAATGTGGCCACACCCTAGATCTAGTGATCTCTAGAGATCTGAATATTATAGTTGATACGATTGTTGATATTAATATATCATATCACTACTGTCTGTTTTTTAACATGACTATCGTTGGATTAGCAAAAAACGATACATAGCGTTTCATTAAATATATGTTCTCCTCTTTTGAAGTTCTTATTACTAACTGTGTACAGCCCGATCTAGCTAATAAAAGTGCTAGTGGGCAGTCCTTTTTTCTTGTGTCAGTTTAAAGGCCACCTGAGCCTTATTCTGATTTCTTAAGGGAATTTGCTGAGTTTTTATCACACCTTGCAATTTCAGCAGATAAGGTCATAATTGTTGGTGATTTCAACATACATGTGGATAAAAACAGTGACCCCCCAGGAACAGCTTTAGCCTCTATTATTGATTCCATTGGTTTTGTACAGAATGTTTGTGAGCCTACTCACTACCGTGGCCATACGTTAGACTTAGTTCTGTCCCATGGTATTAGTGTGATAAATCTTACCATCGCACCGCATAACCCTATACTATCAGATCATTTCCTCATTACGTTTAATATTAAGGCATCCAATCCTCCTGTATCAGAGCCTAGACATTACTACAGCCGATCAGTAAACCCTGAGGTTATTCCAAAGTTTATAAATATGCTTCTGGAGTCATTCCTCTCCACAGAAGAAAAGGCTGATGAAAATGCTGATGAAGCTGCACTGGACTGCACTTGACTAACCAGCTAACCCTTACCCTCAGGAACACTCTTGATGTTGTTGCCCCCCTTAAAAGAAGAAACCCTAGTCGGAAAAAGCACACTCCATGGTACAACGATACCACCCGGGCCCTGAAGGAGTCTACTAGAAACTTAGAGCGAAAATGGCGGTCAACAAAGCTAGAAGTATTTCATCTTGCATGGAAAAACAGCTTTCTTCAGCATAAGCAAGCTCTTGCTTCTGCTAGATCTGCCTTTTTCTCAAAACTAATTGAACAAAACAGGCATAACCCAAAATTTCTATTTAGTACTGTGGATAAATTAACTAAAAAACAATCATCAGAGTTTTCAACTTATTCCTCCAATCTTAGCAGCATTGACTTCATGAACTTTTTCGATCAGAAAATTGAGGCTATTAGAGACCAGATTTCCAAACTGTCTCCATCATGCACTATTCCTGTTCATGTTAATAAACAGCCCCGCACCTGGTTACAACAGGAAGATTTACAGACAGCGGTACTAAACTGTTTTACGCCCATTAGCATGGTCGAGTTATCCGAATTAGTTATGTCCTCAAAACCGACGACCTGTCTACTCGATCCTATTCCTTCAAATTGGATTAAAGAACTATTTACGGTACTAGACCAGCATATACTAAAAATCATTAACACATCCCTAGTCACAGGATACGTACCTGAGTCACTAAAGGTGGCAGTTATTAAGCCATTATTGAAGAAACCAAACCTAGAACCTGATAAATTGGGAAATTATAGACCTATTTCAAACCTTCCATTTCTATCAAAATTATTGGAGAAAACTGTTGCTAAGCAACTAAGTGCATACCTTAGCTCTAACGGTATTCTTGAAGTATTCCAATCAGGGTTCAGACCCCACCACAGCACAGAAACCGCACTTATCAAGGTTACAAATGATTTACTACTGTCAGCCGACCGTAACTCTGTGTCGGTTCTTGTGCTCCTCGACCTGAGTGCAGCTTTTGACACAATTGATCATGGAATTCTACTGGACAGACTCCAGGCCTGTGTTGGACTTCATGGACAGGCCGCATGGACGCATGGTTTGGATCATACCTATGTGACAGGAAACAGTTTGTCAAATTAAAAGAAGAAGAGTCCAGCTCCTCAATAATGAAATACGGTATTCCCACAAGGATCAGTACTAGGACCAGTACTCTTCTCGCTATATATGCTACCACTTGGCAATATTATCCGGGCACATGGCGTAGAGTTCCACTGTTATGCGGACGATACTCAGATTTATATTTCAATGAAACCTGGTGAAGCACTGGCGCTTTCATGGTTAGAGGCCTGTATTGTAGATATCAAGGTTTGGATGCTTTCAAATTTTCTGCTCCTAAATTCAGATAAGACTGAAATGTTGGTTTTAGGTCCCAAAATATTAAGGGAGAAATTGTCTACTCTCACCTTAAACTATGATGGTTGTTTGGCTGAACCTAATATGGTTGTTAAAGACCTTGGTGTCACCATTGATCCTGATCTATCTTTTGACACCCATATAAAAAACATATCCAGAATTGCCTTCTTTCAGCTATGCAGTATATAGCTAAAATTAGACATTTCCTGTCAGTTGGGGATGCTGAAAAATTGATCCATGCGTTTGTTACGTCTAGGTTAGATTACTGTAACGCCCTGCTTTATGGCTGCCTTAATAACTTAAAGAGTCTCCAGCTTGTGCAGAATGCAGCTGCTCGTATCTTGACCAGAACTAAGAAGTATGAGCACATTACACCAGTACTAGCGTTGCTTTATTGGCTACCCATTAAGCATAGGATAGATTTCAAGGTTTTGCTCCTGACTTTTAAAGCTCTGCATGGACGTGCACCTGTGTACATATCTAACCTGCTCCTACCTTATAAGCCCACAAGGTCACTCCGATCCCAAGACGCAGGCTACTTGGTAGTCCCAAGAATTTCCAAAAACCTAAAAGGTGGTAGGGCTTTCTCCTACAGGGCCCCACTACTGTGGAACCAGCTTCCAAAATTTATAAAAGAGTCAGACTCAGTCTCAATATTTAAATCTCGATTAAAAATGCACCTCTATGCTCAGGCTTATAATCAGTTGTAGTCTGGAGACAGGGTGCGAGAAGCCTGTAGTCATAGAGCTTTGTAGGTGGCAATCCTTTCCTTACTGTCACTTGTCAGCTGTGACCCGACTTTACATGGGATGGCTCTTGATAGGCGGGTATGGTTGTCTACCCCCCATGACTGCATGGGCTCTCCATCCCTGTCCTAGTAGCTATGCAGCCATATACTACTCCTGGCAGGGTCCCCCCAATACATACTACTGCCACTTTACCCACTGACTGCTATATTGTAAATTGCCATTTCTACCCTCTTCCCCACGCTGCCGGCGAGGATCCTGTCCCAACCCTCGAGAGTGCTTCGAGAGTCGTCTGGTCTCCCCCACCTCTGCGGACCAGCCCCTCTTTCGTCATTGCCTCCACCCTGCCCACATCTGTCGCCACCTGCTGTTCCCCATCACCGCCACCCATCATCTGAGCCACATCATAAACCTTATAAAACTGACTGACATGTTGGTCACCAGTCGGCACCCTGAGCCGACCAGAGGAGGATGGGTTTCCCCCTTGCACCTGGTTCCTTCCAAGGTTTCTTCCCATCTGCCACAGGGAGTTTTTCCTTGCCACTGTTGCCTTAGGCTTGGCAAAGATTGCCTTTTTTCATTTAAGAAATATGGCAAGAGTTAGACCCTACCTCTCACTGGAAGATTATTGCAATGCACTCTTCACTGGATTACCTAAAAAACTATTGATAGGCTGCAACTTGTACAAAATGCAGCAGCCAGAATTTTACCAAAAACCAGAAAAAGAGACCATATTACACCAGTTCTAGCCTCATTGCACTGGCTCCTTGTAACATTTAGGGTTGATTTTAAAATTATTTTACTTGACTTGTTTATAAGGCCCTAAATGGTTTAGCACCTTCATACCTCTGTGATTGCTTATCTAAGTATGTTCCATGCTTTTTATATCTTAGGATTGTTTTTATCATTATCAATTTATTTTATTACTATTATTTTATTTTATTTATTTTATTTTTATTTTCATTAGTATTATTATTAATATTATTTTCTTTATTATTCATTTATTTTTATTTTTAATTTACGTCATTTCTGCTATTATCACTATCAATTTATTATTATTTATTATTTTAGTTAATAGTATTATTTTTCTATATTTTTATCTTATCTTAATACCTGTGGTACTGATTCCTATTGTTTCTCTTGTAAAGCACTTTGAGCTGCATTTTATGATATGAAAGGTGCTATATAAATAAAGTTTATTATTATTATTATTATTATTATTATTATTATTATTAATATTAATCTCCTTGCTGATGGGGAAGGCACTTGCCTGGGCAACAGAAATACAGGAGTACCAGTCCCCCTTCTGCTTCAACATCCTGCTGAATTAAATCTTAGATTTCAGTTGTACTACAGTGTTTATTTTTAAAAGTCCAGTTTTAGCCGGACTAATACAATAAATTGACTTTTTCAAGCATCATGTAAACCCACTGAATGACATTGACAAAAATGACAATAAAACATTAATTGACAACAAATTTCTTTATCGATTAGTTGGATCTACTTTTTAAATGTTCAGTAGGGATCTGCTCCAAATTGCATAGCTGTGTCATATTTAGAGTCTAATAGACCAAATTGTGCCGGTCTGAATAGAACACAGGTCTTGCATGTTGACCATGTAGTCACTACATTACTTCCTCGAGAGAATGGAAACACATTTGAAAGATGGCAGAGACTGAGGTGGCAGCTCAATTGGTGGAAACTTGTGTGTGACCCAAATCATCCAAAGTAGGGGAGCACTTTACATTGAGGAAATCAAAAAGCTGAACTTGCGTGGGACGGGGACACAATAGTGATGCATGAGCACCTGAAGAGAAAGCACATTGGAACTATAATTGAGGATGAAGAGGACTAAGTAGAACAAGTTAATACAAAATACTTGTCAAAAGAAACAAGCGAGTCATCGCCCGCTTTTCAACAAGCCTCGTTTGTCACAAATGAAGCGAGTTTAGCTTCTGTGCTTGAGTTTCGTTTAGAAAACATTTGTGGTTCAACTGTGTGGCGGCACCACGATTGCCATTGGGTGGCATTAGTGCACATGTAGTTTGTTTACAGTCTTAACAGCACAGAGTGATAGGTAACTTATGATAGCTCGCTAGCATTCCCTGTCTTATGTATGGATGGTTTCTGTCCCTCCCTACTGATGCACCATGCCATTAATGGCAGAACTGTCAAGATATTTATACATCGTATCAGCTCAATTTCCCTTTCATTTCTTCTCAGTCATCCCTAATGTCCATTTATTGTAGTAGTGATGTAGTGATAGTGATCAGTATTTTGCCTGTACATCAGCAACTGTTAGCTAAAACAATGTTTCTTAACCTCTTTCCTTAATAGGTACCACATTGTATGCAGGTTTTCGTTCCAACCACAATTGCAATCCCAGAATTTTAAGTTGTTAATTTTTCTTACTAAGTGCTCTTCGTGTTTAGGGATTATTTGCCCTCTTAAGCCACATTATGTCAGAAATAGCTATGCATGCCATGAAGAATAAACATTTCATGTTCACATTGCAATATATTGCAAACAATTTACATAAGAAAAGTGTTTTGACTGATCAAATGAAAGTGTTTGAATCAATAGGGTCCTAATTGGTGAAAGTGTGGGCCACTAAAACTAACTATATGTAGATAATGAAGAATTAAAAAGACAAAGTAAATTTTAACAAGCCAAACAAAGCCAAAGCTAAATACGTTTAAAGAAAAAAAAATGTAACCATCCTTAACTCCATGTAGACATGCTAACCTTTCTGCACTGCAATGCTGTGGAACCACTCTACCTACGTTCATAGTCCAGAATCTCGCCTCTAATTGAAACTATTTGATGTGTTGAAGACATTCGGTGTAGCAAAGCCTGTTAATATTTTATGTTTTATGTTTTTTATCTTCGTTATTCATTTAAACAGTTGAGATCCTTTTAAACTGCAGACTGCAAATAACTTTTAGTCTTTGAACATGATAAAGACATGCTGCTATATGCACTTTATAAAAACCTTCATTATTATGCACATATATATATAGCATACATTTGCATGTTTCTGTGTCATAACTTTTATGTTCTTAGTTGTTGAATATTCCCAGAGACATGCCATAAACCAACTAATCGATTAATGTTGTTAGCTGCAGCCCTGGTGCTAATTAAATTAACCTGGTGCCTCAACCCCTGTCTGTAGTCGCCCTTGATGGCAGACCCCTCTGATCCAGCCAGGTCATACAGTTCACCTCTCCCCTTTTGCTCCCACATGGAGACTACAGTTTCACCTAGTAGACTCACCGAAGGTCCCCCTGGTGCTTGGCCATTTGGGGCTTACCCACCACAACACCCAAATTGACTAACCTGTGGGAACTGCGATAACATGGGAGGCCAATTGCCAGTCCCCAGCTTTCCTATGCCTGTGTCTCCAGAGTCTCAGCTTGTGCCAGCAGAAACCGGACCTTTAACTGATGCTGCCCGAGTATGGGGATCTCTGCGTGTAACCGTGTAACCAAGTTTGTTTCATTTTCACTCCGCGTTGTGTTGTTTAAATGAAAAGACCGACCACAACGTAGCTGCATCGAGTTTATTGGATGCCACCTGCATAAGAGTGTATTTGACAAAGATAAAATGTGATGATCATAAAAGCATTAGGCATTAGAATTAGTCTCCACCTTGCTCATCAAGGTGCCAAGGAAAAAGGGCACCACCACAGCACGAGCGGCTAACACTCAAAACGCACACATGGACCAGATATATAGCAGTGATACGGGGTGATTTAACAGTGTTCTTACAAAATTCCACCATCTCCATATCTAAAATAAAAAGAACTACATCCACATGAGCACAAAAGTAAGGAAAAACTAAAGAAAATGAATGCATACCTGCGTAAGAGTGTATTTGACAAAGAGAAAATGCGATGATTGTAAAAGCATTAGCAACGTTAAAAACGTTACATAAAAAGCGGTATTTGCGGCAAATGCACATAAGAAACTTATGTGAGGCAGGGGATTACAAATTTCAATGGTACATTGATATCAGTTTTTATGAATACACTGTACATAGAGCCGGTGTCACACCAACCTTGAAAGGAATAATATTTTTTTTAAACTAACAAATAAAACCAGATAGGCGATCACAGAGAAATAGAGCAGAAACATCTAGTGAAATAATTATACCTGTATTAATCCTGTTACACTCACCCCCATTGATTTCACTAAATTTCCCCAAACATATCAGCATCCCTTGCACAAGTGGTTACAGGATAAAAGGAAACATAGCACATAACCATTCCCAATGCAGAGTCAACATCAGAGAAATGTAACAATGGAACAGTATGATAGTTTACATATCCCCAAAACAAATAAGACATGCCTCAGTGATACACAGTAACAAAAGCACAATCCATAAAGCCAAGACCTAGAAAGTCGACTAGCTAGGAAACTATCCAATACAGGAATAAGAAGGGTGAGGGGTAGCTAATCCCTCAGCTAACTAAAGAAAAACATACCATATAGACATTATACACAAGGATTGTACTCAAAATTACTACATGATGTCTATTTCAATAGACCAGGAAACATACTTGCCCTAGTCCTCTTAGGGAACTCACACGGGAAAAGGAAAAATATTTTCCACATCAAATATTGCAGTGCTCTACAGAGTCCAATTCCCTTCCATTTGAACCCCAAAGGTAACTTATCAGTCACAAGTACAGCCCCTGAAAACAATATTAGGACCAAAATGTACCCACTAATAGTGTGGACGTGACTTGAATTAGCCTATTCACTGGCTTAGTAAGTCTATCTTGCCTAGTGTGAACACCAACTTGACTTGTGCCAGGCAAACTAGGCAAAGAGGTTAAGGCGGTCACAGTGGCCTCAGCCACTGGTGAGTAACTACTAAAAGAGTGCTGGCCCACAACCATTACCGGTTTTGAGACAGGCTCAGTACTGATTCGAGACAGGGAGACACATGATCCTGATCCTCTTCAACATTACAATTTCCATGCTCCCCTTCATCCACAGTTGTAAGGGTTTGATCACCTTCACAGCCAACATCTTCCCTCGCTTCACCCTGGCGTGGCTTCTCTGCGCCATCTTCATCAGGGTCAGGCCTACCAGCCGGTAGGACCTCTTCACTCACTACAGAGCAATCCAAATCCTCATCCTAACAACAATGGCACTGCAGGTTCCCCAGGAAGGTCAGCAATCCATCGGACTGTCCTATCATCGTCTCTTCCTCCAGACTGGACATCACAGACATATTGCCACCTGAGAGTGATAGATGCCCCTCTGTCTCCTCTGAGTCATGCAGCGGTAGAAAGTTGACGGGCACTATCAGATTCCTGTGTACCAATTTAACAGTGCCTGAATGACTCTTAATCAGGTAAGTATCCTGGACTTCACAAAAGGCTCTCTACTGACGGCATCAGCCACAACATTCTTGGGCCCTGGGATGAACTGAATGTCAAAAACAAAGGGTGCTAATTTTGCAACCCAGCTGCACATGCATCAAATTTCAGTTTGGTTAAAATATACTTAAGTGGGTTATTATCCATTCACATTGTAAACCTGTGACTATGTAACCAGTGGCTGAATGTCACATATGGCCCATTTCATCGTAAATAATTCAAGTCGGTGAACAGGGTACTTGGACTGAGCATGTTTAAGGGATTTACTGGAAAAAGCAATGGCTCTTGCCTTTTCGTCATTTTGGTGCACTTGAGATAAAACGCCACCAAGGCCAGCAGTCAATGCAGTGACAGAGAGGAGAAATGGTTGGCTAAAATCCGGATGGGCTTGGAGCACTTTGTTAATAAGAGCAGCTTTAAGGCTCTCATATGCCAGCCTGCATTCAGGGGACATCAGGACCTGACACCATCAGGCACCATTAAATCTTTCTCAGACACCTTCACAATAGCCTCAACTTTACCTGGATCGCTCACAACCTCATCCTAAGAGATAAAGTGGCCTATAAACTTCACAGACCTTTGCAGGGGACAATTTTAAATTGTGCTCCTTCAACTGCTGAACTCCATTTCAAGACACCACAGATTCTCCTCTTCCGTTTTAGCAAAGACTGTTTTCATTAAACCCCCTGCTACAACCATCGTACCACTATAACAATGATAATTTCAAGTTTCATAAACAGCACATGAACACAACCATATGGGGAATCAAAATCTAAAAATCAAAAGTGCGCACGTACTGCAAACTAATTGTCCTATTCTAACATTGAAGGTTCAGTACTCAAATTAGCAAACAACAGCAGTAGGTCTATACACAAAGTTATCACTCTACTGGGGTTAATGGAAACAAAGCTACTAATAAACATCACTAGGACATAAGTGTAGGATCACAAAGGCATTTTATAAACACTGGATCAATCACAAAAATAGTATTCAAATGGCAAATCACTCACAAAGTAGCACCTGTTCAATAGACATACCAATATGGCACGCATAGTAAACAAATGCCACAAAGGAACAACCACCCCATCCTCCTGTCCTCCCTGGCAGCTATGGGGATCTGTGGCACAGCACTAGACTGGATTGAGTCCTACCTCTCCGGTCGCTCCTTCCAAGTCACCTGGGCTGGTGCAGTATCAGCACCTCGCCCCCTTGCCACAGGAGTTCCCCAGAGCTCAGGTCCTTGGTCCCCTCCTATTCTTCCTGTACACCCAATCTCTTGGTCCTGTAATCTCTGCCCATGGGTTGTCCTATCATTGTTATGCCGATGACACCCAACTCTTTCTCTCCTTCCCGCCCTCTGACACTCAGGTCTCTGCTCTGCTTGCCTGAGGGACATCCAGAGCTGGATGGATAACCGCCATCTTAAGCTGAACCCAGGTAAGACGGAGATGATCTTCATCCCTGCTCCATCCTCTAACCTTCTCGACTTTTCTATTTCCCTAGGGGACATTGTGGTGTCATCATCACCCACCGCAAAAAACCTTGGAGTGGTGATGGACAACAGACTGTCCCTCTCCCAGAACATCACGGCGGTGAGTCGAACGTGCAGGTTCTTCCTGTACAACATCCGGAGAATCCGCCCCTTCCTCACCACCTACGCAACCCAGCTCCTGGTTCAAGCGATGGTCCTGTCCCGCCTGGACTACTGCAACTCACTACTGGCTGGTCTGCCAGCATCCGCCATCAGACCCCTGCAGCTCATCCAGAATGCTGCAGCGCGTCTGGTCTACAACCTCCCCAGACATTCCCATGTCACCCCCCTGCTCACTGACCTCCACTGGCTGCCTGTTATGGCTTGCATCAAATTTAAGACCTTGGTGCTTGCATACCAGGCAGCTAAGGGGTCAGCACCAGGGTACATTCAGAGGATCATCAGACCCTACACACCAGCCAGACCTCTCCGTTCTGCCACCTCTGGACGCTTGGCACCTCCCCCTCTTCGCGTCTGTACTTCCCGCTCCCGTCTGCTGTCTGTCCTGGCCCCTCGCTGGTGGAATGACCTCCCCGTGATGGTCAGAACAGCAGAGAATCTCACCACCTTCAAACGCAGACTGAAGACTCATCTCTTCAGGCTGCACCTCTCCCCACCCCTCCCTAGCCTATAGTTCAGCTCACTGTACCTAGTTAGGATAATTTGATTATGTTAGTGTATCTGGCAGGATTGTTTTTGTCTGATTAGGTGTGATTAGATGTGATTCCAGTGCTAGTTTGTACTTGGTAGGATTCTTGCTTGCTGAACAAGCTTACTCTACAGGGTTGGAGTCCTGATCGATGTGGTCACTTCTGGCACTACGATCCTTACTTCACTCTAGTGTTTCTTTTGCACCTCTACATCATGAACCTATGCACTTGTTGTACGTCGCTCTGGATAAGAGCGTCTGCTAAATGCCTATAATGTAATGTAATGTAATGAACAAAAGCTACTTTTGCCTAAGTACAACAAATGTGTTACCAAAATTTGCAAAGTTTAGCAAGCAAGCACACTGAGTTAATTATTCCCTCTTTGTATGTTGCGGTGAATGAAAAGGCCTAAACCTACAAGTACCACAGTCCACTCCTGCCATCCACTGAATGACACCCGCGAACATAAGTGCAACAGGATCCATGCCCTGCGACTGGGAGCTTGCCTAAATGACTGCTGTCTGCAGTCCCACCAGACTGGACCCCAGCTGCAGGAGCCAAAGAGGAATCCACAGGAAACATGGCGCTTCCCCACTCAGCAGCTAAGAGATGCCCGCTGCACTTTGTCAGCTTTGGGTTGTTCGGCTTCCTGTTAAAGGAGACAGAGCCCCCACACACTGTGCACAACTTGGAAGGAACACTGTGGACAATGTATTGCCTTTCATTTCACAATTGCAACAATAATGGAAAAAAGCACTGTATGTTGCCCAAGATAGTCCAGGGAACCCCCTCTCCCTTGCCAGTCCTGATACACAGATAACGGAGAAGGGAAAGACTGGTACTATGGTGTCACAACAGCAGCAGCACAGAAGAGTGTCCTGAAGAGACTGTTGATGTCTCCACACCACACCTTACCATTGTGGGATTTATATCTCTGTCCAGTGGTTGGTCAGCAGGTCACAACTGGACTACTCAATTCTGACATAGACGGAATGTTTTAAAAGATGGTGGATGTACCACTTAGTTTTTGTTAACTAATGCTATGTAAAAAATTGTGTAAGTCACTCTGGATAAAAGTGTCTGTTCAATGCCTGTAATGTAATGTAATGTAATGTAATGTAATGTAACTCTCTTCTGGCTGGACTACCGGCATCTGCCACCAGACCCCTGCAGCTCATTCAGAATGCTGCGGCTCGTCTGGTCTTCAACCTCCCCAGACACTCCCACGTAACTCCCCTGCTCACTACCCTCCACTGGCTGCCTGTTATAGCTCGCATCAAATTCAAAACATTGGTTCTAGCATACCAGGCAGTCAAGGGATCAGCCCCAGCATACCTTCACAAGATATTCAAACCCTACATGCCAGCCAGATCCCTCCGTTCTGCTACCTCAGGACGCCTAGCACCTCCCCCTCTTCGCACCTGCACTTCCAGAACACGTCTCCTGTCTGTTCTGGCCCCACGATGGTGGAATGACCTCCCTGTGGAGGTCAGAACAGCTGAGACTGTGACCCATTTCAAACGACGACTGAAGACCCACCTCTTCAGGCTGCACCTCTCCCCATCCCTCCCTTCCTCCCCTGTAAATGACTAAACTTAGGGTTGTAACTAGGCAGCTGTTTAATAGGTGACTTAGTTGATGCGCCAGTCTTAACGACTACTTGTATTTTTATTTATTTTTATTTTTCCATAGATTGCGTTGTTGCCGTTCTCGTTGTTAGTGTTAATCAGTTTAACCACCAGGGTCCAGGTTGAACTATGCGGTTGTTCCCTGTACTTGGACCGGTACTTCTCTCTAGGGGTTTCGTCATACTTGTTCCTGGTTATGGTTATACACTTTGTTGTACGTCGCTCTGGATAAGAGCGTCTGCCAAATGCCTGTAATGTAATGTAATGTAATGTAATGTAATGTTAACTGCATCTCAGAAATACAAATGTGTAGTTTTCTTATAGCTACGCCCCAATGGTTATACTGTGTCATTTTTATGTGGTGATGGGAAAATAGGCTTTTAGCAGGTGCATTCACCTATTTTTCCAAGAGAGGGAATGTAGGCTATGTAGTGTTTAGATTTTGGCCTTAGAGAGGAACACAGTGAATAAGAATGTGGCCTGGCCTCCACATCACAAGCATCAAAGCAAATGTGATTGGGGCAATTTAAAATCCACTGATACCCTAATCTAGGCAGACAATCTATGGGGCTCACCTCCTCACCTCCTCAGAAGAGACAAACCAGATGACGCAGGACACCGTATCGGGGGTTGAAGTCCCTGCATGCCTCCATGCCTAACATTTCCCATTACTTTAAGTTTGAATGCAATATTTAAGATGGCCGCAGGAAAAGGTTTGTGTTGCTGTTGGTTTCGGAGCCTTTAGGAAGAGTCTTTTTCTTTTTAAACTCCTCGAAAAAAGTTTGGAAATTTGTGTTTGGTCGATCATATCTCTGTTGTTACTGTATTATTAGCATTGTATCTTATATCATTGGAAAGCCTGTTCATTTCCCTTTACAATGATGTCCCATTTGTAATCATGCATTTGTGGGATGAGCAGCACAGCTGATTATGTGGGTGGGGTCCCAAGTGAAATGTGGCAAATTTCCTTGCCAATGTCAAACAGTGTATTGACTCTATTGTTTTGAGTTGTTTGGGGGATTGGATGATTGGACTCTATCAGTAACAAGGAACAAACAAGACATTGGTAATTTTACGCTTTATTCATTGAACAAACAGTCAGGAGCCTCAGTAGCAGGTGGAAGAACCATACACAGCCACAACAGCCTGGCACCTCCTCCTCATGCTGGTCACCAGCCTGGTCACGCGTTTCTGTGGGATGGCATTCCATTCCTCAACCAGGATTCGTCGCAGGTCAGCCAACATGGTTGCATTGGTCACTCTAGCACGGACAGCACACCCAAGCTGATCCCACAAGTGTTCCGTTAGGTTGAGGTCTGGGCTGTTGGCAGGCCATTCCATTCTCTCTACTCCCACAACGTATCCTGGTTGAGGAATGGAATGCCATCCCACAGCAACGCGTGACCAGGCTGGTGACCAGCATGAGGTTGACACAGATCCTCACCTGTCCACTTTTCTTGGGATCAGGAACCATAGACACACACCACTCTGTTAGCTCCTTGATTTCTTCAATGACACCACACTGCACCATCCTGTCCAGCTCCGCTTTAACCTTGGGAAGCAGGGGGCCAGACACTCTCCTCGCTGTGTTAAAACTGTATGGCACAGCATCATCTTTCAGGCATATTTTCATTGGCTTTATACCCAGATCAGCACTGAATGTACGCTGCACCTCCTCCATCCTGCACACAATCCCCATTGCCACAGCAACATTGCGGCCCAACAGACTGCTGACGGGTGATGCCTTTACAACATGGGTGGTAAACTTGTACTGCTGGCTTTTGTACCATGTTGAAGCAATTGTCCCATACAGTTCAGTTTACCTCCTGGGCTGTCTAGAACATCTGTTGCACTGGTCAGCTGTGGTGGGTGCTTTAGCTTATGGTAGGTCTCAGCCGAGATCACGCTGGTGTCTGCGTCAATTTTGAATGTGACTGGTGTGCCTTTAATGTTCATTCGGACATTCCATGGTGTGTTAGAATCCACATTGCTCTTTGTCTTTATTTCCCCTAGGAAGTGTGCGCTATGGTGGCTACTGTCATGCTGTTTGGTAGCGGTAATTGCGTTAATTGTTGCTGCACGACACACAACTGCAAAATGTCCTATTTTCCTACAGTTTCTACATTGTCCATTCCTGGCTAAGAGCGTCTGCTAAATGCCTGTAATGTAATGTAATGTAATGGCTGCACAGTGTGCCTGCTTTGGGTGCTCTTTCCCACACCGATAACATTTCCATGCTCTTTGATTGCCTCCTGTGCGATTCCGATGCCCTCTGTAGTCATGCTTATGGCTCTGACCAGTCTTTGGTCTGTGCTGTGGTGCTGCATGCACATGTCTTCGCGCCACTTTGCTGAGGTGGCTAGTTGCACTAGTGTTAGCATTAGCTTTAGCTTGCTGGCTAATCTGCCCCTTAATTTGCTCTGACTGCCTTACTAATTCGACTGCTCTCTCCAGAATAAGATCCGCTGTTGTAATTTTTCCGACAACTCTTTGTCGAGAATTCCTATTATCAGCTTGTCAAAGGTACCAGAATTCCAAATACCAGCTTTACCAGCTTACTGACTTTACAGAATTGAACGCACATGTCTCTGCTAGCTCATAGAGGCTGCAAATGTACTCCTCTGCTGTCTCACCATGATTTTGCGAACGTTGATTAAACCGGGGTCTTTCGTGAATTGCATTAACTTTAGGCACAAAGTAATTGTTCAATTTACCCAGTACTGTCTTGTATTAATCATCAAACTCATCTTTCCCATCATTGAAAGCAAATATGTTAAACACTTGTTCTGCTTCTTTGCCCAATGCATATAGCAATGTGCTAACCTGCCCCGCTCTCTAGATTTAGCTTCGTAGCAGTACGGTACCCCTGGAACCACTGCCACCACTCCGGCTACTGCTCCAGACGGCTGAAGTGGAGGTTTTCTGGAGGATTGAACTTTGCCATGTTCAACTTGTCTTCTTGACTTCTAACACCATGTAGTATTTGTTGGAATGAATGAGGATGATGGTTGTTTACTTAAACTTTTATTGACATGAAGTGATGAGACATGACTGATGTAACTAACTGACAAGTGACACTGCACTATATTGATTTGATTACTTAACTGTGCTGCACATGAACACACATATAAAATAGTCACTTTATATGACACCTTAGAGTGGTACTAAGTTTGGCATCACTACATCAAAGCATTGTAGAGATATGGCTTACTTCCTGTTTTGTACTTTCGCCATGAAATTTGTTTATTTCCATGTCCATATTGTTTTACCTAGCAATTATCTTTAAGCAACTTTTGGTCAGCCTACTTTGAAGATGATCCATGCCAAATTTAGTAGTGATCCAGTCAACGGTCGAGGAGGAGATATTCAAAATTTGTTTTTTATGAAATTCAAAATCGCGGAAAATCCAATATGGTGGAAATGGACAGGGGTCTGTTGAACTCAGAGGACCAGGGATTGCCATTCTCCATGAGGCTCACAAACTCCAGTGGTTACTCGAGGTATTGCAGTTTAGTAAGCTTGTGGTGCCAAAAAGCAAATTTCCCCATTGAAGTCAATTCAAAACTACGAATTTACCTTGGCCAAATTAAATTATTTTGGACAGAACTTTTTAACTGTAAAATTTATTCACGCTGAATGAATTACTCTCCAGCCACCTATTTTGTTTCTGAGTCCCACAGAAGAAGATATAAGGTTTATTTGATTTCAATTTGGTCCGCATGGTTTTACGTCACACTTAGTGCTTAGACAAGTGAGAGGGGTCCAACTGCAGACCTCCCTCCTGAGGCCCCTAATTCTCTGAGCCAATGGGGGTTGAGCACGACCTCCCTCCTGAGGTCCCCAGTTCTGTGAGCCAATGGGGTTAGTAGTAGGATCCTGACAAATGAAGTACGCCACTTCCTTTACTACAGTATAAAGTCACAAAAAAGGTGCGTACCGCCACTTTTGTTCAAGAAAATATGGAAAAGGTATGGTAATTGTAACGTGAAAGAATGTCTTTGTATTAGCCTGATATACCTGTGTATGCCAAAAAACTCCATTCTATACAAGTGTATGCGCTTGACCCCTCACACATGAAGGATCTAACAGCAAAAGTTATTTGAATTAGTATTCTGCTGTTACATTCTTTTCCTTTAACAGATGCACCAGTCAATTATTATCGATGGATACCCACCTCCGGTGCAACGCTGCACTACATTTTGTAGCTTCTATCAGTGCACCATCTGTCCATGCATAAAACCAAAGAAAAGATCCAAAGTACTCCAGCATTGGAGAACACATCTAATGACAGCAATTCTTTTTGAAGGTAATTATTTAATCATAGTCCATCTCCATTTCTACTCATGGAGGATATACATTGGTATATATCAAAAGTGCAAAGCCCCCCCCCCCAACCCCCGAGTCTCTG
Source organism: Anguilla anguilla (assembly GCF_013347855.1). NCBI lineage: Eukaryota > Metazoa > Chordata > Actinopteri > Anguilliformes > Anguillidae > Anguilla > Anguilla anguilla. The sequence continues at coordinate 29,625,672 of NC_049206.1, read as the reverse complement.
AATTTGTTTTGTCTGTCAATATATAAGCCCACAAAAAAGTGTTTCAGTCAGCTTGGCAGAATCATGGTGACCTTCAATGTGAACAACAACTGGCATTGTCCTCGTGCAAAGTGCATGTCATGTCCTCATAAGAACATTGCAAAATGGCACCTGCTCCAAACAAACAGACAGCTGTTTGTGACCTCAACAGTTCATACACAGGAAGTGCCCAAAACGGATGTCATCTATCCACCCTTGAATGATGTGGAGAGGGTGACTGGCTACATATATAGAGATATATAGCCTCCAAGTTCCAATTCCAATTTTGCCATATGTGGCCACATTGAGTCGGAGTTGATAGAATTAAATGTGGGTAATATGTAGTATTTCACCTTTGACACATACTGCTCAATCAAGGCTATGGTCTCCTGAAATCTGTGATCCACCACAAAATTGGCCGAAGTTGCACAGGTTTGTCCTATATGGTGTCAAACATCTGAGGTTAACAATTATATTCTATAGCCTCACCAGATTGTTCTCTCTGTTCATATTACCTTTTTAGATGTCAACTTTCTTCAGAAAAAACCTGTAAAATGGCGTACAGGTATCAGGAGTGGAAACATGGCATACTGTCAGGTGTTGCAGGGAAATAGAGACAGGCGTCAAAAACGAAAATGCACATAAAGACTTTAATTTCAACAGGAACAAAGGCAGGAAACCAAAAAGAGGCCACGTAGGGCAACTCTTGAAAAAACACAAAGAAATCCTTCAAAAACAGTGAACAGAATAAAAATCCAAAAATCCCAAAAAAAACTCAGAACAGAACTCGGGCAGGGCAGAACTCCGGAAGATAGAGAACAGGCAGGAACACACAGGCGAAACTCACAGATGGAAACACACGTGAAAACACAAGGAACCAGCACCCAAGTCAGGGAAGAAGAGAACTTAAATAGACGAGACACTAACGAGACACAGGAGGGCACAATGCACAATCAGACCACAGAAAGGGAAGGGAAAATGAGATAACCAAAAAACAATAATAGAATAATTGAAAACAATAATACAATTAAACAGGGAAAGGAACAGAACTACAAACTGAAGTGCCGCCATCTGGTGGCCCAAAAAAGTAAAGGCAGACAGAACACAGAACCATGACACATACACAACTTTAACGACCATGTATTAATTTACCTAGAGCTCTGCCTGTTTCTGAGGCATTCCTTGCAGGTAGGTATTTTGATAATTGTAATATATATTACAGTATATATAGTCTTCATATATTTATAATTAGATTTGTAATATATAGTTTTCATATAATTATATTTTGTGAACTATGATCTGGCAATTGACTTCTGAAAGAAAATACAATACATCCTCCGACCAGCAGGGGGGCAATAATACCTGCATGAGAGGGGCCTGAGGAGAGAGGTCTGAGGGGCCTGAGAGGGGCCTGAGGAGAGAGGTCTGAGGAGGGAGGTCTGAGGGGCTGCAGTTGTGCTGCAGTTGGACCCTTTCGAGACAAGCATGGAGCACACCCAGACATGAATGAGTATGAGGCTGTTATTAATCATCAATGTAGAAAAAGGTGTTGAATTCAGAGTTGCTTGCACAGAACCGATGTATCAGAATACAAAGTATTAAACCATGACCTAGGATTAAATGAATCCACCACCATTATTGTTTTCATTATATTCTTATTTTGAATAAGTAAGTAAATGGAAGCCGTCTCCAGTTCTTGTATACCTCGATGATTGAACTCAACAGGACCTAAGTAATCTAGAGAAAAAGAATCATTACTCTGGGCAAAATGGTTCAAAAATTACAGCCAAAAGTGTAAGTCCAAGTTTGGCCTGTTGGTGGCACTAGAGGCGTTAATGTACTAACCCAAAATGTTGTGAAATGATACCTTGGACTGCCTATCAGTGTGCCAAACACACACACCAGCTGTCTCTCTTGCTCTCTCTCTCTCTCTCTCTCTCTCTTGCTCTCAATTCAGTTCAATTCAATACGCTTTATTGGCATGACACATTTGAACGACTGTATTGTCAAAGCTTGCTGGATGAGGAAAAAAAGGAACACAGTAACATTCAAGAAAAAAGTAACAACAATAATTAATCATAATTTGTATATAAACAGTAACACAGAAACAGGTGGGTATTGTAGTTGTTCTCTCTCTGGCATGTACAGTAGTCTCTGTGTTCCAGGCACCTATTGGAAGATCACAGTTTATATTAACAAGCTAACAGGGCTCCCCTGTGTGCAATTGGTGCTCTGTCAGTAGGCGTGTTCAGTCAGCCCAGAGTCAAGACCTTCCACAAACTGTTATTAAAAACAGAAGTTCATTTCAGTTAATCATTTTCTCTGCTTGGACCTCTCTGCATCCTGACCCCAATGCATGTAGCCCACAGCTAACTGTTTCTATTAAAATATTATATTCATATGGCTTATTACATATTTTGGACTACATGCATATCTGTACATCTACAGTGGGCTCCAAAATTATTGGCACCCTTGATAAATATGCACAAAAAAATGCTAAACTAAAAAATAATTGACATATTGACATAAGCTTTATTTTCCAACATGTGTAAACTAGTGTGCTTGATTAATGATTCATTGGAATTAACCAAAGTCTTAAATTTTTTAAATAAATAAAAAAATTTCCCCAAAAAACAGGTTCCACAATTATTGGCACCCCTGGTTTAATACTTTATGAAAACACCCCTGGCAAAGATGACAGCCATAATTTGTGATAAGGTTAGAGAACACATTTGGAGAGATTGTTGACCATTGCTCCATGTAGAACTTTTCAGAATCATTGATATCTTTGGGTTTGGACCCCCCCCTCTTCAGTTCAGACCACAGGTTTTTGATGGAATTTAAGTCTGGAGACTGAGATGGCCATTGGAAAACATGGATGTTGATTTCACTTAAGCATTTCTGTTTACATTTTGATGTATGCTTGGAGTCATTGTCCTGCTGGACAATCTACCTATGACCAAGTCCTAGCTTCTTAGCAGAGACAACCACATTTTCTGCCAGAATTTCCTGGTACTTTGTTGAATTCATTGTGCCATTGATCTAAAATAGTGCCGTGGGACCACTGCCAGCAAAACATCTCCAAAATATCAATGAGCCACCTCCATATTTGACAGTAGGTATGAGGTGCTTCTCCTGTATGCATTCCTTTTTTGCCACCAAACATGTCGATGGTGTGTATGGCCAAAACGTTCAATTTTGGTCTCATCTGACAATAGCACTCTCTTCCAGTCATAATTCCAATGAGGTTTGGCAAGCTCCAGATTCTTGGTTTTGTTTATTGTGCTCAGTAAGGGCTGTCTCTGTGCCACCCTTCCAAAGAGTTAGTTGGTAGGGAGGTGCCATTTTATGTTTTTTAGACTTGTTGACCGCAAGAAACAAACCAATCTCTGCAATTCTTAAACAGTGATCCTTGGGTTATTAATGGCCTCCCTCACCATCTTCCTCACTGTCCGTGGGGACACCATGCACTTGCTTCCTCTTCCTGGCAAATTTGCAACCATTCCATATGTTTTACACCTTTTTATTACTGCCCTTACAGTGCTAAGTGGTATGTTTAACCGTTTATGTCTTTTTTTGTACCCATTATCAGACTTGTGACGGTAAATTAACATCGGTCTCTTCTGAATTGACAGTTATTTGGCTTTCCCCATGCTGATGGATGACAAAGGGGTTTTGTATGCTTGTTACCTAATTTTTATTTTTATTTTATTTTCTAGTGAATCTGGAAGTGATGGAATGACACAACATAGTTCCTTTAGACTGAGATGAACTAAATTAAGTAAAATTGTATTGCCAATTTCATTTTGTTTGATTTTACTTACAATAATTGTTAGGGGTGCCAATAATTATGGCACCTATTGTTTTCAGAAAAAATTAGATTACTTAATAAAAAAACTTTGAAGCATGAAAGTAAATGTATTGAAATGAAAGTATATAGTTTTCCCATATGTTTGAACATAACATATAGATTATTATCTGTGTCATTTATTATATTGCAGCCTTTTTTCTTCATTTTTATTAAGGGTGCCAATAATTATGGAGCACACTGTATGTAATTAAAGTAACTGAATCAAAAGTTTGAGTGGTCTGTTAAGTGCCCCTCCATTAACAATGAGTAACATGACAGTTAAATACTATTTTTTAACTTGGCATAAAAATGAGATGTTGAATCTAAGAAATAATAATAAGGCTCAAATATAAATTTTTAACTGCAGTCATATGAGTGTTCCCGTCATGCATATTAATGGACCAGAGCTACTTCTGTCAGTTTTTGTTTCTGTCACTAGTCTACCTATCTATCCACTGTAGTTTGGCTAGTGTAACACTAGAGAGCACAGTTTTGTCATGGGTGCACTCTTGTACATAATGTTAAAGGCATTCCAGTGTGTGCTAATAGATGGGAAAACATGGGCCTTTATTCTGCTGCTAATATTTTAAATGTATTAAATTATATGTAGAAACAAGTAGAGTGAGAGGTTCTGGAACATTTGCCAAGATGTTATGCTGTAAATTATATTCAAGCTCTTTGGAGAAAAATGCATATCAGCTGAACAAAAAGCTTTACAACCCCTGTACCACCAAATTACTTTTCAACCAGCTTAATAAGATACTTTTCAACATTTTATATACTATATGGCTGGGTTTCTGCACATGACCCACTTTATCAGCGAATTCATTTTCTGTGACCCACATGATAAAATCCTCTCGTATGTGTTCAATAGTGAAATTAAAATCTTAATATGTCAAAACAGCTACAGTATATGTGTTTCTGTGTAAAAACTATTTTTGATTAGATTTTTGTGGATGTCAATGTTAAGTGTATACACAAAACTGGGGTAAAAAACTGGCCCAAAATAAGGAACACTGGAGCACACTTTGCTGAGGGCAAAAGACACTGTTTTAATGAACAGGATATGACTGGCATTTCAACATCTATAATGTCATCCTCTGAGTCAAAAAACACAAATTCAAGAGCCGTGAAAGACTTTTTTTTTACACTAGTTTCAGCATCCTGGCTGTCGAGGACCCATTCAGTCCTCTTTTATTTTGCTGGCTTGAAGCCTGTTGGGCATCTTGTTATGTACACAAAGCTATTTTTTAATGCATCATCTTGCAATCTACAGTATCCATGGCCTTCCCTATCTTGTGAATGCTCAGCCTGTATAAAAAGTATACTTAACATGTATTTAACTGCTGACAACTTCAAAGAACAGCAATTGTGCTGGTCTATATCAAACACGCTCTGGTGCTATTAATCACACTAAGCTAGATGGAAAGAATTTGCCATTGGATGTGGCAGATTAATCTGTGGTTCAGTGACATTTAGAAACCTTTTGGGTCATTAACTATTGCCCACTAGTCATGCTGACAACATGGAAGTGAAAGAACAGGGGTTTTCTCCTCTTGACCACTGAGTTAGCCTACTTTCCTACTTTCAAATAAAGCACCTGAAAATAGCTGTCTAGACACAAGACACGTTCCCCCCCAGGAAGGCCTATTCTGGAGTCACAGTAAATAAGGATTCAGTTTTATTGCTCCAAACATGTGTCATTGTAGTGCTAGAGCTGTTCAAATATCTGAACCACTGCAAAGAAACAAGTACATGTGTTTATTTATTTACAAGTAAGCATATACTTGAGAACTTAACAAAATGGCCTGATTTTTTCACACTAATTTGGGCTACAAGTACTGTGTTGAGATGTCATGTCTAAGAACACTGTAGCTAATGGAATAAGCCTCAGTTACAACCACAAAAATCCACATAGGCTAATTGTTTATTCTTTTCATCCAGGCCTCACGTTAGTCGAGAAAAAAAAGCTAAAGCAGGGAAAAAGAAAATTCGTTTACTATTTTTTCGTGGCTATATGAGTATTCCGTACACGCTATCGACGCTGTTACCTCTCAGTAACTAAACCCAAGGCGGGGCGTTTCGTCTTGTATCTTTAAGGAAACAAAAGACTCCTTGGCAAAAATCTCCGTGCGTTGTGGATTGTTAAAAGTATATAAGGGAACTTAACATTTCTGCTAAGCATAGAAAAGACTATTTCATTTATTAACCCGTTGTTAAGTAGCCCAATAGCCTATGAATTCCGTTTTATGAAGCATGGGTGAATTATTCGGTGTTCACTTTGCTTGCCTCGAAAACCATTAAAAGTGAACCCGACTTCGCAGTTTGCCTTGCATTCCTCGAATTCCGCAATTCTGATGTCAAGAGGGACGGGCCATACGTCTCTAAACCTATGCGATCCCCGCTGTTCTCTTGACCGATTCCGTGTTGAAAACAACAGTATTTCCAGAACCTCAGGGAAAGCAGAGCGCTAAATATTTTGGATTTACGATCTGATGGCATAGGCGTGCTTTGTTCATTTTTTTGTGAACACACGATTCATTTGGGGATTATTAACATCTCGAAAGTAGGATGCCAACTTGCTTTCGTGTAGGCTACTCTTCTCCAACTTTGACTTTCTGGTGGATAAAACGAATCCAACTTTAAAATCTTACAAAGATCTTCCATACGCGGGCTACTTTACGGGACAAGGATTTCTGTAAGGATTAAAAGGAAGTATTGCGAATTCTGGAAGTGTTTCTGACGAGGATTCGAATATGTTGGATTTCTTCTGTGAAGAAAGATTTGTATTCGGCATGTGATCAGCTCTGGTGGGTGTTTATCTAACAATTTTAATTCCCTTTTAATGCATTTTCTTCCTGGCGGTATCCCATGGACTAGGTTATTTCAGTCTATAGTTGTTATATTACCGCACAGAAAAACTACGCACGAAGAAATGTTTACTGTGACTCCAGGGATTAAGTTATTTGTGCTCTATTACAGAGTTGAACATAGTTGAGTTTTACCTACAACTAGTAGCTCAAACAAAGCGCATATGGTTAACAGTTCACGCACAGCGTACCTGATTTTTTCAGATACTCATGAGAACATTCCTGGGGGTCTTTCAGCAGGGTTCGAGGCAAGATGCGACCTGTTTTGTTCCCCTCTGTGAAATGCGTTCCTTTTACAGTTTTAAAAGTATAATGTGCAGGACTGTTTAAGTAGGCCTTAAAAAGTTACGATATGCTTGATATTATAAAATGTTTGGATTGGTTTAAAAGATTGTGCTATGAACCTTACCATCGAGCTATATTATTGTGTAGCAAATTGAAGTTTTGGTTAGATCCTTTAAAATATTTACCTACGTAGGCTGCAGACTTGGATGTCCTTTGGGATAGTCCCTACCGTTCTTAGGCATTGGCATCCGTTATTCAGTAGGCTATGTGTTTAAAGTGCTTCTAAGGGCCAAACCAACGTAGCAACGAAAGCAGTGCTTTCGTTATTTTAAAGTACGATAGGCCTGGGAAATTTTAATGCATGGGCACATTATATTGTCATCTGTTGCAAAGGTATTATGGTATCTGATATATTTTATTTGCATTTTTTGGAGGGAGAGGGGGTTTGCGTACCTTGGAGGTAGGCTATGTAGGCCCTACTAATATTTGGCCAAAAACATGATCATGCATACAAATACGGGTATAATTTAACAGTAAATCCCTTTCAAGTACACAGGAGAGAACCAGCTATAAATGGTTTGAAGTTCTAATACGGAACGCTAGACAGTCCGTGTGAAATAAAAAAACAGTTTTCACATTCTTTCCAGAACGGCTCAGTTGAAACTGTAGTAGAATTTGTGGATAATTTGGGAAATTGGGCCAATCTTCACAACCACCCATTTTACATGACGTGGGAGAACAAAATTGAATTGCCCCATTTTCTTTCTGTATGGCTTTTTCGTCGTCTAATTTTGTGCAAAATTCAAAGGAGTAGCAACATGGTACAATTTTAAGAGCAGCCAATGACCCATTGTGGATTCAATTGCTACTGTTTCCTGTGTTCTAGTGATGTAACCATAGGTCTTGGCCTACACCCTCCCTTTCCCCTGCAGACTAAAGGACATTTACACTTATTTTCTATTTTTGTGTTTGTAGTGTCCACTTTCCTACAGGAAGTGTTCCATACAATACTTAGGATGCTAATTGCCTTTTGGCTTTGGGACTAAATACCCCTTTAACAGTGTGATAAATTAACCTCCTGTACTATGGGGATATTTGCCTTTCCATATGTTTCCTCTATTGTGTGCTTGGCTGTGTGTCATTGCTAATCACATAACTGAGAAATTTATGTTCATAACCCCCTCTCCACCACATGCACACACATGCATACACACTCATTTAGAATGAAACAATCTGCCATTCTAAAAACATCACATAATATCTCAAAATGTCACACAGAGCATTGCTTTAAAAGCAAAAAGTAAAAAACTAAATTTTAGCATTAAGCTCCTCCCTCTCTCACACTATCTCCCATTTGGCAGTGGGTCGTATTTCCTCCCAGGATTTTTTCTGAGGGCTTTCCCCTATCTGAGAAACCCATAAAGAATACAATGGTGGGATATCCTGGATGAGTATTTATATCATTCTGCTTGGATTTGTTGAATCACTTTTATTTTCCCAGGATAACCCCCTCAGATTGGAACTCCCACTGTTTTAGGGCGCTGAAAACAAAGCATATATATGTACGTGTGTGTGTGTGTGTGCATGTGCTTGCCATGATGGTTAGGCCACTCTCTTTACAGTGGTGATGACATTAACAGACTGCTGGTAAACACCAGGCTCTTGTGGTGGGATTGTTCAGACTGTTGCTTAAAAGGGATTTGTTTGGACATGCACCTCTCATTTCCATGATTGTAAAGAAGAAAAGTACAGTACAGGCAGACAGTGCATTTCTTCTGGAGGTGTGTGCCTACATCCTCACATCTGCTAGACTTTTGTAACCTCAATGGTATGTTACTCAAATTATATGGTGCAAGAGCAAGCTGATGGCTAATAGACTCAGGGCTTTTAAACATTAGTAGTGCAGGCTGTGTTTCTGCCTGCTGCAGACCTGAAGGATTACTACTGCAGGAATTATCAATAGTTTAATTTCAGAACCAGAGAGTAATATTTAGTGCATTTCGGTAAATGTATGTTCTGAGAATGTCAAATCTCAGACAAATTGTTTTGATGGAATAAGTCTGCAAAATATGTGTTAATTCCATTTTGGACTCACATCATTGTAAATAGGTTCCAATCTGGTAACATAGGAAATGACTTCCAATGAAAGTCACAATATGTAGACATGTATTTAAACTAATGAAGAATTGTATTGAAAATACTACAATTAGTTTCAACAGAATTTGCTCTAAATTGGCATTGCAGTGTTAAGATCTTTGAAAAACATTATAAATGGTATATTTCAGCGATCAACCACATTGGTGAGTCGCAGAAGGAAATTTCTTTATGTAGGCACGTTTACTGTCGAATAAGAATTGTATAAAAGCCATTAGAAGCTGCAAAAGACTAATGTATCATTCAGATTTTTAATAAAAATTTTTTTTTGGGGGGGGGGGGGGTGTATTTGAAGTATTTAATATAGTCTTAATTTCCTAATTAAAGTCCCTATATTGCCATTTTAGTCAAATTCATTAGGATGCTTCTTCACAAATGAAATACTGAAATTAAATTGCATGCAAAGCTCCTGTGCAACTTTGGAATTACTCTTCCTCGGTGGAAGAGTACTACAGAACACAGGTCAGATAAGGTAGCTACATTTCACATAAAGTACCAGTTATCCATAGCCATTAACATATACATATTATCTTGTATTTCAGAAATTAAAGAGGCTAATATTTGAATAGGATACAGATAGCTTCATGACAAAGTTATTAACTTTACAAGTGTATTAGCTAGCTATAATGTACCTATGGCCTGCTAATGTTTCTTATTTCACACATGATTCCGTGTTTATATCCCAGTTCTAACTAAATGTCCCGAACATGTTATCACACATTAAGGGGTGCACTCAGTGTAAAGATCATTATAACTACCTAATTACTGTTGCCATCTATATGGAATCATTCATGTTGCTAAAAATGCTATTTTCAATATCTCTGACGACCTAACCTCTTCGCTTGACATTTAGCTTGTAGCACTCAAGGGTGCATCTTAAATGGAGGTGTGGGTGGGGTTTAGGATGGAGGAGGAGACAAACTCAGAGTTGAGAAGGGTCACAAAAAACTGCTTAGTATACCTTTAAGGAACAGACAGTGGAATTAGCCTAAATGATGCTTGTAATGCACAGCCGTGTGGTTATTATGAGGATTGACAAGCTTTCAGACGGATAACAAGAGAAAGGCAGAGGTGTATGTGGTCTAAAAGCGTGAAGCATGTCAGACATTGATTCTGCAGACAATATCTAGAATGACTCAAACTGCAGCATGGTGGCACTTTTGTGGCCCTTTAAACAAGTAATACCCCTGTCCTAACAGCATGGAAATATAACCGTATGTCTGAACTTTATTAATTAAGTAAACTTGATGGTTGCTGACCCTTGAAAACCTTTTCCAGGATTTATTGTACTGTTTCTGTTTAGTCCTTTATTTTAAATGTGGCCTCTGCTGTTAAATGAGAAATCCAACCTCACCACCTTCCCTACTCCAAGAGAGTCAATTGAGGTTGGTTTGAGTGCATGCAGGAGTGATCAGTTCAAAGCCTGTATGCGATGTAGTCTGTCAGCACTTCTGCACTGAACTGTGCTAGATTCTTAGGGATTGCCCCTATCTGAGAAACCCGTGAAGGACTTAACTTATTTACAGGATGCACATTAGCCCACTTATCTTCTCTCTTCTTGGCTGGACATCTGTTATTTTGTTGCTTTGCATATGCTCCTAACACAGCAATAATTTATAAGACTGATTTTTCTGCTGCTTTCAGAAATTAAAAAGCTTCTTCATTACAATGTAAGATTTTAGATGTTCCTTATCTATGCACTTATTGTGCATCAATATTGAAAATCTTTGTTCTGTTTTAATATTAAATATATATATACTTACTTTCCTAATGTTAGGCCAGTTAGGCCTAATCCTAATAAAAGGCTCAGGTTCCTCATTGAACCATTCTTTGTCTCTGTATACTGTATGAAATACCCTTGTAAACAGTTTTGCTGTTACTTGTTTTTTTTAATTCTGGTTTTCTTTAACACATACATGTAAGTTGTATTCTCTGTATGCCGGAGTGTATTTTTGATGCTAAGATGGTTTACACATGACTATGCAGAATTTGAATTTATTATAGACTCAACACTGCGCTAGTCTATAGCTAACAGATGCCATCAGCTCCACAATATATTTCATTGTGTGAATGAAAAGTGAGGAACATGACTGAGTTTCAAGTAGGCTAAACTAGTTAAAACGATAAACATTTCCCTGAAAAAGCATAATGGTTTAAATGTTGTGTGCAGTGTGCAGCCATTTTAACAGACTTTAAAAGGCACTTGTAAATTGGAAAAAGGAAATTAGCTTTTTGAGAGTTCTATACCAAGTGTCCATTCATGCACGCTTTGAGGGGTGGGGAGGGGTGGTTTTAGACATTTCATTAAAAAGGGAAAAAACGTGTTTTAGGAAATTTGTCATCCATTCTTTGGTTGGTGACAAAGACAGAGGACCTGCAAAAATGGTATCAATCTGTTTCTGGTTCAACTGTCATTGGTACATATCGACCACTTTATTGGATTCAGGCTAAGCATGCATAACTATGTGCTTATTCTCGTAGGATCTACATTGTACGTTATTACTCTGTTTTAGCGTGCTCGCTAAAGTAGTGCAAGCTAAGTAGAGTTAAAGCAAGTGAACTGTAGAAAGGCCTGTATGATAGGCCTAGTGCAGAAATGAAGCATGGTAGTGCAGCAATTCACTTGGGTTATAACTAACGTTTGTTTGGAAACCGCAGTTAATGTGACAACAGACATTATGAATAGTTAAGATTTTAATAGCTGCCTAGCTATCAAGCTAACAAGGAAGCTACTCGCCTAACTATCAAGCTAGTTGGCAAAAGCTTCTGTCCTAAGGAAACAAACTCATGCTGATTTTGCATCCATTTCCACTTTTCTGTGGAATGGTAAACAATTGTTTACCATTCACGGTGTAGTTCGCCATGCATGCCACCATGTTTAAGTGAGGTCATATGACACTCTCGCTGAAGTCGCGGTTGTTGAATTCCAGGTTTTCTAGTTGGAACGCTGACATCAAGTGGTGTTCCATTGTATTTTTTCTCGTAGAAGGATGGGAATTCAGAGTTTGTGAGTTTTTTGGAACGCAGCATTAAATATCTAATAAAGCAAGGCAATGAAGCACAGTTCTGTGCTACTATATTAATTGAACCAAATTTAATGTGACTTTATCATCTGGCAAGTTTGCAGTTAGCTAGCTAGCTATGAAGGTAGCCAACAAGGATCTGAAGCTGGCTTTAACAGCTAACTAGCTAGCTACTAAACTTGCCAGATAGATTAGGCAAAGAATAAATATAAATATTATGTTCAGTGTAATTAACTAGTTATCCTGCAATGCACGTATATTTCTGCCTCGTAATGACAGTACCACTCAGTTCCACTCACAGTAGATGAGGCTTTTCTCATTCACGCTGAGAGCGATAAAAATAGAATACATCCCATGGTGTGTCCTCATGAGACTGGTTGTGGGGATTGCTTCCCTTCCCTTCCTTTCATTTAGAAATGCAACATGTTGTGGTTATCTTATATTTGTCTTTATGCATTTCCCTGGTTGCATTTTTTTTATCATTCACCACTTTGAGCCTGATGTTCAAATAACTGCTTAAATTAGCACTTAGATACTACTTTTGTAGTATCTTCTTTTTCGGGTATGAAATACCATGCTTGTGTGCTTTACCCAAGCAAGCTGATTTCCAAAAACGAAGAAGTTATTCTACATGAATTTGATGAGAAAAAAGACTGCAGTCGGGTTATATTAAAGGCTGTCACAACATTGTTTGGGTATTGCCTGAGGGCTTGGCATGAGAACGCATAGTTTATGGCTTGAGGGTGGTGCTGGGCATGGAAAAATTTACGGTAAACGGGCAGACATGGAGTTATAAAAAGCCAGAATGGGATGTTGTGTGCTTCTGCGTTTGTGGTAGCAGATCGCTTTCCTTTCAGTTCATCTGACACTAGCGCCCGCCCCTTCTCTACTGATGATAATCAGCTCTCAACCTAAAAGCAACTGCAACAACTTGATAAAGGGCCTTCCCGCCTGTCGACTGATTTATGCGATCAGGCCACTTCCTGTGGTAGAAGATGGTTATAGCCTAATTCCTGCTTCCTTTTTGGAAAATGTGGGCCTGCTCTATGTCATAAAAATTCTCTTTCTTTCTCTTTTTTATATTCTGCTCTTTTTGTTTACTTTCTTATGCCAGAAATTTGTAGCTTGTCCATCAAACGAGGGACATATTTGCCAAATATTCCTGTACCTGGATTACTGGAAAAATTTAAACAAGGGTACAAAGATATGTGTGGTCTTGGCTGTGTGTGTCTACTAAAATATACAGTAATGGCTTTTTTAAGGGAAGCTTCTCATCTCACACAGACAATCACAGTTGGTACTCCAATGATAATGTACAGTACAGCAGTCACAGACATAAAAGACCATAGACCTGTAAAGGGAATTCCTGAATTTAAAGTACATAAGGGAGGTGCCTTGCCTGAGAATTTGTTTAGAACTAATGATATTCCGATGCCATTTTAAAGTTATTTTGAGTGCATATACTGTATAAAGGCCTAGATTGAATCAAATGGTAGCAAACCCTGTTCTTAATGTAAACAAGTCTTACTTTTTCTTTTACTGGTTTGGTGTTTATCTTTGGAGGTGGCTGATTTTGACCAAAGGAATTAAAGTAAAAATCAGAGATGCGTACTCAATTTATTTGCTTCTGATAGAAAATGAAGTACAAAACATACTGTGATTTCAATATGAGCCTATATCTCCAAGCCCTGGTCCTGGAAAAGGTTGTTTTCTTTTTACCTGAGTCATATCTCTGCTCCATTCAGCACTTCTGCATTTTCTTTCCTGGCTCCAATTGCCTTGAAACAATTGGAGCAATCAAACAGTCTTCCTTTTATCCCCTCTGTCTTTACAATCTGGTAATGCTGAGATTTGTAGCTAGAAGGTGATGTCAGCTTTAGTGGAATGTGTAACATAAAACCCTGCTTTCAATTAACACTGTAGACCGTGTATTCTCAAAGCTGGACCTTGAATCCAAATTTTTACCCTGGTTTTCTTTTCCCCCAGTTAATTAACTGAGAAATTAGTGCTTCTGATTGGAAAGGTATTCACACCTGACTCCCAGGTAAAGGGAGGGTGGGAAAATCAGCAGTTCTTGGAACTTGAAGGCTGTGATCTCAGTCACAGGAGTGTATACGGACTGTTGGACGGAGGACGGAGTGTAGCACAGTGGGTAAGGAACTGGACTTGTAACCGAAAGGTCGTAGGTTCGATTCCCGGGTAGGACACTGCCGTTGTACCCTTGAGCAAGGTACTTAACCTGCATTGCTTCAGTATATATCCAGCTGTATAAATGGATACAATGTAAAATGCTATGTAAAAAAGTTGTGTAAGTCGCTCTGGATAAGAGCGTCTGCTAAATGCCTGTAATGTAAATGTAATGTTGGTGCTGAAGGCAATTTAGAATATGCAATAGCATTTTTCAATAGAAATGTTACAGGCCTTATTTTCCCTCAGTCCATCCCCAATGCTACTGTTCTGGGTCTCAGATTTCCAACAGCAACAGTAGAGGAATGTGATATTTTATAACGATATTCTGGATATAGATACCGATTTGATGGATTTTACGTTTTATTTTGTTGAGCCATAATCCAGTTGTAGATGTTACTTATTGGCCTACAAAAAATAAATACACAGTGATAAAATCTTTTATAAATCTATCCCAATATCAGGATACAATTTAACGTCTTAGCGCAAAGCCCCTAGTGGTCGGCACGCCGACGTGTCGAGATGACTAAACTCAGACATTCAGTGTTCAGCTACTGCAACCAAAGTATGAACTAAAAACAGAAACGCATTGTTTTAGTTTCATTAATAGAAGATACGCGACAACTATGCCGAATACGAAGTTTCGCAGCACCACCATTGTCGCTCTGGTTGTTCATTTAACACACACCTACTCCCTGCAGTGTCATCTGCAACTACACCCCCCACCCATGACATAATGGACAATATTGTCTATCTTGGCATTCATAAAAATATTCTTTCACCACTCAAAAATCGTATTCTGTCATAGCAACAAGATAAACCCGACAATAGCCGTAAGATATGCCAATACAGCAGTGAAAACGCTGCTCACTGAATAACGAAATAAACAAGAAAAAGTTTTTAAAAATGATACATGTCATTCTACAGTCTAGAGTTTAAGCTTTCTAATGATGTATAACCTGTAATTTTGCTTTTGGAATAGCGTTTTATAGGTCAGCGTAATCGAAAGTTTTGTTATCATTGCTTTCACTTACGTATTCACTCTGTGGTAGCAGTAAAAGACACTGCACCTAACGAAACGTTGTCAACGATTTTCGTAACTTCTTGGAAAATACTATAATTGAGGACTTCTGAGCATAGCTAAGCAATATGTTTGCTGATAGACCTAGCTGACATCTGGTGTAAGTCAGAAGCAGATAGAACTATATCATTCATTTCCTGTCTCTGTCTCTATCTACTGAAAACAGATAAGATTTCATCATTGCTATGTAAGTATTACTGCTCTAAATATTTCGGTTATATATGTTATTTTAGAAATTGAATAGGTTAGTGGTATTTTATAATGAGGATATTTCACACTGTAATGTAAGCGTTTGTTGATAGTCTAGTAGTTTTTGTGATGCATGCAACAGTGATGGTGAGAGTGTTTGAACATTGCCAAAACATGGTGGATGGTTGAAAATTGTTTTCATGTCGTCCCATCCCCATACAAGAAAACATACGAAAGTACAGTGTATAGAAATACATACAAGAGTTAATTATTACAGATTTAGGTACTGTACAGCATTGTGTGACAATATTTTTGCATTATTTTTAAATCTGATATCAATGTGTCATCTTAAACTTTCATAAGGGGCTCATTTATATTCTTTACAATGGACAAAAAGCATTATATTCATTTTTGGAGAGATTTTGGATATGTTTCTGGACCCCTAGCTATCCTAGACCACTGTACTGATGGAAAGCTTGTAATTCCCATTTGAAAATGATGCAATAGTGAGTTTCTTGAGACAAAACAGTTGATTTGCAGGAAATACGCGAATATGTTGTGATTTACAGCAATGCATAATTTAGACATTTTGGGTAGATTTGGAGCCGCTGGGTACACTACTTAGTTTTTGCTTCATAGATCTTGAGTAGTTCTACATATCCACCCTTATGTTTTATAAACTTGTGGTCAAGACGTTTTTGACCCAGGACATGTATACTGCTGTATATATGCAATCTCTCAGTATTTCATTGCAAACTAAAAAAGAGCAAATTCAATTTTGATTATTTGCCCAGACAATTGCATTTGTGGCACTTTATTTCTTCCAAAATTATGAATATGAACCAATCTAGTTAGTATTGTAAATGGTACAAATGCCTTGCTTCATTTAAGCCATTTTCAAGTCTCTGTGGTGTTCACATCTGGAGTTATAAAGCTTTAAATAGGGTACCCCCTAAATGGGCAAGGATTGGCCAGATTTGGCATGTGTGCTAAGGGGTTAATTACCAGGAAGATTCCTGGATGTAACAAACTGGTTTAGGCCAGTCTAGCTTTGGTTATTATATTGTTCATTATTGACTGTTACAGTTGTTATACTTCACTACAGTACCTCATTAATACTATCAACAATGTAGACAGAATTTAGCTTAATGCTACTTTATTAATTTGATGAAGTTTGAAGGCCTTTACAATTTGGTTCACATTGCCATGGTAATAATAATAATTAATAATTAATTGTTGGTTGGGTTAAAAGCATAGTTTCGGAGCCTATCTGTGGCTGTGACTGCATAAGTCTTGCACTAACCATCTGTGGTTGGTGCTGTAGTGGGGCCAAAAGTTTACATTCACCTAGGCTAAAGATATTCAAACTCAGTTTTTCACAACTCCACACATTTCATGTTACCATACATGTGTTTTGGCAAGTCAATTAGGGCATTTACTCTGTTCACATCAGAGGTAATTTTAAAACAATCAATTACAGACAGATTTATTTCAGCTTTAATTCACTATATCAGAATTCACCAAGGTGACTGTCTCATTAAACAGAAATTGATTTAATGACTTCTGATTGGCCAATTGTCATAATTTGGAGTTAATTGGGAGTTAATTGGCACCTATGGCTTTATTTCAGGGCCTAAATTTTTACCCACTGCCTTTTTTGCCCTTAATACCATTAAAAAATCCAAGCAACTCAGCCAAGACCTCAGAAAAAAATGTGAACCTTCACAAGTCCGGTTCCTCCTTAGGAGCAATTTCCAAACAACTGAAGGTACCACGAGCATATGCACAAAGAATTGTATGCAAATAGATACGATGCACAGACGCTGCATTGTTCAAGAAGGAGGCACAAATGAACTCTCAAGCTGAACGAAAAGGTTAAACTGAACCCCAAGACAACAACAAAGGAACTGGTGAAGGAGTTGGAGGCATCAGGTACCAAAGTATCTACATCCGCCATTAAGAGAATCCTACATAGCCATAGCCTGAAAGGCTGTCGCTCAAGGAAGTAGCTCCAAGACCGGCATAAAAAAGCCAGAATGAAGTTTGCAGATGATCACCAGGATGAAGGCCTAGCCTTTTGGAGGGGTGTTTTGTGGTCAGATTAAACAAAAATTGGAGGGATTGGTGCACTTCAGAAAATAGATGGCATCATGAGGAAGGAGGATTATCTAGAAATACTGAAGCAACACCTCAAGACATCAGCTAGAAAGATAAAACTTGGTCACAGCTGGGTCTTCCAGCAGGACAATGATCCTAAGCATACCTCCAAAGTTGTAACAAAATGGCTTAAAGACAACAAAGTGAAAGTATTGGAGTGGTCATCACAAAGCCCTGACCTGAATCCCATAGAAAATTTGTGGACTGAACTGAAAAAGCGTGTCCGAGCAAGGAGGCCCACAAACCAGACTGAGTTACACCAGTCTTGTCAGGAGGAATGGGCAAAAATTGCAGCAAAGTATTGTGAGAAGCTTGTGGAAGGCTACCCCACTGAAAATCTGATAAAAGCTGAAATAAATCTGTCTCTTAGGTATTATTTTGAAATGACCTCTTATGGAAATAAAGTTGATACGCTAGTTGACTTAACACAGGTATGGTAACATGAAATGTGTTGAGTTTGAGTTTGAATGTCTGTAAACTTTTGGCCTGAACTGTATGTACCCAGTTAGCAACACAATCAGGATAGTGATATGCTGTGTTGAAGCATTGCCTCCTTACAAGGGCATTGTGTCAGCCACAATCATCTGTTCTTATTTTGTCTTAATTTGTCTAAACAAAGCTAGCCACTGCGTGAGGTTCGACCATATCTATTTATGCAGTAAATGCATAGAGGGCTCAGCTTTGGTATAATTACTGCAGAATCATGATTTAACTTGATTTTGGATTAGATTGACTTAATCAAGTGGATGTGGTCATCACAGAGGTTTATCGCAAATTGTCATGGACTGTTCACCTTTAGTTTGTGTGACCCCAGTACAGACATACTGGTAATGTCAGAGCTGGGGCAGATTTCTACATCATCTTTATCAGCCTCACTGATGCTGGTGCACCGTGACTAACATAGGAGGACATGCCTCTGTCGTCACATGAGTTCATTTAATTGTAAATACAGTGCATTTAGAAAGTCTTCACCCACATCGATTATATTTGGTTTGTCTTGTAACATGAAATTAAAAAATATATTTTTACATATAAGTAACTTACTGTTATGTTATAATTAAATAAAACATTTAGATGTTGTATTATTTAAAAGTATGAAAAATGACTTAATTGATTTGTATTCACCCTCTTTGTATTAACAACCTATGTTTGGCCAGGTGCATTCCATTTTTTGATATCACATAAAATGTCCACCTGTGTTAATATCGAATCCACCTGTTAAATCCATTGTAACAAAATGGTTAAAAAAAATATGACACAACCCACAAACTACCAAGATCAGGTTGTCCTACCAAACCGGGGAACCAGATGAGAAGGTCAATTGTCCCTAAAAGTGAACAAGAGGCCACCTACAACACTGACAGTGTTTCAGAGCTCCTTAGCTCAACTGGGAGAAACTGTCCAGAGATCAGCCATCTCTAAAGCATTTCACAGGTTTGGGAGAATGGGTAGACAAAAGCAATTTCTGAGTAAAGCCAACATCAAGCCATGCCTAGTGTTTGCCAGAAGCCATGTGACTGACCATGAGACCTTCGGGAAGAGGATTTTGTGGTCTGATGAGACTAATTTGAACTCTTTGACCTGAAAGAAAAACACTGTTTTCTGGAAATCAAATGCTGCCCATCGCCCAGGTAACACCATCCCTACCGTCATTCATGGTGGTGGCAGCATCATACAATGGGGTTACTTTTCAGTGGGAGGGATTGGGAAGCTTGTAGCCGTGAAGGACAAGATGAGTGGAAACAAATACAGGCATGTTCGTCAGGAGAACCTGATGCAGTCCCCAGATCTGCATTTAGAGAGATACATGTTCCCATATGACAATGACCAAACACATGTGAAATGACTACAAAAGAATGGCTTAAAAACAAAATGGTAAGAACTCTGCAATGGTCCAGCCAAAGCTTTGACAAAAAAAGTTTGACCTGTAAAATGTCGTACAATCATGCTCTTATATAACTTTTCAGAGAAAAGTTGCATGGAGGAAAGGGGAAAAAAATCTTAAAACTAAATGTGCAAATCTCATACAGAAATATCTGAGGATACTCCGAGCTGTAATCGCTGTAACTACAAAGTACTGACTCTTGGGGGTGACAACAGGGGGGGTCTGGTGGGTGCATAGAGTCTGATCTTTGAAGATATAATAAGTCCCTTTAGCTGCCTGATAGACTAGCACCAAGGTTTTGTTTTAAAGGTACTCGGATTTATATCGCAGTTGTCATTGTTGATATATATATAAGTGCTATTGTTTTACTGTGCAGCACACACCCTTCTCTTAACCAGTATTGGTCACTCTGGAGGCATGTACCCTTCATTCTATTGCCTAACCACATGCAGGTGGATTGGCTCTGTTTTAATTACCTCTCTGAATGGGATAACAGCAAATGCCAGAGTGTTGCAAGTTCAAACCATTTGTAGGACACTGTTCATATATCATTGGGAAAAAAAGTGCTTAACCCACATTGTGAGTGAATACTTTCAGGTGTATTAATGCAAGTAAATTATTATAGGCTACCACAGATAAGGTAAAATGATAAGCAAATCCATAGTGTGATAAAATAATTGTCCTCTTTGTTTATGTATGACCTTGTAGCATCTATGCAAAATTGGCAACCTTAGTTTGTAGCCTAATCCAGAGTGCCAGTATTGTTTAAAAGGGGACATTTTGATTTCCACTTCATACTCAATACTGGCAACATGGGTGCACACACACATCTCCACTCACATGCATGCATGCACACAAGAACATGCACTCACCTGAGAAAATGCCTCCCTGCTGGCATTTTCTCTACCATTCTTTTGCACCATGACAGTAAAATTGCTACTCAATTACCAAACCCCTTAAACCCATCTAATTTTACAGAATGATCTGTTAAATCGACATGAAGGAGCAGCAGATGGTAATAGCAAATGTGTGGCCTACACAGATATATAAACCAAGGGTTTTCCACATAAACCATTCGTTATGAACTTCCCTAGTTCAAAGGGTATGAACAGTTTATATGAATTAGTGGTGAAAAATAATGCAAATTTATTGGTGATTTATTTATTGTATCCATCCTGGATGGTCAGTGAACAGCTGTAAAAAAGGAAAGCCAAAGAAAAGTGAATTAGAAAATATATCTAAATACTGTTAGCATAAAAGCCACCCCTGCTACAGCAAAGGTGATATACCTCCTACATGTAGAATTGACTATAACTACAGAAAGACATACTTAGCTAGCATGGACTTGCTAGTCTAACAGTAAAAATGTGAAAACATAATAAACTTTACCCTAAACTATAGAAAAATAACTTGCGCATTAGATATTTGTTTAATTAACAACAATTGCATGCATCCGAATGGACATGCTTTAAGGAATTCACCCATGAAATCATGAGCACACTTGAAATTATTGAGGGCTGCTGTGAACTGTCCCTGACACAGCAGGGCCACCATGTTGACAATAGGTATGAGAGAGAGAGAGAGTTGAATAAAGGCAGAGACAGACAGACCAGGGCAGATGGATGTCGTTTCAGCACTTCCACACAGAGGCACCCTGTGTACTTCCCAATTGGGGTTCCCTCTCTTGACCGCCCCCTCAGTGAAGGAGAGATCTGGACAGAACAAAAAGAGCTGGAGATAGAGTGCAGCCTTTTGAAGTGGGGTGTCCTGGTGCCAAGGACTGAATAAAAGCTGTGTTCCTCCATAGTAGCCAAGTGCTTTCTGCCGTGATTGTAAATTTTTAGCCATTTATATATTTAAAAAAAAGTTTTTTGTGAATCACCCCACTGTTTCACCAAGTTGGTGCAAATAATAGTGCTCTGTTGGTCTCTCTTCCTTTTCCTTTTTTTATTTAGTTAGATGGCAATAAATTCACTGACCATTTAAATAGATATTTTTTTGAAAAGAGGCAGGTGTTTCTCTGCTGAATGATTTGCTGCAGTGGGGCTAAACTTCATTTAACCAGACTGACGAGTCATGTCCTGTCTCGTTCCCAAACACCGCTGTATGCTAAAAATCCCATAAGGTACATGGAATGCGTATTGTGTAACAGAAGAGTTTATATGTGTGGCACTCTCAATTAATGTGATTAATATATTATATAATATTGTAATATACATAATATGAACAGAAACTACTTGATAAAATTTTGTTTGTTAATCAAATGTTATCTATTCTCAGCAACATGAGGAAACTACATACTCTTGTCATATCATTTCTCAGAGAGAAAAACCTCTTTAATCCAAAATTAATTAATTAATTTTTATTTTCAAAATGACGTGTCAGTTTTTGCCATTCCTGTACTTAATACTTTTTGTGCATCCTTCCTTTACCAAGATGGGAAGCATTAAGTCTTCTATAAGATTTGGTGAGGTGGAAGAACACAGCAAGTGAACTGAAACCTTTCTACTGTGCAGAATCTCTCCAGATTCATTGGAGAGGTCCTTTGTCTCGCTTGTGGACTCACTTGACTATTTTTTGTGGATTTGGACCATGACGCAGTTTTAGCCTCCTGACTGAGGCAGCCAGATTTTGGTCTCATGGTACTTCACGTCCATAATGCCATGTATCCAAACACGTTTCCCAGGACCTTTGGAAGCAAAGCAGCCTCACAGCATCACATATCCATGACCATATTTCTCAGTGAAGATTAGTTTATTTTCTGCATGACTAATCCTCACTTTATGCCAAACCTATGTCATCTGACCATAGAACCCAGTTCCAATCACAATTACCATGACATTTAGCTAACTCCAAGCCCTTGCATTTGTAGTTTGATGACAGTAGAGGGTTACTTCTGGCAGGCCTTCCAAATAGATTATTGCTATGAATTGTTGGCAAGAGACCTTTTAACCAAACATCCAGTTGTGATTCCTGGAGCATCTTTTGCATCTCAAACCATCCTCCTCATTGTTTGTGTGGGCCAAATGCACATCCTCTTCTAGGCAAGTTCATCATAGCTCCAGTTGTTTAAAATGTCTTAATTATTGCCCTGTTAGTTATTAACATTACTATTAGTGCTGATGAATATGCTTAGGCATTTGGCTGTTTTAATAGCCTAATTTATAAAGGTCAACAAGTTACATTTTCCTATTTAATTTGTGTATTTTCATGTATGTACGCCCCAGTGGAACAGGATACTGTAGATGACCACTTCAGGTCAGGTACCGCAGGTCAATATGTGGTTTTGGGTTCCATATATCAATTTTGTGATTTTCTGATATTTGACTTCATTTAATACTCCAAGTACGTAAAATGTACTAAATAATAATAAATCATAAATGGTTGTTCTAGATTATTATTTATTGTCACCACCATCTACACAAAGCAAAACTTATTTAACGGCCATTTACTCAATACGACTTATTTCCCCATTTACCAGATAGTTTATCCGAACTTTGAAAGTAGGTACAATCACACAATTCTACATATAGCTTCATAAATGAAATGGTACAAAAAGCTTTTATATCCTTTGTATTTTTAATATATTGGATACTTTTCATTTTATGTGCTATTATATCTGTGAAAACAGATGAGGTGCATTTTTGATATATATTTTCTAAATTGGTTTTTAAATATTTGTGTAAAAAAACCTGTATTTCTAACAAATGGTTTTCTCAATCTCAACTGCTGAGTTCTTACATTAAAACAAGTAAAATAACTGACTTCCAACCACTCCAAATAGTGATAGCCATAATGTGCAAATTTTAAATTGCACATGTTTAATGATATAGTACCTTATTTTAATTACCAGAAATTAAAAGTCATAATAAAAAAATCTTGTAGTATATTTAATTGGCAATTTCCATCCCCACCCCCCTCCCCGCTTTTGGCACTCCCCTTAGATGATTGGTGCCCCTCTCATACATATGGCATTCTTGGTGACTGCCTATAGCGTCCAAGCCTTCAGCCGGCCTTTCATCTGACTATAGCACTTAGTTCCAGTAATAGCTCCAATGACGTTTGGCAACAGCCTTTGACAACTTTGTGGTTGCTAACAGTAATGGCTTTTTACACGCAAAGCTTACAAAGAGACTGAAGGTGGTGTGAAGATATGAAAGTCATATTGAGACTTTGTTACTCCAAGATGCAACTAAATTCTGTAGTTCTTGAACTGTGGTCCCTGGGTTGTTATTTGTCTCCCAAAGCATCTTTCTCACTGTTCGTGGGGACTGCATGCACTTACATTTCATCTGGAAGAGTTAGTAAGTTTGTTCCACATGTTTGAAACCTTTTGATTATTACCTTAATACTTTGTGGCATGTTTAAACAGTATTTTGTGTACTTATTACCTGACTTGTGTAGATGACTTTGACTTCCTCCATGGTTATGGATGACAGCTTGGATAAATACTTGGGCATTACCTCTTTCTTATACTTTAGTGATCTACAATACAGTTACTTAAGACTTAATTAACTTAATTACATTACATTTATTTAGCAGACGCTTTTATCCAAAGCGACGTACAAAAGTGCATATCTTGGTCATTGGACAACTACAAAACACAGGTTCAATAAGGTACAGAACTAATTTCGTACAGCTATTCATAGCCAAGAACACAGTTCAGTTCACGCAGAGAACATTATTCTGACCTAACTTATGCCAAGCCAAACTAGGGAGAAGAACAAGCTACAATATTAGGACAATACAAATTACAAAAAGTGCTGGAATGGGGGTACATGTAACCCCCATGAGTATCATGAAAGGGGGGGTTTAAAGTGAAATGATTCACAGATTGGTGGCAGTTAGTCCTGAAGAGATGCGTCTTCAGACCATGGCGGAAGATGGGTAGTGAGGGAGAGGTTCAAAGAGGGACAGTGAGTTCGTTCCACCACTGGGAAGCTAGGGTGGAGAGGCTCTGTGATCCCTTTACTCGGGTGGGAGAGGGTGCAAGGCGCCGGTAGCCAGTGGAGTGACCTCAGCAAAGAGAGAATTTGGGAAGGTTGAAGATCAGTCGGGCAGCAGCATTTTGAATAATCTGTAGTGGCTGTATGGCACAAGCTGGCAGGCTTTCAAGGAGAGAGTTGCAGTTATCAAAGCGGAAGGTCACCATAGCCTGGACAAGGATCTGGGTGGAGTGGGTAGTCAGGTATGGTTGAATCCTCCTGATGTTGTACAAAAGGAATCTGCAGGACCGTGATGTTGCCTTGATGTGCTCTTTGAGGTCCAGCTGGTCATTCAGGACCACCCCCAGGCTCTTTAAAGAGTGAGAGGCAGTCACTGTGGTGCCATCAACCGTGATTGAGAGCTCACATAGTAGAGAGGTCTTGTATGGGAAGAACAGCAGCTCAGGTTTGTTGAGGTCGAGCTTCAGGTGGTGGCTGGCCATCCAGGTTGAGATGTCAGTCAGGCAGGAAGATATTTTTTCATCAACCTGTGAGGCAGAGGGGGTGAAAGAGAAGAAGAGTTGTGTGTCATCTGAATAACAGTGATTGGAGATGCTGTGTGAATTAATCACTGAACCAAGAGATTTGGTGTATATGGAGAACAGCAGAGGACCTAGTACAGATCCCTGTGGTACTCCCTTAACAAAGGGATGAGGAGCAGAGGCAGACCCCATCCAGGTGACCCGATAGGACCTATCTGCAAGATAGGAAGGCAACCAAGACAGGGCGGTCCCAAAAAAATGCCCATCTCAGCCAAGGTGGAGAGGAGTATTTTGTGGTTGACCGTGTCGAATGCTGCAGACAGGTCAAGGAGGATCAGGACAGAGGAGAGGCGTGAGGCTCTTGCAGTGGCGAGTGCCTCCATCACAGCCAGGAGTGCAGTCTCTGTTGAGTGCCCGGATCAGAAGCCAGACTGGTGATTATTATTCCAGTTATTCCCAGCAGTACCACAAATTTCTGTCACACTCCCGATAAACAGCAAAGGTTCCACTATAGGGTGGACTTACAGTTAAATGCAGTCTATATTGAGTGATCCATGTCGGAATTGCTTCCCCTTTGACATAGTATCCCCATTTTAGTGGAGCAAAAGTAATTGGACAAATTAACATAATCAGAAATAAACTAGTCATACTTGGTACCTGGTTGTAAATAGCCTACTTTGTATTTGATGACTGCCTGAAGTCTGTGAACCGTAGACATCACCAGATGCTGGGGATATTCCCTGTACTGTACCTATATTCAGTTCCTGTTGGCCTTCAGTCTTGAATTCAACAAGTGAAATGAATGGTCAGTTGGATTCAGGATGGGTGATTGACTTAGCCATTGAACAACATTTCTATTTGTGACCCTGAGATGTCTTGGATGCTTTAGCAGTATGTTTGTGGTCATTGTCCTGCTGCAAGGTGAAGTGACGTCCAATTAGTTTTGAGGCATTTAGCGCATCTGAACAGATAAGATGATTCTGTACACTTAAAATTCATCCTGCTGCCCCCGTCAGCATTTACATCATCAACTAGAAGAGTGCACTCAGTAGAGTGCAGATCTCCGCCAGGCATTCTAAACGGAAGCAGTTGTTGATCACTTGTGGCATAATACATAATACTACTTCAACCATGGGGGGGGGGGGGGGGGGTGCTTTTGATCCTTTTCTTTCTCCACACTTTCCTCTTTCCATCACTTCGGTACAGGTTAAAATTTGTCTCATCTGTCCATACTAAGGCATTGTTCCAGAACTGCTTTACTGGCATTGACACTTATTTTTGTCCTTGTGTTGTGTGAATGCAAAATTAAGATCTGCAATTAACTGTAGACTTTTGTTAGCTCCCTTATGAATTAACTAATGATGCAAAGACGCACAGCCGGCCAAAACACAACTAAAATGGGGAGTATTAAAAGGGCTGTAATTCCGACACAGGTCACTCTGTGTGGATGTAAATGTCCTCCACAGTTGTCCTACATATTTAAAACAATACAAATTGTCACTGTTTCAGTACTTTTGCAGTTAACTGTCTGTATATCTTTACAAATGCAATCCAGAATGTTCTGCTGTGCTGTTTCCTGCATATACTTTGCCACATGCATGTTGTTGTTAACATATTTAGAACCTGAAATATCAATCTTAAGAAACCCTTTAAATGATTTACCAATAATTTGTAACATTTAAGTTATAAAGCAGATTTGATCAAATGTCTGGTTAAAATGCTGACCTGCTTGTCTTTCAGAATTATGACAGTTTGATCTCGAGCCAACTTCCAGAAATAAGCATGCATAGTCATTCAAGAACAGCCAGTGTTAACTTGTATGCAGAGCAATCCAGAACCTGGTAGTCCTCAAGCAGTCTGAACAATAGAATGCTGTCAAGGCTGTCATAAATACAGTATACTGTCAAGGCTGTCATAACTATGATAAAAATATTAATTTTAAATGAATTGTATTAAAACGCCATATAAGGTCATGGTTTGTCCACAATAGTTAAAGAAGTTACATTTTTTTTAAAAAGAATGTTTATTTTTAAATGTGAACATACATTTTTCAAGTGCTCTATAGACCAAATAGAGGACCAATTGAAATGATTAAATGCAACAGCCTATAAATGTATTTAACTCGAAGGCTGTTCCTAGCTGCTAGCAACTACCTGTTGATTTTGATAAAAACTTTAAGCACTTGTTACTGTTTCTAGTCAGGCCGGGTTAAGACAGAGTGGGCCCTGGGGCTACGACAGCCTTCAGGGCCCCCCACCCCCAAAATAAATAAATGAATACAAATTTGATCCACAGAAAAGCATAAATGCTAGGTTTAGGCCTGTTGCCTTAGTTACTTACTAATAAAATGTAGCAAAATCCAGAACTGCGAACATCTGTGAATTATAGCTGCTATCAGACAACTGTGCACAACGGAGAGCAACAGCCTACCTAACATGAACACATAATCAATACATAGCTCACGCATGAAGAACACATCCATTTTTAGTTGCAGTCAGTTGCAACTCAACAGTATAATCTGTAGCACAATTTGACTCAATCTGAGTCAAATCCAAATAAAAATGAACAGCAGTAATTAAACGCAGGCCTACACAGCGGGAGAGCCACCTGCTCAGCCTTTTTTGTCCCATGGTCATCTCATTTTGCTCTTTAGCAGTCACAGTTTAGAAAATTAATGCTCCCCCGATGCGTTAGTCACAGGCAAAGTTAGATACAGAAAAATAGATTCTTTTGGCAATGTAAGCATTCAGTAAAACGTGTAGAACATTCCTTTTCCTGTTTGTTGCGCCTTCTTGTGGATCATTGGTGGCTAATCGATTATATCCGCTAAGTTTTACATCTGGAGGGAATTGTGTTTGTGTGTTAGTGTGTGCATGCTTTACTGTGCTGTGCTAGCGAGCTAAAAACAAAACACAGCATACACTGGTGATTGCAGAGAACACTTGTTTTACATTAAACATCTGAACACTGAGCTAACTAATCAGTTTGGCGTAAATATGTGCAATCTTTATTAAATTTAGCATGTGTCTCCACTAGGCTATATTTGCTATGATTTTGCTATGACAGTAGCCTATAGCTATTTGCTGGTATCGGGCAGTAACATTTCCAATGCATTGTAAACTTTATTACGTGATGGTAGTGGTGGTTTTCCGGATATTAGTCTGAGGGTGTGTCCCAAATTGCATACGCATCATGTTTTTTTGCGGCTAAACGCTACTACTCCGGCATGCCAAAAAGATAAAAATGCAAAAGAGAAACAATGGTAATGCTTGTGACGCCAATATTTCTGAGTGCCTTTAAACATTTTTATTTTATTAGTAACGTGTTCATTTTTACTTTGGGGCCAGTCTATGGCCCTTATTGTAGGGTCACTGGGCAGCAGCTCTTGTTGCCCATTGGGATTAGATGGCTGGGGCTACAGTTGCGCATGTTATTTCAATTATTGGTTAACACTTTACATTAAGTTGCAGCTATACCTGTGTAGTTAAATTCTAACTAATTTGGTAACAAGGGGTTATTACTCAGTAAGTCCATCGTAGGTAACATGAGACAACATTTAGCAGTATTCTTAATTACACATTAATATTTTGAACTGTTGTTTCTACACTCATAGAATTATCTTCATGAGACATAACATATAAACCTTGCCAGATTCATAACATTACACATAACACAATTTCCTAACCTGTCTTTGTGATATATAATGATTTCATTTTAGCAGGACTGATGTAACAGGGCTGGCTTTGTTTCACATGTAATTAAGAATACTGCTCACTGTTGTTCACTATTACCTATGTTGGTGTTACTCCATAAAAACTTCTTGTTACCAAATTAGTTCCAAATTTACTGTACGGGTATAGCTGCAACTTAATTGTTGCACGAGTTCTATTAATTCATTTAATAAATTGACGTTCAAAAAACTTTTTTTCAATAACTTTACTGTGACTGCTCCATGACTTCAGCCAATATTTTCCCAGCATCACTGATCAGTAATCTGTAGTATCTGTAGTATTTTCCCCTTAGAATTCACCAAATTATTTCACAGTTGTTCTTCTTTGGGGGTATGTCCCCAGATGTCCTCCTAGAGGATTGCAGTTCTCAGGGTCTATGTATTTCAACCCCCACACCATTAAAGTTATGCCCTTGCATTATTAAATGTAAATTCATTTTTTAAATCTCCCTCTGTGAAATTCAAACAGGGATATAATGGAAAAATTAGCAATGTAATCCCTGAAATAATATGTAATGTATGTAAAGTAAATATCGTACAGTAATGTGAGCGATTAAATTAATTAATTATTATTATTATTATTATTATTATTAATAATAATAATAATAATAATAATAATAATAATAATGATAATAATGATAATCATAATCATAATAGTAATAATAATAATACTAATAATATTATTATTAGTATTAGTAGTAGTAGTAGTAGTAGTAGTAGAAACAGTATAAGTAGCAGTGGCAGTACAGTTATTTTAGAAAAAGTATTCTTTAGATGAATTATTTAATGGAACATCAAATCAGCACATTCATATCTTGCTCTCAGTTTTGGCTTTTCACACCAATTTTTTGCTTGGCTAGATTTAGACAGTTTTACTTTTTTTCACTGAGATTGAGAAAATACAATTTGTTTTGGCTGTGGTGTTCAAAAATGAACCAACAATAAACAACCTAAAATGTCCTAAATAAAATGGGTTTGTGGCATGCACTGCCAGCAAACCTGCATTATAAGTGAAACATAATGACCGAGAATATAAAAACAGGATATATGGGTGTTTTCTTTCCTTTGTTTATTTTTATGCACTGCATACCTATGGTATGAAACCCCAGTTTTGGAGAGAAAACAGTCACCCACCAAATTCTTCTGGATTGTTACCAAAAAAGACGATAAATGTATGTATACATCATAAAACTAGCCAAATTGGAAATAAAGATAAAAAACAACTTTCCTTTCTTGGCTACCCCTTGTATTTTCTGTACCACAAAATTACAAAGTGCAAATTTATATACTGTGTTTATGCAAGCTTTAAATAAATCTGACAAAGAACATTATGGCAGCTTTTATGTAATGTTACTGTTGCGTCAGTACCCAGCCTCTGTGAAGGATTTGAGTTTTGTGTGGTTTCATTGTGACTTCTTGGGAAAGGGCAAATAATGCACATAATTGCCAGCCCCGTAAAGCAGTCATGAGTGTCTGGTTCATAGTTAACTGTTTTTTGGGATGAGGTTTTTCTGCCAGTTCTGATGACATGATGACATTATCTGTTTCTCAAGCACAATCCGTGAGAGCTTGACAATATTTGAAGTCATATGTATGCTGAAAGGGAGAGAAATCTTCCAATAATGTACTCTGTGAAACATGATCATATTGCATTTATATCGATACAAATATGTGTAGAAATCAAGAACATTTTCACATTGATTAGTTTAAAAAAATGGTTGGTTATGATTCTCCCCAAAAGCACTGCAAATATACATTTTAAACAACGCAGTGATATTGAATTGTGGTACATAGTTGCACTATCATTGATAGCTTAGTAATCCATTGGTTTGTCCTGTTTTCTGTTAATGTGTTATACTGATGTAAGGGAAAAATTAAATTCAGTCATTTAGTTCACATTATGAAAAAACTTTAAATAACTGGCTTTTCAGTTGATGACAAGCACTTATTGATGACAAGTTCTCCATCAGATTAGTGCTGGTTTTTGTTGAAGGGCAACAGTTCTTCACCATTTCCCTGTTTCTGGCTCTCTTTTACAGCCTTGTTGTCTCTCTCTCTCCCTGTTTGCCTTTCTGTAGTCTCTTTCTCTCTCCCTCTTTCCTTATCCTAGGTCTCATTTTCTCTCCTTTTCTCTTGCTCTGTGAGTGTGTTTCTGTCTCCCCCTCTTTGTTTCTTCCTCTCTTGTTTTTCACTTGCACACCCTGCTCTCCTCTGCATACTTCTGTCAGGTGTGCTCTGTTTTTCCAGTCCTGGAGAAGAATCTGGGCTGGGATCCAAGCCGACACTCAGCACCCCACTGCTGTACTCCAAACAAGAAGCAACACATTCCCCATCCCTCAGTTCCCTACATTTTCCCCCACCAGGGCCTTGTTTACATTCTCTTTCCGCTCTGGATTGGAATGCCAGTCCTTGGACCATTTTGTTTTTGTATAAATAAAAGCTTTTAGTCTAATCGGGGTGAGGGGAGGGGGAGGGGTTGGGGGGGTTTTGGGTTTTTTGGCACCTCAGCCCTGGACTGGACCAGGACAGCTAATTTATTCTTCTAACTCAAGTTATGGCTACTTTTCATTTGCAATTCCATCTCCTGTTCTTTGTCTTTAGCAATGCGGAGTAGTCAAGAAATGCACAAACTGTGAATGGACCTTGCACAGATCTTGTATGTGATGATCCAATTAAATGTAGGAAATACATTTTTAAACCATTAGATTATCTTGTATCATAATGCTAATAAAATGAGGGTTTGCATGGGTAGTTTTCTTTACTGTCTTAAGGATTGGAGTGATTATAACCTTGCAAGTGTGCCCATGTAAGATCACATCATTGATTCAAATTGTCATTTGATATTTTTGTTATATAGTTTTTATTAGCTGGGACCGCAGCTCTATAGCTCTGTCTGTCGGTCGGTCGGTTAGTTGGTTGGTCGGTTAGTCCACAAAAGTGTCCCACCCCATAGTGGCCACAGTTTTCACCCCAGGAGGCTGAAATTTGGCATGGAGGTTGGTCATGAGTCTGAGTAACTTTCAGGCCGATTGACCAAGAGGGGGCGTGGCGATGGGCATGGCCTATCACAAAAAGGCGCATAACTCCCGAATGGATTTACAGATTTGCAAGATTTTGTGGAAAGTTTGTTATGAACCAAAGAAGAGGTCATGTGTTTGTGTGAGGGTGTGTGCGTGGATGCATGCACACATGAAGGCGTGTTGGGTCGCAGCTATTGCGGATTCGCGCTTGTTGTTGTTATATGTAGTTATTATTATTATTATTATTAATATATAAGATGTAGCGGTATGTGCATTACATTACCACCATAAGGGACCAAGTATGTTCTCTTTACTTCAAAGTAGTCCATGCATGACTGATTCATATTCACCATTGTTCCCCTTTACACATGAAAGTATGGTCTAATGACTAATCCAGGGTTTTCATTCATTGTACATTTTTTAAAAAGTTCTTCTGAACTTTACAACTACAGAGTAATTGCATGCAATGTCTTTGTATTTGATGATCTACTGATCATACAGTGCTCTATTCTCCTCACTGTAAGAGAGAGTAAGTTCAAAAGAAATGGATACACTCTAGAAAAGAGCAAACCATTCAAGTAGAGATATATTATTGCTTTGGAGATGATCTTTGAGAGCGTCTGGCTTAAGATGAACTGGATTTTGGAAATTATGCTATATTATGTTGTTCAAAGCTATTAGGCTAATGCTTTTATTGACAGATTCAGGACCCTCAGAAGTGGTGTACCATAAAACCTGTGACTCCAGCTGTGCTTTAGCATTGAGCTAAACCATAATGCTATTGAAGCCATGATCGGTGCAAGATCCAAGTTGGGCTTCGTTTCACAGAGGATTAACATTAAGATGTTATCTTTTATGCAGATATTATGGTGTATTTAGAATAAATATGTTTATAAAATAACTTTTTCAAATTAGTCAAATATAAAGACAAATATCAATGCTGTTAGTGTGTAGTTCATCCATGGCGTTACAGTATTGGAGGAATTTGAAGTTGAGTTGGAAATAGTAGTAGCTTTCATGGCATTTGTATTATAGCCTTGTTAGTCGTATAGTCTTGTGTGTATATATAAGAAAACTAGCCTATAAAGGGTCAGAGAGGAACCACCCCTAGAAAGCACTTCATTTTCTGCAGTACGACTGTGCTGTTGCACACCAGCCTTATGTTCCAAATTCAGCATTATTATAGGGTGGCAACCCTGAAATCTGACCACAATTCTGACTTTAAACTGTTAGACTCCTCTGTGCTGCTCACATGAAAACACAGTACAAAAGGGCAAGATTGACATTAGGCGTACATTGGAAAATAATATATGTAACTATATATATATATATATATATATATATATATATATATACACAACATAGATCTTGCAATGTATCCTTATTGTACATCCTGAGCAGTAAAAGATTCTTTTCACGCTGATTATATAGCAAGTACCTACAGCCACCTTTTATTGTATACAGTATTCCATATTGCTTTGTATAACCTCTACTGCCCTTGTATAGATGCCTGATGGACAATGGGCATTTTAAATTAATACCACAATATTTTTTCAAGTTTTAGCAGCTCTGCTGGAATAGCCTGGTGAAACAGGAAGGTGTGTAGTACTCTAATCGGATGATGTCACTCTCAGGACTGAATTTTGGACAAGTTCACACATCTCCTACCTGGCATTGATAATGCAACATGTACAGGCCGGCAGAATATCAGCTCAGATTTAAATATTATTTACCTTGTGAGTATATATTTGCATTTAATGTACAACAGTATACAGTTCCAGTTGTATGAAACAGGGAATTCAGGATTCACAATAAGCTGTGCTTTAGAAATGCACCGATATTCACAATATCTTAGCTTCTTCTGGTAAATGATAATGACAAGGAGACTTGGTGTTATTACTGAACTGTAGGTCACTGATTTTCATAATAATAATGAAACATGTTTAGAACTAGAACTACAGTACTTGATCTGGCTTATAAACAAATTATTAAATGCGAGTTTTACAAACAGGACAGTGAGCCAAAGACTATTCACTATTGATTTAAAATATGATGAAAGTTTTAGGTATGTTTTTAAATATTTCCTCACATTAAGACATAGGGATCTTTGGGATGTTTGTTGGAAAGTAATTTAGCAGCCTTTTCTCATCATGATGTAAATGAATCATTTTCTACAGACATTTGAAGTAGATGAACAGTAATGTGGCAAATTGAAGACTCGTTAATATTTCATTTTAGGCACCTGAAATCATCAGGGCCATGGTGCAGTAACAGTTACTGTTTTCTGTAGCAGAATGCACAGGGGCAGTCTTGAAAGGGGAACTGCCCTACCCTCAGAATGCTCTTGGATTTAAATCTCAGCTTCCATACTCCTTCAATCATGTAAAATACGCCGACCCCCCCCCCCCCCCACAATGGTTTGCCTTCATGAAAAAATTTTTCTTATCATTGATGTGATAACACTTGTGTGTGTCTTTTGAATAGGCAAATATCTTGTAATTGTGGTCAATTTATTGCTTTCACAAACGTTAACACATTAGGAGCTTTGAAGCATTGTTTTGGGTTCATCTGAGCTGCAGCCACTCTATTTTCTACTATGGGGTTAAACGGAGGTGTTATACTTGGGTGACGTAATTGTTTTGGGTGTGGTTCTGTACATTTTCTATGAAGTATTATATGTTACGGTTTGAAAATGAGAGAGGTCAGTTATTCTTAAGGTTTTTAAAAATGCATTACAAACAAATGATTGATAAGGGCTATGTTTGTGGTTTCCCCAAAGTATTAATGGCAGAGGTCCTACACGTCTGCTAAACTCATGAGCTCCTCTGCAAATGACAGAGATAATAAAACCTCAGACTCAGTCTCCATAATAATATGTTGAACAATGAATGTGTGCTATTTAACTAAATTGGCATTGTGTAGTCTTGTTTTCACCAGGTCAAGTGTTGGCTATAAAATGTGAATTCCACAGCTTGCTTCATGTCGCTGCTGCTAACCCTCTGAGGCACTTCCCCCTCTACCCTTCCCCTGGGGGGGGGGGCCCTGATGTTAAAATTTTTGGTCCTCAGCATGGACTCAAGAGTCTCTCCCTTTCCCCACAGGAGGGAGCGATCTTCTGCAATCGCTGGGAATGGGACAGATCTTTTCTGCTTTGGAGACATCTTGACTTGGGGGAGCAGCTGAGTGACGAAGAGGAGGTAGGCGTCCTGAAGCAGAGGACACCCCCACCCACGGAGCCTCGTCCCTTTGCCCCTCCCCCTGCACCTCAGCCCCTCCCTGAACCATGCCTTTCCGGCTCAAGCCCTGGCGCACCCGGCGCTACGTCTTGAGCAAGAACTGCTTTGTGACGCGCATCCGTCTTCTGGACAACAACGTCATTGAATGCACGCTGTCGGTGGAAAGCACAGGCCAGGAGTGCCTGGAGGCTGTTGCCCAGAGGCTGGAACTCAGAGAGGTAAGGGTATACTGGAAATTAATATATGTGAATGTGTTTGAATGCGTGTGTGTGTGTGTGTGCGCGTGTGTGCATGTGTTTTATTTTATTTATTTATCTACAGGATGAAGACAGGAGTTTCATTGCTATAATGTTAAAATGTGTCAGATATATGTTCATAGCACTTGTTTATTTTAAAACATGTCCCAGGATTTGCTTTAAAATAAAAAGAAAAAAAATAAAGTATTAGTCATGGTAATAATATGATAATCTACATATGTATGTCTGAGAAATATTAAAATAAAAGAAAAATATATTGAATAACAATAATAGGCAAGCCTAGTTCTGCTGGGCTCTGGATACAGCCTGTGGGGAACATTGTCTGTCAGAAATTGGAACCTTTGACCCATGACTTTGTGTCACATAGGTTCCAGAAGACTTCCTCTTTATTCAAAGTCAAAATTGTATTACTTTTTATTCATGTTTTTTCAGTCAATAATGAAAAGTCTATGAATCCAAGGTATGGTGTATGGTGAGTGCCATACCTTGCCATACCTCAACAAGGTCTCTGGCTATTGATAGCCAACTAAGCTAGCTGCACTATTAAATGGACATTAGTGAAGTAGCTAGTTAGCATATTAGCTCCTTGTAACTAGCCATTGAGCCGTAATATAGAAACTAGTGGCATATTTACTAAGCATGCCGCAAATTATCGTCAGTGCTGCAAAATTCTGCGTTACCGTATGTTTTCAGTTTAGCGGGGTATTTACTAAGACTAGTTATGTAAATGAGCACACCCGCAGCAAGTTCATTTAAATACACGGCTGGTATTTAAATCTTGCGTATATATGGCAGGAAAGCAACATTTTGGTACAGCTCCATTGCTGGTGAAGTCGGGTTTTGGACAGGTGTCAGGATCCATGGATGCAATGATTAGACGGAGGTCTCTGGAGGTGATGGGTGCTGTCATCTTATAATTCTAACGCGCTTCTGAAGTTTTTACTAATGAGGCATGTTAAAATTATAAGCTAACAGCGTCCATCGCCTCCAGAGACCTCCAGAGTCACCTTCCCTCAACTTCTCTAACAGGCTACTCTTCCTAAAGATGGAGTCTTTAGGAAAGGAGATTCGCTCCTTTTACAAACTTAGGGGAGAGTCACCATAAATGTCCATTGTGAGAAATGTCATTAAGAAATGCATGCTAAGGGGAATTGCTGAAGTCAAGGCCAGATCTGAACAGTAGTATAATGGCTAAGGAGTTGGTAACCTAAAGATCGCCGGTTCGATTCCCCAGTAGGACACTGCTGTTGTGTCCTTGAGCAAGGTGCTTAACCTGCATTGCTCCAGTATATATCCAGCTGTATAATTGGATACAATGTAAGTCGCTCTGGATAAGAGCGTTTGCTAAATGCCTGTAAATTAAATTAAATAAAAAATTTAATTGAAGACCAAGAGAAATATCTGATAGAACTGCTCATAGACTGGTCCAATGCAAAATCCACATGTTATGACAAAGAGCCGAATGAATAACCTGCTTGTCTTAACTTTTAGTTCTGGTTTGAGATGTAACTGAGGTCTGTGTTGTAGGTGAGACCTCTGAATTCAAGGTGCTGTCCATGGGGTAGTTTAACACAGTGGGAATCTGAATGATGCAACAATTTGTGTCCTGCTTGCATACATGTGGCTGGCTCTGGTAAAAATAAGGACATATTCACATAATTGATGTCCTATTCCTATGTTTCCAAGTAGTTTTGATGCTTTAAAATGAGGATCTTTTGTCAAAAACACTGGCTGTGAAACATTTAAAGTCATGGAATGCTGTTTTTTTTTTAAATCAAAAAATTTCACTAGTTATTTATCAAACTCGAAAGCAACCATATGTTACATTAGGAGTAGTCCACTAATTTATTTAATGTATAACATATGGTAACTTCTGTGGCTATTGCATATTCTGAAATCTAGAAAGATAAGTTCGCTCACAATACTAGTATGAAAACTGTAATCCTTTTGACTGAATAAGTTAACTTCCCATCCTCATGTTCTCTTTAATTCATATGCACTGTTAATGTTTTTTCTTTATTCATTACATTTCTGGATTGGCCAATCATGATGGGCATAAATCTATTCATTTTCCTCTCAATCAGGAGTCAGTCAATTCAGGCATCAACAGCAAAGTAGAAATAGATACCAAACTGAAACTATCACTTCAAAAATGCATTTTTATGCATTTTCAAATTAAATAAACATTTTGTATTTTGTAACATAAAAGAATAACTGAATATGAAAGCATTTTTCACAAATCTGAGCTTTCACCAGGCAGAGACATTTTGTAACTGAAATTCCAATTCATCTGTGGCTCTTCTACCAGACCAGGTTTCTACCAGAGCAGGTTTCTGGGTCAGATTCTGCCCTCGCAGGGAGCATGTTGGTGCTTGTTCCCCTACTGTTTGATTAGCCCCATGCAGTTCTTTCAATTCTTTCTTTTTGTGGTGATGTTTATCTAAAGGCAGCAGTGAGTGAGTTACTGTGGCTGGCATTAAAAACCAGATGTGAAGCTATATGAATAAACTAGTAGACAAGGAAGTAGCCCATAGCCTTATAGCTGCGAGTACCACACATTGTATATCCACTGTTTTTGTGGATCTCTTTACAGTATATAAACATTTAGTTGTTTAAATATTGTATAACTACTACAATAACACTGCATGATGTTCACTCAGATTAAATGGCAACACTCACCAGATTAATTTGTTTTAGTCAGAGGTGTAAAGTCCAGAGTACAGAAAGTCATGTGTTTCTTCCACTCATTCTCACCAATTAGTTCTACCTCCTGGTTGGAGAATTGTGTTAATGAGCAAATCCAGCTGATTGGAAGAAAATACTGAGGGGGGGAGGGGACTTTTATTTTCTAAACCTGAATTTTCTACCCCTGATCTAAATGCTTTTATGGTCTAGTCGTGTACAGTAGCATACTGTGCATGTAAGGACTTGCTTTCTCCATTGTCTGTCCTGCCCTTTCTCCATCTGTATTTGGCCACTTGGCTTTGTAAACACTTATAACATGATTCAGAGAAAATCACCCCCTGATATCTTTCCTAGCCCATACTGTTATTTTGTTATTCTTTTCCTTATTTTCAGTCATACTGTATCTGTTGCTCTTGTTACTCCCTTCGCCACTCGTTGCATTACATTTTGGCATTTCGAAAATGCTCTTATCAAGAGCAAAACAAAGTAGTTGTTTTTAACATACAGTCCATTTATGCAGATGGATGTTCTTTGTGGCTCAAGTGTACAATGGTACAGCTAGGAATAAAACTCATGACCTTTTGTGTTACAAGCAACAAGCACAGTTCCCGGACCATTACCATGTGTTATGACCTGGTTCTAGGTCAGACCATAACAGGAAAAAGGAAAAGGAAATGAATTGGAAATGGGTAATGATTGCTGCAGACCAATGAGCAACTCCAGTCCCAACCTAAACTCCTAACTAGAGTTTAACTAGTCTTTGGAGGTTTACCGGGTTTGGGGCGGCTTTAAACACAGAACTTGAAGACACTTAATCTACAGGCTGAGACCAAGAGTCAGAATACCTTCAACGGAGATTTAGAATTTCACCTTCAAAAATTATAAACAAAAATGAACAATGCAAATAACAATAGATTGTCCCAATGGAAGGATTTATAATCCAGCTGGGAAACTCTAACTAACTGGAGTCACTATGCTGTGGGCTGTGGGGCTACATGAGGGTGGAAACAGAAAACGCGAAAGAAAATGTCTAATCTGATGATGAACCGTAAGGAAATCAGAGACACTCAGATGCAGCAGAGATAAGGAAATGTAAACACCAAATTTTAGGCTGCATTCAGACCAGATCAGGCAATGCGGCACCTTCCCGCAGGGTTGTGCGGAGGTGTGGGCGTGTCACTACATGGCCCATTGTGTGTCATGTTGTGAACTTTAACCCCCCCCCCCCCCCCCCCCCCCCCATTTCCTGTCCGCTAACTCAAACAAATGGACACAAACCGAACTAAGCTTCTTGCTATCGTTATTGCTATAGCTACTGCACGGTGATTAGCATCTTTGTACTCCCTCATGGCAGGGTTGTACAGCTCTGGAAAGGTCACCACGGCGGCGATCAGTCACTCTTCCAAATCTTCACAGTTGCTCGGTAAACAGCAGAATGCTACATGGTAATTTAAACAAGGCTCTTCTTCCCGTGGACGTCTTCCGCTCCGATCGACGGCTTATGTGATTGGCCACCGCAGCGTGACGTCCGGTTGCGTTACGGCAACCGGACGTCAACAGAATCAACCAGAAGTTGATATTGGTTCTACTTCCTCCCGCACGGCCGCTGCGGTTTTTTTCTGCACCCCATGCGGTCCCCACTCCCGCAGCCTAAATGCACTACCCCCATTCAAATGAATGGGAGGACTGCCGTTTTTCCCGCATTGCCGGATTGTGTCTGAATGTGGCCTTACACCTTATGCTACACTGCCTCCCCATTCTTGTTTCTCTGCTTGCCAGGCATTCTTGCCAGTCAATCAACTCCCACTCATGATAGGGAATCAATAAACATGGGTCAAGTGTAATGAAACTTAGTTGTTAAATGGAGAGCTGTCTACTAACTCAAATATCCCTGCAGTTGTTATAGTGAAATCGCACCAGAATTCTTCATCCCAAATTTGATTTCTCATATTTTATAAAACTGATCTTACAGTATTCATAGTGTCCCTGCCATGGACTGGCTTTGAATCTGTAGTCTCCAGTTACCTTTTGTTTCAATAACGGGTAAACCGTGTAAACTGAAGTAAATGAAGCAGCTACATAATTTTTTAATCTTTTTGACCCAGGTGGTAAAACATACAACAAGTGCAAATCTGCAATAGCTGAGACCGTACACATGCATGCATCCATGTGTGCGTGCATCCATGCACACACCATCACACAAAAACTTGACCTATTGGCTCATGACCAACCTACACAAAATCTTTTGTAAATCTATGTATCCATTCGGGATAGGCCACGCCCATCGCCATGCCCCCTCTTGGTCAATCGGCCTTGAAAATTACTCAGCTCTACCGTTGGTCGTGACAAATTTCAGCCTCCTGGGGTGAAAAGTAGGACACTTTTTGTGGACCAACTGACCGACCGACCGACAGACAGAGCTATAGAGCTGCCGGTTGCAGCTAAAAATCTCTGCACTTGGAGTTTTTTTTCTGTTTACTGCTGTTTTCTGCATCTGAGGACGATTATACTATGCCACCATTTAATTCAATTAAACAAATTAACAGTCAGTGACTGAACTTACTCTGATGTTTGTAACATTTTATGTGTGCCATTTGGGATTATTGGAACTTGCAAGGCGAATGTGGTGACATATATACTGTAGATTAGATTATGGTGTGAATGAATCATGCAAATCTCAGAAGGCAGGCTTCAGAAGCTTGTCTACATGTGAGGTATTCTCATTACTGCTGTTTTTGTTCAGTAGCTTTTTTATATTTTACTGCTGCTATAAAAGATCATTTAAAGCCCCCTTGGTTTCTCATGGTGCGTTTACAGTTGCTCCTCTGCCCCCAATGTGTAGATCAAAGGGATTGTTGCATGGCTGAAAAAGGCTTTTAATTGAGTGTTCTGAGCTTGCTGCATGACACCAGTGTTCTCTGCCCCCGGAATCGTATGCACAATCTTCTGCTGTGACTGGAACATGGTTGGGAAGAGCCACTGTGGTGCCCTTGTCCAAAGTTGTTCTCACTAGATGTGTTGCTCTGCTGTTGTCTAAAGGGTTTTAAGCAGAGTGGTTTTGATTTTTTATTTCTACATACATTTGTTTGGTCTACAGCTTTAGCTAAGAAGATTGCATTCCCTACAGATTTAACCTTGCAGCATTGTGGGTAGATCCATTGCGTTGATGTCAAGAAGATGAGTTTTGCTCGCACTGTGTTGTGAAATTTGTCATGTGTCATAGACGTAATAAATGGATGCAGTCAGGCGCCGCTGCCTGAGCACCCCCTTCATCAACCTACTCCACAGGCCCTTATGGCATGGCTCAGACCGCAAGGCATCATAGGATATGCAGGTAGCTATTCTGGGCCTCTCTGCCTTATGTGTTTGTCCTGGCATTAGGGACATTAGCGCCATAGCCCTCATTACACATAAAGTGCACATAGCAGCAGTCAGGGCAGCACTCAGAATGGGACTGTGGACTTTTCAAATTATATATATATATATATATATATATAATTTTTATTTTTTTTATTTTTTACTGTATACTAATGAACTGTATACTAATTTAGGATCCACATTTAACTTATATGAAGCAAATAGCTACAACTTTCAACAGTCACAACTTTCTGATGCCGCATTCTTCATTAAGTGTGTTACAGTCCTTCAACAGACTATGCATTGTATTACTTAATGAGATATTCTCATCTCAGAGAGGCAAAATGCAGAACACGCTTTACATTTCCATTCCGAATGATGACACAATAATAGTGACACTCTCCCAGGCAAGTCAGAACTTGTTGAAGCATAAATTCTTCACAGTAAACCTCTAGACAGCTATACACCACCTGTACTCCAAGAACAGTGATTACCTACATTGTGTGAAAGAAGTGGTTTGAGTCTATGATTGGTGCTGAATGAAATTAACATTTTTTGTAGAAAGTGGATGCTTATAATTGCTTTCTAAGGCCTTCAACTCCAAATGGCTGGTGATTTTAGGCTGTTTACCCTCAAATGTATTTTGTTGTAAAAGCACCTCTGAAAAAGTGCTTCTATGAACCAAATTAAAATAGTGGAAACTTAGGTTGCTTTACAGATGGCAAAGGGGTGCATTTTTAATGAAATAACAGATGTTTATTTATTTATTTATTTATTTAACCTTTATTTACCCAGGGTAGGGTCACTGAGCACAGATGCTCTTTTGCAGGAACGCCCTGCTTCACACTCATACACATTCACACCTGGGAGCTGCCCAGTACAACCACTGGAGGGAGAGAACATTTTTTAGCCAATTAAATCTGGGGATGATTAGGTGGCAAGTTTTTGTGAGAGCCAGATCTGGGATTTTAGCCAGGGGAACACCAGGGAACCCCCTACTCTTTGC
Organism: Anguilla anguilla; assembly: GCF_013347855.1. NCBI lineage: Eukaryota > Metazoa > Chordata > Actinopteri > Anguilliformes > Anguillidae > Anguilla > Anguilla anguilla. The sequence goes on along the minus strand of NC_049206.1, from coordinate 29,583,215 downwards.
GAATAGTGTCATGGGATCTTTAATGACCACAGTGAGTCAGGACCTCGGTTTAATGTCTCATCCGAAAGACGGCATCTCCTACAGCACAGTGTCCTCATCACTGCACTGGGGCATTGGGGTTTTTTATTTGACTAGAGGGAAGATTGCCCCCTGCTGGCCCACCAACACCACTTCCAGCAGCAACTCAGTATTCCCTGGTGGTCTCCCATCCAAGTACTAACCAAGCCCACACCTGATTAGCTTCAGCCAGTCAGCAGGAGCAGAGTGCGTGGTGGTATGGCTGCTGGCATGTGGTACAGTAGTGAATGTAAATCTGTGAATAATGATGCTAGGTTGGCTCCTATGAATAAGAACAATTCCCTTATCTCTCTCTCATTCTGAAGACTTCGTGTTGTAATGCAATTGGCATTTTCTCGAAACTTATTGCTGCTATTGATTTGTTATTAATACTGTTATTTCTCAGCAGATACCCTGCTGTTAAGTTCATGCAGGAAAAACAGAGGCACTGAATTCACCTGAACGCCAGTCTAGAAATTTGGTGAGGAGGACATTGGATTAAATTACGTCCATGTGAATAAACTAGGAGGCTCAAACTGCTGTCCTCTCTCAGCGAAAACCACTACTGGTTTTGCTGGTGCCTTTTATGCTATGGCCAAACAAAAACGTAGGCTACATGAGTAACAATAGGTTTTAGACATTATGTTATCAATACATAATTTCACACAGACAACTTACTGAAGTTATTCCTCCTTTGTTTGTGTAGCATGTATGCAGGCTGACTATGTAGACTCTGGCCAAATGTTACCTTTAAAAAAGTTACACTCAAAAGTTACAATCCATATTTGTTAATGTGTTGTATCCTATTTGTCCAAACTGTGTTTGGTATGAATAATGTTAAAAATGCCACTAATCAAATATTGACAGTTTATGATGGTTAGCTTGCACTCATTTTTAACTCAAGTACAACTAGATATGCTAGTTCACAACAGAAAAGGTCCAAAAAAGTTGTAATATGACTTCTAACACTATCTTTTCTATAGCTTTGCAAAGATGAAACTGAATTAAAAGAACCACAAAAACAAGATGTAATGCATTAAATTGTTGATAATCAAGTCCAATGCTTTGTGATAGCCTACCAAGGTAATAGACTTTTTGCCCCAGGGTTACGGAAACATTCTCTTTTGTTTACAAACACAAACTGGGTCTTTTAGCCGGCTGGGCCAACCCAACTACTTCAGATTAAAGACATAGATACTGCTTTGATGGCATTTCCATTAGATGTCTGCAAGACCTGCCTGGAATAAGAGTAAACAATGTTCACAGGATAGTCAATTCAATGACTAGTGCCCACACAAGTAAAAAGGAGAAAGTCGCCCCTGACAGGCTCTGCTGACAAAGCAATGCATGCCACTCGGTCACTCTAGCCAGGGAGGCTAGCACTATTTGTTGAGTTGACTCATAGAGACATATTTTAAGTGCATCTTATTTTAAATCAAATTTGTATTATTTTTGGGTAGAACTAGTAAATAAGTAACTAAATAAAATAGGGATCACAATAGATTGTGATTCATGGGGGTGCAATGGCACCCCCTGGCACCTATGACTGCACGCACCTGGTAGCAGATACTGTATCATTGTAGCAGATGAACTGAGAAATACACTCAAGCCTTTCTTGAATAATTTAATTATAATCAAATGGCAATATTCTTGTCTGTTTCAGGGCATGGTCTGGGTCTTATGAGAAGTGTTTCATGCACATGTACTGTGACCAATTAGTGTGCCAAATAAAGTTAAATCATGTGATTACGGGCAAGAGAAGAACAGAGAGCATTCTGTCCTGAAACATTTTAGTCTAGAACGTGGCAGTTTAGACTGATTGGGGATGTGGCACTTCTTACGGCTCAGTTTGAACCTGAACTGTGCCAGTGCCGAGTGTGAACACCTCTGACAGGAGTCCTCTGGGGTGACAGATAGTAGGCTGTCTGTTTAATGCAAAAAATTTTGATCAGAGGGATTTATCCAGCATACCATCATCTGCTAGGGAAGTGCCTGTGCCTTACCCCCCCATTTTCTCATAAATAGTCATGACATTATGTAGAACACATTTGTATTCTGTGAAACGGTGGCTCTTGTGAAACTGGAGAACTGTGTAAGAAATAGTCTTTAACAGTAGATGTGTAAGGAATGTCTGATGACTGCGATGTACACATGCTCTAGTGGATGTTTGGAAGTTGAAATCATCAATTGCGTTTCTGTAGGAAAGGAAAATGAAGATACAAGCAGTTGTGATTGATACAGTCGGAGAGCTCCTGCAAGTGCATAGCAGAGTACATGGAATCCCTGAGAGAATGTGACATAATCCTCAGTCACTCTGTGATTACCAGTACCAGTAATTAGATTTGGGAGGAGGATATGGGGAGGAGGATATGGGCCCTTCTAAAACATGCTCTGCATTCACTTTTCAAGAATATATCTTGTTTTGCATTATAACAGTGTCCCCTTGGCTTGTACACAAGTCTTAACTTTTTGATTGTTTCAAATGAGAGAAAATCTAATCAGTTTTATTTGTTTATTACTTTTTAAAGAAAACTTTCACAAAGATGTTTTGCAGAGTAGCAAGAAAGAACAAAAATCAGGCCTGAACCCCCAAATAGCAAGAATTTAAGATTTTTAAATATTTGTAGATATCTTTATGGTTGTGTTGTTTTCCCATCTGCTTGTGCATTAAAGGCAGGCTCTGCAGGATTTACTTGAAAATATTATGAAATAGCCATGCTGAGGCATATCTACGATGCACAGGCAATCTATGTTTTTACTTAGTTTTGCTGAATTTGTACACCTTTTACCTGTATTTGTTATTTTAAATGTATTTGGGTCATTTCTGGGTGTGGCACTCTTCTGTGTGGGGGAGGGGTGGTTGTGGCTAAAGAGCCTGTGGTTTGGGATCAGATTCCAAGTGTTTGTTGCTAGTGTTCTGGAATGGCAGATGCTAAGAAGCCTAGCTACAGTGAAGCAAAAAGACAGGGCTCGTGCAAAAAGTCAACCTTTTTTATTTTCCTTCGGTGGCGTCGGTTGACATTCGCCAAGGGGATGAAAAGCGAAGTGGAGTTGGCCTGTGTTCTGTTGGACCCGTAAGGAACGTTACTTTTAACTAGTTACCTTATGCAGGTAGATGCCGAGGTTGGGCAGCTTTTGTATCAAAATCTGTTCGAGGAGAAACACAAAATAGCTGCACCGGCACAATGAAGTAATTACCGTATGATGTTCCCACATGCTAAGGGGTAAAGATTGTTATAACATTGTCTAATTTATGTGGAACCATTCATGTTGCTAAAAATGCTATATTCAATATCTATGACCACCGCACCTCTTCGTTTGATATTTTGCTTGTAGCGCTGGAGGGTGCGTCTTCAATGGACGTACAGTTGGGGTTTAGGATGAAGAAGGTGTGAGTGGCATTTACAAACACAGAGTCTACAAGGGCTGCAAACTCCTACATAGTACACCTTTAAATAGTTTTTTACTTTATGTTTATAGTGTTCTTTCTATCAGTACATAAGTGTTAGAACATGCAATGGAATTATGGAACACACAATGTTAGACAACTGTTTGTATTTTGTAAATCTGGATTTTTTAGTACTAAAAGAATAAAGCAAGCCTTTGCTAGAAAAACCATGAAAATGCCGATGTATAGACTGTATAGCACTCATAGGGTGCAACACTACCAGGCTGCTTGCCCCTACCAAAATTGATAGTATATTTCTAGGTGAACTAGAAATAGTAAAAGGTATAATATATTTATAGGTGAGCTATAAAATAAAACAAGGTGCGATACAGTTAGAGTTTCTCCGCTGCTTTTTTGCTAAGATAAGGGTAAAGAGTAATTTATACATTTTTTGGAGAGTGCACAGTTTGTGATCAAGAAAACTTTACTGATGATATCCAATTGGTAGGGAAAAAACCAACCAAAAACTACTGTATACACATTTCCTGTGTAGCATTTAACAGGTGACAAATTATTGTTTTCATTCCCCTTGGAAGGAATATGTTCCATGCACACATGCACTGTACAGTACATATGCCCATAGGTCATCTGAAGATATTAGGTATGAGATGACGTCTGCAGAAAAATTGATAATCTTTCAGTGATTTGCTCATGTGTAGCGATGTTGAATAAAATCTTTTAAAAATGTACGATTTCCTTTCATGGTATTTGCGCCCCTGATCCTGATCCTGATATTAATTTACTTCTATACCTAAATAACATAAATGAACAATTTCAATATTCAGAAAAAATAAATATACAATTTTTATGTTTTTATCTGTCATTCAGGTGTCCATGTGTAGTCTTTTTTGTCCTTATTCTGTGATATGATGTTCAGTTGATATTTGGCTGCATCTCCAACTCAGTGATGAAGAAAAATGACAGATATTGGTAACCATTTTGAAAAAAAAGATCTGTGTTTCTGATCTGAATTAGATTTTCAGAATTTTCACAGTACTCTCTTTGAAAGAGGATAAAGGGAACTAGTTACATACACTAACAGGCCATTTACCATGTGCACAGTATTTGGCTCTATCCTTGTTTCTACACTAAAGGCTAAAGGATATGCGCTCAGTGTATCTGATGTTCTGGCTGTCTTCTCTCTCCAGACGCACTACTTCGGCCTGTGGTTCCACACTAAGGCTCAGTGGCACAGATGGGTGGAACTGGAGAAAGCCCTGAAGAAGCAGCTGGATAAGTTTGGCAATGAGCCCCTGCTTTTCTTTGGAGTGATGTTCTACGTGCCAAACGTCTCCCGCCTGGAGCAGGAGGTCACAAGGTACGGAAAGCCACTGGCATGCTCCCCTGCAGGGGCTTATAACACCATTTGGGTCCTGGGATGGGCAAAAAACTTCATATTTCACCACACACTATACCACAATTCACAATGAAACCATCCTGAATTCTGCTCCGGTGAAATTCAGTGCTTTAACTGTCCTGTGCAGTCCAGACACATGTACATTTCGTAATAGACATTCTATTGCGTTCAGTCACATTGCTGCCTCACCCAGAGAGCTCGAACTGAGTGTGTGAGCATGCATGTGTTTGTGTGCTTGCATGTATGTGTTAGACCTAGGTCAAATACATATTCATCATAAAAATGAACAGGTTTGTGCAGCGGAGTCTAAGTATTTGGACAATGTCACATTTTTTTTGTTTTTGCTCTGTAATGCAAAATGAAATAAAGAATATGAGGTTAAAGTGCAGTCAGCTTTAATGTGAGGGTGTACACATTCATATTGGGTGAACAGTGTAGGAATTACACCCCTTTTTATACATAGTCCTCCCATTTTAGGGGATGAAATGCAATTGCCCATTTGGCTGCTCAGCTGTTTCTTGGCCAGCTGTGTGTTGTTGTATCATTAGTTCATGCACATGAAAAATTACAAAAGCTTTGCAATTAATTCTAGGTGTGGAATTTGCATTTGGAGTGCATTTGGTTGATGTTGTTCTCAACATGAAGACCAAAGAAGTGTCAATGCCAGTAAAGCAGCCCATCCTGAGGCAGAAAAATTGGGCGCATCAGAATCAAGTGCTTGGTACATTGTTAAGAAGCAAGAATGCACTGGAGAACACAGCAATAGCAAGCAACCTACTGATAGGAAGTGCCTGATTTTAGCTATGTTCTGTAACTGAAAGAAGGCAACTCTGGTTATTGTTTTTATGTGCTTGGAAAAAGTTAAATCTGGAGCAATGGTAACCCCAAGATCTTTCCCAGCCGTATTTGGTACAGCCAAACAACCACCACAGTTTGGAGTAAGAGAACAATCGTGAACAGGCTTTTAGTGACTAACAGATCGATCGCATAGATTTAAAACAGCAAGCTAGCTTGCTGGGATTGCTAGCCAGGAAAAAGTGCAGACGCCCCCTCTGCAGGGTTTAACCGAACGGGGTTGTTAGCCTGTTGTCAGTGGACTATTAATTAACTAATTGATTGGATTTTTTCCACTCAGACTGGATCTTCGTAAATATATTTAACTCACCTTTAACGTTAGGCTACGTGGTGACGTGTGACATCGACTGATACAGCTATTTGGATCGAACAGACATTAGACATGAACTGGAGAATAATGTCATGTAATGTCTTGTGATAGATTTTCACCAATATAGGTAGGCCACAAAAACATGTAAATGTAATAAAAAAATAAATGAATGACTGTTTGTATCATATAACATTGTATTGAATTGTCTTACTTTGTATTCTTTTTTAAAGCTATTAAGACTGGTGTACCCTGCGTTTTTACCCCAGTCTCGGGGTTAAATGTAACATTTCACTCTCGGTACTTTCGTCAAGATTGTTAGTGAATGGCATGTCCCAGAAATTTCATTGTGGTGTGTAGTCATAGTCAAGGGGTGTAGGTTGTTTGTAATAAAAATGATTAATCTATCTCTTGTAATATTTTCAGAATTGTTCCAAATACGGAGACCATTTCCCCCACTCTTCCCTAATCAGGATCAATGAAAATGTAATAATTAGAAATATATCAAATAATAATATATATTAATATCCACAATTTCTAGTACAGTAATTCTATTAGCCAATGGTGTTATCTTATTCCAGCCTTTACTGGTTATAAGTATATCCCATTTAGTATGTTGTGCTACTTTGTTGTGGCTTCTAGCAATTATTTGTTCAGCAAAAAACTAATTTTAAGTATATTTTTGAAACAAGTTAGTCAAGAGTGCTTCTGGACTGTGAAAAATGGATATGAATATCTTATCCTGGATAATAATTGTATTTGTCGGTTGTTGGATGTTGGTCACTCAAATCACCAAGGATAATAGGTTATAGGTGTTAACATAAAATTAATTGGGGAGTGGAGCTAGCCACTTTTTACTATTTGGCCACAGGATTGCTATATGTGGGTAAAAAAAACTTTAGAAAACTGCCATTAATATCTGTTATTTCTAAATATTACAATTGGGACCAAGGGCTGGTTTCCTCGACACAATATTCTGCAATTCAAGACACCTCAAGACATCGCCGTTAAATGAAATTTAATGGTAAGCAGTGGGTTTGAGTTGGCCAGGTATTCCAGGAATCCTCTCCTGGGTCGGGGTGTGGGGTCGAGGGCGACTCTGGGGCACAGGAGGGACAATGGCGGCCGCTGTGTGCGCAAGCACAAGAGGCTGTTGTGCTGTGGCCCCAGTGCGGTCAGCAGTCAGGCAGGAATGTTGGCAGGGTTCCCTGGCGTGGGAGGATGCTACATTCCTGTGCAGCAGAGTGCTAAGGGCCCAGGATCACTGTCTGACCCCCCCTCACCCAGATCACTTTAAGACACTGGTGCACACGCTTGCGCATACACACTCACAAACATATGCACACACATACAAACATTTACATGTGTTACATTATACACTCTCTTCCCTGACTCACACCTCTCACTCTCACAGTGCAACTAAAAGATCGTGGTGGAGAGATGAGTGACTTTTTGGGAGAGCAAACTAGTGACTTGAACACTGAGGGAGAGAGGTGGAAGCTGTCTTTTAAAGGGCTGGGCTCTGTAGTGTCTTTTTTGTATAGCTGGCTGTGTGTTCTGTTTTCTTTTTTTTTTTTCTTTTTTTTTACAAATTACCCAGGTGGGGAATTCTACGCTTGAAGTTGAAATAAATCACAGACATAGATAATGGTAATGGCAGAAACAACAGTGCAATAAATAATACTAATGTCTTACTGGCAAAACCTATTTATAGTTGATAGACCTCAGTTTGTCCTGTTCAGTTATGAACTTCCTCATGATTTCTCTACAGGATGTGAAGAATCAAGACAGTACTTTCACACCTGTCCGATTGAAAGCTGGGGAAGGGAGGAGGGACCTGTGCTTTGGAGTGAGATTGATTAGTTTCAGCACTGAGGGGAAGTGTGCTCAGTGTTTTCTCCTTTGAAGTGGTGTAGAGTGTGCCTGACTGATGTGAAACTGTATCCAGGGACCTTAGGAAGAGTCTGCCTTCACTCCAGCTGCATGACTGCAGGGCGTTTCCTGGCATGAAAGTCGGGTCCCATCTAGAATTAGGGGTCGTGCAACCATTTGTCAGAAAGCATTTCATAATGGGTATTTTCGAGTGGGGGTGGCGTTGGGGACAGGAAAAAGCCTGGGAAACAAAATGTCAGATTATTTCCTGTCCATTTCAGAATGATCAAGCCAAACTCCTGGAATGGTAGAATACATTACATTACATTACAGGCATTTGGCAGACGCTCTTATCCAGAGCGACGTACAACAAAGTGTATAACCATAACCAGGAACAAGTATGACGAAAACCCTAGAGAGAAGTACCGGTCCAAGTGCAGGGAACAACTGCATAGTTCAACTTGGACCCTGAAGGTTAAACTGATTAACACTAACACAAACGAGAACAGCAACAAAGCAGTCTATGGAAAAATACAAGCAGTAGTTAAGACAGGTGCATTAACTAAGTCACCAATGAAACAGCTACCTAGTTACAACCCTAAGCTTACGGTCATTTAAGAGATTACAGGGAGGTAGGGAGGGATGGGGAGAGGTGCAGCCTGAAGAGGTGAGTCTTCAGTCGTCGCTTGAAATGGGTCAGTATCTCAGCTGTTCTGACCTCCACGGGGAGGTCATTCCACCATCGTGGGGCCAGAACAGACAGGAGACGTGTTCTGGAAGCGCAGGTGCGAAGAGGGGGAGGTGCCAGGCGTCCTGAGGTAGCAGAACGGAGGGATTTGGCTGGCATGTAGGGTTTGAATACACCAAATAATTTTAAACAAATTCATTAAAACATAATATACGGAGAACAAAATAGGCCAGCTCTTCCAAGGGTGGCAATGTGACTTGGGCAAAGGGGGACTTCTATTAGAAGATGAACCCCTTTCCAACTCTGAATATGTCATTTGAATTATGACAACGGAACTCAGTTGTGTTCCTTGTTTGCTTTATCAAAATACTTCACAGCCGATTATAACATCTGCTCTGACTACATTTTCTTTTAGAAAACTGATTTAGATAATAATCTAAAAGTTGAATGATGCAACATGTGGATTATATGCCCATGAACGGTGGCATCTGGTTTATTTTCCATTGTCTGTTGATAGTTTGTGGCACATGTTGTGTGTTAATTCAATTTAACAAGTCAATTCATTTTGGTCTTTAAAATATTTAGATAAAGAAACTTTTCCCATGTATACCCCTTTCACACTGAAGCAACGACCTGGGTAAAACCCATGTTTGCCATTGGTGTGAAAGGGTCAACCTGCATTATCCAGCCCGGGGCCTTGACCCTGCTCACAACACGGGATTTATGCGGGTTTGATGTTGGTTAGTTGACCAACCCTCGATTTTGTCACATTTCACTGGCCCAAATTTACTGAATTAGTGCTCCGAGTCTTACTGCCGTCATGCAGAAATGATGTTCTGAAACTTCTATATAAATGATGGAAAACATATTCTTGTAAATATATATTAGAACCAAATTCCTCAGGAATTTTCTTCATTTTCATTCACATCAGTGAACTGTCAATTCAGGAGTTAAAATACTGGGTTAAGCCAGCGTAATGGCAAACTACATTGCATCTGCTAGCCACTTGGCTACCAAGCTGTATTCGCCAGAATAAATTAAACGTGTTCAGACGCAAGCGGGCAGACCCGGGTCTTGTATGAAGAACAAGGACCTGGTACCCATGACCATAGTGTGATATGAATGGGTCAAAGGCAGGTTGAACCCATGTTCAATATCCCGTTTCAACCCCAGGTTTTGTGTGTGAAATGGGTATTAGAATGGATTACTTCAGTCCCTGTAGGTGAATAAGCCTGGAGTGGGTAATTACCTTATGAAACTTAATCAAAGTTTTCCTCTTCACTTTATCACATAGCCAATTAAACTTGGTTAATGCATTTAAACACATGTGGAGATATGTGGAACAATTTGAGTTAAGTAAGTATTCCCAAGCTGACCCTCCTTAATGAAGCCTGCTGGCTCAGCTTGACACTTCGTTATTTAATGTATCCCCTAGGATCCCCAATTTGAAGTCATAATTCAATTATTTCTACCCAATCATATAATTTGGAAAATTTTCCTTAATTATATGTAGAAGTTATATAAACTTGCAAAACTGAACAATTTCACGAGTGGCAGTGTGACTTAGGCTTTTTTAACTATTGCAATTTTGTCATCAAATACACTTAATCTTATTAAGGGCATGTGCAATTCAAACCAAAAGAAAAGGTCTGCTGCTGTATCTCAGTAAGGTCTGCTTTATTTTCTGCAAGTAGCAAGAGGTTTGTGGTCAGTACCTGGCAAAGATACCTGCCATTTGGAATATGTAATAGTGTAATATTTTTTGTTCGCACTTTTCTAGCAGGCTAAATTCAGCACACTTTTTACATCTCTGTAGCAGAGCACTGAGAACCACGCAAGCTGTGGGAAAATAGCCTTTTGCTGCTTCAAAATTGCTTTCTACTATCTTGGTAATTTAATTAAAAATAAAGGCATGAATTAATACATAAAGACATAATACACTTTGTGAATCTGTTCTTGTCATTGTTCTGTTAGGTTTTATGTATGTTTTACAAAAAGGAAAAGAGTATAATTATTTCTTGTCAGTGAAACCATTTGGTTTTATTTGATTACTTAAGACATCAGGACATAGTCAACTGCGTTTATGTTTATTGCAAATGTTGCCTCTACCATAGCATATAGCATGACCTTTTTGTTATTAAACCAATATATCTATTCCAAAATATTAATTTATTTGGCTCAAAGAGTTTTGAATCTAATGGAAGGGATGCCATTTTAGTCTCGATTTGAACATTGATTTGAACATTGTGCCATCTTATTACAAACTCTGTTGTAATCATGCTTTGTGATACTGCTTTTCTGTGGCCAACATTGTATTGTCAATACAAACCCCAAATAGCCAATGCTAATGTCGGTGACTTAGTGTGGCTAATGATTTGCTATTACAAATGTTCTTATAAACATGTTTTAGATTATTGGATTATTCAGAACAACAGATTTAATTGTGAATCTCAAATGTAAATCGCTACCTACTTAAGGAGGGTGGACAGTTCTTCCTGCACAGAATTTGATTTCTAGAGAATTCTATTCTAAACCCTACTCTTCAGGAGAGGGATAGAATTAAAATGCAGTTTATCCTGCTTTCACCGTTTCCCTAGTGATTGCATGCTGAGTGCAGATGGAAGGCCATTTGAATGCTGATTGGGATAAGTGAAATTGCTGAGGGCAAATGGAAGGCCATTTGAATGCTGAAAAGTGTTAAGAATGGCCTTTGAATTAATTTGACTATATATGGTGATTTGTCAGATTTTTATATACTTTATTTTTTATGTGAGTAAGGATCAATGATTTAACTAGTTCTGATTTATGATTCATTCTTTCTTATGTGTATCTGATTCATATACTTCCAATGTGTACTTAATTTATTTAATTGATTTGGCATGGACGTGAAGGAATAGTTTCTTTTTGGACATATAATGTTCATAATAATGTCACTGTCAAATTTACATTGTGAAGTGTAGCATGTTTGACATCTGACAACATGTATTCAGTGTCTGAACAAATCAATTTCAATATAACTTTGCTTCTTCCTGTTATTACTGCTATTTCTACATCTACTGCTACTTATATGTCTATTACTACTACACGAATATGAAAAGGCATAAAAAAATCCTGGAGACTGGCCATCTGGCAGCTTTGTTGTGCGAATTATCAGAGCTCCCACAGAAGTACAGATGGGATTTGTTCATGCTTTGCTGATTGAATAATCACACCACACTGACACCCCCCAATCTTCCCACATGTTGGAACTGGAAAGGCCCCTCAAGAGCTCTGGTGGACTGAGGATAATAACCAAATGCTGAATTATATGCTTTATCATTAAACAAGTGGAAAAAATGGAGGCAAAAGCTGATGGTGGTGACTATGTGTTGGTCACTGTTCCATCATCATTTTGTGAATGTGTTTAGTCCCCACCAAATTCATTATTTTATGTAATATATGTGTAATTTGATTTTATGGGTGAGTTCTATATTGAAGACATCCATGTACAGAAAATATTCTGTAAATTCAGGGAGAAGTCAAGCTGTTTTTTTTTTTCTGAAGTTGTCATATCACAGTGTTCCCTGGACAAGGACACGTCTCTGAGACACATTTGACTCATCTTCTGTTTTGCCACCAATGGTATTCGTTCAGTTTCAGTAATTAAAGGGTTACCAGCAAAGAGAGCTTGCTCCTCAAAACCTCTGTTGGTAATTATAGGCCTGTAGAGGAGGGCAGAGAAAGATTATAGCTTCTGTCTGAGCAGTCAGAACTGTGTAGGAGCAGAAAAAGGGCTCACTTGAGAAGAAAATGGTTTGATGTTGTGTTGCACACATTTAAAAATGCTATCGATTGCTAAGCAGTTTAATGGGGTCAACATTGTCATATCAAAAGTGGCAATATTTGAGTAAAATGCACAGTTACAGAAATGGGCATTTTGACTGTGACATTTTTACCATTATTTTCTTGTGCTGAATATTTGATTTTTACAACAAGATTTATATTGCAAAAGACATTCAGCGTTTTTATTCATTGCTTGATCAGTTATGAGTTCAGTTATCCCTCAGATGATATGTTCCAAACTTGTTAGAATACTAGTGAGGAACTTAATTCATTTTGTTGTGTGAATGTATGACTTTGTAACATTATTTATCTATTGTTAAATTTGATGTTATGCCATCAATTTAAAAATATAGTTGTTGGCACGTGAAAATTTCAGGCGTATAGTATACAATGCATATTTTATGTATTACTTTGCTATCATTGAATAACATGACCCATAAGAATGCTTTAAGGTGCAAGACATGTGGGTTTACCATCATGAGTTCCAAACTATAAGAGATTGGTACCCCTTCTTCCACTATAAAGTTTGTCATAAATATCACCAAACTAAATCATATAATTCAATTAAAGCATCTCAATGGATGAGACATTTTGTATTTATGTATCATTCTTGTAGATCCTGTGATTACAAATTGTGGCTGGCGCTAAACACACAAAAGTGTTTTTATCTGTTCAAACACTACTTTGATTCATGACTTCACTTTTCAAATGCAGCATTGACAGATTCCCATGTGCATCATCTGAAGCCCCCATTAACATGCTGTGTTGAAAAAGAGCTTTAGCACATCTTTCACGAAATGATTGTAAACAAGGTACATGTTGTGTCTAGTCTAGTTTGTATGTACTGGCCAATTGATATGTGTGTGCCCTTCCCACTATCATCAAAAATAGAGCTATAACCACATTTAAAAATAATAGAAAATAAACCAAAGGTGCCCTACAAAAGAACTATAAAAGAAAACATGGTGTTTACTGCAGCTGAAATAAGTCTTTTAGACTTACTGAAAACTAGGCAGAATTAAATGGTTTTGTCTCATCAACAGAAAAAAACACAGTCTCAAAAGTTCTGCAGGCAATCTTTCATGGTCGAATCTTGTCCTCGTTAGATTATTCTCCTGTGTAGAGATTAACTGAAATGAACCCCCTAAAGGGTCGTATAGCCCAGTAGTGTGTTGGTCTTTGTTTTGGTCTATAGTCTATTGTTAAAAAAAAGTGTCAAAATACCCGCCACATGTGAAGGCCAAGTCATTATGTAGTCAAAATATTCTCTCAGCAAGCCTGTCTCTCCCCAAAACATAGGAGTGACCCAGATGGCCCTCCACTGTAGGCCATATCCCACTGCTGAGTTATTGAGTCTTGTCTTATTTTTTTCTTTTTTCTTTTTCTTTTCAGGTACCAATATTACCTTCAAGTGAAAAAGGAAGTTCTTGATGGACGTCTGCAGTGCACTGTGGAGCAGGGAATTCGGCTAGCTGGCTTGGCTGTGCAAGGTGAACTTGTGGAGCTGTAGGAAACCCTGATATTTCAGTTCAACCACTAGAAAATACTCAGGCTCCTACAGAATTCAGATTGGTCAAATGAAAGGGTTTATATCGTGTCCAGCTAGAAATGTGTATACAAGGTATATCTCTTAGGACAGGAGGTGAAAATCTCTGGTATTGAAATATAATCCACATAGTTTCCATTTCAGCTTTTTGTTTCAACAAACAATGCTCATCTTATTAAAATTGCAAAGTTATTATCTCTTGTATGGTTGCTATCTGCATGGAGGTTTTTGTACCTACTAATGATTGCAGTTATAGGCAAAATTAATCGGGACAAATCTTTCGATGTAGAGTGATCTTGGCGACTAAGTCAAATCAACCCTGATGGAGCAGAGTACACTGTTCATTTAAAATGAACTTGGATGTTTTATTGTCATTGCATTTTAGGTTTGGAGAGGGTAATGAGCCAATGGCATAGATGCATGTGACTAATTTTGTGCAGTTGTGTTTTGTGTGAGTTTATAAATGATAGGTTTTAGTTCATTTTAGTCTTTCATAATGATTTTTTTATACTTTTGAGTTCACAAAAAATACAGTGGGTTGATCATTTTTATTAAATCAAGAATAAATATTCATAGCTTTGAAATAGCAGAAGCATAGCTGCAGAAATCTGAAATATTTTGTGACTCATATTTTTTATTTTCGCACAGCTGATTTTGGAGACTTCAACCAGTTTCACTCCCAGGATTTCCTCAGGGAATATGTACTATTTCCAGTGGTAAGAACATTGTATTTCATTCTCTCTCTCTCTCTCTCTCTCTCTCTCTCTCTCTCTCTCTCTCTCTCAATCTCTCTCTCTCTCTCTCTCTCTCTCTCTCTTTCTCTCTTTCTCTCTTTCTGTCTTTCACTGGTGACTGGTGAGAGTAAAGCCATTAACCAGATTTAAGCTTCCTTGTGCTTGAAACAGTCAAATTCTCTGGTTAATGAGAATTAACAGGAAGCTGTTAACTTTCATGAGCATGGCCCACTAGTTCACACCAAAGGACACTCATGACATTAGCAGTCAACAGGAAATTTAACCATGACTTTCCATTTGCTATGTACCAGAGGGGCTGACCTCCCAATGTTCGATTGAGCCTGTTTTTAAGGGAACAACTGACTCATCCACCAGTAAAAGAGGGGGAGGGCAGTTAGGTCAAATTCTTTAACACCCCCACCCTTGGATAATGTGCCCTCGGGTTAGTGGAGGAGGGGTCAGATGCATGAAAGTTTGTGATTGGCAAGATGAGAGCAGCTCTCTGATAGCACAGCTGTGCAGAACAGGGGCTGGACTCTCAGGTGTTTGGCAGCCCAGGGGCAGGCGTTCCTCCTTTCACAGTGCTCCTGCACTACTCACGCATACCTGACTAACACAAACAAATGGAACCTGGAGGCTCAGCACTGAGAGAGAGAGAAGTGCTTAAGGGCAGCCTTTTCCCCTGAAATCCCTCCTTCCACTTCTTTTCTTGAAATTCATACTGTAACTCTGCTTTCACTGGCCTGTTTGCAGACGAGAAAGGACACTGCAGTCTAGTTCTCATTTTAAACAGTTGCTAGCTGCCAGTTTAAGTTGTAAGATTTTACTCCTTTCCATTGAGTCTCTCTCTCTGTTCATCTTGGTACAGACCTGGTCACATGTGGATGAGGTGCTGGAAGAGTGGACTCACAAAGTGGCTGAAGAACACAAGAGTCACTGGTTGGTCCTCAATAACGACCTTTCACTCACTGATTTGGTGGTTTCTATTCATGGTGACTCCTTGTTTCTGTAGTCCAAGACAATTCACCAATTTGCTTGTTGACTTTTTTAAACTGTATTGTAAGTATTGTGAAACTTAGTCCAAACTATAAGGTTTGTGATTTTCCTCTATGATATGATACGATACTATGATACTTTGTGTGATTGCTCAGAAATGTGTCTTGTGTTGCAAGTGCCAACAGTTCCGCATAATCATGAGAGACACATATCTCTCAAGGCTTCTGTTTTAGTTCTACATTCCATTACCAGTTAGAGGCAGAGATCGGTTTTTTGGCCTGCCAAACTGCAAATGAAAGATTACCAGACAATTACAGATGAGTCAGTGAGAGAGATTGTTGTACGTTGTTTTCCCTTGTTGTTTTCCAGTGGAATGCAGCCAGCAGAAGCAGAGTTGCTGTACATAAAAGAAGTAGAGAAACTGGATGGCTTTGGGCAGGAAAGCTTTGCTGCTAAGGTATGTTTACATGCTTGCGCTGTTGGAATATAATGCCTCATAAAACCGTTCCTACTTCCCCAATTTACTCTGACCTGCTCTTTCTCCACAGGACAACTACACAAATGACATCTACATTGGTGTCTCCTTCATTGGCGTGTTTGTCAAGCACCGAAATGGAAGATCAATCATGTTACACAGGTGAAAATTGGTCTCAGAAATTGGCTGGATTTTTTGTTGTTTTTTCTTCCTGTGTGTCTGTAATGAGATTCTGCCTTTTGTAGATTTGTAGAATTATTAACATTTTGTGTAAACTGTGTGGTTTTAATATGGCATGTATCTTATTTTAGATACATGCCATATTAAAACCACACAGTTTTAATATGGCATACTGTTTTGAAGTTCACAAGGTAAATGCAGCTTGATTCGTTTTTTTTAAGAAACCGATAAAGCAATAAACAACCTGTGATGACTGCACTCAGACCGGAGAGAGGAGAATTATACATTACATTACATTCATTTGGCAGACGCTTTTATCCAAAGCGACGTACAAGAAGTGCATTTTCATGATCGTAGACAACTGCTGAACACAGGTTCAGTAAGGTACAATTACTTATTTTGTACAGCTATTTCTAGCTGAGAACAATGAACACTATCCTGGTCTAACATCTGCAAAGCCAAACTAGGCAGAAGATTAAGCTAGAGTATTAGGACAAATACAATTTACCAAGAAGTGCAGGGATGGGGCAACATGTAACAAGTGACAAGGAAAAAAGGGTTTTTTTTTTTTTTTTTTTTTTTTTTTTTAAATATATAAACACAGCATGGTGGTGGTTATTCTAGGTATAGTCTGAAGAGATGAGTCTTCAGGCCACGGCGGAAGATGGATAGTGAGGGGGAGGTTCGGAGAGGGACGGGGAGTTCGTTCCACCACTGGGGAGCTAGGGTGGAGAAGCTCTGTGATCCCTTTGGGCGGGTGGGAGGGGTTACAAGACGCCCTGCTGCTGCAGAGCGGAGTGGTCGAGCAGGCACATAGAATTGAGTCATGTCCTGCAAGTAGATGGGGGCTGTCCTGTTGGCGGCAGTGTAGGCAAGGGTCAGGGCTTTGAATCGGATCCTGGCAGCGACCGGTAGCCAGTGAAGTGATCGCAGCAGAGGAGTGACGTGGGAGAATTTGGGGAGGTTGTAGATGAGCCGGGCAGCGGCATTCTGGATCATCTGTAGTGGCTGTATGGCACAAGCTGGCAGGTTTGCAAGGAGAGAGTTGCAGTAATCAAGGCGAGAGGTCACCGTAGCCTGGACGAGCAGCTGGGTGGAGTGCGTCGTCAGGTATGGTCGAATCCTCCTGATGTTGTATAGGAGGAATCTGCAGGACCTTGATGTTGCCTTGATGTGCTCCTTGAGGTCCAGTTGGTCATCCAGGACCACCCCCAAGCTCTTGGCAGAGTGAGAGGCAGTCACTGTGGTGCCATCAACCGTGATTGAGAGTTCACGAAGCAAGGAGGTCTTGTGCGGGAAGAAGAGCAGCTCAGTCTTGTTGAGGTTGAGCTTCAGATGGTGGCTGGCCATCCAGGTGGAGATGTCAGCCAGGCAGGAAGAGATCTTATCATTGACCAGTGTGGCCGAGGGGGGGAAAGAAAAGAAGAGTTGTGTGTCATCTGCATAACAATGATAGGAAAAACCATGTGAATTAATGACTGAACCAAGAGATCTGGTGTATAAGGAGAACAGCAGAGGACCCAGTACAGATCCCTGCGGCACTCCCGTAACAAGTGGATGAGAAGCAGAGGCAGACCCCTTCCAGGTGACCTGGTAGGTCCTATCTGCAAGATAGGAAGCGAACCAAGACAGGGCAGTCCCGGCAATTCCCATCCCAGCCAAGGTGGAGAGGAGTATTTTATGGTTGACCGTGTCAAAAGCTGCAGACAGGTCAAGAAGGATCAGGACAGAGGAAAGGCGTGAGGCTCTTGCAGTGGCAAGTGCCTCCGTCACAGCTAGGAGTGCAGTCTCTGTTGAGTGCCCAGATCGGAAGCCAGACTGGAGAGGGTCTAGCAGGTTGTTCTGATGGAGAAAAGAGGTTAATTGTTTAAGAACTGCTCGTTCGAGGGTTTTGGACAGAAAGGGTAGAAGGGATACGGGTCGATAATTTGCTACATCGGAGGGGTCTAAGGTGGGTTTTTTGAGTAGTGGGGTAACACGAGCCGTCTTAAAAACAGAGGGAACATGACCAGAGGAGAGAGAGGAATTAATAATGGAAGACAGATAGGGAAGGAGCTCGCTGGAGATAGATTGGAGAACTTTAGATGGGATGGGGTCAAGTGGACAGGTGGTTGCGCGATGAGAGGTGATCAGTTGTAATACATCGGAGTCCTCCAGCATTTCAAAGGACATACAGTACATGCCACTCAAGTACAGCATTTTAGTATAATGTGAATAGATTGTGACATCTTAATTGCAGATGGAAAGACATTGGCAACATCGCCCACAATAAGTCAGCTATCACCGTGGAGATAACAAGCAAAGACGACACCATCATGTTTCACACTGTGAGTGTTGTGTCTGCAAGGGTCAATGCCAAGGCCTGCTCTCCCCTAAATGTCCTTTTGCTGTTTTGATTTTTTTTGTTGGTTTTTTTTTTATGTAAAGGGATTATACATTATTTTAATGTCAGCATGGTGTATTTTTTTTTTTTTTTTTACCCCTGAAGAACATTAGTAAAGCTTACATTAACAAAAAACAGAAGTGATAAATAGGAGAATTGCAGTTAATACATTCTACTAAGAGAATGACCAAATTGTCCTGTTGTTCTGTTTTTCAGGATGACATGGAAATGGCCAAATATATTTCAACACTCTTCACTGCCAGACATAAATTCTACAAACAGAACAAAATATGTGCAGAGTGAGTCAAGAGTTTGATTCCATTTATTTTAATATTTATAAAGGGACACCCCAAAGGAATGGAGGTTTGGATTGTGTTTGTTTGCTTTATTCCTTGCTTGTTTGTTTGTTATGGTTGCTTTCACCTCCACACCACATTACTGCTAGTGGCTGGAGGACAGCTTTTTCCTTTCCTTCCCTCTCGTTACCTCTTTCTGTCATACATACACACACACGCACACACACACACACCTATATATACAGTATATTTATATACAGTATATATATATATATATATATATATACACAAAGATTCACAATCCCTACTGCCTACTGTACTGTACATGGTTCACTTGATACACTGACATGAAATTAAAGCTGACAGTCTGTACTTTAACCTCATAGTCATAGTTTCATTCATTTAATTTCAAGTACATTGTGCTGGAGTTGAGCTAAACAACAAAAAGTGTGTCACTGTCCAAATACTTATGAACTGCACTCTCACTCTCTCTCCGTAGTGTTTGGAAAAGTAGATAAATTTACTTTGTTTGACAGTAATTTTCTTTTATTCTGGTGTTTACCTTTGAGCTGTTCTGTGACCAGCAAATTGGAGGATGAATTTCCTGTAGAGTGACTAAGGAGAAAAATGTGTTTTTTAACTAAAGAAATGTAGGCTTATAAAGGAGAGAGATGTTTTGAGGAAAAACTAGCTTAAACCCATTTTAACCTGGCCCTGCTTCATGCATTATGAATTTATGTGATTGGTTTCTTCATAGGCCAGCCCACTCCCCAGCACCAATTCGGAGACGGCCCACGTGGAACCGGTCCTCACTGGTATACTGCTGCGACCTTCAACCCTCAAGCCCGAACACCAGGCCAAGCCCCACACTCCTCAGAGCAGATCCTTAGCCCCACCTTTCAAGAACTTTATGTTTAACTGACAAAATGTGAAATAAAGTGCCTTGTGCAAATTTCTGGAATTAATAGAATATTACTAGAATTAATAGCCCTTCCCTCCTAAAATATTTAATATTATGTGGTTAGCCTGAACAAGTTAAAGGTTTTTTTCTGTTATATTTTTTGTTATATATATATATATATATATATATATATATATATATATATACATACACACATCTGAGGCCTATTTAATAAAAAAAAATATATATATTTATTTATTTATTTTAATTTTATTATTAAATAAGCCTCAGGTTCAAATGTCATGCACTAGTCACTGTTCTGTAGCATCCAGTGAAGGACTGTTTGGAATTTGGAACACAAAAGGCAATTATATTTTTGGATGGGACAAAGGATTTTGAAATGTGGGTGGTAACGGTTGGTTTGGGTTAACCTTTGAAAAACAGAGTCTGAAGCATGAATTATAGCCTTTCTGGTTGCTGTATTCCAGCCTTGGTGACCTTGCATTTGAGAGATTGATTTCCGCAATTACAATGGAGGCAGTGATTTCATTTTTTCCCTCACTGGTAAAACAATGATTCTAAATGGGGCACAATAGCTTTTCATAAAAACCCCATGTGTTTTCTGATTATCAGACTTATTTCAATTATTGTTGCATTTTAACCCTTTGGTTCAGGAAGGAATGCAATGGAATGTTTTCCCCTCTGCTTTGCAGCAGAGCTTTGACATGGATAAAACAACACATTGGCAGTATATGGTTATTCTTAAGCCCTTGTATACTGTATCTGTATTGGGTTTTTAGAGGATGCTTCAGGGCTACTGTGCTTAATTTCATATGACCAGAACCAATTTCAGAACGAATAACTTCTTTGTCCCTTGTGGATAATTTTGGCTTTAGAATGAGCACATGTACCTTAAATTTGAATTATTTTGCAGTCACAACTATGCAGCCAAACTCCCATTTTGTTGACCCAAATGGAACCCCTCATAGTTGTGACCTCATCACCTTCTTTACATGAACTGAAGTTTGATTGATTCTCTCTTTTTTTGTCTCGGTAGCCAAGGCCACAGTCCTGCATCATCCAGCCTATGCACTCCCAGTATGCAGAACATTACCAGGAAACTCAGAGTTCGCAAGGTACATTCATTCATTTAATCAGCTATCCACATCCACACATTAAAATTAATTCCCATTCATACAATGTGGCCATATGGTGAGACCTATTAATTAAATAACAAAAGTTGATTAATTAAGTGGTAATCACAGTACCCACCCACCAAGGCACATATTATGTTAGAGGCTGAAGAGTTGTGTAACTTAAATGTGCACTGTAAGTTTGGACTTTCCACTACTCACCCTGTGTTCTAGAGAAACTAATCAGTTAAAGTCAGTTAAAAAGTATTCAGATACCAACCACATACCACTGATGTAAGGAACCCATGTGTGACTGATTCTTTTTTGTTAGTGCAACTATACATAACTCAGATTTCCAGTCTTGACCGTATCTTGCACTTATTCAGTGGACACAATGCACATTACTTTTATTTCCGTACAACACATTTATACAGCTGGATATTTTACTGAAGCAATTCTGGTTAAGCACCTTACTCGAGGGTATGATGGCAGTGCCCCACCTGGGAATTGAACCTGCAACCGCTCAGGTTCAGATCAGTTTGCTCATCATGGTACTATGCTGTTGCTGTGAAAAATAATAAATAAGAAAATATTTATATGAGAAATGTATATCACAAGTCCGGTAATACACTTTGATGGGCTGAATAGGCTGGTCTTATCACTTTGTATGATGTTATAATACACTCGTAAAGAAATGCAATTTAGTTTTGTTTTCCCCTCTTTCCCTTTCACAGACAGTATTTTCCATGATGACCCCTATTACAAGTCGGAGACAAGCCTGGATCGATGCCCAGTAGAATTTGGCTTCCGGAATGGAACAGTCCCCAATGGCAGCGTGTACAGCACACCCAGCATGAACTCCATCCATGCCTCGCCTATGTCGTCCAACCTCAGCATCCCCAGCAGCGACGTCATGCGTCCCGACAACATCCCCAGCCACCGGCACAGCGCCATTATTGCCCCCTCCTACCGGCCCACACCGGAGTACGATGCCGTCATGCGGCAGAAGTGCCGCCTGCTGCCTGCCGCTGACTGCCACAGCCAGTCCCTGCGGAGCCTCAACATCAGTAACACCTTCGCCTACCGCCAGCCCGAGGCCCTGGTGTATAGCCAGCCTGAGATGAGGGAGCGGGGCCACTACCCGGGCCCTTACGGCCCCCAGGTGAGCTACAGCAAGCCCGTGGCTACCTTGGCACAGGCGAGCCCAAGTTGCGTGGTGACAGCCGGTGGCCAGGCTTCGGCGGGTAGTGCCATCTCGCACACCGTCAGCACCCCAGAGCTGGCCAACACCAAGCAGCAGTGTGCCCAGGGCTACAGCAATGCCACCCACATGCTGCGGAATCACCTGTCCCGCCCACCGCCCCCTTACCCCTCCTTCCGGCCAGCCACTAGCACCCCTGACCTGGCCAGCCACCGCCACAAGTGCATGGGGGGCAGTAGCCCGGAGCTCGTCAGTCGCAAGGTGCAGCTGTCGGTCAAGACCTTCCAGCCGGATAGCTCGACGGTGGTTCGACAGTCCATGGTCCAGGAGGTCAGTGAACCCCTTACAGCTGCCAAGCGCCATTCGGCCCTCGGCAAGCGCCACAGCCTGGAGGTGATCAGCAGTATGGTACGGGGCATGGAGGCCATGGCCCTCAAGACTCTCAACGCCCCCCTGCCTCGCAGGAACACAGTGAGGGAGCAGGTGGCTCCCTCTCCTCCCCAGCCAGCCCCTGAAATGGCCCCGTCGAAAGCCCCTGAAGATATTTACCAGCATAAAAAGAC
Organism: Anguilla anguilla; assembly: GCF_013347855.1. Lineage (NCBI taxonomy): Eukaryota > Metazoa > Chordata > Actinopteri > Anguilliformes > Anguillidae > Anguilla > Anguilla anguilla. The sequence continues at coordinate 29,560,401 of NC_049206.1, read as the reverse complement.
CCTCTCCAATGCCACCATGCTTGTCCACAGCAGCGAGAGTGAGGAAGAGGAGGAGGAGACGCCCGACTTGGATGTTCGGATTCCAGGGCTCAATGAGGACATTGGTGCCCAGCTGCAGGCTGCCCTGGCAAAAATCCCCAACAAGCCCCCCCCTGAGTACCCTGGACCCCGGAGGGCAGTTAGCAACAACACTCTGCGGCAAAGGAACCATGCGGCGGCCGAGGAGGCAGCGCGGGCCCGGATGACCAAAGCAGGCCACAATCAGGGTGGTGCTGGGGCCCTAGCGCGCTCCGAACAGCAGGCCAGCCTCAACAGTGCCGGCCTGGGTCCCTCCATCTCTGAGCCTGACCTAACCAGCGTCAAGGAGCGCGTGAGAAAGGAGCCAGTCAAAGAGAGGCCCGTGTCTGAGATGTTCTCCAATGAGGACAGCATCGTGGAGAGGGAGATCATGCAGAGGGTAAGCTTTGGATTTGCTTCGTTATTACATTTAAGCATTTAGCAGACACAGATATCCAAGTGACTTAACACAGCTTACTACTGCACAGGCCAAATATTAGTCCACCTTTAAAAAAAAAATAAAATAAAAAAAACTTCAGGTAGAGAAGAATTCAGTTAAATCACACATTTATTGAATAATAAACCAAAATAAAAATTTACCTCAAAGTATCCTCCTTTGGCTTTAAATCCAATTAAAGAAATTATTGTATGTCCACTCAAAGAGGTAGAGGGGAAGAACGATTGCCATAAGCCACATAATAATGAGCAGCTGCAAAATGCAAAAGTTAGACACGTGTGGGATGGTATTGAGCAAAATTTGAAGAAGGAAATGGAAAGATTCCATAAAAACAAACTTCCCCGCACCCACACATTCCCAGTCCCTAATTACATTAATCTGAGACTTCTTCCCTTGAGGTAACATTAGGCTCATGGTTTACATGATTAATGCTAATCTTACACTGTGTGAATAACAGCGCTCAACAAAGTATAGTTTTCATACAAATATGCTTCTCTGATCATTTGCTTAGTCAAGGAACCTTACGAATACATGCATATTTCTGCAGGGCGTCAGAAAGGCAGGTGACGACACCTTGAGATTCAAACAACGCATGAAAATTATGAGCCGCAAACCTACAACCACCAAGCACACCTGGCATACCACCTAGCTAGACCTAAAAGCTAGACCTCTGATTAAAGCATTAATTTTTTGGTTCAGTGTTGTGTGGTGTAGAGGTGTGTGTATATAAACATAACTAAAGAAAAAAGAAACAAAATGTGGCACAACTACTAAGGCAGTTCCCCCTTCCCCTTACTGGCTGAGAAGATTACCACGTACAGGAGTGTCCAACACTGCCTCCCTCCTGTCCTCTTTGCCAACAATGTTATTTCTTCATTCAATTATTAGTTTTGGTGGAAAAAGGACAATTTTAAGAAAACAAGCAAACAAAAACAAAATGCATGCAATGGTGAGGCAACAAATTGTTGACAGTCTGTGGTGTAGGAGGTTGGAATGTGCTCCCAAAGAGTGCTTGGTACAAACAGATAGTATCTAAAAGAAAGTATATATATTTCACAAAATGGAGCAGGGAGCTACCTATTTGAAATGCCATCAGGCACACAACTCCATCTGTAGGTCTCCTTTTTATCAGTGACAGAATTTTAACAATATGTGCGCAACACAAAAATGGATAGAAACACAAAACTGTGTCAACAGTCTCATCTTCAAAAATGCTAGCAAATTTCTCCTCCCCTTCCAGTCAGATGGTCTTTTAAACTTCCTGTTGAAGGAGGGACTGCCCTGCTGCACATTATTAATGTTGCAGTGCATGCCAAATTAAATAAACAAAATGGAAACAAAATGTGTTTGTATGGAGTAAGTGACCCTATCCTTATAAATTGCACACAACACATAGAGACCAGATTCACAGAACACCTCAAGATCCACACGCTTTTATTTTTATTGTTTTGACAACAATAGTGTGTGAGAAGGGTGGCATGGTGGTGCAGTGGGTAGCACTGGCACCTCACAGCAAGAAGGTCGTACAGTAGGTTCGAATCTCAGTTTGGGGCCTTTCTGTGTGGAGTTTACATGTTCTCCCCGTGTCCACGTGGGTTTCCTCCAGGTACTCCGGTTTCCTCTCACGGTCCAAAGACATTCAGGTAGACTAATTGGAGACTCTAAATTGCCCATAGGTATGAGTGTGTGAGTGAATGGTGTGTGGTGTGCCCTGCGATAGATTGGAGGCCTCCCCAGGGTGTAATCCTGCCTCTCGCTGAATGCATGCTGGGATAGGCCTCAGGATAAGCAGGTATAGATAATGGATGGATGGATGGATAGTTTGTGAGTTTATCTGTAACACCCCTACCCCCCTCCCTGGCCCAGTTCTGAATGGTTGTTTTGGAACATCAAGGACCCTGGCTTAAAATTACTGGAGATTTATTTTGCTAATCCCATGTGACCCTCAGTAAGTAGGTCAGGGTTGATCAATGCTGTGAGTAAACCAAAGGGTCAAGTTCTAACAGGATCAGAAGTAGCCCAGACAAGCTGGGAAGGGAACTCCATAGTCTGTCATGCAGACCAGGAATGCCATACCGTATTCCCCCAGAGTAGGAAAAACACCGGTGTGCCCTAGCATTTGGCTGTGCCCTACCATTGTAATGACAGCAGGCTTGTCCTCTTTCCTCAAGACGCTTGAGAAACAGAAGATGTCAGTGGACTCTCTGAAGAGGCCCCTGATGATGGCGGCCCTGAACGGCCTCTACATGGCCCGCATGCCGGTTCCTGAGAGCCAGCAGAAGGATGTGGCCAAATGCTCCACCGATGAACGGGTAAATCCATCAGCTGCTGAACATTAAGTGTTCTTTAAAAAACTGCATTGAATTGATTAACTGACATAAACAGATCTGTCTGATGTTTGAAGGTTTTATTTAGCAGATTTAGAATGTTATGTTAACTGCTGCTTAACTTCTGCTTGGGTGAAAGTGATGTAACACAGTTTTAAAATGGATACCAAGGAAATTATTTTCAGGAAGTCAATATAACATTTCAACATGAATTTTGGCTGTTCAAGTACAGCCATACATTGTGCAATGGAATAATAAGAAGGTGTGTACATCAGATTAAACACTTGATTCAGTTTTTAAGTTAGCAGAAAAGTGTACTTGCTGTTTTTTCCCTTCTTACAATTTCTCAAATGTTGAGTAAGGAAGGGGCAGGCAATTCTGGTCCTGGAGTCTCACAGATAATTCTGGGGTTTTCCTCAGTCTGGCATGATTGCAGTTTGATCAATTATTAAAGGTCTGACTGTATTCCTGAATATTCTGAATGGTGAAATGAGTTACCTTCAGAGCATGGCCGCCTACATCCATTAAGCTTACTAATTAATCCACTTATGTAGTTAGGTGGGTTTGGATGCAATACCCAGAAACCTCTCTGGTGCTCCTGTACTAGAATTGCCAACTGTATATTGTACCACCAGTAGTGTATACTGGTGGTACAATAATGTAGAGATATTTATGGTTTTGCCAATTCAATAATTAAAGCTGTACATTTTTTAAATCTCCCTAAAGACTATCTTGTGCAACACATTTAAAACGTTGAATTTAGTCTAAGATCATGCAGTGGTGGTAATGGAACTGAAATAGAATTAGTAATATTCAGTGTATTTGTGATTTTCATCGAATATTGTTCTATAAGTCATCCCAATGAAAGTAGTCAGATTTAAAATATTGTTTAATTATTTCTTCAATAGTCAGATGTTTAGCTGGCTGAAGAATGTATGGCACTACTTTGCTTATACATGATTGCCAGGTATTCCTGGTATGACCTCTAAGAGATCTTAATTATATAAGTATAATTGGAGAAGAAAAATCACATTAACAAACGAAAGATTATTCAATCTGAGGGCAAAGCTGATGGTGTATTTATTATAGAATAACATAGAGAAACTGCTAGTATTAAGTCTAACTTTATGACACAATAAACATATTTTTGGAAGGAAGATATGTGCTTCCCTTAGGAGAGATGAGGATTAAATAAAATTTTAAATGATGAGTTCATTTTGAATGTACAGTGCAGCAGAATTAAATAATAGACAATTATGACGGAATTAATGTCCTGTCAATGTTATGTAAGTACAGCAGTTTCCCTGGAGGGCTGTTACAAAGTAATTATGCAACACACTAAATCTCTCAGTAAAACATTAATTCAGGTTACATAAAAATCTTGGCTATCTTTAGCACATTTCAGTAAGTTACAATTATACACTGTTTAATTTAATGAGCTGTTCACCACACCAGATTTCAGTGTTTCAGAGCTTACCAGCACTAACTGCTGACAGTTAAAGCAAACAACCTGCTCATGTGATTGACAATTCACCAAGCCAATACAATTCCTGTAATTAATAACCATTTAGCTTCTCTGGACTGTGAAATCTAGCATCTGCAGAATGCCCATGCCTGTAGCCCCTCCCCAAATAGAAAAATAAGACAAACTCAGATCTCCTGAGCTCTGAAACATGGGAATTTGCCTTTCCATAGAGCACTTATGCTTGAGCTAAATGCAGATTTCCTGATGGGGGCTTTTAAGAATGGGACATATGAAGGCTATTTAACTTTGGTCTGCTCAGGGCTCCAATTTACTGTTGAAGTGCTGCGGCCAGGTCAGGTTGGGCTGCACTGAGGTGTTTCTCCATGTTCTGCAGTGCAAACACCTGGAGCGGACCCTGGAGGAGGAGCGCATCTTCACGGAGTACGAGCAGATCCCCAAGAAGAGAGCTGACTGCGCAGCTACCACGGCAACTCTGCCCGAGAACGCCGAGCGCAATCGCTTCCGGGACGTCGTGCCATACGAGGAGAACCGGCTGGAGCTGGTCCCCACCAAAGAGAACAACACTGGCTACATCAATGCCTCGCACATCAAGGTGGGCACCTACAGCTAGTTTATACAGCATCTAATCACTTTTATAAGCCTAGACTCATGAAGGATGAGCAAACACTGTTTAATAATAATGTTTTTTTTTTTTTATTTAATTTACTTCCGGTTGAGATTAATTCACATTGTCACTTTGACACTCACCCCATTACTAATTACTACCAACTAAGATAATGATGTTTTTGGTTGAATAAAATTAATGTTTAGCTTACTTGCTAACTAGTTTATTGGTAACATTTATATTCACTAGTAGTTTCTGAACATGATCATTCATATAATAAATGACAGCGACCAATGTAAAAAAAAAAATTTAAAAAAAAAAACCATAGAGATCCTATCATTGAGAAGAAAGAATAGTAGTAGTATTAAGTCTGCATCTGTACAGTGGCAACTATTTTGTCCCACTACTGACAGAATGGAAAGTAATAAGTAGGCATATTTTGAAAGAGTACATGCACATATTTACAATGCACCATTCATACATTATAAGAAGTACATGGAAAATGTTAAGTGCACATGGAACATTGGTAAAATAAAATGGATCCAGGCAGAAGTACTTGAAGAATCATAATTTGAAAGTTGTAATTTTCCACAATGCATTGCACTCAGAAGATGTGGTATTTTCTCTTTTCAAATCAAAAAATCGAATCAATTCCATTTGTATAGCACTTGTTACAGAAAATTTCCCAAGATACTTTACAGAGCAGCTTAAAAAGAGGAAAACCTGGCCTGACGCCCCCAATAGAAAGCACATGAGGTAAACTCCCCAGTGGAGAGAAAAAAACTCCCCAATGGGAAGAAATCTCAAGAGGAACCAGGCTATAGTGAAATTACAGACTTTTAAATGACTATGATAAATGCTGGTTGCAGAACAGTAGATCTGCCATGTCTAAACAAAAATTCACTTAAACAAGACCAGGTCAAAACCTAGTATATGGCTGGACCAATGGTGTGACGTCATAACTTGGCCGACCAATGGTGTAACTTCATCACTCATTCAGTCACTCACTCAGTCACAGACATTTGCGTTTGTAGGGCTGGCCCTGCTGTTGCGGTCCAGCCAAAAATATTTGTAAAAGTTGAGTTAATACTTATGAATATCTGAACAGCTATGTGTAATGTTAATTTATGATTGCCATAAGTCATCATTTCCAAGATAGCTTGTATTCTAATCTTTTTTTTGTCTCGCCTTTAGCTAAACATTATCATTAATTGTGTCCAAAGTATTCAAATCCAATATAATAATAGGCTATTTTCACATAAGGCACATGTCAACTGGTGTGATAAAAATTATGAGCTTACCCAGCAAGTTGGGCTAATGGAATTCCCAGGGAATGCATTCCAAAGGTTCCTTAAGGTTGTCGCCTCTCCTGACTGCCTGTTCCATGTGTTTCCACAGAAAGGGCTGAATCATGTGTAATTCATGTGGATTCTGAGTAAACCGCTTATTTCCACATCTGAGCAAAAAAATATCCTCAGCTTGGTCCGCCAGCTGCCTATTGTTTGTGGTCACGAGCCACAATGAGTTGCCAAATTGGTACTGCAATTTGTTATTTACATAATTACATAGATATAAATAATACATACATTTTAGTGGTGGCCTAGGTGATGTGGCTGAGTGACTTCATGAAGCCACTGCAACAAGAACAAGAGGACCTGTTCTTCAGCATGTAATGGTCTGCCAGCTGATAAGTATCTTTTCTTGTCTTTTTGGCAGTTGTTATTTGGCCAATGGATGTGCTTTGGCAGACGACTGTGATATGCTGCAATCACACAGTTTCAGGGTTAAAAATATGGGTGGGATGCCCCCACCACCCCTCTGGAAAAAATCCTCTGCAATGCCTTTAAGCAGGTCTGCTGTGGAATGGGTTTTAGGAAAAATAAATAAATAAGAGTCCTCAGATGGGCTTGCAATTATTTAGAGAAAATAATAAAATATTCCACCCCTAGTAAAAAGAATCAGTTGCATTTCATTTTGCCCTCCAAGTAAGTGGTGTTTGTTATATAATGCCGGTCCTCACATTGTTTTACCTTGGTGTGTATTTTGCTCCATTGCTGTTGGTATGCACTGTTATCTTGTCCTTGTCCAGGTGACGATCAGTGGGGAAGAATGGCACTATATTGCCACTCAGGGGCCCCTGCCAAACACATGCCAGGACTTCTGGCAGATGATCTGGGAGCAGGGAGTGAATGTCATTGCCATGGTTACAGCTGAAGAGGTACGATGAGCATTTGTAAAGAGATCCTGAGCTTCATTAGGAGAGGGAAAAGAAAATGCTCATTTGACATACAATCTCAGCATATTGTCTATTACCTGTTGTGAATCTCCCGTAGATTAGAGAAAAATGGATGTCACATGCTCAGTTTTCTTGTTTCAGTAAAATTTTACATACAGTTAAAATGATGTGTCCTGCACAGTATACTGTTATTGAATTATAAATGAGACCATTCACTCTGTTTCTTTGTAATGTATTGTCAGTGTGATTGCTTAATTGAACCACTCACCTAGTGCAATTAGCCCATTTGTTCAGAGATGTTGTGATATTTAGCTGGCTTCTGAAATCCTACATTTAGAAAGAAGGAAAGTATGAATATAACTGAATATACACTGAATATGACAAAATATTAAATGCCTCATATAAACATATCAATAAACTACCATCAGATTGGTAGAGGTGTAGGTTGCCTTTTAAGGGCAAAGAGCCACAAACCATCCAAAAAAAGAAGCAAACATATTACATATGAAATGCATGCATGCAAATACATATTTCAAATGCGTATATGTGAAATATTGCCTGTCCCTGATCACAGGAGGGTGGCAGGTCGAAGAGCCACAGGTACTGGCCTAAGCTGGGGTCCAAGCACAACTCGGCCACTCACGGCAAGTTCAAAGTGACCACCAAGTTCCGCACGGATTCGGGTTGCTATGCCACCACGGGGTTAAAGGTCAAGCACCTGCTGTCTGGGCAGGAGAGGACGGTGTGGCACCTGCAATACACTGACTGGCCTGACCATGGTTGTCCAGAATACGTCCAGGGCTTTCTCTGTAAGTGCTCATCGAGTCATCGTCAATCACTACCGATTTTCTCAGGGTTTGATTTCTTGATCAAATCATGGCCTGGGTTCAGTTAGGATTTGTCCTCCATTTTGACTCGGAGTTAAACGTTGCAATCAATTTGGTGTCAATTTTGCAGTCAATAAACAAAATGAGATCAAGAAAAAAAGTGACACTTGGCCAGGCTCTTCTTTTAAAGTGTATACCGCCTTAAGGGTAACATCCTTTTTTTAAATCTCCTCTCAGCCCTTTAATTTTTTGTTAGGTTTAGTAAATGCTTGAGAAAGGTACGATTCAGCATATATATATATATATATATATATATATAGTATATAACTGGATTAAACTGTTTAGTACAGAGCTCAAATGTGTGTTGGGCCTGCATTCTTATTTGGCCGTATATGGTAAGATCGAATTTGATTTTTCCTTTTCCATGCACAATATTGTATCTGTATTTGGCACAGATGCTAATGTGTTTCCAGAATGTTAGATAGCCATCATTGTGTCTGTCAGAATAGGACCACACACTATAAATGCTGCACCCAATACAGTATTTGTACACTGTCTGATGTTGTGACCAGCGTACCTTGAGGAGATCCAGTCGGTGCGCCGGCACACCAACAGCATGCTGGACACTTCCAAGAGCCTGAACCCGCCCATAGTGGTGCACTGCAGCGCAGGGGTGGGCCGGACCGGTGTGGTCATCCTGACCGAGCTCATGATCAGCTGTCTGGAGCACAACGAGGTAGGGACGTGGTCTACGAAACACCTGCAATCTTTGCTATTATTTCTGCCCATTCCTACACAGAGCTGAGCTTTTCACATTGCCTGTAGACACATTTCTCTACTCTGTACCTAGCTTAACTGTTCCAAAAAAAAAAAGTGTATTTTCAGGTCTCTTATTTACAGATATGCGTATTTCACAGTTCAGACAATTTTTTCTGGATGCGTTTGGTGTCTCATACATTCTGTTGCAATGTGCATGACAGACATTGCTAAATGATGTCCTCTCTCCTGCAGAGGGTGGATGTTCCCGTGATGCTGGGCCGAATCCGGCAGCAGCGCATGCTTATGGTCCAGACCATCTCCCAGTACAAGTTTGTCTACCAGGTGCTGATCCAGTTCCTCAAGAACTCACGTCTGATCTGATCTGAGCTCATCTGGAGACAACGCTTTCTCTTCTTTCCTATCGAGAACAGACATGGTGTCGGTACAGAGTACTCGCCTCAGAAACAAGTGTGTTTTTAAAGCCACCATGACAAGCATTTCACCAACTGCCTTTATTTTTTTAATGAGTATGTGTTTGTCTCCTTTTCTCAGTTGCATTGATAATGGCTTTATACATTTTTTGATAATGCTACAGCCACTTCAGAATTTGAGAGAATCTGTCATCTTGCTAACAGGTGAATTAAAGAAGATTGCAGTATGTAACCTGTATGCTAAAAATTAGCCAATTAGGATCAAAGGTATATTGATTTTGATGCTGATATATGATTGGATTTGCAAATTCTCCTTTATTAGACTGATTATAGCATTTCTGCACAACAAAAGATTCAGTTTTTTTTAAGATCTTCAGTCTAAGGTTAGTATAATTCCCAATATTGATTGATAGAAAAGGAGAAAACAAATATACTCTCATTTTGCATTGAATATATATTTTGGCATGTGGAACAGCAAGATGGCAAAGAAAAAAAGTGTACTGGTTGAACTATGAGGAAGCTCTATAAAGGTTTTTGAAAAATGAAGCCCAAATGAGAGACAGATTTGTGTGGTAATGTAGTACCATTGTGTAACAGCAGAGGGCTGCACACACTTGTGCTAAAATCATCCTTTAAGGGGACAACTGTAGAAACCTTTAAATATAGACTGCAGCTTTCCAATGTTTTCAGTTCTGGAAATGTGCTACAACAGATCATTGTAAAATACATTGAAAACTTGTCAAGACATTTCAATATTTAATATTTTAAAAATATTTTATTTTTAATGTTAATTTATTTTCTTATTGACATTTAAATCTGTTTTTTTTCCATGCATTTTTCTAGTGAATGCTGACATTCTCAAGTGAATTTGGTGCCTAGAAATTGCTCTGAATCAAGTCATTGCCTTTTGCTAGCATTTCTTATATAGTTGGAAAAACAGTTTACAGTTTTACCATTGTTTACTTTTAGTTTTATAAAAATATATTTTGGAATCAGTATTTCATTTCATTTCCTAAATTCTCCTGAACTACTTTCAATTCTACATGTATTATCAGATTTTGTATTGTGAAATGCTATTTTTTGAAGATTAGATACTGGGTTGCAATACAAGATTGCTGTAATTTTTCTTACTGAAGAATCCTTTTTTAAATTCATTAATATTTGACTTACCTCTTCAAGGCTGAAGCCGCCTGGTGTGTGAGGTTCTTGCCGTAATTGAAAAAAAGTACATGTAAATAAACACATTTCCTATCATTAAGGTTACTGTTCAGTCATTATCGTTGTACACTTTGGGCATCAGTGTGTTAAGTTTGATTTGTGGTTTTTATGTCTACTCTTCTTTTTTTTCCTTAAACATTTCGCATATTCCATTAATCATTTCTTACTTTTCCATTTTTGATTTCCGATATTACTGTGTTGTCTGTACAGTGTTGCTTGTTGATAAATCCACATACATTTCCAGTCTTCTTTGTTTTCTTACTAAAAGCCCTTCCCAATTGACTTGGCGAAGCTCTGTAATATCAGGCCATTAAACATGGGGTTTTGTCATTTGTTTTGTCATTGAAATTATGCAAGGTGCTTGTTTTTCCCCCAGGAAGGGTGCACTCACAGGTGTGTCTGTGGAATTTTGAGCCTGTTATATATACAAGCACAAACACCTAGATGAGGTAAAAATCTTATCTGAATTTCCTGCTCAGCAGTCAAGATTCTGTTGCAGCCTTTTCCCTGAGGCTTTTCTGCAGATGCTGAAATGTCAGAGGGATGTCTGTCTGGGCATTGCTTAAACAGGTGCACTAGTCAATCTCAATACTTTGGTACATTGTGTAATATGCATGAGACATGACCTTTGTGACTGACAATGGCATTTAGCCAGTATAGCTAGTAGAATACCAGCTCCTAACTGCTGAGCTGCTGCTGCGAAAGGCCAGGGAAAATTACAAGTGGTGCATTTGCTTCCTGTCAGCAAATTTCAGATGGCTAAGACACCAAGCTGGCTGTAGATCCACTTTACCTGAGAGTGAATATGTGTAGTTTGCCCACTGTGAATATTCTGTTGTTCCTAAATACCTCTATATGCTGAAAATACAGCAGCAGCTCAGTCTATGTTCCAGTCAAGTCATTAAGAACTGACAGAGTGGGTCCTGACTGACTGTAGTCTGAAAGCATCATTCAGTCCTCAGGGTCACGTATCATATTTATACCATGTGACCAATTCTAGATTTGACATGGAGCACCTGCTTTGACTCTTCCAGGTTGCAGCTGAAATTTTTGAAAATTGGGCTGATACGTTTCAGCTCGTGAAAAAAGCAACAAAAAAAAAAAATGAAAAAAGCACAAGTGAAGACTTTTTAGGGATTATTTAAATGGCAAAGGATAGAAAAACTATGATGTCTGAGCTCAGTTATCTGGAAATAACTTCCCGCCTGAAGAAGAGTAATGCTTAAAGCATCTGCATCTCTCCGGGCAGTGAGATGTTAGTAACCCATCCCCAGTACACTCCTTATCTAGTGTTTTCTGCCAAGTTCCATCCGGCTAATGAGACATAGAATATCCCCTAAGAGCTCAACCAGGAGCCATTTTATTTCAAATCAAGGCTGTTACCAGAGAAACTAAGTGCCTAATACCTTCTACAGACCTTATAAAATAGTCTGTATTATCATATTTCTGTATTTTTCCTTAATAATATATATAAATATTTTGATTTTTTTTTAATTCTGTGCAATTCTGTATTATATTCCGCTTTGGACATGCAGAATTTATATGGTTTTGACTTGGTACTGTTTAATACCATAAAAGAATGAAACTATGCATGCCTTTTTGTATTCTAACGCGTGTATATATACTCAAATCGGTATATAAGCTTATGCTTTTCAAGTGTTTTTTGCACTTCTTCCTAATGTGACAGTATTGTTTCGTGTTGCATTGCATTCCACGGCTGCAGTTCCCCTTGTCTAATGATCATGATTTTTTAAACACTTTGATGTACATAGGTTTTGTATATGCTGTGCAAGTGCATTGTCTCTTTTATAAAATGTACAATGCTGTCAATCTCGCTCATTATGCAATAAAGCATTATTTCACAGTTTTTCATCTAGTACTCTTCACCTTAACTGGTCGTATTGAATCTGTAATATGCAGTATCCATTAAGGTACATGGTCATAGTGCGTGTGTGTGAATGTGTGTTTGTGTGTGTGTTTTGTGTACACACAAGGCAATACATTTCAGGTGGTAAGCCCAACCAGGTTCACAAGTTCAGTGGCTTGGTTGTCAGAGGACAGCCCCAAACAGGTTGTTGGTTCATACTCCATTTTAGTCGCATGAAAAGACTAACACGGAGATTACAGGGATTACTCTGCCAAGATTAATCGGGGTAGCAGGATGGTCTTGTAAACCTGGATGCTTCACACTAAAGAATTTGGGATTAACTTCGACCCAACGCACTGCTACAGCTTAGGTTTGACCCCATTTTACTTAGGTCCTTTGCGTGGGGAGGCAGTACAAAGCAGCTTGGGCCAACACTTCTGACAGGCCTCGAAGCCCGAAAATCACCACTCAGAACGAGAGAGCCAGGCACCACAAAAATGTTGTGTAGTCTTTCAGGGTTTTTATTCAGTGCAGATGCAGGACAATTTCAAATCAAAAAGAACAAGGTTGTTAAGAGATTGCATTCCCTCCTTGACATGCATTTACGATACATAAAAAGACAGAAGAGCACCGATGTTTTAGGCGTTTTTAACCCATAGTCCTCCTGAAGTCTGGGAGGTGAGCTGTGGACGGGTGTAGGCAGATGGGCTGCACTGCTAGCGATCGCACGCAGTGGAGTTTTTTTGGTGTTGTGGCAACTGTACCTTGAGTATCACAAATGCACTGGGAAAACAGCCCTGTTGGCTGCAGGACCCTTCAGACAGTGAACAATGGAAAGGGGGGGGGGGGTCTGTGTAAATCACCCCCAAAGAAACAACTCTTTTCAGTAGAAAATATCCATCACGCAACAAAATATTGTGCTTCATATATAAACCTCTTCAAAGCCACAAATACTGTAAACTGCAACAGATCTCCCAGCAGAAAATGAGAAAATCCTAGTATATTAAAAGTACCATTTATTTAACTGTAGTTTCCTCTACAGTATTCCACCTCCAAGTGTTATTATACTACCAGTTGGGACTGTCCACAGCTTTAGTACTGTATGAAAACTACTGAATTGTGTAAAAGCATTCCAAGTTTGCCACAGCCATTATGCGGGACAGGAAGTAGGGAGCACATGCCTACCCATGCTACATTGTTACGCTAAAAGTAATCACGATGCAAAACGTGCCGACACTGAAAACGACACTGAAAAGAAATGATCAGTTTCATCATTTGGGCAGAAATGAACACGAGGAGATGGAGAGGTGAAAGATGTGTTCTGTGATAGCGGGCCAAGTTGTCATCCGTGTGTGTGTGTGTGTGTGTGTGTGTGTTTGGGGGGGTTGGCGCCATGGCTGTCGCCAGTGTTTTCATTTCTGCAGCTCAATCTCCTTCTTGATCTCGGCAATGTAGTGGTGATCCTTCCCATGAGCCACCTCCATGATCGCCAACGCCTGGGGAAGACAGAGAAATGGCTCCCTCATTTCTGCCAGCTGTGACACGCACACACAAAGGCAGAATGTTGCCTGTACCCATTCTCAAACTCAATCAAGTGGGAAAAACATATACTTTTTATATTAAGTTTTTGTTCCAACCACAGCTGCAACCTGTGAAATGTGACAATTGTTCTTAATAATACATTTAAAATCAAAAGTATTTGTCCCCTTCCTGATTTCCTCTATTGCTTTTGGTTTTTAATGGTTCCAGATCTTTAGACAAAATGCATTAGACAAAGTAAAAATAGGTAAACACAAAACACATATTAAAAATTATTTCATTTCATGAAAAAAGTTATCAAACACCAAATTGCCCATCAAAGTGTCACCACAAAAAAGTTGTTGAAATATTTCAGTCCGGAAAGGGTTACTAAGCCATTTAATGCTCTGGGACTCCACCGAACCACTTTGAATTGTGGCGAATCTTTCCAGGAGTGGGCGGCCTACCAAAATTTCTCTAAAGGTGCAGCGACAACTCATCCAAGTAGTCACAAAGTATCCCAGAAGAACATCCAAAGAACTTCAGGCCTCTCTAGCCTCAGCTAAAGTCAGCGTACAGGACTCCACAACAAGCCAAAAATGTGATTCATGGGAGAGTAGCAAGGCAGAAACCACTGCTAACCACATTTGCAAAAAAAAAAAAAGCACCGAGATGACCCCTAAGTCTTTTGGGATAAGGTTCTATGGACAGACGAGTCAAAAGAGTAACTTTCTGGATGTCATGGGTCCCATTATGTTAGACGTAAAGCAAATACAGCATTTCACAGTAAGAACATCATACCAACAAACAAAAAAGGTGGTGGTAGTATGATGGTGTAAGAATGCTTAGCTGCTTTGGGACCTAGACTCGCCATTATTTATTTACCACAAATTCTGCTCTGTACCAGAAAATTCTTAAGGCGAATGTCCAGTCATCTGTCCATGAGCTGAAGCTGAAGTGTAATTGGGTCATGCAGTGAGACAATTACCCAAAACACAATTATCCAAAGTCCACATGTGGATGGCTGAAAAGAAACCAAATTAAAGTCCTGGAGTGACCTAGTCAAAGTCCTGACTTGAACCCAACAGAGATGCTGTGGCAGGACCTAAAATGAGCAGTTCATGCATGAAAACCTACCAATTTGTCTGAATTAAAGCAGTTCAGCAAAGAAAAGTGGGCTAAAATTCCTCCACAGTGAAGTGAAAGATTGATATCAAATTACAGGAAGAGTTTGGTTGTAGTTATTGCTGCTAAATGTGGTACAATCAGTTAATACTGTAAATTTAACATAACATACCATAATATAATGACAAGAACAGGTCATTCAGCCCATTAAGGGGGCAATTACTTTTTCACGAGTGATATGGTTGTTTGATAAGTTTTTCCATTAAATAAATGAAATAATAATTTTAAAAAAATGTGTTTTGTGTTTACTCAGGTTCCCTTTGTCTAATATTACATTTTGTCTAAAGATCTGAAACCATTTAGTATGCCAAATATGCAGTAATAGAGGAAATCAGGAAGGAGGCAAATACTTTTTCACGGCACTGTAACAATATCTGTCGAGGGATGACTTACTCTCCAAAGGCCACATAATGTCAGAAATAACTATGCATGACCTATGCAGAAACATCCCTTATCCTCATCACAGAACTTTTAATGAGATCTACTTACACTTTACCTGAATTTTTTGAATGTACTATATGGCAAATCATTCCTTTAGAAATTCAAATGTTTAATTGATTAAAGTATAGACTAGCTGGTAAAACCCAGTGGTATCCTAATTTGGGGAAGTGTAAACACCTGATGACTGAGACTAAGGTGTTTAGGCCATTCCAGGAGGGCCTGTGTGTAGCCCGGTTCTTATCCCAACCAGTCATTCAGGCTTAATGTTCTCAATAACTGTTAACACAAACTTCCGGTTTGCGCCCGTTTAAAACTTTTTCCACCAATGATATATGTGCCAAAAATATAAAATAAATGGATTGGATTAGTGATATAAATAGGAGCAGCTGTTATTGTGGAAACCTAGCCTAAAGTAAATATATTTGTGCTTCATAATGAAGAATTCCAAACAGTCATCAGACAGTGCAAGAGTATTTGACTACTCTCTGGGACCCTTCATTGATCCTTATTTTCCTACAAATTACATGACAGCATGCTAAAACCCAGTGAGAAAGGCAGAATGAACAGCAGCAGTATTGTTGATTTTCTTGCAATACAATTTTAATGAAAGCGTAATTCTGGCAGTTCTTTGCATCACGGATCCTAAAGGCTTCCAGGCAGCAATGAAGAGGAGCTCCTAGCTACACAATATGAAAAGGCTGCAGAGTGAAAACAAGTTGTAATGGATACTAAATCGTAATGACTCATGATAGCCACTCCACTAAAAGTGAACGTGAATGTAACAGAATGTAAATAAGTTGTGTCACACCTTATATGAATATTGCCTTTGATCATTAAAAAATTCCAGAAGCTTCAAAATGATTAAAACCCAATGAGAGGGACTAATCTTGATCTCACGCTTCAATTTTATCCAATAAGCATGTCATTCCTTTACTTATTTCAATGAGGAACTACTTCTTAAATGCACCTTAACCTTTCAGACCTGTGAACCCCTCAACTATTTTCATTCTGAAGTTGGAATATCACAGCGGCTAATTTTCCAGGCACACGACATTGGTTTGACTCTGCATGGATACACACATGCTCAGTGGATACCTGTTACCAATGACATGTTTCCTAAAAAGCCCTCCAATTGTTTAGCAATATCAGCATGCTGTCATTGTTAGGCCCAATAGCAAACTGATATGAAAATTTATAATGAGGTATGAAGAAAGAGGTGTGTATTTCACCTGCGATAAAAGTAAGGCTGAATACCATTTCTTGAATGTGCTACTATCTTATAACTGTGCTGCTCTTTAGGATCTTGATATTTTCTCTTCTGAACATGAGTTATATGCTTTCCATATTCTTGAGATGTAAAGTTGATCAAAGATTTTCCAGCAGGGCACACTTAACCTGAGGGAGGGCCACAGGCCTAAAGTCCCTTTGGGCAGTGATAGATGAGTAAGTCAATGAGGGCTTGATGCTACATGTTTCAGAGATAGCTTTCACATGCACTTGATTAATTACTCCAACTGAATAAATCAGAGCCAACTTAGAGATAAGCAACAAATCCTGAGGCCCCAAGCATTTAGGTATATAATATTATCTGACATGGGTGATCGGTGTGCACATAATTACATTGACTGAAAAACTGGCACCTGCACGTCTTCGACTAAAAAACCTGAGGTACAGTCCTTACGTACATTTGGACAACTGGGGTGGTTTCACAGGAGAATTGTTAAATCAGTGTGGATAGGAGATTGTTGTGTTACCTTCTTTAAGGCCTTTATTCCCATAGACTTCTTCTCTAGTCCCAAATACAGCCTCCCCAGCTTCAGGTACATGGAGGCCACATTAAGAGAGTAGGCTGGGTAGTGCATGCTAAAGGAAAAAAAGTCACATGATCTGCCTCCTGCATCAGCACATGTGGCATACATACATCAATAAATACATACAAATGCTTAACAACAGCTTAAAGCCCGCATAGTGTCAATTTGTGAACAAACAACAGTTTTTATGATGATTATTTAAACCATGTTTTTAATTACTGTGGAGCTTTCTTTAAAAAGCTATTATTTAAAGACCCCCCTCCATTCAAACGCATGCTTTTCTAATGTGTTAACTCCTTCGGGAAGCATGACTTTCACACCACAGTGAAAACTGGCTTTTGTATAAAACCTGGCACCAGAGTGCCTTTTTCCGTATTCTTCCACTGTAGACGGAGAGCTTCTCTGTACTTCCCTATAATCACAGTTAGAAAAGTGCACCTACGAGCAAAATTTGTGTAGTCACAATTATGTTGAAACTATTATGGTCCACTATGCAAACATATGCAAATTACCAGGGAGAGCAATGTGGTAAACTGAAACTTTGGAGCACTGAAAGCTGACCAGTTAGTGACATTGTTGTGACAGTAGTGTTGAACATAGCAGACAGTGCAGATTTAGGATGCAATCCCGAGGTAGAAACTTTGTTCCACTCATTACCAAAGGAGCCCATTCTAAAATAAAAATGGTTTGGAATTTGTTTTTAAAAATCACGTGGGTGTACCGGGTAGCATAGAGGAAATGTTTGTATCCAGAACGTCATACAGAACTTGATAGGTTCGCAAAGAAATTAGAATTTGGAATCCGTATGCTGTGACTACTATATATCGCAGGACCACAGCAGCATTGCCACCTTGCATATTCATAGACTGTGGCATTCTCAATCACAGTAAAGGTGTAGAGATACTACTAAGCCATTTTCAGTATTGAACATATTTTGGTGGGAAAACCATACTGAACACATCCTTATCAGATAATTATAATAATACTCTTTATAGTTTTAAAATGCATGGGTACTTTAATGCAGGGGTACTTTAAAATGAGTCCAAGAGAATGTATCCTGGAGTGAAACACTAAGTCAAACAGGCCCTTTAAAGTCAATTAAATGAAACGTTTGCAAATAATTTACATAATGTTTTCTCTTACACTAATACCTGCACCGCACCCTAAGATACACATGTGCTATATCTTGATGAACTCTGCTGAAGTCTACAGCAAGCAGATTTAAATTTAATGGTAAAGCACTTTGTCCTTCATCCGTTACTCTACAGCACCTAGAGAGAAGCCACAGTTGGAAAGTGATTTCAACATGATTGACAGTGATACCTGCCTTGCAGGGTTTACCTGTAGGGTTTGATGATTTTTTCCCCGTAAGACATAGCTCCGTCCCAGTCCTCCAGGTAAAGGCACACGCCCATGGCCTGGTACATCATGTGCAGCATGTACACGTTGGTGTCCTCGAAGATGCTTCCCATCCTATCCAGGCTAAGCTCACACATCTCCAGCAGCTCACTAGGGGGTACTGTGGAGTCAAGGAAAGGTCTCGGGCACCGACTCAATCCACACTGAACATTTTGGTTACTACTAAATGTTAATTCCAAGCACAGTATTTGAGGTCTAACTGAATTTTTACTGAGAAAATGGCCAAAACATCACCCCAGGAGACACAAATGTCTCCCCTCCTGAAGGCACATCTTATTTTGGGACCAAAAGATCCCTAATTAACTTCATGAAAGAGCAGCACAAGAACAAATATTTCTCCTTTTACCTACATTAAGCATCTAAGAACAGGGTTTTGACAGTTATAACAAACCTTGAGGGGGGACAGGCTTGAGTTCTACGATTTTCTTGAAAATTCTCTTGGGGAAGAACACTACCAATGTAATACATTCAATTCTCCCATTCTATTTTACATCAGAATTGGCATTTAAGTCAGGTTGTGTCAAATGGACATTCCAACAATTGCAATGTATAAACAATCAGATTAATAAAAAGCTCAAAGAATGTCTAGACCTGCAATGTCACCAAGGTTGGCTCATTACATTTGTCCGATGCCAAGGCTGATAACAAAACATAAAGGTCACCATACCCCTCTTCATTTTCTTAGGAACACACAATACACTAATTTAAGTAGATTCAAAAATATAAAAATCAATTTAAAAACCTGTTACCTGAGAATGTGTCCTGCTGCTGTGGGGATGAACTAACATCCAGTTAACGAATTAAAATATTTTAATCATACGATTAAAGAAAAAAAGACGAAAGATTGCCTTAATGCCCCCTGGTGGCAGCTATTCTTATAATCCTTTAAAAAAAAAAAACATGATTCGATATATCGTGCCACCCTACGACAAATGCCTGCCTACAGTCTACCAGTGTTTGCTTCATGTTAGATTATTATTAGGATAAGCGGCAATGCTTCAATCTGATTAATTACATTTTTTCCTCCCAAATATGAAAGGGTTTAGTATCGTTTAATATAAACCTGCCTCCTCTGGGGTCGGAACCATACTGTGACACAGCTGGTGTCTGGACTGGAGGCTGAGTCAGAGGCCTGTTCTCGTGTCTGTTTTCCGTGAAGTCTAACAGAGTCAGCGTAACGAGTTCAGACAGAGGCGTTTTCGTGTTGCCTGGATCCCCGGGGAGGTTGCGGAGACTGCAGGAGCAGTTCCCCATGTAGTCAGACGTTCACTGTGACCTGAGGAAGGCAATGCTGTAGATCGTTCCAGTTATTCTGGTTTCACGCAGAGACTGCAAACATGCAGACAGCAGTTCAGCTGTCTGCAAGGGCAAGCTCAGAAAGCGCTATCACTTGTGAAAATGCGGGTGACCTTTACTGCCATGCGGAAAGCCACTTCCGCAGATAACAGAAATTTTCACACTGGGAAGCAGAATTTATGCTACGAGCACATGGTTGAGTTAGCTAATGTCCTGACCCAAGTGCTACTTTTCAAACTCTCGCTTTTCTGACAGGGTTGAGTCTAACATAGCACCCTGTGAAATTTAAAATGGAATGTGAAGTGTGAAGGGAAATATGAAGCAAAGCAAAACAGTCCCAGACGCATGTGGGCAGGCAGTCCCTAAACCCAACATGCATGGTTGGTCGTTCAGCCATCGCGGGAGTAGCTCTTTCTCCATTACTTTTATGCTTAGAAATCAAGTGTACGATCCCCAAAGTGGAAAAATATATTTTTACCCAAAATAAATAGACACATGTATTTTCTAAACAGCATCCTGCACTCTGCACACTACAACAAAGAGTTCACCATACAATAACACAAATCTCAGGACAAATAAAAGATGCTTCTTCAAATAATACATATTTCTTGTAAACCTCAAAGTCCATTCGGTTAAGGCACCATGCTACGGTGCAAGGATAAGCCCCACAGCCTGGGATCCAGTCCGGACCATTCCAGTGTCGGAGTAACAGGTAATTGGCGAATGCATCGCCCAAGCTACGGAAGGGTTCAGTCCTTTAACTGTCTGCATTTCTTCACTCTCTAGCGACCCCCACTGGATGATCGGGTCCCCTTGGACTGCATGCCATATGAGGCAACTCTACACAAGCTCAGCTGTGGGCTGCGGTGTGAAAAGGCTGGTGACACCACGCGATTTGGAGAACCACCATGGTTGTCCTCACTCTGCAGAACTGGCACTGAACTTTCAGACTTTTCAGCTAGCAGAGTATCTGCCATTCTACAATAGTCATTTTTGTCAGGTCCACATCATGAAGTGCCATGAAGTGCAATATTTAATTATAAAATAATCTATGCGCTTCCGTGCTACTTTGTCCACTGAAACAAACCATAAAATTCACACTGTGATCAGTACACAAGAAATTACGCTAATGTGACGTGTACGCATTGCACATCAGAAAATGAAAGCGCTCTTAACCGTGGACCCACAGAGAAGGGGTCAAGAACCCCTGCCTTGACCATATCAAAGAGGCACAAAACATATTAAATGGGTGAAAATCTTAAGTATGTTTGCTTTAAATGGTCCCCATCCCTGCTTATAGTGCTGAAGCTCCTCCCACTCCACATTTTGACCCCCATGTGACCCTAACCATGGCACACTTTTCAATAATCCAGATCTGACAAGGATATTCTTGCTGTGCTTGGCTCTCCGGAAATCCTCGATGACATTCCTGGCATACTTCACCATATCCCGGACAGCCTCAGGCTCTGGGGGTGTGCTCAGCTTACGAACTTTCATTTTTTCCTTATCCTGTAGAGACGTAGGGAGAAAGGGAATTGATACCTGAAACAAAACCCAGCTCCTGTTCCTCCCAATGCAAAACAGAGAAGACAACAAGCTTAAGTAGACAACATATATGAGATATGCCTTTCTGTTTGTGTATATCTCATGTATATTAGATACACAAACTATATCAGTTGTTCTGTTGTACAACATGCTAAATGTAGATGCACATGGAATACAGTAATCCAGTGATTCAGCTGAGACCTCAGTTAATATGATTTATAATAATTTGCTCTCAGTGTTACAGTACCTTGTCTTTGGCTGTACACTCCTTGCAATCGCAGGTAAAAAAGTAGGAATCTCTCAATCTGTCATTCCTGTCCTCTGTTGGATAAAGGAGGTCAATGTAGCTGGTGAAAACCTGGAAGAGAAAGACATGAGTTGCAATTAAACTTGAAATTTAAAAATAAATCGCACAAAGAAATATTAATTAAGGTCTAAAATTAACCAAGGGAGAATCATCTGTCAGCAGGGGAAAAGACAGCCTTCAGCTGTGTCTGGATGCCATTCAAGATTTAACAGATGTGTTTTTTAATGTAAATATTTGACTGGAAAAAGTGACTGGAATATTTGACTGGAAAATCCCAAATTATATGCAGTTTTGTGAGACTAAACAAATATCTGGTCCATTCAATAAGCTAAACACAAGTATGTGCAGCAGACTGGTGCATTTTGACAACTGAGAGCATATCCATGCTCACAGATAAATCAACAGATGGGACAGATAATTATGTTTTACATATTTAGTATGCCTTCAAGGAAAATCCATCACAATGGACATGAAAGTTTTCCATGCTGACGCTCTGCACCTTACAGCCATGAATTACTCAGTTGCAGATGGCAAACGAATACCGTGCACTGGCTCAGCAGATGCACAGCACGGACAAAGCACTGAACCACTAATTTCTCCAAACATTTAATGAATAGGCAGAAAAACTTACAACATATTTACAACTCAGATCAACTCAAAAATAAGAAATATTTTTGTATTCTGGACTGTCTTAAAAAAAAAAAAAAAACTTAGTTCATGAAAAAAGTTACAATCATCACTGCACACAGAGGAACTCTTGGTTCCTTCCTCTCCTCTCAAGGCGTTCACTATTAAGCTGAGGACACAACGTTTCCCGCCATCTGATTCACTGGTCTAGACACACAGCTAACAGTTAAATAAGGCACTTCAGAACAAAGCCTTATGAAATTCTAGACAGCTGACAGCGCATTTGAACAAAGAGATGGAACAAAGGCACATTTGTGTCCAATGTTAAGAACAAAAGCCAATAATGAGCGAGATTAATAAGGAGGTGGTCGACAGCACAAGTTACTTGCATGGGTTGATGCAAGAAAATGCAGGATAATTTTCTATGGGGGAGAGATACGGAAAACTGTCACACTTTAAGCTGTCTGCTAAAATCTATTAGCTGGCTCAGTCTTCAATGAGCATGGAATAAATAATCACAGTTGTACATTTTACATACAAACCAGGGTGACAACAACAGAAGCATAATCATACAAGCTATTACAAAATAAAATTTGTTAAAAATAGTTTTAAAAACACCAAAATTAAAAACTTTATGATTTCACAATGTGTCTTGTTTCATGCATTTCTTATGGGAAAAATAGTTCACTTAATATTTAAGAAACAAAAATGCAGTGCATTAACAGTATCTAGATGGGATCTTTTTTCCAGCCATTTTACTACCATCCCCAATTCCAGGGGAGCAAAGGTAATGGGACAACTAGCTGCTCAGCTGTTTCTTGGCCAGCTGTGTCATTGCATCATTAGTTTATGCACAAGAAAACTAACAAAATGTTTTGAGTCGATTCTAGGTATGGCATTTGCATTTGGAGTTTGCTGTGGTTGTCTCGCAACATGAGGACCAAGAAAGCATTAATGACAGAAAAGCAGGCCATCATGAGGTTGAAAAATCTGGTGAGCTCAGCAATATGACCTGGTAGACCACGGAAGCATAACCTCAAAGGATCACACAAGATGCAAATCACTGGTAAGCCTCAAAACAGAATGGCCAGGTTATAGTAAGAGTAAAGTAGATTAAAAAACCACAGCTCTGAAACAAAGTCATATGGACAGATGCGAGGAGTATTAACCCAGGGTTTTTCCAACGTTCAAATGTCTTAGGCAGGTCGCCCAACCCTGAGTTCACACAGTGAATGGCTATTGGCTGTGGCCCCAGTGGTGAGAGAAGCCTTAAGCTGGCAGTATACTCAGTAAGAAGAAAGAACTTCAGGATTGAGAACCATCGGCGAACATGTCCACGAACACTGTTGTCGGTATACTCAGTGAGAACACCGCACCATTTAAAGTCACTCCACGCCGCTGGGGCGTGAATAATTACGAGGCAGCTATTAACCAGGGCTGGAATCTCGCCCAGACCTGCGTCTCGCGGCTACGCCATGGATGTATAAAGAGAAGGGCTACGCAAGATCACAAAACAAAAAGGCTGAAGTGTGTAAAGTGGCTTTAGTTTAGGCTATCTAGCTATGCAAAAGAAGAAAAAAAGGCGAAGGAGATGGTAAGTTTGCCCTTTAAATCAGAGTAGGAGATGGAGATTTTTGTCTGTACATTCGGCAAATGTGGAGTTTAGACACTTCCTCTTATTTCCCGAATGTGTGCTAGGCATTTTGATGACTTGCTGAAACCGAGTAGCACCATTCATCAAACATGCGGGAACTCAGAATTCCCATCTCTACAGGAGAGATTGGCATTGACTCTCCGTACAATAGCATGTGAAGTCTGCCCTCTGAACTCTCAACCATGACGTAACCAACCATGTGATATTTGGACCAATAGCTGAGAGGGGGAGGTCGGAGAACAAGAAAGAAGTTTTCCAAAAGTTCTCCCTGGTGGCCGTCGCACACTGCACCGTACGAACACACAACACCGTGTCTTTTTGTTCTTCAGTTGTTCTCATTGCTTCGTTTTGCTCAAAGTTCTACTTCTTACGAAGTATACTGCCTACTTTAGTCTCCGAGTCGTTGGTGCCTCTCTACTCACCTCTTCCCCTGGGCTGATCTCTTGGACAGCTCGCACCTCAGCGACAATCCCTTTGTATGTGACGATGACGTTTGGACAACAGCTGTGGTTCATTAGAGCAACACTTTAAAGGAGACAGTTGAGCAAGAGAGGGAGCAAGATCAAGCATGAGAGAGAGAGAGAGAGAGAGAGAGAGAGACCAAAAGAAAGGGAAAGAGGCACTGTAAACACCCTTATAGTGAACTGCAAAACTGCATCATTAAACATCATCTGCATCATTATTACATCATTATAGCCACCATTGCACTCTAACAGGGCCCTTATTTAAATTCACACAAAACAAGCCTATCAGTTACAAAACTGTCATCTCACAACACCTCTTAATTGAACCATAAACAAAAAATATTTCCTTGTTCTAGCTAATGAAACTGCATGAAAACTGCTAAATGTCACAGGCTACTTCTTAAACAGCTCCTGTCAGCCAATAACCCCTGTATTGATTACTGCTCTAAGCACACTGACAGTTAGCAAAGTCTCAATCTAGTTTACACTGATTTTCTGTTTGACAGAGAGGCCAGGAGCTTGCATGGATGTATCTCTTTTTGCTTGGCTGTTTGGAAAAGCTACTTTCAAATGGGAATCAAATGGAAATGGAAAAAAATGCATCATCTACAAACTTTCAGTTATGTCCTAAGCAAGAATCAGACTCAGCGGAACATTTTACAAATTTACAATAAGGTAGTTATCATAATGGCGATAAGGGCTCTGGTCACTCGTTAACTCCAGTCAAATTGTATGTTCCTAGGTCCCTTAACCCATTGCCTATGGTCATGTCATAAATTACAGAAGTATTGATCTGAAATATGGTCTGAAATGGAAAAGGTATTTGACAAAGATCTGGAAATGGATCCAAGGTCATTGATTTTGGGCCTCCCAAGTGGAAATATTACTACTGTAGCTAGCAAAAGGTCATATAACATTCTTACTTTTGCTGCTAGAAAAAATATATTATTACAATGGACTACTGATAAGGGCCCTTCTGTTAAGGGCCGTTGTAAAGTTGTATTTGAGCTGGTTCCTTTGGAATATCTTACAAGTATTCTACACACCAAAACGGATCAGTTCTACAAAGTCTGGCAGCCCTATCTGAATTATCTCGGACCTGATTTTTCTTCCATTATTTTACAAGGAGTCTCCTGTAACTCTTGTAACCTGCGACTCGCCGGCAATATAGGCTATTTCCTGTAACCTCCTGTATATGTTTACTGACCTGAGCTGTTTTTTGTTTTTGTTTGTTTGTTTAATTATTGCTTATATGTTTGTATTATTGTTCTTGTGGAAAAACAAGAAAATCCAATAAATATATTGTTGATATGTTCCACTCGTGTTTCACACATCGCCATTGCTTATTCTTGTTTGCGGATATTTGTATTTGTGACTTCAATGTGGTAATACTCAGTTGGCTGGGAGGGTGCCATATGTCAGCACTTGAATAAATTTGTATAAATAGATTAGAGGGAAGTGACTTGGATGAAACATGATTCTTACTCTGGAAACACCGCTGAGCCCAAATGGGAGAGTTCCTCATCTTCGATGGTGAACCCATTGCAGTTTACCTAAGGAGCACAAGCCAGAAGTTGATCATGACATGAAATCCCAAAGACATACAGGTAACACTTTGACGCTTCACTTATAATGCTTTCATGACAATGTCATAAGCACTTCATAATGCTTCAAGACATAAGTTATGTGCCATAAACCATCATAAGAAATTTTGACTTTGTGAAGACAGTTGTATGTCATATATTTTTGAGTGACACGACGACATATACTGCGATATCATGTAACAAGTCATAAAAATGGTACTATACAACATGTCATATGCCATTTATGACAGCTGTCATAAAAGGCCTATTATGATAAGTGTCTCAACGACAATCATCATTTGTGCCGTGAAGGCTACTAATTGTTTCATGTAGAAAAAAACTGTATGCAGCAATGTGTCATAAACCCACCAGAAACAAAAGAGACACTATCCCAGCTGAATAGGATATCATTATTTTTGTCTTAGGATATGTTTTTTTTTTCTTATTTCTCAGTCTCATTTCTCAATGGCTTCCTTGACTTTTTTTCAATGGCTTCCTTGACTTTCACTGGCACATCTCTGGTCCTCATGCAGATAAACGCCAATAACAGACTCCAAAGGCAATCAAAAGCCTAGAATCACGACTAGATACTGAAAGCTCTTACACCTGCACTAAGGAAGCAATTTAAACACACCTGACTAATCACAAACACCTGTGAAGCCATTTGTCCTAATTTGACGACTATGTGTAAAAAGTGTTTTCCTGAAACAAAAATGTATACAATTCCCTTTAACAAAATCTGTGAATCTGCACTTAAACCACATGTGCATTGTTAGATCACAGATCTAAAATTGTGGAGCATCAATCAATCAATCAATCAATCAATTTTTATTTGTATAGTGCTTTTAACAAAGGAGCTTTGTAACAACAAAGAGTACAGAGCCAAATCAACAAAAAAAGAAAGAAAAAAGTCTGTCGTAAAACTTTATGGAGCTAACTATAGAAACTTGAAAGGGTAGGAGGGGCCAGGCAGTAAAGCCTCAGAAGTAACTCAAAATTGCCTCTACTGTATGACCAAATGACAAAAGTCATTAATAATAAAAGTCATCTAATAATTATTTTATGTCCCTAACTTATTTCCTAACATTTTTATTTCCGAAGGAATATACTTAAATCCTTATACCTTATAACACCAGTAAATACTTACAACTTTCATTAGCAGAAGTCTTTGTCAGAAACAGCAATAATTTGTAGGCCCATGTTTGTTTCATTGGTTTCTTTAGGATGTCATGTGACAAACGTTAGCATCTTCACTTCAGCTTGCTTGCTCACCATAACATATTTAAGTAGTGATCATAATAACTAGCTAGCGTGTTTCTTTAGCATGTGATGTGACGTATATGTTGCCATCTAGTAACATGCCACATCATTACATTCAAAAGAAACAAATTAAACAAACATACAAATTACCATTTCTGACACAGCATACAGATATTGAGTTGTAAGTACACCGGCTACTACAAACATAGACATGCCTTGATTCAGCATCCCAGAGTGTTCCTCCCGTCTAATGGTATGGATCCACTTTTTTCTCCTCATTGGCCCAGTCTTTTAGCACGGGAGGGACATAAAACTCAAAATCAGTGTTCTTTGCTTTTATTTTTATTCGTACAGACCACCATACAACTTTTCAAATTTTTTATAATCTTGATAATCCACTGACTGCTCATACTAACTATATGGAGCGCCACCAATTGTTTTCGCCCACTGTAAGGACGGTTTAACAGCCGAACAAGACCGGGTTAAAACCTAGTATATGGCTGGACCTAACACACATGATCCGGCCGACCAATGGTGTAACTTCATCATTCAGTCACTCAGTCACAGACATTCGCGTTTGTAGGGCTGGCCCCGCTGTTGCGGTCCAGCCGAAAAATGTGTAGCATTTACTGTACATTTGCCTAAGAAATGTAACATATTTTCACAATCTGCTTTTCAAGAGAAACATAATAATCTTTTTTTTTTTTGCCTTTAAAAGTCTAATGTTCCCCATCCACTTTCATGAGGAGCTCCATGGCGGCATGACAATCCAAATTAAAATGCTCCCTTCTGTTCTTCCCTCCAATGGAATTAGCCCTCCAATGATGTATCATATGATGTTTATGCAAGGGTGCCTTGAACACCCTCATGTTTATTCTTCCACACTTCAACATTGGTCAGCAGCTAAAAGGAAGTGAACTGATAGATGTGAATATTTTTCGTACTTAGTGTACACTAGATACTACATAATAACCCAAGTTAAAGACTGCAGCCTTGCTGTAGCTTGAGCTCTACAAGAGAGCTTGAGCTATGCGTGCCATTTATCATAAGCTCTTGTGTGGGGTAGCTCCGCTGTTCGGATTGCTATCTTTAGCAATTTTATACACAATTATTAGCCCTTTATCAATAGCATTAACTAAATAACTGCTGTTGATTTCACATGTTTAAAGTTGAAGGTATTGGGCATTTGTTGTTGAAACTGTCAATCAATCCTGTCATACATGAATGAAGAAGGGAACTAAACAGCAACACTATGGGTGCTTCATGGAATGTATGGAATGTGCTATATAAATAAAGCATGATTGACTGATTGACTGATTGATTGAGACTGATTGAACATTTATGGATATTACGCCAATTCATCTGAAGTGTTTGGCATTGCTGATGTTTTCTTTTTCAATTCAGTCTTCAGCCCTAAAGCGTTCTACATTGGATGCTGTGACGCGCCTACATTACACATCTAATTACACCACATGATACAGTGTATACAACTTTTTCTTTTTTCCCCAGTGATGGATGGAGATGGGTTCAGCGACCTGATGCAGTCCCACAGGCGGAAGCGGCAGGTGAGTGCCAATGAGCTCAAGCTCATTGCAAACCAACTCATTGTTTTCTAGCCCTACAATAGATTGGCGACCTGTCCAAGGTGCATTCCTGCCTCCCGCACAATGCATGCTGAGATAGGCTCCAGCACCCCCCGGACCCTGATCAGGATAAGCAGGTATAGGTAACGAATGGATGGAATTGTTTTCTAAATATCCATTCACATAAATTTAAGACTCACTTTTTAAACATGATACACAATTGTTCCCATTAAGTCCATCACACTCCTAATAAACCCAGTTGATAAGAATGTCTTGAAAACCCTAACTACATACAGTTGACATATAACAAACAGCAGTGTTTCCTTTTCAAATATGAAATGTCTAAAACAAAAACAAAAAAAGATTGTGTTCACGCATGCTTACTGTAAGGCATGTAACATTAATCAAGAAGGCAATACTACAAGGATCTCTGCACTAACTGGGCAAGTGTTCAATAAGTCATGAATAATCATGAAACATGTAAGATGAGATCTAAACTAAGTGCTAGTCACAGTATGTGTTACTAGTGTTTAACTTGTACCATGAGTGTGACTGCAATCTGAGAAACATTCATATCTGACAAAAGGCAGGCTTAGTTTTTTTAGTCTGCATGATCAGCTATCAGTCCTTTAATTTCACAGTATGCATAATCAGTACCGGCAAAAGAAAGTATCAGAAAAAAATTAATCTAAAGATTTTGGCGTAAGTTTCAAAATGCTCACCATGAGATTAAAAGTAGAGTACATTGTGTAGGTAAGTGGGAAAAAAGCAGATACAAACTGACACAAAAATGTGGAAATGATTCCATGGGGTGTACACTTTCTACTGTACATTTCATCATTACAATGTATTTTACAAATTAAATAAAACTTTAAAAAATATAATAAGCTGAAATAAATGTAAAATCTTTTCTATCAATTTGGGGGTAAGCTTATTTGGAACACCTATTGACTTAATTAGTGTGCCAGAAACCTATTAAACCAAGTCTGGATGTTTTACATATTCCATATTTTGTCATCTCAAATACTAAAAAGTTCATGAATCAAGTATATAAAAATTCAAACTAGATCAATCTTTCATTTTTACTCAATTTTGTAGACAAAAAATGTGACAATATGTAAAAAATGTCTTAACTTTTGAGTGGGCTTAATAGGTAAGTACTGTACATAAGTGACATAAGTGTTGTCGTTTCCACAATGTTGTTCGTATTTCATGTTTCCTGTTCCTGTTTCTATGTGTACGCTTTGGCAATAAGTACAAGTGTATTTCATGCCAATAAAGCATTTTGAATTTGAATTTGAATTTGACAGTACTTGAAGCATCTGTGATTAGTTTATTAGTATCCACTGGGTTGCCCAATAATACATCAGCTCAACACATTTGTGGAGCCAGTATTGTGTGCCTTTTCTGTTCAGTGAAGTATTCACATATTTGTTTCAACATGCATGTTTTTTCACATCTGACTGGGTATCTGAATGGTTACATAAACCCTTAAATTCCCAGCACACTTTGATGTTGTCAGCTTGACTGTGCATATGAAAATTGAGTTCTCATTTGACAACCCGATTAAAAAGAACTAAAAGATAAAAGTTAAGGCTTTTATTTTTTATGTTACAAATTTACAGTGCTAAATATGTACACAGGCAGTTCAGGTCACAGTACCTGGCTCAAGGATACAAGTGACCTACAGACACTTAATTATATTGTGATTTTTTTTAAATAGCAGCACAAAACAAAAATGAAAAAATCTATTTTCAGAGTCTTGCATTTCAACACTGCAGGATGCATTTTCCAAGTGCATTTCCCTCAGGCTCCAAAAATAGATATTTTGGCTTACTCATAGGAAAACATTTCTAAACATTACTCTTTATATCATAATATGTCATTTCACAGAAGCTGATGTATATTAAGCATAATGTCCTGACATCATAAAAACCTTGTACCAGCTTGTACTCAATCTAATTCCCTGTGACTTGTTGGAGAACAGTTTACCCGGGTGAGGCTGTGACATCATGCGTCATCAAACAATCCAGATTTTTTTTGTTCCCCCTACTTGAGGACAAAATGCTAATTAAATCCTACTCAAATATATGCATACCTGATTCATTTGGCACCCTACAGATTTTTACATGTGTTTCAATAATCCAGAAAACACCCAGGCTTATCAACAGAATCCTGACCCTTGCCTGTTATATTTGGAAATATCTTGCCTGAACAGCTTTCCCACACTAGTGAGTCACAGGTTTACAGTAAATGATTCTGAACTGTAGAAGACAGCAATGACTTATGTTGTATAAGGAAGTGGGTCTGTCCAGAAGACTGATTCTGTGGCCAACAAAAAAATCCTGCACAGGTTATGCAATTTTGGTCTTAATAGCCAGCAGTGCATCTAAAAAAAATTGAAGGCTAAAATAAATTTAGTGTTAGTGTTCCATCGATGGAAGTGTATTACTTAAGGAACATCACAGTTCTCGGATGTGTTGATTCTTAAATTTCTTAAATGACGGTTCTTTGATTATTAATAGCATCTTCGACATTCTTTGATAGCAGGGTTTCCCCCCAGGTATTAATAGTGGTTGTAGACTGTGGGAAATAAAAAATAAAAAACAACAAAAAAGAGAACACAAAAACTAAATATGTTTCTGAATCAGGCGAGTTTCACATCATTGTTTCAAAATGCAATTGCATGGGCCCCCTGCCCTCAGAGTGCACCAGAAAGCGGAATTTCACTAATAAAATTGTACAAATGTATATTTCACTTTCCTCAAACGGACAATACATATGAATATAAGGCAATTTAGGATCAGTTAAATGTTAGTTCAGTCTGCAGAAAGGTAATTTACACACAAACATCAGGAGGCATTCCAGTAGACAGAGTTGTCAATGCATGGAACAGCTTGCCAGGTGATATGGCAGAAGCAAAGGTTCTTTTTGCCTTTACATATATGTTATTTTCATATTTTGTAGTTGTCAACAGAGCGACAAAGCCAATTTCGTGGAAATGTTCAATTAGAATGTCACCCATTGGTGTGAACGTTAGCTTACTTGAGCCAGGAGTACTGTGAGGGTGGCATGATCAGGAAAATCCAGGTGTTTGGAATAGAAGTAATGGAGAGCCGCTATGTCCGTCTGGTTCATCTCTCGCTTCTCATTGTCCAGTTCATTTAGATCTGCAAAACAAGGGGACAAGTATAGCAAGTTTGACTGAACTTTCTTATTCTGATCACAATCCATAGCTTCTAACTGAAAATCATGTCCTAACAATGTCCCTGACTCACTGTGGTCATTAAAGGTCCCATGCCACTTATTGTTACCGGGACACCCATCCCTCAGTGTCACTGGTTCAATAATTTCCTCTCTACCTCAGCTGATGTGTGGTACTGTGCTGTTCCGGCACAGAATTACTGTTGTGCATCACCCAGATAGGTACTACACACTGATGGTGGTTGAAATGAGTTTCTCCCCTTCACTACATAAATGTAATCCCTTAAACGTGAGTGATGGAACAAAAAACTAGAAGAGCCTGACCACACTAAGTATATCTCTCTCACAAAAGGGGGGATGGTCATTGGATCTTTTCCCCAGAATTATCCTGAATCTGGGTCACTTCTGTTATTGGAGCCCTGGGTGCTTTTGATTCCTTTGTGTCACACCCTGAGTGCTCAATGTTATTTCAGTTGCTGCTGTTCTTACAGACTGACGTGAGATGTGAGGGACATGTGACAGGTGCAATGGAGGACAGGCCATTGAACTCCCGGTGTAAATCTTTTTCGCTGCGAGAAGGCAGCTGAGCTGTCAAAACCACAGTGGGGTGTGAAGTGTGAACAGGCTTGTGAAATTAGTCCACCACTTTCCTAACAACTTCTAAATAAATGTAACCATGTATTTTTTGTGAATGCAACAGCACTGATCATACAGTAAAGAGCAAAGTGGTGAGGATGAATGAGGGAGAAAAAGGTCAAATTCAATGTGAATTCCGACGCTGGACTATCTTTTGCTCTAGGAAGTATTAGCATTAAAATAAGCAGCCAATAGTAATTACGGTCACACAGTTTGCAGTAAATTAATTAATTGTTGACATACAAAGGAAGAAATGTAAAACTTTGACTAACATGTAATAGATTAAATGGTAATCCCTCCTGTACATAAGGGTCTTTACCTCTGAGTTTTTATGACAGGCTTCTCAGCAAAGCCACTACTCTAAGAATAGCAGTCGCTTCAACTGAAGATTCATCTCTGCAAGTTTTGCTCAACCAGCCCTATAGAGACAGAGCGCGTTGCGTCATACTCTGAAAACCACGCCCACCGAAGGGGAAAACAATCGGCGCCACAATATGCAACCAAGGGCTGAAACGCTAACAAAATGCCTGTAGCTAGCTAAAAACATTAGATTTCAGCATGTCAAAGTATTATTTTAGCACCCTATGTCTACCTGTGTTAGTCTAGCTCAAGCTTGCTACTTCAGTGTAGCGATGTTATAACGGTCTCTGAAAAACAGTATTTGCCTTGGGCTCGGGGGGCTTCTGGTGAAACTGATGCAGAAATTAACCGTAAACATGGCAGCTAGAATTTAGCTAATGTTAGCTACTTATTACCTGCAATTTTATTAACGCTAGCTAAGTAGCTGTCATTTTAGCTTCCCCTTCTTCTTAGCCATCTACAAGCTTCTTGAAACAACGTCGCTAGCCAACTCCAACTTATTTCGAATAACAGTAACATACTGTAGCCTGTTGCTAGCTTGCTAGCTGACACGCCACTAGACTCCAATGTTAGGACAGGTTTTTCGGTTCGGCAGCTTATAAAAACTTAATTCTGGGTTCTTTACCCAGTTGGTAGTGCATCCCACCACATACCAGCTTTTAGGCATTTTTCTGTTGTTTGCTAGCAGACGAAAGTGACAAGGAGGCACCTTCACGCAATACAAAGTCAATGGAGAGCACAGCCAGTCAGGTGCTCAGAGCCCCATGATACATGGAATCTGCCACTAAATCAACCTTTTTATTTTTTAACTCACCACCACTGCCTGGCTTGGAAGCTTCTGGTCTGGATGGTTCTGGATTTTGTACTGTCACTTCCAAGAAAATGCAGGCACTGCTCATTGCCATTTTCTCAGTCACTTAACTCTTCTTTTTCCACCAATACTTTGGTTTCATTGACCAAGCATCCACACTTGGTTAGGACACCGGTGCGTTCACCTATCAGACTAAAATGTCAGTCCAGAATCAGTTAAATATCAGTCTAAAATATCAGTTTAAAAATGTGACCTCTAACAGAATCGTTTGTCATACTATAGAACTACAGAGCATTAGCATAAGTTGATCTGACTAATTGAAAGTCCTGGAATGTCAATGTGGTACATTTATCCTTCATGGTATACATAGTCATTTCTGACTTGTTGAGGTTAAATCATCCTTCAGAAGAGGCTGGAACAAAAAAACAAACAAAAGACCATATGCAGTAGGTCCTCAGAATTGAGTTGGAAAACCCCTGCTTAAAAGGCATACTATGCAGGATTTTTTAGACTTGAATTTACAATCAAAGAAGTCTCCTACTTTGTCTTCAATCCCACCCACTCACCCTGAGGTCAGGTCGAGTACCCGACCGAGGCACTGACATACAAATTCATTAGAAACTACTGGTAAATTACTCCCATTAATTACTCAGACCAGACACGATCCAGACATGTACAAATTATTTGAAAACCGGACACGGTGCAAAACTGGACATCTGGCAACCCTAACTGGATAGCTTGAGATAACTTTACTGACAGGTACAACAGACAACAAGCCAACTCTACATTGCTTTTCATCCCTTTGGCAAACTTCAGCTGACACTATCAAGGGAAAGTAATTCCAAGGCTAAATCTAACTCTTGAATGAGCCCTGTCTGCTTTGCTTCGCAGTATCTGGGCCATTTCAGCGGGAAGCTTGCTAGCAACAAACACTTTGCTGATCCAAAACCACAGCCTCTGTAGCCACCCCCACCCATCCCCACACAAAAAAGATTGCCATGCCCAAAAACGTCCTGATTGTCTGTCAATTCCTGCCATGGCTTCTCAGACAATTTCTATACTGACAGTCACTCAGTCAGTCTCACTTTGTATTTCAGCTTGCCTGAAGTACATCTCATGCTAGACGGAGGACCAATAGCTTAAGCTGAACATGGCTAAGTCCGAGCCGTATGTTTCCTCCATGTCCTCACCGCTGCTGGATATCTCAAAGATTTTCATTAAAATAAATGTCTATTAAGTCACTATATATTGCTGAATTAGGTAACACAATGGTGATTGAGCCTACTATTATTATATTAATTTATATTGTTATTATTATTATAATTTATGATTAAAGAACTGGGTGTCTGTGGCGACATTCCCGGGAAAAAAATCACAGGCGGCGCACAGTTAGCGACGCGTTTTCCACCACCCATCAGTGGTTGGTCCGCCAGAGAGGGTAAGCGGAGCTAATGCAACAGGCTCTCTCTTCAACTCACTTGTGAGTGTGAGAGGCGTAATGTTTTTTTCCGGTGTCTGCTAGTGTTATGGAATCCTAAAAAGTTTTTGTGTAACAGGAGAGGTCATTATTTGTTGATGTAGATTTCGTATTACATTTGATGGCAATGTAACATTACTAAATTACATAGTTATTTGCACAGCTAACGCTAGCTACCGGACCATTTCAAGAAAGGCAACATTAGTTTAGACAATGTTGTGCACAGTCAGTAGCCATCTCTCATATCAGGTAACATTGCGTTAGCTAGCTAGCTAATGTAATTAACATAATCTAGCCTAATGTCTGCTAACAATTTTTTTTTTTTAAATGGTAGCTAACATTATTTACATTATTTACAATATTAACATATTTACATTGCCATCAAGTTCATCAACATATGATAATATACACAGAGCATTAACCTTGGGGTATAGGTGGAGCAGAGCCAGGTCTGATTTCTGTGTAAAAATGTCAAGCCGGAGAAAACTAAATAAAAAAAATACCGCAGTATGGATTAGCGTTGTTATTTTATTACGCTTCCTCATATGCTCCTTCAGCCTTGATGCCCTTTTTTGATTAAATATCCTTTGTTTTTGTTTTATTCTTCTTGTTCTGATTGCTAATTTAACACCCAGCTCAGCTTTATTCTCTAACAGTTTAGCTAGCAAAACCAGAAACACCAGGGGTAACATTTTGCAAGGCAGTTGTTTCAGAAATATCACACAACAATCATTCACGAGAAAGACAATGTTTATTGTGCACGAGATACATAATTGTACGAGCCACAGCGAATCCCGCAGATTTTTCTCTGCAGTGTAAAGATGTTCATACCGGGCAAAAGGTGGATAAAGAACATTTGTGGAAACTGATCATCACTAATTCTACCCCAGGTCCGCTACAGCATTTTAACCCGGCTCGGCAGTGTAAAGACAGCTTAAGTTAGCCTAATGTTAGACAATGAATGAGTATGTACATAAAGTTACTTTTCTAACCATTTTTATTCAGTAAATAGTAAGTGTTATAGTTACCGTGGCCCAGGTGCCAGCTGACTGATGTCACACACAGGCGACACTGTTTGGAAGTTGGGAAATGAGGTCCAAAAACACACCTGCAATTACCGCTTCTCGCCGTTGGTACCGCCAGAGAGAACAAAACGGAAATCTACGAGATTACTACGAGATACACACAATTTACCAGTCGGTTTTCTTGCATTGCTGTGGTTGCACTTCAATGAAAACAAAGCCTTTGCACATAGGTTTAACAATCCTATTAAATAGCCACAACAATTGGATCTCTTCATCTCAAAACACAGTTTGTTAGGTCTTGAGAACTCAACACACTCTGACCTTAAAGTTTAGGAACAGCACTGTAGCAACAACAGGCACATCAGGGACATTCCAGTAAAGAATTGCGCTGATAAGGCAAGTTTGAGGGTGATTCTCTGATTTTGTTTGAATCATCAGTTTAAATTTCCACCACCACTGTAATCCTGCTTTCAACAAGTTGACACAATTGGTTAAATACTATTGCTAACATCCTGGGAGGATTTAATGCTCAGTGTTGCACTGCTTGTGCCGGGCAGAGGCATAAACCTGGCAGGGGAGGTAGCTAGTAGCTCTCCATCTCTCCCAAAACCACATAGCAGATTTAGAATTGGTCATACTTACGAGCCTCAAACTCCCTCACCAACAGCAGCTTCTCCGATGCACTCCTCTCTGCCTGCATTTTCTGTAAACCGAAAAAGGATTATTTGTCAAAAATACTGTGAAACACTTTCCCCAAAAATATCTAGCATCGCATGTCACTAAATTAAAGATAATTAATCCTATTAATTAAATTGTATATGAATTTAATTTCAGAAAATGACATACATATCTCTTTAATATGTTATTCAACAGACATGTGACATACATGTATATCAAAAAAGCTTAATAAATGTATATAATATTTAGCCTAATACAATATAATGAAAAAGCATTATGCATGCATTTACCAAACCCCTTTGTGTGAAAAGGCACCAGGTGTCATGTATATTTCATATATTTGATGTTCTGTAAATATAATTAAAGGCTCTCTCAAACATTACAAATTTAGTTTATAGGATGATACTGATTGATTTTAGAAACCATTCTTTGTTGTATCCATATGTTAAGTATGTCCTGAATCCGCTGTGTTGGAAGTGGGCAGACTGTCAAGTGTCATCACAGGGAGAACCCTGTTCCTATTTTGGGGAGGAGCAGCTTGGGAAGAGTCTGTTCAATCTTCCCCCATGTGTGTTGCTGTTGGAGCTATCTCATGATATTACACATTATAAATGGAGAATAACTGCTTCTCTGGCAAGCTAACAAGCTACCTGTTTGCAGCATCAAGCATACATCTTGTTTTATTTTATGCACCTCTTGTACAGTTAATAGTGTACTGAATGCATATTCACCTCTGGATGCCTAACTAAAGTAGCAGCAAGCCATTTTGTCATCTTTGACCTATGATCTAATTATTTAATATAACTGCAACTGAAAAACAAACTTGCACAGCTCACATTAGCAAGAAAAACTGGATTCAATTAGGCTAGTAGACGTCCTTATCCACAGTAAGTTAACAGTATAATAAAAATATAAACATGTGCATTCACCAGATTGTCATATACATATACATCATAAAGAAAATGTCATCACAGTAGCAGGTGACAGTGTGGGGCCAGCACACTCAAGTTATACACTTTCACTCAACTCATACTGTAAATTGCAGGCTCTAAACCTTAAGCCTGTGACACAGATAATGTTACAACCAGCACTTGATTCCAGAAAGAGGCCTTTGCCGTCTTTGCTCTTTCTGGGTTATGAATGTCTTCAGTGCATATGAAATTTACTTATCCATGTTTATTTCCAAAATCCGTCACAATTTTGGATTATGGCATGCAAGCACCAGACTCTAATCTGCTGTGACAGGCACATGTTGTACTTTAACCCCTCATGCACATGCCAAATCTGGCCAATCCTCGCCAATTTAGGGGGTGTTCTATTTAAGGCCTTATAACTCCAGATGTGAGCATCACAGAGACTTGGAAAATGGTTTAAATGAAGCAAGACACTTGTACCATTTACAATACTAAGAATAAATTATATTCTTAATTTATGTAGAAATAAAGTGCCACAAATATAATTATCTTGGCAAAAATAAAGTTGTTCTCTTTTAGTTTGAACTAAAATACCGAGAGATTCCATATATAAAACAGGTGAAACTACACATGTCCTGGATCAAAAACTCCTTGACCGCAATGAAGTTTAGATTAGTTATATGCATTTAACATAAATAAAATTGTCACAGTTGTTGTGTGGCACTCACTACTTTGTCACAGCATGCTAACAATTGTTCAAAATAAAATTCAACCAGCAGGTGGTTATGACAGTAGCCACGCTGGCAAGCTAGCTAGTTAACGTTAGCCACCTCTCAATAAGAACAGATTGCTTATTAGGCAGTAAGCTAGCTAGCTAGCGGGGCGGAGCCAATGCTGCTAGCTACCCCACTCACAATGCCTATCGCACCGTTCATAAGACTACAGAGGAAAGAGGAAGGTATAGAGGCTAGAAACAACTTTCAGAGTTCATTTTCTTCGCTTCACTTTTTCGTCCCTCTACTGTCACACCATGGAAACACTGGTATTGTACCAAAGGTTACTGTGTGTGTGTTTAACAGCATAGTGGTTGCTATTTCTTGGCTAGTTAGCCTGCTAGGATAGCTGGCCACCATTAACATCATTAGTAACCCCACAAAACAAGTAATCTATATTTTCCTATTCTCTCTTTTTGGCTAACCTCTGTATTTCAGTAAAAAGGCATCCTTTTCCAGAGCTTCTATGTACAAAACATGTTCATAAAGATAAATGTGACAGGTGCTGGTGTTTTGGTCCTCAAGTAGGGCAAGGTCATTTTTCAGTTTTTTACAGATTATGAAAGTGCAGATTGCAAGCTTTCAAATGATGTGTAATACACTGAAATCAGTGTAAATCACTCAAACAGTTGAAGAAGATATGCTTATTTGGATGTTGGTACTCCTAAAATCAAGTAGCAGAGAAAATCTCCATGAAAGAACTTGAACTTTCACACTTCTCACAGGGAGATAATGGGTGGGAACAATAGCTGGTTAAAGTGCATATTGCAGGTAAAATTCTTTTCGAAATTCAAATTCAAATTCTTTTTACTTAACCTTGTCCGAAGATGACCATTTGAAAAGTTAATGCAGAATTGAATAATTTTTACAAGACATAAGGGCACAAGTTCAGAGGAAATAGTGGCCGCTTTGAGCAAAGCTCCTAAAAACGCCTTTTTTTTCAACATCGCGTCATATTAGCCTACGTAACAAAAGGGAGTCTGCCTGCCTTAGCTAGCCTCAGCCCAATGTGCAGTAGGTGGTATTGAGTCTGAGCGGTCGTGATATAGTGAGTTGGTCTTTTTTCAGTAGTTTTATATTGCATTTCACCATGTATTATCGTGGTAAATTATTGTGTTTGTGCAGGATATCAAGTAGCCTACACAATCTTCCTAACAGGACGCTTGGCATTGTGGCCAAAGAGTTCAATCCTGGTTTCATCACACCTGAAAATCTTGTTTCTCGTGGTCTGAGAATCCTTTAAGTGCCTTTTGGCAAACTCCGGGCTGTCATGTGCCTTTTACTGAGGAGTGGCTTCCGTCTGGTTACTCTACCATAAAGGCCTGATTGGTGGAGAGCTGCAGAGATGGTTGTCCTTCTGGAAGGTCCTCCCATCTCCACAGAGGAACTCTGGAACTCTGTCAGAGTGGCCATCAGGTTCTTGGTCACCTCCCTGACCAAGGCCCTTCTCACCCAATTGCTAAGGTTGGCCAGGCAGCCAGCTCTAGGAAGAATCCTGGTGGTTCCAAACTTCTTACATTTAAGAATTTAAAAAATACACCATTTAAAATTCTAATTCTTCCCATTTTCATCCCTCTTCCCTACGGCTTCTACCTGACAAACAGGTACACTTGATTGACGTGAAATGTGAATTTTTCTTTCAATATCCGACGGATAATGGCGTGAATCTAAAAGTTGGGATTTTGTCCACATATGATACTGGTCTATTGCTTTTCTATACAATTTGGCTTACATTTTTACATGTTAGTAACAAACTTTGCCAATGCAGTTAGCATAGGGCAATCGTGGTGGTGACACAATTTGCTCCATTTTTGGTTTTGCTTTCAATATCCCATGAGTAATGGGGTTTTAAATCTAAACTGGGATTTTTCTTTGTCCAGATATGATGCTAGTCTAACGATTTTAATTTTAGGCCAATACAGCTAGCCTACAATTGTACTTTAGACATAGAAACTATACACATGGTACTGGAAAATGTAGGCTAGTTAAGCTAGTAGCTCTGCCTAACAGTAGATATAGAACTGTACTACACATACACAAAAAAAGGTTGGCTAGTGGGTGTATGCAGTATTATTAATACTTAGCCTACCAGGCGCTTTGATATTACTGAGCTCACCAGTGATCTCTTTTTTCTTAATAATGTTCGAAACGGCTAATTAGCACAACTCTTTATGCTGACAAGTGCCAATAACATGCTCTAAAGGCAATCAAAAGCCCAGAATCAAGACTAGATACTGAAAGCTCTCATACTTGCACTAAAGAAGCAATTGAATCCACCGGACTGATCAGAAACGTGAAGCAATTTGTCAGAAACATTATGATGCCCTGAAATGGGGGGACTATGTATAAAAAGTGCTGTTATTTCTACATGGTGAAATCAAAATGTATAAAATACCCTTTATAATAAAAGCAGAAACTCCGCACCTTAACCACATGTGCATTCTTTGAGTGCAAATATAAAATTGTGTCTTTGTCCCAAACATTATGGAGCTCACTGTACATCAAGAAATGACATAGGTATATGTCACTGCCC
This sequence comes from Anguilla anguilla, assembly GCF_013347855.1. Lineage (NCBI taxonomy): Eukaryota > Metazoa > Chordata > Actinopteri > Anguilliformes > Anguillidae > Anguilla > Anguilla anguilla. Next base: position 29,519,028 of record NC_049206.1, on the reverse strand, counting down.
TCACCTGCTTAGCAATGATTCTGGCTGTCAGTCTGACTGTTTCAGATGGGCTCCAGTTGTCTCCATAAGCGCACATGGCTGAGCATTCCAGCTTGTGCATACACCAGTCTCCTTTCTGAGGAAAGAAGCACACAGCACAAGATATGAGCATGCTTTACACACCCACCGTAAACCCTCTTGTACAAACACATACACACACACATATCAAGACTGGTCAGTGACCATGCAGACAACACACATATCTGGCCTCCGCTTACATTCATTTGTTGTACATTGAGCCTGTACAAAAAGGAAAGGAGCTGAAATGAATGTATGAATCAGAGCTAAACTGAGGTCCTGACTCACTGAGGCGATTAAAGACCCCATGGTACTAATCGCAAGGAGTTGGGCGGGTCCCTGGTGTCCTGGCAAAATCTCTAACCTGGCTCTCCACCTGCCAATGGTCATCCTTCAGTTCAGCTGGCTCAGCAATTCCCTTTGTGTCCACTTGAGCTAATGTGTGGTGTGTGTTCTGATGCAAAATGGCAGCTGTGATATTGGTGGTGGCTGACTTTTCCCCTTTGCTTTAAAGTGCTTCAAGATCACAGAAAGCACTATATTAATGTAATCCAATATTATTTTAATTAAAGTATCACTATTCCAATCGTACCAGAAATGTACCACTAATACAGATGCATGTTCCATACAAACTATCAACTCTGAGAAAAGCACACTGATGAGTGACTTTTAAATTTGAAACTGTGCAGTTGTCAGCAGTGATTTGCCACAGTACAAAATTATTGACACAGTTGGAAAATCCTGGTGGCTATTCCTCCCAGGGCAATGCTATGGTCAATTGTGCACCTCCCGATAGGGATGTCAGTCCTATGCTCTCAACAGCACTGAAATGTTCAGAATTCAGTGGTAAACTGTAGGGACCACCCATGCACTGGAACCTACTTCTAAGCAAGATGAGCCAAATACATCATTACTGTCAGTCACAATAAGAATGTCACCCAAAGCCTTGTAGCGAACATTACTGCTGTCACCGTTGTTGTTTATACTGCTATTATTATTATTATTTCCATGAATTGCCGCACTGCAAAGAATTTTGGTTGGCATATAGTAGGACATCAACAGAAAAATGACGAGGGATCTCTGCTAGACTTAAAATTCACAGCAACTTTCTATTACCACATCAAGACTACTGCCACCATGTCATTGGTCACCTGCCCTGTGTTACGTTTTGTGACCTCTAGAACATAAGATCCCTTTAACAGCCCCACCCTTCCCTTGCCCTATTAAGGTGCATTTACAACCTTAGTGCTATCCCTAGCCTGGGAAATCTATTTCGGGAAACCAGGCACACATTGGTCAAGCAGTAAATCCAAGTCTGTTAGCTTGTTTGAAGTGATTTGATAATGAGATGTAACAGACCATCAGCATTCTAAGATGGATCTTAAAACCTGGGACTGAAGCGTGCATTGCCTCGTTAGCAAATGAGAACAGTTATGTACTTGGCGAGGGCACAACAAAACATGCCTTATGCATGGATTGTCATAGCAACTGTAAGAATATGAGACTTTTGGCTCAGTTACAACAAATCCCTATTCATAATTTGGTTGGTAAGTTGCTACAATGAACTCTCTTTGGATTTGCTAAATGTATTATCTAAATCTAAACAATGTAAACATACAGTTTGCATACATTACTTGTTAAAAAATTATTTTACCCATGCATAATCACAACTATTATTTCTTTTAACAAACCTGTATGACTGTAGGTTTAATATTCCACCTAGGCACACTCATTATACATTATTATATTATTAGTTGTAAAATTTGTAGTAACAGCAACTTCAGTAGTGGTAGTAATAGCAGCAGTAGTTGAGGTGGTAGTAGTAACACTATGATATAAGCACATTTTATATACATTATTCATTTATAGAACTGGGCATTCACAGAAGCTGATGTGTTACAATCATCAACTTCAACTTTCAACTTCATTTGTCCCCGGAGGGCAATTGGTTTTTGCAGCAAGACATGCAAGATGTTTTCCACCATTTTGTACTTCCCCTACAATGTTTGTCAAATTCGGTATGGTCTTCAGTATGTCCCTGTGTTAAATTGTGAAGGAAATATTAATATGTCCAGAGGGCACTGGACTGTAATATAAATTTAGCAAAAATGCCTGACCTTGCCCAAAATATGCATATGGCCATAAATTGACATTGATTGCAGGGATACTTCAGGGGATGATAGTAGGCATAAAGCGGACCAACGGGCTTGCAGTGTCATAATGCAATAAAGGCATGTAGGGGCGCTTTTTGCAGAATACTACTTTGCATAGGCTCCATGAAGCCAAATTGTATGAGCTCCTCTCCAACTGAGAAGCCCATCCCCCACAGCCCCAGATTCTTCAAGATAATTAAATATGAATATGCATACATTGTGGAAAATGCATTTCACCACACTTCCTTTAAATCCAGCATCTATTCAAATTTTTGTATATAAGTTTGTATAAAAGTATATAAATTGAAAAGGGGCCCCTGTAGATCATGTGTATTAAATTTTGTGCCACGACCACCCAAGGTGGAACAATAACAACAGAATTTTACAGATGTGCCAATAGATCCAATACACACCAAAGCTGGTATGGATGGCCTTTGGACTAGGTTTGAGGTCCATGACAAAGTACAAGTTGCTACGATAAATTTCGCTTAAGTAACAACTTTTCTGATAAAATTCAGTTCAAATAGACAGCGTGCCTTTTACATCCGTCACTCATGAGGCTCCCATCCCTTCCCCAAATTCACAATCTGAGGATAGCTACAAGCCGGCCATATTGCTCAATCGTCCCGGCAGTGCTTCACATGCATTTCATATTACAAGAGCACTTGCGGGGCGAGAACTGGACAGCCAGAAAGGCAAGGCAGCAGGCAACAGGGGCAAAAATCCTCAATGCAAAGGGGCACTTTTGCTCCAGAGGGGCAAATGGGCTGGTGCTCCAGCATCGTGAGGACCTTGTGTGTGCATGTGCCAGGCTCATCTCACCCTCACTGCAGCATGCAGTGCACCCCAGCAACACAAGAGTGGCATGAAGGCAACTAAATTGTTGCACAATTTAATTTAAGTATTTTCAAAAATCTCAGAAAGATACAAATTGCAATTCACCCTAGGTGCTTAGCCCCCAGCATCGCTGCTTGCGACTATATTTCAAAATGTTCAATCATCATAAAACGTTCCTTCACATCAAAGGCTCACTTCTGAATTGCACAAGTTTCAGATCAAAATGTAAACATGGTATACCTTACAGCAAGTATATCCAGCCTGTTCCTTCAAAATCACTGAAATTCTTCTAGGATCAAATATTATATAATGACCTCCTCAAATACTAAATCTGATAATTAGACTGAATGCTAATGTCTCCAGATGCTGGTGATAAGTCGTGTCCTTTCCCTTCTGACATTTCTCCTATGAATTTATGACTACTTCATGCCAAACAATCTGTACTGCGCCAAGGGATGCCAATGGGGGGAAAAATGATATATACATCTGTTCATACTTATGTATATCACTTATTTTAATATCTGCTTGCTTAGGTGCTTAGGGATAGCATTTCTACATTTATGGATTGTAGAAAAGATTAGGCCATGCAAAAATGTTCACCTAGCTAAGAAATGTGAATAGGAGTAAATAAATTGCATCCTCTTACCTGGCAGTCCACATTGCAGTAAAAAGCTTTCTTGCATTTCCCACACTTGGACAGGCCTTCCTTCCTGTGGTGCAAAATAGGAAAGGCATACTGGGAAATCACAGTCATACATAGCACACCTCCATATCACTGTGCAAGGGAAATCAGCTGCACACAGTGTATTCAGTGCTGTGAAAAAGAAAAACAATATTGCACAAATCCACAATCCATGTAAATATAAGCATTTGAGCACTGAACTCCACCTCAGCTACAGCCACCGCATGGCAGGACTAATCATTTGGCAGAAACAAAGTTTCAACAAAGACTGAAACTATTCTGGTGGATTTGCTGCTGCAAATTTTTCCTATTTTAAAAACAAGTGCATTCAGTAGCCTGTATTTTATTTTGAGATAAATGGGGTGTCAAGGAAAAGAGCTCCACCTAAGTCGAGCAATCTGTATTACATATGAAACACATTTATGCATAAACATATTTCGAACACATCGACGAGTACACAGGACCTTTGTCAATTGTGCATGTCAATCTGGCTGCAATGGCCCTGATAAGGCAACTCAATCAGTCATTCTTTTCCACTGCAGCTGGAGCATGAAGTTTTCCAGTGATGGCTAAATGGCTGACTACAGGTCTCTGTTTGCCCAGCTCCTTTTAGATATAGTAAGGTCATACTGTAATGCTCTTATACAGCACACATTGAAGATTTGTTAATTAAAGTAGTAAAAATTATGGGACTGGAACAAATTGGCTCCCCGCCGCCACTCCTAGCTGGTTCCATTTCTGACCTGGCTGCCTGCTCAAAAACCTGAATGCCTGTAACCAACAATTTCAGGCATTTGATCATCCAGAGGAGTCACTACTGTGCACTGTGACAGGAATATCAGAATGGGACTGGAACCCACCTCCCTCTGTCCTACAAGTCTTCCGGTTGCAGCTGGCACAAAATGGTAAGGATTTAAGTGGGTGGGGCACACACATCGACTGAGAACGAGTACTTCAGATGAATATTCCACCCAGAAGCTCCCTCCCCAAAATAATTTTTTTGTGAAATTTTGAACTGTCTGATAATTAGCATTATTCAACCCTTATGAACTACTCACTCAACTAGTTGCACCCAGTGCAATTCCTGATTGCCCTAGCCAGCACAGCCACTTCATGACAGTTAAATCAGTAACAAAAGCCCTGGTGTTTCGTGTCACCAAGGTCTTGCTCTCTACCTCCAAAACTATATTTGCTGCCAAGTATCCATATATAATTTCCAGGAAATAAACTCAGTGAATGTAATAACACTAACATGTAAAGAATAAATTCACAGAGTTGAATAGGACAGAATTTCAAAGTAGGCTATATGTTCGCATTTCATTCCCAGTGTATGACCTTTCTGTTTATAACTGCCTCTGTCCAGTTAGTGATTAATAACCTAATTTCATGGTAACTTCTCCCATTCTCCTCCATAGGCATTTCTTTCAAAATGCCATAGATTGAGCACTTGCTGTCTTAAACTGTTTGGTGGTATTTGATACACCAACTGTTTGGTGGTATTTGTGCCATTAATATTATGGTTTTATTACCCCAAAAAAGTGATTCTGTCTTTCAGAGCATACCATAAATGTTAATAGCCATTACCTCTGTCTGGACCATCTGTTATCCTTGGCTCCATGTGGAAAAACAGCTTAAAAAGTGTCATTAATTTAAAATAAAGTAACAGAACCTGTGAGCTTGAAATTTTCAAGAAAGAAAGGTTTCTCTCGTTTCATTATTTTTTTATTATTCACTGTTTAAAAAATAATTTGGCCATGGCCTTTGTTTACAAACACAAAGGAGTAATGTACTATGGGACTGTTGGCTGTCTGGCTCCATGCTCCCTTATTTGATGGGTGGTCATTGTTCTCAGTATCCAGGAGTGTGCTTTTAATAGTCACCGATTTGATCTGAGCCAAAGGCATTATGTAGGAATATGAATACATTAACCCAAATCAACCACCATGAAAACACTGAACACCTAAAAAAAAAAAAAAAAAAACAGTTTTTGCCAAATCAAAAAAGTCAGAAGAATAAGCAGAATAAGAAATCTATCAATGCAGTATCATCTTCAGTTTCAAGCTTGTTACTTGTTTCTTCATATTTTTGATGCAACTGAGCACAGCTGAAGTCCTGCTCTGTAAAAAAAAAAACATCCACACGTGTACATTTAATGTAGCTATTTATCCTGATTTCTTTTGAATACACTCATGAATCCTGATTTGCGTGTGTTGTAAAGGCGTTCAATCCAATTTCAAATTATGCTAGCATTGTTTCACCATATACACATATTTCTATTATTATTATTAGCCATTATTCAAGTATTGGTACGCACAAGGTATAGCCTACCACAATCATTTTTCATTTTCCACGTAAAAATCACATCCCTAATATAGGCTTATATTTATGAGGCTTATTATGAACTCATGTAATAATACTGGTGTGGTCAGTTATTTGCCTGAGTAGGTCCTCATTTCAATATACATTATCAGCATGCTCATAGGGATACAGGGATGTCAGAGACACCAGGTCCTTATGCACAGGGGACACATGCGATTAGATGAACGTGTGGGGATTATTGGATGATCTGATTGGGAAACCCAGATTTGGAATTTAGCCAGGACACAGAGGCTAATGGTCCTTAATGTACAAGGTCAAAAAAAGCTACTGAGAGCTTTTCAGTTCATAACTTGGTCAAACATGAATGATTTATTTATTTATTTATTTTATAACTGGACAGACTTTGACCTCGCTGTTCACCAGAACCCTGACACTTCAAGTCCCGAAGTAAAAAGTCAAGCTCAAAGACTCCTGATTTTTTTTCTATTTCTAATCAAAATCTTTACAGAATTGGCAAAGTTTCAGGAACGCTAAAAGATGCTCAATGTTACCTAGAACCTTGTGTATTTACAACAGATTAGGATTTATTTTTTTCTCCTGACTTCAAACATGGTTTGTTAGCCTATGTTAGGATTTTGAAGGGTGTTGATAAGTCCATGTTTTCTTAACTACTCAAACATTTTTAATGGAACACAGATAGTAAAATTCACCCTGAGGCAGAACATGGTGGGCAGACATGCACAGGTGAAGCACTCTTAAAACACACACCATTACAAAGACAATCTGAGTATCCCAGGAGCTGACCCCTGTATTTACAAAGAGAAGTAGTTTTTTAGGCTTGCAGTCTAGCCTAAGTATCATACATTTTGGTGATATTCCAAAGAACATCTCGTGGCAAACAAAATTTTCAGTATATAATGAAAATGCAGGAAAGTTACTTCATCAGTGAGTGTTTTCAGACCACAGTCCTAACTGCAAGTCAAACAAGATGTGGAGACACACTAGAGGAGTACCCAAAAGGACACATTCACAGACTGTACAGATTCAACAATAAGTATGAAGTTGACTAAAGAACAGCAGGCTTTTGTGTTAATTGCCATGTGAAATTATTTCATATGCTCTTGTTAACTGTGACACAGTTCATAGGCCTATTGTTGCATCACTGCATTACATACTGCTGTTGTACCAAATCTGGTTTAGGTGCTGGTTTGTTCCTTTAGCCATATTGGCTGGCTGACAAAAAGGTCATTTCAGATCATGATACACACAATCTGAATTCAAGACACACATCTGTATGTCTGTATCAAGTTACTGTACAATTATATTATCCTATATCAGAGCAAGAAGCCATTCTTTTGAGGCTTCCTATCAACTTACATAAATAAAATGTCCCGTACACGCCTAGAAAGTAAAGAATTTTTACCTGAAAGTCTAATTAATTTACTATTGAAATTTCACTAGTTTGACCCAGACGCATTTAACCTACAGCCTACATTCCCTTCCAAAACTAACAATCTGGAGGTTAATCACATATTTATATTACACTTGACCCAACGAAACACATCCTTCATCTGTGACTGAAATTTGGCAGTTTTCAAATGAAGCACTTGCCCGCTTGTGTCGAAGACACATACTTACAAACTACCTAGATATATTTATCAGCGTCTTATACACAGACTAAAAAATAATGTGCAAAATATCTTGCCGATCTTTAGACACCCAATATTTATCTAAAAGCAACGTCGCAAGTTGAGACTCCATAATTTTCTGCTTTAAGCTGCTCTTTTTTGTTGTGTGTACAATGGAAAACATATCTTAGTATTACTACATTCAAGTACACTACACTACAGCTGTAAGGCTGCCAAATACTTCCGCTCTCTTAACATCCTCACTGTGCAACTCCTATCACTTGCCCACATTCCAATCAGTTTTCTCTATAAAAAGGTTCAGCTGTAGCTCGCATGTTGCAGAGATAGGTGTAGTCATCAGCCCTTCTATGGCTGTATGGGTCCAAGAGAGATCAAAGGTTACCAGAGTGGAGGGAGGACAGGGGCAGTGAAGGGTGGGGAATTGATTAGAATTAGCAAATTCTAATTTTAATAATAATTAAGATTCAACCCTGTCTTTAAAGTGTTTTGGGATAAGATGAACACACAGCACAAATCTAATAATAATTGTGATGGCATGCCCCATACCCATACAGCACCGAGATTTCGGCACTTTTGACGGTTTTCTATAGAAATAAACACAATGACCACGGAGTCTCTGCAAAAAGGTGGTTATTAGCTGGCAAATGCTAAATGTCAAAGTCAACATTTTTGTGGTGAAAATTTGATGAAGTCAGCAAAACGCCGTCTAGGTGTTCAGGTGGAAACCAGGCAACATTTGGTTGAAATTTTCTAGACAAGGACGTATACTATGCTATACTGGAGTTAACCTGGTTTGTTTATGTTAAAACATCTCAACCAAAGTTTCCACCACGAGATGTCTGGGTTCAGGCTTTTGTTCACTGGGGTAAGCCTGCAAGCGTCCTTGTGTATGTGAAGAGAAAACATTTAGGATGTAGGATCAATCTCCAACAATGGTGTAGCATAAATGGGCCCATAGATCTACAGATAGTGAAAGTTAGAAGACCAACGTTACAGTCTAGCTCTAGATGCATTGCTAATGTTTGTAAGCACTTCTTGGACTACTTTTTTTTTTTAGCAAACCTTTCTGTAGCACTGTTACTCCAACAACCGCTATTCGGTAACTAACTAGACAATCTTTTTCAGTACTTTATGACTGAATCCACACCTCTGTTCCTGTGAGCTAGAATGTATGTGTGTTTGCACGTTTTCATTGTACAGTGCAGCTATTTGTCCCTGAGCTCACTGAGATACAGTGCTCCTGTTTTAGTATCTGTCCTGACACTGCCTTTATAAAGACAAGGGGATGCAATGTCTGACAATGGGTGGTTTGGCTGATGAGTTTTAGTTCACCAAATGCATTATTATTAACCATCACAGTATTGAATTGTAAACAAGGCACATTGTAAATAAAGTTTTTTTTCTTGAAATGTGGGATAACTAGTGACTGATGACTATCAAGTGTGGCTCAAGCATAATGACAGGCCCAACTGAAGCACTACAAAGGAGTTAGGCTAACTCTATAACCCTCCAAATGTACTATTCCTCATCAATGTACTATTTTAAAAAGAAATGCAGGTCTAATTCATGCGCACAATTAAGTAAAAGTACACTATGACTTACTGATGAAGGCCTAGCACATTTTTAACATTCTAACACAAAAATAATATTATGAACACACAGCCACCAGTCCTTAGGAGATAAACCATATTTGTTGCATCCACTGATAGGTTTTATTAAAAGCATGCATTTGCAACATGGAATGTCTGTCAAAGGAATAAATAAAACCGTGTCATTTAATTTTAAAAATAACATAATGCTCCAGTTAATTGTGACAAAAGTATTTTGATACCCAGTGCCATTTTGTGAGCACTTTTACTGAAAAAAAATCAAGAAACTGAATCTTTAAAAAAAAAAGAAAAAAAAAGAAAAGAAAAGAAAAGCCACTTTGTGCCCATCATATTTTTGAGGAATTCAGTCTTGTATCAGTTGCCAAGAGTTCACCCGAATCATTCACAGCATTATTCAGTGAAGCCCAACACTCAAACCTACCAAAATCTAGCCTATTAGGAACCTTGTATCCTTTTGTGGCATTCCATTTTAACTGTCATTTTTCCAGAATTTTATCTGTGGCAATTAAGTCTCCTTCAGCTTCTGTTCCTACCCATCAAGAGTAAAAACTGCCTGGAGCCTTTGCTCACGTGCCCATAAGATATCAATTACTAAGTCTTGCTTAAGTACAGTGGTTTGTAACTATCCAGAGGGAGAGAATGTGTTTTGTTGTGGAATTATCTTTATACTGCACCCCCCATTCATAGGTCCAATTTCAAAACAATCCCACGGTTCTTGATTCAGTGTTTTCCAATGACAAAAGGAGATGAGATTAATTAATTAATTTACAACAGGGACACTCGAATCTGGCTGTCAAGGCCAGTAGTACTGCTAGATTTCATTTTTCTCCTCTAATAAGGACTGATTTAACCTGGAACACCAGGTGAATAAAATGTCCGGCCAATCAGAGGCATTAGTCAATCAATTAACTATCAGGTACAAAAGAAAACCAGCAAGCAGTACTACCGCCATCGAGGACCAGATTTGAGTATTGCGGATTTACAAATTAAGAACACTGCACTGCCCTTGCATAAAAATACCATAGGCCTAGATCATTTCTGTATTATCAATACAAAATCTCAATTTTCAGGAACGCATCTGGACAAGTACTACTTAGTATGTTACGACAGGCATTGATGATCTTCCAGGTCACGAGAAGCTATAAGAATAGGCTTGCACCTGAAACAGTACATGGAGGAATGGCAAGGTTTAATGTCATGTTTTTCACTTACAGTTATCAAAGCCTGTACATTTCCCTAAAGAGCAAAGCTGAGCCAGTGCATATTATGGGCTGATAATTCCACAAACCCAACAAAATGTTCCATGCAAATAACAAACACTTAACACACACAGATTTTTATTATATATTATTATTATATTTTTAAATATATTTTTAAGTAGACAAGCGCTAGCGTAGCGTGTACCCAAAGTAAGTAGGCCTACTTATTAGATTTTCTAAGCAAAATATTTGAGAAGTTTGTCTCAGACAACACATGACCTGGGTGAATTAGCCAGGTATTAGTCAACGAAATAGCCTATACGATTTATCTCCTCTTCAACAGTTTGCAATTTGAGAATACCTGCAGGCCTATAGTCCTTCCTTTCCCTGTAATTATGAGCTAAACAGACCACGGTTCCCAGAGCCACACATTTATACATGTAGCAGAGCTGTCACTGCTGCATGTTAAAAATACTTTTAAAAGGTATCCACCCCCATTGTGCCAAACTGACGCTAAGGCCGGTGCTGGCGTGCAGCAGACATTCTAATGGTTTTGACCTGGATTAATCCGCCATAAAAGAACTTGCAGTCGGTTTACCGTCGTTTTGCAACAAAGAAACCTGATAAATTATAAAACGTCGAGCCGATTTGGATGCCGGCGGTGAACATTAAATATATCGACATCAAACGTTCATTTTAACCAGCATGCAAACTGCGATGATGGCTGCACTCCTCAATGATGAAGGTAACCGCTAGACCACAAAGAAAAGTGCTGTGGAAATGCATCGTCGAGGACAGGGTGCATATCTCTGCCACCTTGTCGCACACAGCATTTGTTAATGAGTGGACAATAGAATCACGCTGAAACTTAACGCACTGACATACCTTGTGAAGCAGAATTCACAGTGGCCTCCCCTTTCACTGATAGTCAAGACGTATGCGTATGCTGGGCAGGATAACAGAAGGTCCCCAACTTTGAAATGCTTCGTCGCCCTCAGCCCTCTTCCTTTGCCAGGACTTGTAAACCTTTCAATACCGTCTATACCCTCTGTTCTCATTTTCTTAATGCAGTCTTCCTTCCGTCTTCGGATATACAGTACTTTAAAAACTGCAGCTAATAACGCGTTTGGGGTTACAACAAAATAAAACAGCACGTGTTATTATGGACTTAATACCCCTGTCTACTGTCGAAGAAACGTCACATTTACCTATAATGACTGTGCATTACTTGCCGCATGGTATTATCAGACAGCTCGATTTTCTACGGACCCTAGGGTAGCTCCCCTCCCACATCCGTATGTTTATTACAAGCACTGTGGAACGACGAGGCTCTTTTACTACTCACTGATTGGTTTAATTTTCTTGCGTCACCCACAAAGGTCAGCCAATCAGTGAAATCGTCGGTAAAAAAGCGCGCCACCTTTGAGTGAAAAAGAAGTGGCGTTGCAAAGTATCAAATGTGATTTGTGCAAAATAATGAGAGAAATCAGCTGATAGAGTTCATGGGTGGAAGAAACACATGGCAGGACGTTTATTTACTGACTCATGGACTTCCCACCTACCCTTTTTAGGTATATTTTCTGATGTAATAAGTTATACACGCAAATAATTGGTTGTTGCATTCTGCTCACAACGTGGATAACAGTGTAGCAACACAGCAGCGCCTATTATTGCTGCTTTTAATCAGCTGTCTAATATAGGCTATTGCATAAAACCAATGCACGTGAAATGCTTTTCTTCTTTCTTCTATTTGTTTCACCTAGTTGTTTTATCCTTCATTATATGTCAAAGCAGCCATAAGCAAAGTTGTCTCAAATTAGAGCTGCTGGTCATACACACAAAAACAAAAGTATGAAATATAGGTGTAATTATAGTTTTATTTGAGTTTTAATACCATATGAAGAATGTTATAAAGGTGGCTTTCATCATCTCAGGAACATAAAAGTAAAGTCTTCACAGGTGGATGCAGAGGAAATGCATGGCATGCCTTTGATACTACAGCAATGCTTTCTTCAGTGGTGCTTCCACCCCCCCAAATAAATAAATAAATACATACATACATAAAACCGTCATTGCATTACACCTATAGTGTATAGGCAAGCATCCAGAGGTTGCAGAATGGTTGGAGTGTAGGGTCTTGTGATTTTTTTTTTTTTAATATAAAAGGAGCAATTCCTTTAGCTACCCAGTAGGCAAGGATCTGTTTTTTATTTGATGTAAGCCATTATTGGAAGCCAGTGGAGGTAGATGAGAACATGTCATGTTTACATAGTCATTAAAAGATGGATGAATTCTTGATTTAGGAGAATAAAGCATACTTAGCATCTCTGTCACAACATGTTGAATCGTGGACAGGAGTAAAATCTTAGAAAGTTGCTAATACCCCAAAATTGGAATGAATTTCCTCAAACAGTTGAGAACAAGATTAAGCTTTTTTCTTCCTAAATAGTCAGTCATGAGAAAGCAAATCCTACGATAAAGAGTCATGTCAATAATGCAAAGAAGCAATGTCACAAAATGATCAACATGCACAGCTGACACAGATGTTGTATTGTCTTTTGAACCTGATCATCACCTAAAATTTCTGTGTCCTGGCAGAACACTACATTGCCAAAGCACTTAGGCAATGACCATTTTTCATGTATTCACTAACTGTGACACTGTCATTCTTTAGGACCTTAAGGAAAAAATGGGAATCCCCACTATTGTTGTTTTATTATATGACCAGACATATGATGGGGAATGTGTCAATTAAGCCCACAAACAACTCTTCACATAAAAGTGGAGAAGAATTCCAGAATAGCAGAAGGTTTGTGTGTGTGTGTGTGTGTGTGAGAGAGAGAGAGAGAGAGAGAGAGAGAGAGAGAGAGGGAGGAACCCCTTGTTCACCAATAACCAATGTATTTTTTCTTTTCCCTTTTCATTTATCCACCAGCCCACAGACAGCACTGGAATATGGCAAGTAAACAATAATGCGTTTTATTGACAATTCATTGTACACAACACAATCAATGTACACAAAAAAGGCATGTACACACTGACGTCACTGTACACCATTCCTGTCTCCTTTTCGCATGGTTCCAACTTCCAACCAAATCGCTTACCTCCTGCTGGAGTAATTCCACAGGTAATTGACTAAGTGAATACACTCAGTATGTAGATGTGTACACTGTGAGATCAGTTTCACACTGAATTAAACTAAACATGCACTCACACTTTCACAGTGATCCGTTTCACATTCTGGCCTCCCTACAGGCCTCCCCACACCTTCCAAAGGGGAACTATTCCATTACAGCCTGACGAAAGAACTCCCAGAGGAGAATATACGCACAGAACACCGAGACACACTGACAGAAAGAGAAAAACACAAAACTGTTGGTATGGAGCCATGTCCCATGACATTCTGCCGAGCCTATTCACGTCCCAAATTAAAAATAAAACATGTGTGGGCTCCCTCAGTTGCCGCCACGGATCCGCCTCCACTCTAGCTGCTCCCAGTCTTCCTGCTTGCTGGCTGGGTATGGACTTCCAAGTTGTCGTGTAAAAAAATTCAGTGGCCTATAAAGCCCAGCAGTTACTCTGTAATCAGACACAAGCAACCCCACACAACCCTGGCACTGTGCGCATTCCTTATGTGTCAGGAAAAGTTCCCTCTGAAGGCCCTCAGATTCTGGTCTGTGTTTTTTGCCGCGGCTCCACTCTGCCGACTTTGCTCTTTTTCCTCTCTCAGGTCAATCCTTGCTCCCCATCTGCTGGCTCAACCCCAGCTAAGCCTCATTATATTCCCCCACCATCATTCAACACAACACGCTCATGCAAGATAAAATAAAATAAACCCCAACCAAATAATACGCCTGCACAAATGCAGCCAGCTACATCACCCAGGAGATCTCCCTTCTGTTCACCCAAATCACTGACTCACAGCAGGTTGCCACGGTTCCACACCCTGCACGTTCAAACTGCTGCCAGTCCACTCTCCCACACATTCCACAACCCTCCTCTCCTGACATGTGTTTATTAAACAACACTAGTGCATGTAAAATAAAGCATTCCTCTTTACTGAACAGCACTGACTGTTCAGTTATATCTGGATATTCAAGAATCAGAAACTAGGTATCTGCTAGCTAGCATTTAGTTAGGTTGTTGCCCAGGAAATCCATTCAGTGGAATTGTAGGGTGGCCATTTTTTTATTTATTTATTTATCTATCTATCTGTCTATCTATCTATTTATTTATTTATTTATTTATTTGAAAATGACCACCAAAAGGGTTTTGGGGGAAAGTATGGCATGGCACTATAGCTAAAAATCCTCCCCGATCCTTCCTCTACTTGTGTGAGACATTTTTTGCTTGTATCATAAAATGCACAATACTATTAAGAATCTGCTCCACTATATTGAATTTAATATGAAATTATAAATAGTATTCAGTTCTAAAAATCACTTAAGTTTAAAGGTGCGTTTTGATTGGATGTTTAGCCTGTTGTCCTAATTAAACTTTTGTAATGTATGTGACATTTCAATAGGAAAATACCAAGACTAACACACTTCCTCTTGCACAAGCATAGACTATTATGAGCTCACTCTCCCTTCATGTACCCCATACCTATTTAGAAAATCACAAGTATTCAACCACAGATCAGCTTGACGAAGAACTTTGCTCAGGCAGATGTGATGGCCCATGCTGTTGTAACAAACACTGCTAAATTGTTGTCATATTATAATCAACAGTGATGTGCAAATGCTCAGACTTTTAATAGTGTTATGATAAAAATAAACCGATGGCTCAAAATCCCATTTCATTTTTGTAACAGCAGTAAGTCTACAATCGAACATTTTTTCAGATGCTTTCACAATGTTTTGATTAAAAAAAATTGCACCAGGACAGTTTGTACTCTGAAACCCCACAGTTCTTATTAACTGTTCTGTGGGACAGAAAGTTGAATTAAAAGAATCCATAAATGTATAACTGACCTGCTTAGAAACATTGGTTTGTTGACACCACTGGATTGTGGAAAAATAAACAATTATATAAAATAATAAAGAATTAATTCCATAAATTGATAAATCAACAGTTATTTATTAGGAATGTATGAATGGGGAGATATATTTTTAAAAGAGCTTACATTTTATTATTTATTAATACAAGTTTAAAATTTGAACTTGTCATTTGAGGAATTTCTTCTTTTTAATCTTTTATTTATTTTTGCTTTAGTTTTTCCAGAGTCCTGCATACTTGGTGAGTTTGACACATTAAAAATTTGATTGGAAATAGGAATAGGCGTGTAGAGCTCAAACTAAAAAAAATGAAAATCTACTTCAAAATCATAATTTCAACTAGTGTATAAAAAAGAAAAATATACTGATTTCAGCATGCAAGCTCTGAAAACCATTTTGAGCCCCAGCTATGCCAAAGGACTGCATAGCATTTTCTCAATATCGTAAATGTTAACTATTGTTTATGCCATGTGTAATGAGAATAGTGTCAAAGTTCTTACAGTACCAGTAAATTGAAAATGTATTTTTTTTAAATGTCTACTTAAAAATAAGATTTCTGCACAGACACTAAAACCATTGCGACAGGCTGCTAAATACTTTATACCTATGCAAACTATGTATGTGCCATGCTTTCATCTAGGTTGTGATTTGAGTGTTGCAAAGTCTGGAAATACATCTCGTGAAATGCTGCAATTAATTAATAAAGAACTTAATATGAAAGTTGTTTAAGGTTATCAATAATTGGTTTAATAATTTTTTTAAATAAATCCACTACATTGCATCACTACTATCATTACATTACAGGCATTTAGCAGACACTCTTAACCAGAGCTACTTACACAGCTTTCTACATTGCCTTCATTTATACAACTGGATATAAACTGAAGCAACGCAGGTTAATTACCTTGCTCAAGGGTACCATGGCATTGTCCTACCAGGGAATTGAACCTCTGACTTTTAGATTACAAGACCAACTCCTTACCCATTGTATTACACTGAACTGTAGTGCACGGGGCTATATGGGACTCAGTTACCTGATGCATTTGCTATTTTTATGGTCCGTGTGTTACACATTATGATGGACAGTCTATTTAAAATAATAAAAAAAACTAATACTAATAAGGAATTCTAATATTATTTGATATGCAAATAAGGGAAAATTGGCCGTACAAATAAGCTTAATTAAAAAAAAAAAAAATTTGTAATTTCAGAAGTGAATTATTCATGTCATGTAGCAGTTAGAATCTGAGTAAGACAGCATAGGACATGTAATATTTACATGGAAGGTTTACAGTATGTGGCACATACTGCAATTTCTGGGCATATATTATAAAGCTTCTGCATTTTTTGCAGCACTGCACTGAACTGCCCCACACTACTCCGATGGCTATGAGATATTACACAAAGCTCCATTCGTCCCCCAGGACCTTGTGCTGTGGCAGAATGAGGCTGAGCAGAAAGAAAAAGTCACACAGGTTCCGAGTTACTGTATATTATTGTGCCATTCCTTTATAACTAAATAGATGTCTAAAATGTCTGTATTTATGGTTTCTTACAAGTAATAGAGTTCAAGGAACAGCAATGTGTGAGTAACAGGACATTTTGAAATAAAAAACTTCTATGCTGTAATACTTTGCTATTACAGAAGTAAAGGTAGTGAACAAAATATTGAAACATCTGGGCAAATAAGGAAAAACTACTACAGTTTTTTTCAAAGCAGAGACTACCAAACAGGGGTGTTCTCTGATAATACTCTAATATATGATATGAGGTAGAGAGGTCACTCTACCTATGAGGCCATGTTAGACTCTGGTTACTGTGGCTATCTAGTAGATTTGTTTAGCTGGCATGCATGTTATGCACAGGTCTCACAAAACACTTTCCATATGTTGTACACCACATCAACAAAATGTGGTCTTACTCCATAACTCAGAAAGCAGTGGTATACAGTAATAGGTTTTTACATTGCATGCTGATTTTTAAGGGCTGTTTAAAACCTGTTGATCCATAGTACCTCCAAATCATATAGTTAGCTCATTGACCTTAAATGCCTCACCTCCTAGGAGTAAGTGCTTAGTGCAATAGTCTTTGGCCTTTTAATTCCCTGTGTTTGTGGACAGTTATAGTTTGTTCTCAAGACAAAATCAGGATTGTATGAACTGTCAAGGCAGCAAACTAGATTTACACTCACATCACATCATGAAAGCAAAGCTAATAAGTACATTTTGGACAGCCTCTTGTCTTCTTGAATTGGACATGTAAGGGATAGAATAATAAACTTCAGCCTCCCTTGGCTATCTATATATAAATAAAGTACAAGTTAAGTGCTCCTGTTTTATACTGGCAGCTTAAAACAAAGGGCTGTAGTTGGTGATTCACATAGTGATGATGCACAACTTAAAACTTCATTATTTAATAAAACATCAGTTATATCTAAATAATACACAAATATATTCTAGCAGTCCTGTCAACATTTTTTTCTTCCAGAAAAAAAGACACATGTGGCTTTACAGGTAGGATGAACCATCCCACAGAGAAAAATACTCTTCTCAACAATTCCTGAACCAATCCCCAAATTCACAAGCCTTTTTTTCTGAAACTTCATTGGTGACTGGGTAATTGGAACATTTCTTTGAAAAATGGTATCAACCACATAAACAAGGCTTTCTCCATATCAAAATGCATTGGAAGATGTTGCTTCTCACACACAGAATCTCTTGTTGGCAAGTTTTCATATTGTTACCGTACATGTGTCTTATTACTTGTATCAATGCAGGTAGCGGGCTTGAGCACTAGCAAGTTAGCATCTTGCTTCCACTTTTTTCATCTTTCATCTTTTTTCCACTGGCAGAAAACAATATATTAAATAATGCGTTTGAGTGCATTCAGTCAGTTCAGAGACATGGTGGATGACAGGCGGCAGGGCCTGATGTAGGGGGGGGGGGGGAATACAACAGTTTTCCCATTGGAGGAGGGTTTTAGGAGATTAACTGCTGGCAGAAGGAAGTGGCGTTGTAACGGGGGGCTATATAGCGCAGGAGCACGGCAGCACATTCCTGAACCGGGAAAAGCCATTCAGGACTATAGACAATGGGTGCAGTAAACTTGAAGGCATTTTTTCATTTAATTAGAAGAGTTTATAAAATTCTTATTTTCATCTTGTTGTTGGTGATGTTGGTGAAGCTGAAATTAAATTGCAAATTATTTTGAAAGCACACAAAGCTTCGATAATCACAGTGATCAAGTGATTCAGTTAACTTGCATAACTACAAATAGTGCTTAACTATCAACTATTTAATACTGTACTAAATACCTTGTAGCAAAATGGAAATACTGGTAGTAACTGTGCTCACATTACTTACATTACTACTGAAATTTCAGAATAACCCCTAACTGAACTGGACAGATACTTTGTAGCCGTTCTAACCTAATTCAATAAACCATTTAAAAATATCCTCAGAGATAAAATATGTTTCTGTATTTATCAACTTCAAATAAACAGAAAGAAGTACCACTCCATTTCAAGAACTGTCCCTTGTCATCACAGCCCTGAGGGCACGCTTGTCCCCATTCATCTCAAGGATAATCCTGTAACTCACCTCAAAGCTTCATCACAGTCATTCCATAATTGCTTTCTGGACACCTTTGTGCAGTGCACCTGCTGTGTACAGTGAAGTAACCTTCCCTAAAGTGACATTGAGAAGACACATTAAACAGCTTATCATTTGCAAATGCAGGGGGAGGGATAAAATGCCAGTCTAAATAAAACCTGAAAAAATGCTCCAGGGAGACTTAGTGCTGGAAGCTTCATCGACCTTCCCAAACAGATCTGGCCAATGTTACAGTACATCTGCCTCCTGAAATGCTCTTTCAGTTCTCATTTAACTACCTGAAGCTTGAAATCTATTTTTCTAGAAAATTACATATTTGAAAAGTGTTCCTTTGGATAATTAAGCACCCTTAAAATCAATGGGCCCTTATGAGGTTGACTGTACTTGTACACTTGTCACATCCCTGAGAGATTTTAGTAAATCTCTCTCAAAGCTTTTTTTGTTTGTTCATAAAGGATTGGGTCCTCATTTATAAAATACTTGTCGGCACAATTTGATCACAAATTGTGTGTGTGCTGAAATCCATACCAACATGATGTATGAACCTGGACCTTGATGTGAAAATATGCGCACTTCTACACAAGGTCTAGACCATGTGCACAAAACTGCTCCTTGTGCATAAAGAAGACCAGATGAAAAATTTGAGTGCATTAACAAAAAGCCAGCCACTGGACCACTCATGACCATAATTTATCAGATGTACTAAAACATTTTGTGCTACGTATGTTGGAAATCCATGGCACACCATAGCATTATCAACGTGAAGAAATTAATATTTTATTTGTTTTACAGGTATGGAACATCATTGTGGTCATTATGGACTGGGATATCTTGGTGAAAAATTGCTGTGTAAGCTATTCCCATTTAAGGGACTGTGACTGTGCTTGTTCTGTTGGAAAGCCTTGTGACTGGATCGTTACATTGTGGGAGTGTTTTCAGAGGCTGGACACTGAGCTTGTTCGTTAAATTGTGCATTAAATATACTGTAAATTTTCCAGAGTCCAATAGGGACCATATATTCTCTGTAAGAGTTTATTTTATGGTTAACATTTAACTGGGAATAATAAACCACAATTCAAGACTATTTTATAAATTTGTCACAGAATCTAGTTCATTTAGTATTAAATTCTATAACTTAGGTCCCAGATGAGGCTATATTAGACATAGGTGCAAGCCCAAAGTTTGCAGAGTGACAGGGGAGCTGGCAAGGGCTTGAGAGGAAGTTTTCTGTCTTCCAACCAGGCAGCGTCCTGGGACAAGTCCCACACCACTCACCTCCTCCTTGCGTCTTAGCACTTTCCTATGAAGTGGACTCAGGAGTAACTCCCAGCATTTCTCTGGTCAGTCTTAGCAGACCAGCTAGGGGATGGATTACATCTCATGGGAGAGGGGATAGATGGGACAGGTGTGGGGGGTGGGGGTTTCACCAGGGGTCACGGGGGTTCTGGGGATGAAAAACGACACTCATTGCCTTGTCTTGGCATGTGTTCTGTTTTTGTCATTACTTGCTGATATGTGGGCATAGGTGACACAACTTTAATGAACCCCCCCAGAAGCTCCAGTAACACGCATGGGGACTGAACTCTCTCTCCCTGACCCTCTTTCTTGCTATTTTTAGCTGGGACTCTTGCCTGCCACAGATAACCACAGTAGAGCAGAGACAAATGGCATTTACACAACCTAGGAATGAGATGTGTTAAAAGCAATGTTTACCAAAACACACTAACTTATATGACTACAGGCAATCTCATCTAAGAAATTAGATTAGATGAGAAATAATGCATATTTTTCTTTCAATTAAATACTCCTGTTTTTAACAAAATAAATTGGTGCTTATAGCAAGCTAACTGCGTAAAATGATGGGGTTAAAGCTCTTCAAAATAAGTACATGTTACGTTCATGTTGTATTAAAATATAAAATATATTTTTCTTCAAATTGCAGTCTCTATGCAATTTTTGAGGAATCAAGCTCTCCCTCTTGAAGCTGTTTGTACACTAAGCCTTGCTAAGCACAGACATACATTGTATTAAGCAGAAATAATGCAAACATATCTTTTTTTATTCATACTATCTTCCTCTTGACCATAATTAGTGCTCATTACAGACCCATTTCACATCTCCCTTTACAAAGAAAATTTTGGAAATATGTTTTTAGACAGACTAAATTTAAATTATTTCATGATCTGACTATTGAGTTACATTCTGGCTTTTGTGATAATCACAATAACAAAAAACATTATCTTTTAATTATAGGTTTTTAAATAGAAGATACAGTAAAAATACATAGAATCAGAAGGCAAATGTCTTTACTATACAATTATGGTTATAGTATAATGAGTTCAGATTATTAACTACACAGTAAAATTCTCAGTGTTCATGTAATAGGGATCACACAAACTTTATCAGAGTAAAACATACCCTACCAGAGTTGATTTAACACATTTTACTGGGCTGTAAACTCAAAACTGAGAAAATACTTACACATTCGTTTAACCAGTTGCAGTGCAGTAGCAAAAAAATAGCATAAAGAATTGAGTCCAAATACAATACCTGGCAGTATAAAACAGTGTTTCAGAGAATTATTTTTCTTCCAAATATTCTGAACTAAATGGCTAATCCAAAAAAACATCAACTAAAACAAGACCAGGTCAAAATCTAGTATATGGCTGGACCCACTGACCAATGGTGTGACTTCATAACTCGGCCGACCAATGGTGTGACTTCATCACTCAGTCAGTCACTCACTCAGTCACAGACATTCGTGTTTGTAGGGCTGGCCCCGCTGTTGCGGTCCAGCCACAAATAAAATAAAAAAACTTAAAAGGATTTACATAGTCAATCCACATACTGCAAGCATCACTTGTAGTAAATACTTGATTAATGTTTTCTGTAGGGATGATTGTTTAACAACCCGAGAAGAGATTCGAAAAGAGACTGAGAAGAATGGCCTCGTTGTGCTGGAGGAAGGGAACTACAGGTTACAAAAGAAATCAGAAATTTCTATGAGCCATATAAATCATGCCCCGTATGTACTGAATGACAGTGCTCCCTCTCTCTCTTCTTCAGAAGCAAATGCCTGTTTATCCTGTTAGTTTTCAATAGTAAAACATACTACTGTGACTAAAAAGCCAGAAGACATTAAAATATTCCTTTAGCTTCAAGGATTTGTTGCTACCAAACATATGTGTTTATGATTGCCCATGATAAGTTTGAAAACCATGTATGGTTGACTCTCTTGTCCAAACTCCCTTCTTTCCTCTCACCAAAATGTAATAAGCTATAATTATGCATTTCTAAATTATTAACATGATAATAAATTTAGTTCAATTCTGTAGGGCTGGAAGTTCGACAAAGTAAATTTACTAATAATGAACAATAAAATTGCCACCCATGCACCAGTGGGTTAGGCTTCCTGCCTTGTACGGTGTGCTGTTCCATGGTGAATTTGCTGCAACTGCTTGGTAGTATAAGCTGTGAATCACTCACACCACATTGAACAGCGGAATGCTACATATGTAGGCTAGATTGATACCCTTCCAGCTGTTAAAAATTCTTGCTAGGAATGTCTGCCTCAATGGGGAGGATCTGACTAGGCCTAAATCAGATAACAGGGTGTCAGCCCCCCCACTGAGAAATATAAAAGATGTGAGTATTATTATTATTATTATTATTGTTGTTGTTGTATTTAATATTCGTATTAATATAATACCAGGAAGAAAAAGAAGAAGACGCAGAAGAAGAAGGTTGTATGCAAAAAATAGTAGTGTTGAGACCAGAACCGGGGGGGGGGGGGGGCTTGTGGTGTTTTGGGTGGGGGTGTAGGGCTGCGGTTGGGGGATGGGGGAGGGGGGGAGTGTAGTTGAGAGTGTGATTGTGGAGCCCCTGCAGTTCTTTTACACTCTTACGGACCTCTGGTGGAAAACACAGGCCCTGCGTTGTATATGAGTTTTCATTTATTTTCATATGTCTCCATCTAGTGGTTTACATTGAATTTTGCAGAGAAATAATGCAAAACAGTTTCTGAGAAGTACGAATTGCTTTCATTTTTATTGCTTTATTTTTCTTGGCTTATTTCTTCATTTTTGTTCACAGCATTATCCATTGACTATGAAAACAGCCTAAAAATATCCACTGAATTGGTAAATTTCCATTTCCACAGTGATTTTGCTTTTGGTTGTGTAATAGTACCAAACCATTTACATATTTGCTGCATCTCACCTGACTGGATCTTAACAATACTGAAGTCTTATTTAGGAATACCTTGTTTAAATGGTCTCTTTTCATATCATAGCAAAGAGACATTGACAAGTAAATTGAGTTTGGATTTATGAGTTTATATTATGTACACAAACACACACACACACATTAATAATTTGTTTTAGGTCAATAAATGTAGCACAAAGAAGCGATGATCTATGTACAATGTTCCTGTACCTTGCAATACAAAAGAAAGCAACTGGTTTTTATCAATATGGGATAACTTCATTTAAGGCTTAAAGTTTAGCTTTGATTTATTTGTGAACTTCACATGTATTTTTTCTTAAATTTCTAATGTGAGAATTACAAATTAATGTCTTGATTCATTATTAATCACACTAAACATTAATAAACAGTAAAACATTTAAACAAACTGGGAATGATTTATCAGCTCAATCATAACAACCACTTTTTAATCACTTAAATTTAAATGATGTGTTTCTAGAAGCAGCACAGTATAATGGCTTTAGTGATTATTATTTAAGTTTTAATACAAACATTCATTGATGTAGCATGTAGCAGTTTGCACCCATAACATTTTCACAAATATTTACTATGAAGTTACATAGTAAATCTAGAAATCTAGAAATAGAATATTTCACCAGAATCTAGAAATATTCAGTTTGGTAACTTATAGAAATTGTTGCCATCTGCTGGACAGTCTTTGAATTGTACGGAAATCTGTAGATTAATATAAAATGCCTCGGTTTCTGCCTTAAGCCATTTCACATCAAGGTGAAAAGGTCCATCATGTCATTGAGTAGGCACAAATATATAAATAAAACAGTAGGTGACTTTGGTGTGCTGATCTTTTAGTTGAATTTATCATCAGCTACTGTAAGAAAAACAATTAAAAACATTAAAAAAGAGCAAGATGACACAGGCTTTTTGGATTCCAATATGGAGTTGCTGCATGATTTAATGTCTTTGCAAAGGCTCAACTGGCATGAAAATAAATTTGGATGGATATAGATTGGATTTATAAAGAATTAAAAGGAAGGTTGGATTTGTAGGATACACTCCACAGTAAAGAATCACTTCCAAAATGGAAATGCACGCAGCCTCTTGAAACGTATGTCTGTAATGCACTGTGCACCCTAAACAATGCTTGCACAAAAAGCCAGGTCAGAGATGAAAAAAAAAAACAGTTAAGAGAATTCATTTTTGCAAATATGAAACAAGGATAAGCCAATTGAAGCACATTGTGTTATTTCTACAATATGTCTAATGCAAACACAAAAGTCAAGACTGTAAATTTTGAAAATGTCAATGAAATTAAATTGTGTTGGAGGTATCAATAGATGGAGGCAGTGACCCAGCTTATCAATCTCTGTGGGCAGGCTCAGTTGTTTTTAGATTTAAGAAACAATGGACCATATACAAACAGCCAAGGTTCTGATCTCTAATGCCTCAATCCTTCTTCTTCCTCCTCAGTATTATATTTCATAATATGCTGCCTGTATAAATATGAAGATTGTGCTTGCATTTTCCACTGAATGGTTTATCTAGGCCCTTGCCCCAGATACACTTTATAATTCAATTTTTTCAATCTTTCCAGTTGTAAGACGTATTTAATATTTTGAAATAATATCAAGTGAGGAGGAGGAGGGGAATTTCCATTTCTGATTGCTGTTGTTATGATTGCTTCTTGTTTTCATTAATTACTGAAACTGTTTCTTTAAAAAAAATCTCCAGTTGCTTGGCATTCCCCTGGAGATCCAGTCAAACACCAAATTGATTTTTCTTTTCTCATTATTATAAAGGACAGAACATTTTAGCTAAATATTATCTGTGGGGAAAATAAGGATTAGATGTTCCAGATTGTCATTCTGAATGAAAGAAAATGATAAGGAATAAAAAAAAATCATAAGTAGATTTAGTTCTCAAGGAGACTCGGGTATGATAAAACATTGCAATCTGTGCAGATGATTGGGCTGTGGAGTGTGTTTCTGCACTCCTAAATCTGCAGTACAAACATGTAAGGCTTTACTCAGCCCAAAGCTCATTAAATCTGGACCATTGTGTAGAGTTGGTTGGCTGCCTTGTTCATCTGGGGAAAACATTACTTTTTACCTTAAAATATACAACTTGCGCAATGCAATTGATAGTTTTGCATGTTCCCATTATACTTATTGTGTATGCAGTTGTGGTTATGTCATTGAATATTGCATACCCTGGGTAATGACAACACCTGTGTCTAGCATCAATATTTGGTTTTATTTCATTGCATTCTCACCTAAAACAAAGTCATGTCGTTTAGGCCTGCAGTAGAACTTCTATGCTGCACATTTAATATGCAATACATGGGAAACTACTCTGAAAGTGTAATTGGACAATCAAAGTAATTGAACCACAGCAAATCTACAATAAACCTTAAACTCTGAAATCGCAAAACTACAATTACTCAAAAAATGTAGTCTATGTGAGCAATGCCTTCTTTTTTGGGAGTACTACAATACAGCCCAGATTGGGGAGAACCAGAAATCCGTGGCAATTGGCAGTTGACTGTTGGCCACTATAGTGGAGTTGAGTGCTTCTCACCAATCAAAATTAGAGGGAACAGAGAGCGAAAGGAGGTGGTATTTGGTCAATGTGGTTTGAAAAAAAAAATGTTTAGGGACAAA
Organism: Anguilla anguilla; assembly: GCF_013347855.1. Taxonomy (NCBI): domain Eukaryota; kingdom Metazoa; phylum Chordata; class Actinopteri; order Anguilliformes; family Anguillidae; genus Anguilla; species Anguilla anguilla. The sequence continues at coordinate 29,493,033 of NC_049206.1, read as the reverse complement.
AGTAGTTTGTAGATCTTGCCGTTAACTGCAGCTCAAAATGACTACAAAGTAATTAATTACTCCAGCCACTACACATTTGAATATTGCTGAACTGCCAGCAAACTGCTGCAAAATGTAATTAAACTACATGGTTTAAATACATGCAGTTACACTACTTCCCAACACAGCTAAAATATACATAGCAGAACTACTTATGGTATTGTTAAAATAAATGCTCTTTCCCTCATATAATGAATGGACTGATGCTACAGGGTTACTGACCTCCCAGAGCAGAGTGGTGAGAGCCTTGTAGGGGTGCTGGACCAACAGGTTTTACTTGTGGTTAAAGGACATCCTGGTTTTCTGAGACAATTTCTATCCTTCACACAAGAGGTCCTAGAGTCACAACAATGTCCCAAATGCCTAATTTGAAAAGACCATGATTGTCAAATTTGTTTTAAATAAACTACAGATTATTTTTTGAGGGTGTATATACTGTATGTATTTTTAATGTGCACCAAAATATATAAAATGTAGAAAAGCCCTTCTGTTAGTCTTTCCATGGAGTATCTACAGTATGGTTGAAGTTTCAGGCACCAAACAACTGACTCAGGATCAGCTATCAAACTCTTCACCCATCTGTTACACACATATGTAAAATAAAAAAACTAGTCCAGGGTCAGTACCCACATGTAGAATCAGTCTACAGTCTGTATTTCATGAGAATGGAGGAAATATCAACAGGCTTAATTAGATATTTTAATTTGTTTCCTTGGAACTATGGGACCCACCAAATAAATGTTTTGTGAACAACACTTGGATAAACTGAAAGATATAGGCAACTCTGAAAACATCTTTTGTTACATCTTTGATATATGTTTCTCTAAGCGTAATCCTTAAGAGGAGGAATTGTCCTTATTCATCGAAGAGAAGCCATTGGGTGGGATTTTTGTTTTTGGACAATACTATGTTCAACAATCTTTAGAACCCCCAAGTTAGCATTTTGATAACCACTGAAAATATACAGGAATGTCATCCACCACATTGTTAGCAATGGCAAGGCAGAATCAAAGAGAACAGCTGGGACTCAAGCCCTCCTTTCTCCCTCATTCTGGGTCAGTCCTCACTTCTCAACATCGCAGCAGTCAGCCACCACTAATCTGCGTTCTTAGGATGCTGTCCTTTGTCTGTAGGTTTTACCGACTTTTTCATCTTATCATCCCACAAAATGTGTAGGAGGCAGTCCGAGAATAACTCCACATCTGCTGATCACTGGCTCCTGTCATAATCTTTCAACTCATGCAGCTAAAAATCACTGTATGGAAAAGCTACTAATATATGGTTTATTTATGAAGTAATATTAGTTTGGAATGAAAATATTTCTAAACAGGTACTTTATTTTTCAATGTACAAATACATTGCATTGGGTAATGTATTAGTAATTATCTAAATTAAACAGAAACTAAAAACGGCACAAAAAGGGCACAAATCTAAATGCTTCTTGTATTCAAACAATCACAAATCTTTTTAACCTTTATATTATTTATTGTTCCTGGTTTCTTTTTGATCAACTATCCTTTTTCCCTCCCTAAGTTAGTGAAGGGCATTTATTCTTTTATTCTTCTGAAACTGCATTCTCATTTAATGTTGATCATAAACATTTTGTTCCGGATCATTCATGCGGTGTACAAATTATTCTATTACCTATTATCATTTGAAATATTAGCCAATTGATAACCAACATAAAGGGTAGACCTACAATCCTTTACATATTACTGTTATACAGTATGTTGCGCCACAACCATATTTTTTATGAAATAAATAAGAATGCTTTTGCATGGATGAGGAGATGAAAAGGCCTGGCTCTGCAAATGTACCATACTGTTCATGCACACAGGAAACAGGAAACAAAATTCTAACTCTAAAACTAATTGTGCCCAAATAAAACATTGTGTCCCTTTATTCATGCAGAGTCTGTATCACAGGCAACAATTAATATTAGAAACAATTTTGTAAAAATGTCATAGAATAAATACAGACTATAAAACGTGTTTCAAACCACAACATTTGTGTCATTCGGCATTTCATATTTAATCAATTTTTTCATTTCATGTTGACCAAAAATGAACCTAATGCTAAATATTGATGCTTCTGAATTTCAGCACAGTTGGAATCTGAAGCCTGGCATCAAGTCACGCTGCGTCCAGATACCGCTGACCGGTGCTGGCATACAATAATTACACTTAAAACAATGGAGGTGCCACTATCCAGGCACGACAGACATTTCCAATGTGTGGTACGCTCACCACCCAGGCTACTGGCGGAGGAATTAGTTTGAGTGTTGTTTATTGTTTGGCTATTATTTTAGGTGATTTTGTTGTTGCTGTGGTATGGTTTGAGATGCGTCCGTTTAAGGTTACTATGAATAATACCTAGCATAAACACACTTGTTTCCATCTGTGAGGTCTATTACGTAAGCACTTAGATCTATCAGTCCTGTCTGCAGTTGGAAGTGAATGAAATAGCAAGCATTTTTTTTAATTGACTGAGGACGCTGACTAAAAGAGACCATGTCCACAAACAAACTTGGAAGCTAACAATTCAGCCTGACATAACCAGCATTAATATTGTTCCACTACTACAGATACAGGCACAGCACATAGTCATTAATTTTGCCCATTTCTCTGCCATAATATTTGAACCATATTAATTACATGTACATGAAAGTAGTCATGTTCACACATCCTTTGTGTGTAATGACTGCTTGAAGTCTGTAACCCATAGACATCATCATCTTCTCTAACAATGCAATGCCAGGCCTGTTCTGTAGCCTTCTTCAGCTCTTGCTTGTTTCGAGGGGTATTTTACATATGTGTTTCATATGCTGGAGAGAAAATGTACATTTGGGATCATTATATTTCTGTAAGATGAAGTGCCGTCCAATGAATTTTGAGGCATTTGATTGAACCTGGGCAGATAAGATGCTTCTGTACACAGAAAATTAATGTCCGCTGCTGTTACATCATCAATGAAGACATGTGAGCTGGTATATGTGGCAGTCATACAGTTTTTTGTTTTAGTGTTGTCTTACTCTTACTCACAAATCCATAAGGCATCTTGTCTGCTTCTTATTTTGAGGAAAAAAACCTTTTAACTGAGATTTTGGAAACTAACCATGAATGTGACTGGATGTGGTTGAGGGGAGCCCCCATGGCACTAATTGGTAGAGAGAGGTGTTGAGCTCTTCCGCTTTCCTGGGCAGAGAGCGCACAGTGCACTGGCTCACGGCAAGCTATGTTCCCCCCCCACCTTTTTTATTTTAATCATGTAGGGTTGTTCTAACTCAGTCTGAGTTTAGCACAGAGTCCAATATTATCTAAGTTCATGTAGCTTCAGTTCTTTTACAGTCTACATAAAACATGCAACAAGGTAACACCAGGTATTAGCTCAATAGACACACAGTGCATTTAAATTAATAAATACTCACTGAATAAAAGCATTCAGAGAAGTTTCTGAGAAATTCACATGGAATAGAATTATCGACTGTACCATATTGCTTTTATTTGAAACAAATTTAAATACATCATTCTTAGAGTGGTTAAGACAACATATTTATAATAAATTCTTAAACAGATTAGCATCATATTTACACTAAATAAATAAACTGATGTTAAGATCATGTGTAAGAATCAATTCTAAACTCACTAGTACAATGTAATGATATAACACCAGTTATCAGCACATTGCTTCTAACATGACAAGCTATGAGATATATTGGGAAGCATAGTTTTCATAGAGTAATCTTGAATAAACTGAACATATCTGATAACTGATATCCCAGGGCACATTGCCAAAGGCGTCCCAATATGCAGTGATTCATTTAGGTTCTCTGGACGTTATGTTTTCTTGCTGGTCTTGCCTTTTTAGTGGCTTGTTCCTGATAAGATCAATGTATTTCCTGAGTGCTCTATCAGTGAGCACTGTATGACCCCAGGAACTTCAGAAGACAATATTGGCCAGGAATACGCTCTGGCAACTGGCATGCTTTCCGGGAGAATTTCTCAGGTCTCAAGCTGTCTTTGCTGCACAGTCTTGCAATGAGAAGCCTTATCCATCTTTGTTTATACATTTGTCTTTAGTTAAGGCTAAGGGAGAGCACTGAAACGGTGCCCTGTGTCACTTCAGTAAGCTTCGCTTTCACTCTGAAGCTTAGCACCTAACTTCAGGCCTGTTTATGACCAGACAGCTGGGAACCTGCCTGCTAAAGTTAGATGTGACAACAGTTGCTGAATGATTCCACTGCTAAATCCAGCAACAACAACAGCACTCTACATTCCACCTAATAGACTGATATTGTCTTTTGTGTTATTCTTTTGGTTTTTCAAGTTATGCTAATGATTACTGGGCACCAAAGCTAATACCACAAGTAAATTGCTTTTAAGGAATTCTGACAACCATATCAAATGAAATGCACAAATGAAGTACATTGCTATAATACATACTCGTGTATGTGTGTGTGTGTGTGTGTATGTGCTTGTGTGCGTGCATGTGTATGTGCATGCACCTACTGTGTAACCTTTGTTCACAAGACTAAACTGATTTCATTTCATTTAAAAATAGCCCCTTTACATTTTTTCCAGCTGTAACAGGGTAGCAATCAAAGGAACTCACCCTGCCAAGGATAAGAATACTTTCTTTTGTCCTATGTATAGATGGCATGTGAAAGTGAGGAGGGAGGGGAGAGTGTGACCTCCAAAAGGCTCACTGCAGTTTGGGGGGTGTTGGAGGTGGAAGGTCATGCGTCTGGGTCAGCACAGTGGAAGCTGGGCCTGGCCTCTAACGACCTGCATCCCAATGCTACTCATTTGCTAGATACTACAGGGGTTCAATATTATTTTGATTCAGGATCAGTAGCAAAGCCCAAAAGTAGAATACTAGAGCTTGTTTCCATTGTTAATCCTTTCTGCGCATGTAATTACGTTTCTAATGGATACAGCTGAAAAATATGTTTTTTGAACTTTTTTGAAATGGGTGTTGTTGATTTGTGCTCGTCTACCTAGGCACAAAGGAAGGTCCTCAGAACATACCTCTGCTGCTGCCATAACTCCTCTTTTTAGAGGTTCAACTCCGAAGGGCTGAAACCCTATTGTTTTTGCTTTTGTGCTGTTTTATTATTAATCTTCTTCAGAAATGTTTGTGCAAATTCACGTGAGATGGTACATGGTAGAGACATGAAATTCTGCCCATTGATTGGAAGTTGTGTGCAAGTGCTGCCCAAAAAATATGACACCAATCGGCCTGATGGGGGTCAAAATTTTAAACTTTGAAAAGTCATAATTCTTACGCCGTGAATCCGATTTACACAAAACTTCCTACAGACATCCATCTATCCTCACTACAAATTTGCCACAAGAACCACTAAAGTCCGTCTTTTCCGCCATTTTGATTTTTTTGGAAAACACATTTTTGACATCTCCTCCTAAACTGTAGGTCCGATTGCTACCAAATTTTCTGTGGATCATTACTTGACCAAGCTTATCAAAAGTTACCAAAGGCTTGTTGATATCTTATTGCGTTTTGAAGATATTGACCAATGAACTTCAAAAGGTTGTGGCTGAGCACATAAATAGACCACACCAAGTCAACAATTGTTTGGCCAATCATCACAAACTTGCAGGATATGTTCACATAAGTACCTGAAACATACCCTGAAAGTTTCATTCAAATCGACCACTAGGGGGTGGTACAAATGCAAAAAAAGGGCGGGGCATAACACAAATCAGACTATAAATCAAAAAGTGTTTGTCCAATCATTACAAACCTCGCAGGACATGTTTCATAACACTATTGAACCATGTGTGTAAAACTATTTTGAAATCACCTAATAGGGGGCGCCACCAGTCTACGGGCAAAGGTTGAAGGTCATAACTCCTACGCCGTGAGTCTTGATTTACATGAAACTTGCTACAGACATCCATCTATCCTCACTTTACAAATTTGCCTCAAGAAACATTAATTAACTGACTGAATTACTGACTGAGTTACTGACTGAGTAAGTTAGTGACATTGCCGGTCATAAAGGTGCTTCACATCTAAAAATGACCATTCAAGAATATAAATTGGAACTGGATTTAGCTCGAATGAGTATATATGGGTATATCCTGGTATTATGTGGCACCTCGAGTGTACCAGTGAAATAAGTAACAGTTACAAACAGAAATATAGCCATTAAATATAAGTGTGTTGAAGGCTCCTGTGGTAAGGGGGGCGTGGTTTGTGCGTTGGCTGCAGAGAGAGAGTGGGCGGGGCGGCTCTCGGACTCTACGCCACAGCTGTTAGGGATTGCTAATCAGCACCGCTCTTTAAATGTAATTGTTTAACGATGTGCTGATTACCTTGACAGTGAGCCTGGGCGCTTAAAAGGCGTGGGGGCTGGTGACGGAGGACGTGCTGCACGGAGGAAGTGCGGCATAAGGAAAACGCTTTGTTAAATACATTGTCGAAAAAGCCGGGTGCGGCTAAAAATAAAAAGACGTGCACCATACGAACTCGTCTCTCTCTCTTTACATCCCGAGCGGTGGCACTCACCTTGCCACAGTGGGGGCCCGTACGGGGAGCAATAGGTATCAAAGAAAGAGAGACAGCCACGCAAAAAAAAAAAACTCAGGAATGGATCCTAACCTGAACCGGGGAGAGGTGGGGCAGTCTCTCGTAGCGCTGGTGTGGATGCTGGAGGGGATGGCCCAAGCCTCCCTCTCAGACGCAGGCACTGTGACAGCTGGCCGCCGCCGGCGAAGCCAGCTCCTGGGACCACCAGTCCCGTCCTCAGCTCCGGATCCATCTCCCAAAAATGACCGCCGAGGATGATGTCCAGGCATTCGTGGAGAACTTTGAGGTGGCAGCGGAGGCATGCCAGTGGCCCTTGGAGGAGTGGGTGGTACGTCTCCTGCCCCTCTTAATGGGTGAAGCTCAACAGGCGGAACATGGGCTGCCGCCTGGTGCCTGGGCAGATTACAACTTGGTGAAAAGGGCGGTTCTGGACCGGCTTGGCTGCAGCCCAGAAGATCAGCGGCGCCGGTTCCGGGAGGCAAACCTGAGCGCGGGAGACCGACCCTTCGCCTACGCGCAACGCCTGACAGACATGGCCTGGCGTTGGCTGCAGCTGGAGATCCGGTCTGCAGGGGGTGTCGTCGAGCAGGTGGTCCTGGAGCAGTTCGTGGATGGGCTGCCGGAGGGGACGGCCAACTGGGTTCGATGCCATCGACCGACTAATTTAGACGGGGCCGTCACTCTGGCGGAGGACCACCTGGCGCTCTACCCAGGCTCCCAGCAGCAAGAGCCACCGGAACCGGCACCCAGGAGGAGACCCCCTCCTCGTGCTGGCCCTTCTCCTTTTCCCCGTGCCACGCCCCCTGTCCTCCCTCGACCTAATCTCCCCTCTACTTTTCCCTCTCCAGACTCCAAACTCAGTGGCGGGGGGCTCCACCTCGCAGAGGGCTCCTCAGACGCTCGGACCGGGGTGTTGGCGGTGCGGACAGCCGGGTCATCTGCGCCGCGACTGTCCTATCATAGGGACGTGTGACGTCTGTGCTGTTGACGGTGGTGACGCAGGGCCATCTGACACGGCCGAGGGGGGGGCGGACCCAGGCGAGTCTCAGGTTGAGACTCCCCGGGTCCCTGTGTTCCACCTCGCGGAGGATTTCCCACTCGAGCAGTCTCGGGACGACACCTTACGCTTTGCCTATGACCAAGTGATGCGCATTGATAGTCACCAGGTGCGCCCCAACATAGTACTCTCTCACCAATCATTAGGGACAGGTTGTATCGAGTGTGTCGTGACGCTCAGACCGGTGAAGAAACGACCCAACTGTTGGTACCAAAAAGCCGCCGGGAAATGGTTTTCCAGGGGGCTCATTACAACCCCATGGCGGGGGACTTAGGGTATGATAAGACACTACACTGTATAATGGCTCGTTTTTATTAGCTGGGCATTTGGGCAGACGTACGTTGGTGGTGTGTGTCCTGTCCCGAATGTCAATTAGTAAATACCCCGGCCACCCCAAAAGCGCCGTTGTGCCCCCTAGCCTTAATAGAGGTCCCCTTTGATAGAGTCACTATGGACCTCATCGGGCCATTTGAACGGAGCACCCAGGGCTACCGTTTCGTATTGGTCTTGGTGGATTATGCGACCCGGTATCCCGAAGCTATACCGCTTCAGCCAAGAGTGTTGCACAGGCTCTATTTCAGATTATCTCCCGCGTCGGAATCCCGAAAGAGATTCTGACGGACCAGGGCACTTTGTTTATGTCACGCATACTAAACGAGCTATACGGCTTATGGGCGTCCGGTCTATTAGAACCAGCGTGTACCATCCCCAAACAGATGGGCTCGTTGAACGGTTTAATAGAACTTTGAAGTCCATGATTCAAAAGTTTGTTCAAAATGATAGCCGAAATTGGGATAAATGGTTAGTCCCTCTATTATTTGCAGTGCTCAAGGTTCCCCAGGCCTCCACTGGATTTTCTCCCTTTGAGTTATTATTCGGTAGAAAGCCGCAGGGAATATTGGACCTAGTTAAAGAAAGCTGGGAGGACGGTCCAAGCCCCAGTAAAAGTGAGGTACAATACGTTATGGACCAACAAGCAAAACTCCATACACTGGGTCGGTTGTCACGGGAGAATTTGCTCTAGGCTCAGGAGTGTCAGCAGAGGTACTATAATAAAGGGACGAAACTACGACAATTCTCCCCGGGAGATAAAGTCCTGGTATTACTTCCAACCTCCAGTACAAAATTGCTTGCCAAGTGGCAAGGGCTCTTTGTAGTAACACGACGAGTTGGGGAGGTTGACTATGAGGTGGAGCGTACTGATAGAGAGGGAGCCAAACAGATGTATCACCTCAATCTATTAAAAGCGTGGAAAGAGGTGGTGGCTGTCTCTCTGGTAACGATGGATCAAGAGAGGGACGAGCTGGGGCCGGAGGTACCAAATTCAACCAATCAGAACCCACCCCTTTCAGATAGCCACCTCTCGCCGAGCCAGAGAGCAGACCTTGCCCTGTTGCAAAAGCGGTTTGCGGATGTGTTTTCTCCCCTACCAGGATGCACTAACCTCATACACCACCATATCAAAACCCCCCCGGGAGTGACGGTGCGTTCCCGTCCCTATCGACTGCCGGAGCACAAAAAGAAATTGGTGCAGGCAGAAATAAAGGCCATGCTGGACTTGGGCGTAATCGAGGAGTCCCACAGTGCCTGGAGTAGCCCCATCGTGCTAGTAGGTAAGCCAGATGGGTCTATTCGGTTCTGTGTGGGCTATAGAAAAGTGAATGCTGTGTCACGTTTTGATGCCTATCCTATGCCTAGGTTCGACGAACTCCTGGATCGGCTGGGCGCGGCTCGCTTTTTCTCGACACTGGATTTGACAGGTTGAGACTCCCTGGGTCCCTGTGTTCCACCCCGGGGAATATTTCCCACTCAAGCAGTCTCGGGACGACACCTTACACTTTGCCTATGATTAAGTGATGCACATTAATGGTCACCAGGTGCGCCCCGACGCAGTACTCTCTCTCACCCTTATTTTTCAATCATTAGGGACAGGTTGTATCGAGTGGGCTAAAGGCTATTAGCAGATTCCCTTGTCTGCAAAGTCCAAAGAGAAATCGGCTTTCTCCACTCCGGACGGTTTGTACCAATTCCGGACACTTCCGTTTGGGGTATTCGGGGCCCTGACCACCTTCCAGCGCCTGATGGACCGGGTGCTGCGTCCGCATGTGGCGTATGCTGCTGCCTATTTGGATGACGTCATCATCCACAGTAGCAGCTGGGCACAGCATGTGCGGCAGGTGGGGGCGCTGCTTGAGTCCTTGAGGCAGGCGGGGCTCACGGCTAACCCAAAGAAGTGTGCAATTGGTCGAGTGGAGGTACGGTATCTGGGGTACCACTTGGCAAGTTTATGAAATTAACTTTCGTTTCTATTTGGATGATTAACTTCACGTGCTGTTATCATACAGACGCAACAAAAACATTGACAGAAACCTTAGAATCGCGACTTTCAAATGCGCCCATTGGCAAATAATATAAATTGTTTTAAATGTTCCAAATTTGATTAATTAGATCATGTATGCTTCGCTAAACTTTACTCATTACTATGTGAATTTCGCTCAGCAGGAAGTCCGACCAAATTGCATTCACATGTTAACAACATTATAATTACTCTCCATAGAAGGAGACTAAAAGAGGGGTGATGCGAGATCCATGTGAGAAATGCCAAGTCTGCGAAAGCGGGATAGAATGTCACAGAGTGTCGCCTAATTCACTTCTTTTGAGGTGAACATTTCGTTTAATTTTGGAAAATGGTCCGTCCGGAAGCCAACACTGATGAAGAGCGGTGTCATTTCAAACAGCGAACTGATCCAGCTGAGGATCAACTTCATGCGTAAGTATATTTCTTATGATCATATTGGTAAATATGTGTACTGTATTGCAACGTATCTGTGTGTTTGTAGGAATATCCAGCAATGTGTGCGTTTGTAAATTCCCACACTACGAACGATTCGAACTATTACATCTCAAAATTATAGGCTAGGCTCTCTGCGTCTGGTTGTGTTAGAAGTATCAGGTAGACTGTATGTTTTTCGATCATATTCGTAATAAATAGCTCATGCCTGGCGTGTAGTGGCATGGCTAGGATTCTAAAACTGATGTCCTTGCACAATCGATATTAGCATACTCTAAGTAAGTTCGGGAAATAGCAATAAAATAACCACTTAGCTAAACAGACCTAGCCTAGTTCAGATTGAGGCATTGTTATTGATGAGTTGCGTGTAGTTTAGTTGGAATATCAGTGTTTATTTAGTTAAGCTAATGTTTTTTCGTTGATAGCTTGCATTATTTGTAAATGTGTGCTGTATTACATTCTCTGTGTGTTTGTAGGAATATTCACTAATATGCGCGCTTGTAAATTCCCACACTACGAATGATTCTAACCATTGCTTCTCAAAATTATAGGCTACCTCTCTGCGTCTGGTTGTGTTTGTTTGGTTCTTTGTTTGTATATGATGTCACATTTCATAAATTTTGTTTTCATTAGTTAGTGGTTTGTAAAGCACATTTAATTTTCACATGTTGAAGGAAATGTGCTATATAAATAAAGTTTGATTTGATTTCACATTTCCTAACAATTCTGTTTTTATTATATTTGCAGAGATTTTGATCAGGAAACACGGCCTAGTTCACCACCAGCTAAGAGGCCAGGCAGACGTTGCAAGAGTACACCAGTCTCATCTCATCTTCCATGCAGTTTACTTCAATAAATGTTCTAAAATCAAAAGTTGTCTCTGTCTTCTAAATGGCTCACTGAGTCTTTGTCTTAGTGGTGGGGAGGCATGCGGCCAGGTATGAATAGCCTACTTAGCTGGCAGGTATTCCTACCCAATGCATATTCATTACAGAAAGGCCATTTGCCCTCCCATTCTCACCTGGTGTTGAAAAATAGTAGTCACAACACTAACTTTTAGCAATTTATTTTATATTTCTCATTGCATTTGCTAAAATATTTTGTCATCTTTTGATACCCAAGACCTCGAAGAACACATTTCAGTGACCAAAAGTCTTATTCACAATTGTTAAGTGTGTTTTATTACAACATTCCTGTGCATGTTCAAAACTACTGTTTACAGTTTGTGTGTTTTTAGAGCAGTTTACAATCCACACATTATTATGACCTACTTACTGCTGCCATATTGTTGTAGCTGAGTTTGTGCTGAAAACAAAGATATGAAACACTTTGGAATCACTGTATATAAAGTTGATGAAATTTACACAAATGTCAGAGCAATAGTTTTCATGCAGACACAATCAAACTGTCATTTATTTATTTAGTTCTTGTATGATATGATCACTATTTCTTATAGTTCTTGTATGACATGATGATGATGGTCCTACGCTACTGTTAGTTTGCTGTGCAATTAAACCTTTTCATTCATTCATTGAGAATGAACATATTGTGCCAAGTCAAATTCCTTGTATGTATAAATGGACTTGACTATTTTTTTTAAACCTTTATTTACCCAGGGTAGGTTCACTGAGCATGGATGCTCTATTACAATTACTCTGATTCTGACTAGTTCTTATTGCACTTCGCAGCTTTCACCTTCTAACGGTCCGTGTTGGCTTGAACCCCGGAATCGCCGCTTGCGGCTATATTTTCTCTTGCTTCTGCCTCTGTCTGCAAGATTTGTTTCTTATGTGTGGACAGCTCTGCTTAATCTACTGCTGATCTCTAGGTCCATGCACTTGCATTATATATATATATATATATATATAATTATTATTATTATTATACATTTTTACTGGGTGCAACAGTCTTTCCTGTACATGTCAACTCTGAAATAAACCATATGAAAACGCCACTGGACTAATTTCTGAGGTAGTACTTCAGCCATGACCTCCACAGTCTATGCACTTACTCTACTTCTTTCAATAGTTATGTCCTTTTTCTCCAAACATGTGCCCTAACAGGTAGCAGAATTTGACCCTTCGTTAAAGCCCTGCCCAATTCCCACTCTCCTTAATTACGGTTGCTAATTCTGTCAAGCTTTCACTTCAGAAAGCAAGTTTCCATAGAAAGCCCATTGAGAGGAACTGTCAGTTAGATTCACTTGTACAATTAAAGACTTTATCAGATTGTACACAGGCTGCCTCCTCATTAACCAAGCAACATTGCACTGCATTTAATTCTTTGCACAGTAATCTTGAAAAACGTCCAGACTGTCTTCCAGACTAAGTAGCTTAAAGGAGGGTACAATTGTCGTATTTGACCAATACTCACTGCACTTACTGTGTTTGACTAGTTTGACTGCACGTAATAACTAAATATTTCCCGGTAATCAAATCAAATAAGTTGTCATTTCATCTTTATTTCTTTCTCTGTGTCCCCCCCCCCCCTTAGAGGTCAGAGTTGTTCAGGCTACTTTTCTCCCAATGTCACATTAAGTAGGCTAGCCTAATGTTAATGGTGATACATAGTCAAGGTTTCCAGGTGGAGCCTGTTTCATTCTCCTATCATTTAGTAAAAATCTTGTATTTGAAGCTTTCACATGTATGAATCCATCAACAATCCATAGTTGACAGTAAAATGTATATTTAACAAAGAAAACTTTTATTAATGTTAACATTAGCTGGTAGCTAACAAGGGCTATTGTCAGCACCCCTACCGCCAAGTCACTGCTGGCTTTAATGACCACTTTTAGAGCCAGGAATCTCTGATCTCATCCAGATGACAGCAGGGACTCAAGTATGCAGTCCAGGGTAATATTAACAATATAACAAATAATAAGGGAAATATTACTGTATAATGTTATTGTTCTCAGCCTAAATGAGAGAAACCTCATGTTCTGTCAGTGGAAGTGAGTGGCACTGTCATAACAGGACAGAACTGTACATGCATTCCTGGGTAACAAGCTAATAATTTCATTGCACATAGTATTTATATTTATTCTTTATCTAATCTATATGAAATGGTACATTGATTTGCTAATCTTTGCTCCCTGTGGGCACTGGGCGACATAGCTCAGGAGGTAAGACCGATTGTCTGGCAGTCGGAGGGTTGCCGGTTCAAACCCTGCCCTGGGCATGTCGAAGTGTCCTTGAGCAAGACACCTAACCCCTAACCCCTAACTGCTCTGGCGAATGAGAGGCATCAATTGTAAAGCGCTTTGGATAAAAGCGCTATATAAATGCAGTCCATTTACCATTTACCATTTACTGTTTAACTGCTTTTTTATTTCAGTTTTGATATTCAGATAAAACTCCTAATTTCTGTTGCAATCCTCACACAAGGTAATGTTTTCGAAATGAACGCTTGACAGACTCCATGATGGTTGGGATAATTGCTATGTACAGGAGCGCTCTGATTGGTGATTCAGCTAGCCAATCAAGAGGCTAACAAAGGGTCAATTCCACATGCACTTTTACTTTCTTTAAATAATCTGAGCCTGAGTGTGTCCCATGGTATATCCTGTAGACATGCATCTCCGTCTCTCTCGCTCCCCTATTCTTCCTGTCTTTCTACATGGTCCTGTCCAATGAAGCTAAAAAAGTAATATCTGAACCTGACCAGGCTGACAATCAAGTGCAAGATTAGTTTGTCAAACCTTCTAATTTGTACTTTTCACCAATGGTTAATTACTTCTGTTCTGACAAAATGTGTAGTAGATTCTGTGTAGTTGGGGCTACAATTTCAAGATCGAGCCAACTAAACCACAAACCTACTGTATAACATGGAGCTGCCCATTGACGCTACTATTTCACTAAACAAGCTTAGCTGTAGTCTGCAGTGTGCAGAGTTAAAAGACAAATATTGTTAATGAGACTGTATAATGTAATAAAATAGAAATTTATGAAGTAGATTTTTTTATTTAGACAGTTTAATATGTGTATTTTTATGGGACTTACATTTTAATAGGTAACAGTGGTCAGTCCTCACTAATAAACATAAGATAAATATGTTTGACGTCATTGATACACATCCTCCCAGTCAATAACAGGTGTTCTACAGTTAGCAAAATTTGAAGGAGCACTTCAGACTCGCGCAGGGATGCCTTCGAGGTCAATCACACAAATTATTTGTTCATCTACCTTGATGAGGAGATTGTGTGGTCACTTTGATATGCATTGAGGACTCCTCGAACAGATCTTCACCTGGCTCGAAAGGTTGAAATTATAGCCACTGAAGTGTTGGCTCTTCCAGCGGTTTGTGCAGTACCTAGACTATGACGTCAGCCAAGGAAGAGAAATGGATTCCCAGCCAAGGAAGAGTAATGGATCCCCAGCCGAGGTAGAGTAATGTATCACCAGAAGACAAAAGTGGTCCAGGAAATGTATCCTCCCTTTAGCACCCTACAGGACCTGGGCACAGTGGACAACTCCATTGCTTTCCAAGATCCCTTACCCAAGAAGTACATTGTGGATTTCTTCCTGAATACCTATTATCATCTTCAGGTCAGTTCTACAAATACTCGCCTGATACTCAGAGTATTCCTTCCTTCCAATGTATGGAAGCAAAGATCCTATTTTAATCCATTCTGACAACACTTCTGCTCTACATACAATCATCAATGGTCAGTGTAGCTAACTATGAAGGTACTGAGTTTCTTAATTTGTGATTCGTAGAATAGGATTTGTGCACCTGCAATGAAGAATTTGAGAAGGTGTAACTGTCGTATGTGTGGGAGAGAGAAAAAAAAATTCTACAAGTTACATTTTTTGATACGGGTTCATGAATGTGTTTTGCACCATATTCACTGCAGCAACTGTAGCAAAAAATTGAGCGTATGCAGGGGTTAAATTGGTAAATTTAATAAATAATTTTGACCGGCAGTTTTACAAATAACTATGACAATCCAGTCCATTTAGGCTCCAGTCCATGTGTTCCCTCAAGCCAGTTACTCGCTCAACCAATCAAAAATCAGAAGAAAAAAAACTCAGGAGGAACAGTCGTTTATATAGACAGGCCTACGGTCTATGAGACAGGCACTGAAAGAAAAATATTGTTGATTGTCTTGATTGATTGGACGCGGATGCGGTAGGTAGTTTCATTAACATGCAATTTCATCTATGCAACATTTTAAAGAGAGGTGAATAAACAGCCCCCACGAACGCCGGCTATTATTAACGGCAACTTTGATTGCTTAAGCAAAATCAGCAGGTTGCTGGTCAGCAGCTAAGCTAGGATTGAATATTTCCCACATACATAACGTTTTTTTCAGAGGCGACTGGTGAGCTGAAAATTGGTGGGGCGCAAAACTTTCCTTTAAACTAATCACTGATCTCAACCTGTTTTTGTTAGTAATTTTTCCTTTATTATCAAGCGTGCCAACGATCGGACGAATCAAATGGCAAGTTGCCTCACACACAGCGTCTTCCTACCGTGTTAGGGGGATTAAATCATAAATTCAATTTATCCGTTAGAAATCCGTTTTAATCACCAAGTAGTCTACACTTAACAAACATGATACACCAGTCTGTTATCTACCGTGTTAGCTTTCAGAAGAACCAGCAAAAAACAAAACCTGCACTTCAATTTTGTTTACAATCTACGCATTGTAGATATTTGCCATGAATATGAGTGCGAAGAAGCGCATGTATCCACAAATAATGTTGATTAAAAATGTGCACAATTTTGTACTGCAAATTAAAATAAATGTAGTCTATAAGGCCTAGGCTATTCGCTAAAACTGCCTATTTGGGGAGAGCTGGCTATATATGATAGTATTGAGTAGCCTATTTTGTGGATTAATTGTATTGATACTCAAGGAAAATCAGGGGAAGATTCCACCACTGCTTAGCGATTAAAACAGATTTTTCTAAAAAGCATTTATCATTTAATCTCCCTAACACAATGCGAAGAAGCTGCGTGTCCCTTCCCAATTGATTAGTCAGATCGTTTGCATGCTTGTTAATCACTGAAAATTAATTAAAACAGTTTGAGATCAATAATTAGTTTAAAGGAAAGTTTTGCGCCTCACCAGTTTAAGAAAGTGAGGACAAGAGGAGGATGACCGATTATTTTCGTGGGTAAAAAACATTCTCAGCATTACTGACACTCAATAAACTTGAAATATTATGTAAAAGCTTGCTTCAATAGTATGCATTCTTTTTAAAACATTGTTTTCCTTAATTACAATTATGTGCAGAATACATTAAAGATACAACTATTTTGAGCTGAGACATTCATTGGTTTGTACCTTTTTTCACCCACCTCCCACCTGATCTCAGGGTCCACTCACCTCCCAAATCCCAATTTAACCCCTAAGCGTATGAGTTTCTTAATTTGTGATTCGTCGTAGGATTTGTGCACCTGCAATGAAGAATTTGAGAAGATGTAACTGTTGTGTTGTATGTGTGGGAGAGAAAAACATTTTGCAACCCCTAAACTATTTTTCTCTGTGACTACAAATTCCACTGTCACAGGTGCTCAGTTGTTTTGCTCCAATAATACCTTCATAGCTAACCACACTACATAGCACTATAGCTAATATTCCAATTACGCCTCAATGAGTATGCTACTACATAATATTATGGTTGACTGTGCAATGCAGTGCTGAAGCATTCATGCTGTTGCACTCGGCTCTCAATCTTTGTTACAAACGTACAATGAGACACAACATACACTGTTGGAAAGCTTACACTGTCCTCTACTGGATAAGAATTATTTATCAAACCAGAATACCAGAATAACCAAAAAAAAAGAGTTACAATGGCATAAAAAGCAAGTTGATTTTTGCACATAGGCTACCTCCACTTTCTATTTTCTTGTTTATTTCTCAAGCGAATTGTTATAATAAATGACCACCGAATCTTGAAAGACACATCTTTACTTTGAAAACCAATGGAAAAATTGTAAATTTATTCCATATTTAGTTGCAGATATTGATAGTGGAATGATGTGGTATAATTACACAAAATATTTTCACTGCTGCATTTGCAAACTTCAGACTATTATTCAGTTTTTATCTTGTCGCTATAATGGAATGCAGATGTTTGGTGTTGAAAGAATATTTTTGAACTCCCAGATTGACCCTATTATCCAATATGTCATGCTAGTTGCGGATGAGATTGGATGGAGGGTGCTTGTTAAATGGACAAACTACATGGTGGCATTTAGAAACTCTGTATTTGGCTTACAGTACTTGTCTTGTATCTACTAACAAAGCTAGGACACAGAGTTTCTTTTTCCACTCATAGTTTGGTTGCAGGAGCAGTGCATGTCTGAATTATGCAATCTCAGGATGCATGCATCTTGGCCACTAGGTGGCTTACGCAAAGGGGTAATGATGTTCCAAACAGTTGAATTTGGTAAGGTTTGGCCAAAGACTGTTTGGTGTTGGCTTGTGATACAGTGCTGTGAAAAAGCATTTCCCTCCTTCCTAATTTCCTCTATTATTGCTTATTTGTCACACAGAATGGTTTCAGATCTTTAGACAAAATGTAATTTTAGGCAACACGAAATTCAAACACGAAACACACAAAAAAAATTTCATTTATATAATGAAAAAAGTTATTAAACACCCATATCAACCATGTGAAAAAGTAATTGCCCCCTTAGTTACTCAATCAACCAAATTTAATTTATAATTAGATTCAGCTGATTGAACACAGCCAGACTTAATTGCAACCAGCCCAGTTGAATCTACACCTCACTCATATTGAAACTTACCAGCCTGTAGTAGTCACCACAAAGTTTCTACAAGCACACTATGCCACAGTGACAACTCATCTGGGTAGTCACAAATGATCCCAAAGAACATCCAAAGAACTACAGGCTTCTCTAGCCTCAGCTAAGGTCAGTGTTCATAACTCCACAATAAGAAAGAGACTGGGTACAAATGGGATTCTGTGGACAACAGAGTTCCCCATTTTGTCTGGCATAATGCAAAGACAGCATTTCATAGTAAGAACATCACAGCAACAGTCAAACATGGTGGTGGTAGTGTGATGGAGTGGGGATGCTTTGCTGCCTCGATAACTGGATAACTTACTATTATTGAAGGAACCATGAATTCTGCTCTGTACCAGTATACAATTCTAAAGGAGAGTGTCCAGTGAGCTGAAGCTGAAGTGTAACTGGATTATGCCGCAAGACAGTGATCCAAAAGACAAAAGCAAGTCCACATCTGAATGGCTGTAAAAAAAAACAAAATTAAAGTTTTGGAGTGGCCTAGTGAAAGTCCTGACTTGAACCCTATAGAGATGCTGTGGCAGGACCTGAAATGAGCTCAAATGAGGTCCATGCTCAAAAACCTCCCAAATTGTCCAAATTAAAGCAGTTCTGAAAAGATGAGTGGGCTGAAAATCCTCCACAGTGATGTGAAAGACTGATATCAAATTAAAGGAAGCATTTGGAAGCAGTTATTGCAGCTAAAGTTGGTGCAACCAGTTATTATGTTTAAGGAGGCAATTACATTTTCACGTGGGTGATATGACTTAACTTTTTTCATTAAATAAATGAAATTCTTTTTTAAAAAAATGGTTTTTATTCAGGTTCCTTTTGTCTAATATTACACTTTGTCTAAAGATCTGAAACCATTCAGTGTGACAAATAAACAATAATACTGGAAATCAGGAAGGGGGCAAATGCTTTTTCACAGCACTGTACGTATCTCACACTCAATCACGTCCTATCAGAGGCTGGAAATTCAGCAAAATCTCTATCTATATTAGTGGGTTCAAATATGTTCATCATTGGTATGGTCTGACAGATGGAGATCATACTATATCAGTCTCTGTGATGAAAGGTTGCAATGTAACCTAATAATATTGCTCCAGTGTTCTAAAATATTCTTGTTTAATGACATAAATTGTATTCTTCTTCTACTGTCTGAAGTTCATCTTTTTGGATGGACCGCAACAGCGGGGCCAGCCCTACAAACGCGAATGTCTGTCACTAAGTGACTGAGTGACTGAGGGATGAAGTTACACCATTGGTCGGCCCGGACCAGCCATATACTAGGTTTTGATCCGGTCTTGTTTCTTCTGTGGTTCACACCTCCATTCATTGGTCAGCATGATATGACAGCATTGTTTTAGATTTGTGTTGGTCCCTGAAAACAGACAAAAGTGATGGGACTTGGCTAATGCTAGCAAGTGGATAACTAACGTAATTCAATCGTTTTTGTTGATAATGTTTTTCAGTGGGGTCCAATGCAACTTTTGCCTGGCTCCAATTATTTGCATGTCCTTTGGACTTGATGGTCTTGTGACGTTTGTTGTCGGCTACATAGTACAACTGGTATTACTAAAAATAAACCATGTTGCTTAAGATATAAATTTTGTTTATGCATTTAAAAGACTAATCCGTCTCTTCTAGATTATATCATCTATTTTTGTGATTTCTATGATGGATTTTGCTGTGATATTTTCATGAACTGTACAGAATTAGCTATTCCCCCCCCCCCCCCCCCAAAAAGTTCACAAGCAATAAATGAAACTATATTTCACTGTTAAAATATGGTGCCTATTTGTGTTTCACAGTCATCGATT
The DNA here is from genome assembly GCF_013347855.1 of Anguilla anguilla. Lineage (NCBI taxonomy): Eukaryota > Metazoa > Chordata > Actinopteri > Anguilliformes > Anguillidae > Anguilla > Anguilla anguilla. Next base: position 29,473,013 of record NC_049206.1, on the reverse strand, counting down.
ATTTCTAATTTTGTTGAAATAAAATTAAAATGATGTTGATTTTTGAATCCACTTTAAATCCTTTGTGCAAGCCCCCTAGAGGCCAGGACGTCTGCCTCTTGAGATAGCTCAACTCACACATTCAGTGCTCCTGCAACCAAACTATGAGTGGAAATATCAATCTTTGTGTTTATTAGTAGATAATACACAGCAACTATTCCAAAGCATTACACGAATAGAAAATTTTTTCTATTCTTTCACCACAGAAAATTAGTATTCTGTCATGGCAACAAGATAAATAAAACAATAGCTTGAAGGTATTCCAGTACAAAGGTGAAAGAAACTGCTCACTGAATGGCAAAATAAAATGATTTTTTGTGGAATTATACCATATCATTCTACTATCAATATCTGTGACTAAATATGGAATACATATACAATCTTACCATTGATTTTATACAGAAAGATGCCCTTTTTAAGATTCAGTGATCCTGTATTGCCTTGAACAATCTATTTGAGAAATAACCACGCAAATATAAAGCCAGAGTAGGTATTTACAATGGCCATACGCGAAACAACAATTTCATTTGTAAATCTGCTCAGTTCATTCTGGTTTCATTGATGTCTGTTTTATCCATTAGAGGACTGTATAAGCCTTCCAACAGTGTATCGCATTTCTCAATTAAAAGTTTTTTAGAAGGGGTCAGACCCATGCACAACAGCTTGAACTGTTGTTTCATCACAGCGTTGTTCAGTAAACCATAACATTATGCTGTAATATACAAGTATTTAATTGTTTTTTCCTTCAGCTTTTGAAAGATTTTGCTAATTTTGCCAACTCATCAGCATGGCTAAAGCAAATTATCTGGGGACAGGGTCAGAAGAGGAGGAAGCATGAAGTCTAGTCAGGATACATATGAAGATATGCGTATTTACGGCTTGTAACATTTCAATTATTTATGTTGTGCCGTATTTTTGAAATTGTTATATTCGCTGCAGTCATAAGACAAAACTGTTAACTTTTGCCAATAATATTCAGAACTTTTGTATTCGGGGCTAACTAACAGGGCTAGCTGTTTTTATGGTGCCATTGTTAGCATACACTGGGGAGTGTCAGTATAATGTAGCACAGTGGCCTGCTTTGTTAGAATTCAAACCACCCACAATGAAATTGGGTGTTTTTCAAGATGTTTGCTCTATTCTCTAATGCAACGATTTCACATGCTGTAGTTTAAGTGCTCATAGGTGGCTCAGTCATGAGTTATGTTTGATGCACTGTGAAGCCTGAACATCACTGATGACCATTTTCTGATGGTGGAATATTATTTTATTGTAATCTTATTGTACATAATGTGGGGTATTAGTATCTGCATGGCCAAACTTGTCATTTAGGGCATGGGAAATACTCATTAAAATTTGCTGTGTGCTGATATGTGCTAGATGAACATAACATTTCCCTTGGAGTGATCATAAATGATAAAATTAGTAAAATCTTGTTCCCATCCCCATGCAACAAAAGATAACATACTATGGAGTACAGAAAAATCTAAAATAGTGAATGATTACATACAGTTTATGTATGTGTACCACAGTGTATCACAATGTTTTTTGTGATATCATGTGATAGCAATGTTTCATCATAAACCATCATAAGGGGCAAGAAATGTGAGTCCATTCGTAAGCTGCATTGGAGTGCTGCTGCTATATATTTCCCAAAATGTCCCACTTTCCCACAAAGTGTGTGAAACGGACACAATATTTTTAATCAATCCTGTTGTTTTTGATAGAATTTTACATAACGGTTTCATTGTCAATTTTTGACTTTAGACATTTTTTTTCTTTCTTTCCATGACAGTAGCTTTACCATGGCATCTATGGGGCATATCAAGATAGGCTACAGCAGGGGTGCCCAATTCGTCAATCGCAATCGACCGGTCGATCACAGAGGCCATGCTGGTAGATCGCTGTGTCATTTAAAAAAATGCGTCTAATTATTCTCGTTTTCTTCCCATTTTCCTATGGCTTCTGCCTGACAGACAGGTACGTTTGATTGATGTGAAATGCGGCCAATCTGCTGCTGTTAAAAACTTTGTTACATTAAGTGTGTCCATTCGTGATATTGATGTAATGATTTTACTTTTATGCCAATACAGGTTTATATACAATTTGGCTTATATTTTTATGTGGTATTAACAAACTTTGCCAATGCAATTGGCACAGGGCAATCACGGTGATGACACGATCGGATCCATTTTAGGTTTTGCTTTCAATATCCGATGGACAATGGTGTTTTAAGTCTATAATGGGATTTTCTTTGTCCACAAATGATGCTTGTATTACAATTTTACTTTTATGCCAATACAGCTAGCCTACAATTGTAGCTCCTTGATAGAAACTACAAACGGTACTGGAAAACAAAGGCTAGGTAAGCTAGTAGCTTTACCCAACACTAGTTATAGAACTCTACTGGCTAGTGGATGTACGCAGTATTATTAAGTAGACTCAAAAAACAAATAGTTGGATTTACTAAATAAATAAAATTGTTGGATGTTCTTAATAAAATTAAGGACATGCTGCACGCAATTAAGTATATGTGACATCTTTAACTTAATTAGTTTGTCCTACCACTCTTAATAACATTGCGTGCAGCCACTGTCCAACAATTTTTAAACCCCCTCCCCCCACCCCCCGTGGTAGATCACGTTCTGCTGACTATTGAAAAGTAGATTGCAAACCGGAAAAGTCTGGGCAATCCTGGGCTACAGGTTCAATGTACCTCAGGCAGGTTTATCTAAGCCTGTTGTTGGGAAGTGAAAATGAATGTGAATGTTGAACTTATTTGTCAAAATTAAAAATAATTCTGCGTGAACTTGCAGAACTGACTATAAGCTACACTATTCTGTGCGCACACAAATTTTATTTATCTCTTTGTCTGTGTATTCAAGTTCAAATAAATATAGTTAGCCAAAGACAAGAGGCTCGGCAACATCCTTAATTAGCCAGTGCAGCATGTTTAGTATTTGGATTTTCTACACTATATTATGAACGGTAATCCATGTTAAATGTAAAAGACGTTGACTCTTCTTGCACCTTTTGAAAAGCTAACTAGAGAAATTGACTCTTCCACCGCGACTATGGCAATCGTTCCATCCATCATTGCACTGAAACGGCCTCTAAGACAAAGTGCTGGTGCAGAACATGATGTGAAGCCATAAAAACGCACTCTTCTGGAAGCAGTTGTGACAAGATTCAGCCACACTGAATCAGAGCTTCCTCACTGTGTGGCTACGACAACAACAAACAGTAATGCCGATAATAATAATAATAATAATTAAAGCCTCTGAATATATTGGTAACCTATAGAGCAAATAAACAATCTTATGTTTTCTTTGTTACCTATTGCTGTAAAATTGGGCACAGAATTATGAAGGGAGGGCATATATATGAATAAACAACCCATCCACCCACCCCACCCCACCCACACCACACCACACCACACCACACCACACATAGGTTCCCTATGTGGAAAAAGTCTGTGTCGAGTCTGTTCACACATGCCCGTTCTGGATAGATTAGACAAGGCAGGATGTCTACCCTCCAAAGCAATGCAGGACAAATATAGGCTAGTTGTGTTCATCTTTAAAACAGCCAGATAGCTCACTGAATAGGCCTAATATTTTTAATAGTAATGTTAATCCTGCCAGTAGCCTACAACACAGTTGAAGCGATAGTTTTAATATAACTTACGGTAACATCGTTAGCAATATTGCTCAGTTGTATGATCCCAAAATAATTAACGTTAGATAAACAATGGACGTATTAGCTAAAAAAACTAAATAGGCCTACTTATGCAGAGTTGTTTTCAGTCAAATGCAATAAAAAATAATAATATTAGCCAAGTTAAATTGCTAGCTATATCTACCATTGATCGGCCTGTGAGATGCTACATTGGGTTAAAAAAAAGACTTAAAACTGAAACAGCCTGACGCAGCTGTTTACCAGGGGAAAGCAGACCTATATAGCACACAAACCATTTTGTACTGGTGTTTATACAAGACAAAGCCATGACAGCAAGGACAGCAACATTGTTTATTCCATTTCTACAATAGACTAAATGTTCAAATTTACCTCATGAAATCACAATGCAGCTCCAATATCTTTTATTAGCAATGATTTGTGTGGGAATTGTTGAAAGGGCAGATTCAGAAACCTACAATATTTCATACAGAAATTGTGCTAGAAATAAGATCATAAGCAAGAACGTCATACTCTACTATTCCATGCTTTATCCGTAAACATTGTTGCTTTTGTTCACACTAGAAAAAATCTGTTAAAAAAAAGTACCACCCTGAAAAATTGGAGGAAGGTCTTACATGCAGTGGTGGTGGCACGTTGTAACACTTTAGGCCTACTTTTCTTATTGGCCCACAATATTGATCCAATGCAGCATTGTTAATGTGAAAAAGCTATTGTAACTGTGACGTGAATATTTCTGTTACACTTTGTGAAGTCGGGCCAATGAAACAGCAGTAGTGTTATTGCTGATGGAAAAGCAATTACCAGTATACAAGCTTCAGGCATGTGTCAACAAGGACAAATGCATTGATGCAAAGAATGTTAGCAAAAGTATCGTTATGTGAAGTGTTTTAACGTGAATATTTGAACATTTGTGAAGTTATAAGCTACTGAAAAACTGACCAATTAACTGTTTTTATTCAAAGATAAGGCCAGAATATCTGTGATTTTACATTTTGCCTATTGCTATTTTGGGTTGCAGTAAAAGCAATGATATTGATTGCATTTGAGTTTTTGATTTGGGACGTTATGCTGGTCTGCATGGATATTTTCACCTCAAAATAGATTATTTTTTGATGGGTCATTCTATAACCTTTATTGGACAAATTGCAGAAAGGATGTCTCTGAAAATGACGTTATTACTTTAATGTTACCAGCGTATTGTTCTATTTAAACTAAAGAAATGCGACACACAGTGGGTTTACATGATGCTTGAAAAAGTCAATTTATTGTATTAGTCCAGCTAAAACTGGACTTTTAAAAATCATGTAAACATTGTAGTCCGACTGAAATTGTACTAATTTGAATTTTTCAAAGTCGGACTAACATACCTAGATAATGTGGTTGGGAGTCGATTTACTACAGCATGTATACGCTTCAATAGGCCAAAAATTAGCTTAGGCGTTCTGCACATGTTCTGTAATTTACATAGCAACTGCTGTGGCCCAGCAGAATCGATAACGTTTCAGAAAATATATAACTTTAAAAGAGTTAATTCAATCTTCTACTGGGACTTTTGCCGGACAGAAAATTTCGGTGCCGCTGACTATGATCAATTGTTTCTCACATTTACCATTCGATTGAGCAAGTAGCCTACCATTCAAAGTACATTGTGGGTTAGTGCTGTCCGATTGTGCTAGCTACTACACCTTAACCTTGTACGGCGATCAATAAAGGCTAACAGCACAGTACCACTTACTTATTGTCACTTCTATCACCACTGTAATGAACTAAAAAAAAAAAGGCGATAAACGACCTTTTCTGTGAGAAATGCATTGTCGAGGTCACGTGCACACACTGCAGGTGACAAAGCTCTGTTGTGCCCTCCATAGTATCATGGCGGGGGGGGGGAAAAAACACATTTCTGGACGAACGAGGAGGCCAACTTCATGCTATCGCAACTAAAGGAGTTAAATATCCTAAAATACATGGATGGAAGAAAAACGGAATGGCAAACTATTCAAAAAAGTTCACAAAATTGGAGAAAGCAGGATTTCTAAGGAGCCTTCGTCAGACACACCTCCGGTCAGTAAATTCTTTCAGAGTCATGCATATTGGGACAACAACAATAATCCAATTAGATCTCATCTTTGGCCAAATTGAACTATTAATATAGATCGATTTCAACTCTGCATGTAAACGCACTGACTATCTCAATCTTAAATAATTTGGCCCACTCACTATTACCTTGGCCCACCCACAAATGAAATCCTGCCGCCGCTACTGCTTATATGGAAAATCAACTTCAGCTCTGTTCACACAGGACACCGACAATGAAAAATGTTGGAACATTTTAGGGCTGAGATGCATATGAGCGAAAGCATAGGCTGTATATTTGCGGGTTTGCTTTTAAAAAACTGACCTATCATTGTGTGTTGGGTGGCACCCATAGTGGACAATGACATTTTTTGGGGGGTATGTGCCATCATAGCCCACTGCTCAACCCCCGCCCCAGCCCTGACACACCCCTGGGTGTGTTTATATCAGGTGATTCCGATGTTTAGTGGATTGATCAATCAGTGCACTACCCTAGGTGTATACTTCTCGAAATTATGAAATGCTTCCCAGTGTTTTCATAGACTGTTGCCACACACTGCCTCCATTAGACACTAGTTTTCACAGCACAGTTCTGAAACAGCAAGTTAAATGCAAGTTTCAACTGTGTTGACTACATTAAATTCCGTTAAGGTAATTATTAGTTAATAGGGCATTGCATGGCATTAGATGTTCTCTTTATTTTTTATATCTGCTAAAAGGTCTAATTTGATATCTTATCAATTAGACATTAAAGATTAATACATCTTTGAGCTCCATAATGTTTTGTGCAAAGACATATTCTTTTCTTGATTTGGCTCTGCACTACACAATTTTAGATTTGTAATCAAACAATTCTTGACTTTTATTAAAGGATAGACTTATTCGTTTTGGTTTCACTTTTTATACATAGTCCACCATAGTGCACCATTTCAGTGCACCATAATGTTTAGGACAAATGACTTCACAGGTGTTTCTGATTAGTTTGGTATGTTGAATTGCTTCCTTCGTGCAGGTGTAAGAGAGCTTTCAGTATCTAGTCGTGATTCTAGACTTGCTTTTGCAGTTTGTTTTTAGCATTTTTCAAGATGAGGACCATGAGTTGTACCAATGAAAGTCAACAAAGCCATTACGAGGCTGAGAAATAAGAGACACAGGCCAAACCTTAGGCTTACCAAAATCAACTGTTTGGAACATCATTAAGAAGAAAGAGAACACTGGTGAACTTACAAAGGGCCTGGTAGGCCAAGGAAGGCCTCTACATTTGATGACCAAAGAATTCTCACCATAATGGAGAAAAACCCTGAAACACCTGTCCAACAGATCAGAAACACTCTTCAGGAGGCAGGTGTGAATGTGTCAGTGACTACTGTCTGCAGCAGACAAACAGCACTACAGCTCCTACACTGCAAGATGCAAGCCACTAGTTTTCTATGAAGTACATAAAAGAGCCTTTTGCAGAGTTCTAGAAAAAGGTCTTGTGGCCAGATAAGACCAAGATTCACTTATATCAGAGTGATGGCAAGAGCAAAGTGTGGAGGCTAAAATGACTACTTTCATTTACATAACATTAATATGTCCCAAACATTATGATACCCTGAAATGGGTGCATTAAAAATATGATAGAAAATGCTGAGATTTCTACATGGTGAAACTGAAGTGTATGAAAATACCATGAAATAAAAGCTGTGATGGTGGGGAAGTGTTAACGACCACTCGAAACTACAGTGAATTCAAAAAGGGGGGTTTCTTTAAGTTAACCACCAAAGTGGAAACCACTAGGTCTCAGTAAGACACCTAAGGAAGGGGTAACAAAAAGAAAAGACTCAACTCCTAAGGGAGAATATCCCAACACAAAGTAATAGTCTCAGCGGGAGAACGAACTAAGGTGTACGGAGTGAGTAGAATTTTAGTAACACTGCAGTGCAGTCGGGAGAAAAGCAAAGAAAAGGTCCCTTAAACGAGGAAGGCAAAAATGGCGTTTAAAGTAAAATAAAGAATGCAGCTAAGTGATTAGTAGGACCGAAGTCTTACTACCAATCAAAACAAAAAGCTATATTCAAAAATCCTAAACCTTTTTCCTTACCACACTTTTCTCTAAGAGAGCTTTTCTCTGTACCGGCTATCTTGTACGTAAGCAGACACTAAAGCGAAGAACAGACCTCACGTGAGCATATATAAACGCTCTCAATCAGGTGCAAACAATCAAAGGGAATCTCGGAGCGCCCTCAGGTGGCTCTGAAGATTACCACACTCAGTTCCCTAAATAAGCACTCAGTTTCCTCAGCAGGGATACTGAGTAGCCAATTAGCACAAAAAGGTGTCGATTAGTACCTGAGTCGCAAACGGAATATGGAACCATGACAAAAGCACTTTAACCACATGTGAATTGTTTCATTACAAATCTAAAATTGTTGAGTACAGAGCTAAATAAAGAAAAAATATGTAATTGTGCCAAGCTTTATGGAGCTCACTACATTCTGGTTAGTTTCTAAGGTCCAATCATGCACATTATATTGGAAATGTTAATAACATTATAATTGATTTGTGTTAGATAAATTTGGTGAAAGTTCTTGGTGAGTTCTCATGCTCTGTGGATGGAAGCATTGTCATCTTGAAAGACACCCCTCACTGGAGGAAAGAAGTGTTTTAACATGGGCTCAAGATGATTATTTAGTATTAGGATTAACTACCAAAGGACATTGCTGCTTTCTTTCCAAGGGTACGAGTGCATCCATATATGCCATGAAAATGCATGCACTATTACCACAAGCACATTTACACTGCATTTTATACTAAATTTATACAGCTCTATCGTTCATAAAACTGATGTAATATAAATAGCATCCGTTTTTGTTATTACTGTATCATTCCACAAGCTAAATGTTTCACCAGTCAGAATTATAGCACAACAAGAGAACTGGTATCTTCACTGACGTGAAATTCTTTTAAGAATTTCTGCTCTCTGATTGGGTGGGTTAAAATGGGTGAAACTTCATTAGACAGGTTTCATAGAATGCTCCACATTACATCTGCTGCTGGCTGCTGTCAACCATAGTTTAGTCTGTTGGATTGCAGTGAGTGTCCCCAATATGCAATATGCAAGTCTCCAAATGCATTCACAAATGTTGGGTCAGAAGACACCAGCTTGGTGTGTGCTATAAATAATGTTCAGAATAGGTAGACCATGACATATCCAACACATATTCATGGAATTTATTCAGAGCTCATGTAATCACTATGAAATAGGCTTTTGTTTACTTGCCAAGTAATGGAAGAGAGTTATTAGTAAATCACTCTCATTAACTGAGTACATCTCTGAAAGCCGATGGCATATTAATATTTGGATATTCTTCTGTAGGTAACAGTTTGATCTGGTGCGTAGGTGATGTGTCAAATTCTGCCTCTCCTTGCTTCTGTGCACGAACTGCAGAGATCACGTTGTCTTAAGCTGGGGAAAAAAGATTTTTATTTAATTTGACTCTCGTAATTATTGTATTAATATGGATATAGTGGGACATCTGGACGTTTAAGAGCTAGCTTTTATGTTTTCCAGCAGATGCCATTTTATTAACATTTACAGGAGTTGCAGTTCTCTGACTTAACTGAATGGGGACATTTAAATTATTTTAAAATATTGAATAAGGAATGTGCACACATTTCTGTCTTACTACATATTTACTGTAGTCTTGCAATCTCAATGAGCATGTCAATTAAACATAATTAATCTAATAAAATGAACAAATACATTTGGCTAACAAATAAATACACAGGTAAATGAAGGCAATATTTGTATCTTCAACATTTACAAAATGCAGTAAATTTATACATACTGCAAAAGTATAGTCTACTCATTGTGATACTATAGGATTACCATTTAGGTCTTACTGTAGGTGGCTGTTCAATTGCAATTTGAAATAATAGTTAGATATTTGCATTAAAATTTTTCTTTTAAAATACCACTGAAGGTAGTTTCATTTTTTTTGTTTGTTTGTTTGATAAATATGTGAATTTGGCCCGTTTAAGAGTGGCCAAAGGTTCACGGGTGTAGATTTGATTATGTGACAACATTTTCCTGCCTGCTTATCTTTTTTGATTTAATAACAGGGGATGAGATTGTACATGTCCAGTAAAGTACTTGAAGATAAACAGGAGACTTCCTTAGGATTAACCATGCAGGTTGAGGCTGGTTCATCACTATGGATTAAGTTTATGAAACATCCTTGTATTATTTTCCTATGCTTATTGTATTTCCCTTGTTGTGATATAACAGGGAACTCTTTTAGATTCCTGCCATACTTTTGGCAGTAATCATCTTGGCTTGAGCTTTAAAAACATTGGTGGGTTGTCTTATTTGATCTGAGAGAACAAGACTGAAGATTATTTTATTACAGAACCATATTTGTGGGGAAAGGAGTTCTAAACAACTGAGAGTCATCTACAGTACTTTTTATTTACCTCAGTTGCAGTAAGGTCAAACAAAATCCTTTCTTGTTGCAAAGGACTGATCATGGAAAGCAGTCAACTGTTTAGCACCATCCATCACTTCCTGTTGACTGGCAGGTTATAGCAAATCAGGTAACCAGGTACCACAAAGTGGTACTGCCCACTTTCACTAGACCTGAAATAACCTCTGCTCCTACCTCGCAACTCACATTCATAAAATCTCTGATATCCAGAATGGTAGGAAAATTAATGTCACAATGTAATAATGCTGAAAAACATTGGCAATGTTTTTGCCAATAATATACTTATTTTCATTGCTGTTAATGTTATGCTTAGTTGTTTTTACTTCAATTCTGTAGTTAGTTAAAACACAAACATTCCTTTAGTGGGTGTTCAATCAGACCTAGACACAAGGAGTGCAATTTAGTATATGTACTTAGTGGGTAGGTACAAAAATGTCAACAACCACCCCCCCCCCCCCCCCTCTCCCCATGCCCCAAAGTCATACTTTGCAATATCACATCAACCTTTTAAGAAGCTCAAGAACTAAAGAGGCTTTAATGATAAAACATGGAACATATTGTGGAGAGACAGAAGCTTGCTTGATTAATGCGCATGATAATCATCACATCAAATCACTCTCACTTATTAAGTCTTGTTTAATATACTAATGAGGCTTTCCTGAACAGATTTGATAATTCCCCTTTCAGTGTGCTCTGGAGCCTCAACATCCCAGAGAAGGAATTCATTCCCTCTAATTCCCTCCCAAATGCGTTGCCTCTCTCCCTCTGCTGTCCCTTCTCTGTGGGGAAGCAATTAGGATCTTTGGAACGCTGGAAAAGCAGGCCATGAGTGAACAAGACTGAGGGAACACAAATGGCACAGAACTGTCTATTCTTCCTACAGGCCATACATGTTTCAGTGGTACCTGTTTGCAACATGCATGGTTATCACTGGGAGAGACTAGTACAAACTACAATATTTTTCTCGTTAACTTTGTAATTAGGTTTTCAGACTAAGCATCATTCAATTGCATATGCGTGTGTGTGTGTGTGTGTGTGTGTGTGTGTGTGTGCGCATATGTACATATATATATATAGATGGGAGACAAATTAAAGGAAAAATCTGAATAAATGAGTGGAAAGACATAACAAATGCACATGCTTTCACACAGGTGTACTGCATGATACAATCAAGCAATTAACATCCTATCGTACTCTGGCATGCATAAAAATGATGAGCAGGCCCAGCTGACCTTGATTATGGATCAAGATGGAAAGAGGAAATGATCTAAGTGACTTTGAAAGAGGGTTTATTATTGGGGCATGGACGGCAGGAGCTTCAGTCACAAAGACTGCTCAACTGGCTGTTTCAATAGAAACAGTGACTAAGGTGACTACTGCATTTAGATTTATGAGAGAGACATCAGTAAATAGGGTTGGAAATTGTGGTTGAATGCGCACATATATGTAACAAAATGTGATATGTATGGAAAAACAAGAGCAACTCGTCCTCAGGTAATTGAGAATGTCAATGCAGGATGTGATCAGCCTGTGTCAGTAAGAACAGTCCATTCACAACTACATAGAGAGGGATACTATAGTAGGGTTGCAGTGCATAAACCTCTCATTACAAAGATGAATGCTCATTTGATGAGTATGAAAATGATGTGAATCATATGCTGTGGCCTTCGCAGTCACCAGATCTCAACCCATTTGAACAGCTATGGGAGATTTTGGACCAACGTGTTAGACAACGCTCTCCACCACCATCATCAAAACACCAAATGAGGGAATATCTTTTGGAAAAATGTTGTTACATCCCTCCAGTAGAGTTCCAAAGACTTGGAGAGTAGAATCTATGCCAAGGCGCATTGGAGCTGTTCTGGTGGCTGGTGGTGGCCAAAAACCTTACTAAGATACTATGTTGGTTTTTCCTTTAACCTGTCCCTCATATATATATATATATATATATATATATACAAACATATAACAGAATACAGCATACACAATTATGCCTTATCCAGCTCTGTATTATCACTGATGCAGATGCAGAAAGTGTTGGACTGAAACAAGCCGCAATCATTATACAGAGGCATGTCTTAGTACTACTGGCTAACAAATTTAAATTATGTGGAAAAATATTTTATGTAAAGAAGGGTCACAACATCGTGATAAACTGGTACTCTGGATTCAAGCAACTGCTAACTGCCTAATATGTAATGTTAATGTAATGTTACAAAATTGTTCATGAAAGATAGCATTGAAAAGGAGATGTATTTTTCATAAAGAATTTCGAAAACATATTCAAATGCATGTGAGCTCCAGTAGTGATTCCAATCACTATATCAGTTTTAAATTCTTAAAATTGGTCCATTTTGATGTCACTTTCAAAGTTTCAATAATTATGTTAATTACCAATAGCCTCCATTTCCAAAGCATTCATAATGTGATTTGAAGGATCTACTGTGTGTGTGTGTGTGTGTGTGTGTGTGTGTGTTTGTGTGTGTGCGTGTGTTCATCTTTATTTTTACTCTATATACTCAGCCTGTCATGCCTAGAGATGAGGGCCTCCTTCAGCTGACCTACGGGGGCTTTCAGACAATCATGACTTGAGAAGAATGGCATGTCATTGTCTTATTTACGGTGCACATGTGTCACACGGCATCTTGGTCACACACTGGTAATGCTCTGTTCTCAGAAGGAAGGAAAAATATCTCCAGTGAGTTATTGGTGTCCCTCAACAGCCATTCCGATCGGAACTTGCCAGTGTCGCCATGGGCAACAACTGGCAGCAAGGTGACCGAAGGGTATTTCTCTTCTTCTGCGGGCGCCTCTGTTGTTCTTTTTTTTAATTTATTGTTGGTAAGCAGCTGTTGAGTACCTGGCTCCATATGCAGTGTCTATTCTGACTATCTTGGCAACAGGAATTGGAGCTTTAGATTCCACGATGAATCAATTCTTAAAGATGCCTCCTGTGTCATGCGATTCTGGCCTGGTGACCCCCCAGTCTCCAAAACACACTGCGGTAAAAGGATTACCACCACCACCCCCCACCCCAAGGGGAACCTTTTCTCTTTCCATCATGCCTATGCCTCATGATCTTTCCACGTATAAGTCAGAAATGACAGATGGCCCCTCTGCCACCACCGCTGCCATACTGCACTAACCTTTTCAAAAGATGCTCACCGTTTATCGGGGAAAAATAAATGACGAACAGATCAAAACAGGGTGGTGATGCTTGTGAACTAATCTACCCCCTCCCACCTAGACCTTGACAGTCCCCGCTCCTCTCTCTGGAATGACCCCCTGATCTTGTGCCTACATTATACCTTGGGAAATGCGCAGTTATTTATAGTGAAGAATCGAGGAGGCAAGTTTTGTGACCGGTATCCATTTCATGACAAATGAAATTCCTTGGCTCCCGCCAGCAACAATGGGCTAACAGTCCTGGGCAGCTTAAACGGGCCAGTCTGCTGGTTGCAGCTGTCAGGGTTGTCATCCCTTGTCTTGAGGCTCACCCTGGGCTCAAAGTGCAATTTCACGGATAAACCGTACAGTACAAAGAGGCCACAGATTGCTTCACTTCAGTCGCCAGCATGCAAAGATGGTTCCTACCAAATACAAAGATCGTGTACTGCAGAGAGTATGGTTGCTGGTACAGGATTTAAATAGGATGTCTGTGGTATCTACAGAATTCGCTGACAAAATTGTCATGCAAAATTTATTAAATGCTATGTTTCCACAGTAGTATGTCTGTTTGTGTGCGTCTCTGTTGGGAATGAATATAAATCAGCACTAAAGTGTTTTAACAGAGAAGGTCACAAAAATCATGCTCAAAGGCAGTTCAACAACAAAGTAGCTTATCAGGTCTGTAAAATCATCTGTTAGAGCTTTATCATAAATGTGCTGTCCTTTGTTGGTCAATAATTGAGCCATATTGGCTAATTGTGACAAGCTACAGCTGGAAGAGGTTAATTATGATACATTCAACCTGTTCATTTGAGAGAATTATGGATTCTATTGTTGCTTTTTATTTTTTTAAGAATGCAAAGTTTAAAGTAAGCAATTAAGAAAAGTGTCAACAACACTTGTTGATAGCCTTAAGTGCATTTCTCAGAATAAGAGACTTTAACAGAGACAATTTTTGGGTGACATAGTGTGAACAGAAAACAAGCATTTGTGTTCTGTGTCTTTAAAGATTAAATTTGAGGGGTTTTTCCATTTGCTAATGTTTGGTTAGAATAGGATAAGCTCATTGTAAGACACCAGGCTGTTCACCGACAATGATGATAAAAGTACAAGCAAATCATAAATGCAAAATCACAGATATCCTGTAGGCTGATTCTCACAGTGTGCTTGTGTAACAGTGCTTGCAAGCCCCTTTTATTTCTAAAGCCCTCTAATCACATCTGCCCTGCTTAATTTAATTAAAGACAGTTATGAAAACCAATCTGGAGATTATCAGCAATACAGCAAAAAGTATTTGAAAACGAGCATTGTGTGTGTGTGTGTGTGTGTGTGTGCATGCAGGTGTGTGTGTTTTGTGCACTCACTATATGTGTGCATTTCGGTAGGCTTGTATGGTGTGTGTTCAAAATGTAGGCATATTTATATGCATAAAACATATGCATATGTTTTAATATACAAAGATGTATTCATATAGAACTCTTGCATATATGTGTATACATGCATGAGTGTGAGTTTTTATGAGTATGTGTGTCTGTATTATGAGGTGTTCACTATCAAAGAAAGAGAAAAGACAAAGCAGGGGTTTATGTGTTCAAGGCCTTCTGTCTGTGAGATTAAATTTGGGTAAACACCTCCTGTTCATTTAAATAATTATATTAGAATTACCCAAGATTATAGACTGCTTTAGTATTAAGCCCGTGCTTCTAGCTGAGTCTTATTGCCAAATGGGTCAATAATAGCTCATAATTTTTGATGTGGGGATGTGTGCTTTTCCAACGATGTCAATAATGATACAGAAACATTGAGTATGTACCCTTCTGTTGAGCTCTGCATTCTGTTCATTTCCTACAAGAGAGAAATACTAGCTTTTCTATCTTCCTGTTATATTAGCCCTGTGTTGCAAATATTTCTCATAAGGCCAGTGAATTTACATAAGGAAATTACGATGTTCCAATTAGGACTCAAGCATGGAACTTGAATTGTTCATTGAGGGAATATAAATTGCAATTATTTTCAAACAGAACCAATGTTTACCAGAAATAAGGAGACAACTGAATAGAGCACATTTAGTTAGTTCTTTTACAACACTTTTTATGGCCTGTATAAAACACATGAATGAGATATGATTGTGCCTTCTGGTGAGTATTGCATTTAAAAAAAGGAAAATATTTTTTCTGCTTTTCTTGGCATATATACAGTATATGAAATGCTTTCTCTGAATGGCACGTACGGATGTGTTTTACATGTAAATAAGGATTTACAGGCAGTGCTAATATCCATTGTTTAAAGCTTTGAATTTGCATGAGTTCTCTATTTTCCTGCAAGATCGATGTGTTGCTTGTCTGGGGTTTCTAAATTGCTTAATAGGTATATTCACATGTGTCTTTGTGTTCATGGTGTGTGTGTTGTATGTGTGCATATGCTGTATATGTGTGTCTGCACCATGTGTGTGAATCCACATGTTAATGTGTGTTCCTGTGCATGTGCGTAATTGTGTGTTTCTGTGTATATGCACAAATATTTGTGTATGCGTGTGTCCATGTGCGCATTCATATGTGTATGGGAAGTATATATGTGTGTGTATGTGTGTATATGTGCATGTGTGTGACCCTCATTAAAAATATAGTAAGCTCCTATGTAACCAACTGCAACAGAACCAGAGTGGAGGAGGAAACAAGAAAGATAACTGGTAAACTGGTACAAATTAAAATAAGCATGGCACCTGATGCAATTTCAAAAATGCAAATATGCAGTCATGAATTCAACAAACCACTTTAAAAATCCTTATTTGTGACCACAATATTTGGTTTCACTGGCTACAGTATGCAATATTTTTTCCATATAAAAATGGCCTGAACGTGAACATTGGATGACTATAAATACAATAAAAATGGACTAATTTAACTTGTCAATGGCAATGTTTCAGAATTACCCTACATGAAACACAATGAATAGGCAACAGATTGTAGGTTGTCACCAAATGTGGTGAATTAGTGCACTGTTCACAAAAAAGCACTTTGTGATTCTAGAATTTGAGAAATGACTAAAGCCTTGTGTACACATTTTTTCACCAAGAGTGAATGTTTAGACATACCATTAATGTACTACACTAGTGTAAAAGTTTCTACTTTGCTGGTAGGTTGCTAATGCGCCGTTTAATGTAGATAGTTCAGTAGTTTAGTTTTGCTTGATTAATGGCCAGCCATGAGCATTTTAGTAGAAACCAATTGGAAGAATGGAGCCTTTTGCAAATACTGTCTGTCAATGAAAAAATGAGGAACACGTAAATACAACTCCTTAGCGTTACTGCAAACGGATAGCTATTGTATGACACAACCAGCTTTAAATATCACAATGTGTGCAGAGTTTTTGGTGTTGAAGAAAAGCTCCATGGTTTGTCCTCCAAAACAGCCAGAGGATTGCCATTTTTATACACAGCAATAAGAACATGACTTTTAAATTTCTTTCACATTATTTCAAATGACTAAACATCTCAAATTTCAACAGGCTTATGCTTTCCTTTTAAATAGATTTTATTGACCGGCAAGGGAAAATGATCTTTTGGTTGACAATTTCATGTTGACCCTTTTTAGTAGTATAACAACAGCCATGTTTTAAGCTTGAAAGTTTTATATACCAAAAGACAATTTCGGGGCCCTCGTGTCTGACCAGTGGGCAACTATTAATAGGTTCTTATTTAACACAATGGACCAGGCAAGTGGGTCAATTGTGGGTAGGTTGCTTGCAAAAAGAAAAACAAAAAAAGAGAAATACTGATTTGTAGTTATGCATACTAGTGCCATGCAATAAGGATTGTGAACATACCACAGTGAAAGGAGAGAGCTAATCACGCTTGTCCAGTGTCACGATCTGAACAGCAGGCAGAAATCCACTGGAGAGATGTGAAAAATGTTCAGCAAGGTTTCTATCTGGAAATTAATTTTAAAGACAAATTCAATATGAAATATACTAGTCTCTATTTCCCTTCTCTGTAATTAAAGGTAAAGCAAATTTCATAGTGGGGGAGCAAGAAGCTTGAAAAAGGATAATATGTATTTGTATAATAAGACAGCACCATAGAATATAATAATATAACCAGTAGAGTTTAAAAACTGGTCCCTGTTCTGTCACACTGCAGGCAGGGGAGGCAGACTTATCCTGTGGGCCATCTCCCCAGGTCTGCAACAGCTACTCTCGCCTGGGCCCGGGCTACCACATGCAAGTCAGTAGACTCCTAGTACCAAGCACCAACACTATATAAACCCCGCCCTCCCAACTTCCCTGCATACCCCCATCTCACCCCTACCCTCATCCCACACTAATCTTCCAGGGATGGCCAATACTTTTTATATACATGACTTTGAAATATGTATTTATATCTATGTTTCATATGTACACGTCATTCACCTCTCTATTTGGATGGTTTAAATGCCTGATTGATTTGATTGTAATTTAAGGATAATTTTACATGGGAAGTAATTTGTGCCAAAGTACATATTAGGGCATCTTTGGCCACCCCTGATTACCAGAACCAGTTATTCTGATGACTAATCATGGTCATTACTCCTGCTTGACTGTACTTGCATTACCATTAACATATTGCAAAACCTATGTTTTTATGACAGAAAATATATGTTCAGTTAAAAGAAATGCTAAAAGGCTAAATGCTGTGCTTCAGTTAACCTTAGAGACATAAATCTTCTTTGAAAGACAAAAGACTTTGAAATGATCTGTGATATTCATGCTGTAGCACTTGCTTGGTACCGCTTATTGAAAATCAGTACTAGAAATAGTCCTGAAAGAAGAAGGTTAGTAATAATCCCAATACAGTAAGGCACTGTATGTAATATCCAGACAGGTTAAAAGAAATTAATCTTTTTAGCCAGAGACTAAGACGATTTCAGGAGATTTGATTGAGGTATTCAAAATCCTGAAGGAGATTGAAAGTCAGACGTGACCTTTATCAAAGCTCAGGACAGAAAACCTAGGCAGTGGGGGATGGATAGGATATTGACATCAGCAAGAATCTGACCTCTAGTTTGGGGACTCACTTATTCAAATGAACCTGATCATCACTGTTGTACAAAAACCTGAAAATGCAAATTGTAGCCATGTTTTACCTACTGTCCCCAGATAGCAGATGCCCAGATGTAGCACAATGGAGAGGTCTGGATGGTGTGTAGGAGTCCTGGGAGGTCAGATGGACACTCTGGATGAGCTGCACAGATCTGAAGGCATAGACAGGGAGGCCAGAAATTAGTCTGCATTAGTCCAGACGATGAGTGATCAGTGTCTGGACTAAGAGTTGGGTTGAGTAGGTGGTGCATGCTGAGACCACTGCATCAGACAGCTGGAAGGAGAGAAAGAGTTTTGTGTCATCAGCACAGGACTGACAAGGTGGGCTATTGTACCAGTCAGGCAAGATCGTCTGTGCAACGCTGCCTAGATGCACGGCACTAATTTACTGGGATGTTACAGCAATCTACCATTTTAATATTCAGGCAACGTCAGCTGTTGAACATCGCCAGGTTCTACTACACTGTCTCAGTAACGTCACTGCAACATTGTGGGTATTTTTAAAAGTCGCAAAAATGTCGCAGTAACATCGTAATGAACGTTGTATACAACGTTATAGGGACTTATTGCACTAGTAGGAACAATCAGACCTAGCTAAATTCTTTTCTCTTTTGCACCACTTTACACCAGACATAAGTAATTACTTTAACCCTTCAACACAACTTTACATCTGTCCTGGATGGTAACCTCTTGAATTTCCTGCAAGCAAACGCTCTCACCTACTTCTGAAGGCTTACACAGAAACCATTATCGCAGTCTCTCCCTTACAACCACACTTTCCTGTTTTTATTTCTCTATAGGAAAAGTACTAAAAGGCTATAACTTCCACTGGAATTGATCTTTAGGTACAGACTTGGCTCTGTCTGAGGTCTCTTTAAGCCAGAGAGTTGATGGAAATGCCTTTTTGGCCCTGTCCTGGCTCAACTGTGGACATCCAGCTGTATCTTTGTTCCAATTATAGAATGTGGTGCAATGACTTTCATGTATCCGGGTGCCTAGATAGGTGACATCAGCACAGCTGTAACAATCATAAAAACTCACAATTTTGTACCTTTCATTGAAATCAGTATGGACTTTTCACAAAAAGTTGACAGCTCCAGAGGTGGGAATGGACAAAAAAAAAAACATCAAAATGTATTTTGTTTCAAAAGAGAACACACCAATACATCTCTAAAATGAATGTGTCTATAGTCTTGAATAAAAATGGTGAGGTGTAGGTTGGTTTGCAAGTGACACAGTTATGCATCATACAAAAAAAGAGGTAAGCAGCCCATATTGCATATAAATTACATACCTGTAAATATGTTTTTCATCTAACATGTATTTGAAATGGTACCAAATCCTGACAGTTTGGAGCCTCAGGGTCCCAGGTGCTGAAAGCCTACCTGGCTGTAGCCCAACGAATGAGTTCCTCATGAAACAAAACTCACTCCCTGTTTGGAAAGATTCCAAATTATTTGTCTCAGCCACTGTGTTATTCCTAAATGCCAGATATGGCTCAAAAGGTGAGGTGCCACGAGATGGACTATCAATTGCTCCAAAAGCCATGTATTCTGGCCATTTCAGCTGAATTTGCCTGAAGTCCTGCAATGGTTAAATGTTGTGCCTCTCCTTTGTTTAATGCATGTGTATTATATTTATTATAAGATGATATTTTCCCCATTTTTCATGGTTTGAGCATGTATATTGTGTAACCTTGCTGGATGAACTGGATGGCATTAATAGACCCTACACCGTTTCTGCATTAATGCAGAGTGCTCAAATACTGTTCTGTCTTTAAACTGGACAGGCTTAGTATTTGTCAAGACTCATGTTGTTGCCACAACATTATTTTCAGCAGAATTTTCAACCAAATTCACCTCCCAATCGAGGAATGGAACAGAAAGGGGACTCATAATCTACTTTATTTTCTTGAAATATTTGACGTTGTCGCACATTTCACGAATCCCCTTTTAAGTGCGACCCCCTACTTTAAAGCACACAATGTTGTCTGATGTACATTTTTGCTTCTTAGCTCTTGCTGCCCACATCAGAATAAATGGGCCCTTTTCAACAGGTTCAAATGCAGTCTGAATGAAGAATTCAGTCACAGAAATAAACTGTAAAGGTAAATATTTAACTTTACGCTGTATGAGATGTCAGCAGGAAGTACCTTACTTCTTTCACTAGCAAAAGGTAAGCAAACTGAATTAGCATGCTGGTTCTTTGTAAGTTGAATATCATATGTATAATATGTATGCATTTGACAAACAGTGCAAGCACAAATATTTTTTCTTTGTTATTCCAAATATAATAATATGTGGTTATATCTGGTCCTCACCAAAAGACCTTGTGAAAGCTACTTTTACTTTGTGGTTAGAGTGTAATAGCCTTCTTTAATTGACAGTTTCCGGGTAGCATAATACATTTGTGCAAACATTGTGTTATGTGTGAGCATATTAAGAACCTATATTCAATATAGAAAACATTCATTCTGTAACCTGAACATGTGTGAATGCTACATTGGATATAATTCTATTCTACTTCCCAACCTTTTGCTTGACTGAAGGAACAATCTTAGTTTATCAATCTATTAAAATTTCTTAGTTAAAAAAAGGGGAATCCTGCCCCTCTCACCTTTTTTCATACCTGGACTGTCTACAGGAAACAGTCAATGTGTTCTTTGCCGATACATCAGTTAGACCCCAGGCAGACAGATACAATCAGTTCTGTGGTGCCAGAACAGCACGTTTCCTCTTACCTAAACTGGTGTAAGTGGCACAAGCCTTTCATATCCTGAAAACTGAGCTTTGACTGAATGGCATAACCTTCTATACATGAATTCACCCTTCCCCCTCCAATTTAATCTTAAATATGTAAAGCCTCAATTTATCAGGAATTACTCAGTGGAGGCCTGATATGTGAGTGTGATGGATTATAATATTTCAGCCTTGTCTCTGATCCTCTTTACCTCTTATTCTTTTCATAGCAGATGAAATACAGAAAAAAAAAAAAAAAAAACTGGGCACGTGTATTATTTTAAGAGACTGTTAAATTGATTTCAGAGACAGAGACACCTTCTGACCTGAAAGGTAACACATTACTGACTTAAAAATAACATCCCCTGCTTCTGTTTGCCAAAGAATACAAAATTGCATTTATTTTGTTTTCCTTTATCAACGATGGGGGAGTTCAGACAGAATGGCTGAGGCTGTACGCCTGTGCCTTTGCTGAGTGGAGAACATCCCTTGATCAGCATATAAGGGGAGGCCTGGAGAGGAAATCCAGGAAGGGATTTTAAATAATGAAATTGATCTTATGTAATTCCTTATGGAGTCAAGGGTCCTCGAGGTGCTTTGTGTCCGTTTTTGCATGTCCTGTCTGCTCGATCCTGTCACAGTGACGGCGCATGTGTTGGGAGCGTGTAATGTGATTATGGGAGGGACGGCAATTAGTGCTCTTTAACATGGGACCCTCTGGCCCCTGGGCAAAAACCTCTCAGCCTCACCTCATTCTCCTGAACTTCTGTGCCACCACACCACCCAAAGACTAAGGACCCAGAGACAGGCACCCCGTGAGCTGCCCCCTGTCGCCATCGCCAGCCAACACGCCCCCCCCCCCCCCCCCCCTCAGCCACACTCGCTGCCACCTACCCAAGCTCTCTGTCAGCCAGCACCTGGCACTTCAACCCAGCTCTTATTGCCCTATCGCTAGGACTGCTCCCACCCTGCTAGCCCAGTGCCCTTCCCATTCATGCACTCAGTGTTCTTTCATTCCATGGATAACTGCCCTGAGAAAATGACATTTATTTCTCATCTCTCTTTTAAACATAGTTTCAGTTTTGTTTTAAATCTGGCAAAACTTTTGAAGGAGTTGCAGTCCTAGTAAGAGGTGCATGAATCTTTTGTATGTGTGGATCCCCATGTTTGCAGTAGTAATTTGTATGCTCACAGCTACATCTGATACTCTTAATTTGGACCGCAGTTCAATTAAAATGTGTCCCTCTTTGTTCATCTGTTCCCAGGCTGCTCTCTTGAGCTACTAAGTCTCCAGTTGGGTTGGGTTTCCAGATTTCGGCAAGAATAAAAGAGAACACAATGATCTGTCCAACTGGAATTTGTTTCTAAAAAAGGGAGGGGGGCAGTGATGGGGGGGGGGCAGTGAGAGAGAGAGAGAGAGAGATAGTGAGTGAGAGAGAGGGAGGAAACAAAGAGACAGGAGACATCAAGGAAAGACGCCTTTGAGAGGTTACTTAACAAGTGTTAAGTAACCAAGCTGCAACTGTACTAAGTGATTAATTAAATACCTAAGGTGCATGGGATAAATGGGTGTGTTCTCAAGGTCACAGCTTACAGACTGATGTTAATATTAACCAAAGTCTGTTTTAGGTATGTGCACCTGTACATGTCCATTTATACATGTCTCCTATTGTAATTCATTTTTAAAGATATGTGATATGTTTTAGAGCTATAAAGCAGATGTAACCCTTGCCAGACCTGCTATAATTGAATTCATCCCCATTGGTTCCTTGAAACCACAATGCTCATTTGGCCCATAATGCAATTTTAAAGAAAGATGTTATCTTTTAAAGTGTTGTATTTATTGTACAGAAGTGGAGTTCCCTTTGAAAAACACACTTGATAGAATACTCGTGAGGCTGAAAAGAACAAGTGTATTTTGTGTTGAACTTATGTGTGAAAACGCAATGCTTTGTAAGTACAATGCAATGGAGCAAAGGCTTTAAGACCCCTGAAACGCTTGATTTTGATGCTTACGTTTCATTGCTATTGCAAAATGCTCTTCAAAGACAAAAGCTATAAAATGAGTGTTGTCTCCTTGTTCCCAGAATATGTTTGCATGATGTACACACACTCATAGTAAGATACCCTGTGAAAGGACCTTGAAGGCAAAATACAAAACGTGAGTAGGTGCGGCACATAGAAAAACACTGGAAATGCAAATATGGAACGACTTGGAAGTACAACAGAAGCCATCTGAAATGGAAGTGCTCGTGGCTAAATTCCCTCAGTTTTTAAAGGTCTGTGTGATTGTTCGTGAGCTTAAAGCACTTGCAGACTTAAAAGGCTCTATTGACTTTTTAATGGTCTTACTGGACTGTTAATTAAAGGGAGGCTTGCGGTCAACCCCCTCCTGCCACCAACAGTGCAGCTGACACTAGAATTAAATGTGAATGAGGCAGTTCCATATTCCCACCACTAGGTGCCGCTAAGCTATCTGATACTCAGCTGCTTGTGGTTACTAATTCAATTCAGTCCACCCAAAGGTTTAGGCGCCTGCTACTTGTATATTTGGTGCAAAACACAGCACAAACTCTCTTGGAAATTTCAGCAGATTAAGTGGTTTGCCTGTACGGGAAGACTGTTTTATAAAACATCACACGTTTTTAAAAAGTTGCTTTTCCTCGTTTTTGTCCCGTGTACAACTTAGTTTGAGATGTTTCATTTCGTTGAAGTTTCATATTGAAAAAACCTGCATCTAAAACATAAGAGCTCATACTTGTGCAACATTAGAATACTCGTAATACATAAATAAAGCAGATGTACAAAATAGGACAAGATGCATTTGTATTTGCAAATGCAAGTGAATACAACGCTTTAATGCCATGTTGTCCATGTTAAGATTAAACCAAAATAAATGTGCTCTCTTAAAAAGGAAATGGTTAATTGTGAAAAGGAATAGTTTGAAATGTAAACATGTAAGGAAAGTTGGTTTAGAAAATACCTTTTGGAGACCTTTGTGCTGATTTCAAAGGGCTCTCTGGGCAAAAGAGCAGATTGTGAAATGGATCTGGTCTCAGAGAGTTTGTCCTGACTGTCATATTGAGAAATCTATTGGTCGAGACTCAAGATGTTAAATCATCTCTCTGTTCCTTTTATTCCTTTTACACTGCTTTGTGCTATGAAAGATGGATCCTCTCCTTACAGCTCATTATAGGTTTCTGGATATGATAAAATGGTACAAACTAATAATGAAGTTTCAGACCATGAATTAGTGTGATTATAAAAAACTGAAATATACTGCCTACTTTTCACTGCAGATGGGCTTACTCTCTTGATCTTAATTTAGACTGATGTTCAATTCAACTGAAGAAAAATAACATCGGTCCTACCCATCAAACACACACACACACACACACATTATTCCTCACTGAATGTAAAATTTGTTCATACCATTAGTTTACACTAACTAAATGATATAACTAAATGTTATGTTATGATATTTACATTTAATTGCAATTTGCTTATTCATTACAATCCACTGAAATGAAACCATAAAGGAGCATTTTGCCTAACACTAAAATATAATGATAGCAGTGAATGATATAATTTAAATTACTTAGTTCAGATGAAGTCCCTAAGATACTGATACCAGTGTTTTTCAGTGTTTTCAGGCAGTGACAGAAACACCATAAGGAGCGCGTTGCTTGACATGTTGTAATACGTGTAATGTGCCATTCCATCTCCAGCCTCTCCCTAAAAATATACTGCCGCTCTTCTACAAAATCAAAAACGGGGACAAAGGGACATTTAAACAGAGCCATCCGCACCGTCGGGCCACCGCTAGTTTTGCCAATCTTGGTTTTAATGGTGTGCTGCTGGTGTCTGCGCGAGCATACTGCCTAACATCTGGTCCCGGATTGGAGCGAAGTTCAGTGAGGCCGTGCTCGGAAATTCGGAGGCATGTGTGAAGCAACAGCAGTCTCGTCCTCGGGGGGGACCCCCTCATTTTGCTTCGCCATTTGCTCGAGCGGCACTTCAGCAGGCGTATCGGCCGGGCCTCTGATTCTCCCCTTGGTTACCATTCTGCCTGGTAGTGTCATTTGGAGTAATAGGGCTTCGGTGCGCAATCGACGCTCAGCTACTTCGTTGGCAGGCAGGAGGGAGGGCCAGGCGCTGGCACCGGAGAAGCGGCTGGCCCCTTTCTCTCTTTCTCTCCCCTCCCTCCCTCTCTTCCTCTGTCCTCCATGTCCGAGTGGAGCGTATATCGTTCCTTTGCACTTGGCTGCTCCTGGCAGGACAATTAGCGGCGCACTGTCATCCTAACAGCAACACCCCCGCCCCCCAATAACCCCCAGCCAGAGAAGGGGGGTGTCCATAAAAGTAACAGGAAGATGTATTAAAGGTAGTAAATATATACATCTAGTCAGTGAGCTGTGAAAGTTGTGAATTGGTTTTTAAAGCTTTGTTGAGACCAGAAAGCACAGATGTTAAAAACAGGTTCAGATGTAGCGACAGATGGTATTTGATTATGAAGCAGACTGTTCCTATAACACAAAGATGCTGCTTCAGCCCGACACAAGGAGCTGTCAGGGTAACACTCGGGACGCGGGAGGAAGCAGGCAACTCTAGAGGTAGCGTTTCGCTCATTTCTCCTGAGAGAGAGAGGGAGAGAGAGGGGAGAGGAGAGGAGAGAGAGAGAGAGAGAGAAGAAGAAGAAGAAGAAGAGAGGAGAGAGAAAGAGGGAGAAAAAACTAAGAGACAGGAGAAGGAAAAACTTGCTTTTGACTTTTGATGCTCCATTATTCACACACCAAAGTTCATTCATTCCAATAAAAGATAAAGGCCCATCAAAATGGTCACAATTCATCAGAGCACATCCTAAAGATGTCCATCACCACCTCACCATGATAACCTTATCTTACAGCCCTCCTCATCGCAGAGAAAGAAAGAAAGAGAAAGGGGGAGAGAGAGAGAGAGAAAGAGAGAGAGAGAGAGAGACTTGTTTTTTTCTGGTCATAAACCCAGGTCACTGAAGTTTTGCTGTTGCTGTATAGATGTGCTTTGTAGGCACTGATAGTGTAGTCGCGCTCCGTGGTGTGTTGATCACTGTATTTAAACAGATGAAGTGGCATCTGCAGTTGTCTCTAATGCCTTTAGGATGATGAGGTTATGCTGCACCTTTGTGGGGAACAAGGTCAAATGCGACAGAATCTGCTCTACTTGCATCACGATTAGAAACAGCTCTCTGATCAAACAGCTCACCCAATAGGGATCAGGGACTCATACAAGCCCAATCACCATCACAATTACAACATGACATCTTCATAAGCTGCCTTCATTTTCTACTCAAAACCACTTGCTGTCTGAAAATATATAGTATGTACAATAAATGAGCTTTGCCTTTCTTCTTACAAGTAAAGCAGAAAGCGCATTCTCGTCAAACCCCTTATTATTCAGATATTCAATAATTTTAAACATTATTATTGTTTTAATATTATTTTAATGTTATCATTAGCAGCAATAGTGTTATTATGAAAATGATAGCGAGCAGCGAAACACAGAAGCAATATTATACCAGTGTTATCTCTTTAGTGATGCGTGGGAGGGTAAAATTTCAATTGTGAATGGGCCAACACAAACACAGCTGTTTTATTGTTGTCCTGTTAAGAAGTGCTTTTTCAAAGGCGCGCAGCGAAATCAAACAGAAGGGGGAACCATGAGCAGTTCGCCTCATCATTATGTGACCCCACCTCCTGTTCAGCATCACCACAGGAGAGCACGACCTGCTGAAGTCACTCTCTGTATCTGCCTATAAATTACACTGCCAACAACCCTTCCCACAGCCACTACAATCACAATACCATGCACTTCCCTTTTGTCTCTCTCTCTCACACACATACACACACACGCACACACGCATATATGTATATATAGCTCCATATTGTTTGGGACAAAGGCATGTTTTTCTTGATTTGGCTCTGTGCTCCACAATTTTAGATTTGTAATCAAGCAATTCACATGTGGTTAAAGTACATATTCTCAGCTTTTATTTAAGGACTTTTTTTTATAGATTTTGTTTAACCATGTACAAATTACAGCATGTTTTATACATAGCCTTCCCATTGCATGGCACCATAATGTTTGGGACATATTCATGTTCTGCAAATTAAAGTAGCCATGTTTGGTACTTTGTCACACATCGTGCCTGCAATGTCTTTTTAAAGTCTGTGACCCATAGACATCACCAGGTGCTGAGTATCTTCCCTGCTGATGCTCTGCCAGGCCTGTGTAGCAGTCATCTTCAGCTCCTGCTTGTTTTGAGGGCTAGTTGGCTTAAGTTGTCTTTTTAGCATATGAAACGCACGTTCAGTTGGATTCAGATTGTATGAATGACTTGACCAGTCAAGATCCAGTTTTGGGCTTTGAAATCTCCTTTGCTACTTTAGCAGTATGTTTGGGATCATTGTTTTGCTATAGAATGAAGCACTGTCCAATGTGTTTGGAGGCAAATGGTTAAACTTGAGCAGATAAGATGTTTCTGCACACTTCAGAAGTCGTTCTGCTGCTGCTATTAGCAGTTACATCATCAATGAAGATTTAAGTGAGCCGGGACCTGAGACAGCCATACATGCTTAAACCATAACATCCACACCACCATGTTTCACAGATGAGGAGGGTGAGGGTGCTTTGGATTTTGGGCAGTTCCTTTTGACCTCCAAACTTTATTCTTGCCATCATTCTGATACAAGTTAACCATGGTCTCATCTGTCCAGAAGACCTCTGCAGGCTCTGTTATGTATTTATTTGCAAACTGTAACCTGGCCATTCTGCCTGGCCAGACTGGCAACCTGCCCAGGGTATATTCCTGCCTCTTGCCCAATGTATGCTGGGATAGGCTTCAACACCTCCCGAGACCATGACCACAATAAGCAGGTATAGATAATGGATGAATGGATGGATGGAACCTAGCCATTCTGTTTTTGTGACTAACTAGTGGTTTGCATCTTACAAGTGCAGCCTCTGCAGTTATTTGTTTGAAGTCTTCCATGGACAGTGGTCACTGACACATCCACAGCTGCCTTCTGAAGAGTGTTTCTGATCAGTGAGACAGGTGTTTGGTCATTAAGGTTTTTCGTCATTATGGTGAAAATTCTTTGGTCATCAACTGTAGAGATCTTCCTTGGCCTGCCAGACCTTTTGTGATTACTGATCTCACCAGTGCTTGCTTTCTTATTAATGATGTTGCAAACAGTTAATTTTGGAAAACATAAGGTTTGGTCTATGTCTCTGAGTTTTTTTTTCTCATTTCTCAGCCTCATAATGGCTTCATTGACTTGCATTGGCACAACTCTGGTCCTCAGGTTGAAAATACTATAAACAGGCAATAAACAGCCTAGAATCATGACTATATACTGACAGCTGTCTTATGCATGCACTGTAAGGAAGCAATTGAACACACCTGACTAATTAGAATCCCATGTAAGGCCATTTGTCAAAGCCAACGTTATGGTGCCCTGAAATGGAGGGACTATGTATAAAAAGTGCTGTTATTTCCACATGGCGAAACCACAATATATAAAAATACCCTCTAATAAAAGATCAGAATCTGTACTTTAACCATATACATTGTTTGATTACAAATATAAAATTGTGGAGTACAGAGCCAAATTAAGGAAAAACATGTCCCAATCATTATTGAGCTCACTGCATATACACACATGCTCAAAGATTCTCATTTTATAATTCTTATTACTAGTGTTAATAGCAAATTTACAATATAATTCACACACAATCCTATCATCAAATATAGGAAGTACAGCAACTATTATGAAGTGATGGATTTACTGAAATTGACGTTACCATTTTAAATGATATTTAAAAGATCAAATAACCTGAATTGCATAATCCTGGGTGGCGACTTATTAATAACTATTGCGAAACCTACAAATAGTTGTGCACTGTTTGTATGTTTCAGTGGCCAAAATTGATCTTCTACACCGTAAATATAAGTGGCAACACACACTAAAAAGCTTTGCTGTGGTGTGGAAAGATCAGTTCAGGCTACTGTATGTTATGAGAAAACTCTTCAGGACATAGCTATGCTTAGTCAGGCCTGTAGATTTATAACTAACTGTGTGTTAGCACAGAAACACCAAAAAACACTTTAGAAAAGAAATGGCTTGTGTAAATCCGGTAAAACGCTACCCGCTGCGATACGCTATGGAGATACGATAATTATGAGCTGAAAAAGCCTAACATGCACTTACATTCAGTGGTTTTAAAACACAAAGAGTTGGTACTTATCACATGGTGTAAATAGAATAATGGTCACTATCCTTATTAGTTATTAGCACAAGCCTTCAACGGCTGGATTTGACCTGTTGTATGGTTAGACTTGACCGGTTTTAAATCCCGGTCTAAAGCTATTTCTGCTTACACGTACATGTTCAATTTGTTTTGTTGATGCATGCGCTGCTGTGCTGAAAGCATTTAAAGTTGAAGATGGGAGGAGAGATCTTTCACTTGCTTTACAGGTCAACTGCTCCTACTTAATGCTTGTTGACATAATTATTTATTCAACAATGTTTCTCCTGAAATATTTAATGAATATTTTGGTGATTATTTTGTGACCACTGGGGAAAAACCATCCAGAAAAAATGATTTCAGAAACTTTTTCTGTGACATTAGCTTATCCATATCTAAAAGCATCAAATGTAAAGTTTTACTCTATAGTTTTATTTTTCCTAACATAGAATTGCCAAAAAGTCTTTGACAAACATTTACTCCATGTCACCAGTTGGAGTATGAAAAACAGTGTGGTGATTACCGCAATCTGATCCATGGGATGCTTCAAGGAAACCCAAGTGTTTGATGTGTTTTAGAAGGGAGAACATTGCCAGATCCTGCATGCATCACCAAAACTTGTGATTTTTGGATTATTGGAGGATTGGATCAATTTAATGAGGCTGGATGTGAGAAAATGACCTGTATTCAATGTATTTGTCCTTTACTCTAACTTCCAAATAAATTAAGGATTACACTTTTTATTGACAAACATAGTTTGATGTGTCGGTTTTAGTGATCGTTGAACTCACTAGACTGCGACTGTGAAGAAATAAGGAATGTGCAATTCATTAAGGGCAAATGTTGATGAAATTGAACCTGTACTGGAAATTTGTAAGTTTGCACACAGAACATAATCAGTTGAATTGTGCATACAACGGACAAGAATGGTAAAATTTTCAGAATGATTCAAGAAATGATATTATATATTTAGACCCACAAGCATCCTTGTGCACATTTCACACAATTTAGCTAAACAAACAAAGCCAACAAACAAAGTTTGGAATTTGTATTTATTCTGCACAAGCTTGCATATATACTGCACATACATTCAGTTCAGAGAAGATGGAAGGCACAAGAGGCAATTGAACTACTGTTTTGTAGGTGGTACAAAGCAAAGGTAAAGGTCTGGATAGTATACAAAATGCTTAACACACACAAAATAAAATAATTTCATCTTCCAAGCAAGAAAAAAAAACTTTGTTGAAAATTTAGTTTTCCTCAATTTAGTAGCTGCCGGGCTCACCTTGAATGTTTTAATTTCCATTGGCTACTTGTACGCTTTCGTCTCTTAGTAATTGATAAGGGCTTTGTTAATATTGTGTGATCCTACTAAATAATATTACAGTACATCCTTGGTAAAAAAAAAAAAAAATACACAATCAAATAAATTAGGATAAATTAAACCAATAAATTATGCAAAAACCGCATGACAGATCGACAACAACAAAAATCCACAATCCAAATCACTAGCCATGTATGGGAAATATATATGTATAACTTATTATAAACTGTTTATAATAAGTTATGATATACTGAATATCCTATTTATATATCTTATTTATGTATAAGAAACCATAACATTGTCAGTTGGAATTACTGCACTAGAATCAAAGAATTATTTCATACAAAAAGCATAACAATGCTATTTACAACATATTGCTAGATAATATAAAGGCAGTGTTTGATCACTTTCTGTTAAATATTTACATACACATCAGGGCTGATGGAAATAAAAAAAAAACATCTTTCAGACTTTCACGGGACTTTAAACCCTATTCAAGCATACCATAAAATGTGTCATCTGAAAAGACTGAAGTTTTGAAGATGTATTCCATCTGATCATTTTTCTCAAATAAATGCAATTTACTGCTGTGTTGTTGGACAATGCTACTGGTTGTAGACTGTCTCACCTCTGGTCCGATCCAAAAAGATGCTATTTATTTCAGCCCTTTCTTTTAAAAAAGAAACTACACTTAATCACCAGCAGGCTTTCAACTAATTTCATTCATAGTAAGTGATGCAAAGGACTTCCGTCAACTGAAAACACAACATAAGTGCAATACACAGTAGTCTGTCCCCGCAATGCCCCTATTCAGAGTGATGGACTGATCTGAGGTCATTCACGGCAGGTAGAGCAGTGGGGTGGTTCCAGTGTCATTCCAGTCAGCTGTACATATAAGCCTATCCCCTGAGACACCAAGCGAGAGGCACCATTGCGCGGAGTGGTTGGGATTAAGTGCCTGAAATGGGGTATGATGTCGTGATCAACTAAGGTCATAATACAGTCCCTTACCAAACAGTCTGCTTGTACAGTTTTAAGGGTGGGACAAAGACACAGCTGCTGGACTACAAGAGAACAAACAACCTGGGTGGCATGGGGGTAATATTAAGTGGTTCAGTCCCGCGGACAAATTTTGCTCAGGATCCTGTGCTGACTAGTGCGAAAGCCGCCACAGAGTGGTTCTGCACTCGTTTGAGAAGCAACCCCTCTTTCAACTAATCCACCTGGACCAGATCTCCCTCCCTCCTCCCCTGGACTCTGGCTTCGACTCTAGAGATTGCAATGCTCTGAGGCACAAACGATAGCACACAGCAGAAACAAAATAAAAAAGAAAACATGTTCCCTTCTTATAAACATCCAAGCATCACATTTATATTCAACCAGAAATGTGAAACAATATTTTTTTTGTTTTCTGCATTAAAATCCATTCAATACAATATAAAATGCAAATAAACCAACTTCTTCACAATAACATAAACCGCAAGACCTAAATCTAAAATAGAAAATAGTAATCGAAAGTGGAGGAAAACGTCAAACTCTTCACACTGTGTGTGTGTGTATGTGTTTGTGTGTGTGTGTGTGTGTACGAGTATGTGCGTATGTGTGTGTGTGCGTGCGTGTTGTATTTGAATATTGCTTCTATGCTACTTGTTATTAGACTAGGAAAACACGTTTGCACCACAGTTACAAAAATGGCTACTATGGGAATATTATGTTTGAATGCTGTTCCGGTGACCAAGGAAAATATTTGAATTTATCAAATGGTTTCTAAAAACATCAAGCTCATCAAAAAGGTTTTCACCATACATCTGATTTTTCATGGAGTTTTTAATCAATTGTGTATATAAAAAGACAATATATGCATAGCTATAATCATCAGGTTTAAAAACAAAAAAACCCATTCATGTAGTGTTTATTGCAGTTGTAGCGGTAATTCTTGAAAATACTATAATTTCAGAGGGAAGTAATTATGTTAATTGTATCGGAGGGGCGGGAGGGATTTCTGGACTAAAACATTTTCTCTTCAGTTTCTTTTTCCGAAGGTGTACTCCACCTTCTGCTGGTGCTATAATTCCAGGCACATTCTGTTCCCTAACAAGGACTAAATAAACAATTAATTTCACTTCACAAATATAGAATCTCAGTATGAAAATTATCCATTATTTCACTGATAGATGACCACCTCCCACCTTTTGTAGACTGTACATTGTGGACATTATCTGCTAGGCTGTACATTGTGCTCATCAGTGAAGTTTATAGGCCAAGCGACGTGGCAGACTTAATATCACATAACACAGAGACCTACAAAGGCAATTTTGTTGAAGAGAAACAATGTCTAATGTCCACTGATACACAAGATGAAGGGGATTTAAATCCGTAATCTTCACCTCCCCTATTCTACACTTCCTCTAATCCTGTAGAAGGGTATTTTTCTTACTTCTGGATGGGGTATAACTTCAGTACAGACTACAACTAAATTTAATACAGCATGACAGGTTTTGAGCCAATGCTATAAGGACATTTGAATGAACTGAAGGAATGTAATTTACTTCATGCAGGAACCCCTGCTTGATTCAGTGTTTTAAAAAAATCATATTATAGTGTCCTGCACATGCAAAATAAATCCTTTATTAAGTCAGTTAAGTGCTTCTTTCTACATTGAATGTTTTTCATTTTTTTAGTATTTCTATTAGAATTGTTATGTTGCTATGTCATCAGTTTATAAACTGACCCCATGTAAAGCAGGTGATGCCTACCTAGAGAAAGTAAACAGTAAATTGTTCAGTGCCAAGTCAACTGTGATGGAGTACATTTTGCTTGAAAAGAGTACATTTCATCCCTCTTGGACTCATATAAACTGTGTTAAAGTTAAATGAACAAACATTTTACGGGAGTATTGAGAAGATTTTTTTTTTTCCTCGGTGCATAGTGGAAAATGTTGGCACTTGGTTCCCAATGTTGTCTCGCTTGTCCAGAGGCTGCAGAGCCTGCCAGTGCTTGGGGCATAATGACAGGACCTTGCAGGGCTTTGTGCTGGCTAATTTAGAAGTCAGCAGGTTTTTAAGGCTTTGTGCTGACAATAATTGCAGTCCTGCATTTCAGTTCATCAGCTGTATTTCCAAACGCAAAGCTGTCCCGCTTACAGGGATCACATGGCCACCTCTTGACCTCTAAAGTCAACCGGAGTTTCAATGAAGAAAAATAAAACTGCAGATTGAAGACATCTCTGCATTGTTCTTGTAGTATAAATGGAACAAGCGTCTCACAAAAAAAAGAAGTGCTGAGTTTTAGATCCGAGAGCTTTGCTTCAGCTCTTAATTCACACCGGTTTAACCAGCTGGATTGATTGAGTGCTAATGTATCTTCATTTAAATCGTAAAGTCAGCGGTGAACTGGGTAGATGTTG
Source organism: Anguilla anguilla (assembly GCF_013347855.1). NCBI lineage: Eukaryota > Metazoa > Chordata > Actinopteri > Anguilliformes > Anguillidae > Anguilla > Anguilla anguilla. Next base: position 29,438,738 of record NC_049206.1, on the reverse strand, counting down.
TACAAAATTAATAATGAGGGTCCATTTATAAAGCCAATCAAATAAACGTCCATCCCACATAAAAAAGGTTATTTACAATGACTGTGAAATTCAAGCTGAGGAAAAGAAAGCCAGATACAGTCTACGACCAACAGACAAAGGACAAAAAGCAACCGATTCCTTTCGCAAACAAAGTATAGTGCAGTATATACTTATTATACATTATATTTTATAATGATGCTATCCAGATAAAAATAAAGGCTTAAAATGTCTAAATAGCCATATATTGTATTCTCTGTCACCATATTTATATTAGTGTATTTAGCAGGTACTTTACAAATACTTTCATGAAAATACTGTGATACACTGCAAAAAGTAAATTACACTAAACAAGGCTAGATATAGCCAGCCTGGTTTTATTTAGTTGCTCACAAAATTACTAGGGAATTTCTGTTAAAGTCCCAAAAATTAACGGACATAATAATAGTCCTGTGTGACCATTTTTGTTTTATGTTTCCGACTAGATTTTACCTATAAATTTCCTACAAATTTCTGTGAAATAATGCGACACTATATTTTTTACTTCATTGCATTTTAATAAGTGGACACTATAACAACCGCTGATTGAGTGGGTGTTTGTGTATTATATTTGCGTATGCACGCGTGTGAAGTGTGTGCGCGTATGTGTGTGTGTGTGTGTGTGTGTGTGTGTGTGACACTGTCTGTGTGTTAGTGAGACCGTGTGCTTTTGAGTGAGAGGGGTCATTCAGTGGGAAAGCATCCATTTTTTTTTCCTTTTTTTGTGTGCAAAACTGGCTAGCCTCAGTGTGATATGGCCATGTTGCTTAGCTACAGGAAAGGTTGCTCTAAAGGAAAAAGCCTAGGAGCTGGCCTCTCTCTCCCTGGTGTATGCACTATCAGAGTGGACAGAAAACACACGACTTGGACGAGCGCCCGAGAAAGAAAAAGCAACATTTAGACACAGTTTCCACAGTCCCCAAACAGCAGTCCATGTCAAATATATTTCTGTGGACAATATTTTTTAACCCCTCCATTTTGAAATAATTTATTCTACGGTACGCAGAGCTGTTGTGAGACCAAAATAATTTTGTGTCAATAGCAAGCAGTAATTACAAGAATGACAATAAATAATAATTAAATCTATACAACCTATAAATGTAATGCCCTATTCATGGGAAAGAAGCCTTCACACTCATCACGTGTCTGTTGGTGAAACAGGGCCCTCCTGATGACTGGATTAATAAAATGTCAGGTTAACAGTACAAATTGCCAGCTGGGCTGCAGAAAAGTGATAATCCCCTTATTTGAAGGGGGGGGGGGGTAGGCTGGGAGAAGAGGGGATTCACATAGGCAAAAACACCCATTGGGTTTCAAAGTCTTTTCAGAGGAAAGGGAAAAAGAGAACACAAAAATGGAACTGCTAGGTCATTCCAGAACAGCTGGGGCTTCAAATTGGGAATGCTACTTCATATTCATACATTCAAAAAAAAAAAACAAAAAAAAAAAAATAGAAATGGAAATGTTTACTCGTGCAGTAGCTCTTGCAGACAGTTGGGAGATTTGAAAATCTCAGGAACCTCGCTGTCCAGCTTGCAGATGACCTTGTATATGGCCTTTTTCCAGGAGGGATCAACATCTTTGCCGGCGACAATGGCATTGAAAAACTCCCGTAATGTGATCTGAGCCACCTCCAGGAATCTTTCCGGAACCTGCTGATACACAAGGAGACAATGACATTAATAAAAGTTTTACGTTTCAATCCCAAGTCTCTGATTCGCGGGAGGGTGGCTGTGCTGAGAGAGACAGAGGGGCCTTTTTTGAAGGGCCGGGGAGGATCAAATCGGATACACACCACCCCCCACCCGCTCCCCCAAAAGGCCCTCTCTTGCAAAATAGCGAACACGACTTGCGCGGATTAATGAGCCTTTTCCATGATAAGTGTATTCTATGAAATCAGCATCGGGTCACTGTTTTCTTTATCATTTATTTATGCTATCAGAATGTATCTGAGTTCAGCACAGTGCAAAAAAAAAAATCCATGTTTATACAGTACTGTGCAAAAGTGTTAGTCCAACCAAGAAAATTATGCTTAAAGCTACTTCGAGGAAGAAGTATTTATTTTCGAAAATTGCCATATAACATTAGAATAAATATAAGCAAACATGAATGCAATGAAAAGTAACAGGGATGTCTTGTGTTATCCAGAAAGTTGATATGAAATGGCTAGAAGAGCATGGGTTTGGTCCCTCTCCATGTATTTATTAAATTCCACCCCCTGCACACCTAATTCAACTTAATGAGGTATTAATTCACTGAACCAGGTGTGTTACTGGTGGAATTTAACAAATACATGGAATAGCTGTGGTGCTGTGTGGAGAGGTTTGGAAATGGCTACCCTAACAGACATAAAATCATCAACAAGGCAATTCTTAGAAAGCAATATCCTGCCTAACCAGATTTTCTAGATATGGTGGTCATAAGTAAATTTGAAAAAACTAGGCATTTAACACAGTGGAAGACCCAAAAAGCTTTCTGCATTCAATGAACAGTACTTAAAGGTCAGTTCTTTGAGGGACAGAAGGAAATCAAGTGAAGTGCTTGCTCAGCATTTGGCAGAGTCTTCTGGCACCAAAGTACACGCTTCGACAGCGAGAAGAAATCTTACAAGAAATTATCTTGTAGGGCATGTTGCAGCTAAGAAACCACTGTTACAGAAAGGTAAGCCATAAAGCATGGAGAGAAAACCAGAACACAAGAACACAAAAAGTTTTTGTTACTTTCATTGTATTAATGTTACTTCGTGTTTACAAACAAAGGCTTACTGCTCAGATAAATGGCTAGAATTTTTTAGACTGGCCTACAACTTATGTTCAGTCCTGTACAAACACACACAAACTAAACATGATTAAGTGACACTTCTTGTGGCACTGCGTGTGTCATAAAGCAGGCTATGGTATAAAGGATGATGCTCTCCCTCTAGTTCCTACTTCCTTAAAAGCAACGTAATATTGACTTGCATGCAACTTCCCATTTCTTGACACAATGATATCTGCCTGTATTGTAAAAACTTCACTTCCACGTTTGATAAGGGCCATGAGATAAAGGTTGGCTGTGGGACTGAGAGAGAAGTGAAGCTCCTCTGCCGTCACACTGGGCTTGATTGTAAATCTATAACAGCAAATAGCACGAGAAAAAGGAGAAGTAGCATGTCTGACTTTTCTGTTTCAAAAAGCCGAGGACCTGACCAGGCTTTTCTGGAGAGAATCTGGGAGGGACTATGATAGGGATTTACAACTCCAGTCCTGGAGCGATGCTGTCTGCGCTGCGTTTTGTTCCAACCAATTAGTCTGCCTAAATTTTCTAAA